>NW_027131500.1:9007500-10257500 GCF_026122565.2 Emydura macquarii macquarii | reverse complement strand
AATGTTCATGATTTTATAGTCTTCTATAGTATCCCCACCTTAGCCTCCTCTTTTTTTTAAGATGAAGAGTCCCAGTCTTTTTAATCTCTCCTCATATTTGTTGCCCTTCGCTATACCTTTTCCAATTCTCATATTTCTTTTCTGAGATGGGGTCACCAGAACTGAACACAGAATTCAAGGTGTGGACTTATTATGAATTTACATAGTGGCATAATGATATTTTTTGTCTTCTTATCTAGCTCTTTCCTAAAGGTTCCTAACATTCTGGTTTTTGTCTGATTCAGCATATTGAGCAAATGATTTTCAGGAAACTATCCATGATGACTCCAAGATCTTTCTTGAGTGGTAATAGCTAATTTAGACCCCATCATTTTATATGTATAGTTGGGATTATGTTTTCCAACGTGCATTACTTTGCACTAATAAACATTGAATTGCATCTGCCATTTTTTTTGCCAGGTCACCCAGTTTGGGAGATCCTTTTGTAACTCTTTGACCTGCCTAAGAATAGTTCTTCTTCAAGTGATGTCCCCATGGGTACTTCACCATGGGGTATGGCAGTGTCCTCTGTGCCTGGGATCAGAGATCTTCATCAGCATTGCCTGTCGGACCACACATGGGCACCTCCCCCATCTCACGCCTTATATATAATGCTGTGCAGTCTGATCACCCCCTAGTTCCTTCTCGATTGCCTTTCATCTGGGATGGAATCTGCAGCACAGCCTGCTTCTCCTTTCCCCTTGTTATACAGTGCCTTACCTGTTACTTGTAATGCAGTTTTAGTAGTTAATTCTTTCTTTTTGACCTTTCCCTATAATTTTTTTTTCTGCTTTTCCTTCTTCTTAACTTCCCCATTAGTTTGTAGTTTTTCATATCCCACTTCCTGCCCATCCCAACCAGTCAGCTTTTCCTTCACCCTTATGCCTTACTCTTCTGGGTTTAAGAGGTGCATATCATGCCGGATTGCCTTCCCCGTAACAGGAGGTCACCCACAGTTCATTCGCTGCCTGGAAGAGGGACACATCATGCAAAAGTGTGCTCACTGCCAGGGCCAGAAAAGAACGAGACATGTGACTGCAATTTCTCCTCATGGAGAAATCACTGTGTCCAGCATCGGACCCTGAGGCCACACTTCCCCTCTGCAGCCCTCATGCTGCGCTAGGTCGTCCACCAACCCTCATTCACCATGTCCTTCTAAAAGAAAGTCTTCTCTTTCCCGCTCTGATGGAAAGAAACAGGCTTCCTCATCACCGGCTGAGACACCACCTACTAGAACACCATCCCCTGCGAGGTTGGTTGACTCAACTTCTTCAGAGAGGGGACATAATTCCAGGGCTCGTCTTAGTACATCAGGTGCCAGCGCTAGCCAGAATTCTAAAGATCCAGGCACACTTGCAGCCCTCAGCACCCTCTCTCGGCATTAGGGACTGAAACACAAGACCTTTAAAAGCAGTGCCAGCTGTGCCGACCAGACCTGCTTCAGGCAGTGCAGCACCGACATAACTGCCGGCGCCGACAGCCCTACTGGCACCAAGCAAGATCTCTGAACTGAGCAAATCCTCAACTCCATCTGCTGGCTGCTCAGGAGAATACACTTGTCCCTCGGCACCAATGCATGCACTGGTGCGGATGATGCTTTTCCCTCCTTCCCAAGAGTTTAGGTACCCCAAAGACTTATCTGTCTCTGATGTGCCTGAGTCATGACTTCTTAGACATAACCTCCTGCCACTTTCATCCTTTTCACCAGAATCACACCATTTGTCCCTTTCCTCTCTGAGGATGGCACCTCCCTTCCCTAGCAATGTAGAAGAGGAAGACAAAAAGGAGTATTCCATTCCACCCTCATACTTGTGATATGCTCATAAGTCCTCCTCTACACATTATCCACAAACCATCACTGGAGCAGGGCCCTGGTATGGACCACTGTGGATGCAACCCCATATACCACTCCCTCAACATTGGCCAGACTGGGATGCTTGAGCCATGTACAGAGCAGAGTTTGGAAAGTCTCCTCTGGACCAAAGCTGGAGACATTTGCCTTCACCATCAATCTTTCGACCACCGAGGCTGAACCACTTCCTACAGCAGATGAGGAGGAAGAATTGGTTGAGGAAATTCCATCGCCACGCCTCTTCTCCTGATGAGACTATCACGCCTTTACTCCCAACTGCAGCTGATGACTTCAAAGAGTTCCAAGAGTTATTTCACAGGATTGCAAACTCCCTCCAGATTCCTTTGGAGGAAGTTTGCCAGAAGCTGGGAATGGGTGATGGGATGGATCACTTGATTCACTGTAGAAAAAGAGGATACTTGTCTAGATGGACCATTGTTCTGACTGAATATGGCTGTTCTTATGTTCTAAGTGAAGGAATAATAACACATCCTGCACACCTCCTCCTCCTCCAAAACAGCCCTCGCTATCAATGAGGCCCTTCTTGATCCTTCCAAGGTGCTCTGGCAGATCCCAACTTGCAAGCAGGCAGACAACCACTATTATGTTCCTGCAAAAGACTTTGGATTTCTGTTTTCTCACCCCACCCCAAATTCCTTGGTTGTCAAAGCTGTGCAAGGGAAAGGCTGCAAATGGCCTACCCACCATGATAGAGGCTGAAAGTGACTGGACCTGTTTGGATGCAAAGCTTATTCGTCTGTTTACTGTTCAATTCCGTATATCCAATTATGAGGATCTCGTGGATAAGTATAAGAACATCAACTACTTTTAAAATACAAGAACATTGTCAAGACGTTCCTGATGACCCCCCTCCCCCCCAAAAAAAGAAAACCTACAAACTCACTCCAGGCACTCATATCTGAAGGACACCTCTTGGCTCTACAGTTTTTCAAGCCCGTTTGGACTCTGCGGTTACTGCTGCCTGTTCCATCACAACTGCTGTTGTCATTAGACAGTCGTCATGTGTGCACTTCTCAGGCTTTCCTAAACCGCTGTTTAAGACCTACTCTTTGAGAGCCCAGTATTATTCATGGAGCACACAGATGACTCACTACACTCACTTAAGGATTCCTGAGCAACTCTTCGCTCTCTGGGCATTTACACTCCAGCGCCAAAGAGATACCCAGGGAAGTATCAACTTTCTCCATGATCCCAACCACTGCCGTACCTTCTCTGTGACAATATGATACCCAACGATGTTGACAGAAGCCCCATATCAAATGCAGACATGCGACTCCCCATGCAGCTTCTTCTCACACACCTCCAATTAAACAGCAATTTTGAAGACCCTGAGAAATCTTTCCCTAGTCCAGTCACATCAACCATCTTCCACATCCCACCAATTTGGCGACCACCCAGCCCCTTTCTTTTAATCATGGCAGCTCATTACCTCAGACAAGTGGGTTCTGGAGATTAGGGAAGGATAGTCCATCCCCTTCCTATCTATCCCACCTGCCACCCTCCCTCCGCATCCCTCTTCAGGACCCTTCTCACAAACCCATTCTACGAGAAGCGATAAATTATCTTTTGTGACTGAGACACATAGAACTGGTTCCACTCAGCACAGAGGGAAGGATTTTTATTCCCATTATTTTCTGATTCAAAATAAATCTGGCAGGTGGAGATCGATCCTAGACCTTCAAAACCTAAACAAGTTAATCAAACTGCAACACTTCAAGATGGTTACCCTTTCCATCATTATCCCAGCACTAGAACAGGGGGACTGATTCTCAGATCTCAACCTTCAAGACAATTCATATCACAATAGGATGTATTGCCCACAGATGGTTCCTCCAGTTCATAAGGGGGTCCGATCACTATCAGTACAAGGTACTGCCCTTTGGACTGTCAAAAGCCCCTTGTATATTCTCCAAGGTCTCTGAAATAGTAGCTGCCTCCCTACACAAAGAGGGTATCTTCATCATTCTATACTTGGATATCTGTCACCTCAAGGCCCTATTTGAAATTGACAGCCTTCGTGCCATCCATCAGACAATGGACCTTGAGCCTTGACCTTCATTTAAATTTGGAAATATCTACACTGGGACCGGTGCAATGTCTGGAATTTATCGCTGCACAACTGGATGCCAGACAAGCCAGGGCCTTCCTCCTAGCTCACAGATTCTCAACTATAGTCGATCTGGTATCCAAGGTCAGAACCTGCCCCCACATCTCACATGTCTCCAACTTCTCAGCCACATGGTGGCGGGCACATTTATGGTAAGGATTACATATATGATGACTTCAGGCATAGTTATGTGCAGTCTATGTCCCTCACAGACACAGCCTGCACAATCTCCTATCCATGATTATGGTGGTCAAGGACTCACTACTCTGGAGGACTCCACCCAAGAATGTCTGTGTCGGCATTCTTTTCCTTTAGCCAGCACTGTCCATGGTTCTAACAACTGTTGCCTCCTTGGTCAGCTGGGGAGTTATCTTCATAATCGTACATTCCAAGGCTAAAAGTCTTCCACCGAATCCACCCTGCACATCAACCACCTGTAGCAAAGGATTGTCTGCAATGCCTGTCGTCACTTTCTCCCTCAGATCACACCATCAGTCATGATGGACAATATTGATTGCAGGTTTTACATCAACAGTCATGGTGTCATAAGGTCCCATTCTCTATGCTCAGAGGCACTGAAATTATGGAATTAGTGTATCCAACACGACATCACCATCTCAGCTGCATACCTGCCTGGACACCAGAACACCACTTGGACTCATTGAGCAGGTAATTCTTCCTCGATCATGAGTAGGACCTGGATATGTGAGCGCATTTTCAGCCACTGGGGATTCCCTACCATAGACCTCTGCCACACCATAAAACACCTGCTGGCCTCAATTCTGCTTGGGACTGGGTCTCACATTCCTCATTACATGGGATGCTCCACTACTCTATGCCTTTCCTCCCTTCCTCTTTCTGTTCTGTATACTCCACAAGATACAAGGGGACTGAAACTGAGTCATCATTATAGCTTCAACCTGGCCATGACAGATTTGGTACACTTACCTCCTTTGCATGATGGTATGCCCTCTGATCTATCTTCGCATGACTCTGCAGCTCCTTTCTCAGGATGCAGGTTGTATCCTCCATCTCAATCCACAGCTGCTCCACCTGAAAGCATGGATCCTCTATGGTTCCAGGATTGAGAAATAACTTCTTCAGAAACTGTTAATCAAGTACTCTAGAATAGCAGATGCAAAACAACTAGGCTCACTTACCTCCACAAATGGACTATATTCCAGTGCTGGTGGACCTCCCATCAGGTCGACACAATGAGCGCTCCATTACCACTTATCCTGGAATATATTCTACACATTGAATAATCGGAATTATCCACTAGCTCCATCTGAGTCCATATGTCATCCATCATGACCTTACACTGCCACAAAGATGGCTATTCTATCTTTATTCATGAAATGTTTCCTGAAGGCCCTCCAAAATCTTTATCTTCACATATGGGATACAATCCCAGCTTGGGATCCTCGCCTTGTCTTACGCTGTCTTATAAGACCTCCATTTGAACCAATGGCAATGTGTTCCTGAGGGCATGTCTATCCTACAAAGTTAAGTCGACTTAATTTAAGTTGACATCTAGCTGCCATAGTAATTAAGTTGGTTGGGCATGTCCACACCATGCTCACTGTGTCAGTGGAATGTTTCCTCATTAGCTGTGTTTGTGTTGATGTACAGGGCAGCGCACTAGCCTGCAGTGCCACTAGCCAAATGAGGGGTTTGGAAAGGATTTGCAAAGTCTCATGGGACCAAAACATTGTCATAGAGGGGAATGGAAACATGGCTTTGGCCTCTTATGATGAAGTTTCCTCCTTCCCTACCCTGATATCAATGGCAAACAACCCATACTTTTTCCAGCCTTTTTTCGAAAGCCTGGTTTAGCCATGCATGCCATAGCCTGAGAAGCATGGACCCTGCTCAGCTGTGCACTCTTGTTGTGAGCATCACAACACCTCATGCCTTATCCTGATGTATTTCCAGAGCTGAGACAGGAGCCGCCGCACAGAATATTGTGATGTCATTCAAGCAGCCCTACTGCAAGCCATAGAATGAAACAATTCCCAGTTGTTGCTGGCAGTTGTGCAGCAGCTGAACATGATGGAGCACCATTTCTGGTCCTGGGAAATGAGCACTGACTGGTGGGATCACATCCCTATGCAGCTATGGGATAATGAGCAGTGGCTGCAGAACTTTTGAATGTGGAAGGCCACTTTCCAGGAACTTTGTGCAGAGCTTTCCCCAGCCCTGAAGCACAACTACACTAAAATGAGACCTGCTCTGACAGTGGAGAAGTGAATGGCAATTGCTCTGTGGAAACTTGCAATTCCAGACTGCTGTCAGTCAGTGGTAAATCCACCAAGGGACCTGTTGTGATCCAAGTATGCAGAGCCATTAGTTGACTTCTGCTAGGAAGGGTAGTGACTCTGGGCTACATGCAGGACATAGTGGATGGTTTTGCTGAGATGAGGTTTCGTAAATGTGGTGTGCAATAATTGGCATGCTTATCCCTTTGTTGGCACCAGATCACCTTGCCAAAGACTACATAAACTGAAAGGGATAATTTTCAGTGGTGTGGCAAATGCCGGTGGATTGCAGGGGGCATTTCACCAACATAAATGTGCGATGGTCAGGAAAGGCGCATGACATGTGCATCTTTAGGAACACAGATCTGTTCTGAAAGCTGCAATCAGAGACTTTCTTTCCAGATTGCAGATTGATGATGTTGAAATGCCAATCATGATCCTGGGAGAGACAACCTACCCTTTGCTCCCATGGCTCATTAACACTGGCCCACCTGCACAGCAGTAAGGAACAGTTCAACATTAGGTTTAGCAATTGCAGAATGGTGGTGGAATGTGCCTTTGGACATTTAAAGAGTTCCTGGTGCAGTTTGCTTACTAGGTTAGACCTCAGGAAAAACAATATCCCTATCATTATCACTGTATGCTGTGTGCTACATAATATCTGTGAGGCAAAGGGAGAGAGGTTTCTACAGAGGTGGAGCATGGAGGTGGATAGGTTGGCAGCTAATTTTGAGCAGCCAAATGCCATGGCAATAAGAAGAGCCCAGCAAGAAACTCTGCACCTCTGGGAGACTTTGAAAACCTGTTTCAGTAATGAGCCACAGTAATGTATGCTGCTTATCTGCATTGTGCCTTTTGATACCTTCCCCTCCATTGCATCAGTTATCCTGTACCTCCCCTTCCTCCCCCATCCCCCAAAGCCCACATGATTGGAATAAATAAAGAATATTTCATTTGTGAAACATTGACTTTTATTGCACAAACATAAATACTCTGAAAGAACAGGAAAATAATTTAACCTTGGGCAAATGGTGTGACAAAATTGGGAGGGCAGGAAACAAATGCAGCTTGCCTGTGAAAGCACAGAAGTCTTGCCCGTCAGAAGTCTTTGAATGACCGCCTTTCGTTCTTACACTCAACACTGAGGAAAGGTTCTCAGGGACACTGCACCTGCCCACACCCCGCCTCCTGGAATGTTTGTGGGAGAGGAATAGGGAACAGAGCAATGCTTGCAGGGGTTGCAGAGGGACTCTAACTTCAAACTTCTTTTCTTGAAAATCAGCCAGATGCCTCAACATGTCTGATTGGTCCTTCGTAATCCACAGCATCTCATCCTGCATGGCATGCTCATGCTCCTAGAATGTTCTCCTGCTCTCCACATCCATGTCTAGTTTTTTAGACAATGAAATCCACCAGGTCAGCTGTCCCAGAATTGTTCATTGTGTGAACATGTCATCACAAATTCTCTTTTTCCACTTTTTAATTTGCAAAAGCCTCTCTACTGGTGTGGAGGATGTGTTGAAGGCCAGGCTTTCCACTGTAAGGCATGCAAAGCACAAGGCAACCATTGTTGGTGCATACTCTGGATCTAGTGCAATGTTTCTACTTAAAAAACACTCCCTTTATTACACTCAAGTGCAAGAACTTAATAAGAATCCCTAGCTGTTCAATGAACCTATTTGCTGTTCTAGCCATGGGGAGTATGGCCCAGCGGCATGGGCGACGGGCCTTGTGCTGGAACCTCATCGGGAACACAGGTGGGCAGGTGGACAATGCCTCCCGCAGAAGCCTGGATGTTGCTTTGAGACCAGAAACCAGCGTTAAGCCTCTCAAATTGCAGTCTTTGGCCAAGGCGGCTTGGGGGGATGGAGGGAGTTGGCAGCCATGAGAAAACACAGAAAACCCCCCAACTTTCCTTAATGCTGGTAGTAGTCACACTGGACTTGCAGATTCTGAGGTCAATGCCAATCCCTGCCAACCAAATTGCCAGCAATTAGGGAAACTGTGGTTGAGAGGTTTTTCACCTTCCTCTGCAGCATGGGGCACGAGTCACTTGCTGGTGGATTCTCTGTACCAATTGTGTCTTTACACAATTTGAGGACTTCAATAACTCAGGCATGGGTTAAGGGTCTATTACAGGAGAGGGTGGGTGAGGTTCTGTGGCCTGCATTGTGCAGGAGGTCAAACCATATGATCAAAATGGTCCCTTCTGACCTTAATGTCTATGAGGGACATGGAAATTGCCATGCGTAGGGGAATCACATGCTCTACGAGCACTTGTAATGAAAACTTCCACCGCCTCCCCTAGGTAACCTTATGTGATATTAGTCTCCTGGGAGTAACAGAGCTGGCAAGGGAGCAGATGCTGCAAGCATCTGAGTACAGACCTGGTCCTTATGATGCTATGCTTTGTACCTTAATGATGCCAGCAGAGTTAATATTAGAGTGGAATGGGAAAATGTCCTACAGTGGTAGAAGAAATAAGGCAGATTTCCCAGAAACCTTCTGCAAAGGATTGCAGAGTACCTCCAGGAAAGTGTCCTAGAGATCTCCATAGAGGATTCCCAGGCCATCCCTGTGCACATAAACAGTCTTTTCTAGGGGCACCCTCTACATAGCCAGAGTGGACACTGGAGAAACAGATACTGACTGTATCTCACTTTTTATTCATATTACACATAAAATAAAAGAGCATGTAACCTACAGATTGATCAGAATTGCATACTCACCAGAGGGGCCTTCTCTGGCATCACGATTGGCCACCATGCTGTCCTGCAACTGGCTGGACTGCTCTGGGGTAAAAAATAGTTCCTAGCTCTCTGGGAGAATGGGTCCCCCACTCTCCAGTCTCTCATTCTTCTCTTCCTCATTCAGAATGTCCTCCTCATTGTTTTCTGAAGAGGCTGACTCCTGGGAGGTATCGACACTTCGTTTGGAGGTAGTGGTGGAGTCACTGCTGAGAATCACATGCAGTTCATTATAAAAGTGGCTTGTCTGTTATGCAGAACCAGAAAGACTATTCACCTCCCTTGTCTTCTGGTTTGCCTGCCGAAGTTCTTTGATTTTCTTGCAGCACTGCTCTGTGTCCCTGGTTTAGCCCTTTTCTTCCATGCCCCTCACAATGTTTTTGTAGATGTCTGTTTCTTTGGTTGGATCGGAGCTGTGCCTGCACACTCTTCTCCGCATAGACCGATGAGATCCACCACCTCCTGGGTACTCCATGCTGGAGCGCATTTGGGGCATTGAGTCACCATGATCAGCTGGGCAGGTGACCTATCCATGCTGATCAAACAAAAAATGGGAATTCAAAATTTCCTGGTGCTTTAACAGGGGGAAGACTCTTTTTCCTGTATACCTGGCTACTGAGCAGCAGAGTTGAAAACAATCTCCAGAGAAGTCATAGCGGAGTATTGTGGGACACTGCCGGGAGGCCATTTCATTCAACTTACACAACTCTGAATCTACACTGCCTCTCTGGCAATCCATTAACCTAGATTTAAGTACTACATCTGTCGTAGAAGTGGAGTAATTAAGTTGATGTTACAGATGAGGTAGGTTGATGGAAAAGTACCTGGTAATCTAAACGCATACATTATTAGAGTGACGTAAAGTGGCTTCCTTCAACCTCCGTTTGTAGTGTAGAACAGGCTTAAATTAATTTATCTATGAAGACTGCATTTCTTGTCGCTATCACCTCCACCTGACAGGTTGGTGAAATTGGAGCTCTTATGGCATATCCTCTATACACAATTTTTCATAAAGACAAAGTTACACTATGTCCACATCCTAAATTTTTACCCAAGGTACCATCCTTTTTCCAACTCAATCAACTTATCCACCTTCCTTGCTTTTTCCGAAGCCTTACAACAACCAACAGGAGATAGCATTACACACCCTGGATGTCAGATGAGCATTAGCTTTCTACTTGGACAGAACTAAACCTTTCCGAAAATCACCATGCTTATTCCTCACAATGGCCAAAAGATTCAAAGGCGTGGCCATCTCTAAGCAACACCTTTCAAGGTGGATCTCACAGTATATACATTTGTCTTACCACCTACACAATCAAAAACCTCTTCTTGGAACTAGAGCATATTCCACCCGCTCACTCTCCACCTCTATTGTTTTCCTCAATAATGTTCTGATTGTTGACATTTGCAAAGCGGTCACATGGGCATCAATGGACACTTTTGCCCATCACTACGCAATTGCTCAGGACGCCTCAGCAGATATTCGACTAGGACACACCGTCCTATCATCTGCAGTAAACATTGCTCTGAAGCCCAAGCAGTCCAATTAGGTGCACTGCTTTCTAGTTACCCACAGTGGAGTACCCTTAGGAATATCACCTGAAGAAAAAGAGGTTACTCATCCTGTGTAGTGACTGAAGTTCTTCAGTGTGTGTCTCCCCCCCCCCCCCCCCCATGGGTCCTCCACTACTCCACTTCAGAGCCGAAACATAGGCTTTGCAGCAGAGAAGGAACTAGGGAAGGGTCAGAATGTACAGTGCTATATATATGTCCTGTTCGTGGCACGAGATGGAGGAGGCACACGTGCGGTTTGATGGGCACTGTTGATGAAGATCTCTGATCCCAAGTGCAGGAGGCACAGCCATAACCCACAGTGGAGCACTCATAGAAACAGATATCTTGAAGAACTTCAGTTATTCCACAGGGTTAATAACCTCTTTTACACTTGACTTGCAAGAGTTTATGCTTCATTCTATATTCCTCACTAGGGTTTGACTTTCAGTTTTTAAAGAAAGTCTTTTTGCCTCTAACTTCCCTTTTACTCTGTTGTTTAACTATGGTGGTGGCTTTTTTTTTTTTGATCCTATTTATTTTATTTGGTGTATACATTTAGTTTGAGCCTCTGAGAGGATGTTTTCAGCAGTTTCCATGCAGCTTGCAGGCATTTCATCCTTGTGGCTGTTCCTTTTAATTTCTGTTTAACTAGCCTCATTTTTGTGTAGTTTCCCTTTTTGCTTTTTTGGTATTTCTCCTCTCTACGTCCCACAGGGAAGTTAAATTTAAATACAGTACAGTCACTATTACCAAGCAGTTCAGCCATATTTACCTCTTGAACCAGATCCCACGCCCCACTTAGGACTAAAGTAGGAAGAGCTCTCTGTGGGTACTACTGATCAGACATGGTTGGAGTCAGCTAATGATTGCTAGATTGATTTAGCTGTACTGTACAGTGGTTTTGTGGCCTTCCACATTGTCTTGTAATGTGTTTCTGATATGACAATAACTAATTGTTTCTAAGGGGGGCCTTTCTTGTGTCTTAGCCAAGTTTTGTAGCTAAGCAACATTCAGAGATGAATACATTTCATTTTTTATTTTTCCACACAGTATGCTTCACTTTCTTCTTTGTAGTCTAATGACATTGGGTTTATTACATTTCAGTTATCACTACAGAAAATGACTATATTTAGACAAAAATACCTTTTAAATCATGAGCTTCAGAGCTTCAGTCTGTCTACTGCATCAGATGTCCCATCAGAGATATGATAGCTGCTTTCAATATCAATGAATAATGTACAGTGACATTTATAGATGGGAAAAATTGAAGCAGATTTTATGTTGAAGGATATTAGCATGTAATTTGGAATTTATACACATGACTTTTGTGGTGACTGTGCAGATCTAGTCATAACAACTTAGTTCAATTGTTTTGTAAAACTTTTATAATAAAAGCGAACATTAAAAAGCCTTTTCCTCTTTTAAAAATCTTTGGTCCAGATTCAATTCTAGAAAACATCATGCCCTACCACAACCAGCAGCAGTGGAGGAGCTATGGCAGGACCCACCCCACTAATGCTGCTCCAACACAGCCTGCTTCATCAGCACTGGAATTCAACAGTTGTAGTGGACAAGCCATTTATGGAGGCCCCCTCTCCCATTAACACCAGTATTAGTGATGTTATGGGGAAAGTAAGGGGGATATTTGTCCTGCATAATATGAGGGAAAGGTTGCTATGGTGTTGCTAGGAGAAGGGTAAAGGTGGTGTCTGGCTATTGTAGGTAGGAAGTGAATTTGCCTTGATGTAGGAAGATGGTTAGGGTAGGATGTAGTGGTGGGATGTAGTTCATTCAGCTATATGTGAGAGCCTCTCATGATCAGAAATGGCTAGAGAATCTGGTTTCTTCCTGTGATTGGATTACTCCAAGTCCCTGGTATAGTGTCAGAAAGCAGAGTGGTAAATGGAGACCACCCCCTAATAGGGGAAGAGGTTCATTAAGGTGTGTGTTTTGCTCATCACTGAGGTGAATGGGTGTGCAGAATATGTGGTAAGGGGGCAAGAGCTTTATTCAGTAGTGGGTTATGCCTGTCTTCTGTTTGGGGATGAGGACCCTGTGATGGGGGACAGAGAGAAGTGTGGAGAGGGTGTCTGGAGCTTGTGTCTGGGACTGAATGTTTCATAAGGTTAGGGGAGGTTTAAGTTGTGGGAGTCCCTGTTCAGGTTGGTCTTGGGACAAGTTGTGTTTGTGGAGGGTTAGGGTTAGGGTCAGCTATGAGGGATGGCAGTAATTATTTTGGGTGAAGATAAACTTTGTGTCTGCCCCAGAGGTCCTTATTCAGATATTGTGTCTGAAATAGCCTCAAAGGTATTGACCTTCAGACTATGATGCAATGGTCAGTTTTATGGGGTTTTGAGGAGAGGTGTTTCAGGGGCACAACTTTGCAATGGTACAATACTCGATAATTCTTTTGTTTCAGTATGTAGAATAACTGGTTAATGTCATGTATTGTGAGGTTTCTGCTGGTATGAGTTTTGTATATTTGATGGTTTTTAAATTTCTGTAAAGAATGCCTGAATCTTGAGATAGTTGCCTCTTTTTATGGTTAGAAATCCAAAAATCAATAAACTCATTGAAGACAACAGCAGCCACATGTGCATAACCAAAGCCAGAAGAGGACCCAACTAATGCCTTTTCATTAGAGCTATTCAAATAATAGGAAAACAGATTCACAAATAAACAACTTGAATTCAGTTCTATGCTATTTGTGGAGCCATGATATTAGTATGACTATGAGTATTAATGGAAATGTTTGCAAATCTCTAATGCATTATCTTACTGGCTGAAATACTCACTGAAATAATAGAGAAATGAATAAGTTTTTTCTCTTTTGTAGCAGAAATGCAGTATTCCCTATTTGCCACTTGTTATTCACCCTTTTAAAAAGGATCAGACATGTAAACATTGAATTAAAAATACATCACTTGACCAATCACATGCCATAAAATTTCTGAGTAAACATTTTGCAAACAATTCTCAGTAACAAAAGTTATTTGTCCAAATAATGTTTGGTGAATAAAAACATAGAAACTGGGAATATTTATCAAACAAAAAAAGATGACTAATTTCACAGAATATATATGTTGATTAATATATGTGACTAATTTTACATTTAATCCCCAAAGTACTCCAAGCGTTTTATGAACTAAATATAGTGTACATGAACGACTTTATTTAATATGTACCATATTCAGCCATCTTTAAAGTGAGTTTGAGGTGAAAAATCAACATAATCCAAAGCAATATTGCGTAACCTTGACAGAAAACATCATATCAGGTCAGATTGTTCTCTGATACACTTGTATAAATCTATAAAGTAATTTCATGCTAAGTACAGTAATGGGTTATTCCAAATTCACATTGGCATAACTGACAGCAAAATCTGGTATGCTGTATCCATTTGAAGCTATAGAGGTAAATTAAGTAGGCAGAATGTTGTTGTCCATATAAAAATTTGGATATGGACTGGGGGAATGGATACATTTGGGCATGGATTGTGTCTATTTCTATATTTGTTCAATGCCTAACATAACAATGGCTTCTGTATCTGGACTTAATTCAATAGCAGTTGTTGGGTGCTCATCCCTTGAAAATCAGGCTTTATTTTTCTGCCTAAGTATGGATTTAGGAGGCTAATCTTAATCATCCATTTGTTAAAATCTTGGCCCTGGGATTTTGATTTGAGTTTATCTCTAGTAGTGACCAATACTGTATCTGGGAATTTGAATGAAGCCTTATTGACCAAAATATTTGTTAGCACCTACTTTGATTTCTATTGTATGCTTTTAACATTTGTTCCAAGATTGTATTCGTTATTTCACTGAGCCATCTAATGGACTAAAGGATTGAAGGATTTTACTATAATAGCTCCCAAATCTCTGTTTAGTCAATATGCTGATGCTCTTTTCTCATTTAGCTGTATCACACGCTTTATTTTTGATTCCAAGACTCATTAGTCTACATTTATCTGCATTTGTCATCTGCTAGCCAGGTGCATTAATTACTTATATCATTATATATTGCATTGCTCTTCTTCATTTACTGTTCTTCCCAACTACAGCTGATCAAATGATTAAAACACCCTGATCTATGAATACTTTCATGAATAACAGTATTGAGTTCAGTTCAATTTACTACAATTTGTGAGATTAGTTAGGTGTGAGAATTTGGATAATCACTAGGTATTCATAAAAATATTAAAAAGTTGTGACAGTTTTCATTAATTCTACCACAAATCATTACTCGTCTAAAAATCTGTACTGAGTGCATTTTCTTCCTCATTATTTGCTATTCATTAGTTATCTTCCTGCTTAAATTGATTGTCATCCAGTCTGGGAGATGAAAGAATACTATGTGATTTAGGTGCCCAATCAAACAACATGAAGCACGCATAGCACTAGTCAAAGTGAGTATAACTGCAGACAGCGACAATTGGTCAATGAATGAAGTGTTAATCACAAAAGGGCTGGAGTTAAATTTTTAACAGTTTGACCAGTTCTTAATTTATTTGTGTTCTAGCAATACCTAGAAGCTCTGACCAAGAATATTACTACTTTGGTGCTGTAAGTACGCATATTAAGAGACATTACTTGACCCAAAAGGCTTACTATCCAAATAGACAAGACAGACAAATGTGGGAAGAAGGAAGTATTATTAGCCCAGATTTACAGATTCATATATTCTTATGGCCAGAAAGACCCACTATCATTATCTAATCTGATCTTCTGCATAACTCAGGCCATACAATTTCACCCAGTACTTCCTGTATCAAGCCCCATGACTTCTCGCTGAACTAGAGAAAATCTTTTTAGAAAGATATCCAATCTTGATTTAAAAACTTCAATTAACAGAGAATTCCATTATATATCTAGTTAAATTGTTCCAATGGTTAATCAACCTCACTGAAAAATTTGTATCTTATTTCTAATCTGAAATTGCCGAGCTTCAGATTCCAGTCACTGGATGTTGTTATGCCGTTGTCTGCTAGATTAATGAGCCCTCTACTATGAAAAAAACCACCCTTGTATTGTAAAAGTAGGTCATAACTGAGTTAACTCTTAACCTTTTCTTAAGCTAAATAGGTTGAGATTCTTTAGTCTCACTCGAATGGAAAATTTAAGCACAGATATTAAGTGATTTGTTCAAGGTCACACAGGAAGTCTATGGCAGAGCCGAATGTGTTGAGTTCCAGTCCAGTGTTTTAACCAGAAATTCATCCTCTTCTCCCAAATAAGAGAAAGTACTATCTGCAATTGAAAATAAGTATAAGTCTGTTCAGATCAAATCAGTTTTGCAAAATTCACACCCCCAGTAATGTCAGTTCAATAATTTATTGTCTGAGAAGCTATATAACTCTTGTTATCCTCAGCACGGCTAATCTCAAAGGGACATGACCTCCTTGCAGATCAAGCATCACATGGATCATTTCTGGCCAGATGCTTAAGGTGGCCTGACTCGATATTCCATTTATGTCCATCACTGCCAATCTTATTGTGACACTGAAGCTTTTCATACCCTTATGATCACTGGCCATGTAATGGCATTCCTTGGTGCATCACTTTAGAATTCATTGGTCTTCCATTCTGATATGGCCATACCAACCAAAAGCCCACCAAAACCAAAACAGTTGCTGAGTTTACATTCAAATATTGTCATTTCTGATCTTGTCCTGCCATTGGCTATGGAACAGCTGATGAAGTCAACAAGAAACAAAAACATCCATCTGGTGTTCTTCAGCTGTCCTCAATACCCGCAATTCATTTCCATAGGAATAATCATGGTTCTATAGCAACAACTTTGAGCAAGCTTGATGTCATGACAAACCGACAGGGGTTACTGAAGGACCTGAAATATGCTACCAGTTGCTATTGTACAAGTGCCCACATTTTTCAAGCATCCTCTAGCACTGTCTGTGACAGTGCCCAAATATTTGACAGTTGTCACCTACTTAACGTCCCATCCAGACAGTTTAATACTGAGCTGGTTGTAATCTAGAGCTGGAAGCTACTTGATGGTAAAGGCCAGGGACTTAGTTTTATTCATATTCATAATCAGACCAATATGTATAGCTTTAGGCTCAGCAAAATTGGCCATCAGATGCAGTGATTTACCAAACTCAGCAATCCAGACAGTCTTTGGCATATTTGAGATCTCAAAGCAGAATGGTGTTCAGATCAATGCTGTCAACAGAGGTCTCCTCAAGCATATCCATCAACCAATCAATGCTGATATTGAGCAATATAGGTGACACAATGCAGCCTTGTTGAACAATCTTGGAGATAGAAAACCATGCTGTGTATCTGCCATTGACTCAAACAGCTTTCTGTTCCATTATAGAGCTCTTCTATCAGACACTATCTTCCAAGGATGCTGAGTTGCCTCATTACATGCCACAATTGTCTTCGATGAGCTTTGCTTTGCTTTTGTTCAAAAAGGACAATAAGGCTGAATGTAGAAATTATAGAGATATTATGCTGTGGTAGGTCTCAGGGAAAGTCTTCACTTACATGTTAATATTTTGAATCAATGATTCATTTCATGGCAATGGCTGGCATACTCAGTGTGGCTTTACATCTGGTTGTTCCACTGCTGAGCAGATCTTTAGCATGAGACAGCTTTTTGAGAAGATAATTGAATTTAATAAGCCATGTTCAGGCCTTTATATAGACTTCAGTCAGGCCTTCGATTCAGTGTATGAAGTGTATGAAACCAGTAATTCTTGTTATAATGTAAATCAAACAGATCCGTGAGGTATCTACCAGAAGCATAATCTGTCCTGAATAAAGCTGTAAAGAGTACTTGGGTTTTTATCCCCTGTGCCTAATTATCAATATTCTCCATTTAAGCTGGTCAAAAAATGCTCAAGAAATATCAACTTTTTTGGCATGCTGGTTTTCTGTTCCGAAAACCATACTTGGGGAAATTCCAAGCAAGCTGTACTGTCCATTATTGATCTGTCCGGTTGTTCATCCTGGGCAAGTGGATGAGTGGGAGTTTTCAAGGATGGAGCAGACACCTCACATGGTACATCACAAACAACCAAAGAGTGAAAAATTTCATGAGAGATTCTCATGCTCCATAAGATGCTATTATACTCTTTCCTTTCCAAATCCCAAATAGTTAATCCAGACTGTCTTTGGGCAATATCTGCAATTGAGTACAGACCCGACCAAGTGACTTCAGTGGAGCATACAAGTTGTAATTGCCTCTGAGAGAATGAAATTATTCCAGTCTCATTAAAGTCTGCCCCACTAGATCTCTACTGCATATACAAATTCAGGAAGCTCAGAGGCTTAAGCCAAATAGGCCAGCTATGTGGGCAGAGGAATTCACTGATGGATAGTAATCATCACTCAGATGCAGGCAGTGGAAGAAAAGCACATGTAGCTTATTCAAAATTTGAGGATTTTGTTTTTATTTGCTGGAGTTTGATGTTTTTAGGATTAGTCCTGCAAAAACAACACAGTAGTTTCCAACACATTATAATAATAATAATAATAATATAAATTGTGAATTAAGTTGGGGAGCGGAGGAGGGCATAATTCTTTTTCAGAATGACTCCAAAAATTAACCATGGACATTTTTCATGGTGACAGATAAAAGGGATAAATAAAGTACAAATATAGATCTTGATCCAGCACTCATTGAAGTCAATGGAAAGACTCCCATTTGCTTCACACTGAGCCAGGGATGGTACTAAAGGACCTCCAGTGGGTTGTTCTCATTGTAGTAAATTTTTAATTCTTGTATACAGCCTTCATCTATAAACTGAAAGCTCAGCTCATTTTATACACATCCGTTCCAAATGCTCATAAGACACATTCTCTGTCAGCCATACAATATTGAGTCATTTCCTCTTCATCTTTTCTTTGTTCATATCGAATCCCCTCTGCTTCTCTAATAAGCATTTTTCACTACAGACTGTAATTTCATAAATAATTTCTTTTTGGAGTCAAGCTAAATTACAATTTTAACAGGTTCTGTAAGCAAGCATTTTAATATTTAAATACATTTCAGCTAGAAGGCAATTAGATCCAAGATCTTTGATACGGTGATATTGATTTGTTCAACTGCTCCAAGCTGAATTTGTAGCACTGCTTTTCTTATGTAGTTGATTAGAAAAAGCTCTGGCTCAGCTGGCTTTATTTTTCAACTGCCTGACAAAATGTTTATGGAAACAGACAATGGATGATCTTAAGGGAATTGTAGTGTTAATTTCAATTTGTTCTCATTTATTTTGATGCTACATTTAGAACTATGGTTGTTGCAAAGACTTGTGCTTCAAAAGAATATTGTGATGAAAGTTCCAGAAAATGCAACATATCAAATAATGTCATGAAGAAATAATAAATAAATGCAATACACCCTGATGGCTGAGTGAAAAACAAAACATAAACTTTATGGAAAATAAACCTCAAAAGCTTCCCCAAACTGGATGAAACCATAAAACCACTGCTGGAACATTCTCAGCAAGCTTCTAACTAACTTTCAGTTATACAACTGTCATTCACCATCTGTCAGCCCCCCATATCTCATCGTTTATCTATATGATAAATCCCTGTAGGAGCTATCAGTATCATCATTACTTTATTTAATGAGGACCTTGTCTATTTGCACCTCTCTTGACAGTTTGTGTCCATATCATTCATTCATTGTCAGCTTACCACCACCATAGCGGGGAATGCATCTTATGCAGCTATCTCATTACAGTCTGCTGCCATTGTCTATTAATTCTGTTAATATCACCACTGAATATCACCACCATAGTCAAGTCCATTCTTATTGCATAGGCTGAAACGCCAATCACTGAAAACTCCTTTCAAATAATAGACCCCCTCATGATGCACCTAAATTATAAGAATGTGAAACTTGCCCAGGGAAAATTAGTAAGTTTCTTTTGATCTTGAATTATATATAACATGCAAAGGACAAAAGACACATTGACTCAGATAGCTCCCTACAGTAGACAAATGGCAGAATGGGCTGGGGTGAGGAAAAAATCCATGACATTCCTTCACAGAGTTGTTCAGTGAAGGGTAGAATTCCCATCCTCTCCTCTCCCTGCATGAAGGAGAGCCTGAGGTCCATGTAAGTTCTGTGGGGGAGGGTTCATGTTTTTGTAATGTATTTGTTGAGTACCTAGTACTCTGGGGTTCTGACTGGGACTGCATAATACAAATAATAATTATTATAATGATAATTATAAAATAATAAGCACAGACTGGACACTTGCACAGAGATCTTGTATTTCCTGAATTCTCTGAGTCCTCATTCACTTCCTATGGCTCCTGTGAAAATGGTTCCACTGAAGAGGTTCTGTAACTATTAGATTGTGAGCTTTTGGGGGGCAGGGTCTGACTTTGTGTTATTTGTTAAAACTATGATTAGTAGTGGGGCTCTGGTCCCTGATTAGGATTCTTAGGTGCTACCACAATTCTTGTTAGTGAAAATATTCGTAATAAGGGATTCCTTTGACTGCTGATGTTCACAGGATCCCCAATGGTTGTGTAGTGGTTTGACAGTATTTTGAGAGGCTCGTTTATAAGTTTTCTGTGCTTGAGTATCAGTGCAGTGCTTGAGTGTCCCTAAGGCACTGAAGGTGTTCAGGGAACTTTGTGCTATAGCCAGTTGTTTGGACTGTAATTTTCCCTGGGGGTACCCAGTGTTGTGAGACACCTTAACACTACCTACCTTTAGTGTGACGCAGTCATTGTGCCTGCTGTGAGTCGGCTCCCTGAAACCTCTGGTCTACGTATGCACTGACTTTCAGGTCTCTACAGATCTCGCCCTCTTGGTGCAGGCTAGTGACAGGCACACCCTAACCCCCAAGTCCTTGGAGTGCTCCCCGCAGTATTCAGCTTTTGTTACTGGACACTCAGAAATTACAAATACATCCCAGGATTGGGTCCTTTATAACATCATAGCACTGAAATATATTTATAGTGAAACAATCATGAGTTTCTCATCAAAGGTTACATTTTAGGAGAAAGTGAGGAAGGCTAATAAGTAGAAATAGAAATGGTAGCACATAAAACAAAATGCAATCCTTGGTCTACACTGCCCAGTGGTTACCTTTCCTATCTGATCAAGTAGATTTTCTCCTGAGGATTCGGTCTTTGACAGAGCTGATGGTTTTCAGTCAGAACCAGGATCTACATGTTCATGAACATTCCACGCCCTTCAAGGTGTTTCCTGGGTGAATGGATAACAAAATGTCTTACTTCTCCCCCAGTTGCTTGTCCCAGTTATAGTCCAGTAAATTTTTGAAGTACACCCTGGATAAAACTCTTCATATGTCCCTGTTCTTTATTAGCTCTCGGTTCAAACTGGTGATGGGAGACTCATTGTGAAACAATACAATATTTAATTTATATGTCAATTAGCTAGATTGACCAACATTCCTGGTCTCAGGGAAAACCAGTCTCTGCTGATGACTCATACTTTGAATCAGACTCTCAGGATATATTTTCAGTACATATACTTAACTCCTTAAATATCATCCGTACATACTTTTTTCAACTATGTTAATGACCAGCACGATCCTGGCTTTCACTTAAAAACTTACATCCACTCCATGGATAATACTATGAAAGTAGTGTGTTAGGTGTAGTGAGTTTATCAGGCCTGATAGGAGTTGCTATTTGAGAACAGTGAACCCTTTGCCAGTTGGGATTGATGGGTTCTGAGGTTCACATGGACCCACATCATTCCTAGATAGAAAAAGCTGAAAGCTAGACCTCTTGCTGATGGAGATTATCTTTTTGTTGCTTAGGAAGTACAGGTTGTCAACTTCCCATAAGGAAGCAATTATATGGACTTTATTCAGGAAATCATTATTTGATGTGGATGTTGTAACCAATATAATTATCTGTATCTAATCATCTGTTTCTAGGTAAGACTACTGGAACAAAAAAAAGGTTGTGGCAAATATCTAGATGTTTCAGGATTCCTTGACTCTAGTCAATCTGTTTACAATCCTGAGTACAACACAGAGACTGTACTGATTTCAGTGGTGACATTTTCTTCCTGGGAATGGATGAAGATCAGGGATGAAACCCCAGCCCCACTGATAGCAATGACAAAACTTCCAATGAACTCTGTAGGGCCCGGATTTCACCTCGTGTCCAAAGAGATATTAAGTTTGTCAGCTGTCTTCATTACCATTAATCCCAGGGTGTCATAGACTCTTTTTGGCAAACCTTACCAGGAGTGAATAGGGCTGCTGCTGGGTGGCTCTATTTTTTCATCTGTAAGGGATCTCCAAGGGTAACCTTGGGCAATTGCTCTTTCTCCTTAAGGGCACTCTCAGCCACCTTGTCACCACATTTGTTTGTGTATATTACAGGTAGTCACAAATAATACTCTTGTTGTTCTGCAACTTCTGGTTTATCCTTGGTTGACCTCATCATCCCTAGTGCACAGCTTTAATCTCATGTATAAACAATGCCCAAGTGTCATTGCTCTTCCTACTTTCTGCACTAATTCAGCTGAAGAGACACTGAATAAACTTCCTCTTGGAAGAGGTTGCAAATCAATAGTACTTGATTGCAAAAGAGTAGAAGGCTGTTTTCTGTTACATTTCTGAAGGCTGCCTTTCACCTTCTGCTGCTATCTTCAATGACAGAATAATTTCTATAAGCTGTCAGAATCCACTGGGTAACAATGTGCTGGGCCCTGTAAAGTAGGCTTATGGTTGGCATAACACTATTCAAGCACAAGCAGCAAGGAATTCTGGAACTTGAAGGTTTATTAATAACATATACTGGAAAGTGGGCAGGTATGTAAAACATCCTCAGTAAGGCCATTCTACATAGTTTTACTATCAATTTAACTGAATTTGGGTTGGGGGAGGAGTGATTTTTATTTTTACCAAAATAGTTAAATCAGCACAACCTCTCATGTGTAATGCAGTTACAGCAGCATGAAAGTGATTCTGAGAATAAATTATATCAGTGTAAGCACCTTAATATCACTATAATTGTGTCAACACTAAAATGTTGTATCACTTCAACTATACAGCTGTAAATAAAGTGGTATAATTTTTGTGTAGATAAGACCTACGGGAGAAACCAGAGAAGAGGCCAAACCTGTTGAGGGTCTCTTCAGAAAGAGACCGACAGAGAGACCTGGAGAAGACAGGTTATCTCCAGAATAGACCTTGGAAGGTGCTTGGGTCGCAACTAAAGGCATTTCAGAGAGACAACCAAGAGACTGAGGAAAAAGCAGGCCTGTGAAGGGAAGTTAATTTATCTTTGGTAATAGTAAATGGCTTTGTTTGGAGAATATTGCGGATAAAGGAAGTGACTCTGGGTGCTGAAGCATAGCTTGCAGAAAGCGTGTGAGTTAAGAACACCATGTAAAGAGCTACATAAGAAGATTTATTGGTTCTATACAGAACCCAGGATCTATGCTACAATTCTTTGAGCACCATCTACCAACACCTTATCTATTACCAAACTCTGTACACACACATCTCTTTCACTCTTTCAATTAAGTAAAGTTATTCAGTTTTTTAACTTTGAAATTACTATGCAACTTTACTGTTTTTCCATTATTTCTAATGTTCTCAACTTTTTGTAGTAGTGTCTTTGCTTCTTTGCTGCTGCCGCAGATATCAACAGTGTGTTGAAGTTCCATCTGCAACTGCTGTCCATATGCCCTTTCCTCATTATCTTTGGTGCCTAAAACTATAAAATCTCTAAAGTTCATCTATAAGTGTGTTAAATTTGCACGAAGAAGCTAACTAATGTTGTAGCTGGGTTGCAATTGATATATGGTTTCACGTTGATCCAATGTACTGAAAATATACCTCTTGTATTTCTTTTAGGCACAAAGTATTTTTCTAAAGCACCTAAGGTTTTAGCTATCTCTTGACTTTCTTCATGTGCTTGCTATAAGTGCTGACAAATTAGGAGGTGTTTCTGTTTTGCTATATTGAGGGTAACCACTTTAAGTGCCATGCTTTCTTTGTCTGCACTTGCAGCCACTTCAGTATGTCCATGAGACCCCTAAACAATTTCCAGTACCCAAAGGGCATGTCTTCACTGCAGTGTGTACCCCATCATGGATGACATGCTTGAAGGCCGGTGCTAACCAAGTCAGCCTCTGAGCAGCCACACTGCAGACCCTCACACAGCCTGTCTTTGTAGAGACATTCACACAGGCACTGCAGTCATATGAGTTTTGTGCTAGGGTTTCTGGGGCTGTATCCGAGGATTCTTATTGCCTCACCAACTGGAGGCATTCTAGAAACTGGTTCACAATATATTGTGGGAGAATGTGTTTGCCCTTCCCGTACCCCTGTGTGGAAGTGGTTTTAGCCTGCCAAAACATTTTATATGAGACTTTGCACATTCCTTACCATTGTCTGCTCCAGCTGGGTCCAGGTCATAGATCCAACACCACTGGAAGAACTGTTTCTGCTTGTGGCTGAGCCATCTATGCATCAGGATAGACATTCTGTGAGATGGTGACTGATGATTCAGCAGCAGTTGCCAAACCATGGAAGATGTCAGGATTTGGAGGGAATTTTATTCATGGTAGACTAGAGACATCCCCATGCATTTGCATCACAGCTTGGAGTGGAATGTTGTTCACAGCCATCGCTGAAGTAACTCAGGACAGATTTACAGAAGTATTTCGGTGACTAAAGATGCAAATAGGTGCCTAGTGAGATTTATACAACCACCAAAGCAAGTTAGAAGCCTTAGATGCCTAATTCCCATAGAAGTCAATGAGAGTTAGGCACTGAACCTGTTCAATGAGATTTATGAAAGCACCTAGACACTTATCTACATCTTTTGGAGTCCCCTAGATACCTTTGTAAATATAGATCTCAATGCCTCTGGTCAGCCGCAATGAAGAAATAAAGTATTTAAGAAAACCTCACTTCTAACAGCAACTTAAAAGCACACTGCAAGAGGCCATTTGCAGTGCACAACAGTAACAAATTCATTGGTCCTATATATAAAATCCAGTAATTATGGTACATATTTTGAGTGTCATGTACCATCACTTTTCTTTTTAACTATGTACACATATATAGACATATGTTTTTTACAGACAACTCCTGCCACAGTGTGAACAATTGAGGAAGAAGACTACTGGTTGAAAAAACTGACCTGCTCTAGAAGAGAAATGAAGGCATCTATAAAAATAATATATAACAAATGGAAGGAAGTGGAAGTAGTGAATGATAGTAATGAATATAAATCAGAAGTTAGGAATTGTAGAAAATTGATAAGGGAAGCAAAGGGACCCAACGGTAAACCTATGGCCAGCACAGTTAAAGAACAGTAAGCAGTTTAAAAAAATATATTAGGAACAAAAAGAATCCTGACAATTGTATTGGTCCATTACTAAATGGAAATGGTAGAATTATCAATAATAATGCAGAAAAGGAGGGAAGTGTACAATAAATATTTCTTTTCTGTATTGGTGGGGGGAGATGATATAGTCTAATCTGGACTTGATTTAATAAAGAACCAAAGGAGCATAATGTAATTAATAAAAATCAACAGAGGTTTATGGAAAATAGATCCTGTCAAATTAACTTGGATATCTTTTTTTTTAAAATGAAATTGTAAGTTTGGTTACGAAAGGTAATAGTGTTGATATAATATACTTAATCTTCTATAAGGTGTTTGACTTGGTATCATCGCAACATTTTGACTAAAATTTATAATGATATAAAATTTATCTGGCACACATTAAATAGAATAAAAACTTACTAACTGATAGGTCCCAATGTAATTGTAAATGGAGAATAGTCATCAAGCAGGTGTGTTTCCAGTGTGGTTCTGCTGGGATCGGTTCTTGACATTATGCTATTTCACATTTTTATTAGTGACCCAGAAGAAAACATAAAATCACTGGTAAAGCTTGTAGAGCACACAAGAATTGGGGGAGGGCTAAATAATGAAGAAAACAGGTCAGTGATAGAGTGATTTGGATCACTTGGTTAACTGGACGCAAGCAAACAATATATGTTTTTAATATGGCTAAATGTAAATGTATGTATATAGGAACAAGAAATGTATATTTACTTACACGATGGAGGACTGTATCCCAGAAAGCAGTGTCTTTGAAAAAGATTTGGGAGTCTTTGTGGATGATATATGCAACCCTGAGATGAATAAAAAGAAACTCTTGAGTAGGAATAGAAAGGTTATTTTACTCTGTATTTGGCACTGATGTGACAACTGTTGGAATACTGTGCGCAGTTTTGGTGGCCCACAATTCAAGAAGGATGTTGATAAATTGGAAAGGGTTCAGAGAAGAGCCCCAAGAATGATTAAAGGATTAAAAAACATGTTTTACAGTAATAGACACAGACTCAATCTATTTAGTTTAACAAAGGCAAGGTTGTGGGTTGACTTGATTACAGTTGATAAGTATCTACATGGGGGAACAAATATTTAATAGTATGCTCTTCAATCTAAGAGAGAAAGATATAACAAGACCCAATGGCTGGAAATTGAAGGTAGACAAATTCAGACTGGAAATAAGGCATCACCTTTGACAGAAAGGGTCATTTACGTATTGGAACTATTTGCCAAAGGTCATGGTGCATTCTCCATCACTTACAATTTTTAAATGAAGATGGGATGTTTTTTCTAAAAGATGTACTCTAGGACTTATTTTGAAGAAGTTCTATGGTGTGTGTTACACAGGAGGTCAGTCTAGATGATCACAATGATTCCTTCTGGCCTTAGAATCTATTAATTTTCTTGCAGTTGTTCAATATGGCCTCTTGAGATTCTTGAGTGAGACACGAAGCATTGCAACAGCTGCCAAAGTTGTTAAACAATCCTACTCCCATTGAAATCAGTGGAGAAAGTCTACTGAATTAACCAGCATCTTCTGTATTCTGAATCTAAAGGGTGAGCAGTAAGGCTGTTTCTACTAGCAATCATGGCACCATTTGAGTCAAAGGAGCATTCCGTGGTTGCCCATAGCAGCAAAACTGCACTCAAGTGTCAACATTACAAGCTTTTCAGGAAAAGAATTTGGTGAAATGAGGTAAGGGACTACTATATTTAAAGACCCTCTCGGAATGCTTAGCATTCCATCCTCTCAGCACTCCCTGCCCTGACTGGCTGAAGAATGAGGGATCAATATTGGAAACTGTCATGGAGCACTCCCATATCCCAGTCAAGAGAAGGCTAACGTGCTCTTATGGGCCTAACCAGTACTGAATAGGCACCCCTGCACAGCATGTACCACTTGGAGGAATTAAGCTTAGACTCCTTATGACTTAACCTTAAGATGACTCTTCTGACATAGCTGCTGGGAGGAAGACAGCTTGTGAACCTTTGGTGCCCACAAAGACATGCCAGACCAGGTACAAGCTGATTGCAGTAGGGAGAGGATGAAGATAGTCCCTGACCTAGGGTCTAGTCATACTCAACCTTCCTAAACAAGCCAAACCTCTATAGACTCTTTAGAAAAACTCGGAGACAAGCACTCTCATAACTGGAAGGACATTTGAAAGTTATCTGAAAACACCCAAATGCAACCTAAAAGGAGCCTCACCTATCCCAGAAACATATCTGCGTGATATGGCAATGTGCCACTGGATCGCTGGGTGACTTATGACTTTTTGAGGATGCGAGGATAGTCCCTGTGCAAATTTGTTCTCCCATAAAGCAGAAATGGAAATGGAAATTTCATTGAATGGAAACACTAAAATAATCATTTTTGTAAGAGTTTAAATAATATTCTTAGTCTCATGTGGAAACTTCTTATTTAATTTTATCTATGATGTGGAAACTCAATTTATAACTGAGACCCTAATAATCTTCCTACTAGATTTGTTAATATTTTTGCAATGCCCAGTGGACAGTGATACATTATAGTAATTGAGATTAGGTTCAATGAGACTGGAAACTCTTACTTAATGTCTGTACTATCAGGCTTGTTTTTGAGGATCAGCTCTTAAATTGTGAGTGACAGCAATGAAGAGGTAATGTTATAGCTTACCTAGAAAAACTGTAGAATTAAACACTCTTCTTAATGTCATTTTAAATGTGAATTTAGTTTTGCTCACTCTGTTTCTTTTTATATGATAGACTTTAGGGATGTAAGAGATAAGGGAATGGAATTTGAATGAATGTAATTCTACTTTTCTACCTTTTTTTTTAATTGGTCAGTGTGAGGCTTGACCCAAATGTGCCCCATCTACATCACTAGATGGTACTCTCAAGGAATTCTGCTTCAATTCCTCCTTTACTTTCCCATAATGACACTTCACTTGAGGTAGAAAACCACTATCCGTGTTTCTTTCTTTTGATTTCTGTTTTATAGGCATCTCAGACTTTATTTAACAACTAATACAAAATGTGTCCAGTTTTTTAATCACTCCAGAGTCTAGGATAAAAACAATACCAAACTCCACTAGCCAGTTTGTAACCCTGTAATTTATTACGACTAGCTTTGGGATATATAGCATTTGTCAATTATCAAGCCTATGTCCATACATGTAATGCTGCACCTCAGACTTGAACTTTGATAATTGCAGAATACTAGTTTATAAGAATAATCAATTATGGTTCCAGATTAAATTATTTATGATCCATTTGCCCTGTAATAAATCACTTTTTGTTGAGGTAAAATGAAGTTCCCTGATTGATGCATACACAGGCCTGGCCTACACTGGCGACATGGGTCAACCTACAGTCACTTACATCAACCTAGGTACACTTGCGTCTACACTGGCACCACTGTTAATTTGAATTGTCGCCTCGAAAATCAACTTAATAAGACCACCTCTGCAAGTGGCATAGTGCCTAAATTGAATTTGTTAATTCAATTTAATGTCAGTGTAGACACAACTTCATTTAAATTGAATTTATTGGCCTCCGGGAAGTATCCCACAATGCCCCATTTTGACCACTTTGTACAGTCGCGCTGTGCTGCTCAGTGGTCACACTACCAGGAAATGTCCCCTCACCTCAAGCCCTGGGAAGATTTGAATTTTCATTCCTGTGCTGCCACCATGGAGAGAGCTTTGTCACTGTTCTCCGCATGGCTACTGCAAAGCCCAAATGCGCTCCAGCATGGAGTCCACCAGAAGTCTTAGATCTCATCCGGCTGTGGGGTGAGGAGTTCGTTCTGGCTCAGCTCAGAGCCAGCAAAAGGAATCTGGACATTTATGGGAAGATATCCCAGGGCATGCTGGAGAAGGGACACAAGAGGGATGCTCAGCAGTGCCGCGTGAAGATCAAGGAGCTGCATCAGTCATATCAGAAAGCCAGGAAGCGAAAAGCCATCCTGGCTCCTCACCCAAAACATGCCACTTCTGTGATGAGGTGCATGCAATTCTCGGTGACGATCCCACCACGGTGCCACCCCGCAGCATCGATGCCTCCACTAGCTCACAGTCCATGGACAATGATGAGGACTCCATGGACAAAGAGGAGGAGGAGGCTGTGGAGAGCAGGGTGCATGAGAGCATGCTGTCCATTCTCCCAGAAAGTCAGGATATATTCCTGACCCCAGAGCAGTCCAGCAGCACACAGGACAGCACTAATGATCCCGTGGAAGGCACATCTGGTGAGTTTATTTTCTTCTTACAAGTTCTGTCCTTTTACATTGGTTGGGGGGAGAGGGGGCAAGAAGGGGATTTCAGGCATTTTGGTAACTGTACTGGGGGGTTACCCAGGGAACAGTTTATTTATGTGATGAGAAATGCTACGTTTATCACCAGTTGATATCTCTCAGAAACTTTCATGTATGTAATCTGTTATCCTTTGCAAAAGATCTCAGGGGAGGGCTGCCTTGTTCCTCCCTCCATGGTAGGGTACTTTGCTGCAATCAAGGGAGCCTGCATCTTGGCGGAACACTGCTGGTACTCCACTGAGTCCAGCAAACCTTTGTTTTAAGCAGAGACCCCCCCCCCCATGCTCTCTGCAATTCCTCTCTGTAAGGGTTTAAAATACCAGCAGAGACACCCCCCCCCCCCAACTGTCTGCAGTGCCTCTCTGTAACAGTTTAAAATATCAGCAGAGACTCCCCCCCCACCACCACCACCACGCTGTCCTCAGATCCTCTCTGGATACATCAATAATGATGGCGGCAAAGTTGCCACCGTCAGATCGACCTATCTGGATCGATTGAGCGATCAGTGAAGACTCAATCGATCCAGAAGTCGACGTTGGTAAACCACCCCCTCAAGTGGCATAGCACTGCGTTCCTGTCGGCGCAGTGCAGTGAAAACACCTTGCAGAAGGGAAGCACAGCAGTCGACATGAGTTATGCAAGCTACTCTGCGTAGCTTGCATAACTCCCATCGACTGCTGCCGAATCGTCAGGTCAGTGTAGACCCAGGGCTCAGTACGGGCACAGCGAGCAGACCCTTCTGGGACGTCAGGAATGGAATGAGGCTCTGTGTTTGCCCTGTGCACTGCATGGGCATTATTGTCTACATTGTAGCAGGGGATTATTGTATACATTGTTGCCTTTGTATCATGTTCTTCACTATGCTAACAATGGCAACCTTGTTATTTCTTTTTCATTCTGTAGACACGTCAGTCTTGGCCCCATCCTCAAAAAATGCTGCGGAAAGACTATCGCAGATTAGAAAGAGGAAAAAAAAAACCCAGGAGGTGACATGTTTGCGGAGCTCATGAACGCTCATGGCTGCATAGACAGAGCACAGAGCGTGGTGGCTAACCTTGACCCAAAGTATGGACATGGGCAGGGAGACTCGAAGAGAAATGATGGAACATGATTGCAGTACCACGCAGGAGATGCTGCGAATCATGTGGGACCAGGCAGATATGCTGCAGAAGAAGGACAAAGTCATGCTGCAGCCCCTCCATAATGCTACTCGACCGAGGGCTTTGATGCCCGTCCCTTCCCCTGAGCAGACTGGTCAGGCTGCAGTACGTGCTCGCCTCCATCCTGGTGGAGGTGAGCAGAAAGCAGCAGTGACCACGATGACAGCTGGCCAGCCAGCTACCACCCTACCCCTTGAGACAGTGAATGAACCCTCCACCTCCTCCATCAGAGCATGTCTCAAGTGAGTATTCATGTGCTTCAGGGACAGTGCCAGCTTTTGCAGCCACTGATCATCATCCAACAGCTGCATAATGATGTGGTCCCACTAGTCTGTGCTTGTTTCCCTGCACCAGAACCAGTGCTTCATGGAATGCAGATTCGTTACAGCCTGCAGCAATTGGGAATTGTTCTGTTCGATGGCTTGTAGCAGGGCAGCCTTGGTCGCATCGTTGTTGTGTGTACTGTGGCTTCTTGCTCTACTTTGAAAATACTTGATGATAAGCTGCGATGTATTTGTAATGCTCACAATAATAGTGCAGAGTTGAGCTGGCTCCATGTCTCTGCAGCAATGGTGAGTACAGGGAGTAAAAAAACAGTGCAAAAATACGTTTCCCCCCTCAGACAAACAGGAAAAGTATTTTCGCACTTCACTTGGCAGTGTAGACATGGTCTTGTCAGTCTTTGAGTATCTAAGCATTAATTCTGTGAGGCCAAGACAGGACACACAATTACTTGATTTATTCCAATTCCAAGATACTTCAGAGTTTTCTCACTTAATACTTTAAAAACTTCTACTTAAGTGAAGGAATAAATTCCAAGAGAATGTATGATTAAATATACACATTTATATTCTTTAAAAATCACAATCTAAAATAAGTTTGTAGAAGACTTGAGTGCAGGCAAAAATATGCATGGGCAAGTAAGCTAAATTCATAAATCATTCTACAGAACGTATGACCTGTCAAAATGAAACACAAAAAACGTATGTGAACATGGCAAATATACAGATCAATGGACTGGCTAGGTGATTTTATATCCTTTATTCTACAAGTTTTTTGTTGCTATCTTGACTTAGCTGGCATGTGCAATAGTGACTTGAGAACTTAATTATATGTGGGTTAAGTGCTTTTGCCTCTTAAAATGTCATATACTCAATATTTAATGTCTAAATTCCAGAGAATCTCATTGGGTGTCAAATGTGCAGCTGGCTGACTTAGCTGTAGCCCTTTAATGCATAACCCTTGCACTGCTGTAACTTTGTCCTTGTCTAACTCGCAATATTATGTATTTTTGATAAATTAGAAAAATAATTGAAGAACATCAGAAATGAGTGATATAGCTAGGCTACCTTGTTAGATTTATTTTGCTAAAAAGTAATCCACGGTGAGATAATGCTTAAATATTTAATCACATCCATCACCTAAATAACCGAAATATCATAGGAGTGCACATTTAAAATGCTCTGGCTCACCTTAAAATAATAGGGGTTTTTGTTTTGGGTGAAACTGCTTTATTGAACACTGAAATGCAGGGCTCTGAGAACCAACCCCCAGCCATTCAGTGGAAGTGGTATTTGAATAGGAAATAAAGCATCCGGTCAAAAGAGAGTATTTTTATCAACCAAAATCTGTTTTTCTACATTGCTATTATCCTGTGTGATGTAGTGTACTGACTTTTCAATGTTCAAGAAGGAACCCTTTTGGGTTGACAGCATCATATTCCGAACTTATCCCTGGAAAGAAACCAGATACCTACCATTGCTTTCACTACAGGGGTTTTAGCCAGGACCAGCAAATTTAAACAAGGGGTTTGGCTTGGTGAGTGATTTTTTGTTTTAATCATAAACTGTCTAATCTGCTAGCCTTGCCTGGGAGAATAAGCCCAGGCTAAATGGGAAGGGTGACTCTTGTATGATTTATGCTATTTATTTCTTTATAACTGTTGCTGTTCACAACTACAAAGAAACAGCAGGTCTGGGGAACATGAGATAAAGGGTGTGTATACACTGCAGCTGGGAGCACGCTTCCCATCCTGGGTAGATAGATTCACATTAGCTCTACTTGAGTTGGTGTGCTAAAATTGCAGTGTGGATGTTGTGACACAAGAAATGGCTCTGGCTAGCCACCCAAGCTCAGACCCATGTGTCAGGTGGACCTGGACTTCAGCAACTAGCCCAAGCTGTTGACTGTGCAGCAATGTCCACACTGCTATTTTTAGAGCAATAGCACACGTGGAGCTAGTGTGAGTCTGTCTGTCCAGATTGGAAGACCTGCTCCCAGCTGCAGTGTAGAACCACCCAAGAAGTTCTGATGTGGGTCTTGTGTTTTTGTTTAGTTTGCTCTCTAAAAGGTCTTTAAAAATAAAAAAGTACCCCAGAAAACAGGAAAGACTTTGGTTAACTAGAGTCTATTGTGATGGATCTCCAAAGCACGAGGCTACAACTCCTATCAGCCCCTTCCCAATTGTGCTTCCCTTTCCTCTAGATAGTTAAGGGGAAAAGTCCTGAACCCGGAAGTGGCCAGTCCTCTGCCTTGGAATCCAAACAACAATTGCTATTACTCACTTTGATCTGTAACTGTCTAAGCTTCTGTACCTGCAAATTTTCCCTTTCTTGTCAGCCCTAGTAAAATACCCTTTTATTTTGCCATGTGTCTGAGTGGTTTTGGGAGCCAGAAGGCCTAGCTGCTGAAGCACCTACAGTGCTTGTCTCTGAGATGCAGTAGACCTGGCACTGCTACTGACACCCTGAGCAGCCACAATAATTACACTAGTTTACTTATTATTGAATGAGAAGCTTGGTCCCAGCTGCATCCCACTTGGAAATAATTGTATTAGCCTAGTATATGCCAAAGGAATCTTAGCCCATTCAAGACATTTTACTTATGTTTACATTTTACTTATGTGGCTTGATTCACCTTTTTTGTAGAAAGCATATTGTAGATGTATCAGAACTGATTGTTCAGTTCATTTGAAGGGAATGATGACATTCTTATCCCATTTATTTACAGGAATACAGAAGTAAGTGTGTGGGTATGCGTGCAATGTGCATTTTTTTTCTCATGTACATGTAAAGTTGTCTAGGTTACCATTTCCCTGTGATGGAAAAGGTAACCTAGGCAACATCCACTTCTTCCTCTCTCTTTCACTGCTCTTGAGTCAGAACCTGAAACAGAATAGAGGTGTTTTCTTTTTCTACCAATCTTCCTATGTAATCTTTGAGGTTTTCTTCACCCAATGTGACTTAACATGGAAATTCGTGCATATAGTTCTCTTGGACTTTGTCAGTTGTTTTTAAATTTGTTAAGCCCACATGTTTGCATTGCAACCTTAATTGGTGTAAATAAGGGAAGAAACATTGGGAAGGATACATCATTTCTTGTTTTTTGTTTTGTGTACTCTGGAGCTTGCAGAGTTGGGTGGGCAAAAATCACTCAGAAGTTGGATGAGGTAGAAACTAGGTATGCTCATTATTTGCTTGAAACTACTTAGGTTATTTCCATTGTGGGCAAGTAGCCCAGGAAGACATACCCACAGTCGTTTTCTGAGAGTGGAATCAGTGAGAAATCAAGAGATAGGGGAGGAATTTATAAACAGGGGGAGGGGGATCCTGACTGAAGAACTCAGCACTAGACCAGTCAAGGACCAGTAGGATCTTCTGTAACACTTTGTTCCAGAGATTATATTAGCTTTGTTGGATTTAGACTGCAGGCTCCCTTAGCCCACAGGAGAAGAGAACTAGAGTTTGCTACAGGTTATGCAAACTGTAGATTGATGTTACATAGTCTGCAGCAAATTCTAATTTTCCTCTCCTGTGGGTTAAGGGAGCCTGCAGTCTAAATCCAACAAAACTGTCTGTGGGAGTGTGTGTATATGTACATGTGGTAGTAACCACTACTAGAACGTGGGGAAACCCCCAATAATGTTATCTTTAAAAAGTTATTGACAATATTCACTGTATTTTATGGGTTATATATACACATACACACACACGCACACATACATATAACAGTAAATTGTTATGTATTTATATATACACACATGTAGATTAAGTAAATGTTTGTTTTTTTCTTTACAGATTTTTTGTCACTTCCATTCTCTGAGATTTAATGCTGTATCATGTGTACATAGGCAGGTATGTTAAAGTCCTGAAAAGACTGGACTTTGGTATGTATCCCAGCAGAAAGATAAGATGAGGTAAGGAAAGGGGAAATACTCATTATACATTTCCCCAAGTCTGTTATATTTTAAATATTTTCTATGGGACAAATCTGGAGGTTCAGTTCATATTGAAATTAATGGGAATTTGTGTAAACACTGAGTAAAACTTCAGGCTCTTTGCCTGTAATGAAAATGTTTCACTATTTGTGTACAGTATTCTTGAGACAATTTTGTCTTTATTTAACTATGAACCCCTAACTTGGGAGTTTTATTTGTGTAGAGAGGTCTATACTTAAAACACTGCAATGGTGCAGCTGCACTGCAGTAGTGCTTTAGTGAAGATGCTCTTATGCTCTTCTTCTGTTGGAATACTAAATCTCTGTGAGAGGCGGTAGCTATGTTGATGGAAGAACCTTTCCTGTTGACATAGTGCTATCTATACTGGAGATTAGGTTGGTATAACTGCATCGCTTAGGGGTGCGTAAGTGTAGATTTGACCTATATGTTTAGTCTTTTAAATTCCTTCAGCATATTTGTAGTTGTATTTTCTCATTTATATTTATGACTTTCTTTATTTGTATACAGTGACACTGTCTATTTGTGTTGCTCCCACTTGTGATATTAAACAATTTCTTGTATTCCAGGCACTATTTTTATTTTAGAGATAGTATCTGGGTTTAAATCACTGAGGAAAGTAATTGATTTCTAGAAGAATCCATTGAGTTGAGTTTGAGTACAATAGGTCATTGATGGCCCAAGCTGAGTGCTCATTTGTGAAAAGTAATGGGCCAGCATGTGTGTTGGGAGAGGATCCATGAATGGATCTCCTTTTCCTGCTAGTGTGTGTTGCTGCCTCCATGGTCCCATGTACCCATCCTCAGGCATGGCTAGGGATCTGAAGCTGGGAATGTAATGGCCATGTAGAACAAAGGATGGGTATGTATCATCTTCCAAGGGGGACATGTAAAACCATCTCCCCGTCTCCTATCAGCAATGGTAAATCTGTTCCTCTGTTGCCACCCCAGATTTCATAACCTTTCTGTTGTGCCCACTTCAGACTGGGAATCCACATTTGATTTTACATTTTCTTTCACTTGATGAATTAAAAAAAAAGAAGTTATCTCTGACTCTAGGCGCTTGAGATAAATCTTTAAAGCTATGCAATCAGCCAGTGAATAACAAAATGAGCAGCATAATTTTATCCCATAGAAAAAGATAACTTCAAATGATATGTTTTTCTCTGAGAACTGCCAGTCTTCAGCCTGCTTTCTTCTCCCCAAAATCCACAACAAATAGATGGATTTGGAAGTGCACCCTTATGGTCAGCAGTTTCGGTCTACTTTGGACCAGGAGTGGATTGAGTTCCAAAGTTCCTCATGGAAAAATCTCTGCCAGCAAGTTCTTATCATTTAGATCCAGGGGCTCCAGTTTAAGAGCTTCCAGCTTGACTGCAGTTTCAGCAGTATGGTATTGGGAGATAGGCAGTAATATAATTATGTGGGTCCCAGGCGATTTAGGGCTTTAAAACTGACACCATATGCTCATCTGGAAGCTAACCAGCAGCCAGTGCACATCACAGAGCACTGGTGTATTGTGCTTTAACTCAATAAGTGAGACACTTCAAGCTGCACCATTTTTACTTTCCAGATGGATTTAGAAGGTATGGAAACCTGAATAGCATTGTATTTTGCTTACCTGAGTCAAGATGACAAAGACTTGAACAGCTATCACATGGTGCCCATTTGAAAGAAAGAGTTGCTACTTCCTGGCATATAAAGATAGAATTGGGGAGAAAGCCATTTTAATTATTGCTTATGTACTGCCTTCTAACAGCAGCTGGGATTCTAGCCAGACTCCCAGTTGTAATCTTGAGTAACAAACAGTGGATGAACACGCTCACTTTAGTGGGCCAATATAATCTCTATCTTTTCAAGTTGTTTACTCCTATCATAGCAACGTTCCGTAGTTTTATCTGGACAGCGCATCACCCAATTAGCTCTCATCCATGCCTCAATATCTCCTAGATACTAGGTAAGGATCTTGATGTCTCCAGGTAGTTTAGAGAATTTGGAAACAAAGCTGGGTATTATTAGCATGTGGAAGGCCTCTTCCTATGCCCCACCTATGTCTCACCTAGTACCCCCAACAATGTTATATACGCTAATTCTGGTTGGAACGGATTTTTTTTTCTCCCCAGAGAAAATGTTGACTTTTCAGTAAATAATAAAAAAATATATATATTTTGGCAGAAAAATGTAAAAAGGTTGATATGCAAATGCCACCACGGTGCCTCATAAGAGTTGTAGTTTGAGTGGCTCATGCTCCCATTATCTCTTATAGGCTAGGCTTTCTGATCAGATTAGACTTTCCAGGATGCAATATTGGACACACTTCATGGGTGAATAAAAGGTAAACTGGGCTGGGTGATCCCTGTTATGCTGATGCTGGAGGGTGCCTGAGGTGTGAATTGTCTTTTCACATAGGGGTTGTAGGACTCTCAGGAGGGTGAGCTTTTCAGGAGGGATTTACGTGAAGAAAGGGTATGTGGCTGGCATATTGGAATAAGGAAGTGTTCTAAGAAAACAGGTGGTATGGGAAAAAAGCATGAATATGAGCATTGAAGAAGGAAATAAAGGAAACAGTGGGATTGGCAAAACAAAGGGGGCAGGATGAGATGTGATAAGAAACTAGCATGGAGGTATAAGCAGAGATGGAAGAGCTATGATATTCTTGGGGGCAAGAAGAAAAAGCCTAAACTTGTTTCTGTATGTGAGGGATGCAGATCCTTTCTTTTCCCATCCACAACAGACTTTAAATAAAACATGGAGTACGGAGAAATCTGAAAGCAGCGTGAAATTATTTAAAAGATGTTTAAAGGAATATTTGGGGAGGGGAAAGGAGGAAGCTGATTTTTCTTCCCTTACTCAGAAATATATCTGTCTCAGTCAGACACAGACCATTCCGTACAGTTATATGGAAGAGAATACAACCAATTAAATGATCTAATAGAAATGGAACATTTCTGTGCTTCTCTTGTGCTTCTTTCCTCCGATGTTGACTCTGAGTGGTTGTCTGCCTATAAGTATTAAAATACACTTGTCTTTCCATTTTCTGGAGAACTATAGGAATCGATCTGCAAGAGAAGTGAGGTCCAGACTCTCTTTTATGGCTGCAACTTATAACAATGAAATTTGTGCTTGTGTGAATGCACACCTGCATTCAGAGAATGTGCACTTCTACTTACATGATCAGCACCTGTCTGTCTATAGTAAATATTCCATGGTTTTTGCCTCCTCAATAAGGCTTAAGTAAATATTTGGATTTGGTCTCTGCTGTTGACCTTTTCCAAGAGTTAGGCTCACCCTAAATATCTTCATATTTATATATTTCTTCAGTTCAAAAGGTAAATTATTTCTAAGAAGGCAGATTCTGAAACACTTAGTTGTGATTACTATATACTTGCAATGTTATGCAAATAATCCCATCAGTTTAATGGTTACTATGCTTGAATCAAGGTGGTAGAATTTGTACCAAGCTGTTGAAATATTGTTTGCCATATGATAAAACTTAAGAAGCTATTAGTCCATATTGTAAAATTACATCTGAGTATTTGTCTGCTAAAAATGCATGTCATCAGCTAATGGCGTCCACCACCTTAATACAATTGTCAATGAAATGTGGATTGTGTTACTTGGATGTATATAGTAAATACAATAGTTCTGAAAGAAGGGAGTGTGTTGTTTCATTATGATATCAATAGACCATACACAGCAATTGTTTTAATGTTATATCGCATCCAAAGACCTGACATAGATTTCATTATGAGTGTTTCATATACCATTATTGAGATCGTAATGACTCAAAAGAAACTCAATTGAAGAACAATTATGGTTTCAATGGCTTAAAAGTGTTACATAAATCAGAAATATGAGTCTTCATGATATGAAATTACATAATTTAATTGCATTTTCCATTTACTACTGTATACTCCAAGAATCCATGCCCATTGTGGCACCATTCACCCCCTTCTTAAGATCATAAAGAAGCCTCATCCTGGGATATAATTAGGGATGAGTGAACCAATCTAGATAAATTAAGAACTAGAAATCCCAACTCTTTGCTCTAAATTTGCACTAATCCAAACTCTTTTTTTGAGGTTTGAAAAATAATTGTTGAATTTACTTTCTTACCTTCATACATGCTGCTTCTGCATTTCCTGGTTTATACCAGGACTCAAAATGGAAGTATTAAATTACCACAGAAAATATTTTTGTGATATTTCTGAGCTCCTTGGAACTTAGTAGTACCAGAAATACATTTTTATAATATTTCCACCCTGATTTATCTAGATCAGTGGTTTGGCAAAACTAAATATTTGGAATACTAGGCAAACATTTTGACATTTATTCCTCACTGAAATTATGAGGAAGATCATGGTTTATTTCTTTTTATTAAATAAAATCTATTTTTGTGAACAAATATCAATGTAAAAATGATACTCATGATGTTTTTCCATGGCTGATTATCACATCAGCTATCATAGAATCATAGCATTAGAAGGGACCACAAAGGTCATCTAGTCTAACCCCCTGCCAAGATGCAGGATTTGTTGTGTCTAAACCATTCAAGACAAATGGCTATCCAGCCTCCATTTGAAAATCTCCAGTGAAGAAGCTTCCACAACCTCCCTAGGCAGTCTGTTCCACTATCCTACTGTTCCTACAGTTAAGAAGTTTTTCCTGAGATTTAATCTAAATTTGTGATGCTGTAGTTTGAACCCCTTGCCTCTTGTCCTACCCTCTGTGGTAAAAGAGAACAACTTTTCTCCACCTTTTTTCTGGCAGCTTTCAAGAATCTGAAGACCGCTATCATATCCTCCCTTAATCTCCTCTTTTCCAAACTAAACATACCCAGTTCCTTCAGCCTTTTCTCACATCACTTGCTTTTCATCCCTTTGATCATCTCTGTCACTTGCCTCTGGATCCTTTCCAGTTTCTTTACATCTTTTCTATACATTGATGACCAAAATTGGACACAGTACTCCAGCTGAGGCCTGACCAGTGCCTAGTGGAGCAGTACTATCACCTCCCATGACTTGCATGCTATTCCTCTGTTAATGCAATCTAACACTGCATTTGCTTTTTTTTGCAACAGCATCTCATTGCTGTGTTAGGGGAATCTGGTAGGGATGGAAATAGGTTCCCAATGGATACCAGGCTAACAGGTGAGTTAATATAAGGGGTTCATACCCTGCCACATTTAAAATGGGGAACAGGTAAAAACAACAGGCCCAATGGTTTTCCAAAACAAGGGATGATTTTATTTGAGGTGACAACACAATAAACACACCTGGGTCGAAACAGGTGGGGATGAACCCCAGACCCAAATACCTCCAAACAAAACCCTTGGTCAACCCCCAAAGTCACTGATGGTGTTTGTTGTTATTGACGCTCACGGTATTACTTCGCCACACAAGTGGTGTTGTCCTTCGATTCCTGACAGGTGTTACGTCTACTTCGGATCCAGGTCCGTTGCACGGCGACTTCTCTTCCTGGTCCGTCGAGCCTACCCACAAATGCAACCACAGCTTTTATCCCACCACACTGCCTCTGTGACGGGCAGTCCTGGACGTTAGGCGTACAGATCTTATATAGCCTTTGGCCAGGTACTGGGGTCCAATGGGAGGGCTAGATTTTCCCGTCTCCCAGGGGTGGTGCACACGGCACTCAAGTCTTTGCACATGGCCCTTAGCCTGTGCACACGGCCCCATAGTGAAGCCTGCTAGATGCTGATTGGCTACACCAGTGTTGCCAGGCAGATCTGACTTTGGTGACAGTTGAGACCGCGCTCTGCCCTGGCTGAACTTTTGACCCCTCCTGTATTAACATGGGGCCTAACCCTTATGCTATAAACTATATACAGAAATAAAACTTATCATAGAAGTACAAACATGGGGACATGGGTTTCAGCTGACTCATGTTGAGTCTGTGATCACCACAACTCCCTATCCTTCTGAGCAGTGCTGTTGCCAAGCCAGTGTTCCCTCATTCTGTATTAGCGTATTTGGGTTTTCGTCCCTAAGTGTAGCACCGTACATTTGTCTTAGTTGAATTTCATTTTGTTGTCTATAGCCCCGTTCTCCAATTTATCAAGATCTCCTCTGAATTTTAGCTCTATCCTCCAAAGTATTGGCAACCCTCCCTAGCATTGTGTCATCTGCAAACTTAATCAGTATGCTCCCTATATCTACATCCAGGTCATTAGTAAAGATGTTAAAGAATATCAGATCCAGAACAAATCCCTGTGGAACCCCACTTGAGACCTCCTCCCAATCCAACATCATTCTATTAACAGTTACTCTTTGTTTGAGGTTGTTTAACCAATTATTTATACACTTAACGGTAGTTCTGTTGAGCCCACATTTCTCCAGCTTACTCATCAGAATGTTATGTGGGACTGTGTCAAAAGCCTTGCTGAAGTCCAGGTATATTATGTGTACTGCATTCTCCCTATCCACCAAATCAGTTACCCTGTCAAAGAAGGAAATCAAGCTGGTTTGGCATGATCTGATTTCGGTAAGTCCATGCTGGCTGCTAGTGATTACCCCTTCATCCTCCAGGTATTCTCAAATTGAATGTTTTATACCTTCGTAGGTATTGAAGTCAAGCTGACTGGTCTATAGTTCCCCAGCTACTCCTTTTTCTCCCCTTTTAAAAATGGGCACTACGTTAGCCCTTCTCCAGTCTTCGGGACCTCTCCTGTCATCCATGAGTTTGTAAATACTATTGCCAGTGACTCTGACATTTCTTCAACAAATTCCTTCAGCGTCCTTGAGTGAATAGCATCCGGCATCATGGATTTTAATTCATTAATATTGGTCAGAAGATCTCTGACATGTTCTTTACTTATCCTCATCTGTATCCCTTCCCATTTATTCTCTATGGTAAGTTCACTAGTCATCCAGTCACATGTTTTTGTGAGAAAATTGAAGCAAAGTAGGTATTGTGCAGTTCTGCCTTCCTATTATCTTCCATTACCAGCTCACCTTCTCTATTGAGCAGCGGACCCACACCATCCTTGATCTTTCTTTTTTGTTTGATATATTTGAAGAACCCTTTTTTGTTGTTTCTAACATTTCTTGCAAGCTGTAATTCATTCTTTGCCTTGGCTTTTCTGATTTTGTCCCTATATGATCGCATTATTCGCACGTATACTTCCTTGGTGACATGCCCCTTCTTCCATTTCCTGTATGTATCTCTTTTGGTTTTTAGACAGCTAAAAAGCTCCTTGTGCAGCCACATTGGCCTCTTCTTATCTTTTCCTTTTTGTCAGAATAGCTTGATGTTGAGCCTCTAGTATTACATCTTTTAAGAACTGCCAGCCCCCTTCAACTCCTTTTCTTCCAATGGAAAGATTAATTAAGACCTTGCCTTTCTCTGAGTGAGTTGATATCTGCCTTTCTGTAGTCCAGTGTTCTTGTTCTGCTCTTCTCATGTCCTCCTTTTCATAGATCTTGAATTCTATCAGATCATGATAATTTCTTCCCAAGTTCCTGACCACTTTAATATTCACAACTAATTCTTCCCTGTTGGTCAAAATTAGAACTAAATTGGATGACCCCCTAGTTATTTCCTCAGCTTTTAGTCAGAAAGTTGTCCCCTGCTAAGAATTTGCAGGATGTATTATGTTTTGCTGCAAAAGTCTTCCAACAGATATCAGGGAAGTTAAAATCCCACATTAACATTAGCTCATGTGTGTTAGCTAATCCTGCTCCTTGCTTGTAGAATGACTCATCCTCTTCCTGATTTGGTCATCTATAACAGACCCCCACCATAACATCGCTAGTGATCTTTTCCTTTGTTATCCTCACCCAAAGACTCTCAGTAGGTCTGTTGCTTACTTCCCCTTGGACTTCAGAGCAAGTGTATACAGTCTTGATGTATATTGTAAAACCTCATCCTTTTCTCCCATATCTATCCTTTTAGAACTAGCTGTATCCATGATCCCGTAGTGCTGATACTCCAATCATGGAAGTTGTTCCACCAAGTCTCTGTGATGGCAGTTAAGTCATAATTTTCTTCATATACTTTGACTTCCAGCTCATCCTGCTTGTTCCCAATACTCCTTGCATTTTTATAGAGGCAATAAAGATATTTTAACACTACCCTCTTGCTTTTCTTTTTGACGTTTTAATGCAGTTGTGATTTCTAGACCTTTCTCCAGAAATTAACCCCTTTCCTTTTTCTTTGTTACTTGAGGTTCGATGCACATAGGCTGGGTTTTTGTCACCATCACCCATAGGACCTAGTTTAAAGCTCTTCTTATCAGATTAGCCACACAAGATCCGAAGATGCTTTTCCCAGTATTTGTTAGAGCGAGCCCTTCCCAGCACAATAATCATCTTTCCTGTAACATCAGTTTGTTGTCGAAGAAGTCAAAGCCCTCTCACTGACACTCTTTGGGTAACCAAGCATTTACTTCTATTATTCAATGGTCCCTGCCTAGGCCTTTTCCTTCGTCAGAGAGGATGGATGAGAACACCACTTACACCCTAAAGTCTTTTATCCTTTTTCCCAGAACCACACAGCCTGCAGCAATCTGCTCAAGGTCATTCTTGGCAGTATCATTGGTGCCCATGTGGATGAGTAAGAAGGGGTAGTGGTTCGATGGCTTGATGAGTCTTAGAAGACTCTAAATCACATCCTGAATTCTATCTCCAGGCAAGCAACACACTTCTTGGGTTTCCCAGTCTGGACAGCAGATGGATGACTGTGCCCCTTATGAGTGAGTCCCTGATCACCACCACCTTTCTCCTTCCCTTGGGAGTGATAGCTGTGGAATCCCCATCTCTAGGACAATGCATCCTATGCCTTTCTGTGAATGGCTCTCTTTCTGATCCTTTCCCTCAGATGACTCTTTAGGTTAAGAATATATATAGTCTTTTTAAGTAGGAAGTATGCAGAATTAGAAAGGTTAGTACTAGTTCCCATCAAATGTATACAATGTGTGCAGTTTTGGAAGTCTGAAATTTATAATAGGACAAAAGTTCATTGCAAACAGGGATTTTTAAAGTAACAACCATACATTTTATTTTTATCCCGGTTGGTGATCTTTCTTATCAGGATGTCACTGAACTGGAAGAACGGAAAGGAAGAATTCTATGACAAGGATAAACTGTTCAGACATTTTTTTTCTAAAAAATACCTGACAATATTTAACATACTGTTTCCTTCATCTTTCAATGCTAATACATTCTAAAAACTGACCTCCAAAATGCCTAAATTTGTCAAGTCCCATCAATATTTCTAAGAAAACAGATTTATTAACACAATAAAGGGATTCTTAAGCATTGGAAATAAGAAGCACTTTTATATCTTGTAAAGAGTTAGAGTTTGTAATGAGAATCTGGGCCACAGTTTTTAGTAAGTTATAAGCTCGGACAACATAAATCACTACAACCTGTGACCCTTTAAACCAAAATGTAAAGCTTTATTACATGGATTTCTGTTTTTTCTTTTGCTTGACCAGATTCTTATATTTTAATACCAGATAGCACTGGTATGGTCTTTCTTGTTTCTGGACTAAGTCAAAACCACAAATCCTGCAGTATGTCATATGTTACCATAAAATGCACTATAGGTGTTCAGTTCACTTTGGCAGATAGTACTGTAAACACTACATTTATGATATTTTTATATGTGGTAAATATTTAATTAAAGCTGAAAGATCATTTTAAATGATCACAACTTAAATATATATTGAGCTGTCAGAAGGCTGATTTCCTGTATAAGAACAATTCAGATTTCACATGCTCATTTTCAAGAAATAGTAAACCTAGAAGATTTCCTATTTTGCATAACCATTGAGTGCTGAATTCTACTCGCAGTTACACACATTCAGACCCCTTGATTTTAGCTGAATTTTGAATTCATGGGATTATTAGGCAATTAACAATAGAACAGAAAACAAAATCTCAGAATATCAGCTAACACCTAAATTAAATTATACAAAATTAATTTTTCCATTAGTGGAGCAGTGAACTACATTTTAGAGGCAGCTAGCTCCTGCGTAGGGGCCCATTTCTAATTAAATTTAACAGTAATGACACCAGGACCAGATAATGTTCACCCAAGAGTTCCGAAGGAACTCAAGTTTAAAATTGCAGAACTAACAACTCTGCTACATAACCTATTGCTTAAATCAGTCAATGTACCAGATGACTGAAGGGTAGCTTATGTAATGCCTAGTTTTAAAAAAGGCTGCAGAAGCAATCCTGGCAATTACAGCGCGGTAAGCCTAACTTCAGTACCAGGCAAATTGATTGAAACTATAATAATGAACAAAATTATCACTCTCAGATAAACATGATATGTTGGGAAAAAGTCAACATGGCTTTTGTAAAGGGAAACCATGCATCACCAATCTGCTAGAATTCTTTGAGGGAGTTAACAAGCATGTGGACAAGGGTAACGGTAACCTAACTGATGTAGTGTACTTGGACTTTCAGAAAGCCTTTGACAAGGTCCCTTACCAAAAGCTCTTCAGAAAACGAAGCAGACATGGGATAAATGGGAAGGTTTTCTTATGGATCAGTAATTGGTTAAAAGATGGGAAACAAAGGATAGAAATAAATGGTCAGTTTTCACAGTTGGGAGAGGTAAATAATGGGGTCCCCCAAGGATCTGTACTGGGACCTATGCTGTTCAACATATTCATAAATGATCTGGAAAAGGGGGGGAACACTGAGGTGGCAAAATTTGCAGACAATATAAAATTATTCAATATAGCTAAGTCCAAAGATGTCTGCAAAGAGTCACAAAACTGGGTGACTGGGTGACAAAATGGCGGATGAAATTCAATGTTGATAAATGCCAAGTAATGCATATTGGAAAACATAATCCCCACTATTCATACACAATGATGGGGTCTAAATTAGCTGTTATCACTCAATAAAATTATTGGAGTCATTGTGGATAGGTCTCTGAAAACATCTACTCAGTGTGCAGTAGCAATGAAAAGCTAACAGAATGTTAGGAATCATTAGGAAAGACAGAGAGAATAATACAGAAATAAAATGCCATTATCTAAATCCTGGTATGCCCACACCTTGAATATTATGTGCAGTTCTGATTGTCCCATCGCAAAAAAGATATACAGGAATTGGAAAAAGTGCAGAGAAAGGCAACAAAAATGATTAGGGGAATAGAACAGCTTCCCTACAAGGAGAAATTAAAAAGACTAGGACTGTTCATCTTAGAAAAGAGTTGATTAAGAGAGGAATATGATAGAGGTGTATAAAATCATGAATGGTGTGGAGAAAGTGAATAGAGAATGTTATTTGCCCCTTCATGTAACTCAAGAACAAGTGGTCTCCTGATTAAATTAACAGGCAGCAGACTTAAAACAAAATAAGAAGAACTTTTTCACACAATGCCCAGTCAGCATAAGAAACCCATTGCCCACAGTATGTTGTGAAGGCCAAAAATATAACTTTGTTAAAAAAAAGAATCAGATAAATTCATGGGGGATAGATCCATCTATGTCTATTAACCAAGATGTTCAGAAATGCAACCCCATGCTCCTCATGTCCCTAAACTTTCAAATGCCAGACACATCTGGCACTGGACACTGTCAGAGACAGGATACTGGGTAGATGGATGATTGAGCTGGCATAGCATGGCCACTCTTATATTCTTATAAACTTGACTGAAGTGATTATAGAACTGAACAATAGCACTGTGTGCTTTTAACCATGGACCGCATAAAACTAATTCAGTGATTAAATGTTTCCTGTGCGCCTAAAGTAATCATGCAGTGTTCTGAGGAACTGTTGTGATAATTATGAATCTATACAATTACTATATCTGGGTATATAAAAATCCTCTAGAGTTGATCAAATTTCAGTCATATATAATTAAAATGTTTATTTCAGAAAATTCAATTGATTATATATTGTGTGATGTGTTGTATGCCCGCGGCACTAGCTTCGTGGAGATGCTTGGCCATTGTGTGTTGTGTACTGTTGGATTTAGGTAGGATATATGGGCCCGCACATCCCATCTAAATACACCAGGACCCAAGACACAGAAAGTACAGGAGGCAAGGAAGTGTCAAGAGGCATACTAAGAGAGGATTTTTTTCAAATATAGTATTAACTAATATAAATACATATGTAATATATACAAACTGAGGGTCTAATTCTGCTCTCACAGTGGTGAGAATTAGGTATAGCTTTACTGAATTCACTGATAATACCATAATTTTAACTTTGTGTGAGGTGAAAATTGTCTCTAAAACTGTAATTCCTTCTGTGGCAGGGAAAAAATCACTCCAGATCTGATTATGATGTTACTAGACTCTCTTGGTGCGATTCAAACCTTCTGACATTGTTGGGAGGAACATTGTTCATTAATTAAGATACAACGGGTTTATTAAAAACACAACACTGTCATCTGACTGAATAAAACACAGTTGGACATAAGGTGAATTACATCTGAGGGAAATGAAAATATGGTGGGCTAATACCCAACCCATTCCATATAAAGACTGTGAGAGTTTGTGTTTGATTTGAGAAGGGCTAAGTGAGCCTAAACATTATTATTGCTGCTTAAGGGTTTCATTTTGCAATCTATTAAATATGAATTATTACTCCGAAATGTGCATTCTCCTTGTGAATTTACATTGATTTGGAAAACTTCTGTAAAATTTCTAATCAATTAAAATCCAGTTTTTCTCATTTTAGTCATCAGCATTAGGTTTCCTTAACAACTTAGTTAAGTCAGTTGCTCTCCCTTTACTTTTACTTTCTTAAAAGTATGTATATGGCTGTCTCAGAATCTCAGCATTTATACTCAAAAAGTAGTTATGTGTAATTAAATGATATTTAGAACTTTTCAACTATGAAGCTCAATGCATTTTATGAAGATAGATAAGTATCATCATGTCACTTTTTATAGATGAGGAAACTGAGCCAGGAAGATGGTGATTTACACAACCTCACGCAAGTCAGTGCAGCATTGGGAATGGAACTCAGGCTTTCAGTCCACTGCCTAGTGAACCACATCGTATTAACAAGACCCTGTCATTGTCCAACATTAAACAGTTTTAAACTAGGTTTGGAGTTTGATATATGGATCCTCTGCCTGCTTAGTACCATGGCATGCGCTATTAAACTTCCTTTTCACCTTATTTTTAAAGGTACACAAAGGAACATAAAACAATTACAGCATTTGAAATGTAAAGAATTAAGTAAGGCTTTCATTTTTAAAACATCGCTTGTTCTCTTTCTCTTTAGCTGGAGATAGATTTTAGAAGGAAAAACTCCCCTTGTTTGATGGTCTCTTAGATGGTATTAATACCACAGTATCACCATCTCTTAGATGGTAATAACTGTCCTTTTTGGGGAAAAAAGAAGTTAGTTGAGATGGGCTGGCGCTGTCATTGTTGCTGTTAAGTTTAATCTCATTTCCTAGAAGACAAAACAAGACAAACATACACACGAGAAAAGAAGAGCAAAGAGAGAAAATGTAGCTTCAGTCTCTGGCATTGATTCACTTTCAACCTCACTGCTGGGGAAAAACATAGGCACAGCATAGTCTTATCAGCCTCTCTGAGACCTGGAAAACTTGTACTAGTGTCAGGCTGTTCAGAGCATTGCATTTCATGTCTCTTTGGTCATAAGCTTACGGTAGTATTGCAAAATATGCCATCTTTATTAGTCAGAAGGAAAAAGGAGAGAGAGAGAGAGGAAAAAACCAAAATAAGGTAGGGAAGGAAAAGCACACATGGGGGCAAGTGGGGTGGAACAATAGTTTCATGTTCCAAGGTAGTGGTAGGGGTGATGCTGGTGGAGGTGGTGGTGTCAAAAGGGTTCCTCTCTCTGGGCTGATCAGGATGTTTCTCAGGATTAGGATGAAGAAGGTTCAAGACCCCAGGAGATGTTTGGACTGGCACCTAGTACGGTGAAGCTCAATTCAGTAGCCAATTTTTCTCACAATATCTTTTTCATTAAAGACCCCCAAAAGGAAGTGATGGGTGAATAGCCTATCCAATCATTATTTTGTCCACCAATTACACCAGTTTCTGACACACCAATTTTCCGTCTCTGAGTTTCCATCTCACACTGTCTTGTTTAGCAGGCATGACATTAACAGAGTCCTTGAATTATATCAGTAGGCCTTTTGGTTTGGATTAATTCAGACTTACTGTGTTCTTTTCTTACCTTTTCCTATCAGCATTTGTTGTTATAGTTTATTGTGACATCTTATGACCTTCCATTCACTTCTTACAGTTGAGCTCGCAGTAAGGTAAATTTGTAGGCCCAATTAGCACAAAAGTCCTTTCCCATCTGAAGGGCTTTCTTCATCTCACTCAGTCCCAGTGTGGCACTTTGAACTTCAAGTGTTTAGTCACAGATTTTCACAAGCTCTCAGCATTGCCCTATCAGTGTTTCCACTGAAACCAGTAGGAGTCTTAAATACATACAATTATAACAAGGTTTCCATTAATTCCTTTCTTGTAAATTGGTGAATTTTTTAATCCAATCAAGGCTATTAGCATTTTCTACTTTACAGGAATTAAGCAGATTCACCAGTCGGAGCAGTAGAAATAAAGCGTACAATCAAGTTTAGGTCCATTTCCATTTCCTCAGCATGGATTTATTAATTAACAGAAGATACCAATACTTAGAATAATACAAAACACTTAGGACTTTCTGCAGCTGGGAAGTGGCAAAACAAATCCTTTCCATTTGCTAGCGGTGCCTGCCTATTAGGAAAAGTCCCTCCCTTGATCCTGGATCTTTTCTATTTACTCTCTTTGCCTAAGAGACAGGAAACCTTATATGCAATTTCTTGTAGGGCACATGACTAGGAGAAAGCATGTGACCTATAACTGCTGCTGCCAGTTCTAAAGGGCCAAGGTCCAGTGCCTTATTACACAGGCACTTTAGGTGCCTAAAGATAGGAGCTTAGTGGGATTTTCATGGAGTTATAGATTCTAAGGCCAGAAGGCACCATTGATCTAGTCTGACCTCCTGTATAACACAGGCCATAGAACTTCCCCAAAATAATTCCGAGAGCATAGCTTTTAGAAAAACATCCAATCTTAATTTAAAAATTGTCAATGATACCGAACATTTTCTAACCCTTTAATCATTCTTCTGGCTCTTCTCTGAACTCTCCCCACTTTATCAACATCCTTCTTGAACTGTATGCATTTTTCCAGCAGCAGTCTCAACAGTGCCCAATACAGAGATAAAATAACCTCTTTACTCCTACTCAAGATTCTCCTATTTATTCATCCCAGGATTGTATTAGCTCTTTTGACCATAGCATTGCACTGGGAGCTTGGGTTCAGCTGATTATCCACCCCAGTCTCAAATCTTTTTCAGAGGCACTGCTTCCCAGAATAGACTCCCCCATCCTGTAAGTATGGCTTATATTTTTTAATCCTAGAGGTATACCTTTAAATTAAGATATATTAAAATGCATATTGTTTGCTTGTACTCAGTTACCAAGTAATCCAGATTGCTCTGAATCACTGACCAGTGTTCTTCTTTATTTAACGCTCCCCCAATGCTTGTGTCCTCTGCAATCTTTATCAGGAAACAGACCCTCTTAATGACAATTCCCTGTTTACAACTACATTTTGAGACCTAATAGTTCATCAGTTCTTAATCCATTTGATGTGTGCCATGTGTAAATTCAAAAACTTGTCTCTCTCTCATCAATAGAAAGTAGTCCAATAAAAGACATTACTTCCCCCACCTTATCTCTCTAATATCCTGGGATCAACATGGCTTCAATAACATTTCATACAGTGTGGTACCAGATCAAATGCCTTACAGAACTCTAAGTATATTATGTCAGCACTATTATCAAAATTAACCAAACTTGTAATCTTATTTAAAAAAAGATATCCAGGTTAGTTTGACAGGATCTATTTTCCATAAATATATGTTGATTTGCATTAATTATATTATTTTCCTTTAGTTCTTTATTAACTGAGTTCTGTATCAGCCACTCCATTACTTTGCCTGGGATCAATGTCAGGCTGACAGATCTATAATTACCTGGGTCATTCTGTTTATCCTTTTTAAAAATAGGCACATTAGCAGTCTTCCAGTCGCTGAACTTCCCCAATGCTCCAATGTATTGAAAAGCAACAATAGAGAAAGCTCCTCAGTCAGCTCTTTTAAAACTTTTGGATGCAAGTTATCGTGACCTGCTAATTTAAAAATATCTAACTTTAGTAGCTTCTGTTTAACATCCTCCACAGCAATGAAAAGTGTGTTATCACCATATGGTGAGACTGCATCATCTGTTTTTCCTGAACTACACAACACAAATATTTATTGAACATGTCTGCCTTTGCTGTATTATTATTGATAATTCTACCATTTTCATCATGTAATGGACCAATACCATTTTCAGGATTCTCTTTGTTCCTAATATATTTTACAAACTACTACTTATTGTCCTTAATAAGGCTGGCCGTAGATTTTTTTTCCCCCTTTCTGTTCCTTGGCTTCCCTTAGCAATTTGTTACCTGATTTATTTTCATTACTATCAACTTCCCCTTTTTCCATTTGTTATATATTATTTTTAATTGTTTTTAACAGCTGCTTTCCCTTCCCCCCTAAACTAGTTTTTTTTGGGGGGGTTATTTGTTTTTGTTTTTGTTTTTTGTTTTGTTTTGTTTTCTTTTTAACCAGTGCAACACTCTTCCTCAGTTTTGGTACTGTGGCTGTTTGGACATCTAGTAAGGTGTTCTTAAATGATTCCCAATTATCATTTGCATTTTTCTGCTTAAATTCTTCCTCTCAGCTGTTTTCATAATTGTTCTGAGCTTTGTTAAATTGACTCTGTTAAAGCATATTTTACTGGTCTGGACATTATTCTATTTGCACATTTTAAATATGATCAAGTCAGGGCAACTTATACCTAAGCTGCCATTAACTTTTAGTTGTTTGATTAGTTCCTCTTCATTTGTTATGACAAGGCCTGATATAGAATTCCCATATGTTGGCAGCAACACTATTTGAGTTAAAAAATTGTCCTCTGTAATGTTTAGAAATACCAAAGATGGTTTAGTACGGGCAGAATGAGACGTCCTGAATTTGTTATGCAAATTGAAGTCCCCCATGATCACACTGTTTTTTGGTTTTTAACATATTATAGATACTTATGTGCCTATCTCTGGTGATGTCAACAACTTCCACTATGCACCTATTTGCATCTTTAGATGCCTAAATATCTTTAAAAGTCTGGCCCTTTAGTTTTAGTTGCTTTTATGCTCCTTATTTATACTTCCCTGTCATTGAAAGATAAAACCTTACATACTAAAGGAAAATTCAAATATTTGATGCAAGGGACATTTAACTTCACAGATGACACCTTAATGACATGTGGTGATCTAGAGAAGTAGGAAAATAATCTGCTTAAATAAATAGAATTACCTATTAAAGGTTCTGTAATGTTTTAAATTCTCCTTAATGGAGTGTTACACAGACCTGTAGAGGAACATTACATATGATTTTGTTGTAAAATTCAAAGGATAAAGGAAATGGGCTTTATGGAGCCATTTATTTAAAGAGCAAATTTACAAAGTAATTTGTTTACATAAAGGCAGCATTTCCATAAAACATCTGTGAAACAAGTCACTTGCAAAAGAGTAAAAAACTGTGTTAAATTGAAACCAGTGAATTATGTCAATACACTTATCTCTAGGAATTCATTCTACTTTTGAATTCAGCAATAATTTATCTTTGAGATTATGGGACATTTTTAAAATGATAAAACCTTAAAGACGAAACCTGGAATATTATAATTGAACATATTCTTAGCATTTAGTTTACTCCTCTCTCTGATATGTTAACAGCAATTTGGATTTTAGGTAAAGCAAAGGAGGAAAATAGTGATCATTAAGTGATTTTTCTTTAAACAAGCATGGTTTAAAAAGTATGAGTCTATGGACAAAATGTATCCACAAAACTGTGGGCAAAATGACTCAATACATGTTCTGTTCTACCCAGATGTCAAAGGTTTGGGGCCCAAGTTTATTAAGCCCCTGGACACATTAACAAAGTGAAATTAACAACTGTTACAGAAACCGCCCTGTAAACCCCTGTGATGTATTAGCTGGTGAAAATACTAATAAGAAAGGACATTATATTTTCCGTTGTTGTCTGGGACATTATTGGTTGCACAACTGTTACTCCCATATATCAGGAATAGCTTCAGTAGAAGATAGTGGAATTACTATTAGCATAGACATTATACAGGTGATTGGCCCAGTTAGAAAAAGCAAGGTGTTTCTTCTTTGACTGAATGGAAAGATGCACAATGAAGAACAAGATGAAGATGAGGCAGGAGACCAGAATTCAATGCTGACGATTTTGTGTCAGATTGGAGTCATGTTGATTTTTTTTCAGGTGACTTTCGTTGATTGTGTTTTCCCCTAATATTCAGTTGTCTTATTGTCTTATATTTTCTAGTTTATACTATAAAAAGAAATGACAAGATGTGGAGGGGAAAAATGCTGACTCCTATCGAAGTTAATGCCAAATTTGCCATTGAATTCTATGGAGCTAGAATTTCACCCGACATGAATATAACAAATATTGATCCAATCCTGCAATGCTTACTCAAGAAAAAACCTCCACTGACTTTGATAATTAATTGTAGAATGACAAAAAAGTTAGTTAGCCTTTTCCTTCTCTCCAATGCCAAAACATGAGAAAATAGCCAGCTAGTGGTTAAAACTTAACTTAACTTAAACCCAAAACCTCCAAATCCAAGTAAGTATCATGCCTCTCCCCTCGTCAGCCTGAGCAAATAGGTGGGCCTTCCAGTGTGCCCTGACATTTAGCAGATTCAGGCTATTTTGGACCAACGGGAGTAATATATTCCAAAGATGAGAGGCTCTCAGGTAAAAGGAACCCAGGCAGCAGCTGTGTGAACCTACAATCTTGGAACTTGCCAAGAGATAAGAATGAAACCAATAAAGGGCATTCCTGTATACTCCTACTGTGGTTTGCAGATAAAAACTACTTGTGATGACGGGTATCAAAGACTGCTAAGATCAATTGTCAAACAGCATCAGCATTGGCAACTTATCTCTTTTCAGGAGATCACCTACCACTGCTTCCACTGCAATCTCTGTGCCTTATTCAGAATAAGAAGGCAGGTCAAAGAGATGTGAGACAGCTTAATCACTTGGATGTTATGTTTTCTCTGCAAAATAAGGTGTGTAAGGTTGATTGTTTGTTTTTATTTTTATTACATCAAGATAGCTAACTCAAAATAGCTGTCTTGGTGTAAAATCCTAGTGCAGAGAGGGCACTGTAGTTTTTACCTTAATATAATTAGTCAATGTAAACCCCATCTGGGGGATATATAGTTGATTTCAACTAGTGAGATCATGGGTCTGTATGTGCCATACGTAAATAAAAATTCAACGGAACCAGATTCTCTCTTATGTTGGGACTGCTTTGGTGTACTCTGATGACACAAAGCAGCCTTAAAACTAGTTTAACCAGTCTGCTTCAGCATTACTGCTATCTAGGTGAATCCTTTTGCAGTGTAGACCAATTCAGAAATTCAGTGGATGTGACTGAGAAATTGAGGACACCAAGGCCTCCCTGCACCCTGGCAATCCTCAGTTTCTGGAACTGACCTGTGATGACATAGGAACTGGATGTAGATTAGAGAAGCTCTGAGACTACTCTGACATCAGAGACTGGTGTGGTAGGTAGACAGGCACCGGACAGGAGAAGACAGCAGTACAGAGGTTCTGCTAACTTTCCCACAGAGTGAACTCTGCAACAGGGAACCACATTTAAAGGGATTCTGGGAGAAGCCAAGGCCAGGGAAGGCCTGGATAGCATGGCTTCAATAGAGCTGCACAGCTAATAATCAGGTAAGGAGGGGTGTTACTGGACCACGAGTGCTGGCATTTCTGGCTCTCTTCTCTCACATATACCCTGGAATCAGTTAGGTCTGAGGGTTAAATCCATTCCACTGTGGGGAGGGTTTGGCAATCCTGTAACCCCACCCATCTTAAAAGGTGTAGGAGAACCTCCAGGTGGATTTTCTACATTATCCCTGATGTGTCCTACAGAGATTTAAAGCAGTTATATAACTGGCAGTATTATCCTAATGTAGTTTGTTTTATTTGTATATGTTTATATGAATTGAACAGTGCGTTTCCGGAGTGTATTTCATACTATATATTCATATTAATATTTCTTAGCCTTTTAGATTTGCTTTCTGGGCTGTGTTGAGAAAAGTGTAAACAAAGCAGTTTTTCATTTGAAAATGAAAGTAAGATAAACTGTGCCTGTACTTATCTCTTCTACTTCAAACATATTTCTGGGAATGTACACTATGAATATAAGAGGATAGTCTGACCTCTTTATTGTAGTGGGCTGTGGCAATTAATTTTTTATTGAAATTTCAATTAGCTTTTCTGTTCCTATAATGTTTTACCTAAATTCCCTTTTTACGTTCCTAGTAAGGTTACTGGAATAGATCATCTAAGCATGACGGTGTTAAAAGGTAGAGGTAAAGAAAACAAATTATTTCTATTGTGCACAAAATTGAGGTCACTTTAGGTTAACTGAATCAGATTCCTTGAAGAGATGAAGACTTTCCACATCATGAAGAATCATTCTGAGAATTCTAATTGAAAAAAGGAAGATATCAGCCCCTTATAAAATGAAAAAGATAGCAAGATTAGTACAACTGAGCAGAAAAATCTGAAATAGATTTTACAGCCTGTTGCCTTTATGACCCTTATAAAAGAAGAATTGTTGAATGAAAAACAAAGGACAAAGCCCTAAGGATTACATCTTTATAAAAAACTGTCTGGCAACCTGAGTTCACACTTAGAACCAGATACAGAATATCTCTAGCAGAAAAAAATCTAGGTTTTTTTATAACTGGAGTTCTTCTAAATCTGAAATGTTCAAATCTTCCTGTAAAATTAAATAATGGAAAGGCTAGTCTGACAAGTTACATCACATAACAAAAAGTTGTTAAAGGAGATATTTAGGGCATCCATTTTTCAGTGATCTTTATTGTTAACTCCTGCGTTCAGTCACATACCATTCAGAAAAATTCACGTTTTGGGCTGAAATATTCTTTTCTTCATGAGGGTATGCAAATGGTTTACCTGTTTTTATATGAAACATTTTGACATTTAGATAACTCAAAAACAGATGAGTTTTACTATTTTAAACTTCCCAAGAGGTAAGTTCTTAACTGAGTGGTACACCTGGCTTATAGAAATGTATACATATTAAATAAAATGAAATTAATTTCTAATCCAAAACTCATTAAAATTAATAGGTGGTTTTCTCTTATAATTCTTATTCTGGAAATGTTAAAAAGATTAGTTTTACACATGTGACAGGGGCTAACAGAGGGTGGTAGAAGGACGCTATGTTAGCCCAAGAATGACCAAGGCCCTGTTCCCCTAGCAGCTGCCCAAGGTTTTCTCCAGGCTTATTAGGGCCAGCTGAGGCCAGGGTCAGCGGAGACCAATTAAGAACTGCCTGGGAGCAGATATAAGCTCCCTGCCAGCCAGGCAAGTGGAGGTTTTTGGAGAGTGTGGAGGTTTTTTGAGAATTTGGAGAACGGGAGAAGGAGAACTGGGAGTGGCAGGGGCCAGAGTAGGGTCGGGATCTTGCCCGTTGGAGTGGCTACTCATGAGTATATGATGTAGATCGACAATTACTGTAGAATACATAATGACTATTTTTATCAAGACAATCTGTCATAGAATTTGAGGCCAGAAAAGACCATCATGCTCATCTAGTCTGACCACTTGCACATGGAAAGCCACAGAACTTCACCCATCTCCTGCTGTAATAGACCCATTACCTCTGGCTGAGTTACTGAAGTCCTTAAACCATGATTAAAAACTTCACTTTACAGAGAATCCACCATTTGCTTTAGTTTAAACCAGCAAGTGACCCATGCCCCATGCTGCAGAGGAAGGTGAAAAATACCCCAGGATCTCTGCCAATCTGACTGGTCCCCAAATATGGCAATCAGTTAGATCCTGAGCGTGTCAACAAGACCTACCTGCCAGACACCTGGGGAAAAAAGTCTCTGTAGAAACTCAGTTATGGCAACTACATTCTGGCACTCCACTAAATTATTAGCAATTTAACACAAATAGAATCTAGTCCATTTGTGGAGGTAAGTGCATCTGCTACTCTGAAATACTTGTTTAACAGCTTCTGAACAGGTTATTTCTGAATCCTGGAACCTTGGAGGAGCCATGCTTTCAGGTGGAGCAGCTATTTATCACAAATAGATAAGATATTTTAGTATCTGTAAATGTCTATATCGCATGTAGTGATTTCAGGCAGTATTTTCTGTGTCAGTATCAAGCAAAGTGGAGCACAGTTTGCTGCAATGTGAGACGCTGAATGAAAGGAAATTGTTTACTTGGGCCTTGATTTTCTTTATCAACTACAGCAACTCAGAAATGCATCCAGTTCTGCCCATACGTTCTGGGCTCGTATTTTCCTCTGTTTCCATCAAAGTTCATCGTATTTACCTGACATTGTCTGTCTGTACAGAAATACATTCATATAGAAGAAGTAAAACATACTTCTCTGGCACACTACCCAGTTCTGCAAGTAACCCGGCCATTGTAGCTGTTTTGGCTAGCATGCCAAGAAACTCATTTTAATTATTTGTTTATTTATCATTTGCATAGTCGCCAAGCCAAGAAATAGCTATGTTAGTGGCTAGATGAGCAAGAGCGCTGATTATTTGTCACTTGGCAATTGATAAACCCTCAACATTGAGTTGTCAGACTTGGAGTGCAGGCCCGATGGTATGGAAGCCGCGAGATTGCACATAGGTTACCGGAAGTGGTGATATCGGGATTCTTCAAGTATGAGCTTGAGGAATGCAGTTTGCTAGGAGGGTCATTAGCTGTCCCAGACTATGCCAGATACTGCCCATGTTACAGGTCGCGTGATGAGAATGATGATCCATTGCTGCCTATTAAATGCTCAGTGAGACATATCTCAGAGTGTATTTAACCGTCTCAAAGTAAGGTAGAGCAAATAGGGTGCATAGCTGGTATTTTATCAGCTTTTACAGTTGTGTTGAGCCTCTGTTATTCAGTACAGAAGTTAGCGTATTTTAGAAATTATAGCATACTGCATACTTAAGGGAGATTTTCTCAGAGTCATGCAGGAAAAAAAATTAGGTTTACAGATTTGGCATATCTTCTGATTTGCATAAACACCAAAGATTAGGCCAAGTTCACAACTGATATAAATTACTGCAACTCCATTTTAGTCAATGATGTTACATCTATTTGTGCATGCAGTAAATGTGGACATTTTGTGCTGCTTGCTTTTTCAGTCTGGAATAATAACTACATGGTGGATAAAATTTCATAAAGGCTCTTTGAAACAGAAATTTTTACATTCATAAAGATATATTTTTCCTAGGTCACCCATGTTCCCTACAGGGAGGCTATACAGTAAGAGGAAAAATGAGAAAACATGGCACTTTGCTCCCCCGATAATCAAGGACTGTTGCCATAGTAACTGCATCAACTTACACCAAACAGGATCAGGCTGCATATTCCTTTGACCTTGGTTTCTTTTTTTGCATGCAGTTAGTGTTATAAGCTTTACTGATGCATAGCTGGTAATTTGAATCCATTTTTGGCCATTCCTTTTTTTTCCTGAAGCAAAATAACCCAGTACTTACCATCTCTGTGATGTTAATGCTGAAGTGCTAAGTTTACACACACACACCCATCAAAAAACGAGATTGTTAGGACTCTTAGGATAACATTGCACATGTGCTTGATTTTTTTGTTCCTGTTTTCCACTTAAATGTTTACTTAAAAACATTGCTGTTTATGGCTCCAGTCCTCAAAGACTTAAGCACATGCTTAATATTATGTACTATGAGTAGTCTGGTTGAAATCTGTTCATTATAGTCTGCAGGATCATGGCATATGCTGCTAAATATAAAATAATATTTTAATTTCCTGACTTCTGAGTATTTAAATGTTTACCCTTAATATTACAGGAAGGTGAATACAGATTTTCTTTAAAAGACATATCTATAACTTGATGCACTTTCAGTAATTAAACCAATATATCATTATTTAAGCACTAATGATGACTGTGCATCCTTTAAGGAAGAACATTTTGGAGATAGAAAAATTGTGATTTTATCTATTTATAAATCAATCAATAAAACAATTATGGGGGAGAAAATGTGCAAATTAAGGCCTAGTTTGTGATTTAGACTATGTGTCTGCACATGGAGAAAGAAATCCCCTTACATCCCTTTGTGGCTATCCAGATGATGGATCCGGGTGCATAGACAGGAGTAAGCAAATCTACGTACCTGCCTATTCTTTTCCTGGATCACGTTGGTAGGGAGCGTGCAAAGACTGGGTGGAGACTTGACATCACCTTCTGTACCTGCCAATCAGGGTAGCTGGGCTAGAGGGTAACAGGTAGACATTTATTGCTGGTATCAGAAAACTGATAACGGTCAACATTTTCTGAAACTAAATTTTTCAACAAAATTTTGAATTTTGATAGGGGAAAAATGAAAAGGTTTTGACAACATTTTTTAGTTTTCCCTTTTGCCCATTTTGCACAACCCCTCCAGGAATAAAGAGGAAACGGAAGGACTTGTGACTTAGAGTTGTGACACAATGCCTCCTGGTGGTACTCCTGGGTTGATCACCACTTACTCATAGTTGTGTCTATAGCCTTTAACAAATATGGAGGGGTTTAGGGCAGGGGCCAGAATAACCAGTGATATATTTAGTATTCTAGGATTTTTCCCAGACATCTCTTTAGGCTTCTGTTGCTGCAAGATGCTCTCAGTGGAAGTAAAGCACCCAAATCATTCAGGTGCTTCTGAATATTTAACCTAATTTTGCCATAATTGCCTCTCCCAGTGTTAAAACTCACAGGAAGGGCTTTTGTGGAGATTCACCCAAATCATCTGGTTATGCATGGGCTTTGCCTCCCTACAGAAAAGGCATCGGGGTAGGCCTCTAAACCTAATGGATTTGTGGAGAAGCAATGGTCATCTGCCTGGGGGCCACCAAATGCCTTCACACCATCTCTGGAACTTCCATTCCCACCCCTGCTCTCTGAGATTAGAGTTCATTGAATTCCCTCCAACAACAATATCCCCCGGGAGCCTCAGATGTCTGGAAGAGGGGCCTATTTGGAAGACTTAATGTTCCCTAAATACGGCTTGTCAAAAATTTTCCATTCATTTTGTTTCCAACACAAAATTTGCTTTTTGACTAAATTATTTTTTTGCAGAAAGTGTCTGCCTTTCTTTAGAAGTTTTAATTTATCAGAAGACCAAAAATATTTTGCTGAAAACTTTTGGGTTTTCATTTTTTCAATAAAAGTTGAAATTTTCAATGGAAAACAAACTCTTTTTCAGCAAGCACTAACCCTCCAGCTTTATTACCTTTTCTGGGTAAGATTATTGGAGTCTTAAACGGAGAGGATTTATATTCCTATTGGCTGTGGCCTACACCATTTCTGGCACCTCCTGCAGCATGGCAGGCTTCTGCTGAGTGTGTCAGTAGTGGCTTGAGGACAGTGCCTCAGGGACAGCTGAGCCCTCTTTCATGAGAAAGGGAAAAATGACATAAGGAGGCAAACTTTTTTGATTTTTACCTTTATATTTACAATACGGCTTGTGGTCTGGACAATATTTTGATTTACTGTTTGCTTTATAGAGCTTTATCAAACAATTTTAAACAATGTACTTATGAATGCTGGATACATTCAGTAGCTTATTTTGAGTACATCTTTGAAATTCTTCAGGGTACACTATTCTCAATTACAGCATTAGCATAATCACAAATATTTCATATATAAAAAGATTAATAAGAAACTAAAATATTGATGACAGAATATTAAAATAGCCTTTTTTTTAAATACTATTTTGCTATGCCATTGCCTAACAGGAAAGAGGCAGGTTAGGTTTTCCGAAATCTAAACCTGTGGAGTTAGGATAAGATTATAACTGAATCCTGTATACTGTACATGCACATGGTATTGTAATGCAAATTTATTAACAGCTGTTGGTAATTATGCAATTGACATTATCTGCTACTGTAGATTACACTAAAAATTACAGTAGAGTTATCAGATTCTATCTAGTCTTTATTCTAGTACCAAAAATATTCCTGTCCCTGATCTTCAGATGCATTTAGCACAATTTGAATTACTTATCCCTTTTTGCTGCTGGCAGCAAAGAAAACAAGCTACTGTATTAATTTCCATCTCCTAGGTAAATATAAAGTAAGTAGGTCATGCAATTCCTTCTAATATTTATCATCTGCTATATAGTCACATATCATTCTTTCTAGTGAATATATTTATATTATAAGCAAAGCCATGAGACTTCTAAGCACCTAAAGAAATGAGAACTTAGCTCACCTACTTTCCTTTTACATCAGATGACATTTTATAAAGATTCTAACTGTATGTAGCTGTACATTATGCAAGAGACCTCTTCCCATTCCACCTTGCAGAATTCCCATCAATGCCCCAAATATTCATGTTAAAAATGATCTGTTGTGCTTGTTTTTCTCTGTGTGCTGTTGCCAGGCTCATGATTTGCCCTGTATTCACAATCACATTTTTAGACACCCAATGTTCTGAACCAGAATAATTCTCCTTTTCCCTGGAATATCCTTCAGACTGGCTTATTTACTGAGGAGAAGGAGACTGGCATTATTTGTTTAGTTATTTACATTAATTTGTTGTCAGTGAATGTGTGTCACACCTGGTGGACATATAATTTCACTTTTGCCTTCTATATGTGAAGTAAGCAATGTTGTTGGCAGGCTGTCCAAATTATTTTTTCTTTTTGTATTGCTCAGGAAGATTGTGTTGCTTTTCTGACAATAATATACAATCGATAATACTGAAAGAGCTATCAAATTGGAATCTAGGGATCTTACAGAGTTCAGAATCTGTCGACCAAACTACAATACCCAATCTTATATGTATAGGTATCAAAAATATTGAAATAACTAATATCAGTGGAATACATTTTAAACACTGAAATTCTTGTCAGACACGCATTTATTCAGTATGTATACGTGTTGCTTTGGCAGTTACATTTACACCTACTTTAAGGTCCCTTTACAGTGCCAGAGAGGCCTTTGTGTAAATAAGAATCATACCCTTGTATTTCAGTCTCATCTCTACACCCCTAATTAAAGTATATGTACAATATGCGACAGTATAACAAACACGCCTTTTCTGTCAGGAATTATCACTTACAAATCCAATTAAAATAATCTTCCAGTGGTTCCAGTCTAGAACCACTCTACCTAGAAGGTATCGGACAACTTACGCTAATGACAATTGTGTCTCATCTCCAAGGTACTTTTAATGTGGTGTCCTTCAAGGATTGATCCTATATCCCATGTTGCTGAGTGCATGAAATGAATCCTCTTGTGGAGATCACTTTTGAACACCCAACTTTGTATCTCTTTCCTACTCCCTCCTGTGAGTTTGGTCACTGCCTAGAGGAATGCTTGAACATTATTGCCAGCCAGATATGTTAAAACTGTTGTCCTCAGAGTGTGAAAATAGGGTGCTGGTTGTTGCATAGAGGTTATCCACAGGAGGAGGCTCACTGTCTTCCTGTTCAGTGGATTCTTTCAGAGGCAGAGATTCAGGTTAAAAATCGTGGTGTCACTTTTGACCATGCTCTTAACACAGAAAGCAATATGTCAGATGTTGTATTCATGTGGGGTTTTTCTTCAGTAACACAATTTGCATGAGCTGTACTTTTATCCCATGACAATCTCACAACATAAAAACACCCATATTTGTAACCGTTGATTATTAGCTGTTCTGTCTCTTGTAGTTTGTTCAGAATGCAACAGCACGATGCTCTGAGGTCTATGCTATTGTGATCATATTATGCATGTCCTATGTTATACATATTTGGCTGTCTATAAAGTAGGAATATGGGCTTCAAACTGGCACCTTTGGTTCTCAGAGTCCTCACTAAAGTTGGATATGACTAGATGCATGATTGCTGAGCTGTATCCGAGCTCACACATCATCCAGTGTGTAGTATTTGAGTTTAACAGAGGAATGCACTTCAGTTAGGGTAATCCTTATAGTGTGGAACTAGCCCCTCTCCCTAAAATCCATATAATTTTAGCGCTCTCCGCTTTTAAAAAATACCTAATTAAAAATAAAGATATTTTTAAAATGATCACTGTTAGCCCAATATTGATCACTTTCTGTTTCAAGTACTTTCACTCTTTCAAAATGGACCCATCCTTTTGTTTATATGTGATTTTATTTTCAGAAGATGGTATTTTGTCAATTATAGTGTATAGATTTGTATTCTGTCAGATGGCACCAGGGGTGCTTTAAGGCTCTATGTAAATACAATGTATTATTATACCGTATAACCTTTTGGTTTCAAAATTGTTGTTTGACCAAAGTTCTTCCTAAGCCTACAATTAGGAATATTAGATAGGAGGAATAAGAAGATTGTAAAATAGGGCAAAAACCAAAACAACCAACTCCTCGATAAAATATACACACCAGTGACAAAGAGAAGGCTGTGAGAATATTATTCTTTAGGGCATAATCAGGGCTACCTTTTAATTATTTTATGGTGTTCAGATGCCACTGTGCATAGGGCAATAGAAAAGCCTTAAATTGATAGATCTAACTTCATCTCAAATACCTGGAGAAAGACAATTAAAGTGGCTTAAGAATCCCACATAGAGAGGCAAGTAAAGTGCATTCCTTGCCTGTCCCTCTCTTAATGAGTATCATTTGAAATAATCTGATTTTATGGGAGTTTCTGGTGAAAATCAGAAATGCAAAATTTTGGTGCAGCTGAGGGCTAAACCAATTTGGTTGAAATATGTCCTAAAAACACTTAGCAAAAGCTACCAAAGACTTGTTTTTTATTATGTTAAAATTCAAAAAGGGAGAAAAAATCAGGAGCTTTAACACCCCCTCTCATGGTGTTCCGTTCAGCAATTTCCTTTGTATTAAAATACTGATTCACTTTTCTCAGGTATATTAGTGTCACCTTAGCATCTCTTGCCAGCCTCAGATGAATTACTGCTGTGTTAGGCCAATGAATCTATAGCATTGTTGTAATGTTAAATTTTGTGGTTTTTGCAATATACTTTTTAACCTTGTCCACTGTCAAAGTGTCTTTCCCCTTAAAACAGTGAGGTTTGCACTTCCCTTGCATAATTAGGTTGATTCAGAAAATAATGAAGCTTTAAAAAATGTTCAAAATGCTATGGAGATTGACTCTTGATCACCGTTTCAAGTCCAATATGTCTGTGCTTTTGCATTCTGCATCTTCTGTGGTTTACAGTTTCCATTGGATAGCATGCAGGTGTACTCTACAGCTGGAGCACGTTTAACCCTTCTGCCAGATACTTTCTAGCTGCCACAACCACACTTCTGTGAAGTATAACAGAACCCGTTGGGTTTGTTTTGACTAGGAAGAATGATGGAGTTTAGATAAGGCATAGAAAATGAGAAAGTAAAAATAAATAAATAAGGATGTCCAGAACTATGATCTTTTAGGGAGAAAGTATTAGCATGAAGGATTACAGAATAAGTATCTGAAAGAAAAGAGAAAAATTGCAAAACAGAAAATGGTGCTGAATGAGGCAATACTTTGTGCAAATTCTAATGGGTATTTCTGGGAAGCTAGGGCTGAATTCTGCTCACCTCACATGCAAACATTGGAGCAGCAAACTGCTAGCAGCTAACAGCAGAGTTTCAGTGAGAGTTTAAGTGGCATGATTTCTTTCCTTCACTTTCTTTCTGTCTAGGAATAGGGACCAGGAAGAGAAGACGATGGCTACTGAGGAAGCACTAGCAGTGGCCTGACGAGGACAGAAAGAAGATGGTCAGAAGCAGAAGCTGCGGGATGTACATCATTCTTGACTGGGTGTCTGATGGAAGGTGCTTATATGTGAAATGTCAGTTGGTTGAGCCCATGATAGAGAAGATCCACAGATTAGAGATGCAGTTGGAGTTAATGATAGAATTCAGGCAGGGATTTAAAGGTAGAATGCAGGAGAGGAGAGAGGAGGTGGAACAGACACTCAAGATTAATGGACACCTGCAGAACAAAAGGAGCTGGAGGGAGGACTGCCAGAAGTGGTGGATGATCCATGGAGGAATGTGACCTATGAGAACAAGGCAGAGGAAGAGACCAGCAAGTGTTGGTGAAATCAAATAGAGTAACAGGTATGCTGCACTGGGGAATGAGGAGGAGATGGAGTGGTGAGGAAGAAAAGAAGGGAAGCCAGTCTCTGCAGAAGAGATGAAGAGATGGTGGAGATGTTGAAGATAGCCAGGGATTATGTACAGGGGACAACAGGAGAAAACATAAAATAGATTCATACCTATACAAGGAAGAGGCAGGTCTAAGTGATATGAGACTCCAAATTCAGAAGAATCAACATCCCTGAAACCAGACCAGATCCAGAGATCAGAAGAGTGTGCTCTTTGCCAGGAGTAAGGATATGAGATGTGGATGTGAGGCTGAACAGGATTCTGATGGGAATGGAGAAAAATCCATTGATTGTGCTGCATGTCAGGATGAATGACACCATTAGATTCCCATTGAAATGGATCACAGAAGACTACACTTGGGTGGGTAAGTTGTTTAAAGAATTGGAAGCTCAGGTGATTTTCTGCTGAACGCTTCTGGTCCTTAGAGAAAGAGGGCAAAGATTTGACATGATGATGATAAACATATGGGTTAGGGATTGGTGCTATGAGGAACTTTTTGCCACTGGGAGGCATTTATGGAAAGAAGGCTGTTCTCAACTGATGGACTCCACTTGAGTACCTGGGGTATTAATCTTCTAGGAGATTTAAAGTAGGAGATGAGGGGAGAAGGTCAGTAGAGACTTGTGAAATCTCTCTGTCTGGCCTTCAATATACAGGAGCAAAAAATCAACTAAATGAAAATATAATAAGGGATAATGGAACATCACAAGCTAGAAAACTGGGTAAGGTGTGAGGGAAACAAAATAAAATGCTTATACATGAATGCAAGGAGTCTGGGCAATAAAATGGAGGAACTGGAACTACAGCTGATATCAAACCAGATATAGGGATTACAGAAATATAGCAGAATAGCACTCATGATTGAAAGACAGGTACTGAAGGTTATTACTGGTTAGGACAGTACTTTGATTTGATTACTTACTTGATTGCATCACCCCTTTTTTGTGTCTGTATTTATTTATGCTCCTTCTCATGGCTCCCACCATACAAGTACATATATCACCACCCAGCTCTGAAGGCAGAGTGGAGAGCACCGGCTCCTGGCCGGGCACTCAGGTCTGAAGGCAGCACTGCCGTCAGCAGCAGAAGAATGGTGACATGATCTGACCTTCAGAGCTGGGTGCCCAGCCAGCAGCCACTACGCTCCTAAAACTTCTCACACACCCCCAGAATACATTCCAAGGCCCTCAGTTTGAGAACCTCTGGTTTAGGGGATATAAGAATAAAGATAAAGATGGTGGGGTAGCATTGTATATCAACAAATTAGTAAATTGTAAAGAAATATGAACTGGTAATATGGACAGAACAGAATCTTTTTGGGTCAAAATCAAAATCACTATGGGGAAGGTGTTGGGCTAGTGTTGGGGGCCTGCTACAGACCCCCGGTCAGACTCAGGTATGGATACTGATATCTTTAATGTTGTTAGACAGAGAAATACTTTGGGAAATTGGTGTTCTAATGGGAGACTTTAACTTCCCAAATATAGCTTGGAGATTAAATGTTATTCACAGTGGTAGGGTCCAGTTATTCTTGGATATGATAGATGGGAGCATTCTTCATCAAATCATCACTAAGCCAAAAAGAGGTGATACAATTGTAGACTTGGTTTTAATAAGTAGTGAGGACAACATAGAAAAGCTGGTCATAGGAAATAACCTTGGATTGAGTGATCACATGTTGACTCAGTTTAAATTAGGACATAAAAATGGACATACTGGGTCAGACCAATGGCCCATCTAGCCCAGTATCTTATTTTCTGACAGTGGCCAACACCGGTGCTTCAGAGGGAATGAATAGAACAGATAATCATCAAGGGATCCATCCCATTGGCCATTCCCAGCCTCTGGCAAACAACAATCCCTGCCTATCCTGGTTAATAGCAATTGATGGACCTATTGTCCATGAATTTATCTAGTTCTTTTTTGAACCCCATTATAGTCTTGGCCTTCACAGCATCCTCTGGCAAGGAGTTCCACAGGTTGACTGTGCATTGTGTGAAGAAATACTTCCTTTTCTTCATTTTAAACCTGCTGCCTATTAATTTGATTTGCTGGCCCCTAATTTTTGTGTTATGAGAAGGAGTAATACCACTTCCTTATTTACTTTCTCCACACCCTTCATATTTTTATAGACTCTATCATATCACCCCCTTTAGTTATCTCTTTTCCAAGCTAAAAAATCTGTTTTATTAATCTCTCCTCATATGGAAGCTTTTCCATACTCCTAATTATTTTAGTTGCCCTTTCCTGTACCTTTTCCAATTACAATATATCTTTTTTGAGATGGGGGGGGACCAGATCTGCAGTTAAATAGAAGGATAATCGAAACCAGGTTCTCAACTATGGTTATTAATTTCCAAAGAGAAGTCAACTGGACTGAATTGCTCAAGGACTTAAATGTGGAGGAAGCTTGGAGTTTCTTCAAATCAGCTATACAAAATCTATCTGAAATATGCATCCGAAGAAAGAGGAAAAAAACTTGTATGGGAAGGCTCCAGACATAGCTGGATGAATAACCACCTCAAAAAGATTAGGCATAAACAGGGAGCCAATAAGGAATAAAAAAGGCATTGTTCAGCAAAGAAAGCTATACCAGGGAGGTTAGAAAATATAGGCATAAAGTGAGATTTGCTAAAAGTTAATCTGAATTGGCTCTTACAAAGGAAATTAAAATAAACAATAAGAGGTTTTTTAATTATATAAATAAGAGAATAAGGATGAATTTGGGCACTATGCACTGTCAATGGAAAGGAGGTTACAGATAATCTAGGTATGCCCAAAAATGAAATGAATACTTTGCATCAGTTTTCAATAACAATGATAATATGGAATACCTGTGTAAAGGCAGGATGGCTGATGGAGATGAATGTCTAGAAATGACATGATCAATCTGAAGTAGACGGAAAATGTAAAGAGCTTACTGAGCTCAAATCAGGGGGACTAGATAATTTCCATCATAAAATATTGAAACTACTGGCACATGAGATTGCAAGTTCAGTGGCAATTTTTTTTTAAATTTTATCTATTTTAGGGTAGTATCATATGACTGGAAAACATCTAACATCATACCTACATTTAAGAAATGGGGCAAAATAGTGATCTGGCATTTACAGACCTATTAATCTGATCTCAGTATTATGCAAGGTTTTAGAGCAAATGATGAAAAAAAGAAGAATTCAATTCATAGAGGTAAAGGGGATGTTATGCAATATGTGTTTAGCAAAGGTAGATCATGCCAGACTAACATGACTTCCTACTTTGAGCAACAAACTGATTTTTTTTAGATAAGGGAAGTGCAGTAGATCTAATATATCTGGACTTGAATAAAGCATTTGACATTGTACCACATGGCAAATTATTAGTTTAAATTAGAAAAGATGAGGTTCAGTACAACATTGTAAAATAGATAAGGAATTGACTAAAGGAAAGAAGGTAACGGATTGTGGTGAATAGTGAATTATCGGACTGGAGAGAGGTTACTGGTAGAGTTCCTGAAGAATCGATCTTGGGACCAATTTTAGTCAATATTTTTATAAATGACCTTGGCACAAAAAGTAGCAGTGTTCTAATGAAATTTGCTGATGATAAAAAGTTGGAAGGCATTGTCAATATAGAGGAGGACTGGACTATTATACAGGAAGTTTTGGATGATCTTGAAGATTGGAGCGACAGAAATTGGATAAAATTCAATAGCACAAAGTGCAAGGTCATGCATTTAGGGTCTAATAATAATAATTTCTGCAATAAGCTAGGGGTTCATTGGTTGGAAGTGGCAGAGAAGAAGAGAGACCTGGATGGGTGAATCGATCACAGGATGACTGTGTGCCATCAATGTGATCCAAAAGGCAAATGAGACCCTAGGATATATTAGGTGAGGTATTTTTAATATAGACGAAGATATTAATGCCATTGTGGAAGGCAATGATAACACCTCATTTGGAATACTGTGTACAACTCTGGTCACCCATATTCAAGATATGTGAATTCAACCTGGATCATGTGCAGAGAGCAGCTACTAGAGTGATCAGGGGAATGGAAGGCCTATTTAATAAGAAGGGACTGGAAGAGCTTAACTTCTTTAGTTTCACAAAAAGAAGGCTGAAAGGGGATATGATTGCCTTCTGTAAATACAACAGGGGAGTAAATACCATGGAGAGTAAAGAGCTATTTAAGCTAAAGGACAATGCTGGCTCAAGAACAAATGGATATAAACTGGCCATGAACAAATTCTGGCTGGAAATTAGAAGACAATTTCTAGCTATCAGATGGGTGAGATTCTGGACCAGCCACCCAATAGGAGTGGCGCAGGCAAAACATTTAATTAGTTTTGAGACAAATGTAGGAATGCAATGGTATGACGGGATCGCTTGTGATGGTAGGGGGCAGGGATCAACAGTCCTGGGGCTTATTTCAGGTTAGGATTGCCAACAGCGTATTAAAAAATAAGGGACTGTTTTCTTAGCACTCCAGCCTGACCTCTCCTCGTGATATTATCAATTATTAATAATAATAAGTAATAAGCAGTACTCACCTACATTCACCAGGGGTATTACTTGTTGCTGTTTGCAGTATTCAGCAGCTCCTGATCTTGTTGTACAGAGAGGAAAAAATAAGGGATGTGTCTTGTAATAAGGGACTGTTGGCAACCCTATATCTTGTGTTTCTAAAGCTCACGCTTTAGTGTTTCTGCCAGCTACTGGAAAGGGTCAGGAAAAGATATTTCCCCCAATGTATTCATGGGGAAAATATTTAAAAAATGTCCTTCCTCTGAAGCATCAGGGGGTGGCCAAGACTAGAGATGGAACACTGGGCAGGGTGGGCCAGTCCTCTGAGGTGGCATCGAGCATTCTTTCTCTCAGTTGCTTTACTTGCTGGCTCTTGCTCCCATGTTCAGGGTCTAACTGATTGCCATGTGTTGGGGTGGGAAGGAATCTTTCCCCTAGTCAAATTGACAGTGACCTTGGAGTTTTTTACCTTCTTCTGCAGCATGTGGGTGTGTGTCACTTGCTGGGATTTCTGGGTATATCTCATTTAATCATTTCCCTGTCATTGCTAGGGCCTTGAGCACTGATGGGTGCACCTCGGTCCCTCCTGTTTTCTGCTGTGGCACATAATATTCTAGTTTCCTATGGGTCTCATTTCCATTGTTGTGTTTAGTTTGCGGGTGCTGGGTGGTGTTGGTGGCCTATAATAATACTACAGAAGGTCAGACTAGATGATCTAGTGGTCCCTTCTGATCCTAAACTCTGTGACTCTGAATCTTGCAAAGAGATCGCTCTGTTTTGAGTGTCACCACTTACATGAATAAGATCAGGAGGATTTGCTCTTGATTTGAGAATATAGGAAATCTATTTATCTTTGACATCAAGCAAGTAAGATTATTTAATGCCAGCAGATGTTTTGGGGGTTATCCATAAGCAATGGGTATTTTGATTCTATCCTGACATTAGAAGTAGGAGTTTTAGACACCCACATCCATATACCTCTAATTAGAATATGATTAAAAAATCTGGTATAGCTGAAGACAGTCTGTCCCATAGCAGATGGTAGCTGCTGGAATTCATTGAAGGAAGTATGATAAAAATATAATGGAAGAGGACTTGATAAAGAGCTTAATATCAGTAGAATTTCAGAACAAATGTTACATGTTTGCTTGAACTATGAATTATTGAGGATGCTGGCTTTTACTTCTAATTCTATTTATAAGACCCCAATTTTCTCCAGGGAAATAATATTTAAAGCAATTTATAGCAATTTAAAATATTGTTAATTCAATGCCAATGCTCTGTATTTTAATCATGTTTACACTAGAGAGAAAGAAAAGTTTAGTTTTTGACATTCATATGGATTCGTTTTACTGATAAATGCATTCCAGCCTAGGAAATTACAGATGCTAACTGTCTTGTATTTTACTACTTCCATGAATCTCTGAAGATCTTCATTGTTCATTTACGCAGCATGTCTGCAGCTTTTCTTTAAAAAAAAAACCCTAAAAAGAATGTTTTGTGAAACAGGAATACTGGAAAACCATCAATGTTACTTCTAAAATCGGTCTCTGCTCTGCATGTCTGGGATGTATTATAATTTTGACCAAAGATACTTTGTGGCAGAAGTAGCAAAGGTATAAAAGTTGTTAACTCATAAGGAATGAGATTTTATATCCAAAGTGAGAATAATCTTTTTAAACTATTAGGGAGCCACTAAAAAACTAGCTTTGCTTAAACAGCTGGTATGTGAGAAAACTGGCAGGCACTCTCGTTTTGCAGAAGGAAGTGGTTGTTCTGCAGTATAAAAGGTGTCTTTAAAGAAATAAAAGGGTAGTATTGAATAGTTTTTAAATGAGTTCCTTTTCCTACTGCAGTTCTAGACACAGCAGCTCTGGATTGGTTGTTTGCACTCTCCCCTTTCTACACCACAGGATTCCAGAGAATACATGGCTCAGTCTAGAACTAGAGGGAGGTAAAACTGTGCATAGGGAGGAGTCTTTCATGAAGAGCTTTTTGAACATTACACTAAAGAGTCAGTGGTGTGAAGGTTGTGCCACAAAATATCTGGTAGTGTTAAAAAGAGGAAATCCATGAAAAGTCCCAGAATACATTGGTGAACAAAGCCTTGGCAGTTAGCTTCTTTGTGCAAACTTGGATCATGATGATTTCTCTTGTAAAACTATTTCTCTTCAAAGTCATCTTGCAGGAACTGTACAATTTATAAATAAGAAACAGAATATGATCCTTTTTAATTACATGTACTCTCTCCTTATTTTCTTCCCTAAAAGAAAGAGAAATAACATGTTACATCCAAATCCTGTGAGGTGCTGTGTATCTGTTACTATCAATGTTTGGCTAGGTTTTCTGTCAAATATTAGTTAGTTGGCTAAAGAATCATGAAATATGGATGATAACCTTCCCCTTGAGATTACACTTCCAACATTTATGATTATGGAGCAAACCTTTCTTGAAGTTCAAGGGATATGTCTTCTGTCTGATAAGACTCTAGCTTAGCCAGTAAGGATACATCAACTCTTGCACACTTGTTACTGTGGTGACCAAAGAGACAAATTAAAACAATGCCTCGATAGTCTAGAGTCTAATTCCGCTAAAAATAGCCAGATCTCAGAATAGTAATGTTGTTTGCTATGTGCTCTTCTGTAATTGTCCAGTACTTAAGCTGCAAGTGAGTGAGACACGCCAACAGAAGCTGCATTTTCTGTCATTTATCACTGTGTCCCAGTGTGTGAATTCATTTTATTTTGTTTTAAAAGGAACAGATCAAATCTCAACAACTACACAAAAGCTAAAACCTTTCCCTTTTATTTCCTAACAAGGGCATTTAATAGCATTTTAAATGCCATCTAAAAATTGTCAAGCAAGGAATTTTTCCTTTTATATAGTTAAAGAGGAAGGCAATCAGGGAGATGATAAAACTATCATTTTAACTTAACTTTTTAAGTGTGAAATGCTTTTACTGTCCCCCCCCTCCTTTTTATGTATGATTAATAAATCAGTGGTTTACAATGGGAGCAACCTGGCTGTAACATTATACAATCCCCAGAGCACATCTCACTCTTTAGTGTTGTAACAGAAAAACAAGGAAACCTTAATTTTTTGGGCCTATGACCCCCTATCTCCTTCCACACAAGAGAATAGTGTGAAATTATTCACAAATATATTCAGGAAATCTGAATTACTACATGATTTGGCCTTTTATTCAGACCCATTTTTGTTGACTTTTCCATGAAGATTTGTTCACATGAAAACTCGAGAAGGAGCTTGTATTTGTGTAAATATGGGTATTCATTAATAAATGCATATATCTTCATGGAAACAAGCACGTTCATCTTTAATTCACCTGGGAAGTAGTCACCCAGCTCCTAGCTTTGTGTGTTTGAAATGGGAGAGTATTTGGAGGTAGAGAGAGATTAGGAGAGTGTCTTTAAAATTACTGGCTTTCTTAACCAAAATAAATAAAAACAAGCTCAGCATGAGCAGTAGTGAAAAGGAGATTGGAAAGGAGTTCAGAAAAGCTGCTGGAGCCCACAGAAATGTTCCTTTCCCGGAGATATTTTGTGTGTGTTGCAGCTCCAGAATGATGTCTTGCAATGAAGCTAGGAGATATCGAGCCAGGAGATCAGCACCAAGGAACTCCCTGTAGAACCATCACTACAAATAGCACAAGGTTAAATATATAACTCAGCAACCCAATGGCCTCCCACCAGCACATTATCAAAGCTTATATGGGACTGGCAATGATTGTGGTGAATAGAGACAGACAATGAGTGACAGGGAAATTCAATAAATGTGCTTAATAGATCTGTATCATAGGTTTGAATAGGACTCATGCCTTCAGCATTCCATAAAATCTCTAAACACAGTCCAGTGAGATGGAAAGGGTAAGTATGACCTCACTCTTCACAGATAGCTCAGTGCATGTACAAGTGACTAATTACTGTACTGAATGGTTGGTATGAGTGTGACATTAAATGGAAACAACTGGACTGAATCAGTGTTACATGTGATATGGGTAATACAGAGGAGCTGCCTTAACCCTTGCCTAAGCCTGTCTCCCAGGCAATTAGATATGATAGACAAGGGTTTGGTTGCAATTTTCACAAGTAGGCTTGTGGATGTGCCCAAGAGATCACAACGGTGGAAGCTGTGTGAGGACGCATCTTTAAATCTGGCTTATCCTTTTCTCTTTCCCTCTTCCTGTACTAGGAAGGATTCCAGTTACTTTGAACTCTGAGGCCCACATAGGTGGTGAAATTCTAATACTCTCTCTTGCTTGGAGTCTGATGTAGGGCATATTTTTCTAAGCTAATCTAACTCACAAAAAATCCATTTGAGTATGGCTGGGAAAAGAATTAAGTTTGGGGTCAGTTATATTTTTCTGAAGCAATTTCTGAAAGCAAAAGTCTTATTTAAACAAAATATTATGGCGTGTCTCATTGGCATACTAAATTCCCCTCTACCTGTTGGTATTTCTGGCAAACACAACCCCCTACATCTTGTTGGTATAATTAGTTTGCAAAGTTTACTTTGGGATCACTCAGGGGAAAAATACCATACAAGTATTAGAGTGGAGCAGAGATCAGAATGCTTATCTGATGCTTTCTACAAACAGTCTTGGTTTCTATGAAATGGGACTTCAAGCCAAAGCACACCAATTTGGGTTAGCCCATCCATCACTAGCTGAAATGTCACCAGAAACCCCAAGGTGGCATTATTGTTATCTTTTGTAAGCTGCTTATTTCATTCATAGATCTGAGTGTTATGTGCAGAGAGTGTGAAAGAGTAACTAGCAAGTGACCACATCTGGTCAGTACAGTGAACATTATCAATAGGCACTGGAGGGAATAATGTCCAGACTTCCTTGGCTGCTGGGATTTAGGGCTCAAAGTCATTTTGGTAAAAATGAAAAGTGGGGGGGGGGGGAGGGGGAAGGGAGGGGAAAAAAATACCTCATTCCTTGAGAGAAAGTTACAACAATGTGTGGTCAAACACCACCACCATTATTCATTTTTACCAAAACAATTCTCACGTCTTTGGATTCACTTTCAGACATGCATTTTTATGCCAATCACAGGCCATTTGCAAATGCCTCAGCTACAGTTAGAATGTAGGATATAATGAACAGTCCTCTTTGGACTCAGTCAACTTGTAACTTCTTTGTGTGTTGCCAGAAAACTATGGGATTAACTCCAACCTTTTCAGACTCCTTTTGTTCTATATGACTGTCCTCTAGATATGATTCAGTGCTGTGGTTTACTGTTGTATCTAGATTTGTTTTGCTACACTAAAGGTTTCTCTGTATCTCAGATTCTATTAAATTATTGTATTAAGCTTTTAACTGATTTTACAGTTAAAAGTTTTCAGTTAGCAGCGATATAATTTTGCCACTTTTACCAGTGTCATGGGACTGATTGATTGCCAGTCTCAGATGCACCTAGAGCTATGACAATCATAGAGAAGATGTACACACAAATTGAAAAAAGAGACACTAGGTCTGGGGTATGGATGTATAAGGTTTCGTTTCTTTCTCTGCGTTCATAGTTTCAAACCAGAAACTGATCACAAATCATTGACTGGAGTAAACAAAAAGGGACTTGGGGAAGCACCAATAAGGATACGTAAATACATTTGAAAATTCAGAAGTATAGTTTCACCCTGGAATTTCAACCTGGATACCACTTAGTAATGGCAGACACATCAAGAGCATATGCTCCATCTGACAATACACAGCCTGATGATCTGGAACAAGAATAAACATACATGTGAACATGAGAAAAGTATCGTGTATCTCCAGGCATATGGGATGAACTGGATACAGAAACAGCTACATGCTGTTTGAAATGAAATACTGCAAGCAGTCATGCAAACAACAAATAAAGGAGTTAAAAAGGAACACTTCACACCTGCATATTCCCACTATAAAAATGAGCTTTCAGTGATATCAGAAGTGCTCTTGAAGGGAACAAGATTGTGGTTCCCATGGTGATGAGAAGGAATTTATTGGAATGAATACACAAAAGAGCCATGGGAATGATGTAATCAAAAAGAAGAGCTAGAAAAGTTGTTTTCTGGCCACAGATGAATAGTGACATTGGCGACATGGTGAGCATGTGTGGAACACGTCAGAAGTACAGAAGTTTCCAGCTGAAAGAACCAATGATTCTGCACAAACAACATGCAATTCCATGGGACAAAATTGCAATTGATATGTCAGACTAGAAAGACATGATCACTTGTTTATAATGGACCACTTTATCAATTTCCCAGAAGTAGCCACACATGACGATACCGCTTCATCAGCAACGGTTGTCAGGCACGTTAAATCTATATTTGAACTATTTGGAATTCCAGGAACAATAATAACTGACAATGGGCCGCAGTTCAAAAATAGGGAATTCCTGAACTTTGCTAAAAATTCATGACTTTCATCATGAGACGTCTAGTCCCAAATATCTTCAAGCCAATGGATTAGCTGAATGTAGAGTACATATAGCGAAGAACTTGCTCAAAAAAGCAGTAGAAGCCAAAGAAGACCCATATTTATCACTACTCATCCACACACCTGTACCTATATTGCAATGTGGAAAGTCTGCTGAAGTCCTCTACAACATATAAATACTAATTAGCAGATATAGGAGAAAAACAAAGGATGACTAAGACATCTGTAATAGCGAGGAAAAGAGTAGGAAAATACAATTTGACAAAATATTACAAGAAAGGAACAAGACCTTTTCCACAGTTAAAAAGCCAAGACTTGGTGAGAATTGGGCAAGAGTGGCACAAGCCAGTCCACGCTGCAAGAAGAATCACCTCTTTCATACATAGTGATCAGAGATGAAGGCAAAATCCTACGAAGAAATCTTAAGCATTTATTCACAGTACCTGACAACATGGCCAAGACAAGTGACGTGAGAGCAGACACACAAGTTGAAAACAGTTCACACACTGGCCCTGTTATTGACCATGAGACTGAACAGTCTGTTACAGACAAGGCTTTGCTTAAAGAGGGTTTGCGATAGAGGTTGTAGGTTGGCGAAACTCCCTAAGAGAGGATCAAGATGTGTTAGGATTGTGTTTAACCAGACTGAAGAGTGAATTCAGTTTTTGTATTTATAATAGTTTTGATAGTTATAGTGTTTCAGTTCATTCAGGAAAATTAAAAAATGTATAGGAAACAGGGAAGATGTGCTACAGAGTATGTCTTCCAGGAAGGGTAGTGACACCACACATTCTGTGTGCTCTTGATGCAGTCTTTGATTTCCAGGAACTTCCTGCTGGGGCGGAAACAAAGAAGCCCAGGAGAGGGCAATCACAGGCTGCAACTATACAAAGCAATAAACCGTTTTGTTACCTCATTTCTGTACATAGTTCCTGTTCACAATAAAGAGTTTCTTTTGATATACTGTGCACATCAGTAAGATATTACATCTTCACTGCCTGGTGAAAACTGCAGACCTGATGCACTCCAATATATCCAAATTAGCTTCCATTTCCAATGCTGGTATCCAATCCACTCCTTAAAGGAAACACTGATTCAGGAACTATCCAATATTCAATAAATTTTCCCTTTCTTGATTTGCCCTTAATAATAAATTGGCTCTGGCTGTGTCCTGAATGGTGCTCTGGGTCAGGGGAAGGGCTTATAAACTCTCCCCTTGGCTGCCCAATAGGTTTATGCTGTACCCTTCTGTCTAACCAATCAGCCACAGAACCTCTCTCCTTAAGCCCATAGGAGGGGGTGTGTGTACAATGCTTGAAGGGCCCAAGGGTTTTTTTCCTCCTATTGGCCCTGACAAATCTGCTCACCCTCAAACCACCTCTGAGGCTGCAAGATAAGAGGGGGACATTATCTTGTCTATGTTTGCTGCAAACATGAATCATCCCAACCTTATCACCCTGGTATTTCTCACCAACCTCTCCTATCCTATCTTCTAGTCATCCACCCATTTCCCTAACCTATCCAAATCCTTTTTACTCTAATTGTATCAATCACTGTATCAACCATCCCTCTGTCTTTGTGTTATCTACTAATTTGTGGAGGCCCTGGGAGAAAGGCTGATTTCACTGAAGTCAATGAGAAAATTCCCATTTACTTCAAGAGGATCAGGATTTCACCCTATGCAACTGGTTTTGTTTTCCAGGCCACATAAGAATAAATTCAGTGTTTTTTAATCCCAATACTAGTGGGTTTTTTTGGTTCCCATGTGACTTCATTTGTTACCATTGCCCGCAAATATTTACTGTCATTACTTTGGGCCACATCCTTGGTCTAGCTTACATGGCAGTAAGAAACATTTTCACCAGATCACTGCATGAGCTGACTGCTTCTTGGATCAATTCTGGGCAGTTGGGTCAGTGAGTGAGTGTGCTACAAAAAAGCTGTGGATTCCTTTCCACACCCAAGTTCAACAGTTTTGGCACGAAAGGGTTTGTAGGTGGAAATGCTAATACTTATATGTGTATTGATGTTACACTATTTAAATGGTGGAGCTTAAGGGATGAAACTTTTGACCTATTAAATCAAAGTCAAAACAATATCTCTAACTATTCAGTGAAATCACTGAAATGGCCAAAGTAAGTTATAAGTAACTATCAGTCCCTAGTGTTACTATTTGTGGTTTGCCAGGGGAAACTTCTCTTCTAAAGCTGTCTTTCACTTTGTGATGGGGTGTACAAACCCCACAATGGGCCCAAAGGCATTAAAGGACAATCCTGAGCCCAAGTAGTTCCACCCCTCCTGATATGCAGAGCATGCTCCAACTGGAGAGGAAACTTAAAAGAGCAACCCAGCTCAGAAGAGGGAGGCTGAGGAAGAAGACAGACCTGCCCTGCGGGATCCTGATCATGGGTGCCAAAGAAGTTTCCCTGTGAGAACTAGGACTGTGTGCTAAGCCTGTTTGGGGCTGAAGGTTTAGTTGTTTTTTCTTTTTCTTTTTGATATCTTATATCGGGCTTGGAGCTGTGGGGGGAGATGGATGGTAAGAAATGATCCAGAACGGGGGGGACTAATTCTGAGGGCACTCCAGGAAGCTGGGCATTGTTTGTTCTCATAGGGCCATGGCTTGGAGTCCTGTAGAATGGGAGGGCCTGGGCTCCCCTACCAATTGTCCCTGCTGAGGTGAAGCTAAACCCATACATAGGTGAGGAACTGGACTGAAAGTCCTTCCTGGTATGAGACAAAGCCAGATACTGGGTGCTCTGCCCTCTAAACCACCTGGCCCTCCAAACCACCTGGCCCTCCAAGGACTCTATTGCATTTGATGGAGAATGCAGGCACCATAGTATCCCAAGTCTGTTGGTCAGCGAGAGAGAGAGAGAGATGGATTTTGAGAAACTACTGAAATTGGCCCTCGAGAACCAGCAACCAAAGGTGGCCCAGCAATGGCAACAGCAGATTCAATAGAGCTTGCTATCCAACAACAGCCGTAATGTCTGATTAAGGAAATGGCCATGCAGCAGCAAGAACAATAGCAGTGGCTCATCCAGCAGATGGCAATGCTTCTACAACAACCACGTGGGGCAGCCTCATGTCTAACAATGAGAGGGGGAAATGCTGATCCAATGCCACACATTCAGTAAAGATGACAAAAATGTGCCCTTGGACAACCCAGAAGCATTCCTCAACATGTCTGAGAAATTTGCTGTCGCAGTCCAAAGGCCCTAGGAAAGCTGGGCCACCTTATTGGCCCCCTCCTTGACAGGACTGGACCAGGAGGCATGTTGGGGTTCAACACAGTAGCTGCACAAGACTACACTCACATCAAGGCAGACATCTTGGATATCCTTAACATCTCACCTGAAACCTACCAGCAGTGGTTCTGCCTTGAGAAACTTCCCCCAAAGGATGACCATGGACTGTCACCCAGAACCCATGCGTGCTGGCATTAGTTCCAGCCAGAGGGATGTATGCAGATTCAGTGGCAGAGAAGATTGTCATAGAACAGTTCACTCAGATTCTCTCTATGGAAGTGTGTGTGTGTGTGTGTGGAGGGGGAGGTGTGACTGGTTGATAAGACATCGTCTGGAAACCTTGGCAGAGGCTATGTCTTTGGAAAAGAATTATTTGATGTCCCTTGGGCTGGAGGTGGAAACACCAAAAGTCAGCCATGTGCTCCCTGGTCCCTGCTAAACCCCAATACCTGAATCCCGCCTAGGCGTATCTAGGAGAACTTGGATGCCCAGTTCTAGAGGAGGAGGGGCACATGAGCCAAGAGAGGAGCCTGAAAGCCTGCCCTCAGGTAGGCATGAGGAATCCTGACCCAACCGAGCAACATTATCTGGGGATAATCAACAGCAGAATCAACTTCTCGCATTGGGAACTGTTTTGCCTGTGGACAAAAAGGACATTTTAGAAGGGACTGCCTGTTCATGGACTGTAATTATGGGCAGGACTGGACAACTGGATAACGGGGCTTAGAAAAGGGGTTCAGGGAAAATGTTAGTCCCTGTGGAAGGAGTAGCAGTATAAGGACTGCTAGACTCAGGCTATAGCAAGACTTTAATCAGGAAGTTGCTGGTGGGAATGGGAGATAAATATATCCACGGAGACATACGACCCTAGCCAACAAGAGAAGTATGACTGACCATGCAAAAACACACTAAAATGGCATGGCCTGGAGTGGTTAAAGAGCCAACCTACTTGGTCATACTTGGGCATGACTGGAATTTGAAGAAGAGGTTAAAGCATGGTGGTGTGTATGACCTGTCTGTGCCTAGGAGGGTAGCCACCTGAAAATGCCAATGTTAGGGCGAGCTGCAAAGAAGAGCAGATTCTCCCAGCACTGGTGGGTGACACTGAAGTCAGACTTCCCAACGAGCCACAAACAATGCATCTGATTCCCCACACTGGTTATCAAGAAGCTAAAACAAAATATATACAGCCCCCTTTACTGCATTTTAGTCTCTGACTCCAAATCAGCCACTAGGTCCAATAAAGAGATAAGTTATTTAAAACTCTATGCTCTTCACCAAAAAGGTTCTCCTGACCCCAAAGGGTCAGCCACATCACCAGATCAATATAAGTTTGGATCTTACCCAAAATACCACACTGCCAGCCAATCCTTAAGTAACTAAAGGTTTATTATAAAAAAAAATAAACAAACTATAAGAGAAATGTTACATGATTAAAGCAATCAGATATATACAAATGATTTGAAAGTCCAGATATACATCAGGTTTCCAGTGGAATTGTGAAATTTGCAGGCTTATATAGTCCCTCTTGTGTACATCCAGTACCTGGATGGGTCTCAGTCCTTTGTTTCACAGCTTCAGTTGATTGTAAATGAGTTGATCCAGAGATAGGTGAAGGGTGAAGATTAAAGACTAACTGGAGGCAAAATGGATGTGGTGCAGCTGCCTTTTATGTCCCTTGGCCTTTGCCATGCTTCTTGTGGAAATTTACAGAAATAAGATGGAGTCCAGGGTCACATGAGTAAGTCCCGGTAACTCATAAGGTGTAGCTCCTGGGTTCTTTCCCTGGGCTTATTGTACCTTTGAGTTTCCTTAATGGGTCATCAAGCAGCTAGTGCTACAGCCATCCTGTCTGTAGTGTCACCTAGAAACACAGCACAAGTTGAAATACTGATACATCAAACATATCCATAGCTTCCAATACATATATAACACATACACATAAACAATATCATCATAGTTAGCAAATTATAACCTTTTTAACAGTACCCTATCTCTTATGAATTATTGTAATTTTGACATATTGATGTTAAATAATGTTATAAATGGTCCCGCTAATCCAGCCAGCATCACAGGGTGCATCCATAGAAGGGGCTGAACTGGAGCAGAAACACCCAGGAAAGCAGGAGATGGCCATGGTGGCTGGGAGGGGGCCTTGGGAAGAGAGGGCCCCAAGAGAGGATGAAGATGTAAGAGAGGGACCATTTTTACAAGTAATGGACCTGTCACCTGAACCCAACCAGAGCAGTAGGGACCTGCTTCTGCCTCTCAACCTGGACTTGCTGTCCAGTGAGAGAGACTTTGTGGAAGAACCCCTCCCAGACCTGCAGAGTATGCTGCAACTGGTGAAGAAGTTTAAAAGCGAACAACCCAGCTCAAAAGGGAGAAGTTTGGGAGGAAGTCAGACTTATTCTGAGGTCTCCTGCACAAGGGTGGTGAAGAAGATTCCCTGTGAGGAGTAGGATTCCATGCTGAGCCCAGTTGGGCTGAAGGTTTAGTTGTCTTTTCTTTTGTTATGTTATGTTGGACTTGGAGCTGTGAGGGGAGATGGATGGTAGGAAGATTCCAAGGGGGTAGCTCCTACTGCACTCCAGGGGGCCGGGCACTGTTGGCTTTCATAGGGTCCTGGGCTGGAGACCAATGGAGTGGGATGGCTCAGACACCATTACCAACTGCCCCTGGTATAGGAGGGGCATAAGACTCATTCCTACCCCACTCGCCCTCTGGTAAGAAGTGGGCAAGGACATTGAAAACCTGAGGTGAACCTAAGCCCATACATGGGTGGTTCTGTTTTGAGCAGGGGGTTGGACTAGATGACCTCTTAAGGTCCCTTCCATCCCTAATATTCTATGATTCTATGGGTGAGGAACAGGATTGAAAGACCTTCCTGCTGGGAGGCAAGGCTGGATAATGAGTGTGCTACCCGCTAGACCATCTGGTCCTCAGGGAACTCTTTTACAGACCACCACATCTATCAAGATTATCATGGGGAATTAATTATTTGGTGCACCAAAGAAGGTTTTAGTGATGCACAAGCCTCTGTATTTCCCATATTTTTCTCTTCTCCCTGTTTTTCTTTTTCAGTAAATTTCATATGAAAACCTACTAAATGGAGCATGATTTTTTTTTCTTTTTTTTTTGGTAATGAGATTAGACCTGTAAAAATACGTGTGAATTTATTGCAGGGGATAGAAGCAGAACTAATGCTAAAGTAAATGTGTTCCTGGAAATTATTTATCCACTTTACCAACTACTGAAATTATTTTAAGTATATCAGCATCATAGACTCATCATCACATGTTCAGAGGTGTTAGAAGTAAGGTCACCTGGAAAAATACCAAAAGGCAGTAAATATAAAAATAACATTTAAAAAACCAGTCTCATCTCGTGTTTTTCTTTTCTGCAAAATGTGATGTCAAACACTGCATATTTTAGCACCTAAAATACGTGTTTAAATGGTCCTTTGAAGTTTATGTTCAGAAGTCTCTGAATTGGAAAGCAGACATGTTTTCACTCCCCTTATTTTCTTCACACGAGACAGATTCAGAGAAAAATATATTTTGAAAAAACTATTTTATACTGCTTTGTGTGTTTAAGTGATTATTACATTATGTAGTGAATTACATAATGGTTCAGAGAGGTGGATGATCACTACCTTCCCACCCTTAGTCCTTGGGAACTTTGGACTAATTTAAAAAATAAACTGCCAAGTTTTTGATGAAAAAAAATATTTTTTTTAAAATGGTACAGTGCTTGGGTGTTTGAACAGAACCTGATGCCGAGTATTTAGTATTGCATTTAAAGAAAAGCCCAGACAATCATCAGTTCCCTGAGACCCTAAGTTTAGAGCTGGGCCACATTTTTCATATGAAACCTTTTTAACCCCAAAAACAGATTAATTGAAACATTTTATAAATTATTTTTCAGTTTCAGCAAATTGTTTCCATCGAAACATCAAAAGGAAAAAAAAATAAGACCTGTTAAAACAAATCATTTTGAGACTGTCAGAATTAAACATTTTCTGGGCTAGATTAAGAAGGGATTTTCGTCGTCATTCACAAAACCCCTTGTGATGGTTCTGTTCCCTCACACCCCTATAATCTTTAGTCACAGAAGTTTAGAGTTGGAAGGGACCTCAGAAGGTCATCCAGTCCAACTCCCTGCTCAAAGCAAGACCAACCCCAACTAAATCATCCCATCCAGTGTTTGTCTAGTTTGTTGATTTAATGTTTAGTGTTTGTCTGTTTTGTCAAGCAGTACTTACATGACATGGTTCGTATGAAACATATCACAATTATATATGGAGGATGAATATGGGGATTACAGGTTGCTGCCTGGAGGTCCAATGTGTCATGAGTGACACCAAAACCACAATAAACCTAGTCTAAAATGGATCATTCTGTTGTAAAATGTTGTATACTCACCCAAATAGTCAATATTTTACTACTTTTTAGGATATTCCAAGAAAGCTTGTTTTTTTTTCTTTCTTAAAAAAAATCTTAAAAACCTTTTCAGTTCACTCTCAAAGGTATTTGGAATGTAACCATCTGGTAAATGTAAAGTACATATATATTAAAAAAATGGAACAAACATTGAGGAAAAAAGAAATAACTAGTTAAGAATGGAATCACTGGCAATAAATGTCAGTTGTATATAACATATTTGGCTAAACAAAACTTATCACAGTTTCCATCAAATGACAAAGCACTAGATTCTGCTAACCTTACTCATATTGACTGGCACCTTTCCACAAATGATCTCTGTGATGGCTAGAAAGGGTTAATGAGCCACACACTGGCTAGAAAGGCTTAATGAGCTGCTGTAGGCTCAATAAGCCCTGCCTTGCTTCACCTGCATCAGCTGTCAGGCTTAAAGGAGGTGTTTAAAAGAGCAGAGACAGGTGTGTTGATTGGGGGGGGGAAGAGTAGATTGATGCTTTCTTAGTTTCTGAGAGGCCTGATTGGGGTCATGAGTTGACTGAAGACTGGATCTGCCAGTTTTCTTGTGTGAGGCAAGGCCTGACAGACTATTGGTGTGATGATTTACCAGGCGCTTGCTCATGAGTGTGAAGGAAACTGCAGCAGTTGGAGTTGGCCTGAAAGGGGGCTGAAAGCTGAGCTACTGGGGCTGAAGATTCTCTGATTTGGTTTGTGTTTATGTTGCACTTTGGCTTGGGACTTCTCTCTCCAGCTCTGGAAGGGGCTGACCTCTCTGTGAGTGTGATGGAGGGCCCATCCATAACTGAAGTTTGCTTAAGACTCTGGGGAAACTCAGGCAGAGCTGCTGTAGTACTATGCTGTGAGGAGGCAGGCAGGGATAGTGCCTCTGCCACAGTCCCAGTGACTTCAGTGGTATCAGTGTCTGGGGCAGAATTAGTGGACCAAAAGAATACAATAGATATAACAGGAAAGGACTGCAGCTAAGCATTTTCAGTGCAATTGTACAAAATATGAATTACAGTTGGTTTGCATATAAAGACCGTTAAGTGGACTATACAGTGCCTGCTACATACAATACCTTGCTAAAGGACAAATCCTGGAGCTCCTCGTGATAATGCAGAAATGCTACATTTCCAGTGTGGATTAGGGAGGTGTGGGAATCAGAGGCAAGGTTAAGCTTGTCCTGGGCCAAGGTTGTTTACACACTAGGCTTTTGTGGCAGATTTCAGATTTAAAACTTTTTATTAACACTAATGTTATAAAATGATCAAATACAGAGTTTTTCTTTTGAAGGGAAATAGTCCCTGTACATCTGGGAATTACACACAGATTATCCAAAAGGTACAAGGTTTAGTTTGAAAGTCATACAACACAAAGAGTGCATGATTTTCAATATCCCAGATGAAGGGTTATCAGTGTAGTGATACATTTGAGATATAAGCATTCCAACATTTGGGTACTTCACTCCTGCAAAAGAAATATTGAGTAGTAAAATGATTATCATTCCAATGTGTCTTCCGTGGGAGCATATGCAGTGAAATCCTGGCCCCACTAAAGTCAATGAGAGTTTTGCTGTTGATTTCAATGGGGCCAGGATTTTATCTATTGCCTTTAGTGAGCAATGAAGCCACTCCACCTGAGAACTGATTATGGCCCAGACCCTTCCTGCACTGTTAAATACAGGCAGGGAGAGTGGTGGTGGGATGGGGGGTATTCCATAAATACATCTCCTCTTTCATCTCTTCTCATTTAGTCTCTACAGAGAGTGCTTTTTATGTCTCAGATCTCTCTTGTGGGAGGTGGGGAATACTCAGTGGGCTAGAGGAAGAAATGAGTGAGCCAGAGATGGGGGAATTATCACTACCTCTGATCCCTGGGTTTTTGGATCTTAGCTGGAAAAGATGATATAGCCTGGAGCTATGTTACCCTTTTTGTGGAGCTCCCCAAAACTGGGGGGCCCTGGTGCCCTAAACCTCAGGGAAACCATAGTAACATGGCTGTGATGGAAAGGTATTGTCAGGGAAACCTGTGTAGGAGGGGAGGGGGGTGTGGCAGTGGCCAGAGCTGTTATAGAAGCTCAGGGGTACTTTATAGATTAGTCTGGGATCTGTGCAGATTCCTGAAGACCCTCCAAGTTTTGGGGAGAATTCCCTAGCTTATTCTTTGTGAAGAGATGGGGAACTGCTCTCTGCCCTGAAATAATTAAACACTCACTCCACAAGGAGATGCTCTTAGAAATTTCTTCTCCCAGAGACCCTGCCGCAGGTTCTTCAGTGGAAAAAGATGATCTGGCATTGTGTTTTCATTTCTACCCTGAGCGGGTCTGCTCCTAACAGTTTCTCACTAAACCATCTCACTGTTGAATCAACAGGTTATTGGAGTCATCTTAAGACATTATTAGCATATATCTCTTCACTATTCATTCTATAGATAAACACTTGTGACACTATATAATGAATTTTTGATCAAACTGTCCGTGTTTAGTTAATGTTCTCATTTAGCACTTCATATACCTGAGACACTGGTCATTTATTATGTCATATTTAAAGATTATTCACTTCTTTTTAGCAAAGAAAAGAGAAATTGTTGGGCCACATCCCTTCTATATTTTAAGGGTCTGATTCTGATCTTGATTAGCTCAGTGTAAGACAGGAGTCATTCCTGTGAAGTTAAATCACAGTATTATATGTCTGCCTTAAACCAGAATCACACCTGTGTGTGGGGGGGGAAATAACCCAAAGCAAATGTATCTTATGCATGGTGTCTTTGGCTTATTATCTCTCAAATTAATTAATTAAATGATGGTTTTAAGTCATTCATGTGTCACTTGGACTGTCTGCTAAGCCAACATAATGAGAATTACATGTAGAGGGCCAGCTTCTCAGCTGGTGTAAACCTCTATGACTCCAATTGCAGTGAGGATCTAGCCACACTTTTAACTCTTATTCGTAAGTAGCTAGGACAGAAAACCTGTGAGTCTGTAAACGAGGCGTTAGTAAAGTTCCCAAATAAATGTGATTTTTTTTTAATCCAATTAGCGCTGAGCCTGATCTTTCCCTCACTTTCTACAGGCAGAAGGGCAAAAGCAAGCACTGCTTCGGGTGGGGAGCACTCTGCTATGCTCTGTGCTGTCACTTGCAGCTCCCTGAAATCTTTTCATGGAAACGCCATAAGGTTAAGCCTCTATAGTTAAGGAAGATGTGACACCAGAGAGCAGTCATATGCTACAGTATTCTGTCCCCTGGAACCTTGCAGATCCACTGGGAGATCCCTGCTGTAGCTAATGCTGCCTTAGGCACAAGGAAAGGGGGATTTATATAGAGCTGGATGGAAAACCAGATTTCTGTTTCATAAAAAATTTTGAGGACCTGACATCTGTTTCCATGCTGCATGAAAACCCTTTAAAATATATCACGAAAAAACAGACCTCCTCAGAATGGCCACATGATGAGGGCACTCACCTGGGTCTCCCATATCTGATGTGAGTGTCTGAAGCATGAAACTAAAGGGAATCTCTCTTGTTGAAGTAATTTGAATGTATATAAGTAATTAAGTATGTAGTGGGCCAGAGAGAGCCACTGACTGCAGCCCAGGCAGAGTATGGATGTGAACCTGGTCACCCACACCACAAGTGAAGGTCGTAACCACTGGGCTACTGGGGGAGGCACTCTCTGACCGTAAATACCTCCTTGGGTCTGAGGAAACAGTAGCTGTCTGTGAAAAGCTTGGTTCTGAGGAACTGACCCTTTCCAATTGTCAAAATTGTAGGATTGGAAGGGAACTCAAGAGGTCATCTAGTCCAGTCCCCTGCGCTTATGGCAGGATTCAGTATTATCTGGACCATCCCTGACAGGTGTTTGCCTAGCCTGCTCTTAAAAATTTCTAAGGATGGAGATTCCACAACCACTCTAGGCAATTTATTCCAGTGCTTAACTTCCCTGACAAGAAGTTTTCCCTAATGTTCAACTTAAATTGCCCTTGCTGCAATTTAAGCCCATTGCTTCTTGTTCTATTCTCAGAGGTTAAGGAGAAATTCCTCCTCCTTGTAACAAACATTTATGTACTTGAAAGCTGTTATCATGTCTTCTCTGTCTTTTCTTTTCCAGACCAAACAAACCCAATTATTTCAATCTTCCCTTATAGGTCATGTTTTCTAGACCTTTAATCATTTTTGTTGCTCTTCTCCGGACTTTCTCCAATTTGTCAACACTTTTCCTGAAATGTGGCACCAAGAACTGAACACAATCCTCTAGCTGAGGCCTAATCAGCATGGAGTAGCAAAGAAGAATTATTTTGTCTTGATTACAACACTCCTGCTAATACAGCCCAGAATGATGGGGGGAGGAGGGGAGGGGGTTTGTTTGTTTTTTTGTTTTTTTGTTTTTAGCAAAAGCACTACACTGTTGACGCATATTTAGCTTGTGATCCAGTATGACTCCCAGATCCATTTCTACAGTACTTCTTCCTAGGCAGTTATTTCTCATTTTGTATATGTGCAACTGATTGTCCCTTTCTAGGTGTAGTACTTCGCATTTGTCCATATTGAATTTCATCCTATTTACTTTAGACCATTTCTCCAGTTTGTCCCGATCATTTTGAGTTTTATCCTGTTCTCCAAAGTACTTGCAACCCCTCCCAGCTTGGTACCATCCATAAACTTTATAAATTACTCTCTAAGCCATTATCTAAATCACTGATGAAGATATTGAATAGAATCAGACCCAGACCTGATCTCTGTGGGACCCCACTTGATATGCCCCTCCAGCTGGAATGTGAACCAAAAGTTGTTTTTTGAAAACATCTTTGCTGGCTCTTTACTTCAATGTTCTAAAAAGGAAGTAGTGGAGTCACTTACAAAATGTTGTGGTGGACCATGGGTAAGAATGTGGGAGATCTGCAGCCATATTTAGAATTATTTAAACAGGAAAGTGGAAAAAATGGAGAACATGTCCACCTTCTCCCTCAGTAGTTGTGGCTGTAGGATCCATGCATTAAAGTAAAGTGTTTCCTCGGTGATGTCTGAGGATTCACATAGCTGTACTCCATTCATCCACTGGATCCTTGGTATCTGTGGTGTTTCACAACTTTTTACCTGACCCCTCTTATTGGAGGGGAGAGTGCAGATTTAACCTCTACCTCCTAAAATTTCCAGTTCTGTGTTTCTCCTTCCATAGAATGTTCCAGCTTGACCTTTACCATTGAAAGTTCCTGGTTGTTATACATGTGGGTAAATATGCCAGCAGTGTGCACTAGTTTTTTATATAGTAAGAATTAAGTAGCTGACTTATTACTGCAGATAGTAAATCAGAAAACACATTTCATACCATGTTAAAAGAAGCACTTCACATGAAATAATAACTATATTGATCAAGGTTAATCAAGGATGAGGAAAACTAGCAAATATCATTACTATAATCAAACATAGTAAAGATTTGATGTTCTTAGGCTTTATGGTTACTGCTCTAAACATATCTAAGATTCAAAAATGGTTGTTTTTATCATGTTATTTTTCAACTTCAAGACAGAAAAAAACAGAGAAAAGGAAAGTCTTCTGACCTGATTCTTTTGCCAGCCTAGCAAGTTTTGTGCACAACTTTGGTAAAACTCCCTTGAAACTTAACTATATGAGTTCAGCTCATCATCAAACTCATATACATTTTCTCTTTTCCAGCCTCAAGACTAAGCTGCAAAGCATCTTTTCTAGTTACCCTGCAAAAAATAAGTGACTAAACAAATGCAGCATCATTCTCTGTAGGAATTTAAAAAAAAAACCAAAAAAACCTTTACTTTTCAGCTCAGTCGTATTCTAAAACGTTTAATGCAAATGCCTACAACACAGTAACTTTGTTTTGTCCTTGCATTGTACATTTCCAGCACTGTAAATTGGTTTACTTTGATGTTCTCCCAGCAAGACTTCTCATTCCTCTCTGATGACATCTGAATTATTGAAAGATTGCATCTTAACTGCAAAAACTCACAGAATGTCTGAAAGAATCTAAATCTATTCTAGACAATATAAATAATTCACACTCAGTTCTTTTCTCAGCTGCAGGAATGCTCGTGGCTATTTACAGTACACTTCAAGAAAAAATAATCTAATTTTACTGAAACTTCATTGCCATTAGGTAAAGTTGGCTCTAGAATCCTTTGGTAGCTACTCAAATATGGTTAAAGGAAAATAACAGAAATAATTAGGGTAATTTGGTAGGTGTGCCAGAAATTTTGACCACCAGTTTGTGACCTTGAAGAAAGAAGGGAACAAATTGCAATGGACAATTTTTAATAAGAAAGCTCCAGAATAAAAACAATTATACTATTATTATAGTTCACTCTATATATACCATATGCATAGCTTGTGGGAATGAGAAGAAGGAAGAGAAACCAAGACCTCTGAGGTGATTTTTGGTAGAGCTGGCCAGAAGACAATCCCATTTTTGAAACAGCTTTTGAGTTTTTCAAATTTTTGTTCTACCGGGGAACAACCAAAACCTTTTGAAGGTTTTAGAGAAATGAAACTATGTTAAACAATCATTTTCCAATGAGAAAGATCAGGTTTTCAGTTAGGAGGGCTCTGGAATTGACCTCATAACATGCTGCAACTCTAGACTTGCAGTACTTTTAACTCAATGGCAAAGTTTGGTCTGAAGAGTTCAATATGACTCTCTCCTTGCACCTCAGTGGGAATGTGGTACTTAAGTTTAAACCTATGCAAGATCAACTTATTATTGATTCTAACTTTTCACAAATATATGTATGAGACTGATCCAAGCGATTCAGTGTCCTGACAATTTCAAAGTAATACTGTAGTGAGCTGAATTTTTTCTTTAAAATCACCACTATTGTGGTGTTCGCACTTTAAGGATCTTTCAGATCTTCTATTGAAACATGACCACCTACCAAGCTGCAATTAAGATTTTAAGACCCTTTGAATTAATTAAAACTGCAAACTAAAAGATGTATATTAATAGCTAAAATTTACCAGCTTTATTTTCATTCCATCTTTCATATGATTCCTGCAGACACAGTGCTTTAGGACATTTTCTGTTTGAAAGCAATAAGTTACATTCACAAGGAAAATAATTGTTCAATACCATACATATTAGATTTATGGTGGTATGTTGCCTTTTTTAAAAGAACACGCTGTACACCAGGAGACTGCATTTGTTACACCAACTCTTCATTTTAAATATCTGAAATATGTATAGTGATTTATAAATCCTGTAAGGGCAAATGAAATGTGTACTTGAGAACAACTTTTGAACAAGGAAAATGGGGAATAATTAACTTCTTAGCGATCAGTGCACATTTTATGTAAATAGAAATAGATTTCTTGGATAATTCTATTACATCAATGTACATTCAAAGCAACCTTATTCATTTCAGTTGGGGTTCCTTCTGGTTTACAACTGTGCAGTATTTGGCCCTGTCATGCTGTCTGGAGTGGTTCACAACTGTGAATGCCAACTTCAGGGTGTAGTGTCAAAAAGCAAGGTAGAAAACCAAAACTGGTGCTATGTTCTATAATTAGATTTCCTCAGCCTAGTAACAAATATGAACTCTTGAATCACTGTAACAGTATTATCAAGGAGTCACAGTCAGTCCCCTTGGGCACTGTAGTTTATCTTGCCACCCAGGCAAGCTGGACTTAGTGATAAATGGTCACATATACCAAAAATCACAAAATATTCAGGTTGCTCCCAGTCCCAAGATACCAGTCACTTACCCCAAATTAATTTGTACTTTTGATCTCACCCCAAAGAAAATGCTGGTAGCCAATCATATAGTAAACTAACAAAGAATTTTGCAACTGGGGAAAAAAGTTATTTACAGATTAAAGCAGACAACATATAAGCACAAATGAGTTGCAAAGGGTGACAGAGATGTGGTAATCTGTCCACTAAATGTCTTTTAGGGATAACTCAGGTGGACTCTGAGGATCTCTGCTTTTGCTTCTTAGCTCCAACCTGTGAGGGAATCCAAACATCACACTTCTTGTTGTGAGCATCTTTATATGCCCTTCCCCCAGGTTCAACCGATGGGAGGAGAGCTCCTGCATGTAACTTCTTGATGAATGGATGGGGCAATCAACAAAATTTTTGTCCTACAGTGGCCAATAGAATCTTGATAGCCCTTTTGATGGGCAGGGGAACCACTTTTCATGCTTACGTTCACAAGTTTAGAGGAGACATATTTTACAGATATAATGCAAAACTATTACTTTATAGCATAGCATACAGACATTACAAATGAGATTAGTGCATGCAGCAACTTACAAGTATTTTATTGAGTCTAAACTCTCTAAACACATCTTTACAAGTCTAACACCTGTCTTGAACAATATTAGCATACCGGTTTGGTCTGGTCTAGTTTCCAGCAGTGAATTTGTCAGTGCTAAGCTGATAACCTACAGCCTTGGCAAGATCTGGCACCTGGTGTATCAGCATCACAGGCCCATCATCCATAAATCAGAAAGGAAATACTTTAATATTAGAAAATCATCTGAAGATGCTGTCCATGCCAAATTCAACTAACGTATTTTGTTGTTCTTCTCTACCCTCTCTGGTTCCTTAATTTCCAATCTTGGGCAAAAACTTTGCAGAAAAGGACACAAGCTAATGTCTGCTGCCTTGGGAGCACTTAAAATGATTCGGGTGGAGGGATGGAAAAGAGAGAACATATAGAAATCACTACTAAAGAATTTTGAACTATAAGTTATTCTGTAGTACATAAATAATTATAATTGATTTCAGGCATCACAGTAGTGGTTTATCCTTATTCAGTAGGTGCAGAAAGTGAGAGAAAAATCAAAATATAAACCCTAGGCCTGATCTTGCAGGCCTAATTCAGGAAAAAACTCCCACTGATTTCTGAAATATGTAATAATATTGAACTTCAGGACATCAAGCAGAGACAGGATGGCACAGTGGAGAATCAGGCTGAGTTGTGGTCATTTCTGACTTCTCCTCACTTAGGCTCACCTTCCTACTTTCCTCAAGATATTCACTATGTACAAATACAGAAAGTGGTGATGATGTATCTAACTTTTTCCTGTGAATATCACAACTGAATAGCTATTTTTTCTTCAGTTTTTGCAGCTCTATAACATTAATCTTTCTCCTCTACCATCTTTTCCCTACCTCCCATGTCTTATTACTTTGAGTCTATCTTTAAAAACAAATGATGAAAAACTTGGTCCATTAAATTTTCTACTTTTAATTTGTTTTTTTTTTAAATTGCAAGGGTTACTTGGCATTGAAACAAAATATTTGCTGGTAGTAACAGCCCATGCTTACTAAAATAATCAATTAATATCTGTAGCATCATCGACTTGGAAACTATATCCTACACTGGCAGAGGATAGATCAGATGAGCCAGTAGGTTTTTTGCACCTCTCATTTCCTGATTTAGATGCTGATATAAGAATATACATTATGAGAATGAGAGAGAGAAATTGATTTTCTAAACTACTACCCATATTTATGAGTACTCTGGGTTAAAAAGCATTCTTGGGGCAGGGGTGGAGGTGCAGTGAATACAATGGAATGGGGTAGTAAGATGATACTTAGCATGACTGGGGAGAAGAAAGCCATGAGAAGCTTACAATCTAAATACATAAGGTATGTTTACTCTGCAATTAGAGGTGTGACTGTAGCATAAAGCTGCAGAAGCATGGGCTAGCTGCTCAAGTATATGCTCATTTTCCCAAATGGGCTTCCACATCCTGTGCTGTCACATCTTCACTGATCTTGGTACTCTTACTGGTTAAATCAAAGCTAGCTCGGGTATGTGTACAGATGCTTGAAGTCACACCTCCGATTGTAGTGTAGACATACCCCCAGAAAGCACAAAACAACATTGGGAGACCTAAAGAAAAGTTCAGTCACAGATGTTTTAGGTTCATCTTCTCTCTTACTCTCCTTTTATATAGCTGGTTGATAGAGTAGTGTTATAGTCTTTGTAGAAGAAATGAGTTTGAGGATGGATTGGACAGAAAAGAAGGTGAACATTTAGCCTACTGGGAATGGCAGGCATGCGAGTGAGAGTGAGAATGCTGCAATCATATAGTGAACCAGTGAGATGAAGGGAAAGGGGAGGATATACATCATCACGGAAAAGTGTTTCAAAGACTTTGTGTGATCAACAACCTTCTAAAACCAAACTACTTATTTAAAAGCACTGCAGTATTCTGAGTGAGATTAATATGGCCACAGGAAAATGAATGCTTTCTATAACTCCAAGTACCTTAAGAGGTCTCTTCTAATAAATGTGCAAGAATGACCAAAGGGAAATTAGATCATATGGTAGTGCATACAAATTAGACTCTTGAGCCACTTAATTTCTGCCTACTTTTAATCTTTGCAATATTTCTGTTAATAACAATGGATATTTAAGTTCCCATCTAGATACCCATAACATTTAATTTTAATGAAAACAAATTCACTAGATCTCAGGTAAATGTTTCTGTTAAATTATGCTCTTTTAAGGAGGAGTTTCATGGTATGTATCTGAAAGATTTTTAAACGAACTATAAAATCTTAGTTCTTTTTTAAATGAAAAATAGTTTACTTGCTAATTCAGTACAGAAAAAACAGATACTGGTAGCTAACAACAACTTATAGTATGCAAAGACATAGACAGAACCTTGTTCCTACTGCTTCAGTGGAGTGGTTTAATAAAGCAATATATTTTTTTTAAAAATAAAAGTGATTGGATAAAATGAGCATTATGAGTAATTTTCAGACAAAATTTCTTCTTACTCCAGTGTACCAAAAATCCACTACCGGATGTGTCAGAAGTTTGAAAATCCTATAGGGCCTTGCCAAAGCTTTTTGAAGTCTGTTTCAATAGGCTTTGGATCAAGCCCATGAAGTACCCAATAGTATTTGAATACTAAATAACAACACTGGGTACTTCACAAATAAGCCATAGATTGCCATGTGTTTGCATGTGCTATTCAGCAAATATTTATGCACATCGGTTAGAACTGCAAGTTACAGAACAGGCTAATAAATGCTACACAAAAACCACAGCCAACTTTGGTAATCAAGTAATCTTATGTAACCATCTGGAGCAATGTGTGGGTTTCTGCATTATTCATGTCTTCACAAAGGGCTAGATTGTGACTCAGACTAGATGGTTGTGAGAAAAACTAAGGAGGAGTACGAACTCCCCATTGCACTTCTACACAAGCTATGCAGACCTTGAATCCAGGCATGTAGGAGTCAAAGGGACTACTTGTTTGCTTACATCCTCCGCAGAACATGTAAGTGGGGAATGGTCAAGGAATGAGCAGAGCCTTGGCTTCAACTCACTCTCCTACTCCTTGGCCAAACTCACTTAGTGAGCATGGAATGAAAGGCAAATGACTGACGGTATAGGCCAAGAGTAAATAACTGCATCCCAGAAGGAAGCAGGAGTAGAATTTTCACTCCGAATTGTGTCTTTGGGGCACAATGCCTCCTGGCAGTACTCCTGTGTTGGTGCAGCCTACAATGGTACCCCCGCTCAGAGCTATGCCTAAAGTCACAATCTAACCTAGTGGCTATTAGTGTCCAGTCCTGTTGTCCGTGACAGTGTCCGTGTCCTGTTGTCTTGCTGGGTTCAGTTGGCAGAATCAGCCCCTTAATCCTTTGACTGTTTGATTCAGCTGTTCAGTTTCAAAGGTGATGTAAGTTTTCCAACTCAGTTTGGCGGTGAAGGTGATGTCACAATTGGAGATATGTATGCAACCTGGAACAGTAACATCAGTTATTTGTATCACTGAGGGTTTGTAATCTGAAAGAACTGGTCTAGAGGAGTCAACTTGTTCTGCTCCCACTTACATATCAAGAGGAAAGCAGGTGTGTTGGCTTGGGGTGGAGGGATATCAGGTATGTTTTGTTTTATATATGGAAGTTTTGATGCCCACCACTTTTGTTTAGGTGTGTTTAAATATTTCTAAAGGCGTCTCTTCCTTTGCTGGTTTTGATGTCTATAAAGGGCACTGATTTTGGAAGTATGGCATAGTGGGAAAGCTGATGGATCCACATGGCTATTTCACAAAAATCTAGTAGACGATGGAGAACATTAACAGGGACAAGACAATGGGAATCAGGAAGTGTTTCCCCTGAATGCTTAAGTTGTTACCATTACAGAGTTGTCAGTCATGTGCATAAGAGGATGAGAAATGGAAAGGTCATGTTGTTAAGACACAGGATAGGCTGTGATTATAGAGATCTGGGTTCTGTTATGGCACTGTCCTGCCACACACCTCACATGTAACCTTACATGAACCTGTCTCTGGAGGGTTGGGTACCAAAGGCATGTGAGCTCCAACCAGGTCCAGATTTGGCAGAATTGTCAGAGCTGGCACTACTTCTCTATGTATAACCATGCTTTATATTTGCTGTCTGAGGCTATGTCTACAGTGCTCTGCAGTTTGGACTGCGTAGGGGTGAGTAGCAGTGCACACCAGAGTGTTGCACTGCAACTCCTCCATGTGGACACAGTGGGCACAAACTAAAAAGTCCCTAATTCACATTAATGTAGTCCTGTTTGAAGAGGGTTGTGTTAATGTAAACTAGGAACCTTTTAGTTTCTGCCCAGTATCCACATGAGGGAGTAAGTGCAGCATTCTGTACACATTACTATTCAAACCCCTGTAATCTGAAATGTGGGGCAGTGTAGACAAACCTTGAGAGCCTCTTGGATATCTCAGTTTTATTTGCTTTATTGTATTTGTTGAAGTTTGAAACAATCAGTCCTCCATTTTCTTTGTTAATCTGAAGAAATATATATTTGATTCTGCTCTCTCTCTCCCCTTCCCACCCAAATCTGGAATTGTGAGTCAAGACTGTAAATTCTGCTTATTGGGAGTAACAAGGTTAGATACTGGAAAAAAACAGGCATGTTGGAAGGACATCCACCATAGTGATTTCAATTCTAAACAACAGTGTTACAATCAGAACTGAGTATCTGACTAAACTCTTCTTGAGATGTTCAGAGAATCTGCAGTAGTTTTACTCATATCAGGATTTTGGAGTATATTTTCATATAGGGTGATGCCCAGATCTTCAAAATATACACTTGTTTTTGTGCCCACAAAGTGAATGAGTCCTTGCTTTATCATTATGTATATTTATCTTATGTATTTATAGATTGCTAATCATTATGGTATTTAAACATTGTTATTCCAAGGTACTTGTACCAGAAGCTTTTTCTTCTAATTACAGGAGCTGAAATTTTGTCTCACTGACACATATGTGGTGGTGAAGTATTTGGAAAGGTTGTATATGTGGATTTTTGTCTTCATTATAGAGATTTTGTTCAGTTCATTATAAGTTGTGTTGTCTACTAAGGTTGCCTGACACTTCCTATTGTAAGACCCTGTTTTCAGTTCCTGATAATAACTTAGGTAAACTTTAACTGTTTGGCATGAAATTTAACATGCTGGATGCCTGCCTCAAACCCAATATTTTTGAAAACTTAAGCTAAAATAGTTTAGCTGTTTCTGAGAATTAGTCTAAGGGAAAAAAAATGTTAAAATCCTGTTGACCTTTTCTCTGAACAGCTCTAGCCCTCCTGAGCTTTGCAACATGAACTTCAAATTTGGCAGGGAAGTGTCCTTTGTGTCTCTCTCCATCTGTATGAGAATCTGCCCAAATTTGGGCTAGTAATAAGCCTTTGAAAAATTAGTTTGCACATGCTAAGTACAGAGATGTTAAATTTTAGCAGTTAAATCTCTGAAGGTTTTATCCTCACTGTGCATGTTCCAGCCTCTGACCGCTCCTAAGGCAGGCCAGACTGCATGTGCCAGCCCCATAGAGTAACTGAGCTCTAGAGGGGTGAAGCCAGTCCCTCCCCCTCCCATTATAATGGCTGCTTCCAGATGCCCTGGGCTGGAAAGTAGGGATGGTTTTTGGCACTGGAACTGACTGCAGGGAGACTGTCTCTCCTGTGCTGTCAGGGACCCCCTCTGCTGCACTGAAGAAGCATAGATGAAGAAACCAGCCATCTGATTTGAATGCACAGGGGACAAGAGAGGGAAAGGAGTAAATTGGGAGAAGAAATCTGATAAAACAGAGACTTGGGTCATGGGGAAGTGAAACTCTGAATGGAACTGGCTAGGTAAGGAGAGTGACACTGGGAGCTAGAGTGATGGGGAGACTGGGACTGGGAGCTGGTAAGGAAAATGACACAGAGAGAGACTGACTCTACAGACACTCACCTGGGAACTGGGAGACCCGAGTTCCAGTCCCTGCTTCAAATAATATTGAAGTATTTTGTGAAAAGTACAAAACCTTCAACAGAAGAAATTGAGAGTCCACCCCTAACTACCCTCTAGTCCAATCGTGAGGGCACTCAACTGGGAAGTGTACGATTGGAGCTCAGGGCCCTGTTCCACATCAGGCAGAGTGGGGATTTGAATCTAGGTCTCTCATGTCATGAGTAAGTGCGCTAACCATTGGGCTACTGGATAAAAGGGGGATATCCTGACCCACACTGCCTTTCCTCCTCTGATAGATATACTCAGTGGCCACTTCAGAGTATATCTACTGGACTGGGCCCTGGAGGCAACATAGGTGGGAAAGGCCTGTGGATCCTTCTGGGGCTTAGGTGCCAAGCTACTTGGTGGTGTCAGGATTAAGAGAGCTGGTCTCATGTTCACCAACAGAAACTGAGGTGCCTTGGGGACTTTACCAGTGGAAACTTACGCATCTTAGGGAATTTAGGTCCCTGAAGGGTTAAGTGGCAGCTGAAAGGGGATTTTTGGGAATTTAAATTTTGGACTTAGGTGCCTAACTGCCACTTTAAGTACCTAAGTCCCTCTTGTGAATCCAGCCCCAGGTGTCAATCTGCATCTCTAGGTACCTGAATACTTTTAGAAATCTGGACGTAATTGTGTGTTCTTTATTTTCTGGGCGCCTAATTTCAGAATAGGGGGTCTGATTATGCAGAAGTGCTGATCACTCACAGCTGCAAAAAAAGTCAATGAGAGCTGTGCTTTGAACATGTAAACTGCTATATAATATTAAGTACTCTGAAAAATCAGGTCCTAGGTGTTTCAAACTGGGCACTCAATATTAGTGGAAACTTTTGACCTTAATTTCTCTGAGCCTCAACTCCCTTCATTTCCAAATGGGGATAATAAAACTCTTCCCCTCACGGGGGTGTTGTGAAGATAGATTAATTAATATTTGTGAAGCACTCAGATACTATAGTGGTGAACACCACAGAAAAGCCTCTGAGGAAATTAATCATTTTGCCTTCAGAGCAGGGTTTGAGTAGTGGTCAGTGAATAAGCCAGAGGCTACACATTGAACAATGAAAATAAAACAAAATTTTGAATAGCTACTTATTCAGTAGGCACCGTTGATCCTGTGCAATGAATGAACCAATGTCCTGTGGGAAAAAATAGTATGTGATCATGTAATAAAAGACTTTATCATAGTGCTTATGCACAAGGGGACAAATAAAGATTGTAAGCACAATTGTAATTCCGGCATTTCCTAACTTTTGAGCGCTTGACTTTGCAACCTTAATGCACTTGCAACAGAATTTTTGTATTTGTAATTTATGTATATACCACATGATTGGCCACTGTTTCCACTGGAAATGAAAATGGCAGTAGGAAGCATATTTCTACATCATTTACCCAACCAGCTACCAGCTGGATGTTGATAATGTGCAATGTTGTTCTTGTCAATATCATCTTCCACAAATCTTGTTCCTCAGCATAATGGAGAGGTTTAGCCTTACCCACACCATTTCTGGTAGGCATCCAGCAAGATTGTATTTTTATGAGATTTGCCATACCCCCACCTCAATCCACTTCCATTTGCTGTTTCATAAAGTTGAATTTGTTTGACTAAAATTTAAAAATGAGACTGGAAGTCATGGAAAGGAACAAAGCAGGGGCAGGTGCTAATCAGTATTCAGTAGAGAGAAATGGACTCCAAAGAGGGGAAAGAAATTCAACCTGAAGCCATATTGCTGATGAGAGGCCACCTTGACTCCCTGACAAGTACAAAGGAATCTTTGTGTCATGTGAAATCTCTTCAGAGTAATTCTTCTGAAGTACTGAATTTGAGAATCCAGGGGATTCCAGTCCAAAGACCACATCAAGAATGAATTATTCATTCCCTCTGCTTGTTAAAATCTTGCTTATTATCAGTCATAGGTACATGTTCTTACAGTACTACTTGATTGGTTTGATGAACTGCAAGACAGCATCCCTTTCATCCATGTGTTTAACTCTCTCTCCTTGATTGAAATTGGTCTCTGTAAGAGAATGGAAGAGACATGCAGAAAATAAAAACATATTACAAAGATTTAAAAAAACCAAAACTGTTATCTTATGGTGGTTGGAACACTTTGTAAAAGCACTATCCTGTTCCTGTCCAACTGCTATGTTAAGCACCAATACATTCCCCCAAAGGGAATGTGTTAAAAATGCCTACAAATGCATAAAATATTGATTTATCACACACTGTTAATGGACCACATATTTTATGAACTACAGTAGTTTCTTATATTTGCCAGATAAAATTATTCCATTCCATTCTATGAGACATCTATCCCTAAAGTTAATACTCCAAAGCAGAAAGAAAGAAATTAATATCCAGTTAGATAATATCTACCCCAGCATATGGGAAAACTACAGAACTTTTATTGGAGAAGAAAAACCCCTTTGAAATACCTTTGAAAATCCTCTTTAAGCTGAGATCTTTTCTTATTGCAAAATCGTATCAGGGTTAGACCTGGGCCATGATTCAGCAAGGTACTTAAGCACATGCCTAACTTCAGTAAGTAGCCTCACTGATGTCACTGATTCCTGAAGAGATTCCTGGTATGTCTGGTTTTTTAAATGCTTTGAGGTCTGCTGGGATTATAGGTGGTGTATATATATCATTATCAGGTAATATTAATAGAGTTGATTGGAAAAATGGTTATTTTTCCATGGGAAGCGTTGAGGTTTTTGCAAAAAATTCAACTGACATATTTTGGTTGCAAAATTCAATATTTTGACTCTGAAATGCCAAAAGTAGTGCCTCATGGATGCCATTGTAGTGCCTCATAATTTGGCTGCCTCACATTTCCATTCTCTTCTGTATTGGCTGGCCTTATTGGTTTAGACTGCATCTCCCAATGAAAACTTTAATTTAGTTGAAATCCCAATTTTCCATCAAATTTCTGACCATTCCTGCACATAGAATCACACTTTGTGAAACCATGTAACCAAGCACAGGGGACATCACTGAACAGAATTTCACATAGTAACTATGAAAAGAAGGCAATCAGTAACTTCCCATACTATCTAAGAACCAGAGGGGTCTGAGTTTACTGTCCACAACGTATACATTTTGTTAGCACATTTTAACAGAGATTCTCCCTCTGTATAACAAAAACATGTTATAGACAGACATTAAGAAGGAATTCTTCTGGTTGTAGAACTCTAATTCTTACAAATAAAGTGGATACAACTTATTAAATATATCTTGCATTATCTGCAGTATCTTATATCTTTCTAAATGGTTCTCTATTTATAGGCCTATTTAGTACTATATAACTCTTAGGGAGAGGACTGAATGGCTAGAAATCTAATTGAGATATTGAAAAAACTCTCTTTATTATGTACAGTGCTAATTCAGAAACATCCATTTCTGCTGTGAACTTTCCCTCCTATAAAAGAAGAATGGCTTTTCTTGAAAGATAGTAAGAATAAAATATAATATAAAACCCCTCTATCTGTTCCCATCTTAAGATGTATGTTCTTTTCTGATTGACTATATAGAGCCATATTGTGCCATTGTTTTGGTTTCTCACCCGCCCCCCACCCAAATGGGGAGTTCTGCCTAAAAACTGAAGACACAGTGTTGTCCATGGCCGTAGTTAGCCTGCAGTAGTTAGAAGAAGTTAGTAGAAGTAGTTAGTAGAAGTTTCAACTTCTATACTTGGAACATGACTGTCCTTCAAAGACTGAAGATGAAGTTTGATATTAGTGGAGGAAAGGGATGACTAGAGATGTCTGAACATTTACAATTTCTCATTGGACACTATGGCGCTTTGGAAACTCTAGTTCAAAAAGTTGCAAAAAACTGTATATTTTCTTGACTTTCTTAGATAAAAGGTAAACCGTGGTTAAAACAGCAGATCAGCAACATCAGATCAGTGGAGCTAGCTGAATAACAAAAACAGATATTTGTAAACTATTTATTGACTAATGAGAAAAGATATTTGTCAAGTGCATTGTTGGTATTTAGTAACTAGCCCTAATTTACACAGAGGAGGAGCCAGATGATTCCAGTGAACTGATGGTGGTAGGATTTCTGAGTGTATTCATTGAGGGCCTAATCCAAAACCCAGGGAAGCCAATGAAAATTTTTCTTCTGCATTAATGGGTCAGGCATGGTAATTGTTGAAAGCTGTGTTTGCTGCAGAGGAAATTACTGCCTGATTACCATCTTTGGCCATGGTACATGAATGCCCTGTTTTGTTTGGTGCATATTACTGTCACCTCATTCTTGTGCACCAAGGCAAGACTGTCTTCCCATCCACGTTGCATGCAACACTGCACGCAAGACTTTTACACTTTGGCTTTGTGCTTTCATTTTCTGCCTTGCACAGTTCCCAAGGCAAGGATAAAATTTAGATCGGAGTTTTAAATGAGATATTTCGGAATCTGCCAGAGTAGACTGCTGTTGACCACTTGTTACTAGAGGATCTCTGCAGCTCCTAGGTTGAAGGGTTAATGCATTAGCAATTGGAACTAGAATTTCTAAATGTTTGAAGTTGTTCCAGATGTTTGAAGTTCAGCACTATCCTGAAACTAAAGTAATTATGAAACTTCAAGACAGGCTTAAATTTGAAAGTTACATTTTTAACTATTTTTATCTATCATTTTATTATATAAGAGAAAAACAGTGTTTTGTCACTCTGACTTCTATACTGCAGACCAATAGCACCGGTTTCTGATTCATTTAATGACTTATGTAATGAATATATATAGTAACAGATGTCATGTTACGTGTATAAATCTATGCAGGATCAGACCTTTAATTTGGATTTGTGAATTCACATACCATGTAGGTGTCCCAGGAAGACACAGGACAGCATCTTCTCCACTGAAAGTCTAGCCCTGGAATTTTTTATCCAACATAGGCATATGTCTTGATTCTGTAAAGTTAGTGTCAAGACTTTAAGATCTGTTTGTGTAGTTTTTGCCTTTCCTGTTGCTTGTGTGTGTTCTGTGGCTTTGTGTGTGGTTGTGGGTTTTGGGTTTTTTTTAAGACTTTGTTCCTGCTTTGGTATTTAATCATGGTATTGCCTATTTCATGTAAATTGTATTTAGTTTAATTCTATTAAAGCTTGCAGATACTTTCAAGACTGGGTGTCTGTAAATGATATGTTAAGGTTCCTATATCCAAAATTTCATTTATCAATAAGATTGAGTGATTGTTTATCCCTTAATCAGAAGAGGTAACCTTGACAATTCATGCAGACCACCCAAAAGCTTGTCTTCTGTGAATATTTTATTTATATTTATAAATGCCTTTACCTGTCACCCAAGCCTCTGGATGTATCGACATTAAACACTTTGTTATATAAAAATGAAGTCACAACATGTCAGTAAACAATAAGCCATCCTCCATTCAAAACATTAATTTCAACAACAAAGCTATTGAGAAGTAGAGCAGTGAGCATCACCATTCTAGTTAGAGGAAAGATCCCCCCTTTATAAATGCCACCCCACTCAAGCAAAAGCTTTAATAAATACTGTGAAATTGCACTGGAACCTGAAGACCAACTCACATAGGATCCCTAAAATTGATAGGGTGCAAACCTTACAGGTATTTATAAACAAAAAAACAAACTTCTTGAATCTCATTTAGAAGCAAATGAGAGGCCTGTACTGAGCATGACTTGTAACACTAACTAAATCTTCGCAACCATTATTGTCTGTTACTAAGGAATAAAGCACATTGTAGTTGTAATGAAAAGTAAAAGTGGCTAGGAAATCATCCTGGGTCAGGTAACAAACAAACAAAAAAAATGCATATTTTACTGAAATCCAAGCCATAAATAATCAACACTTGTTTGGATTCACTTAACTATTGTCTCTTTATATCTGAATATATCCCAGCAGGTGTTCAAAGTTACAAAGCTTAACCAAGAGATTTACAACATTAGTCTAACATACCGCTATTAAGATAGCAAATAATAACAAAAATATATTTCACTTTAGTGAATGAATGTCTCTCCTTTTATTTGGCTCCTGCTGGTTCATTATGCATACAATGTAATTTATTTAAAATATTTAATCCAGAAATTCCTATTTGACTAAAGGACCTTGTTTCCATATCTCAGTGTGAAATAGAGGACCGTGTTTAAATGGGAGGTTGGTAGATGAAATAGCTGTTCATGTATCACAAAGTACCTATAGAACGTAGTTAAGCAGGTTTTTGATAGTTAAGCAAGCCTTTTGATTCAAAGCTAATGCAAGGATTCTTTATTGGGATAGTAGAGAAATCAAGTTAAGTGCCTTAATATTAAAAATTAATATAGCACTAACAATATGCAGTATTACAGACAAATAGAAGTCAAGGTCTCTACCACTTCACTTTGTCAAATACTGTGCTGTACAAATACCATGTCTTATCATCAATACGAACAATTTTATGAAGTAATTCAGTAATTATATGTATAATACTCTATATTGATGGAGACATAGTGATCTCATTTATAGGATCTAGCACAATGCCTGGCTTATGGCAATATCAGAGCATTAGTCTTCATTTTAGCAAGATTTAAAATTCATCTGAATATCTGGGACACAGTACAGACAAATATTAGACAATACTCCAGGGGGAGCTGTGACATACTTCAGACTAATTTTTTAAAAAGTAGAGGATGCACGAACTTCTGTATCTGAATATTTCTCCTTAACGTCTGGAGGAGGTGAACTGCTATTCTAATCCAGGTTCATGTAACCCTCAAGACCATGCAGTAGTCATCCCTAAAAACTTGCCAACTGTGCCTTATATACACACATCCATGCGTCAGGACTATTGTAGTTAGATACATTCCTTCTTCAGAAACGGGGTAAAATTTACTCCAAGGAAAAAGTAGGAACAATCTTACACAGAAAAAAGAAGAAAATCTTTGGAAAAATAATCCTGTTCATTTTGAGTCAAAATATTATCTAGTGAAATTGTTCACTGAACCTGTTCTTTAGCAGTGGTCAGTTGTGGGTTATATTAGTTATAAGAGCCTTAGCTATAATACCAGCACAATCTTCAGTAATGTAGATAGTATAGTACAAAAGTGTTTGCATATGAATAATTTAAAAGCTTTGAATGGTTCAATGAGTCAATCCAAATGGCACCTTCCACTGACAGGTTTTAGGGGTCATTTCTAAAGATTTCACCCTAACAAATTGGTTGCATTTAAAAGCATAATAAAACTTAAAGCTGTATTACTGGCTGCATCTGTTTTTTAGTACAATGGTTTATTTAAAAACATTTAAACTGTTCCTGTCAAGTAAATTGCATACCCCAGAAATACAGCTGACAAGTACATCAGTTGAAGTACAATCTAAACTGCTTTGAATTTTAAGCACTCATTTATAATGCATATAAAAAGTTTATAATGGAAAACATCAATTTTCTTTGTGAAATGTTTACTTTTCTTCAAGCTGTGTTCCTGACATTTTTTGTCCTTTCACTCAAATTATTTGGGGTAAATGTTGATGTCGCCTCCTGTATTTTTTCCTTGAATTTGTGTGCATTGTTGCATGGGTCACTGCTTTTTCATACTGCTTTCCACTGTGATTCTGGACAAAGAGGTGGAATCTGACAGGCAAGGTCATGGAAAATATATATTGTATTAAGGGCTGCTACTTAAAAAAGACAATGCTCTAGTAACCAAGCTGTAGAGAAGACTTCAGCTGCTCATTCCTTGTTTTCATTATTATCTTTATAAAAGCTGGCCATTTTCCATGTAATGTGAAATAACAGTTCAGTGAACTTTATTTTGTCTTTAAAAGGTTAGCATCAACTTGTAAACCACATCCCCGTCTAAAAATGTTATACTTTTACAAATAGTAGGTAACACCTAAGATTACTATACGTGAAAGAAAATAGATTGAAAAATAGATGAACTATTTTAATTTTTTTTTCAGATTATTTGATAGTACTTTGCATAGTTAATTTCATTGACTGTTATGGTCACTTTCACATCCTGTCTTGTGCACTAGCATGATTAGTCTCATGCACTGCTCTGGGAGGAGCCTGCATTCATGTTCTAGCTCCGTGACATGTTTAGGAAGTAAATATGTAAAGGAATATGTAAAGGAAAATGAGTTTTGTGGAAACTTTTCCCAGTATCTATTGTACAGTGGATTGTTCAATTACAGCTTCGTGGAGTGATATATTGCTGGGAAGGTTGATGCCAATATAATGGCAAAAGGAGAGTCTCCTCTGGGTAGTAAGTTTAGTATACAATTGGAAAATATTACCATTGCAGTCTATTCTGGAGGTCTGCATTTGGGATCAGATGCCACATCTATGTCCTTTCACTGACACATCTTTTGAGGGGATTTAGATGGTGGAAATGTTACTACACTATAGGAATCTGATGGCACAGAGGAGGAGCCTGCTGCAACAATTTAGGTTTCTTGTTCCCTATGGCGGTTACGGGGGAGGGAGGAGAGAGAGAGAGAGAGAATGCAGGAAATGGCAAAAGGATAAATATTCATCCTTTTGGTGTATGTCATGATTGAGGATATTTGGTCTCCAGCTCACTGGTAGCCCCTAACACAGAATATTGTGAACACCCAATTTGGGTCCTTAGTGATCTTGACTGTGTTTCATGCTATTAACCTCTTTTATTGCAAGGTCAAGTCCCCATTGCTTGTGATTTTATGAAAGACAAAAACTCCGTTTTTTCATGTGTAACATGGTCTGAGGTATTGTTATCTCTGGGGACTGAACCAAGTACTTCTAATCTAAAAACAAATAAAAAAGCTCAGATTTTCAATCCGAAACAGATGCTTTGACACAATTCTGTTTCACAACAACATTTGAAAGGTTTGATTTCCATTCCATCGAGAAACAAAAACAAATCTCAAAACCACAGTTTTCATGAAACAGAATTGTCATCCTTTGGATAGCTCAAGACAGTTCCTATGCATAAAAATAATAACTCAGTCAACCCTAACTGACAACCGCTCCATAGAAGGGTTGTAGACTGAATGGGCATGGCAACTAATGCCTCGCTTATGCATGTGCTTAATTTAAGTATGTAAGCAGTCCCAGTGACTTCAGATAGAATATAGTCTGTAAAACATTTTTTTACAATTTTTAGTTCAAAGAGACTACTCAGATGCTGGGAATTAAGCACATTTCAATACATTGCTAAAGCAATGCCATAATCCTGAACCTTAAAATGTGATCCCTTCTGTTCCAATCTTGGTGGCAGCATGGAGAGGTTAGTGTGAGGGATCGTGGACTTCGAATCTGGCCCTCTGGGTCTCCAGGCCATGACTGGCATCCAGCAGCTCACCTAAGTAATCAGAAAAGGGAACCAGCAAAGTGTTGGCTCACAAAGGGCCATGCCCCTGAAGCTCCTAATTGGGGGGAAATATCCAGCACCCCTGATTGGCTGAGGAGCACCATTTAAACCAGGAAGAAGCACAGGAAGTTATCTGAGCAGCTGGAGGAATCCTTGGCTGGCTGCAACTAAGGACCACTCCTGCTTTGCTGACTTATGGTTCCTGCTTCTCTACCTGCTCCTGGTTCCTGTCTTTTTATCCCAGACTCCCATCTGTTCCTAGTTCCTGCTTTCCTGTTCCTATGCCTTACCCTAACTTTATCTCTGGCTCTGACCCCTGACTTGGTTCCTGATGCTGTCTCCAACTCTGACCTCTCTAACCATTAGGCATGACCATTCAAGCCATGATCATTACAGTTAGCATCGTCTGCCTATACTTTGCCTTTACTATAGATGGAGGTCATCAGCCTCCAAGTCAGTCCATTTGGCATCTTTGAAGAGCAACAGATTCACTATTTGGATTTTATTTTTAAATAGTACATATACTCTTTTCTTTATTACCCTTTTGAATCACATTTCCTGTATAGTCTCATCTGAGTTCTAAGCTGTGTGTGTCAGGGGTGAGACACAGTAACCAATCACATATCCTTTCACATAAAAAGGATATGTTTTCCTTAACAAAACAAGAAATTATTCATAACTGGAAGTTTGAGAACCTTGGTATTACTTTCAAAAGTCAGCATCTTGATTGAGATGAGCATTAATTAAGATAAATGAAGTGCCCCCACTCATTAACTTAACTGGATGAAAAGATGGTGACTTATTCCCTCCTTTCCCTTGCTGCTTCATATACTAAGAAATGTAACATTGTTATTGAAAGGAGAGAGGAGTGGGAAGCCACATACACCTATGTATGTGATAGCATTAAGTGCTTAATGAAGGTGAAAAACTTATTATTGATAACATTCAAGTGATTGTATTTCATAAAATGCTTTTGTTCTATAGTATAATTTCATTTAGAGACATCAGGTTTATTGAATAATGGTATCTGTAACTACTGCTCCTGTGAAGTAGCTAATTAGGAAGAAAGCACATGACCTTTTTTCATGGCAAAATTTTGCTCTACTAACACTTCTAGACAGGGAAAAATTGCTACTTAGATTAATAGATATAACACCACCAAGTAGACTTGATTCATTCTACATTAGCATAGGGTGATAGGAATTGCACCTCTCTGTGCCACCAGGAGTCATTGCACCCAAGTAGATATTTATCCTGGGTGGCATGTGACAGTGGTAAAGAATCACCAAGGGAACCTCTCTTCTAACCACAGAACTTTTTATGTAAGGAAAACAAAATTATCTCTAAATCCTGCCTACTTTCTTTCTGTGCAGAGCTTCCGCCTGGAACTTCTCCCAGCTCTCTCCTGCCTGGTTGCCAGTATTAAAACAACAGTGTATGTCTCCCATGCCATCTAGTGTGGACTTTGAATTGACCTAGGCAGTTTATCTGTCCAACTGGGCTATTGAGCACTATTCTAGATTGCTGAAATTTAAGGCTAGGGTGCATTTCCTGAAAACATCACAGTAATCTTTAACAACTGTATGCAGATCTCAAGATTAGCTAATCAAGTCTGTTTATGAGTGTTCTTTCTAATCAGAACCCAGAAAACAGGAATCATTTATACTTGCTTGGGCAATTTCTGTGATTCATTATCTCAAAAAGAAAAACTCACCATGACTTTTTTCTTAGGGTTTGTCCACATGACAATTTATTGCATAGCAAATGATGGTGTGAATCTTGCTTGTCATGTAGACAATGATCTCCTTTCCTTGACATACCTGCCCAGGAAAGTCAGCAGTCTTAAGAAGTATTGTTGTAATGCTTCCCTGTTCTCCAGGGGATTTTTCTTTTCTCGCACTACACTTCTACTGCTGTCTTTTGCTGGATGATTTGCATTTTCATTATCTCAAGCTGCCATGTCACCAGTACTATTTGTGCCAGAGTTATCTCAGATGACAACTTTTTCATTTCACTGGCATTTTCAGCAGACAATTTTGACTTTTCATCAAAAAACCAACCGCCCCTCTCCAAAAAAAAATTAAGCTAAATATTGTTGAAAAGGAATAACACGTTTTTTTTTCAGACTTACACAGTGAAGAATTTTAGAAACAAGCAGACACTTTCCGTGAAAATTCTCATTTTATCTAAAACCCAGCTATCTGTCATGTGTTCTGACAAATTTCAACTAGCGCTAAAAGTGAACTTAGTAGACCGCAGAATCCTGCCCATAGTATATATTACACATGCAAGAACCTCCTTATCCAGTCCTCCGATAACATGATCTGAGTGTTCTCTATTGTGTTCTCATAATAGCACACAACAAATAAAATACTATTATTGTGTGAAGTCATGAACTCGTCTCATTGTTCCACTCTCTACACATGCCTCTTTCTTATACCCCCTCTCTAATCATGGTTAGGGTTGTATTCTGTTTTTATTACTCGTCAGTCCTAACAATGTTACTATTTTCCAGATGGCCAAACAAAATTAATGGTTAAGAATTGTGTGCACGAGATGAGTGGAAGAGACCATTCAGAGATCACACTTTCATACTGCATCTAATCTACTTTACACTGGACAGCTTAAAATGTAATAGTTTTGTGACATCTCACTTTACTTTTTGCACTAAACTATAGGAAACAAGATAATTTTGCATTAGGTGCTCAAAATTCTTCTCTGCAGAGAATTCACTTTTCAATTGTCTCCATCGTACGTTGTCATTCTTAGACACTTGCAAAACTGAGAACCTGTCATACAATTCCATGTTATGGTTTTCCTTTGGGAAGCATGTTTATGAATTGTTCATATGTCTGAGATCATGAACTCTCATTCAAATGAATAAAACACTGCCTGAATACTTCACAAATTATGAAGAAAAAACAGACATTAAGGAAAAATCTTTATGAACTTTAATTAATGACAAAGAAAGCAGGTACTTAGAGGGAGACATGGGGAAGAGAGGATGTAGTAAAGAAAACCTGGGAGAAAAAATATGGGGAAAGAAGACAGGAAAGTGTAGATACTGAATATAAAACATTGGATTGAAGAAACCCCCACACTTAAACCCAGGGCATATATACACCAAGATATGCAAATGTATGAATCAAAACAAAAAAGCAGAACAAAAACAAGAGAGAAATAATGGAACATGTTCCTAGTAACTGGTGCTGAAGTTGCTTCTACAAAATCTGCAAGAATAGATGAAAATAGACAACTGCATGGAAAAGTATGCAACTCTGTGAACAAAGAGGGTTATTATCTAATAAAGAGTTTTGCGCCTTTAGCAACATATCATTCAGGTCACTATATTCTTATCTTAGAGTCTTTACTGGAAGTTTATTTTTAGGAAGCTAGATTCCAAACAAACATGTATCTGAATTTTATGCTTTAATTTTTTAATGGCCGAAGACAGGTGTAGCAGTGTGGGATCTGGGGAACCTGACTGCGGGGTCCAGTGTGCCCCCCAGCCATTTAGGATGGAATTCTTGGGTCTGAAGTCAAATGGTAGCATTTGTTGGGATCTTGGGGCTTAAAAAAATGTGATATATGTTTTTCAGTGGAAATGCTGGATTTGTGCATGATACACCTGTTAAAAAATCCTTTCAGGATATATATTTGGAACCCCAAGGTCTCACAAAGTCTTAGTCCACCCCACTGACAGACCCATTATTACATATTTAGATTTTATGAAAATAAGGACAAAGGTGATCAGGGGTGTCCATCCACATAGCCTAGACACCCTTGACACAAACTTGGACCACATCAAAAGTAATACCCTAAGTGCCGCAGTACAGTTTAATATAACCTATCAACAGTAAGCCAGGTAATTTACTTAAAAGCTCAGCTCCCACCATCCCCCTTCCAAAAATTCCCCACCTGTACAACTCACCCACATCTTCAAGTCCTTGGGAAAAGATGACCTCTCCAACATACATAAGGTTTATCAGATTTATAAATAGTGCATATGAATATTGTGCTTTTTTACAAAAAGCTTGTGTTGATTAAAATGGTATTGATTGAAACGTATGCTGTTACACTAAAATCATTATAAAGGTTTGACTGAAATGTGGGAGAGCCAAGATTTTCATAGTTTAGGATGGATGTAGTTACAAAAGAGTTGTTTTATAATCCCTTGTCTCAATGGAATCAATTCAGAATTAAACAGCTGTGAACTCCACTCCAACCTTTCCTCAATTGCCTTGACAAACTGCCACTGGATTTTGTGCAATGTTTATAAAGTTTATGGTATAGGACTGCTTATTAAAATTCATAAAGACATGAATTCTTTGGGACATGAGCATCTCTCCTCTCTTTCCTACAGTAACCCAGCTGCCATCTATGCCTCTGTCTTTTGAACGATTCATAATGTGTCCTCCTGCCCTCATTTTACTAATTGTCTGACCCTATGTTAATCTGAATGTTAACAGTGTGCCAAATTGGCTCTCCTTATTGGTCTCTCTATAGACTGAACAACTAACTGCTCCTGTTACCTCTGAGCAGTGCAGAAAGAAAAAAATAGCTGAAATCTGCTTTTCTAGTCTGTTTATGCCCATTTCGTGTGTCCTGGGAAGACACATATGCCCCTCCTGAGCCGAAAAGCATAGAGATGAGAAGGCTAGAGAAATGATAATTCACCAGAACATCACGTGCAGAATTCGAGGCAGGTAGGAAAGTGTGACACTGCTTTAAAATGTATTGGAAAGTGGGATTTCGTGCCAATACCATGATAACTAAAAGGTATGCCACAAATCAATTAATTTTGGGGAGGGCTCATTCCCTGTACTTTATAACTCTTTTATATAAAGAATTAAAGTGAAGAAGAGACCAAGAAATACAATTAAAAGAAGGCCAAGCAATCTATAAAGGTGAATGCTAGTCCACTGACTCATAGATCTTTCGCTTTCTCTCATGTTTTTTCTCACTCATGACCAATGACTTTCAGGTGAGATTTAGGCTCCTGTACCCAAGTCATATTTTAGAAAATCATGTTCTCAGACAGGTGTTTTTTGATAGCTTTACAAAAAATCAGCATTTTTGCTTTGCTATCTTGTGGATATTTGAAACCAGATATCTACAGTTCTTTCTAATTCTGAAATGACATAATTGAGAGGAGTTTACTAGAGTTTATTATTCTACTTCTGCAAACTCTGATTACTATTTGAAGATTTTTATTGTTGTTTTTTGAAAAATTCCTATTGCATGGTGCAGTGCATAAACCTGGACTAATGTATAGAAAAGAACTATGCATTGAGAATATCACATCTACTGATTTATTGGCCATCCTTTTTAGAAATCTACTTTAAGGTTTCCATTATATTTACAGTTATATGGATGCAATATCATTCCACACACTAAAGGACAGATTCTGTCCTCGCTTACACTGTGTGCAACCTCAATGACTCCAGTGAGGCTGAATGCGATGTAAGTGATGGTATAACCTGGTCTACAGTTTTCACTGTACTATGCATCATTTTCATTAGACAATAGCAGGTGGCTAAATTGCTCTAGTTGCCCCAGGGTTTACCTTGTAAGAACAGGTTGATTTGATTTATTTTTTTAATTAAATAACAGTGGGTAAGTGTTCGACAATATAATCTGTGTACTAGTGTTCTAGTAGATTGTCAGCATTTTAGCTGAAATCACTTTCTGCAGCTGTAATAAGCTGTTAAACACTAGTCTGAAGAGTTAAAATCCACCTAGGACCAGTGTTCCTCTTCTAACACTACTATTTTTATTGGAAACCACTCTTGCTCCCTACAGATAAAGAGCTGAGTAGCTTTTTAATAAGGCTGAGATGAGACGATAGAGGGAAAGAGGATAACACAGGGGAAGATGAGGGAAACAGGAGAAAGGAGATATGATTTGAAAATATGTGAAAAAATAGAGCAAAGAGAAAAGAGTGGGTGGAGGCAGTTTAATTGGATATTTCAAAAACTGTCTTACTGCTGTTCAAATTTTTTATTTAAAAAAAATCCTTCTTTCCTGTGGTAAGAAACGCGCCCTAGAGAATTTCAGCAGGATTTTAAAGGACTTAAGAGATTGTCCATAAAGAGTACTGGGGAGCTCAATGGCCCATAAATACTATTATCCATAAGAAGTATTGTGAATCCTTCCAAGATTGATATTGCTAGGAGTTACAGGATAGTTCTAGCAGTTGCAGATTTTTGGGGCAGTGGACTGGTTAAGTGCTAGTCTCCATTTGTCAATATTTAGCTAATCACTAACAGATATATAGTTGATAATGCTGAGCATCTATCAAGTAGTCAAAAATCCCATTTTTTCTAGGTTTGATTATAACCTCTGCAAAATTTCACAGAAATTGACCTGAACTCAAATCCCAATGCTCGGAGAACTCTACACCATGCATCCTTTTACTCACAGCCCATGGTGGCAGGGGGGAGAGAGTTCTCTGAGCATTTCTTGCTGTATCAAGGCCTACCATGGGTAGAATCTTAAACTGTCCAAAGTAAATAGAAGATGATGAGGACAACTTAACTTGTAAATATATTATGTGAAAACTGTTTATAAATTAAGAATAGATGGGAGTCAAAACATTTTGTACAAATTAGATATGTTAAACTGTACAATTGTGAAGAACAAGACTTGTGGTGAGGTTGCAGTGGTTATAACACAACAAATGTTGTTCCCATTAGAGGAAGTGTCCTTGGAACCATTAAATATGTGTTTTTGATTCGTTAATTTCCGTGAGATGAATTTGTCTCTCCTTTCAGATGCTGTTTTTTGGAGAGATGGAAGCGGAGACACCAGCAATTTGTTGATTTTCAAAAAAAAAAAAAAAAAATCGCTGAAGGAATGAAAAGAGAGATGCTACTGCATGTCAATGAACAAACTTTACTTTCATGTTGATGGTTGTCCCAAACACCTGCTGGGACCCCAGATTTACCATCCTATCACTTTCATGATTCTAAAAGATGTATTGACCTGACAGGGAGAGAGTCAAATTACATCACCACCTCCTGGGCTGTATCCCGAGCAACACCTAAGGTCAGTATTCTTACTGCCTTGATCTAGGACTTGATCCTACACTATTAAATTTAATGGATGTTTTCTATTGACTTTTTCTATTGAGCCTGTGACCTGAAAGGCAAGCTAAAAACAATTTCTTAGCCTGATCCTGGCAAAAGTCTGGCTAGAATCAAGGCAGCTAAATGTCGTGAGCACATTGTGTGGCTGTGCATTTCATTTTCAGCGCTGACATCAGAGACAGAAGCTGCATTTTCTTTCTTTTCCTATTCTTTTTGCTTTTTCTATGTATGTCTTTTTTTAAAAGAAACAGGATTGGGCTTTAACAACATCCAGAAACCTATAACTGAATCTCTTCTTTCTCAAAAAAGGCTTATACTATCTAACAAACTGTCAAGCAACGGCTTTTCCCTTTAAAAAGACTATATAAGCCAGAGTAAAGGGAAATTGTGAAAATTTTCTTCTTTGTGTCTAATAAATGGTTAACAGGTTTTTATAGTGGTGCTTGGCAATGTCAATAGGACAGTCATAACTTTACACAAACCTAAGCCACAATTAACTGTAGCATCAAAATTATTAAATGAGATTAAGAATGGCCTCCACCATTGCTTAAACATTGCCAACTAATCAAACCAAATAATCTAATGATAAAGATTCTTAGAAAGAATTAGTGTGTTTTGCCTTCAGCTTTGTTTCAACTAAGGGTTTGTTTCTTTCTGGTGAGCAGAGTATTGTAGCCTATAAAACTAACCTGCTTGCTTGCATTATATAGAGAGATATATCTTTTCTTACAGATTTAAGTATGATTGTGTGATTATAATAGAATTATAAATTTATATATATATTTTACTGTAATGCAAGGTACTGTACAGACCACATTCTGGATGACCGCTACACAGTTAGCACATATTCGACCTTTGACTTAGATAAATGTTGAAAGAGTAGATATATATAACAAACACAAGACAAGACAACGAGAGTTCTGTGGCATTTTAAAGACTAACAAATTTAATATTTGTAGACATAAGCTTTCGAGGACCCATATTCTTAGGGTATAAGAAGGGGAAAATCAAGCTGTTTGGTGCGATCGTCATCTACTCTTGCTTAAAGCTTCTTTAGTTTGTGTTAAAATTTCTTCTTTATTTTATACTTAGTCTTATTTGTAGTCTTAGTTTATAGCTCTTAGCTCTAGCAGTGCTTATTCCACCCCTCTACTCAAAAGTTGAGGAATCAAACATCTGTCTCAACCAGGGAAGGGCGTGAGTATATTAATCCAAAGCATATCATAAAATATATATATCATATGAGTCTTTAAAATTAAGATTGTATTATCCATTATCCATTTGATTGTTTGTTTCCTATATCAGTTATTTGTCTATCATTTTATGTTATCTTTATAAAACTTATATAATTATACAAATTTGGTTATCACTAAGAAACTTCCTGTTGTACACCCGGGGGTCCTTATAAAATTCTTCTGGAGCCTGATTTAGGACAAGAACCTTCTAATCCAAGCAATTGGCAAACCTATAACCCTATGAAATAACTAATATACTTGAAAATCAGGCTACAGTATGGACAAATGCCAGTACATGTTTTCATTTTGATCTTCAAAAAGAGATTGTTACATGGTAAATGCTATTGTGTATGTAAATATATGTGGAGATAGATTTAGGAGGTTAATTAAAGCTACTTCATACCCTCATCAAGATTTGAAGAAGGCCTGTTATGACACATACATTCATAACAGGGCAGCTAACACGTTGAATTTTCACCCCCTCTAGCTGTAGAAATATGTGATCTTCAATCCTGTTCTTCCACCTGTGCTGGATTTGTCTCCTTGACCCTGGCTGCATCATTCAACAAAAGGTGTTTGGACTAGCTGTGTAGACTGCTTTCTGCAGTGTAGACGTTACCGTTTTCATCTCCCAGCTGAAGATCTGTGGCTCTTCAACTGTCAGTAATATTTTTTTCTCCTTACTGCTTTGTAGGGGCTTCATTTTCTTATCTGATTCAGGGCAAATAAATGCAAATTAAGGCCATTTTCAACTATCTGAGCCTTTGACCTCAGCCCAGCAAACCAGATGTGTTTAGGTAAGACACCTGTGTTTAATATCACCCCAGCAAGCTAAAGTTCTTGAGCCATAACCTCGAAAAGAATTGTGCCTTATCATCAGCCCAACAAGCTAGAGGTACTGAACTAGTAATCCTACAGAAGCCTCTGCCTTGACATCAACCCCCACAGCTGGGCATCTCAACTTTTTGTTTTATTTTTCCAGCTTACTTTTCATTTCTACGAGGGAGCTTTAAGAATATCATGTAAAAGAGCAGAAGTAAACTGTCTGAAAGGGCTGAGTATAGATCATGTACAAGGAACCTCCTCTTTTTTTTTCTCCCAAACATGTAGCTAAGGTGAAAAACTCAGTAACTAATGTTAGACTGATGATCTAAAGGTCACTGGTTGAATCCAGATTTTGGCAAAAAAAAATCTCATTACTTCTTTTTCTTTTATTAAAGTAAAGATGTTTTAAGTGATAGCATAGCTTCTCTCTTACCTCTCTTAAGGTCCTAATTAGAACATTTTACAATCTCAGATTGGAAAACATCTAACCCAGACTACCTAGGTGAAGATCACAAATCCTCCCTGCTAGAGCATCTGTGAAGAGTGAAACAGTGTTTGAACCAGGATTATTCTCCTGTCTGAATAGGAAATTAGCAAATGTCACTAGCTTTTTCTCCCTAACCCTTCAAATAAGGTGAGATTTTTATGTGACTATATAAACACCTTTTGCTGCTATGGTATTTAAAGGAGCATGGCAAGGTGCCTGATTCAGATTTAAAGGGGAAAAAAAAGTCCATTATGATGCATGGATAGGAATTAACCAGACTCATCAGTGAAATTGCATTTTAGACTTTAAAAGGAAGTTCAAAATAGGCATAATACTTACCCAAAACATAGAAATATTAAACGGGAGGACACTGACACCTCTAAACTCCATCTGCAGGGACAGGAAAAACCAGAAAAACCAGATTTGATCAGCAGAGACTTTAAAGATCAAGAGCAAAGAATCTTTCTTACTGAGCAGCATAGTCTACTTCTAGATATTCCAGATATGAAAATGGCCTGTCTTGCAGTATTTCATTACTTCTACTTACAGTCCTGGCAGGAAACAAGAAGGGTGGATATACATGAAGATGAAAGAATTTGAGGAAGCAAGGAATAATACTAACAGTTTCAAACATTGAAATAAAGGTTCAGTCCATGCTCAAATTTTGCATGAAGGTTGCAGTCAGTTCTTGTTTTATTTGTCCCAACTCTTTACCAGGTTACAAAAAAAAAAATCCTGGAAATGAAGTATGGTGAGAATTTTCTTGCTTTGAATTCCAATTTTGTGGTGGAAATAAAGAATTGTATGCACTTTACAGTAAATGTAATAGTCACATTGTGCCTCAGTTTACTAAAGCACCATGAGGTGGTATGATTTCTGGTCAGTGATTTTTGCCTAAAAGTTTGGTAAACTTTATCAGTCATCACTTTTCAGAAAGAGGAATTTTTCATTTGTTTGTCTTAATGCAGTGGAAATGCAGGTAGTTTGCCCTTAGGGATCTACTCTTTGTGGTTAACTATGACAATGGAAAAGAGAGCTGTGACCCCAAAGCCAAAAGTGAATAATTATTCAGTGTGAGATTCAATTCCTCCAGAGATCAAATGTGTGTTCATCTACTTGATCCTAGGAGAGAAGTGACAGGCAAGGTCCTAAACAATACATGGCAAGGGAAGAACAAAGTCCTCCTACAAAGGCAAGAAAAAAAGAAGTGAATCGTGAGCACCTCAGCCCCTCAGGATGCTGAACAAAAAATGCCACACTTGAAACTCAAAAGAAATGTAAAGGGCAGCCTTTCTAGCTGCGCAGTGGTAGCATAGCCTAATAGCTGTGTTCTGCGCTATGGGCCTGTGCCCATGCCCATTGAAAGTGAAGGAAAAACTCCCTTTGGCTTTGGATCAGGATCTGAGACCTGGATGTAATTTCATATACAACAGGGAATAAAAGTGTTTAGCTAGTTCCCTGAGGGAAGGAATTGTCTTGTACCATGCAACAGTGAGCCAATTTTATCTTTTGGCTTGTCAGTAGACTGCCATTAAGTGGGCCTCTTAGTGCCAGCCATAGTGATGCTGTTTTATATTGTGGAATTGTGAGCAGCTGTGCATGGACCACTTGGCAAGGATCATGAACTCATTTCACATAGACCATTGGATGATAAAGACTCTGACGTGCTTTGAATTTGGACTTTCTTTGGAATATAGTATTACTTCTTTCACCTGTGTTTATGCCTTAGCTTGCCCAACTTGTTGCCTGTGGCATTAGCAAGATTACATCTGCTAGCAGTTAGAATTAGCACATAGATTGATTCAGATTCATAGAAGCATATTAATTAAACACAACCTATAAAACACTGTAACAAAAGTGCCATTACAGAGTGACTTGTACGCTTGTTGCAAAGTAGCTTGATACCATAGGAGGAGGAGCCAGTATCTCTGATATCAGCTGGTGCAGGATAGCAGCTTGTTGAGACAGGGTGCTGGTTAATGAGACTGAAAGAGCCAGCAAAATCTGTTCCTGTTGCCATTGGCATGACTGCAAAATCTACTGTCCCCCCTCAAGTTACTCGCTTTTGCAACCACCGTTCTGCTACTGCTGCACTTGCCATAATTGGGGCATCTACCTCTAGCATTTTGTCTCTCAAAATTTAAATGGAACCTTTTGTCAAAAAGAGGGCAGGATCTTATTTATTTGGAAGTGTTTGGTATGTGATCCTTACAATCCTTTACTGTCTCTCACTCCATCATGCCTGCTATGGCCTTGCACCCAGCCCTGTCTCTGCCTGCCCCTGCCTTGAAGCCCTCTGGCCTGATACCCTGCTCACTCCTGTTCCTGTCCTCCGGTTTGACCCTTGGCTCTGGCCACTGATGCCTGCTCTGAGCACTAGGCTTCATGTCTGTTTTGACCACTCAGCTAGACCACCCTCATCCCATTGGGCTGACACAGGCTTGGCATTGCCGAATTGAGTCCAATGCATTTTCTGTGTTTTTTATAATTTTTTTAAAGCCTCATCTCAAAAATGGCTTGATCTAGAAATTTCTGTGGAGAAGTGGCAACCTCTCCCCAACTGAGCTTGTAACCAGTTATTTGGGGGGAGGGGGAGTGTGGAAGTGGGGGTAAACTTTCCCCCCTCTAATATGCTTCAAAAAATGGCTTCAGCATTGATTTTGTATTTGTGGCTCAAGTCAGAAGGGAATTATTTTGTTCAAATTTAAGGTGAACCAGACAAACTGTTTGTCAGGTAGAAAGTTGGAAAAATATGATATAAATTACATGTGGGACATTTTTTACAGTGCTTTCACATTGAGCTGTCAGTGAGTAGCCTCCTTTCAGGTGTCCTCTCATGGCCTCCAGGTAACCCTGCAAGCAGCCCCTCACCTCAGTTTCTCCTCTTGGGTCCCCAATAAATTGCAAATAAGGTTTTTGCAAGTTGAGTAACAACAGCCCTCCTTAGGATCTGGTTTATTCCTTTCAAGTTCAAAAATAAGCACAAGTCTTCCCTTTAGCCTTAAGCTCAGCACAGCCCTAGGTGTCTCAGGGCTTTCCCTGCTTTACCGAGCTACTTCTAGCACTTTGTAGCTGGGGCAATTCCCCTGGTCCAAAGTTTTCCCTGCAGGACCCTCTGTCTGACCCATTGCAATTTCTACAGGTTTGTGAGCTTTCCACCTACCCCACCCCAGAGAGAGGAGGGAAACCCTCCCTCCCTACTGTCCTTCATAAGGGAATCAGCTCCTCCATATCCATCTGATTCTAATTAAACCTGATACTTCATCCCAAGTATGGCAGGCAGGCTAATCATACATGGCTAGTCAGATCCAGGCCTCGGGCCTTTAATGGGACAAGCCAACATTTTACATATGCTATATATTGAGCAGGGTCTTCAGCTGCTATAAATCAACAGTACTTCATTAAGTCAACAGAGCTATGCTGATTTACAAACACGTGAGGATCTGTCCTATCAAGATTAGTTTGACCTAAGAAACTTGCAACTGTATTTTTAAGAAGGGGAATTGTGTACATTGTAATAGATTCATTGAAAAATTTGGAAAATCAGAATGGCTCATTAGGCTCCTAGAAACTAATATAATCCACTAAAGATCTAGCAGGCCTCGTAAGATTCACCAAATTTACAACAGAGTTGTGTGTTCTACAAATGGTTGGATAGAATTTGGAAACCTGGCTTCTCATTTTTTTAATGTCAATATTCATTTATGATGCTTTTCACATATGTGTGTGCATGTGCAAGTTGTTTGAGACATATATAACTTAACCTAACATAAAAGCATGATGAATGAACACACATAAGTACAACCTCAATCTCTGGTTAATGAAGTTTTCTGACTGGGAACATCCTATTAAGTTAAAGAAGATAAGAATTGGAGGATACTAAAAGCGATACCATTTCAGTAATGTGCGCATTAGTAAAAGGGACTTCTATCCTATTTAGGTAGATGCTTTTTCAGCCTAAATGAGATGGAAATCTTAATACAAAGAAATGGCAGATAATAGTGTAAAGTCTTATTTTCTAGCTATATCAAATACAATATTTTTGAAAGCATGGTATTTTACCCTTAAAATCCCAACAAGCTCACTGAAGCTGATGTTTTCTGAAATTATTCATTCTCCTCATCTGTGAACAATTAAGGAAATAAATAGATCTAGTTAGGCTGAAAACAAAAAAGAAATCTTAAGGTGAGATCATGCCATCCTTATTCATAATTGACTACAGTGGGTGTTGGATCAGGCCATTGTGTAGTTAGTACCTAACTTCACAAGTTATCCTAGTGATTTCAGTTAACATCCCCTTTCTGCCCCCCTGCCCCTTTCCAATGGAAGGGATGAGAGGGGAAGAGACAAAGATTATGTTGAAACAAAAACTTAATTTGGGAGGCTTTGTTTGAGTTTGGGCTAGTCCCTATTCCTCAGTTTCCGCATCTGCAAAACTTTTACTTGTCTATTTTGATAGTTCCTGCCCCGAAGTTTATAGTCTCTTACTATGTGTTTGCTCAGCCTGGCACAATGGGACCCTGATCTTGTTTGGACCTTTAGGTACTATCTTACGTGATATAGCAAGGACAGAGGGCCTTCACCTCCTGGAGTACGCACGGGGAGGTTCGAAGGGTACGCACTGGGGGGTCCACCTAGTCCGCCTGGTCATAGTCCAGGAGATCTCCAATCTTGGTGACTTCGGCCAGGACCAACCTCTGTCGCAGTATGTAAGCCCCACAATGATCCGGGCTTTATTCCCTGTAGACTAGCCAGCATCATTAGAGGGCAATTAAGGTCCAGCCAGGTGCCTCATAAAAACCGTTTGCTCCAGATAGACAGCACATAAGCTGGAAGAGTAGGTGTGCTGTGCTAAGGAGCAGAGAGGTGTGCAGAGTTATGTGAAGGAGCAAAAAAGAGTACGGTGTTGCATGGAAGAGCGGAGGAGTCCTGAGAGAGGTACTGAGCCCAGGAGGGGGAAACCTGCCCCGGCAGGGCCTGAGGAGCCAGAAGGACTGAGGGGAGAAATTAGCCCAGGGGAAAAGTCAGCAGTTGCGAGTACGGTGCCAGCAACACATAGCTGCTACTCATAGGGCCCCTGGGCTGGGACCCGGAGTAGCGGGTGTGCCTGAGTCCCTCCCTCCCTCCCTGGGGAGACGGGGTAACTGGTGACGCCCTGGCTCACTACAAGAGGCAGAAGCGTGAGACCCACTAGGGTGAAGCCAGCCATTTGCCACACTTAATACAAATAATTAGGGCTCTACCAAATTCATGGTCCATTTTCACAAATTTAATGGTCATAACATTTGAAAAATCTTGTATTTCACAGTTTCAGATATTTAAATCTTAAATTTCACGGTGTGGAAAGAAAGCAGGACTATGCATTTAAAAATGGCAAAATACAAACATGTAAAGCCCTTAAGTCAGCCTTTCTCAAAGTGGGGGTCCCAACCCAAAAGGAGATTGCAGGAGTGGGATCACAGGATTGCCACCCTTCATTCGGCACTGCCTTCAGAGCTGGGCTGCTGGAGTGTGGCAGTTGCTAGCAGGGCAGCTGCTGCTTTCCAGCTGCTCGGCTCTGAAGGCAGTGCAGAAGTAAGGATGGCAAAAATGTGACCCCCCTACAATAGGCTTATGACCCCCTTGTGGTTTGGGGCCCCCACTTTGGGAAATGCTGGTCTCCCCCCGTAAAATCTGGTCTTTTGTGTATTTTTACCCTATACTGTACAAATTTCATGTGGGAGACTAGATTTCATGGTCCGTGATACCTTTTTCATGGCCACAAATTTGGTAGGGCCCTACGAATAATTAATAATGATTGCTATTTACATGTACATTTAATTCCAAGTTACACTGTTTTTGTGACATTTGATTAAAAATGGGTAGCAAAATGTAATTGTCTAGATGTCTGGCCTACTATATCATTTATCTGGAAAAGAGATACCATTTCTTTTTTCATTTGATGAGTAAGAACTGATATGTAGATCAACAGGTTTCACATTCCCATTTGTAACTTGGAGAAAATCAGAGAACTGTAATGCACTCTTGAAATATCTATTTATTTAAACTAGATTTTCAGCCTAAGAACTTTCTTTCATTCTTTCTTCTTCATCTGCAAAGCTGCCAATAAAGCTCCTGTTTACCTCAAGGCAATATGATAATAAAAGAAAAGTAACTACTGTTGCAGATGTACAGTATGCAGTCAGAGCAAAATTGTTTCCTCGGATCCATAGTGTAGACCTTTACTTGTGCCACAGATCGTGCAGCTGTGCCCCAACTGCATGGTATGCAATGAAGATCCATTATAGACACTACAGATAAGAGAGAGCCAATGCACAACAAAGACATTTAATTAATAAAAATTCAGGTTCACAATATGTGTTGTGTGATATATTTGAATATTTTAATATTGTTACTGGTATATTTGTTAGTGCACTAAGGGAAACTTTATTTTGCATCACAACGTTAATAGGACATGAACTTGTCCTGGCTGTACATTACATACTATTTTAAATCTTGTTGGACACTCATGACAGTTTGAAAAGGTGCTTGGGCAAAGGGTGATTTAAAACATATGTAATTATTTTATCCCTGAACACAGTTCATATTCGTGTCAATCATAGCAGCAGGAGAATCTTCCCAAGTCTAGTCCCAAAATTCAAATATCAAACTAATTATGAAGAGATCTTAAACCTGCCGTTCATCTAACAGAAGCAAGTACCCTTCCCATTAGGGTGCAGGCTCTCACGTGCAGAACTAGACCCTAGACTCTTGGTTCTGAAATAGTAGTCTGAAGGGCGCCTGGTGGTGGTTCAAGGAGGGTTAGTTAATCACCTATTAAGTGCTCTCCTCATTTACAGATGCTAAATTTCATTAAAGGATACTAAAAATACATACTTGCTTTCCATGTAAGAGATGGCTATGGTTGCCACAAGGATGCTGTTTGATTGCTGGGGGAAGATGTGGCCCCTGTGATCATATATAAAAACATGGTGTCCACAAGACAAAATGTCTATTAAGATGCAGCCTTTTCTATGAAAATATTGTAGAACCTTTGTCTAGACAAATACAAAGCTTGGGCTGCTGGCTACGAGACCCCAACTTCTTCAAATGGAAAAAAATTGTCCTTGAGTCTAGATGATATTACCAATATAATGCTGTTCCTGGTTATTTTATTAGTCACTGGCAAGTTGGTGGCTAGTTGTGCTTATTACTAGTTATATTGATCAATGGAAATGTTCGTGAGGTTAATATTATAACTGTTTGCAGTGCTTCAAATACAATCGCTCTTTTTTTCATATTCCTAAACAATCCTTCAATCTTGAATTCATCCCTGTATGCATCCTTGCCCTGTAACATAATGCTAAACTCCGTTGATTTAGCTCAAGATGGCCAGAATATGTTGTCTAAACTTGAACTTTATAAACTTGGTTGATTCCCATTTGGGTTATTTTGATCTGCACTGTTTCAATGACATGTAATTTTTCCAATAACATTGTGGAAGAACAACAAAATTCTTACTAATGATTGTCACAAACGTTTCTATACATAATGCTTCATTAAGATGTTGTATTGTAATGCTTGTATAACATCTTCAGGTTTAAAAGTAAGTTGGATTATGCTCAAGGAAAAACTCATGAAAACATACTAGTTTGGTGCTTGTTGTTTTTATGCCACTTTCACATATAGGCAGAATAAAAAAATCACACTGGAACTGTTTTTGTCATAATGAATGAGAAATTAATGCAAAATCTTAATATAGAAAGATATTTCTTCCAATTAAATATCTGATGGCTTTCAGCAAAGAAATGAGCCAAAATACACTACTCGTCAAAGTTATGCATGCTCCTCTCTGCCTACAGGTGTAGAACTGAGTCACATGGTTTTCTCCCTTGCATTGTGCCCTCTACACTAGTCATGTGGAGTTGAATGAGCCAGGCTGGGGTAAAGGAGGGTCAAGATTGTGAAGCCACCTGATGTCATGTGAATTAATCACCCCTCCCAAACCTTTGGGGGAAAACCAATGGAAGGTAATATGCACTTCATGTAGAATTAAATAGATGCTGTTCCATTTTGACGACTCCTTTCCCTGTATTATTAGTGCATATCTAGCAATATACATATAGGATTGTCAGGTGTCTGGTTTATGACCGGACTTTCCAGTCAAAAGTGGACCTGTACAGTGCCCAATCAGATGTACTGACCAGACACCAAAAGTCTGGTTACCACAGGTGGAGGCTTGGAGGAGGCACTGAGTCATTAACCCATGATAACCCCTGCTCAACAAGACCGCCTCCCACCTGCATCTCGTGTGCAGACAGGCTCCATGGCAGGGGCTGCAACTCCCATCTCAGCCCTGGAGTTGAGAGAGCCCAGCTGGGGGATGGGGTGAGGAGGTAGAGAGGATCAAGTGACGAGGAAGGGGATGGGGGTAGAGGAGCAAGTGTTGGGGGTGCAGCTTTGGGGGAAGAGTCAGAGCAGGGAGTGGGGCTTTAGGGGAAGAGGCTAGGCAAGGGGCAGGGTGAGGTTCCAGCACTCCTGGTGCAGCATTCAGTTTACAGACATTAGAAAGTTGGCAACCCTACAGACACACATGGGCCACCTTGTCTGCCAACTGCACAGTATTTGCATACACTTGGGATTTTTGAGCTTTTGAAATACTTTGAAGCCAGTTTAATGGAGTTACAGTGATTTATGTTACATAGGAACTTTTGTATTTCTTGCAAACAAGTACAAGCAAAGCCAGCATGTAAGATCTTTCTGAATTAACAGTGTGTGTGGAGGGAGGGGGGGAGAGGGGCGTGGGAACCACATGGAAAAATGAACTACTACCCTAGACTGTTCCCATTCTTATGACCTTTTCTTTTTCCTGTTTTAAAAAGCATGACTAAAACTGAACATAGAGTGTAAGTGGTTAAAGTGCACTGAAATTATGGTGATGGGTGACTTAGAAAGGCCTAGAAACAAGATCTATCAATGATTTATATCTTAGTATCATAACATTTTGAGCAAAAATGTTTAACCACTGGCCTGAATGGGTGCAGTTGGGAGCTGCAGCAGCTTTCACAAAAGTACAATCCCTCCCTGACTGACCCATTGTCAGAAGATTGCACAGGCTGCACTATCCTATAAGACACTGCAAACTGTTCCCCACCAGTAAGCAGACCACTCTACAGATTGCTGTGGGCTGGAGACATGGTAATACATGCCATGAAGTCAACTGGGAGCAGTAAATGTGCTTCCCTTGACTGCGTGAACAGCAACTGATATGGCCTCGTGCAGTCAAGAGAGGAAAGGAGGCTTCTTGTGTTTTGACTTTACCCTCCAAACCCATGTTAGACCCCAGCTATTTCTGTATTATTCGCTATACCTTTCTAAATGCAGCCTACTATGTCACTGGAATTTTTCTACCATCTCTAAGCAATGTCTTTGAGTTGTCCACAATGACATCTGGATCTCTTTTGTGAAAGGTAATAACTGATTCAGAGTGTGTCAGTGTGTACATGAAGGTTAAATTGTTCCTTCCAAATGTACATTACCTAGTATGTGTCTAAAATGAATACTTCACCTGTCTTCACGTTGACAAATTACCCAAACCTTACCTTTAAGAAAGGTTACCTTTAAGAAAAGTTCAAAAACATCATTTTAAAGTCCTCCTGCTTCCTACCACCATCCCATGGCCCTTCGACAGAGTGGGGATGATCCTTCAGTAGGATTCACAAGCTCTGTGTCCTTGTTGCTGCACCCTCCATTGCAATCTATGGCAACTTCTCTGCTGGGTTCTGACTGCTGTTTAACTCAATGTATTTTGGGCCATGTAACTTCTGAATAACTGGAGTCTTGATATAGTATAGCAAAAAGTCCTAGCTTTTCTTTTCTCTTGACAATTGGCTTAGACAGCAGACATGTGCTCTGGTAGATGTCTTGCCATCAAACGTTGTTCTTTCCTTTTTAATAACCCAGTATACAAGATGGGTGATGACTCAGTGTCATCATCAAAATTAGAGTAGAACAGGATATCTCTAGAGCCTGAAACAAAACAGAGGAGAGGAGGGATTTGAAGGAAGAATTAGTTGTGAAATAAATTAATAAGAAATCCATGAACAAAAGCATGCTACTCTCTCTCATCTTTTTTTTTTTTTTTTTGAATGTTGGGTATGTTAAATTAAGATATGACTTTTTGTAGCTTAAGCCTATCCCCTCTATTAGTACTTAGTGTGAATTAGAAATAGGCCTGTCATAAATTTCAGATCTCAATCTAAATCTTAACATTCTCGAAGTTCAGGCATGTTCGGATTTTGGGTTTTGATTCATACTCATCTCTAACAAAAAAATTTCAGCCAATCATTTAAGTCAATTAAGTCTTGAGAGGGAGTTTTATTTAGTGGTTACAGAATACACATAGACAGTCTCTACTCCTTGTTCTATTTCCAGTTCCGCCTCTGACACACTATCTGATTTCAGTCAAATCACAACTTCTCTTGGCTTCCTTGCTGCCCAAAGATAAAATGGGGATAATACAATTTTCCTATCTCACAGGAGAGTTGAGGGTATATATATTGATGTTTGTACTGTGCTTTCAAATGCTTGAGTGAAAGGTGTTATATCAATGCAAGGTACTCTCTATAATCTCACCTATAAGCAGGAGAACAATGGAGGTGAAAGTTTAAGATGCAGCACTTTGGAGTGTGAATCAATGTTCAAATGTAACAAAAGTGAAGGAAATTATTTTGCCATTGACCCACCAGACTTTATGTTCTGCTTAAGGCAACATGGATACAATGTGTAAGACAGATGACTCTGAATACGGCATAGTACCTTTCAGATGAGCTTGCAGTAGTTAGACTCCTGGCAGATGAAGATGTAGAGCTCTGTCAACTCAAATAGAATCTAAAGTTGGTGAAAATAAAAGGACATATGTGACTTGACAGGACTAAAAATTCTAAAGGTTACTCAGTCACTATGTCATCAACTTTCATTCTCATCATCAGTTTCTTGTGAAAAATTCTTGGAGTCTTTTTGATTTTTGGATGATTACTTGATTTCATAAAGGTTTGCAGATTGACAATGCAGTAAAAAATCTTTTCTTGAATTGAAACTCAGATGACAGCTATGACGTTAAACTGTTTCAAAATCCTAATAGTCATTCACAAAGCCTCTGTCATCTTGTACCAGGTATTTCTTGAGGTACATCCTCTAATACTGGGCTTTAAAAATCAAGTCTGGGCAATGGGCCAAATATTGATCCCATTGAAGTCAGTGGGGCTAGGGTTTTGTCCTGTCTGAGCATCCATGCAGCACTTAGAGCCCTGGACTCAGGGTCCTGAGTCATCGTATACCTGAACCAAATGTAAACTTGGGACAATCCCCTCTTTGGCTTTTAGGCATCTAGAGGGGAAGTTCCTAGGACTTTTCATTTTTTTATTCTATCTTTTGTCGGTATTGTTTTCTTCTTCACAAAGCAGTTGGGGCAAAACTTTCATAAATCTGTAAGTGACTTTATGAAAACAGGATTTAGATGCCTAAACATTCTAGGCACTTTAGCAGCTTAAGACCCATTGGTGTAAGTGTCTAAATCACTTATGAAAATGAGATTTACGAATCTAAGCCCCATAGGTGCTTCTGAAAATTTGAACTTTCATGATTTTAAAACTAAAGAAATTAAGAGGAAAATAAATATCAGAAGTCAGTGCAAACTTTCTTCAACTTTCTCTGGCAGTTAGTAGCTATAGTCTGACATTGCCTATTCATTTCTTAATTCATTACTGGGGAAAGACAGTCCTCTGATTACACAAGACGTTCAACATGGTGAATGCATACCTCAGCCGAGTACTTCAGGTACCACCACTGAGGAGGAGACAATTGTTCAGTCCTCCATACTTCTGTGCCAAGCTGACATTTAGCCAGCATATATGTGACCCAAACCCCACTGAAGTCAGAGGGAGTCCTTCAGGCTTTCAGTGAGACCAATAAACTCTGTGAGTGAGTGTGAGTGAATTCACCAAAAACTATTGAGTCTCCGGATGTTAATGACTTCTAATTATTTCCAGTTTAGCTGGGATTCAAAGAAATGGTCTAGTTATCAGTGGCTCCACACACTATTACCAAGTGCCTGAGTCATGCAGTCCCAGATTAAGACTACTTTGCTTTGTATGAATTAACATGGTCATTTTATTTCATTAGCCTTTGCCATAACACAAAAGAACTGTTAGTTTTAACGCTAAAATGAAAGGCCAATAACTGAGCATTGCAGGATGAACTATATCTTAATTGCAGAAAGGGGAATTGCTCCAGGTATTGCTATTGATATTGCTGTTTATAAATAAGCCTGCACTTCTGCTTGTCTGTAATAATCATGTAGCTTAGTTATTATTTTAGTTAACAGACACATAAAAATGAGTGAGCTGTTAATAGCATAGCTGGATGATTAAGGAGCTATTAACGTTTGTAAGTGTAGTGAAAAATAAAGACATATAGAGTCCTCATTTTCCTAATATGAAATATTTGTCATTATGTAAACTCTTGCTTCTAAGGTACTTGTTGGAAGTAAAGCGTTAATCAACCATAATAATACAAAAATCTAGTGAAAAACATTTTTGTAAAATAATTAGATAAGTTGTGTGTAATTCTGGAGGTGATAATATTCTTATTAATTAATAATGAAAGTTAAATAGTACAAAAAGGTTATTGGCAATTGTGTTAATGCATAAGGACTGGCTTAGAATATTCCATCAAAACTGAAATTGACTGAAATTGTATTTTTATCTAAATATAATTGTTGACAAAAAGTTTCTTTTCATCAGCCTCCCCCCTCCCCTCCCCACCAAGCAAAAACTCAAACTGGAAAATGTGTAGCCCAAAATTGAAAATTTGGATATGGAAATGCCTCACAGGAGTTGTAGTTTGGGTGCTAATGCCTCCATTCTCTTCTATGGGTCGGGCTACCCAGCCAGACTACATTTCACACAATGAAGAGTGGCCATGGGACTCCCATGATGATTCACAGCGGCTCAGCAAGAGTGGGGGACCGTGGTGCTTCATGAGAGAGTGAGTTCAGTCTGGGATCCTGGTCCTTAGGAGAAAATGAGGACATGAGGCACCTGAACTGTAACTCCCAGGAGGTGCTATGACAGGTTAAGATTATGCAGTTTAGTGCTGAACTGAACAGCAATGAAACACTTTGATTCAGTTCCACAAACCAAGTGTCAAAATGTTTCATTTTTGATCAAAAATGTTTGGTTATTTCCTAATTGAAACTTGTGGCTGAAATTTTTCAGGTTGTGATTTTTTGGTGACAAGTTAAAATTTTCTATGGAAAATATCAATAGAAATGTTTTTTTCCTACCCACTTTCTGTGGGGAAAAGTAAACATTTTCTGACATCTGTAGTAGTTATATAGTATCTATGTAGATAACAGTTCAATAGGTAAGTCTAGAGTTCAGTTATGTGTCTATGCTTATATAATTCCTTTAAAAAAAATCTCTCTAGATGTAATTAATAACTTTTTACATCTTCCATGTACCTTAGAAGTGCATGGTTCCTTTTTGGGAAAATGTACATTATTAGCAAATATTTTATATTAGAAAATAAACTCATGAGTGTTTATAGAAGGTGAAAACAATATCACGTAAATTCAGATTTAAAGCATAATGTTCAGGGGGACATTCCATCCCCTCCAAATTCCTAATCAGACTATCTCAAGAATGAATCTATCCCAAATTTTAGACTGAAACCAGTGACGGTTCAAGTTAAGGCAGCACTCAGAGCTGAATCACTGTTAACTGCATGCTTGAACAGGACCAAATCCTGATCCCACTAAAGTCAATGGGAATTTTTCCACTGTCTTCAGTGAGATCAAAATTTGGTCCATAATAGATTTTAATGGTCACCACTCCATTATTACAGTGTGTACCTCACTATTGCATCTTCATGTACTGGTTCAAAGATGCCCCAGCTCCTGGAGTCATGTGATTTACATCAGAAACAAAGATTTTGTTTTAAAAATATGTGATTTTTCTAGCCAGCATAGTGGGATCAAAATCTTGACCAGAGTGCCAGGGAGTTTGCAGAAGGCCTGAAAGAATAGCTCCAAGACAGATAAACTGCCTTGTGCGTCTCAGTTGTGTGTTAACTCTAAGACCTGCTGATCTGTTTCTTGAGGAGAGAATGGTCCTGAATGCTGCTCTTGGAGTAAAGAAAGTGGCCTCTTGTCAGTGCTCCTGCCTATCTTGAAGGGGAGGGCTTTGCCATGCCATCACCTCTCCAAGCTGGATGATGGCGCCACAGGAGGCTGTATGTTATGCTATGCTGAGGGTCCTGGATTGCCCTAATGATTAACATTATTTTGTGCATTTGAATACTTTGGAATTATAACACAACTAAATATAGCCAGTTTGAGATCCTATAGCAAATGGCATAGTTGCCATATTCAACATGTAAGCAATCTCAGTCAGTCTGAGGTGCAAAAAATATTCCCTGTGACCTCTGCCATGAAGCTTCACAGTGAAAACAGACCAAAACCACAAAATTCTACACAGGCATTCATCTTTAGAAAATGAGATGGAAAACGCTTTGCTTCCAGGTCTGGCATATTTTTATGCACCATCAAAAGGTTTGAATGAAACTGTTTGTTTCATTTCTTTGTTTGAACCTGAAACTACATAGGTTTTATATAGTTTGGAATTTACTAATGGAAATTTCACAGTCTAGTTTCACTTTTACTTGTGCTGCTTCAGCATCTTCTGTGCCTAGAACTCTCTCCCTCCTGAGCCATTTCATCTGTTTAAGGGCATGATCCTGTGAGGTAATGAATGCCTCCCAAAACAGTGATGGGTTGAATAGAGAGAGAAAACTATTAAAGGAACAAATCAGTGACATGCTGAGAACCCTCAACTCCCTCTGAAGTCTGGGGTAGCTAATGTCTCTCAGCATGTTACAGGAAGTGATCAGCAGCCAGCAAGATGAAGCCCTAACTGTCCCTTGAAAAGCTTTTCTTTCCTCTTCACCCTATGGCTTTTCCCCTGTTTATAAAGTGTTTTGTGATTGTCTATATTAAGAAAACTACGTAAAATGGGATGCATTTTATAATCAGAAGATAAAAGAATGACTCATAAGGCTAATAAATGAATTTCATTGTGTGGCAAACAGTAATGGAAATCAGAATATGAAGACAATGTATTTTCAGTTGAATATGAGATAGAACATGAAAAATTATTCAGGTTAATGTGTCGAAATAGAAAAGCATACTAGACAATCATTGTCATCCACATTGTAAAAAGAAATAAGTGAGTTAAATTGTACAGATTAAATGTATTGTCTATGCTCATAAATAAAACAAAAAACTCAGAAAGTAAGTAAGTTAAGAGGCCCTACTCTACTCACATTTATTTCAGTGCAGTTATATCTGATTTACACCTGGTTAAGTGAGAAGACTGTTGCATGTTTGAATTTAATGGGCTCAGCTGGAATTATTTAATCAGTGACTATTAGCCAAATATTAATATAGTACTATACAAAAGGAAAAATATACATACATTATCAATTCTCTGTAACTGGTGAAGTGATAGCAGCTTGTTCACTCCCAACTGGTTTTCCAAAACTCATTCCTTTATATACTGGTTTAAAATTAAAAAAAACTATTTCCCCACAATTGATCCCACCATATGTTTCTGTTTTTATATCTCATTTTTATCTCATTGCCTATGAAATTTATTTTATCATATCTCAGTTTAGATGACTTCTAATCCAGTCATTATTACTAACCGCTATAGCAACTGGCAATTTCTGATGAATTAAAAACATCTTTCAGTGGATCATTATTTTATAAATCACAGAAAACATCTGCAATAGCAAGTACCTCTTATCAATCACAGAACATAATTAGATCACAATTGCCCCTTATCAATGTTCCCAATCTTGTTCATTACAACTCACTTTGATAGAAATAGACATCCTTTCTTAGTTTCCAAGGGTCCCTTCATAGGCATCTGGACTAGGTCAAGGAGGTTAAAAGATTATACACATTTCATTGAGTATATGTCTTCCTTCACTTTGTCACTCACTCAGGTTCAACTTAAGTACAGAGAACTTTTCAATTTAATAGGTTCAGAGGAATAACCAATATTCCTTTTTATATGTTGTGTAACATATAAAAGAATTACAGGGGTTTTAATAGCTATTAACAAGAGAATCAGGCTTCAGATTCTTAAATTGCTAATAACACATATGAAAATAATATGCACAAATGCAGTCTCTCTAGGCCAACATGTCAAATTAATAAACTCTACATCGTGCAGGCACAATAGGCAATTTTTTCTTGGTCATAATTTTTTCTGCTCTTAGATATGCTCCTTAATAAAACTATTTATAGGACAAGTATCAAATGCTACCTGATTTTAACTTCTATGTACAACAAAGTGATTTCTCAATGTGAGAGGTGTAGGTTATTGCTGTGTGCTAGGGTTTTCTCTCCACCCAAGAGTGGAAGGGGTTAAGATTGCCCAGTGGCCCAATTAACTTTATAGGCTGCACCTGGAGGGGGAGCAGGGAATTGATTGAAAGCAGGCTCAACTGGGCAGGAACAAGCAGTGCCTATAAAGCCAGGAAGCTGGTAAGAGAAAAAGGCTGTTGGTAAAGAGCAATCACTGCTTGGGAAGAGGGTTTGTAGGTGATACTCCAGGAGCTGTAGGACGCAGTCCAGAGAAGGAGTAGTAAGGGCTGGGAGAGTAAAGCCCAGAACTGCTGAGTTGAGGGTCCCTGGATTGGACCCCAAAGTAGGGGGTGGGCCTGGGTTCCCCTACTGGCCATTGGGGAAGTGGCACCAGCAAGGCAGTGTTAGAGAATACTGCCTAAGATGGTTGCATGGAAGGACTTTGGATAAAACCCCAGAAGGGAGAACCATACAATTACGTGGCTGGAGGACTGAATTACAAAGAAAAGGCTGGAGTGAGAGAGGCCACAGGGCCAAGACAGGATGGGGGAAAACACCACCAGAGGCAGTTGCAATACCTGGCAAAGCTATTTCCTAAAATGGCCAGTAAAGGCACAATGGAGGTGAGTGGACCCTGTGACACACCACCACAGGGAATATATTAAAAATCTAAATACCAAAAGGCCAAATTAAATACCATGATGGACAGCATATCCTCAGAAAATAATTCTGGGAGCTCTGTGTTTATCTGGTTTCCCCACCTGATGAAGAGCCAGGGTCTTTTGAGGCCATGAGCTTCCTGCCAGGGAAGAAAGAAAAAACTGAGGCTTACCATTGCTTAATCAAGCAATATAATTTAGTTTGTGTTTGGGAGACTATGGAAGGGAGGGGGAGTGAATGTGTGTGGGAGAAGGATGATCATTAGATATGCATGGGTGTGCATGTATCATAATACCCTTGAAAGTATTTTTGTTCACATTTATTTGACCAATATATTTTCAGTCTGTTGTTAGAATTGGCAATTCTGTTGATTTATTGTGATACGTTTGATAAGTCACATCTTGTTGAAACGTTGTTCTTGTTCCATGACTGGGTGCAAACATTTCTAGATGTAAAGTCTGTAATTATCTGTAAAAACTCATCTACCTTTGCCATTCACTTTCTGCAAACATTTTTAACAGTGAACTTGATCATTTGAATATTCACATAAAGTAAGTAGGAAAGAGGTGACCAGGAGGAGATGAGGTCAGCCATAAAACAGCATGCCAGGGCATTCTCTTCTTTCATCCAATCAAGGTTTGCAAGGCAGACAAAAACAGTATGGGATGCAATGCTGGTGGGGCTAATATGAAGAAAAGAGGGTCTCTGATAGTAAATCAAGACATAGAAATGACAGACAAGAAGTTTTTGGAATGAAGATCTGCACTTCTCATTTGCTATTATTTAAGGTGAAAGGTGAAAATATGGATAATGTGGTTTCATTTCCCAGTGTATTAACAACTCTAGCAGTTTTCCCACTTATGGCTTTTCATTATTCTTATTCATCCAATAGCCTGTGCATTCTTTTAGATCACCACCTTTGCTTTTTTAAATTAGTTTTTTAACATTCTCAATTTCATTTTGCAGTCTCTTCAGCCATTCTCTTTACCTGATGTTTTAAACATTTCCCAAGCCTTGAGGTATGGCCACAATGTCCTAACAAGTCTTTTCAATATCTAATTTCTATGATGCTCATGCTATAATTCCCTTGTCTTACACTCATTTTATTTCTTGACTTTCCTCCTTCATTTATATTGGCTTTCTTAAATTCCTCATTGTATTGCTACATGCTATGCATTCCATATCCTTTGAGCACACTTTAATCTATTATATACTTCAGTTTCTCTCTCTATGCAATTTCCCCTCTGCTTTATCATTGTTGTTTGCTCTCAAACTGTTGCATTTTTCCAAAATACACTATTCTAAAATGTCATAATTTATTTCCCCCCTTTGGCTTTGCTTCACATGTAATTTTATACTTAAATAGATTATGATTACAGTCCAGCACAACTTTATTTAGTATTCTCTTTCAAGCAAACTGCATCCCAGAGTGCTTTCCAGAATTAAATAATTCAGTGCTGCAAACAATTATTGTATATACAACAGAAAAATCTATTGCAAAGAAACTGCATGTCATTGTCATTCGATCATAACATCTAGAGCTTTTGAAGAGACATTTTAAGAAACACTCCAAAAAAGTTAAAATGTTTCAAAATGGGATTTGAAAAGAAAGAAAGATGTTGGGACACCAAAATGTAGATAGGAGAAGATACTGAATTGCAGAAGGTGCAGAGGAGAATGTTCTCTCACAGTCAGTGGGGAATGTGCAAAAGGACTGAAAAGTAGCTAGTGCTTGATGGGCAGTATGAGCAAGGAATGGGGAAGGAGAAGTCTTGGAGGATAGGCTGCACCTAGTCCACAGATTTCTAAAAGGATCTGTTTCTGCTAGCCTTATGTTGAATAGCATGTTACTTCATGAATAGTCCCTGAAAGGGTATTCTTGCCCAGAAATGGCAAAATGTATCTACAAACTTTCAGGAAGCAATTTACAGGGATTTGACAATGGAAGTGATTTTTTTTCCTACCATGTGTTACTCAAGAATATGTGCTGCAGAAAGAAATTTGTCAATTGTGACACATCCCAGTAGTTCTCATTTGCAGTATGGTGGTGTAAGCTTTTTGTTTGTTTGTTTTTGGTACACAGGATTTACAATATAATTCCTTCTGAAATACTGATTTGCCTAGAACCCATTATTGAATTTTCCTTACACTAACTACTCTGATATTTATCTATAGCCTGGTGTACACTTACCAGCAAATTCGGCGGCAGTTGACGGGAGATATGCAAGATACGTAGAATAGCTTGCATATATTCTGTCGCCTTTCTAAAGTCTGTTCTGTGCGCCGTCTCCACTACGCTGCACTGTTGGGAAATGCGTTTCTGTTAGTGTTACTCTTTTTCTGGGGGTGGATTTATTAAGTCGATTTCCGGATTGATTGAGCGGGTCTTCACTTCCGCTCAATCAATCCCGAGAAAGCGATCTGACAGCAGCGAATTTGCCATCGTCAGTGAAGACATACCCTATGTGTATCTTTTCTCTGTGTTTAGAGAAACTAATTTTAATTCGAACAAAATAAGATTGGTCTCAGACCTAATCAATCTGTCAGATTCTCTCATTGTAGCACAATAAGAGAATCCCACATGGCATGTGCACCCCCACAAAAGCAGTTTTAAAAAAAACCACACCTACATGTGGATGAAACAAGTGTAAACACAGCATGCTTAAAATGCTGTATGAATCTTAAGGAATCGCCTGAAGCACCAAGGCTAATATTTGATTATTTTTTTAAATGTCAGCAATGTGCTCAAAGTATAAATAGGAATGATTGTAATTAATTTGAAAATATTAGGCAAGATCATCCATCCACGTTAAATCCTTTGCCTTCCATCAGTAGCAAGAAGAGCATTTAAAGCTGAAAATTCTCTTGTCAGATGCAAATACCTTAGCAATGCAAGTTAGCCAGGTCTGTGTCACTCATTCCCTGCCTTTTTTCAGTGGGATTTCCTGAGCAGGCATGAGTAAGACAGAAGTGTGATCATGGCACTGTGTGCTGTATGATACCTAGCTGGCAACCCGGCCTTAGGGAACCATTCCCACCAGTTTAAGTTAGAGCAGTCCTATGGACTAAAGTTTTGGATGTTACCTGAACCTCTAAGTCTGTAGAGGTTTGCCCATCACTATTAAACTAATTCTAATACCAAACTTTTTAAAAGCTGCTGCCCTTGTAGGAAGTTTTAATTTCTTTATTCAAAACTTTACTTGAAAGACCTTCCCGGCAGTCTAGTGTATGCATAAATTGTTGTAACCTAAAGATTGGAGTTCTGGTTCTAAATTCTGTTCAAAATTGCTCCTCTTTAGCAAGAATTGGTAGTGCAGTGAAAGGTCTGCACTCAGTCAGATGAGAGTTCTTTTAATTGTCTAGCACAGTGGTTGTCAAACTGGGGGTCGGGACCTCTCAAAGGGTCACAAGGTTGTTATGGGGGAGGTTGTGAGCTGTCAGCCCCCTGCACATTCTGTGGCTTTGGCTGTCAGCCCAGTGCATGGCTGGTTGGGGGTCTGCTCTGAAGGCAGCGCTACCCACAGCAGCAGCGCAGAAGTAAGAGTGGCATGGCATGCGGGAGTTGTCACTTTTTGGAGGGGGGGGGGGTCATCACAACCTGAAATATTTTCAAAGGGGGTCCTAGGAGAAAAAAAAAGTTTGAGAACCCCTGGCTAACATCTCCCCCATCAACATTTGGTGTGGAACTGATAGATTCAGAAAGGAGATCTAGACTTCCCAACACTGTGTTAGGGAAGAGGGAAAATAGTGTAGAGCACCCCTTTTCCCCCATAAAATAGTTTACCCATGATTAAGCACTTGCAGTGTACACCCTAGCTTGTATTTTTACAGTGGACAGCAGAAAATACAACTTAAAACTACAGTGATCTTCCCTGTAAATATACAGACCAGATTAAATTCATCCCTGGTGTAATTTCACTAAATTAATGAGAGATACGCCTAGGGACAATTTAGAGTCAATATATTTAAGCATTTGGAGCCCATTGCAAGATTTGGATCTAAAGTCCTGATATAAAGCCTGTGGAAGTCAATGGGAAATCTTTCCATTGATTTCAGTGGGATTTGGATCAAGCTTTAAATGGGTTAACTTTAAGAACCGAAGATGGTTGTAATCATTTCAGTGCAGTTTTTTCATCTGCAATGGAATCATAACACATACTTCCTTGGTGACATAAAATATTATTAAACTACCTGTACATAAAATACCAAATTCATGCCAGGTGTGATTCCATTTAAGTCATTAGGGTCCTCCCTAGCATAAATCAATCACAAATGTCTTAATATTTTAATGTAGATGATGTAAATTCTTCAGGTGGGGCAGCATCTCACTATTGTTGGTACAGCACATAGGAAATGAGGCACTACTATAGAACTAATAAAGAGTAGAGAACCCCTAGAACTAGAATTCGGCGAATAAAGGAAGGATGATAAACTGGGTAGAACTGAATCTGTATGCAGGGGCACACCAGTGTCACTAAATATGCTTTTTTTTTAAACTGATGACCAGATGGAGGTTCTGGAACCAAAGTACAGCAGAACAGTTGGAGCAACAGCACTTTAAGAAAGGAATGCAGATTAAAGCAATGATTTTTTTTTTTAAATCAGTTTAGTATCTTGGGTATCTTATAAAGGAACCTCACAAAAGTTGTCGTTTATGGACAACTTCATTTCTACTGTCCTGAAATGAAACACTCAATAGAATCCAGGATCAGGTGACTTCCAAAATATGCATCAAGTTCCTGTTAAGAAGCCAGCAATGACAGTAGAGCACATCCTTAGTTGTTGTGTATTGGAGCTCTGACCAATTTACAGCAGCTGAGGATCCACCTCAGTCCATCTGGGAGTACAGTGTTATTTTTTTATCTTGCTCCTTCAAGATCGTGTACGTGTCCTGTTAGTGGCCTGCTCCATCAAGGCTATTTTGTATGAGGCTAATTTCTTAAACTGAATTTAGCCCGGTCACCTCAGCCAACGTGTGAAGATCTGGCAATGTGGAAAAATCCTCTGTCTTGTTCACAACCAGTCTAAGGATTTTATTTGATATTGGAGAGGACTAGGGGAAAGAAAATTTCAGCTGATTATTAAATCACATGGGGCGGGGTTAGCTACTGAGGGATGAGCTAAGAGGTTCATCCGTCATTCATTCAGGGACATTCCAAAATCCACTGGACACCAGGGCCATATTTTCAGATGCTATATCCATCTGCACTAATGCCACTACTCCAGCTTCAATGTTAATCTGGTTCCATTGACAACATGCTGCCAGGGACTTCTCCATTGGCCACTGTTCCTTAAACCATCATAAAAATAGATTCTGCAGTGCAGTGGGGTTGAAATGAAAAGTTCATACAAGCTGCTGCTCAAGCTCTCAGAGAAAGCATCCTGTCCTTGATTAAAGCCCCTCTCTTCTGAGAGGCAGGTCTCTTTGGTATCTGTTCTTGGGGCTAGCTGGAATATTTCCTGTGTCCCTGCTACCCTATAGTAACCCCTTTTCAGACAAACTGCATGCCATGGTGTATACATTCCATTGCAGTACCTGCATAACTATATCTCTGGGAAATCTTTTACTTCTAAGATCAGCGTTGTGTTGATTCAGATTTTGATCCAAATCTAAGTATCAGGCACTGCCATCTGGCTGAAAACTAGACAATATTCAAACATACTCCTGTGTCCTTTGTGTTCCCACTCCCAAATTTTTTCTAGAGATTTAAAAGACAACTGAATCTAGGGACAACAACAGGAAATTAAAGGACAGTATAAAGTTGGAATTTGTATGCTGTTAAAATGAAGAATAATTAAACAGTGGAATATGCTCATGCATCATTGTAGGAAGCCACTGTGGCCTCCCACGGAGCCAGAGCCTGGGGAAGGACCCAAGAACTCTGATTGGCCCAACTCACACCCGGCCCCAGAGTCCGCCCGGCAACAGGAGACCCGGGCTGTGATAGGGCCACCCGGCCAGGCCAATTGGCAGCCGCAGGGCGGAGCCCCAACAGGAAGGGGAAGGATAAAAGCCTGGCCCCTGAGCTCAGTAGGGCCCAGAGTGCTGCCAGAGGCAGACGTGCTGCCCCGCCAGCAGAGGCCTAGGCCAGAGCCTAACCGCCGCCGACAAACCCCGGCCCCACCTGGGCCCGGGGATTGGGTAGGGCCCTCAAGGAGCTGGACTAGGCAACCCGGCCAGGACGACTGGGCCGAGTTACCCCGACCGCGAGCCCGGGGCCGTGCTCGGGAATTGCCAGACTGGGCCGAGACCCCAGAGCCGCCTGAGTGGCGGACACCCCCGGAGGCCGGACCGGATTTGGAAGAACTGCCGGCCGCCGAGCCCCTCCCCACAGCTGGGCAAGACTTGGAGGAGCTGCCCGAGGCCGAGCCGCCTGCACCAACCTACAACGACCTGGAGGAGCTGCCCCCGGAAGGGGAGTTTCCTGCCTTACCCCCGGTCGACGAGGAAGGACTAGCAGTGCTAACCCAGGTGGACTACCCTTGCGACACGGACGCAGCAGGTACTAGGGTCAGTAGGGAGGAAGTAGCCCAGGGACAGCCACGGCCTGTGGCTGAGTCCGCCGTATTGCCGGTGTGTTGCGGCGGGAGCCCCGCCAGCACAGTGGCAGCCGCTTCTGCCACTGCTAGGGCCCTGGGCTGGGACGCAGTGGAGACGGGTGGGCCTGCGTCCCCCTCCCCTTTCCCCCGTTCCCTAGCCACCCCAGGAGAATTGCTCTCCTGACCCCGCCTGAAGCTGTTGCCTCCTCTGCTCACCCTGCCTAGGGGTTGGAGCAATAGACTCCTGCTCGCTCGCCTTGCCTGAGGCCTGAGCGATCTGCCTGCTCACCCTGCCTAGGGGTTGGAGCAATAGACTCCTGCTCGCTCGCCTTGCCTGAGGCCTGAGCGATCTGCCTGCTCACCCTGCCTAGGGGTTGGAGCAATAGACTCCTGCTCGCTCGCCTTGCCTGAGGCCTGAGCGATCTGCCTGCTCACCCTGCTAGGGGTTGGAGCAATAAACTCTTGCTCACTCGCCTTGCCTGAGGCCTGAGCGATCCGCCTGCTCCCCTGCTAGGGGTTGGAGCAATAGACTTTTGCTCACTCGCCCGGCCTGAGGGCGAATTAACAAGACTGATCCCTCGCCAAGAGGGAGCTATTCCCCTTGTAGGAAGCCACTGTGGCCTCCCACGGAACCTGAATCGCCTACAATCATACTAAACAAATATTGGCTTGATTGTATTTTTCCATCATTTTCTTCAGGAACTCTCTCTTTCACAAATGAATAATGTGAAAACTGTTGCTAATCCAAAATTAGTTACTAATTATTCATGGATCATTCCTCCTATCAAATTCCTGGTAATTAACTAGAAGCAGTGATCCAATGAAACAAATTGTGAGATGAGTAATTTGTCATATCTTCGTTAATTAGTCCAATTAGAAAAATTCTGTAAACCTAATAGTCAGTAAAACCAGGAGAAGGCATTTCAGACATTGCCTTAGAACAATAGTAAATACCTAATTCCATGGTGGATTTGCTAAATTTAGTAGCTACAAAAAATTGCATGAGATTGTTTTCCATACAAACACAAATTTAATTTAAAAAGGGACTAAGGGACTTTCATAGCAGGGGATATGGTCAAACTCATTAGACGTAAATTCATTTAGCCTCCCGTTGATTTTTGTGCATGATTCTGACTACATCTGCTGCTAGTAATTACTTGAAGGCATTTCTGTGTGCTTATACAATGACTAGCTATTTCTCATCTTATTTTTATCTTCCTAGTTATTGAATTTTTACTATTGCTTCTCTTTTTGCACTGAAGTTGTAGTGTTAAAGTTATGGCACTACAGTCACTTCAATAGCAATGGACTCTAAGTCATCTTGTGCATGTGTCCATGTTAATTCAGGATCATGAAGATGTGGCAGTGGGGATGTGTGGTAGGGAGTTCATATTCCATATATGAAGTACTAACATAGGGAATGCAGAAAATGACTAGCTAAGTAACTTACATTTGAAATGAAAGTGTTTTGTTTTCTCCATTATGGAATTCCCTCTTAATCAGATCCAGGGAGCACTTCCCAGATATTATTTGACCCAACTCATAAAAAGGATAGAGAAGGGCCAAAAGCAGAACACTTAATTTGAAGTTCATTGATAGTAGCAGACGTTTAACTCTAGGGCAATCTCATCTGGAATACCAAGGATCCAGATCTATCTCTGGAACAGATATTTCTTGGTGTATAATGCAATCTGTTTAGTTTATATGATTATTCATAATCCAACCCTGTACTGAAATAGAATAGTGAAATTAACCAATGTTGAAATTAATGCACTTTTTTTTAAAATGTCAGGGTTAAGATCATATCCCAGTGATTAGCAAATAGAGGGGAGCTATGTAATTTCAGCTGCCCCCAGAACACTATAAATCTTTCCTGTCACTGTGAAGGACTCTTTGCAGGTGAATGGGAAGAGAAAAGTGTAGGGTGGGATTGCAAGAATCCTAAATCCTTGTCTACCAGCAGTCCATCTGAAGAAAAATCAATGTAGTCTGAGACTGGAGTGAATGTGGAGGAGGTGGGGTTGCACTGGAACTTCCTTAAATCAGCAATTCTGAACGGTCCATGATCCTCTGGTGGTCTGCAAAAGATGGCAGATCACAGGGTGCTAACTCTCCTCCAGTTTCTAAATCACAGTAAAAGACATTACTTTCCCAATGATAATTTTCCATGTAAGTGATTACTGTAGGTGCTACAGGGATGCTATTTTGTTAATGAATGGGAGGAAAGTAGTCCATGTGATTGTGATGGGAGAAGAGATGGTCCAGGATACAACCTCTCTACCAAGATGTGACCCAAACAATGGGAAAAGTCAGAGAATCTGTGTTCTATATTCTTGGGTTGAAGCCAGAGATGACTGGAACTGGGAGAGAGGGGCATAAAATTATTCTTCAGCATTGGTAGATGAAGCCACTGAGCTAGTCATTACTAAGACCTATTAAAAAAGAAAAATCCAAAAAACAGCAGAACAATCTTCAAATTGACCCCAAAAATGCAGTTTTGTCAAAACAAAACAAAAAACCCCTGCAAAAACAAATCACAGGAACATGCCAATTTTGATACAAATTTAAATGGGGAAAAGTCAAAATGTTTCATTTGACTAAAAGCTGAAAGCTTTGATACATTATAACCTAAAATGAAATAATTAGAATATTTATAATACTGTAGTTAATATTTTAACACTACAAAAGTACAAATGTTTTGTTGGCGCTGAACCACAAATTTTTGAAATTTTCATTTCATGGGAAATATTGGCTTTTCATTCCAATTCTGATCCCCCAACCCCAATGTCAGAATTTCTTGCCGAACAGACATTCTGATTCCGGACCAGCACTAGACCTTACTCTGCTGCCAGTTAGAACCCATTTGTAGTGGTCAGACAGCAGGTGGTGCTGTTTCCTTGTCTCCTGTGTGAGACTGAGGTATTTCAGTAACGACTGAGACCAGTTTTAGGATAATTTGTTCACTTTATAAAATGTATCTAATTGTTAATTACAATAGCACTGCTACTGTAATGAAACCTGGCTGTATTCTCTGTCTCACTCTCTGTAACAGAGCCTGTAATAGTCAGTGAGAAGTATAGCATTGCATATCATCACACACAGGATTTGTGGCAACTTCCAACTGAAGCAAAACCATTTATATCATAGGTTGTACCTACAACAATACATGAAGCAGCATGTAGTCAATCAGTGCTCATGCTGGGTGAGGAAAGGTAATGGTTGGTGCCCAAAATAATCAGTAGCACTGTAGATACCAGTGAATCTGCCCTTCTCCCCTCCACTAGCAAGTTCCTCCCCACCTTCTGGTAAGATGACAGAATTTTTTAACCTGAAAAAATCTGGAACTCTAATTTGTGGGGAACCATAGGAGAAGGTTTTTGTTGGGGTGTGGGATGTTTGTTGGGGAGGGGAAGAAAATGGTTTCTTTATCTGCACCAACATAACCTTCTCCCAAACAACCCTCCCCAACTCTTAGCGCCATCCCAGCTTCCCTGCCAGTTTTTACCTGGTACTGCAGCATCAACCTGGCTTTCCAGAACAACCCTCATCCCCTCTGCCTTGACCCAAAGCAATACCAAACCACCATGATGGCTCTGTTGACCTGCAATGGAATAAAGAGCCCATTTGTCTCAGTTGATGTTTTATATTCAACCCATGCTCCCAGTGAGATAAATTGATCATCTAGTGGCTGTTCACTGAACCATGTGAAATGAATTCAGTGGTTTTGTTCCAGTTCTTACACACAAGTGTCCACATCACATAAAACACTGCCATATTCAACACTAATTTGAAATCTGGTTGGTAGTCTTAACAAAGGAGTCAAGGACTGAATGGAGAATCAACTACCCTGTAATTCTTTTCAGTACCAGAGGTAAGGCGGAATAGTGGGCAACATGCAGAAATTTACACTAATACTGTTCTATCTATATGTCTCTGATATCTATATAGCGGGGGGAGAGAAAATTAGAATGCCCTCCAGACTTCAGGACTGTTTTTTCTATTAATATAAATGTTCTCAGAAGTGAGGACAATGGGTGCATTTAAAAAAAATAAAGATGATAAATATTTTTCTGGGATCAAAATTGAGGGTGGATCAACCAGGTTCGATGAAATGAGAAACAACCCAAGCCCTCAATTAACATTCAGTTTGAAGCAAACCTTTTTCAAAATGAAAGTTTGGATAACTTTTAGTCTTTATTTTTCATTGTTCTATGCCTCTGCACTTCTGGGTTCTGGCTGGAACAGGTATGGTAGGAAGTGGTATTCAAGGTTGTTCAGATGGTGTTTCTCACTGACTAGAGATCTCTCCAAGACAACCTCTTGGATTATTTTATTTTATAATTATTTAGTCCCATTTTGCAAACCCATGCAGTTTGGAAAGATCAGCTTCTGAATTTCTAGGTACTTATCCAAACCTTCTGTGAGCTGCCCATCACTAACATCAATTGCCAAATAATGCTGATGGGAGAAAGCAAACTACAGTAGAAGCTTAAGTTAAAGATTTATAAAGATATGAATAATAACATAATAGGCTAGCCTATTGTCTTGCCCGATTGTGTAATTTAGTACAGTCAGCTCAGTTTCTTTTTGGCACTTGCCAGTTAACAGATAAATGTGATAAAGAAGCTTTTCTGGCTTCAAGGAGGTTGCAGATTATTGAATCAGACTGACCTTAATAACAGACCCATGGAACAGTTCACTTACTGGTAACGAAAATAAAATCTCTACTTAGCAAGGTTGGCAGCTGTCAACTTTGTGTTTTACTACTGATATACATGCGACTCACAATATAAGAAAAAAAATTGCAGCTATACTGAAGGATGCATAACTAAAAAATTGTGAGTAAAGAGAGCATCCAAGCAGGCTAAGGTTTCAATATTTTGAAAACACAAGATACAAAATAGATCCAAGCACCTACAGTGTCCCAGTAGTACTTATGAGTTTGTTTCCACAGAAGGAGGCAGCAATAACTTGGGGAAAAGACACTTCACTTTCTTGAAGACTAACCACTAGATGATAGGAGAACAAGAGCAGATGGATGGGATAGTACAGAGGAGAGTAATGGAGAGATTTTGAAGGAGCACAATTACTGGTCATGATTAGAGACCATAATGGTGAGAGTAGGGTGGAGTTGGGAAGAACAATACAGGGAAAGAAAGTGGAAGGAGAATAAGATGGAAGAAAGGAAACAGATGTAAAGAGAAGAAAATGGTGCAAGATTTGAGACTCCAGTTTCCACAGTACAAAAGGAAAGAGTGGACTGATGGAAGTAAAACAGGCATAACACCAAAGAAGATGTAGTGGTGCAAAGTGATTACAACCTACCAGCTGCTGGAGGACTCACCATGGGCTAGCACTTCTCCCAAGTTAGATTGACTGATCAGGGCATGTTGTTAAGTCGCTGGAGCATGTGCTGGTGCAGCAAATCCCCAGGCAGTTTTCAGCAGTGGAGGTCCCCCATGGTCCCTAGTAAAGAGTTTGCCAGAGATGGAGGAAGCGTTGAGTTTCAAACACTGCTTCCCTCAATCATAGGTGACCCTCCCTGGGGTGTGATGGTCCAATATACAAAGGAATGTATTTGAGAACATAAGAACTTCCATTTAGGGGCAGGTCACATGTGAGGCCACTGGTACCACAGGTTGGGTGATCTGTGACTAAAGTGGGAACCTCACAACTCACTGAGTGTTGGTGGGTATGAAAATATCCACTCGAATGAAAAACAATACCAAAAGAGCCCACCACAGTAGCATTTAATTTTGGAAAGAGAACTATACAAAAATGAGGAAGCTAGTTAAACGGAAATTAAAAGGAACAGACACGAGTGAAATGCCTGAAAGCTGCAAGGAAACGTCTTAAAAATACCATAATAGAGGCTCAGATTACATGTATACCCCATATTAAAAAGAATACTAAGAGGACCCAAAAATGACATCATGGCTAAACAGAGTAAAAAAGGAGGTTAGTGGCAAAAAGGTGGCATTTTAAAATTTGGAAGTCAAATCCTACTGAAAAAAATAGAAAGGAGCATAAACTCTGGCAAGTCAAGTGTAAAAGTATAACTAGGCAAGCTAAAAAAGAATTTGAAGAGCAACTAGCAAAAGACTCAAACTAATAGTATATCAGAAGCAAGAAGCCTGCCAAACAATCAGTAGGTCCATTGGATGATCAAGGTGATAAAGGAACAGTCAAGGAAGACAAGGCCATTGTGGAGAAGCTAAATTAATTCTTTGTCTTGGTCTTCACTGATGAGGATGTGAGGGATATTCCTACACCTGAGCCATTCTTTTTAGGTGATAAATCTGAGGAAGTGTCCCAGACTGAGGTGTCGAGGAGGTTTTGGAACAAATTGATAAATTAAACAGTAATAAGTCACCAGGAGCAGATGGTAGTCACCAAAAAGTTCTGAATGAACTCAGATATGATATTGCAGAACTTCTAACTCTTGTATGTGATCTGTCACTTAAATCAGCTTCTCTACCAAATGACTGGAGGATAGTTAAGGTGATACCAATTTTCAAAAAACTCTCTGGAGGCAATCCTGGCAAATACAGGCCAGTAAGCCTAACTTCAGTACGAGGCAAATTGGTTGAAACTATAGTAAAGAACATAATTATCAGACACATAATTGAACACAAATTGTTGGGGAAGAGTAAACACTGCTTTTGTAAAAGGAAATCATGCTTTACCAATATTAGAATTCTTTGAGGAGGACAACAAACATATGGACAGAGGTAATCCAGTCAATATAGTGTATGTGGACTTTAAGACCTTTAAGTACACTATAGTGTACTTGGACTTGGACCTCTGATAAGGTACTTCACTAAAGGCTCTTAATCAAACTAAGCAGTCATGGGATGAGGTGGAAAGTCCTCTCATGGATCAGTAATTGGTTAAAAGACAGGAAGGAAAGGGTGGGAATAAATGGTCAATTTTCAGAATGGAGAGAGGTAAATAACAGTGTCCCTCAAGGATAGGTACAGGGACCAGTGCTGTTCAATATAGTCATAAGTGATCTGGAAAAAGGGATAAACAGTGATGTGGCAAAATTTGCAGACAATACACTATTACTCAAGATAGTAAGTCCAAAGCAGACTGTGATGAATTACAAAGGGATCTCCCAAAACCAGGTGGTAGGCCAACAAAATAGCAGATGAAATTTGATGTTGGTAAATGCAAAGTAAGGCACACTGGAAAACATAATCCCATTATACATACAAAATGAAGGGGCTTAAATTAGCTGTCACCACTCAAGAAAGAGATCTTGGGGTCACTGGGGCTAGCTCAATGTGTAGTGGCTGTCAAAAGAGCTAACAATGTTAGGAAACAAAGCATAGATAATAGACCAAAATATCATAATGCCACTCTATAAATCCATTGTACACCCTCATATTGAATACTGTATGCAGTTCTGTTTGGCCCATCTAAAAAAAGATGTATTAGAAATGGAAAAGGTACAGAGAAGGGCAACAAGTATGATTAGTGGTATGGAACAACTTCCATGTGAGGAGAGAGTAAGAAGCTTGGAAAAGAAATTAAGGGGGAATATGATAGAGGTCTATAAAATCAAGAATGGTGTGGAGAAACTGAAGAGGGAAGTATTATTTACTCCTTCACATAACACAAGAACCAGGGGTCACCCAATGAAATGAATAAGCAGTAGGTTTAAACAAACAGAAGGAAGTGCTTCTTCACACAGTCAACCTGTGGAACCTGTTGCCAGGGGATGTTGTGAAGGCCAAGATTATAACGGGGTTCAGAAAAGAATTCGATAAGTTCATGGCGGATAGCTATTGGTGGACCTATTAGCCAAGATGGTCAGAAGCTGGGGATGGACGAAGGGATGAATCACTCAATAAATGCCCTGTTCTGGTCATTCGCTCTGGAACATCTGGCATTGGCCACTGTCAGAGGATAGGATACTGGGCTACATGGTCCATTGGTCTGCCCCTGTATGACCATTAGATACAGTATACAGGAAAACAAATTATGGTGCAATTCCCTTGTGATTGCATCTGTGGACATCATGACCATTTGGAAATATAAACAAATGTAGAGAGGAAAAAGTCCTGGACTGAAGATAAATTATAGATTATTCCCAAGGCCCAATTCTCAAACTGGGTTTTGGGCCTAATCCAAAACCCAATGAAATCAATGCGTGTTGGACATATAACTGAGTGAATAATTGATTTTTTTTTTTTTTTTTTTTTTTTGGTTAGTGGGCAGTTGAAATAAAAAATGGAAAGAAAATTTCAGTGCAACCCAAACTGAATCTGAAAATTCTGAAAAATTTCAGTGAACTGACAAAGTCAATTTTGAGTCAAATTTTATTTGACCTCGTATATTTTGTTTCCAGGAATTTTTAAATGGCTAGATTCACAAAATGGCTGGATGAGGAAGTGCTCATCTTATAACTTTTAGCTCAGGGGCTAGGGCACAAACCTGACAGCTAAAAGACCCAAGTTCAAGTCCCTTCTTCCCCTCAGACACAGAAAGGAATTGAACCCAGGTCCCTAACAACTGGTCTACAAGTTACATGATGACTAGTACCACCACCACCTCCTACTGTATGGTGCTTAATGCCCTTGTGAATACAGTCTGATTTATTTTTGCAGAAACTATTCAGCAAATTCACACAGTTTCTGGTCAACCAAAACTGCATTTGTCAGCAAATAAAGAATTTGCACAACTTTTGTTACCTACCTCTAGTTAGGTGCCTAACCTACTTAGACACTCTTGAAACTTTTTCTGTACAACTATCTGCCTCTTTAGTAATTAAAATCCCTTTGAAACCCCGTTCCATAAGAGCCTAAATCTCATTGAAAATCAATAAGACTTTGACTCCTAAATGCTTATGTTTGAAAATGCATTTCAAAATATTGCCTTATTATACAATCTCCTGCTTTGCTATATTCCATGCGGTTCCCATTGGATTTTTTAAATGTAATCTTTTATTAACAAATGTGCAGGATCCATTCTAACCACATTTCAAAAAATAAACAAAAAGAAACTGATAGTTAAAATACAAATCACATACTTTTCACTCAAGCATGTCAAGCTGACAACTTCACATCCTACTCCAACTTTTGTCTTGGTTCATTCTTCCAGCCACCTGTCCTACTGGTAGCTCCTCCCTGTCCATCATTCTTTTCTAATATTTTCTATTATTATTCATATTAAGATAGTACTTTAAAGGTTCCAAATGCAGTCAGAATCCCATTAAGCTAGAAATTGTACAATTGCATAGTCAGAGCTCCCTGACCTGGAGAGCTTATAATGTAAATAAACAAGATAGAGAAAACATGGGAGAAAGAACTATAATTAGTCTCTTTGCAGATGGGGAATTGAGGCAAAGAAAAATTAAAAGACTTGCAGAAGCTCACACCAAAAGTCTGTGGTGGCACTCTGAATTGAACCCAAATCTTTTAAGGAAGACGATCTGCCTCAACCCACTCATCCTTCATGCATTTCCTTAAAACACATATCTTACTAGAGGCCTGGATATGTTAACCCTAGCCCTCCCCACAGAGATAAAGTAATTATATAAACAATAAAAAACATGCACTAAATATTAATGTTCAATTACAATATTTGTGTTGCACCCATCCTTCATCTTTATTTTGTTTAGGCCCCAATCCTGCACAGCAAATGTGAGCAGATTCTTATGCCCTTATGGAACCCCAATAACCTCAAAGAAAACTTTAAGAAAAACCCCAAACATAACTGGATTTCTCATCTTAATATGCTCAGTCACTTACGCATGGACATCCAGACATCTGTTGTGATTAGATATTTTCAAACTGGGTTTTTATTATGGACATACAACTCTGCTGTGATGCCACATATATTGGTCTCTTTAAAATTTAGATGTTTGACGTCCCAAGATAGGTGTAGCATGGATCCGCTTTTCATGTTTTATATATTTTGGAATTTATGTGTTTCATCTACAATAAGCTCTAAAATGCTTCCATATTTTAGCTATAAAGATTACAAGTTTAACTGCCTTTTTTTCCCATCACAGAAACATGGCCAAATACTGGGTCAACCTCTCACTGGAACCGCTCACTCAAATGGACATGTGTTCTTTTATAACAATGATTTATAGAGGCTGTGCACTCACGAAGTTCACGCTCAAGCAAACAGACAACCTACCAACATACCTCTGTTAAATTATCTGAAAAATTGTGAAGTAAAAAGGTTTGATTAGGGAATATCCTTTCTTCACTAGATGGAAAAAAAGCAACATAGTTCCACCATTTTAAAACAATTCAGAACAAATTATAGGCTGTTGAGGACGTCAGAATATTTTATAAGGAGTGTCAGCATCTATACAAGTGTCTCATTCCAATGATGAAAATATTCTCTAAGTAAACGAATATACTGTCTAAGTAGAGGGGCACATATGACAAATGTTTAATGACAGCATATAAATAAATTAGCATACCAAATACAAGCACAGTACTTTACACTATTTAGTACACAATGAAGTGTCTCACATTTTCATTAAACATGTTCTTCCATTAGTATCATCAAGATACAAGGAAGAGGCATCCAACCAAGCAATTAGCAAGACTGAGGCAACTTCGTCCCACTGGATATGAGTCTGTGCATCCAAAAGCCAAAAAAAAGGGGATGATTTGTCAAACCGAAGAGCTAGCACTGAGAAATTCTTCAGAATCACATAAAAAATGTAGTTTCATTGGTGATCTGTCAGAAAATTCATGTCAGATGAAGAAGCAGAGGATAGATCTTATCATTTTGTAGTCCTCAGAGTCTGAAAGACTTGTTCACGCTTAAACAGTGGAAAATGGATGGGTTTATCTGTGTGAAAGAAAGGTATTGAGAGACAACTGTTCACCTTAGAGTTTAAGATCAGGAACATACAGGGGCAAATGGTTCAGAGCATGTAATTTATGTAGAATGACATAACCATTCCTGGTGAGATCATCAATAATGACCTGACCAGTATTGGACAGATTGTGGATTATGTGCTGTCTAGTAATGAGCTGTCAATAAATGGATTGATTCCAGTTACTTGGTAATCTAGTGTGAGACATTCATCTTCTTTCCCAGAGATTGTTTGTAATAAAACTATCCATCCTTTAGCACATATAAAAGCAATTTTGTACAGGGTGATAGGACATTCAGTGCAAAAGACTGTGATGTTTTAAGTGGCTATAATAAATTATATTTCTTAAAGTCTTGCACATTGGTAGACATCTGATGTGAATTTTATTGGTGAAATGTCACCCAGCTAATAATCAATTATGTTTGTGAATACAAATTAGTTCTTCTTTGGAGAAGTGATAAGAAGCCTATGAATGATAATAAGGGGAAGAATGCAAATTTGATCTGTTTGGGGTCAGCTCTGGTTTACCCTGCTGATTTTTGACAGTTTTCATTGTTTGTAGACCAGAAAAATAAATTGTTTGCTTAGGCTATTTTCTTTCCAAGGGGCTTAATCCTTGCATCTTCCAGAATCCACATTACCTCTTTGCATAAAAGTAATACAAATTAAACATGGATCTTTCATTCTACTATAAATCTATAAAATGAGGAGCCTTGAAAAAACACAATATTTATCAGATTTCAAATAGAAAGAATTTAGGGTGAAAATCACTCTTTTGAAAGGGCCAGCACAAAGCTCTAAACTCTGTTTAAGCCTCACTGAAGCCTTTAAATCACTTAGCCATATGTGAATTAATGAGTCGTTGGAGTCGTGTGGGTTGTGAATACTTGGATGAATTTCACCTTGATTTAGTTTGTAAATGGAGAGACATAAAGCTATAACCTCAAAAATAATGAATACTGTTGTTGTGGTAAGCTAATTTTCTTGACAAAAGTTAAGATGAAAACGGTTAATTCATTCTTTTTCTCCCAAATTTATTTCCAGTTTTGTGCACCTGACTTTTATATCTCTCAATGTTCATATTGGGTTGAACAAGACAAGATATAGTTAATCATAATGGGCCAAATCATCTCTGATATTATTTCATTGACTGTAGTGGAGTTTATTCTGCCTTTGTCATATTCCTGCACGCAAATGAAGGGAGAATTTGATAAAAAATAATAAAGTATTCTTTTAGTTAGAAAAATATGGTGACAGCCTAGTTACAATAATTATTTTACAGCTAGTCTCAGATTCCAGCAACTTTCTTTACTCTGACATATGCTTTCCTCTCCAATGCTTAAATCAGAGGATCCTGCAGAAAATTCTGGGGGAGTCTAACATGTGACATTAACAGGCACAAATTTAAAAACAGAAAAAAACCAAAAACACCCATTTTTGATGGTTAATACTCCTGGTTGATATTCATTAAATACAGCAAAAAGTGATGTTCTTTTCTGAAAAGCAATTTGAGTTTAAAAACCATGAATTTCAATAGCTGAACAATAAGTGTTGAAAAGTATAATTTTAATGTGACAATATAATAGGAAGCTGGCCCTCCAAAGATTCTGCCACAGCAAAAATGCTAATCAATGTAGCTTGCTATTCAAATAGAAAAAGATACATATCTTCAAAATTATTTTTTTAGAATACTGGTTATTTTGGAGTAGAGGAGAACAGGCTTTCAATTCCATAATAGTTTCTGGAATAGTATAGGCAAAATTCTGATCTCATACTGGTACATGTCTGAAATAACTACATAGAGTCAGGACAACCAGATGTCAGAATTTGGCCCAATATTTCATCACAAATTCCATTACTACAACTAATTGTTTACATTGGGCTTGTGTAATTAGAAGTTCATGCACATTGTACAGCAGCGTGTATAAGGTTATTTTGCTCTAGAGTTAAAGTGAGCAGAGTCTATGCATGGGTGCAAGTCCTGTGAACTCTACAGCGCCAAGTCTAAAGTCTACTATGTGCCCACTCTTACTTGCTATCATAACTGATTAAAAAGAAGTGGTGAAGAATGAACATGTTGGGTGAGAAATGAATTTAAGCACAATCCTTATATTAGTAGTAATCAATTTAGTATTTCGCTTGTAGGCCCTTCTACTACTACCAGGCAGAGGTAACTGCAACTTCACACTGGCACTCTCATCAATGCAGAATCACATTCCCTTGCTTTCTCTATCCTAGTAATCGCTTTTTACCTTGTATTTATGCATCCTCAGCTCTCAGCGTTTGTACAGAGCTAGTTCAAACCCAGTGTTGAAATGCAGTTTTTAATTTTTGGGTGCCCAATTAAGGGTGCCCCATTCCACATTTGGGTACTTATTAGCACAGAGGTACCCAAATATGCATCAGAAATGTGTAAGTGCTGAACTCAGCATCCAAAGTGAAACAGAGCATACAAACCTAAGATTTCCTACGAAGTTTGATAACAGGGGTGCCTCCTTGCATACAGAATTCATGACAGTATCCTAGAATTCTGGGGTTTTGTTTGAATCCTGTACAGAGGAAGGAAGTTTGAAGACTGCTGATAGTCTGCTGCAGGAAGGAGATAGATAAATTACACAATGTTCTTCTGCCACAAAATAACTGTCCAGAATATATTAGAAGTTCTTCAGGGCAGGAGCTAGGACATTTCTACATGTTTGTATGATAGCTAGAACATTTTTGGACATTCAGTGAAGAAATAATAAAAAATAAGAAGAATCTCATGCTTGGATGCACAAACCCTACCCTGGAAAGAAAGGGGTTGAAGAGCTACTTTGGGCCAGGCAGCCCCATGCCACCACACATGCATGTATGGGCTGAAGGAGGAGCTTTAAAGAAGAGTAGAGACCAGCTCCGTAGCAGGTGGCAGTGAAGGTGAACAGACCTTCGCTCTCCTGTCTCCTTGAGGGTATACTGTAGGAGGTCCGGCTTCCTGGGACCTTGAACTACTTGTGACTACCAGACCCATTGAGGAAAGTGACTCTTGATGCTCAGAAGGTCTGAAATCTATCATTGATTTTACTGTTTCTTTCCTTTGCCTGTGGAAAGAAAGGGACTGATGGGAAGAAATCCAGGGAAGCAATAGTACAACACTTTTGGATACAGACCTTTGCTACCTGGGCCTTGAACCCCGTGGAGAGTGTGGGCTGGGTTTTCCTATCAACCTCTAGGCATTGAAGAGGGCTGTAAGTCTAGCTTGCAATGGGAGAAATTGGAGGGGTAAAAAGGCCCCAAAACCAGGGGAATGGGGACCTTGAGACATAGACTCAGGGGAGGTTTCTGTAGTAGCAAGGGCAAATCTAGCATAGTGTAAGAAAAATGGGGGAATTTTTAATAATTAATTCTGTATCTTGGCCTGCCACTAGTATAGTATTCCTGTACAAAATGCATGGATGTGTATTTCAGCCTTGGGCTCTGTTTATGTTGAAAAACCCATCTACCTAGGGTCAGAAGGAGGAGACCCTATCTAATGATCACCTAATACCATCCACTTAAGGGTCCTGAGGAGAGATTGCCAGGGCTATTACCCTTACAATGAGAAACTTAAAGAACTCAATCTGTTTAGTTTATCATCAAGAAGATTGAGAGGTGTCTTGATTAAAGAACCCTTTAGTACCTGGTACTATACCAGTAATCTTACAGAGAAAAGCGTAGCAAGAACCAATGACTAGATGTTAAAGTCAGACAAATTCAATATAAAAATTAAACACAAGCCATTCACAATGAGTGTGATTAACCATTGGAAGAAAAAAAAAACAATGGAAGTTTTGGACTGTCCATCTTTTGATGCCTTCAGCTCAAAGTTGGATGCCTTTCTGGAAGCTAAACTTTTGTCAAACACAAGTTATTATGCTCAGTAGCAGGGATAATAGTGAAATTATATGGCCTGTGTTATACAGAAGGACAGACTAGATGATCTAATGGTCCCTTTCTGGCCTTAAAACATATGAATTTTTTAACACCGTTTGGTTTGCAATAATATAATTCAATGTGAAATGAGTGGAGGGAATCTATGCATTCTTATCTTTGTTTAGTATGATGTGATAGATGCTGAACACACTTTTTTTTTTTTACTTGTTTACTTAAGGTTAAAATGAGACAATCTCATCTCCTTATCTATCCTACTTTCCATATCTTTGCTTGGTCAAAAGAGACATGATTACTTGTTGGTATTCTGCAGTGTCTGAGTTTAGCAAGGGTTTTATACAGCAGACTGAGAAATAAAGAACTTAATTTCCGTCAGAGCAGCATCGTTATGAACAACTTCAACCCACAGTCCCAAACACAAAGGTGATGTATATCAGCTGTCAGAATGTTATCAATTGGCTGCATAAAGAGAAGGCACAAAAAATCAGCCAGTTCGATAAGGATCATTACTATTTATTTACATATCTCCTATAACATATTCAGCTTAATTACAGTTCTTAGAAGATGGAAGAACAGTATCTCCTCCTTCCCAGAATATTCTCACCATAAAAGTAAATCCTCCATTATAGAAATTAGAGATTTAAAAAAAGTATTAGATCATCCAGTCCATACTCATTGACACTGGTGTTTGAATTAATGCTTCTGTGGACACCTTGGGCCAAATTCTGGACCTGGGGTATTTGTGTAAATCCAGCGACCACTGGTATCAATGGAGTTACTCCAGATTTACATTAGTGAAACGAATGGCAAAATTTTACCCGTAACTTTTAAATGTCATGATGCCTGTATATTGTGGACGCTCATCCTCACTATCACATTACAGTACTTGAAGTCTGCATTGCATATAGTAGAACATCACTGTCAAGCATGACTGACACATCCATTGCGAATTTCTAAATGTTGTGAAGACGAAAATGCCATCACAAAATGTACACTGTCCACTTATTTTGGCAATTGCAGTCAGATTTAATGACAGCGTTTGTTCCCTTTCCTCCTTCATGCTCCCTTTGCCAGCAGTAGGGAGGGGCCGGTGTAGAACCCCCTACACTGGTCATTTTGTGGCCGGCTTTATAGCTAGTATGGAAAAGCAGCAGCACTGCACGGAGGAGCTATCTGGCTGTGTCACTTGAGTATTTGACAGACAGACAGACAGACAGACAGACGAGATTTGGGGTAGGCAACTCACCCCCGGGCACCCCTTGTATCTGGGCATAGTTTCGTAGTGGGTCTGCATCTAATCTCTGGTAGCCATTGGGTTCAATACTGGCCTTTTTATTCTTTGAAATAATAACAATAATTTGCTCTTTATTATTATACCTTCCACGTAAGAATCTAAAACCACATTGGAAACGTTATTGGTCTTCATGACAGAACTCATCTGTTGTTGTTCCCACTTTACCTAAGTTTCTTTATCTCTAATGAGCCGGTTAGTGACTTAACCCAGGTCTGTGGCAGAGCGCAGAAAACGTTCAGTATTTCTTAACTCCCAATCACGAGACGGAACACAAATATCATAAAAGTGCCCAATTTCGGTGTAGCAAACCCAGCAATGTACATCTGTCTGTAAAGAGCAACTGTTAAACCACCGTAAGAAACTATCATTGTCTGAGTTCTCACACAATTCTTCAGTATCACCAGGCCCAAACATTCAAAAATCATCAATAAAGCCCCCAAAATCATGAGACTGGCTTAAAAATCAACTTTTTAAAAGGTGGGTCACTTTTTATTTGCTTCCTGGTGTTTGAGTTTTTAGGGTTCATTTTTTCAAGCTTTGGAGACCATCAGTGGAATGAGGACTGCAGTTTGCCAACTGGTGAGGTACGTTTTACATTATATATGTCAGAGACCCCTGTTATGCTGTATGTATGCAGAGAGAAGGCTCTCTCTGCTCTTTAGGTACAGCTCTGTTTTGGCGAGAGCTGCACTTTCCCTAAAATGAGCTCAGGGAGGGATTGTGCTGCTTTGTGAGCTCTCTAGTATGCAGTCTGCACCATGCTTTGCAACTGGACAGCATTCTCCCCTTGGCGTGCCTGGCTGTCTCTATGGGCCAAGGCAAAGGGTATAGCAGGCCCCTGGCTCTTCCTTCTCCCTCTATCCCTCCATCTTCTTTGAAGTGTTTTGTGTGCCCTGAGGTGTCACTGAGGGAGCAGTCCATGCTCTCCCTGGAATTCAGAGATGGTGAGGCAAGCCAGCTTGTAGGGAGTGATGAGGTCTCCTTTTTAACCACCTCCCACTACACACACACACACATCCCTGTGCAAGGGCTAGCCACGGCAGAGAGCCAGAAGGAGAAATACATATATAGAAGCAGTATAAATTATCTACTACAATATTGTTAGTTTCCTCTTTTGTAACTGCCAGCTGTTGGGCCCAACAGTAGAGCAGATTAAGAATAAGAATTTTCCATCTGGCTGGACTTGCATCCTGTTCTGAAAATACAAACATGTTGTACAATACACACACTCACATACATCAGTTAAAGGAAAGAAAGTTCAAGTCTTCCAATACAAAAGAAATCTTAAATGTATAATCTGGCAGTACTTTAGCCATAAGCAATCCAGAAGTGCAATTTAGCCATACTGTATTTTTTTTTCCCAGTACACTTTAGAGAGAAGTCTTCCCCCCCCCCATTACTTACAGGGGACAGATTGGGGAGATTAGGTGGATGGTACAATAAAGAGCTTGCCTTTCTTAAACTGCTTATGACTCCCATTTTCCTTAGTTCATAATTGTGGACAATATCTTTTATATCTCTGTATTTTTTACAATCAGCAATAAACTCTGGGACTTTAAAAGTGAAGTATGCTTTGTTACAGAAATGTTTTTTGCCACATCACATCTGTACATGAGTGTTATTGCAGGGATGTGCCTAAACTTTGAGTTGTTGGCCTGCACTATTATTATTATTTTTTGAAAAAGAACTTTGAGGCATACTTAATTTTTTTAATATCATTTTGGATTCTCTACGTCCTGCATCTTTGTATGAAAAATAAAACTAGTATCATTATGTACCTCCATGGGTCACATTCATCTTTGCACTAAGGTGGGAGTTAACAGGGATACAAATATGGAGCCAGCCCAGATATGCTTTCTGTGGAATTAACTTTCGTGTGTTCATTTCTACTTACATTTAGTTTATTTGTGTACAGTGTAAGTAAGTAAAAGTACCTAACTTCAGTCTTAGAATGGAAAACCGGGACAATTATTGCCCAGTTCTACAAGGTGCTGAGTGCTTCTCATTAGGTGTTAAGCACCATCCATATCTTCTGTACAGGCAGAAGATTTATGCAGAGAAAAGAACATGTGGTAAAATGTGCACAACTGTCCCAGACACTTTGCATTCTGTGGCTTAGAATCCTGCACAGTTTTTGGTTAGGAGAACATAGTGCTCTTATTTAGCTGTTAGCATTGTGATTGCTCTATTTTGTGACTAAATGTCAGTAATGCAGTGTAGTTGTAGCCAGAATATTCGGTCCCAGAATATTAGAGCAACAAGGGGGGTGAGGTAATATTTTTTTATTGGAACAACTTCTGCGAGGAAGACAAGCTTTCGAGCCACACAGAGCTCTTTTTCAGATCTGTAGGGTTCCATTGTTAAAGCTGATTGTGGTGTCCAGAAAGTTGCTGTTAGTGTGGGAGTGTTCCAGAGAGAGTTTAATGGACAGGTGGTGGTGGTTGAAGTTGTGGTGGAAATCTGAGAGAGTTTAAGTTATCTGTCCAGAGGATGAAAATATCACTGATATATCTCGGGTATAGTATTGGTTTCATAGTGCATTTGTCCAGCATTTGTAGTACAGCTCTAACATAAGAAGGCAGATTTCCACAGATACAGAATATAACAGGGATTGCTAGCACTGTGCAATATTATACAAGTCAAACTAAAGTGTTCAAATAAATATCTATTCACTCTAGTTGTTGTCTTGAGTCTGTCAGTGTGATTGCCCGCTTAGCTTACATTTGTTTCTTTAAAAATGTGTAAACTCTTTATGTTAGAAAAGAATTGTTAAACAGACTCTTTGGAGATCTGTATCCACAGTTCTTGAAGTGATTTCCTATAGTCATATCTGCATAAAATCCTAGCTATGCTTTCCCCATGAAGAAAATATGAATACATCAGTCATGTGAAAACCAGTGGACAAGATCCTGATGTCTTTACTCAGGCAAACTCCTGTGAGCTTCAAAAACCATGATCGAAAACTGATAATATGGCTCAATTTGTTTTGGAGAAGAATTCAAAATCAATTTGGCAACTTATACATTTATCCTGAGCTAGATACTGCATTGAGTTGAGATAAATAAAAATAAGTATTGCAATACAGTAAGAAAATATTATCCCTAACTGAAATTCTTTATTTTCCCCTTTCTCTCTGGATCTAAAAGACTAATTTTCTGCTCTGGAGTAAATCAGGAGTAGCTCCATTAGCATGACACTGGAGTTAAACTAACATAAGAGAAAAGTCAATCATTGAAACAATTCCAGCATGCAGACCGTAGCTGGCACATATGTTTCCTTCTTTGCTCCTTGAATTGTACTTATTACATTAGCTTTTGTCTAGAGAATTTCAGATGCACGTTGATGTTGAATGCCTTTCTAAATCCACTGTCAAGAGAAATAAATACATTTGGACTGATTGATTGACTTGGGGGAGGAAAAAGTACAACTAATAAGCAAGACAGCAACATACAATTTTATTTTCAGAAAATAGCCTAAAATCTGTGACTTACCCTCCTGGGGAGATCTGAAGGATCATAAGATTTAGTGAACTGGAAATAGAGTGCTTTTCTGCTTTGAGTAATGTTAGGACTTCCAGAGGCTTGGGGGTAATGCGACAAGCAGGCACACAGGAATTTATATTTATTCCTCAGCAAGACCATTTAATATCCTATCTTCTCAGAGCTGAAACACTTTAATAGAAGCTTCTTATCCTAAAGCTTGTCACAAGGTTTCTCAAAGTTATGATATTTGAAACACTGATAAAGACTGAGGAGGTTAATGTGAGAAGAGGGTCTAGAAGAGATCTTGGTTACCAGAAGATTAGAGATTGCAGACAACCTGCAGTGAATTACAATTTATAGAAGAGATTTCTGATTCAATTTACCTCAATGAAGCACTGAGAGTAATGTAATGCTCTAAGGCACTTTTATCTTGTGAACAACTGCCTAGCATGCTAGTGAGCAGCTTTTAGTCTATGAATAAAACCCTTTAAAATGTACCACCTGGCAAAACACCCTACAAGAGTCTTTTCCCATTGAAATTAATTAGCAGTGAGTGCATGGCACTAAATACTGAGGGCCAGATCCTCTGCTCTTGTTGTAAACAGCTATAGTTTCTTTGCCTTCAGTGGAACTACTGAGGATCTGGCTGTGTATATATGCTGTTCTTACCTTTGTATGCATTTTAGTTTGAACCCAAACTTTAGTAGTGTTTTGGCTCTCTAGTCTGCTTTCTTCTGTTCCCCAACTTGTGCCCCCAAAATTGCACTAGATCCGCTTTGGTCTCGCCCTTTTCTTGAGAAGTTGGGGAAATATTCATTAAGCATCCCAGGGGCATTTTTCAGCACATTGTGTGGCGAGGTACCCAAACATTTGTATAGGTTTTTAGGAGGCTGTCAAACCACGGTTCTGGGCAACCAGATTCGTGGTTTGAAATCACTATGGTCATTCAACAATGTACAGATCCAGTCATTTATATCTCTGTAGACTTCTGCATACCTGATAATGAGTATAACGTATTAGTTTGCAAATTGGACTAAATGACCTCTTGAGGTCCCTTCCAGCCCTAAATTTCTACAATTTTAAGTTGTGCAGCATAATTCCTGTGGACTATGGTGAAAGACAAACTGTACTTCATGGGTGTGGGTTTGATTCATATTCAAAACTTTCTCTAAGAAAAAGAGGTAGAATGAAATTATTTACCTAATTATTTACAGGATTGTTGTGAGGATTAAACTAATGTTTGTAAGATGCTTTGAAGGTAAAGCGCTATATATGTGCTAAGAATTGCTTCTTAATAAATCATTATAAAAGTCTTAAAACCTATTTAAAACCCCAAATCCTTAACAAAATATAGGCTCAATTCTGCCGTTACATCCAAATACCAGAAAGCATGGGACAGATCATCCGTTTGTGTAAAGGAGCACAATTTACAGCAGTTGAGAATCAGGCCCCGTACCTACGTATTTTGGCTGCGGTGGCTAGCTAGTTGTATAGCACATCTAGCACTCGGGCTGATGTTCTGTTTAACTGTTGCTTGCTAGCACTAATACTGACACATTACCGGACTGTGGGACAACCTATAGTTAACTGAGCTGTCTTTGCCATGATGTCTGACCTAGTGTAGTGGTCAGGCATTGCTGCGAGGGTAATCATGTGACATGGCATGAGTACCCTCATGGTTACTCCCTTGCTCCTCTATCTGTATGCCATTTTGCAGCTTCATGCATCCTTTTTGTCCTGTGTGCTCATGTATATCCTAGAGCAGTATTTAGCCTGTAGGACTCATCCTCTCTGCTAGCAGAATTTAGACTGTTCTGAGAGCAGAAAATCCAATGGTAAAGGATATGGAGGGACTTGAATTTTGCAGTGCAAATACTCACGTATCTGAATTTGAAATTGTCTTTCAAATGTCTTTATCCTAGTAAAGGTGGTGGATTCACTTTGCAAGGCTGCTCCAACAGCCCAATCACACTGAATGTATTGCTGTTCTATTTTAGTGGGAGCACAGCATCATTTGCAAACAGGAGAGTTTTTTCATGATTATTGCTGTAATTCAAATGTGAGATTTCTATACTAGCATAACAAAAGTCTGACTGACCAAACACACACGTCTACTGACCTCCTTAGCGATCTGAACTGTTGGGCCAAGAGGCGCTGTACAGAATGGTCAACCCAATGGGGAGAGGTGTGAGAAAGGGACAGATTAAGCCACTTCCCACCTCTGGGAAGCAAGGCTGCTTTGGGGACCAATGCCGCTAGAGTTCTTGGGACTGATCCAGTTTATGGCAGCTTCCCCTGCAGCTATCAATGGACTGCTCTGCAGCCCAGGATAAACATAATGCACAGAGACCCTCTCCCACTTCTGCCTGCATCTCTATGCTGGGGAAGTATTGGAGAAAATCTTGTATCAGCCTTCGACTGGGGATATTCTACTTCCTATGTCCTCTTTATAGCTCCAGCGTGGAATAAAGGGATCTTTGGTGGGGACCGATTCGCACATAGTCGTTTAACAGCCTATATACATTCTTAGCATTTCTAAGGAAAAAAATCTTTGTTATACAAAAATATTTTTCTGTAGTTTCTACTTAAGTGAATGCCTAATATCTTGAGCTGGACACAAATCAGCCATCAGATTGACTGCTTTAAAACACTGTAATCTAGCAGAATATTTTAATTAATTTTTTTTTAATTGACTGGTGGAAGCTTTTGTGCATTTCCTCCCTCCCTTTTGCCCTTTTCAAGACAGCAGTCTGATTATTTCAAGATGAAATTACCTCAGTTGTAGGACTCTGTGCTGGTGCCATGCTCTGCCCATCTCGCAGAGGATCCTGATAAGAGTATTAAGCAATCAGTCTTCCCCACCCCCACTGCCCTCATCCATCATTCTCAGAACAATCAGTGTGTAACTGCTGCAAATTGCTAGCTCCTGTTCACTCAAGACATACTGCAAGACCATGACTCTTTTCACAAATTCAAGGCCTATAGCACACAATATTATGTTTAAAGAATTCTTGCCAGCGAGAAGTACGTGATAATTAGACCACAGGTGCCTGAGGACGCTTGATGCATTTAGTATGAATTTAGCATTGATATCTAAAAATGAATGTTGGGTGTATTGGCTGGTCTTATCTTCCTTCAATGTAAATAATTACCACAACTTTAGCTGGTGTAAATCAGTGAAATTGTATTTGATTTCGAGGGAGCTACACTGATGGTATGTCAGCTAAGGAACTGCAGTAATATTTTTGTATTAACAAAAGAAGTTGTCCTATACTGCAGTATATTGCTCTCTATAAATGGACCTGATAAACATGTTGTTCTGAATCCTAAAATTGACAAATTACCCAGATTATCACTGGAAATTTTGGCACATCAGTGCAGGAAACTCTAAATGAACTGAAAAAGGGATATCTCCCTAAACACATCCATTTAGTACACAAAAATCCAACCAACTAAACTTCTTTATGTCCAGCAGGTTACTTGATAAGTTATATGAAAAAAACATTCATACTTCTGAAAGTAATCTTGTGTGTATTGCTTCCTGGTTATAACTGCTCTTTGATCTTGCTCTACTTTACTTCCTTGGCACTGGAATGGATTTTTGTTTTAATTTAAAAAATGCTTGCTGTTCCAGAGGAATGTTTTAATGGATACATGAATGAGAACGGATAAAGTGAACTCAATGAAGGGGTAGTGGCTGTGAATGGTCTTTCATCTGCCAATTATCATTAAATGCACTTTTGAGAGGAGAGAGTCTAGAGTAACAATTTCCTTTCCTCCTCCAGTCTCCAGCCATACACACACACACATTTTCTCCACTGTTTTTCCTGTTCTTTTGACTTGTGTCTCTCCTCAGCGCACATAAAGACATTATTTCTTAATGTTTACTCAAAACCTAAGTTGGTGGAATATTGACAGCTGAACCATATTTTGATACTTGTTTTCATTTTAAATATGTTGGGGTTTTTTTGCTTTGTAAATTTGAAATTTAGCACCAGATTGTGAAATATATTTATGTGCCTAAAGAAGCAGCTAGGTAGTGCCTAAGCAAGTTAGGCAACTAACTCCCATTAACTTCAATGGGTGTTGGGCACTTAATTTGCTTAGGCAGTTTTGAAAATCCCACTGGGCACTTATGCATCATTAGGCACCTGAATGTCTTTGAAAATCTGGCCCAGAAGGCCTAATCCTGCAAATCCTCATGAATCTGAGTGGGTGCATAGAAAGTGTGAAACCCAAGAAGAGAAAAAAAAAATATTATGCAAACAGATAGCTACTGAAGCAGAGAAAATCAAAACCAGTCTGCTTCTGGACATGTCCTCTCATACTCAGGCTATGTCTGCTCTGCAAGCTAGTGGTGTGATTCCCCTGCTTATGAACACATACTTGTGCTAGCTCTAGTGTGAGTATGCGTACACCAACAGGGGAATCACACTCCTAGCTTGCAGGATAGACATGGCCTAATATGTTGTCCTTCCTATTTTGTACTGGAGCAAGTTATAGATCATTTTGCCAAGGAACTGCAAAAACTAAACTGACTGCTCCGAAGAGACTACACTCTAACTAGACAACACAGACAAACTGTTATTTTCCTCATTTCACAAATACAGAATTGAGGCACCGAGAGACTGTGACTTACCCAAGTTCATATCAGACATATGTTGCAGAGCCAGGAATTTAACCCAGAACTACTGAGTTCCAGTCTAGTGCCTTAAACACAAGACCATCTCTCATCTGTGCCTGTCTGCAATGCCCAACATAACGTCATGGCCTCAAAATTTTCACTTGAAGCCCACACACTAATATTGGATGCTCTCTCTTAATGATAGTTTTTTAATTAAAATGAATGCATTATAATGCATCATTTCTAATTTTGAAGGTCTCTTGTATTCATTGGTAGATGAGATCGTATTGTTTATTAATGATCGGACTACTATTGATAAAACAATGTCAGAGATTAAGAGCAGTCAGCATTTTGTGTCAAAGCTATCAGACAAGTTATAGAAATTGCAAGTGTTTGTCTGGTAGAGAATATTTCCAGATAAAGGATCTGAATTACTATATTTTGTGTTTAAGGGAAACTGGCACTCCAACAATCTTCCATACTATTACTTCTTAGAGAAGGAAAAAATCAATGAGGACCGTGTAATTTATGAACTATATCTGTGGCATAGGCCATTTTTCTTACATTAAATTTCTACCTTAATGCTGCCTGAACATTTAAGACATAGATCATCTGCAGTCTGATTACACTGAATTTTCCACAGCAATGGACTCTATATCATCAGATACAATATCCCTTGTCCTCTTCCAGGGGATACACACATACAAGATAAAGGTATTGGAAGAATATTTATTAGGACAGAATAGGATAGAAGTTATGAATGTTGGGAAACGGAGCTGGTTTAGTCATAGACTCAAACAGTGCAGCTGTAATTTAAATAGCTCGTATACAGTTGATGAGTCATCCTTGTAGCCAGATGACTGTGGATTCAACTCACATATTTGTCCTCTCACTGTAAGGCTAGCAGTGGACCTGGGAATGCGGTAGAGGCAGAATATTATTCAGGCTGGAATTCTCTCCATAGTGCTGAAGAAATTCGTAGATTCCAAGGCCAGAAGGGACCACTGTGATCATCTTGTCTGACCTCCTGTGTAACACAGGCCATAGAACCTGCAGCAAATAATTCCTTTTGAACTAGAGCATATTGTTTAAGGATAAAATGTGGTCTTCTTGAAGCAAAAATATAGCAGTTTCTTTCTCAGCAAAATAAAGGATTTTTAAATATGGCTGTTAAACAACATGGGCTAGACTCCGAGCTGGTGAAAATGGGCACAGCTCCATTGACTTCAGCGGAGCTCTGCTTATTTATACCATCTAAGGAACAGGCCCTGTAGTGTTAACAAAGAAACTAATGTACCGTAGATTTTGTACAAAATCGTGTGTGTGGAAAATAATGGAAAATGCATCTTCAGGGATCCTATCTCCTTATGGTTATGAGAATTAGAAAATCAGAATCAGAATGATTTGATAAGGAGATTTGTTTTTTTGTTTTCCTTTTGATATATGGTAGAAACTGCACAAAGAAACTTCCACTGTGAAAATTAATAGGTCTTTCTGGCTTTCCTGGTAAGTGCATGTTGTGACCCATCGTTACCTAGGGTAGCCACCTGAAAATGCCAAGGTCAGGGCAGGCTGTAAAAGGAGAGTAGATTCTCCCAGCACTGGTGGGTGACACTGAAGTCAGACTTCCCAACCAGCCACAAACAGTGCTTCTGATTCCCCACACTGGTTATCAAGAAGCCAAAATAAAAATATACACAGCCCCCTTCACTGCATTCCAGTCTCTGGCTCCCAATCGGCCACTAGGTCCAGGAAAGAGAACAGTTATTAAAAAATCTATGCTCTTTACCGAAAAGGTTTCTCCTGTCCCCAAACGGTCAGCCACAGTACCAGATCAATATAAGTTTGGATCTTACCCAAAATACCACGCTGCCAGCCAATCCTTTAGTAACTAAAACTAAAGGTTTACTATAAAAAGAAAGAAACAAACTATAAGAGAAATGTTAAAGGATTAAAGCAATCACATACATACAATTAAATGATTTGAAAATCCATATACATCAAGTTTCTAGTAGAATTGTGGAGTTTGCAGGTTTGTAAAGTCCCTCTGGTATACATCCAGTACCTGGATGGGTCTCAGTCCTTTGTTTCACAGCTTCAGTTCAGTTGTAGATGAGTTGATCCAGAAGTAGACAGTAGACTGAAGACAGACTAAAGACAAAATGGATGTCGTGCAGCTGCCTTTTGTCCCCTTTGGCTTTTGACATGCTGCTTGTGGAATTTTACAGGAATAAAACAGAGTCCAGAGTCACATAAGTAAGTCCTGGCGACGCATCAGGTACATCCCTGGTTTCTCCCCCTGGGCCCATTGTACCTGTGAATTTCCTTAATGGTCCATTAAGCAGGCTAGTGCTGCAGCCATCCTGTCTGGGGTGTTGCCCAGACACAGCACAATTTGTAATACAGATATATCAAACATATCCATAACTTCCATTACATATATAACACATGAACATAAACATCATCTTACTTAGCACATTATAGCCTTTCAAACAGTACCTGACATGGCATATCTCACATTACTTCCTATGATTTTGACATATTGATGTTAAATAACATAATAAATGCCCCCCCCCCCCCCCATCTAGCCAGCATGTCACATATATTCAACATTACAATCATTACACTTTCCTCTGTCAATCAATGGGTAGTTTTAATACAGAAAATACTTAGATTGCTTTGGTATTTGTTCAGTGGGGCATTTTACTCCCTTCTGGAAGGCATGTAAATTATTAAAGCTTATGTGCTACCTGGGAAACTCTCTAATTGAATGGAACTTCTAATCCTTGTTTGAAAATATAAATTATTCATTGTAAGATTTAATTTAAAAGTTAGCGGTATGGCTACTATGGTTATTTACACTGCTTTCTGGTGAAATTGAAGTAGAAATGAATTCCACTAGACTTTGTTATTGGCCTTCTAACTCTGCATATCTGAAGGTTGCATTTCTATTTCCCTTAGTATAACTGCTTCGTGTTTGCCTTCCCTATATAAAAATTGAATATAAATTAGAAAAAGGAATGGTGTTAAGTGCCTTCAGCCATACTACCGTAGGTTATGCTCTCATCCCATCAGATCAGTAATACTTAGAAGTTGGATTGGGTTTTTTTCCAAAGGAATGCAGTGGTTATAGGAAATGGTATTGGAATTAGGTAGGTGGTGTGATTTTTCTGAGTCAGAACTGAACTAAGGTTCCAGAGGCCCTGACCACTGTTAGCCTTTTTGAAATTAAAAACAAGAGTTCTGTAGCACTTTAAAGACTAACAAATTTCTGCAGGCATAAGCTTTCGTGGGCTGCAACCTACTTCCTCAGATGCATAAAATAGAAATCAGATAGGAGGTTTATATATACATCCAAGAGTAAGAAACAATAATGGGCAGGGTAGGTATAAACAAAGTCCATTCAGTTAGAGTAGATGAGGTCTATTCACAACCATTGATTAGAAGGTAAGAATGTGTAAACAGTGACAATTACTACTTGTAATAAGAGAACCATTCCAAGTCCCAGTTCAGACCCAGTTTGATTGTGTCAAGTTTGCATTTGATTTCCAGCTCTGCAGTTTCTCGCTGAAGTCTGTTTTTGACGTTTTTTGTAGAAGTATGGCAACTTTCAAGTCAGCTACAGTGTGTCCTGGGGGATTGATGTGCTCTCTTACTGGTTTATGGATGTTACCATTTTTTATGTCTGATTTGTGTCCATTTATTCTTTTGCATAGTGATAGTCTGGTTTGGACAATGTATATGGCCAGGGGCATTGCTGGCACATGATGACATATATTACATTAGTAGATGTGCAGGTGAATGAGTTTCTATGGTGTGGGTGAGGCAGTTAGGACCTCTGATGGTGTCACTAGAGTCGATGTTTGGGCAAAGTTGGCAGTGGGGTTTGTTGTAGGGATAGTTTCCTGGATTAGTGTTCTTGTTGTATGGTGTACAGTTGCTGGTGAGTAGTGAGTGAAGAATCATCATCTAAGATAGGTTGTAGATCCTTAATGATGTGTTGGAGAGATTTTTAGCTGGGGGCTATAGGTGATGGCCAGTGGTGTTCTGTTGTTTTCTTTGTTGGGTCTGTCCTGTAGCAGGTGACTTCTGGGTACCTGTCTGGCTCTGTCAATTTGTTTCTTCACCTCTCCAGGTGGGTATTGTAGTTTTAAGAATGTTTTATGGAGATCCTATAGGTGTTTGTCTCTGTCTGAGGGATTGGAGCAAATCTGCTTATATCTTAGGGGCTTGGCTGTAAACAATGGATCGTGTAATGTGTCCAGGGTGGAAGCTGGAGGCATGAAGATATGTATTGTGGTCAGCTGGTTTTCGGTATAGGGTGATATTAATGTGACCATCCTTCATTTGTATTGTAGTGTCCAGGAAATGGATTTCTTGTGTGGACTGGTCCAGGCTGAGGTTGATGGTGGGGTGGAAATTATTGAAATCCCGGTGGAATTCTTCAAGGGACTCCTACCTGTGGGTCCAGATGATGAAAATGTCATCAATGTAGCGCAGGTAAAGGAGAGGTGCTTGGGGATGAGTTTTGAGGAAGCGGTGTTCTTGGTCAGCCATAAAAATGTTGGCACACTGTGGTGCCATGCGGGTGCTCATAGATGTGCCACTGACTTGAAGGTATAGATTGCTTCCAAATCTGAAGTAGTTGTGGGTCAAGACAAAGTCACAAAGTTCAGCCCTAGCTTCCCAGCTGTTTGGTGTCCTAGCTATATTTTCAGTTGGATAATTACATCCTGTCTATATACCATATTGAATAGTGGACAAAGACAAACAGGCCTATGATACATCAGGTAAGGCATTTAATTTATCTAGTTTATAATTGTTGCATCTAGTCTGAGGCTAACATTACCATTCAGCTACCAAAATAGCTGATGTCATCCTCCTAACATAATATAAAGAGACCATCTACTGGCCCGCTGAAAGGGTCGGCAAAGGAGTCAATTGCTCAGGGGCCTGACGATTTAAAAGGGCCCGGGCAGATGGGACAGATATGTAGTCTTTTACTAAAAATTAAGATTGAAAAAAAAGAAAAAGAAACCTGGTTTCCTACTGCTACTGCTCTGTACAGAGTGCCATCCCTCACTGTGACAGTAACAGTTTGCCAGAGCACTGCTGCACCTTGCTGGTCTGACTCTAGCAGTCTGGTAGAACCTCAGAAACAGCGGCCTCTCAAACCACTAAAGCCGTTACATACAATTTGTGAGCTTAAGTTGGAATGTCTTCCTCCTAATGTCACTGTAGCTCTGTGGATTTTCTCTTCCATACCTGTCACTATTTCTGAAGCTGAAAGATCTTTTAGCAAAATGAAACAAATCAAAAGCATACAAAGATCAACAATTGGACAAGAAAGACAAAATGGTCTTGCTTTTCTTGCTGTGGAGCATGATCTTGCCAAGTAATTGAACTTTGAAGATATAATTGATGATTTTGCTGCAAAAAAATCCAGAACAGTTGCATTTTAGGACCTCTTCTGCATTCAAATATTATGTGAATTTTTAACAAATCTTTTAAAATACTTCTTTTATTATTGTATATTTTAACATTGTTGTTCATATTCAGTTACATCTTGTTTAAATATGTAATTTAAAATAACAAATTCTACATCTTATATTTAGGATCACAATTTGTTTAATACTGGTGCTGTAACTGGGGGAAAAAGTTAACTAGATCAAGCAACACCACAACTTATTCATAGTGGGTTCTAATGTGTTATCAATAGAATAAAAACTAATGTTGTAAACCTCAACCATCCCTTTCGGGGGCAGGGAGGCACTGACTGTTCTACCCTGAGGCCCGAATTGCTGTTGGCAGGCCTGACCATCTATCTACACCTTTTCTTAGGGTCAGATCCTCAGGTTAAATGAAACTATGCTCAATGCATGACCTAAGGATCAGGGAAATGGGTTAGAGTGCAAAGTTGGTTTAAAACCGATCTATATTCTCCTCTGAGCCTCCTGGCAGCTTTCTGTACACAGGGGAAATCTTGCCTGCTTCAGAATCATAGAATCATCAAAGAATAGGAATGGAAGGGACCTCAGGAGGTCATCTAGTCCAATCCCCTGCTCAAAGCAGGACAACCCCAACTAAATTATCCCAGCCAGGGCTTTGTCAAGCCAGGCCTTAAAAACCTTTAAGGATGGAGATTCCACCATCTCCCTAGATAACCTATTCCAGTATTCATTCCTAGTGAAAAATCTTTTCCTAATATCTAACCTAGACCTCCCCCACTGCAACTTGAGACCATTGCTCCTTCTTCTGTCATCTGCCACCATTGAGAACAGCCTAGCTCTATCCTCTTTGGAACCTCCCTCAGGTAGTTGAAGGCTGATATCAAATCCCATCTCACTCTTCTCTTCTGCAAACTAAACAAGCCCAGTTCCCTCAGCCTCTCCTCAGAACTCATGTGCTCCAGCCCCCTAATCATTTTTGTTGCCCTCCACTGGACTCTGCAATTTGTCCACATCCTTTCTGTAGTAGAGGGTCCAAAACTGGACACAATACTCCAAATGAGGCCTCACCAGTGCCGAATAGAGGGGGAATAATCACTTCCCTCAATCTGCTGGCAATGCTCCTCCTAATGCAGACCTATATGCCGTTAGCCTTCTTGGTAACCAGAGAACACTGCTGACTCATATCTAGCTTCTTGTCCACTGTAACCCCCAGGTCCTTTTCTGTAGACCTGCTGCCTACCCACTTGGTCCCCAGTCTGTAGCAGTGCATGGGACTCTTTTGTCCTAAGTGCAGGACTCTGCATTTATCCTTGTTGAACCTCATCAGATTTATTTTGGCCCAATCCTCCAATTTGTTTAGGTCACTCTATATCCTATCCTTACACTCCAGGGTATGTACCACTCCCCCAGCTTAGTGTCATCAACAAACTTGCTGAGGTTGCAATCCACCCCATCCTCCAGATCATTAATGAATATGTTGATCAAAACAGGCCCCAGGACTGACCCTTTGAGGCCTCTGCTTGATACCAGATGCCAACTAGACTTTGAGCCGTTGATCACTACCCATTAAGCCCGATGATCTATCCATCTTATAGTCCATTCATCCGACCCGTACTACTTTAACTTGCTGGCAAGAATACTGTGGGAAACCGTATCAAAAGCTTTGCTAAAGTCAAGGTATATCACATCCACCTCTTTCCCCACATCTACAGAGCCAGTCATCTCATCATAGAAGGCAATCAGGTTGGTCAGGCATGACTTGTCCTTGGTGAATCCATGATGACTGTTCCTGATCACCTTCCTCTCCTCCAAGAGATTCAAAATGGATTCCTTGAGGACCTGCTTCATGATTTTTCTGGGAACTGAAGTCAGGCTGACTGGTCTGCAGTTCCCCGATTCCTCCTCCTTTCCTTTTTTAAAGATGGTCACTATATTTGCCTTTTTCCAGTCATCCAGGATGTTCCCCAATCACCATGAATTTTCAAACATAACGGTCAATGGCTCTGCAATCACATCAGCCAACTCCCTCAGCACCCTTGGATGCATTTCATCCAGCCCCATTGACTTGTTCATGTTCAGCTTTTCTAAATAGTCCTGAACCTGTTCTTTCACCACTGAGGGCTGCTCACCTCCTCCACATTCTGTGCTGCCCAGTGCGTTAGTCTGGGAGCTGACCTTGTCTGTGAAGACAGAGGTGAAAAAGTATTGAGTACTTCAGCTTTTTCCACATCATCTTTCACTAGGTTACCTCCCTCATTCAGTATGGGGCCCACACTTTCTCTGACCATCTCCTTGTTGCTAACATACCTGTAGAAACACTTCTTCTTACCCTTCATGTCCATTGTTAGCTGCAACTCCAATTGTGCTTTGGCCTTCCTGATTTCACTCCTGCATGCTTGAGCAGTATTTTTATACTCCTTTATACCCCTTCTTAGTCATCTGTCCAAGCTTCCACCTTTTGTAAGCTTCCTTTTCATCATGAAGCTCACCGAAGATGTCTGTTAAGCTGCTCACCTGTCATATTTGCTATTCTTTCTGCACAATGGGATGGATTCTTCAAGTGCTTTCAATGAGGTTTCTTTAAAATACAGCCAGCTCTCTTGGACTCCTTCCCCCACCCCCCTCATGTTAGCCTCCCAGGGGATCCTGACCCTCAGTTCCCTGAGGGAGTCAAAATCTACTTTTCTGAAGTCCAGGGTCCGTATTCTGCTGCTCTCATTTCTTCCTTTGATCAAGATCTTGAACTCAATCATCTCATGGTCACTGCTGCCCAGGTTGCTTTAGTAGGATAGTATTCAGCTTCCTCAACCAAGAACTGAGGTTCTGGCCCCCTTATGTAATAGCCTGATTAGAAGAATTTTATTATAGTCTCCCTAAGAATCACAAGAAATCCACATACCAACCCCACACCGTGTTACAATGTGTTAACTACTTCCTCAAAAGAAACCAAGCACACCTCTCTAAGCTAACAGAAGAGTGAATACAAGAGGGGAGGACATGGCAAATCAAAACTGTTTTTTTCCTTTTTGCCAAAATGTGCACAAAATTTTTCCCACCTCTATTCATCATGATGGAAGTGCAGGAAGTATTATTGATTTTAGTTTTACTTACTGGAAGAGTATTTTAAGTAGGCAGAGACAAATTGTGCTCTTTCTAGTGGTTTCTGGGAATTCTACTCATTATTATAAAAAATATATTACGTGTGTAACTTATTCATAAGCATTATCCACCCATATATGCTGCTTTGCACCAAGGGAGAGGTTGTTTGTATTATTTGCTTGTGTTGTTTTAAAATTTAATAGAAGAAAACATTCTGAAATAGAGAAATGCTCTATTGCCCATGACTATATTTGAAATCTGTGGTAAGGTATATAATTGCTCAAAACTCTCTGAGAACAGATACACAAATAATTATAACTTGTACGTCAAGTGCACATACTCCTTACAGCCAGAGATACATACATAATGCAGGTCTGTCATCGGAAGGTCAGAACAGTGTCAGTGTGTTGTTTCAAAGACTCTTTGGTTAAAAACAAACAAATGAGAGTCTCATAATAAAATTGAAGTAATGTCTCTTGAAAATTGTAGCTCACAGAGTGGTATAATAGCATTTTCCAGTAGTATAATAGCATTTATTATATCTCTACTCAGGGCAGGGAGAGAGTGCATCACCTCAGTGTCAGTGCCTGGAGGCACTGGGTGGAGGAGACTGCTGCCTCTGACAAGGCATTGCCTTTTCAAGTGCATGGCGGTAGGATGGGCTGACAACCTAATCTCACCCAGAGACTTGTCCTCTGGTCTATTTGCTATCCAGGCACTTCCTTGAACTACTCATCACAGACAGAAAAATGCTGGCTGTTTACTGCCTGGGTGTCATGAGGGCTGGGAAAAGGGGCAACTTGCATCATCTCTCCACCATAGGGTACTACACAGGAGTCAACATCATTTGACCACAATGTGCATTATCTGGTGGTGGTGTCAATTTCATAAGTTGGAAAAGGTATGAAGTCAGATTGTGACAGGTCATGAGTGCCCTATATTGGAGACAGTACACAGCTGACCTGTCCCAGCAGGACATGCAGTGCTTCCAGGATCTCCATGGAATATAGGAAGAACATCTACTTTTACATATCTCTACGTAGCATATAGCAATTTGCTTGTGGGCAAGACAAGCAAGGCAAGGTTTAAAAAAACAATAAAACAAACAACAACAACAACAACAAAAACAGCTAAGTAGTCTTGAGCCCACCATTGGCTTCGGAACCAGCAGAGTTCAGCTTGGGCAGACAACTGAGGAGCCCAGCACAAAAACAGAAAGCATCCAACATGTCTGCAGCATCCTCCACAGCACCACAGATGCACAATGGACTGTCCTGGATGCCCCAGGCATGGTAAGTCCTGACACAGTGAACCATGCCATGCCTGAACCTATCAAGCTGGCTCTCGAGGCAGCAATGTGGGAGCCCAACACCAGGTAGCCATTCATTTGGCCTGGTGGTGGTGGTGATGTGGGATTCCTGGAAGTGGCATAGGCTCACTGCCATTCTCTTAGGCACAGTGAGCTGCTGCATATGTTACCTGGATACAGCATCGTCCAGGTAGGATTTGTGCAATGCAGTTGGTGGCAGACTAAATCCCATATATCCCTGAACAATGCAAATGTGGCACCTGATCTACCTTGATAATTAGTTTGTTGACTACTGCTGGATGTTGGGTGGAGGCATTTTGTTTAGGACTGGTAACCATTCAAGTTTTGTTGGCTTCAATGTGCTTGTGATAATTCTCATGGACCTTACCAGTTTGTTCAGGAGACCGTTTCTGCTCTTGATCTTCTGGACTACTTTAATGAGATGGTATTTGTATGTGAGTGTGAAATCTAGGTGATCCCTAGATACCCTGGCTTTGTGCCAACCACTGACAATTTAAAAAAGGTGTTAAGCTCAAGATGGCTCTTAGGATGGTTTAAGTGGAAACATGTTCACACAGTCTTTGATGTACTTGGTTGCAGTCTCCATTTATTGCAATTGTCAGCAATGGCTGCCATATCCCTGTTCAGACAAGCTTCAGTCTTTTGGAAGTCACTGTCCCTTGAGGCCAAACAGATACTGTGGTCATACGTGAACCACTTGGAGATGGTGTTTGGTAGGTTATTGGTCAATACATTAAATAAAACTGGAGCTAGGTTTGACCCCTGTGGCAGTCCATTATTCCGGAATCTCCAGGTGCTGGTTTTATGGCCCAGACCCAACTAAAGTCTATCTCAGAACATCTGCTCAGTTGCTTTGACAACCCATTTAGGTTTCACTCCTATTTTCACTGATTTCAGTATCTTTTCTATTTCTTCTCTAGAGAATGGTTGGAAGTTTTCATCTTGGTCAAGCTGTGGACATTGGTTGTATTGACATCACTTTTTTGATTAACACCTTGAAAATTTTCTCTTTGCCTGCTTTAGCTGTGTTGGTCAGGTGTATGGTGACACACAGCAACAGACAGTTCAGTATTTGGTGGGTTTTGTCCTCCACCAATCTTCCTGATAAGTGTCCATACTGGATTGTGACATATCCATTTCTAAAATTTCTTTTACCCAGCATGTTCTTTGGGCTGCATTCAAGCTCTCTATCAGGTGGCTGGCTATTTCTCAAATCACCAGATTTTTTCATACTGTTTAAAGAGGCCTGCACATTCTTCATCCAGACATGATATACAGGTTTTTTAATAGCCGCGTGGGGTGGACTTAGAAGAGGTCTTAAAAATTGTTTTAGTAAATCTTGAGTATGCTTTGTAGCCTGACTGATTATTTATCAGGATGCAACATGCACCTGTCAAACAGTTTCCTTTATAGGTGGATACTTAGAATTAAATAAGAAGATGAAATTGGTGAAGGGCTTACACAAACGTTAGTTAATACATTAGTATTAGAGCATTAGTTAATACAGACAAATATAATTGAAATCATAGGAAAAATCAATATACATAAGTGTAAGAATAAGATAGATACAGTAAAGTAGTTTCCTGCATTGTTATACTTAAAATCTTATATTCTGCATACTTACAACCTTATGGAGACCATTAGAAATAAAGATAGAAGGAAGAATAAATGGAGATAATCCAAAAAGGAAAGTACCGGGCCAGGCTTCTTATCCAGTTATCCCATGTCATCATCCCAGTATCCCAACAATAGGCTGAATAATCACATCTTTTATGCGTCTTTTTCTATTCTATCCAGACATGTGGGACCATATTTGGTAAGATTTTAGCCTCTGCAGAGTAAGATATTCCAGCTGACCACAGTTAAATTTCTGACCACTGACACAAGCAATTTGTATCAATAACTACATTAACACACATGATTTATCTCTAGTTACTATATTGAAAAAGCCCCCTAAATCCCCCATTTCACAAGACTACTTATATAATTACTTCAGTGTACCTATTTTTCTGTGGTTAACATATTTGCCACTCAGTATGAGTGCACAATTTATAACCTCAGGTCAAACTCTTACAGGCCTATTAGATAAGGCCTGACACCAAGCAAACAGTATCTTATGTCACAGCTAATATTCTTATTGTGTTAGGTTCCCCTACTTGTTGTTAGCATACGTCAGTTTAATAAGTACTATAAACCTATTAATATTATAGCATAATGTATTAGGAATGTACCCCAGAGCATAACAATAAACACATTAAATCCTTTCCTGAAGTCAGACAGGATCACAGATCAACAGTCAATAGCTCGATCTTTTGAGATGTTATGCAGGACACAGACGGTATATTGGTCATGGAGCTTAGTGTAATTGTAAATACAGAAAGGCAAATTGAGACATTGTAGCCTTGGGCTAGTGATCATTATAGGTATAGCAACCCCTATTTAGATGAGAATGAGGTGATTGATACTGGCTATGGGGGAAATTCATAGGGACCCTGGTATAGGGTCATCTCTAGGCGAGGTGACCTGTGATAGGGTGTATCTACCCCACACTGGCCCAGCTAAAGTGGGCTATGCCCTCTCATTCCTCCTGGGAATGTTCCAACTGAAGAGAGGATATAAGAGGGCGCAAGATCAGCTCAGTTGGTGCTGGCTGAGGAAGAGAGCAGATACACACTGCAGGCTTCTGCCAGAGGGTTGCTGGAGCTCCAGACAGCAGAGGCTGTACAGGCTGAATCTATGATGGAACCCCTGCCAACTGTGGAGGACGAGAGAGATGGAAGGTCGCCACCCCCAGAGGAACTAATGGAACAGGAAATAAAGGTAGGAAATGGCCCAGGTAACATGAGTGTTGAATTGGAAACCCATGCCTGAGTCAAGAATTCTCAGTTTCTCAGCGCCCTGGGTCAGAAGTAGGGTAGGGCCAGGGTCCCCCAACCATGATCTGCACCTATTGCTGGGTGTGGGCACTGCCCGAGGGTTTGGGCACAATGGCCCAAGGACAGATTTAAGGACTCTGGCTGCTAGGCCCCAGTACCCTGAAAGCCATGGCAGTTTTTGAGACTCTGGCCGCTAGACTATGCTATCCTCATAAACTTTAAGGTCAGAAGGGACCATCATGATTAACTAGTCTGACCTCCTGCACATTGCAAGCCACAGAACCTAACCCACTCCTGAAATAGACCCCTAACTTCTGGCTGGATTAGTGAAGTCCTCAAATCATGGTTTAAAGACTTCAAATTAGAGAATTCACCATTTACATTCATTTAAACCTGCAAGTGACCCATGCCGGAGAGGAAGGCAAAAAACTCCCAGGGTCTCGTCCTGGGGGAAAATTCCTTCCCAATCCCAAATATGGCAATCAGTTAAACCCTGAGCCTGTGTGCAAGACCTGCCAGGCAGATACCTGAAAGCAAGGGTAGCAGTATTGACTCTAGCCACTGAAGATAGGGAATGGCCCCAGTGACTCTTGACACTTAAGCCATAGCGTCTCATTTTTTATCTTCCTCAACCTTACATTCCGCAGCAGGATGTATCTACCCCATGACATGACCCAACTGAGGTCCGGGGAATAGCCCTGGCTCCAGTGGGCAGAAAGAAAAGTTGCTGTTTGTTGATAGTCCTCAGTAAGATGTTTTTCATTGAGGGAGACCAAGTTTGCAAGGTCTATCCCATTTTGGTCAGATTTTCTGTAGCCCCAGGTCTTATGATGATTATTAAGATCTCCCACATAGATGGTGGGATGCTGGCAAGATAGTAGAGCAGAACATAATTTTATACAGAGCTTGCAGACGTTAGCCTTGAAACTGTCTGATCCTTATGATGTCATAATAGTCAGGTGTAGATGGCAGATTGGGGTACAGTGCAGCTATATTCTCACTGTGTACCTTGTGATTACCCTTTGGGGGAAATCAAAACTATAACCATTGAACCAAATCTACTGGTTACTGTAGACCTACACAAAGAAATCCTATAATGTTGACCCTTCCCTTAAGGTGCTACAATTGAATGTCAAGGGCCTATCAGCCACACAGTACTCTGCTCTTGAAAACACAGGCTCCCAACACAACGTCAATGTAATCTGCCTTCAGGAAACCCATATTAATTCCCTTATTACCAGTCAGTTCATAATATCTCTTTTCAAACCTGCCTGAAAAATATGGCTGAGATGCTCATTTCAGATCCATCATAGCTGATGTGGAACACCCACTGCCCTCCTGCTCTTGACTCAGTTCACTAAACTCAGTTGATCATTTCCTTCATTCCTATCACTCCTCTAGCCTTGGTTCCTAGGTTGTAGAAGTAAGAAGCAGTCTTTCTGCTCAGAGTGCAAGAGGCTGCAGTTATGGCAAGCCTCTGCACAAGGAAAGAAGGTGTCTTCCCGTCTCTTCCTCTTCGTGTATCTCACAAGGGTCAGACACTCTCTGATGTAAAAAGATTAAACTCTGTCATTTCCTGATCTTTGAGTGCCTAACTGTACAAGTCTAATATTCAGGTAGGTTTTTTACTAGATTACAGCATCACATTGATAAGAAGTGGGGGAGCAACCGGCACTCGGACTGTGGCCCGCCCATGCTCTGCCCCAAGGCCTCATCGTTGCTTTGCTTCTTCCCCCAAGCTCCCTCCCAGGGCCGTTTTAAGACCTTCGTAGGCCCTAGGCACACTTGCTTTCGTAGGCTCCCCAACCGAAATAATTAATTTGATTTTAAGCTATTAATAAATAGTTTTTTAAATAAAAATTATATATACAATTTTTTTCATAGGCCCTGGAAGTTTTGTAGTCCCTAGGCACTGTGCCTATTGTGCCTAATGGATAATATGGCCCTGCTCCCCCACCGGCAAAAGAAAAGTTCCCCCACGGTCTGCTGGCACCCACTGGCAAAAGAAAAGTCAACATCTTTGGCCTATAAAAGGTCTTAAAGGAGGGAACTGGCAACTGGGAGAGAATCTTTTTGCACCAAAAAAAGACGAGGGAGGCTGATACACGGGCAGGATAAGCAATGGGTCAGAGGACCATTATTGCCTAAATACAGATGATCTCTCAAGGCCTCCCAAGGGAAGAGTGAGTTAGTGAAGGACATTGTAGTTAGAATGTTCTATTGTTTTGTGTGATCAATAGCCTCCTGTGCTTTACATGATGAAATATAAAGAGCCTAAAGTTGATAGATTGAACCAAGTGTGTGTCTTTACAACTACTGCATGTCCCTGAGGAAGTGACACTGTAAACCAGAAGAGTCACATCTTTTGGGTGGAGTTCTGAGAGAAGATGTGCTTAAGTGCTGAGGAGTATGAAGGGTCAGCACTGAATCCAGAGGGACTAGCAGCTGCGGGGTGCCAGACAAGTTTTGTGCAGTGAAAGTGTCTAGGGACTCCAAAACTGAGGCAGTGATTGGACTCTGTTCAGGATCCAGGAGCCTGAAGCACTCCTGGGAATCCAGAGCACAGACTTCAATTCCCCTCATGGTAATCCTAATGGGTGGCCAGAAAGGGGCACTCACTAGCATCTGTGAAAGACAACAAATATAATAGCAGCTGAAGTTCTTGTCCTAGGCAACAGCATTAGGAACTTAAGGGGTTGGTATAATCAGTGAGTCTATATCAGAGCATATTTTTAAAATGTTAGGGCACAAAAGTGCATCAGTACTTGCTATTTAAATTTACTTGGAACTAGGGCTGTCAAACAATTTAAAAAACTAATTACAAGATTAAAAAAAAATTGTGACTAACTGCAGTCTTAGTTGCACTGTTAAACAATAATAGAATACCATTTATTTAAATATTTTTGGATGTTTTCTACATTTTCAAATATTGATTTCAATTACAACACAATACAAAGTGTACAGTGCTCACTTTATATTATTTTTATTACAAATATTTGCACTGTAAAAAGGTAAACAAATAATAATTTTCAATTCACTTCATACCAGCACTGTAGTGCAATCTCTTTATTGTGCAAGTGCAACTTACAAATATAGTTATTTTTTACATAACTGCACTCAGAAATAAAACAATGTTTAAAAAAAAGGATGAAGGGGCATACGAATCTTTAGCATATCTGGCATGTAAATATCTTGCAACGCCAGTTCCAGAAGTGCCAGGTGATTGCCTGTTTCATTTTCAGGTGACATTGTAAATAAGAAGTGGACAGCATTATTTCCTATAAATGTAAACAAACTTGTTTGTCTTAGCGATTGGCTGAAAAAGAAGTAAGTCTTAGGTGGACTTGTAGGCTCTAAAGTTTTATGTTTTGTTTTGTAATACAATTCTGTAACTGTAAGCGATCTCCAGCATGGGCGGGGATGGTGGCCCTCCCTCGCTGTCAATCTCTGAGGAAGGCCACACCTCCCAGCTGCTCTGTCCTAAAGGGAGGCTTCAGCTAGAGGGGGGAAATTATCAGTTTTCGGCCTCTTCAGCCTAGCTGGTCAATCTCAAAGCCCTGGGCCTCAACCCTCAGGTGGGGCGTGGAAGCAGTCTGTGGCCCGGACCCTCAGTGAGGGTTGGGCTGGCAAAGCGAGCAGTGTGTAGTCCTAGGCAGGACGAGCAAACAGCCTAAGGCCCAGGCCCCCAGGCAGGGTGAGGCAGGCAAAGTAAATCGGCTACAGCCTATCGAGGCTTCTCAGGCCGAGGGGTGATGAGAAGGAAGGGGGAAACAGGCCCACCTGAGTCCACTGTGTCCCAGCCCAGAGCCCTAGCAGTGGCTGGGCATTCCACAGCTGGGTCAGTGGGGCTCCAGCTGCAACTTGCTGACTGGTGCTCAGGCTTGAGTGCAGCCAGACTAAGGTCAGCTACCCCTGGGCCAGTTCTTCCACCCCAATGTCCCTGTACCTGTGGTCCAGGCCGTACTCCCCTTCCTCGGGGTAGAAAGCGAGGGGCAGCCCCAGAAGACCCATGGCATTGCTGGTGTCTGGCAACTCCTCCAAGTAGCAAGGTCCCAGTATCTCCTCTGGCTTGCAGAGGATAGGTAGCTCTGGCAGCTCCTCCAGGTTGAAGGGCCCAAGTAGGTCCTCTGGCTCGCAAGGCCCAGGCAGTTCCGGCAGTTCCTTGGGGCTCCAGCTGGTAGGCATCCCCAGCAGCTTCTCCTCAGGACAGCGGTCAGGCTCAGGTTCCAGCACCAAGGGAGAGATGTCCTTCTCCTTTGGCCATTCTCTCCCAGCTGAGCTGGATGCCCTGCCATTTATACTTCCCTTTCCTGTCCCACCTCGCTGACTTTTGGATTCCACCCACCCCGAGGAGGGATTGGCCCTCCCTTGTGGTCAATCTCTGAGTGAGGCCATACCTCTCAGCTACAGTAACAAAAATAATCTATATTTGTAAATTGCAGTTTCACAATAAAGAGATTGCACTACAGTACTTGTATGAGGTGAATTGAAAAATAGTATTTTTTCTTTTTTCAGTGCAAATATTTGTATGAAAAAATAATATAAAGAGACCATTGTACACTTTGTGTTTTGTATTGTAATTGATATCAATATATTTTCAAACGTTGAAAACATCCAAAAATATTTATAATAAATTTAAATTGGTATTCTATTATTATTTAACAGTGTGATTAAAACTGCGATTAATTGTGATCAATATTTTACTCGAGTTAATTTGTTTTAAGTTAATCATTTGAGTTAACTGCAAATAATAGACAGCCTTCTTGGAATGTAAGTTTACTATGTCTTTTTAGAAAGATTGTTTGTTTAATAGGTGTGAAGTTTGCATTTGGTTTTCTAAAAGATACTCCAGCTATGCAAACCTATCCCATATACTAATGATAACAGGTTAGGCCTTATAGAAAGCTTTCTGCCAAAGGAAGTTAGCATGGAGCCTCTGGGAAGTGCTGAGGCATTAGGAAAGGAGGGGTTTCTCCTTGAATTAATGTACTGAAATCTCAGGTAAACATAAAGGAGATAACTCTAAGTTGAGCTTTGCCAAACCAAACTTCAGAGTTGAGTTTTTGAACACTCAGCCCTAGTCACACTGTCACCCAAGCAGGTTGTGTGGCTACATGGCAGAACTTCTGAGTAGAGCTGTGTGAATAACTGATTTTTTTTCTCTTCCCTGATTTTCCAGGAGTGATTTGGGGGCAGGAAGGGGGGATCAACAAAAATGTTTCATTTTCAAGCTTTTTACTTGTCTTTTAGTTTGTTTTTTTTTTGTTTTTTTTTAATTGAAGTAAATTTTGAAGAAGTCATTTTGAATTGAAAAGTTAGAAAATTTCATTTAGAAAATGTCAAAACAAAACATTTTGATTTGTTCTTAATTATTTTTAGATTTATTTTCAGCTAAACAATTCAGTAATTTCAACACACATTCTCAAAATGTTTGTGTAGACCCAAATCTGCCACAACACTTTGCTCAGCTCTACTTGTGGGTTTCTTGAAACCACTGCACACTTGAGTAGCAGCACATGCCTGTCAATGAGAAACTTCAGGCTTAAGGAAATTTTCTACCTAGCGCTCTGGGCTGACAACTTTCAAATGGTTATCTTTTGAATAAATACCTGAAAGCTTGGGGGCTTCTCTAATGGAAACCTTCTGAGTACAGTTGCAAAGAAGAGTTTTGACAAAACTTCTTTCATCAAAATATGTTGCTTTGTCAAAGCCTAAACATTTTGTGGAGGTGTATCAATTTTGACAAAGTTTTCACTGGGAAGGTTTCAGAGGTCCAGGGTGGACTCTCTCCTTTCTCTAGAATTGGTCAGTAAAAACTAGACCTTTTCAATCTGATAATGGACACTACAACACAATTCTATTTTTTCCAAAAAATTCAAAATGTTCTATAGTGTATAGAGCAGTGTAGATACATGTTTTAATTATTCGCCCCACTGTATTAACTATAAAGAGACAGCCTATGATCTAAATCAAGCTTTATCTGTGAAGTGTTTCAGATCAGTACTGGCTGTTTAATAGATTTTTCATAGTTATGAGAAAATGTTTTAAGAAGGTTGAAATACTCCTGTGAAAATTAATTCTTCAGCTTCTTCATGCTGCACACTGTAATGAAAATGTTATGTAACTATTTTTAAATGCACATTCTTTTTGCATTAATATTTTTTGGTTTTAGGTAGCATGAAGAAGATATTAAATGCAGTATGGAGAAAGGTCACCATGTATGAATTTGTATGTAATGTAAAGTTACGAGTACCAACTATAGACTTTTATGGCCCATAACATTGCAATTACAGATGTGAAGATACCAGATCACCTGTAGTTTCTGTAAATAATTTGGATTTTCTGTGGACAATTTAAATTGCTTACATCAGTTTACTTACTGTAATGTACTAGAAGTCATGGCCAAAGAAAGGTGTTGTTGCAGGGTCGATTGAAGAAAGATTGAGCTGGGTAGGGTGATAAGGAGCATTTATTCGGTTAGAACCTCTAGACCACTCGTTCCCCTTCGCCTCACGATCAACGAAGTGAGCCCCGAATTAACTACTCTACAACTTTTTATCTAAAATAATGTAAATACACACACTTCTACAATGTCCCATGAAACCCCTATTTGGTGATATAAATGGTTATAAAATGAGTATTAATGGCTATAGGAGGCATATAATTATATCCGCCCCTGTTTATTATTTACCACTTAACCTGTGTGGCATATGCATTTTTGCCATTGTGGAATCAAAGAATTAATCATGGAATTGATTATAGAAGGCCTGGCCTGAAACTGGGTAGCCTGAACTCTGATGGAAGCCCTCAGGTTAAATCATTGACAGGATGCCCCAAACTGAGACTGAGATAAAGATGCTAAAATCCCACAGGATGTCTCAGGACCACAATCTAAATGCAAACTCCTTTTGTGAACTCTAGCTCTTTTGATGTCTACATCTCCTGTTCTAATAAGTATCGGTACATGCCCCCCTGTCTTCCTGGCCCCATAGGAAGTTACTCCATACAAATTAGTATTTTAACATGTATTGTGTAACCACCCATCTTCGGGTGATAGCCAGGGTACCTGATAACCACATTGTATAATCAAGTGACTCTTTGGTCTTTCCTGTGAAAACATCTGGCGTACCCCATTGTATATATAATTGTCTTTCCTGTTAAGTATAAACTGTTAATCAAATTCCACTATACGATCAACATGTAAAGGAACCTAAGCAACCCCTATGTAAGTCTTTTGTATCTGGTAGCCAGGGGAAGTACATTTTCCCAGCATCCAGACATGCTGCTTGACTTCCCTATAGCCACCTGGGTTTTCCCTATGGCTATAGTATTCCCCATAGCTATGGTTATGTGATTGTGTGTGTGTCACAATTAAAGCTGCACCCGATCCAACTTTAAAATGTAGCAGTGTGACTTTATTTTTCCTCGACACCATGAATTTGGCTATCTTGATAGCAGGAATGACCATAAATTTCCTTAACGAAACAACTGCAAGGGAAGAACAAGGCGGAGGTATCCCGAGCTTTCTTTAACAGGCATGCTGTCTGAGAAAGTAAGAAGTGTTATCTCGTCTATCTTCTTTGTCCTTGTTGTGAGGGGAGGAATAGAAGGGGGGACATGGCCTGCCCGGATTATAACCCCGTTACCATGGTACCTATTGGTCAGGTCATTTTGCCCTGCCTCAGTGTTTACTCCCCCCACCCCTCAACTCCAAGGCTAGGAAGCTGCTGTGTGATGAGCGCATGATTATTGCTTGTGTAGTACATGGCCTTCTTAGCCCAAGCCAGGGGTCCCACAGAGGACAATTCATGCCCAAAGCCTGGGCCCAGTTCCCAGCCCCCCAGGAATTTGGCCCAATGCTAACCTCCTTTGTCCCTGCTCCCACAGTTGTTAGTTGCATTTTGTTATACATGCTTTTCTCTTTCTTATTATCTGGTGTTAAATCTTGTCTGGTGTCATAGCTGATGCAATATGTTATGATTGACATAATACAACTTAGCCTATGACAGAGTAACACAACATTAACAGCTTCTCTCCTCTGAGGGTTTAATCTGCAGCTTTTTGATACGTCAGGTAACACACAATATGTAAGCACACTAATAGCATGCATATGGGATACCTGTGCCGTCTTTCAATTCACATCATTGTGCACACAAGTCAGTGCCTTGCTGCACACTAAGCACATGGCATTCCTGGAAGATATTCCATAGTCCTTTGTTGCACTGCTGAGCAGTGTGCGTTCTGGGATTTTTCTCACTGAGCATTGTGGCATGTGTAGCAGAAGCCAGGTGGTTCAATTTTTTTAAAACCCCAGACTTCCACTGACTCCACCCCATGCTTCCTTTCTGTGTAGGCTAACACCATCTTTCAAATTTCTTTCTGCCAGCATGGACCCAGCAGTGCTCTGAGCCACTATGCTGGCAACTGTGAATATGCAGAGGCTGTTTGGGCTGTATTTCTGCACTCAATGATGGGTTAGTTTGGTTCTGGACTTCATCCACAGAACTACTGAGCAGATGATGTGGCAGCAGCTCCTCTAGCAGCAGGAGGCTCTTCAGTGGTGGGGGAAGTGGGATGAGGACAAGGAAGAAGAGAAGGACACCAAGCAACTGATCCTAGAGGGGTGGTTTCTGGAGCAGTTTCACACCACACAGTGCCATTTCTGGGCTTGGGAAATGAGTGTAAATTGATGGGAAAGGATCATTTTGCACAACTGGGATACCCAGCAGTGGTGAGAGAATTTCAGGATTAAGAGGCAACCTTTTTTTTTTTTTTTGTCTTGAGAGAGATGTGCTGAATGAGCCCCAGAGCTTCAGTGACAGCATACTAACAGGCAGTGCCCCATACCTATGGAGAAGAGGATCGCCATTGCCACCTGGAAGCTGGCAAATCCTGAATGCTTCTGGTCCATAGCCAACCAATTCAATGTGCAGAGATTGACTTGGGGCCATTGTTATGCAGGTGTGAAATGCTGTTGGAAAGGTAATGTTGCACAAGTCATAAAGCTTGGTAATGATCAGGAGATTGATAACTTTGTATGTATGGGGTTCCCAAATATTAGAGTGCTACTGATATGGAAGCTATGTGCCTATTTGTCTTCCTTCTTCCTGCTCCCAGCACCAGGGCTCAAAATTTATAAACAGACGGGTTATTTCTCCATGGTGCTCCAAAGCCAGGCTGACCACTATGGCAGGCTTACAGATATAAATATAGGGTGGTTTGGAAGAGTCCACGATTGTAGGATGTTTCAGACCACAACTCAATTTACTTTAAAGGAGAAAGGACTGTTTGCTCCAGGATCACTATGGACATTAATGGTGTAGAGATTGCTCCAGGTATCTTAGGAGACCCAGCTGATCCTCTGCTTCCCTGGTTAATGAAGCCATTCACAAGCAGCTTGGGCAGAAGCTCCTGTTGTCTCAGTAGCTGCAGAATGGCAGTGAAGTGTGCACTTGGCCACCTAAAAGGAAGGTGGCTCTGTTTGTAGAGTAGGTTGGAAGCTTCAGAAACAAACATGCCTAAGATTATGGCAGCATGTTGCATTTTTGCACAATATTTGTAAGAGTAAGGGGAGAAAGCCTTCATGATAGAAGGGAGGAGGCAGAGAATTGAGCAGCCAGCAAGGCATCCACCAGAAAATGAAAACAGACAGAACAATATTTCCAGCAATTCCTATTGTTCTTACTTTTAATCTCAGGTCTGAAAATATGAGGCTGTGCATCTAGCTGTTAAACTATGGAGGGGTGTGTGTGGGATGGATTGTGAGTAAGGCAATCTCATTTCTAGGTGGCAGAAGTGGGATGTTCTGGCAGTCCTTATTTTACTTGGTGTCTTTTGCATAAATACTTTTGTAAAATCCTATGAATTACTTCAGAGTTAAGGGTTTTCTGTATAAAATGCATTGATGACTCTTTATTGTTGAATGTTGTTTAATAGTAAAAACCATAAATGTATTCTCTAACAACTAGAAAGAAACCTTTTAATAAAACAATAGTGAAGGAAAAATTCAAAGTGCACCAGTGCAGGGCAGGGCAGAACACAAAGGTGGGGGGAAAGTCGCAGGTGAGAACACAGCTTGGCTTTGCCACCTCTTGTTCATGGGTCTTCTAGTGTTGAGTAGCAAGCCTGAAGTTACCATGAGTGCTGGAGAGCTCAAAAGAACTGAACTCCCAGGTGCTACTGTTCTCAGTAGACTGAGCTGTTGTTCCCAGTAGCCTGTATTGTCCAGGGACTGCAGAACATGACTGGATCCTGGTTTACAGTAGTGCAGTGCCTGCTGCCCTAACAGGAAATTGCTGGTTTTATATTGCCTCAGGGAATTGCCTTTGCATCACCCTCTCTTTTGCCATGGCAATGCTGTCCTTGGCCACTCCCACAATCTCTCTGGAGAGCTTCCTGTCCTTTTTCCCCCTCAGTCCTCAAATACCATCTCCACCTCTCTGTTTTTGGGAGGTGGGACTCTGCAGATCGTAGACCCCATTGCAAACATTTCACCTCAAGTTTTCAGTTTTCTCCGCCCCAAATTAGCTAGTCCTTGAGGATCTGGACACTGCAGGTGCTGTGGCTGTGGGAGTATGAAAAAACACAAGTGGTTATTGTTGATATTCCAGAAATACTTTTTTATTTGCATTTCTGTCTTCTGAGTCTTGGGGGAACCTGAGAGATGGTAAGTGCTGTGTGCATGAGGAGGGCTGTGCTGGGATTTTTGTCTGTGCAGTCTATGCTGTTTGGTTTTGCCATTGTGTCTTGGGGATTGGGAATTATGTTCCCAGTCTAGCTTTGAAGTTTTGCTGTGCTTATGTGGTGTCAGAGGGGTTAGTGGGGAGCATCGGGGTATGAGTTGGATAGTAACCCCCTCTATGTCCTCTTTTGGCTGTCTTGACTTTCAGTGATACTACACTGACTCTGGTAACTAGGAGACCTAGAAAGGCTTTATTCAAAAAAGGCAAAGGGGAGACAAGCAAGATTTGGTCCTTACTGAGGTGACTAAAACACTGATAGACTTCCTATAAGATGTGAGTTTTAATAGTGGATTTGTATGGAGAAACCAGCAGATAGCATTAACAGTAAATATATGAAAAGCTACCATCAGAGAAGTTTGATCTTGGGAGTATAATGCACACTCAGCTAATTGAACCACTCAGTTTCCTAGTGGCATGTTATAATGTGCATCAATACCCAAAAGATGTACAAGGAGTAACAGCATTTGTATATCCCTTTATCTGGGCATTACAGTCCACAATGGTTTGGAGTGTCTGCAGAGTCGGTACATTGCCTATTTTGTAAGTACAGTATTGCACATTTCCAGAGGGGTTTGTTTCTATTCAGCTTGGCACTCTTAGATAATGATCACACATTTTTACCTTTGCAGAACATATAAACCCTATCCTAAATTACTGAAGCTAATTTTCCAGTGTTTGGGTTTTTTTAAAAATGTTCACATTGGTACAATGATACCATGAATTACCTCTTCAAAGCTAGAGCTCGTCAGAATTTTTTGTCAGAAAATGCTGATTTGTGAAAACTTAAATTTTCCATGGGAACACTTGTTTCCATGAATTTTTCATTTTGGAAAAAAAATTGGACGTTTCCAAAATATCTCATTTGAAAAATGTTTTGATTTTTTTCAGTTTCAAATGACTGTTTCAAATATTATTTTACATTAAAAAACATAAAAACTGATCAAAATCTAAACTGAACAGTTTGAATTTATCAAAACAAAATGTTTCAATTGACCTGACAAACTTTTTTTTGTGTGTGTGGATTTTTTAAATACTGAGCTGGCTAGGTAAAACCAACATCCAAGATCAGTTTGGGATTAATCTCTCCATGAGATGCAAAATTCTCATCACCCGTTTCATAAACCTTGGTCTATTTATCTGATATTCAGGTTATACTGGCACCCATCACTACAGCATCTGAACACATTTGGCATTTGATCACCAACTCTTCAGGAATCTTTAGTAAACGTGCACACACTGCTGTCTATGTATGAGTAAGATCCAATTACAAGGATAATCTGAAACTCTGATATACCACAGGCTTTTTTCAAACTGCCAGGGTTTCTGTTTATCGAAAATGCAATTGCATTTAATGAACAGTATTGTACTGTATACTTCTTCATTTGTTAGAAGGCTAGTTCCCAGTGGCACATTATAATCTCCTGACTATCTAAACACTAACCATATAAGACACTGGAGATATGGGTCAGCTAGAGTACAGTTTTTCTTTGTGAAACAATATTATGAATCATGATTGACTACTATGCTTCTCCACAATGTAAAAAAAAAAAAAAAAAAAATTCCTGCTGTGCAAGACATTTATTTAAAAGCAGAATACCATCTACTGGAAAAAAGCCTACTGTGGAGAGTTTTTGTTACAGGGAAAGTTGATTTTATATTCTTGGAATGATAACCTACCAATCGAAAGGACAAGAGGAAAGATTGGTTCTGTTTGCTATGTTGAGTATTAGAGGCAATGTTACTAATCCATTTTAACTATCACCAAGGATATTATTTATTTCACTTTTGCGTATAATGCCATAGGAGCATATGGCTCTCTACAGGAAGAACATAGACGTGGTCCATCACTGAGGAATTCTGACTGTTAGATAGACATAATGCAGGGAGATGATACCAACCAAAAGGAGAGAAAGTGAGAGAATATGCTGCTTGTTTTCACAAGGTACACAGCACGGTACAGCCATTCCTTTTTTAATTTTATATTTTATTACGTTAGTGTGGGTTATTGCTGGAGGCCATCACATTCATTTTGTTTTTATCTGAAAATACATTTCTTCAGAGCAATTTTATCTGTTTGGAGATCAGTATATTAAACATTCTCTTGCTGGGGACAAGATCTTGAAGATTGCAGTGTGTTCTGAATTTAGGTCTATGTACGCAATGGCACTGAGGGGAGGAAATCACATGTTAAACTGGCACAAATGCCCCTACAGCAGTAGAAACAGGATCTATGGCACTGAAGTATACTCCTTCCATTCCTAAGAGTCTGTGGAAGCTAGTCTTCACCAACATCATGTGGCTGGGGCCTTGTGTGTAAGGCAGGAACACCCCCCCCCCCCCAATCAGGAAAAAAACCCTTTCAGGAAAAAACTGGGCCTACAGCGCAGGATGTGGGGAGCGCAGCAGCAGCTGCAATAGCAGCGCAAGGGTAGCCGCAGTGCGGGGACTGTGCCCGGCAGCTTCAGGGAGCTGCTGCTGCTGCAGGAGGTGAGCGGCGGTGGCAACTGCTTCCATCTCTGGGGAGCATGGAGCTGGACCAGCTCTGTCCCCAGCTCCGCACCCCCTTGTGATCCATCTTGCGCTCCCCTGGGGGCACACACCCCACTTTGAGAACAACTGTCCTAGAGAGCCTGTAATGGGGTTAATGTTCTTTTGGACTCCTCAATGAGATTATAAATCCTTCCCCCTTAAAGTGTGAATTAAAGTAAAATTCCATGAGAAGAAACTGGGATAACGGTGGTCTGGAATGTTAAAATAACACTGCAATTGACCGTTCAATTTTGTATCGAAAGTACAGTGAGGTTTAAAAACAGAACAAAACAACACACCCATTTCAGTCTGCACATCTCAGTTTGATATGCTGTGGATAATAGGGTTATTTACATGGATTTTTTAAAATATGCCAATCCACTGCTCTGGGTTCATGACCATTAAAACAATTCCAAGTCTTTTTCTTAATAATAATAATAATTTAAAAAAGCATCTTTACCTTTCAATCTATCTATAGTATTAAATACCTTCCTCTTAAACTAAGTACATCTTCCCTAAACTACATTCCATCTCAAAAGACAGGAAAAACAGATATAATTAGATTGACTCAATGCTGAATAGTAAATGATGGGGCCAGATTATCTGTGTCCACCTTATGCTGGGGCTGGCAGAGATGCTCCTTGATTCTCTGTCCTTCCCTGGTGCCAGAATTCTTTAACCAAGGGTGGCGCCTCTAAATTTGTACCAGCTTGCTGTGGTCCCAGGGCCATATGTGAACAGGGAATTGCCAGAGCACTTTTTGGTAGAAATGAAGGATGTGCCAGTGACTAGGGCAGTAGACTAGGACTTGGGAGACCTTGGTTCTATTTCCTACTTCACCACAAGCTTCTTTTGTGACCTTGGGACAGTCAGACAGACATGGTGTGCCTCATTTTCACCTATGGAAAAATGGATATAATAGCACTTATCTACTTCATAGGGGTGTTGTGAAGATAAATACATTAAAAATTATGAAGCTCTTTGAGATTTACTGATAAAAAGTGCTATATAACAGCTATGTATTATTTTGCCTGCCCCTTCTCATTCCTAAAGACCCTTTTCTCTCTCCTAGTATGTTTCTTGCACTGGGAAGGAGGTCTAGGAGTAGGCTTTGCTGGCCTCATATCTGATGGCGATTCCCCCATGCTGGGGGTGCCCTCAGCTGGGAAGTTATTGGAGGATTCAGTTCACTTTGTGTCACTTAAGTGACAAGGTGACCAAAGCAGACCTGAGAATCTGGCCTGATATGTACAATCAAGAGTTCTACTTGCACATTGGTTATTTGAGTGTAAAGAAACCAGGGACCAGAATATAATTGAATAAATAATCATTTCTAAAGTATACATAATTAAATATCTCTTTTTATTTTTGGAAGTGGTAGGCAGATTGCTCAAAGCCTCCAACTCATCAAGCCACTTATTTCAAGTAAATGAGGGACTTCCGTTTTGTAAGTATTATATCAGGATGACATGACATACTTTTATTATGAGAAATCTACGGATCTGCATGAGGAGCTCATGAAATAAATATTTATGAATAGCTAATGGGCTATAATCAGACTACATTAAATATATTTTTCTGTTTTTGAAAGCTAGTCTTGAAGATGCAACATAAAACACACTTTCTTCTGTTTAAACTATAGTTCTAAATTGCTCATCAGCCTTTATGTTGCAATGGTAACATCAATACATTTACACGCACAGAAGACTGAGTTTTCTTCCTACCATGCCCTCTGAAGTTGCCTCACCAGTGTGTCTCAGCTTGTCCTGAACAGATGGAAATTATATTTACACTGTAGAATGAAGTCTTCCATCTTTATTTGTTCTGTAAATAAATGGAGGACTTCATTTTCCAGTGCTATTAGTCCAGCACCTTTCACAACCACTAAAAATCACACAAACAGACCCCTCATACAGAATATTCACCGGCTGTATTTTGTCGGCTAAAGCTATTTTTAAGATTTTATTCACGTTCTCTCTATGCTATGTATGTCAGCATAATAACCCGTAAGACTGATAGTAACTGTTTGGGACTGAAAAATGAAATTTAGAGAGAGATGAGAATCAATGCATTGTCAGTACCAGACTCTTTATGAGGAAGCATCCTCATAATCTCTACCTTTCTCTCTTTAAACAAACTACAACTGCTGTATGTTTAGATGGGGAGTTCTTTATGTTTTCAGTGTGAAGGTTTTTGCTAACTGTGGATGATCACATTTCTTGGCTAACTTTTCCCTGTTTGTAGTTACATTCCACAGATAAAAGCCTTATTATTGGTATTGCAGCTGCAATAAATGAGACAAGAGAATGAGCCAAGCAGCAAAAGTCACTAAAGGTTTGCAACTTAACAAATATCTGCTTCACCTACATATGAAAGGAAGAAGTTGAGTAAAACTTCTCTGTATCACTTTTGTCTTTCTTTTCTTCATTGAGCTGAACAGTTTACACAGACTGATCTTAGTTGTTTTTTAAAATCATTTTTACACGTTAGCTATGCCATCTTCTGTCTTTTTAAAAATACAAAGGTTGTTTTAGAGCTGTTCTCATAATTTATTCTTTTCGGTGCTGGGATAAGCTGCCTCATACTTCTTTTCAAAAAGCTTTAATGACTTCTTACAATGTGTGAAAAAGCTTAAAGGATGTACATGCTAGAGCACCACACTGAATAATCTTTGCATAAGTTTAACTATAATTATCCTGTTATATTCAGGTTATATTTTATTATTTCTTTATTAGCATGTTACATTTCACAGAGATGTCAATCTATCAATTCAGTTAACTCTTTCCAAGTTCTCCTGTTCTAACTGAATCATGCTTATTTTATGCTATATTTTATAGCCAAGGTAGAATGTTACAAAAGATTTTTAGCTTAATTTTATTTTCCTTGCATATCACATCTAGCTTCTATTCATTCTATTTGTTTTTGGTCCACAGTCACCCAGTTTTCTTGAATCAGAAAATGTACTGTTGCTCTCCTCTGTCTTGATCATTTATGTGAATTACAAAAAACAGTGCAGCAAGTAGAGGATTCTGAGGAACTCCACTGCAGTTGCCAGATCTTTGAGTTTGGCCAAGTTCTGCTCATTGCTGTAAGGACCCATGAGTCTTGAACCCGGTCCCACAGGCAGTCCTCACACTTGAGCTTCCATTGGGTAGCTTACTCAGAACTAGTAGAACTGAGGGGTTAGCAGAACTCTGATCCCTCCCAGAGGCACCACCCACGAAGGTCCTGACTGCGGACAAGGACTGAGCCCACTGATTGGCCTGACCATACTATTTAAGCCAAAAGGAAGCACTGGCAGTTGTCTGAGCAATTGAGAGACTTCCTGACTGGTTGCTGAATTGGACCTGAATCTTATTTGATACCTGTATTCCAATTCCAGCTTTGACACCTGGCTTGGGCTCTGGCTCTGATCACTAGGTCAGACCGACCATGTCTTGGTCCTGACCAGGGCCCAAGAATAATTTTTTTGGGCCCAGTACAAACTTGTAACATTGGTCTCCTCCTACACACATACCACAATCCCTCATCCCTTACACACATTCTCCTGAGCCATGAATTTTTTTTCCTCATGGTAATGGGGGTTGCATCCTGGACTGGGCCTCCCAGGGCCTCCAGGCCCCGGTAGAGTGGGGGCCTCCCATGTGGGGGCCCTTGTCCAGACAATTGTATGATGTGAGGAGTTCAAAGCTGGCTGTATGCCACCTTTATGCTCCCCTGACTTCCAGGGCTAATGGATCGGTTCTGACCCCAGTTCAAGCTCTACTGTAACGTGTTCTGGCTTATAACTGCCCCCAAAGGGACGTAACACCAACTAGGGACCACCACAGCAGAGCAGTGCTCCAGTCATGCTCCCTGAGCCTTTGACATACCCCATAAACCAGAGGGACAAAAAGTAGTGATATAGAGTCAGATACACCAGCAGTGTTGCTAGTTATCATGAGACTGGCACATGTTGGTGTTTCTTAAAATCCCAGCTGCTGGAATGAAATTGCATGAGAATCTTGCCTTTTTAAAAATGGAAAGTTTTCTAGCCCTCATGGTTGCAGAGAAGTTTGAAAAGTGAAGTGAGGGCACCCTAAAATGTCAAAAGCCAAAGGCAAATAAAAATACCCCTATTTATGTTTTTTTTACATTTTGGGATTGACAGCTGCATATCCCCTAATAGTTCCTTTTATGCCAGAAGAATTCTCAGCTGCCCTGTTAGCGTGAATTTACAGCAGCTTTGTAGTGCTGGAGCACGGGCCAAGATCTGAGTGCAAATATTTAACACTGAGCATCTGAATGGAAATATGGTCTGCTTCTTTACTAAAGATTACTCCTTCACAATTATAGAGAATGTCTAACTAAACTAATTAATTAACAAATTAGACTCAGAGCCCTTCTGTGGTATGTGCAGTAGATAACTACAATCCACACTTTTACAGACCAGGACAATAGGGGGATGTATTAATAGACTTGCTGAACAAGACTAGAGAGGGAGAGTCCAAGTCAAAACTAGGACTGAAATTTACTGTTCCATAAATTTAACTTCAGGGCCTAGAATTGGAACACATATTAACCAGTGGCAGGGGGAGAGAGACCCTAAAACTTCTAATAGATAATGGACACAATAATCAGCATGAATTTTATAAAGAGGACATCTTCCCTGAATGCTTTTTTATTTTATTTTTATGGAGCTATAAAATTAGTGGATGTTGGGCAAATGGTTGATGTAATTTGAAATTCATTGTGAAAAACAAAACTTGGCCTCAAATTTTGGCTTCAGAGCACTTGGTGAGAGAGAGAGAGAGAGAGAGAGAAAGAACACACATGTTTAAGCCATCTTTGCTCTTCTCTGATCCTGGGCCAGCTCCAAGGGGTTGTTCCAGGAGTTAGGAGTTGCTAGAGCTCAGAGATGCTCCTTACCCCAGCCACACCCCTTACTCCAACCACATCCCTTACCTCCAGCCAGGGTCACTATGCCAGTCACAGAGAGAGAGTTACTGTGGTGGGACTTTGCCACCCAACAGTCTCTATACTCTGGAATGATCCTCCCATAGCTAGCAAGAGGTTTTAGGGCCACTTGGTACCAGCAGAGCTGTACAAAACTGCCCTAAGGTAGGGGAGGATCCAACCCCTTCAGTCCAGATCTTTACCTCAGTTTTTCCCACAAAGGACTGAAAAGAGTCAAACTGTTTCTTTAGCTGAAATAGGACTGCAGGGAGGGGTAAGTCTACAGGAGCTGCATGTGTGCATCTGAGAAGAATAGGCCAAAGACCATTTTTTGAAGATAATTGATATTTCAGGATTTTTTTTTTTTAATTATTGGGCTTTTTATTTAAACTGATAATAACTGTCTTCTGGATCTGCCATTTACCACCTAGCCAAGTTCCAACCACACAGACCACATATAGGGGTTCAATGGAGGGGAGCAGAGATAATACAGAGTTGGCTCAATTCTCCCAGCAACAAAATTTAAGTTAAAAGTATGGCTACTTGATCCTTTCATCATTTTTTGGGGGAAAACATTGAGGTACAAGTCTGGACTCCACTAATTTTTGTTCCAGTTAAGTTGATGACTTCTCCATAGTGCAGTGAATTGAAATCAGCCTGAGTAAACTTTTTCAACTATCATTTTTCATTAGCATATCTGATGTTTTACTTTAGAAATTAAACTTGTCACTTTACTGAACTCCAAATATGTCTCTCCGATGACAGACCCAGCTTCTGCCAACATATGCAGGGCCTGGGAAATCTAGTTATGTTTCCCAGCCTTCCTCACATATCTTGAACAATGAGCTAAAACTAAACTACTTGGCTGGCTTCAAATAATTAATATTTCTTTAAGTATAGAGGAGAGGATACTTAATTTTAATTTACTGCTACTACATTTAGTTAAATTCTGAATGAGGATTTTCATTTGACACAATATTCTGAAAATTCATGAGAGATGGAGCAGTGTCTTTTAATACATTAATTGACTAAGTCTGCCAAAAATGACAATTTATTTAAATTTATAATGAAGGGTAGAACAAGTGCCTGTGTAGTTTCATCCCTGGCACAATGAATGGAGAAGCCTTTTTGAGACTTTGGCCCTGTATAATTTTATTTCTTTTGCTGACTTGATTTTATGTTATAACCCGTAATTCTTTACATTTGGGGTTTGCCTCATAAATGGGTAATAAATTGTGACCTTCAGCCATCACTTTCATCTTCAAAAAACTGATGAATTTTGTTTACTATTATTAGTAATGAAACTTCCTATTAGTTGTTTAGAATTCTTCTTAACAAAAACCTACTTCTGTATGTATGAACATCACACATCAAGTCAAACAAGAAGTTATCATCACAGGCCAGTGCAGCATTGACACCCTGATAAATATAGTCCTCTGTCTCTTCCTCTTTTGTGCTTGAAATGAAAAGCCCAAGATACATTAATCCCTGTATTAAATTTTCTAATCTTATAAAATGAACATTAACATCATTCTGCCAGCCTTTAATTAATGCTGGGTTCTTCCTTTCTTTTTTAAGGCCAGAAACAAGTAACTCATACAGTGGACTTACCAGTTTTGTTACAGTGTTTTTGAAAGCCAGCTGAAAGCAGAAAAGATTGTAAAGGAATGTGACTAGTACAGAAACAATCTTTTCTGCTTTCATAAGCTTGTACCATGCTCTGTGAGTGCAAGTAGTAAAGGTAAATAGGAGTGACTGCTGGCTCTTGTGGCTTCAAGAAATGATCTCTACAGTAATTGACTTCCGTTGTCTCTATGAGCTTCTGTCCTCAGAAACACTGGGCCAGATACAGACCTTTATGCAACTCCAGTCATGTGCATAGGCCATGAAGAGAGACCCAGGCCCCAGCCCCAGGGAATTCACCCAATTTAGTGACAGCATAGGGTTAGTATACAAGACTTTTTGTGACATTCTTTACAGCCCCCCAAAAAGGGGAACATCATGGGCAGGACAGGAGAGAGGCTGGAATACCCTATACTTCAGCAACTTTGGGCTATAGCAGAGCCCATAGACATACAGGTAAGACTGCCATATAATTAGAGTGGCTCCTGGGGTTGCAGTGGCCACTGGAGCAGCCCAGAATCCGGGAGAACCAAAGGTGGCATAAAGCCTTGTTGGCCCTCAATCTCATCAGCCTTCATCATCTGTGGCTCGTCTCCTGTGAGGAACAGCACAGAATCTGGCCCACTGAGTTACTGCATAGTAACACTTTAAACTGAGATTAAATATGCTTCAGGGGCCACATCTCTCTCTGACATCCTGAGTAACTTGCTTGGGAATCAGGTGACTCCCTGGAGACAGAGGGGCGCAATGGTCCAGCTACACATGCAGATGTACCCAAGCTAGCTTCAATCTAGTGAACATATGTCCCGGTAGCAGTGAAGCCATGGCAACTCGGACTTTGGTAAGGGCAATCTATTTGAGGGATGTACCCATGGTCCCAGGTGTCATGTACTCCTTGTACACAGTAGGTTGCAGGGCTGCTACTAGCATGTCAGGCTTCTGTATCAGATGCACACTGACAACAGAGCTTCCGTCTCAGAGAGAGACACACCAAATGTGATCACTTTAAGATCCTTTAATTCTTTGCCATGTCTGGCTAAGGTTAGTGTAAATGGGGCATTTACGTGGTTGAACGTAACACAGGTTAGCAATTCACTGCACATGGCGAGTTTATGTAGCCAGGGCTGAAGCCCATGCTGGTGAAGCCCATGCTGGTGCTATTAGTGCTCACGCTAGGTAGATTAAAACTAGGTCAGGGTTTATCTGTGTGCTGCAAGTACACCTCTGAATGCAGTGCAGGCAAACTGGTGGCACTACACTGGTGGCGGTGTGTAGTGTACATGTAGTGATATGATAGAGTGAAAAGCAGGCTGCATCCCCACTGCAGTGTGTACTTACATGTTTCAGTGGAAGGCTCTGGCAGAGGGGAGGCAGTGGGGAAAGGCTTCAGCGGGAGCTGGCAGAGCCTTTCCCATTGCTGGAGTCTTTTCCTGCCATGGGTCCAGGACACCAGCAGGAGCGGGACACTGGACTACTAAAAACAGCTATGTAGAAAGGAAGGCACAGCATGGGTGAGTAGAGAGCCATGTAAAGTATATACTCGGGTACATACCCGCACCCTTCAGGCGTGTCTTTATTGTACTCACCTAAGCCTTACCTCAAGTCTACACTGCTGTTTTTACCCATTATGGGGGGTGGGTGGGTTAATAATATATGTACACTACATGCCACCAAAAGAGGCATGCAGCGTAGGCAGGCACTTAGTGTTGTCCACCCCTCCTCCAGCCCATCCTCCAACAAGTTGCTGTGGAAAGAACTTTTCTGACCTGGCTTCAGCACAGCCTCATGAAAGCCAGATGGGACTCCCCACATAACTGAGCTCTGCATTGCATAGGGGATTTGTGGTCTTACCATACTATGAACCCGTTTCTGAAAATAAGGGAAATCGCATTGTTTGAGCGTTAGAATAGGGCAGTAGGAGTCAGAAGACCTGGGCTGTGATTCTTCCTTCAGCTACTGCACCTGTATGCTTCTGCTGCCACTGTACAGGAGGGTTAATTGTACAAAGAAATAGCTGGTGCACTTCATACTGAAAAGAGGTGTATCAACATAATGTATTTGAGAGTTCTTTCCTCAATACAGGAATCACACATCCTAAAGCTAGACAGGTCATGTTTATCTTCAAAATTTAGCAAATGAAAGAGACAGCTTTTCAAAAAATGAAACCTATTTTCTTCTAATGACCCAGTTTGCTACTTAATTCAATGCAACTTTCCCTAATATAGAGAGCTCTGTCCAAATGAATACCGAAGAGATCAACAAACCTTGGCTGCCAAACAAATGTAGTTTTCTGAAAAAGGGGCAACAGAATTATATTAAATAGGCCAGATTCTTATCCTTATCCTGGAGTAAATCTGGAATAATGCCATTTAAGTTAATGGAACTATTCCAGCTGTATGTTTGTTTATAATTTGTAGCACTATGGGTATATTATTGGACTCAAAAGGATTTTGAAATGCATTTTAGTTTTCTTTGAGCTATTTATAGAAACTGATATAAATAACAGAAAATGTTTACCCAGGCTGTTTTTCTTTTCAGCAGAACTAAACCATGCTGTTACAGATTCATTCTTGATAGATGTTCCCTTTGAGAACCATACAGCTATGTTAAGAATATTAGTTTTAAGTAGCATTATATCTGACAGACAGTATCTTGATTAAGATTAACTTTAGTGAAGACAAATGAGGGCTGCTTAGTCATCTGTTTGGCATGATGAGGCTTGCATCTTCAAGCTAATGCTAGAAGTAATGAAAATTTTCCATTTTCTTACTGAAAGCACAAATTAGATGTGTGCAGCCTTGCTTGCCCACCTGTGCTGAAAGTGTACACCTATTAGAAAGCATTGATGCTACAATTTCATTATACAGGTTTTGCTACATAATGGGGTTGTGCTGACTTTCCCAGCTCATACAAGGATGTAAGTCAGCAGAGTCTGTTTCAGACAGAATGTTATTTAAACAAGGTTAAGTTTAATTGCTACTGAGGCAAATAGTCCTTGTTTCTTCATTAATATGACAGTCATGGTATTTGTTTTATTGTTTTTAGTGGGGGGTGGAGAGTAATTCATTCAGAGATTGAGGTACAGTATAATGTATACATGTATTTAATTCTGACATTTTGCCTTAGTAGTAGTACTGAGCACACCTTTGAGAAACAATTAATTAAGCTGCCATTTTGAATGTAAAGGGAAAGATAGATTTTCATCTTGAGCAATGTTAAAATTAAAAAAGGCAAATGAAAATAACCGATTTCTTTAAGTATTTTTAACTTTAACTGCCTACTGTTCTTATGATTGTGTAAGTTTAATGTGGTATTTTCCATTTGATATTTTTTAAAACAGATTATATTGAAGGTTTGTCTTTAGGAAAAAAGTATTGTTTGTATGCCCCAATCCTGCAATGGTGCACATGCTTACTTTCACAGCATTCCTCATGTGCTTAATTTGAACAAAAATGAGGCTCATACAGCCTGTGAGCTGGAAAGGCTGTCATGCAAGTGGGGAAAGACTGTACTAGATGCCTTTGCTTGCCAATGGATTTGTTAAATGAATTCCATCACTCCTCCTGTCCCCCCCTCCCCACACAGTTCCCTACAGAGTACTTGATCACATGGGCTTGGTGAGGATGTGTGTGTGAAAATTTCACTCCAATTCAGTGATAATTTAAAAATAAACAAAACAAAAAAATCCAGCCCAAATAAACAAAGATGAAAAAAATCCAGTAAAACTAAAAACAATACTAAGGGAAATATTAAAAAGATTTTACCTTCCTGGTTTTGTTGTCTTTATGTAGTAATAAATGTTTGTGGAGAAATCTACATCCAGACTGATATTTTTATTGTGGATATCTAGATTTCATTAAAACAACAAGAGTCCTGTAGCACCTTAAAGACTAACAAATTTCTGCAGGCATAAGCTTTTGTGGGCTGCAACCCACTTCGTCAGATGCATGAAGTGGAAACCGCAGATAGGAGGTGTGTGTGTGTGTGTGTGTGTGTATATATATATACACATACATTAAAGTGTGAGAAACATAACATTAAATACCCTCTTTCCCGACACGATACTCTATGCCTGTTTTACAATGTTGTACATAAGAGAGGAGGAGGACCATTCCCATCCCTGCAAGCTATCTTCTTTCACTTTAAAACATATGATGGGACACAAGTATTTTGATAGTCCTTACAATGAAAATATACATTGCATTTAGATTGCCCAAGATGTCTCACTCCCTGAGAATAATTTTTGATAAATCAATGAAAATGATAAATGGCCTATAAAAATACACTTTGGTCTGGCCTAATCTTGGATCTGTTTTATTATCATGTTTCTGTCCAGAAGTAGAATGTCATCTCTGAACTGGACCTTGTGCGTATACTTTCCAGATCAGAAACACAAGCAGCCAGTCAAACATTTAAAAATACACCAGCACGACACTACTGCATGTTTTATGTCTTAACATTTCCTGTGACTGTAAACAGCATTAGTCCTTTCTCAACTGTGCTGGTTTTTGGATCATTCAGTGAAAGACACATGTTTTTGGCAAATCTAATTTTATCATTGTTGCTGTAGTCATGGTATTAAATTTCAGCTACTTCTGTGCAGAGATCAGTGTTCAAATAAAGTGTTTATTAGGAGTGAAGGAAGAAGTATCCTAATACCATCGTTGCTTCAGATTTAATTCAAGAAGCTACTAGTGAAGCAACATACTCCCTTCAACTCTCATGAATGCCTTTTTAAAGGGAAAATAAGGCTCTAAATCAAATCTGAATTTTCAAGAATTTAAATGGTGCATGCAAGCCTGTTCTTTCTACATGTGTATAGTTTGGGCCACAAGGGGAAGATAAGATTATCAAAGGGTCATATTTGTACCAAAGGGAGGACTAGTAGAAGAAGAATAAATAGCTATTCCTTAGATAATGCTTTTCATCAGTAGATTTCAAAGCATTTTACAAAAGAGATAATAAAAAAACAGACTCACACGTGTATTAGAAAATAAACTATTCAATTTACGCTGTTCATGGCATCTTACTGTTCATTACTGGTGAAAAAATTGGACAGTGACTTAGTGTCCATTAAAAATATTTGAGTTTTGTTAAATAATGCAATTGCATTATTCATTATTACCATTTATCATTCATTATTCTCATGCTAAAAATAATTCAGAGAGAAGCAAAACCACATGACTTAGAAGCTCAGTTCATTTGTAGAGCTGGTAGAAAAATCTTTGGAATTCAAATCTGACCCATTTTTCCTTTAAAATATTCAAAATGTGATTTTTTTTCCCCCCCAATCAGCTCTATTTACAATTATTTACATAATTTGCTGAATGGACTTTTCTGCTTTGCAAAAGGTTCATGAAACCAAAATTCATCAAATTATATATCTGAAAAATTTTATTCTGACCCAACTCTGGTTGTGGGTGTGGCCTAAATATAGTAATGCACTGGATATTTTCAGAACTGAGTGAGGCCTAAGGTGGCTAATTTAAATGAGCACATGGAAACCAGTTATGGTTTTGTCAAGGATAAGCCAGGAGGCACAGGTAGCATCCAGTCAACCTTCTATGGGACTCAACCTACTATTTGATCAAGAGAGAGAGGAAAAAGACAGTTTTTAGTGGGAGTTAGGTTTTAGGGGCAAGAGACATCCTCTGTGCTCACTAACATGATGGCATTATTTGGGTTCACTTGTCCTTGGTACATATGAAAACCTCCTTTCACTTCTTGATCTCTTCTTGTGGTCTACTGTGAATATCTACAATGTTGATTCTAGCTGCAGTTATCTCATAACCCTTGCTTCTGATCAGCAGTGAGTACATGGTCCTACAACAGCTTAGGCTCCAGTACTTCAGTGAGGAAAAGTTTTACCCTTTTTCAGGATCTACAGCTGGGAGATGGTACAGAGTCTGCTGCCCCACATGGTCTGAGTTGGAGACTGGGACTTTCAACCCAAGAGCAGCAGCACACTTTATCACAGTTAGTGCCTGAGGGAAACCTACCTTCTTTCCTGGTCTGTTGCTTTTCATTCACGGCTGCTGCTTGGTGTAAGGGCAGCATCAACCAAATATTGAATGCAGTCTACTTAATCTCTCAAGCAAGTGGGGGACAAGTTCACACTGGCCTTTATCATTTCTTAAAAAAGAAAAGAAAAATAATTTACAAGAGTCTACACACGTATGAATCTAAAGTTGTGTAAAATAAAAATTAATTAAAAAAAAAATGGTGGTCCTGATTCTCCTGACTTGCAGCAGTGAAACTCCATTGACATGAGTAGAACTACTCTAGATTCCCTCTGGTATAACTAGAAGGGAGAGCTGACCCTATGTTTTTTTGGGAAACGGTATGTAATCACATGAGTATAGATTGTAATACAATGTATACATCTAATGGAAAGTTTATGTTCTGTGTTTAACCTATATTTTATATTTCCTGACTTTTGAGTGCTTCACTGTGAAATCTTAATGTCTCTTAATACATTCACAGGCTGGACCATAGCTTTTAAACCACAGCCCTGAGTAGAGCTATCATGCTATCCTATGAGGAGTCTCAGGCCAGCACAATCTCTCTCCAGGGCTGATGCACAAAAGGGGTGAGCTATCTGCATTGTCCTCCATCACACCAGCCCTACATCCCGGAGAGGGGCAGGGCCAAGACCCTTCCTCCTCCTTGTCCCTCCCCGTCCTCTTTTGGACATGCTGCTCTTGTGGGGATGAAGAGCAGGAGGGAGAAATTCTGGCACTCCCTAGAGTGTTAGGACTGCTGTTGTAAGTGGGACTGGGACAGCCACATTATGGGTCTGGCCAATTTCTGGAAGTTGTGTAGTTGTCTCATGCTCTCGTCATATAAATACATATAGCAACATACATGTGTATGCTACATGTATTTTGAGTGCCATCCGTACACAAAGCAATGACATCTTTGGAATGGGGCAAAGTCTAGTATTTTGTTCTAGCTACACTATGTGCATTCAACTGGGTATTTCCTGAAAATGGCTTTGTACTTACACCTTCCCAATTAGGAATGTTATATTGAAAAATGGTTGTATGAACTTCAGATATTCTCATGAGATAATGAAAATGTATTGTTTCTACTAAACAGAACAAAGGATTATACATTCAATATCACTCCAAGAAAAAAAGATTGGATTTATTTGCCCAGTTTTAGGAAAGCAATTAAAGGGAATGTAAACCAGAAATATCAAAAAGTTTCAGGGTTTGAAACAATTAGCTGCACATTGATTTTGTTTTCCAGAGACAGCACTTGCTTATAGTCATATTTATTTTTCAGTGTTATTCAGATCAGGACTGGTTAGTGCCTTTCTTTTGAGTAATGGGAGGATATTGTGCAGAGGACTGGCTGGGGAATTCTTAGATTCCCAGGCAGAGTGAACCGCAATTTCTTGCATCTCTCTTTCCTCTATCAGCAAGGTATATAAATCTGTGAATGTTTAATTTTGTCCAATGACAGTAAGGCAAAATATTACTGGTACAAAAAGTGTCATGTATAAAGCCCAGATGCCTAATATCCATGTGGTATGCTGGAAGATCTGACTGGATGATCAGAATGGTCCTATTTGGCTAGAAAAATCTATAAAGCACGAATGAAAAAAAGTTTAGAGGAAAATTGACTTTTTTTTCCCCTTTTCCATCAACATTTTTCGTATATGCGGAGCGGGAAAGGGTGGTCAAAAACCCACAAATACACACACAAACAGCCACACCCCTCTACCCACATCAATTTTTGGCCAAACACCACATTGGTTTGGTTTTTGGGTTTTTTTTCAAACACAAATTTAAAAGTCAGTTTCTGTGGAAATTTTCATTTAATCAAAAAGGCCATTTTTCTCTTGAAAAAAGCTTGATTGAAAATTTTAAACCAGCTCTCATTTCTTAATTCTCAGCCAAAAGACCCAGGTGTACAGAAACTTACTCTACCTAGCTGAGATGGATGAAGAGCTGAATGGATGGTGATCAAAAGTTAAATGTTTGAATAAATTGTCAGTTCTGAAAACATGAGTGTTACAAAGAACTAGAATTCACAAAATCCATGCATACACTGGCTTATGTGTACTGCCATATGCTTTTTGATAAAAAAAAATAAAAAGCTTTCTATGATTTCTGTATCCTACTGATTGTAGTTTGAAATATAAAAAAGATGTTTTAAACCTTCATCATGAAGCCATACATAGATGATAATGGTGGTTAGATTGGTGAAGGTAGTTATTCCTAACCTCTGTTCATACAGTCCCTCACTTACGGAAATGATCATGTCTTCTCAGGGTAGTTTGAGATCATTATCACATTTAATATAACACTGCATTTAAAATAATGCTTCAACATCAATTAAAGACAAAGATTAAATCACTATATAATTAGGAAACCTAATCTTGCATCCCTCACCCTACCTTTTCTTGAGTAGAAAATGTATATCATTGGCGTGCACACTGGATTATTATTCTACTCAGAGTTACTATGAAAACATCATTAATTTGTTTTTAGCATCTATTTTCTGGTAAGGATGGGTGCATACACTAAATCTTACTTTAATAACTTGTTACAAGCTCTGTATTTTACATGATTATCATACTCACAGTACTATAGGCACCATTCTTTAAATAATGAATTGCATGTTTCAAAGTTCCGGAAGTAAAGAAAAAAAAAAAAACCACTATGCCTTTAGACTATATAACAAGACTAATATATAATCTATTGAACTCTTAGGGTAAAATTCTATACTGTGGTTGAGTAGAAGAGAGTGTTAAATAATCTTATCATTAGTATTTCTACAGAGCCATAAAATGAATGATATTTAAAAACAGAAGGTGAGAAGGTCATGGGCACCTTTCACCAGGATCATTCTACAGTACTTGAGGGAATGCTAAGAAGCACGTCTGGCTCATGTTCCTACCCACACACAAGTGAGCACAATCATTAAATCAGGGACTGTGTCCATTGACTTCAGAGTTACAGAAGGGTAACTGAAGGAAGAATTTAGCCTCTGGTCTTAATGCTGCATAAGCAAATGAATTAGTTTTATTAGAGTTGTGTGATTTTTAGCCATTTATCCTTTAGCCTTTTAGCCATGTATCCTTTAACTGCAGTGGTAAAGCCCCAATACATTTACATCCAAAATACAGGTATATCCTAGACCCATATTTACCTTGTCTGTAGTTGAATTTTCATTGTATATTCCAAATTTATCTGATTGTCTCAACAGGGTCTGATAGAACAGCAGCTGACATCTGTGGATGCTTTGCTATTGCCTCATACTGAAGCCATCAACTATAATCAGCTCAAAAGAGCATCAGTCACTGTCATAGTACAGCTGCAGTACAGGAATTGTGGATCATAGACTTGCTTAAATCAGTGAAGGGCAGAAGGGCAGAAGGACAGAAATCAGTCAGGAGCCTAATATATAAAAAAAAAAGTTATTTTACTCTTTTAATTTTAAACCCATTATAAAATTCTAGGTAACAGATACATATTAGTCATTCCAAATAACTCAGGATATGTTTTTCAGATAGGGGGCTGTGTTTTGAGAGTGCTGTCCTGAACCGAAACCTACCCTGAATGGATTTGTGTGGGCCTTGCTCAGCAGCTTTAGAGACTGTTGGCTCCACCTGTGTTTGACTCTACCAATTAGCTCCATCTAGCTCGCTAATATTTTAACCCCATATTCCCCCACTTTTTGTTTTTTAACCACTCAAAATAGTTTGCCTCTTTCACCTCTTCAGACCAGGAAAGTTAAGTGACTCTGTGTGGTCACATCACCAGCCACCAATGAATACACTAACACAACCAATATGACACAGAAAAATTTAACTAAAAAGAATAACAAACTTTGTGTTTGGTAGTTTCCCCAGCCATCTCAATGGGAAGGTGCCATGTGACATTTCTGCCACTATCTGATGCTGTATGAACCTATAATTCAGAAGTATTCAGATGCTCACTGGCAAGATTAAAGTTAGTATCTAGCAGCAAGTTCTCCTGGCTTCTTCTGCAACAGAGAAAACCTCAGTTGTAAATAAATACACCTTAAAGGTAAGAGTGCTCAGTGTGTTGTGTGTAGTATAACTGTAGGAGGCAAGCTGTTCTGTAATGTGTACCCTGTGGTTTGAGTTTTCTCTACTTATTAGGCTTCATATAAAGTTGTGATATAGGATTTAAAGAAAATTAGGATCACCTTTTGTATTACCCCATTATTAACTGGGATTTCTTTTCTAGTGGTTGATTGCTTTGACATTTTAAAAGAAATATGTGAAACAGTAATGTTTTGTTTGGCTTTCTGTGAACAATAGCTGAAAATCTATGCCTGGGAAGTGGGGAGAGAGAGGTAGAAAGGAAAGGTGATGGTAATGCCTTTTATCTGTGGATATTGTCTACCACTGGGGAAAGTACTCAGATAATTTTTGGAGATAAATCTAATTTGTTTTATATTTGTGAACTTCTGCAACCAGGCTTTGCTGTTTACCAGTATGTGCGGGGAGCTCTATGCACCTTTTCGAATGGTGGTGGAGGTGCCATTCTAGTATTTGCACCTAGTCTACTTCCAAGCCAAAATGCACCTGAGTCTTTCAGAATTATTCCTTGACTACATTTGCAGTGTGCCTCAGCAGAAGGGTGGTTTCATTAGTTCTTTTATCAATGTAGAGAACAAGTCGTCCTCTTCCAAATATTTAAGTACATCTTTCTATTGACTCCTGTGCATAAAACTAAGCATGTACCTTATTGTTTGCAGGACTGGAGCCTAGGGAGCCCAGTGTAAGGTCCCATTAGGGATAAAATAAAATGTTTTTCAGTGCATGTGTTTAAGAGGGGATGGAGGGTTTTGTGCTTTCCATGGAGTAGTGATGAGAATCTGGAGCAGTGATGGGAAGGCTGTATGAAGAGTAAACTTTTTTTTTTTTAAATAAGTGGTTCTAGTTGTCTGTCTAAAAAGGAAATCAGTTTGTGAAATTGCACAGAAGTCAGTGAAGATAATTTTTGTCTGACAAACTGAAAAGAGTTAGTAAATCAACAACAGAGGAGACTTTTGTAACCAAAAAGGTCCTGTTCTTGCATTCCTTGGATGCTTCCATTTACTTCAGTTAGCATTTGGGATATAAAAAGTGGCAGAGAGAGCCCCTAAAAAGCTGCTTAGTGTAGTCTGGCATCTTTATTATTTTTAGGGTGAAGATATTTACTCAGCCACAATGCTAGTATATAGTGTGTTCATCTTGATCTGTGAACTAGAAACAAACAGTTCATTTTTAGTCATTATTTAAAAAGAATCAATGGATTCTTTAAAAAAAATAGTAAGGGAGGTGTGGAGTAGAAGCTAATATCTGAAGCCCTAATCCTGCAACTGTGTAGCCCCTGTGTGAATGTAAGAGTCAGCTTGTCCAAAATCTCCAGGAACAAAGGACTGCCCATGTGAATCCAATTATAGTATCAAGGCCACAGTAAATGGATTTTGTAAATGTATGCAAAAATGTCTTCTGAAACAGCCTAACCTAATGAAATACTGAGCTCTGGAATAGCTATGGCATGTTTTCTTGGTGTTCCTTGTTAGCTGCTTGGTTTGTCTGATGTTTTAAGTGGGGATAGTGATGAGTACATTCCTTTATCGTTCTTGTTGACTGTAATCTCATAACACTGACTGTGCTGTGCACTGACTTTGTGAATGATTGGCAGTAAAATCTCAGGACCTGAAAAAAGTTAGTCTTTTAGGATGCCAAAGATCATGGGCAAGTAAATTTTTCCTCAGCTAATATCTGTATACAGTACAATATTGCAAGGGAATAGGGAAAAAATTATGTATATTCAGAGAATGTATCCTGGAGGAATAGAGGGAGTAAAATCCACATATTTCCATGGACAGACTCTTTTTCATGAGCACAATTTTCAAGTGGTACCTGCAGTGATTTCTAGTGGGCTGTTTTAGAGGTACTTCCACTCTCTCTCTTTCATCTTCTGTGGCTATACATAGCACCAATGCCTTTCTATATAGGAACAACCCACATCAGAGAGTAGAAAAATCAGAGTTTGTTTCCATAAAGTTTCTATTGACTCCGTCAGATGCATTAGATTTGCTCCCCACCTTGAGGAAGTGTCACTCCCTCAAACTTACAAGACCCATCAAAAATAAGGAGCACCTGCACTGTCAGCCGCCTGCTGTTCCTTTCCTTTCTGGACACCATGGCTCTGCAGAAGCAATGCAGCCAGTGTCTCCCTCCATCCACAGTTCCCTCCTCAGCTCCCTTACGGAGGAGAGGGGCTCCACAGTGTTCACAAAAATCTTATGCTTGGCGAGTAGCAATCTTCCTGACCCTGACTCTCCACTACCAAGCCTAGACAATACAGAGCTTTTGAGAGTGGGCATCCGGGCTGGGAGGTGATGGTAGGAAAATAGCTGAGAAAGCATTCCTGGCCCCTGTCTGTCAAGGCTGAATCCCCAGGCTGAGGCGTTCTTCAAAGGTGGATGTGAAATGGAGTGTAAAGGCCACTGAATGAATGTCTAGAATTAACAGAGGCTGTAACAATATCTAGAAGGATCAATAATGTTAATTTTCAAGAAAAAAATCATACGTAAGCCTTAAAATTAGCACTACCAATCTTTTCTGTTTTAATTGGGTTTTTTTGTTCCTTGGTCAGATATTTCTACAGTACCTGCCACTTTGCCAAGTCTTGCTGAGAGTAAAAGATCAGTCCACCCTATTTCTTCAACTGATTAGTTAACAACAGGTTTGCTTCCAACAGTGCCACAGTCATATTTCAAAAAGCAGAAAGGTATAAACCCGCCAACTTTCCAGGTATCCTTAGGAATCTTGCCCTGCCACTGCTATGCTTTACCAGGTCTTTGAGTAAAGAGAGGTTTCTAGGGTCAGAGCCTTACTCACTTGAATATCCCTGTGAATCCAAAGGGACTACTCCCATGAGAAAGGGTTGCAGGATTAGGCTTTAGGTCTCTTGGACTAACAATCCAATGCTAAATCCACCCCTAAGGGGGGAAAAGAATCAGAGATTAAACTATCTCAAAGGTGAGAGCACAAACTAAAGCAAAATAAGGTCAAGACTGTTACCGAAGATTAGGGGAAAAGGCTTTTTATTCAGAGGGCAGTTATTGTGCACAGCAGACAAAAGGCAGTGGACATATTCAGAAAAGGTTTCAATGCAATCTTTGAGTCAGTGTTCGAAAAACACCAAACAGAGATGGATGGCCCCCTGGCTTCTTCCCTGGATTAGTCTGCTGGCTATTTTTAAATCTTTCCCAGTCCAGTTCAAAGAAGTGAATCTCAGAAAATACTGGTTCTCTTTGGGCATCAGAGATTTTAGCATGTGACGCTGTGCATTAGTCAACAATTTAAAAGATAATATTTTATCTAGTTATCATAGTACTGTTAAGCACCTTGGCACTTTACCTGTGCTACCCCATTTAGGTGGAGGGGAGAACTCCATCAACACCCATAAAGCAACCATTTTATCCTCCTTAAAATTCACCCCGGCCATGATGCATACAGGAAGGTGGCATGGTTAGGCAGATAGTTCAGTTGTGATTACTGTTACCAATTGTGCAGGCAGCTAAGCTATGCTAAAACATATCATATAGTTACACCGTGTCCTTCCCCTGCCCAACTTAGTAGATGACAGAACGAGGAGCAACGGTCTCACATTGCAGTGGGGGAGGTCTAGGTTGGACATTAGGAAAAACTTTTTCACTCGGAGGGTGGTGAAGCACTGGAATGGGTTACCTAGGGAGGTGGTGGAATCTGCATCCTTAGAGGTTTTAAGGTGTGGCTTGACAAAGCCCTGGCTGGGATGATTTAGTTGGAGTTGGCCCTGCTTTGAGCAGGGGGTCGGACTAGATGACCTCCTGAGGTACCTTCCAACTCTAATCTTCTATGATTCTATGATAACTGGTTTGTTTTGCCCACCTGTTATATCTTTCATTAAGGCCCTTATCCTACAAGTTACTCAACACCTTATATTGAGGTCATTTGACTCCACGGGGGCACAGAGTCGCTTTCAGGATCGGAGCCTTTGACTGCCAGTAATTTGAGGCTGGGACTGGCACAGATTAACTCAGTGGGATTTCTACCTGATTAAGGCTTCTCAGTGCTACCATGATATAAATATGAATACTTTCCCTTAGGATGTAATTGTTGTATTTCAGGTGCTATTGTGTGGCAACTGTTGCTAAATGTTGACTTTTGTAAATTATTGTGTCGCATTAAAATATTGACTTTTAAATAGCAACTTGCGTGTTGCAATTCATTTCTAATGCATAAGGATATCATTAAATGTATAATAAGATGGCCATGGACAACTCAAACATACCCAACTATGCTAGTTGAAAAGAAACCAAGAAAGAAGGTGATTTGGGATGTTTGAAGTAGCTCTAGCTTTTAACCCCTCTAATTCAATAGTACCAGTCTGTTAGCTGGCAGTAATGTCTCTAAATGCATTTTACTTTTTCACTAAATTTAGACTGGCAGCAAACATTTATGTGAGTTACTGAGTCTGACATCTAATTAACACTGTCTTTACAGGTTTAATGAGGAGTGATAAATTTCTATCCTTTCTTTGGCATGTTTTAATTAGTTGTAATTAGGAGTGGAGTGACCTGAAAAGATTGTTGTCCCATGGATTCACAATAAATTTGTATAATTTATGTATGCAGAGACAGAATAAACTTTTATGGATTGAAAGACCCAAAGGTTATTTAAATAACTATATCAGTCATATAATATCCTTCTGTAAAGCTCAGGTAACCAGAACATTGGACATTAATATTTTACTGCACTGCAGGTGATGCTTCATAAATTACATTTGTTTTTTGTCTGAAGAATAGGTAAGCATTGCAATCTTCATCTGTTGCTAGAGTCTGAGACATTCATTGTGGGCATTTATCTTTAGTGATATTCTAAATTTCAGGCAGAGAGATTTTATGTATGTGTTTTTTAAAATATTTATTAGTATGGTCCTTAAGACAGAATAGCCACTGAAGTGAAACAAATATAAACATATGAAAATATTGCTTTCATTAAGATTAAAACATAGCTACAAGCAGCTTTCTTGTTAAAGTCATGCTGCAAAAATAAACTGGAATCCAACTTTGAAGTGACTGAGCTCCTTACTACATTGAAAGATAGCTTTGTGGAAGTGTTATTTATTTTTTACTAGTAAAGGATGTATTATTATAATGGTGAAAAAAATGTCTACAAGATTGCTAAAAGACTTGCATTGTCTAACTCAGGCAGCTTCTAAAGAGTATTTGACTTAACTATTAAGGGACATTTGCATCTAATAAAAACTGCTAATATTTTAACAATGGTGTCTAATTCTGTTCCTGTTTTAATCAATGGGAGGTTGGTCATTGACTTTTCAATCTGAGTAGAAATGGGGTCCACTTAAAGTAGATTATAATGCTAAAAATATTGAACAGATAAATGCTATTAAGCTGCCAGCCATAAAATTGTCGAATGCCCTTCATATTATAAGCTAGTTTTATAAATTTCAGATCTTTGCTTGTAAATATTCTTTGTGTTATGTGATACTTGTGGAATCTGATTTTGTGAACCCTCTGTTAGCAGAACACCTGTTGACTTCAGTAAGAATCTTGTGAGGGGAGCATTTTCAGGTTCAGGGTGGAAATGGCTAGCAGCCCAGTCCTCTGAGGTACAATGCCCCCTCAAGTTCCTCAACTAAAAGGAGTTGTGGACACTTAGTACCTTGCAGGAAGTGTTCAGTAACATTCAATCCCCACCCCCTGCCCCAAAGCACTGTATTTAAGACTCCATAATAAAGTTGTCTTCTAGAAACAGGTGGAGTTCCTGCCTGCATCTGAGCCTGCACAAGTATTTTACCTTTGAGATATTAATTGCTCTGATCCACCTTTGCTATCAGAGGTATTTTTTCTGCTTTTACATTCTATCTTACTGGGCAGCGCTAGGGCTATCAAACAACGGTAACTGCAGGATGTAAAGCAGAAATGCCTGAAAGGAATGAGTGTATGGGGCAGGGAGAAGCAGAGCTGAAATTGAAACGCAGATGGAGAAAACATTCTGAACATCAAGAAGTCAAATGGGAGAGAGAAAATGCAAATAAAAAGGAGAGAGGATATGTACCAAGAAAGAACACAGGACAAGGAAAGTAGGTAATATACCTACAGCTGTAACCATTGCTTGTTTCAAGATACAAAGGATTAGAATTAAATTAGGTCTGTTATGTGATTTCCTTGTGATTGTCATAGATGAAAAATAATGCCATGCCCAGGGTTAAAATGTTTGTGGGAACAGAAGCTCTTTGGCTCCCTACATAGTTGAGGTAGGAGAATTGTGCCTGTGTTCCCATCTGCTTCAGGATAATTTGAATATACTGCTTTCTGGCTCCTTCGTTGGTGAAAAGGCAAAAGAGACTTCCCTAACTTCCAGGATGTGGTGTCTGCAAATTCTGCAGGAGTTCCATGAAGTGTTCAAATCTGCACAGTCTGGAGTTTATTCATACTCCACACTCATGATCTGCATTAAATGTGTTGTATTACTGCAGGTGAGTGTAACAGGATGCAAGTGTGCCAACCTAAGGTTATTCAATGGGGCAAGTGACACATTCTAATCTGGGCCCAGAATAGGTACTCAGAGCCAAGATGGACAAAAATGTAGCTTTTCCTTTTGGAGCTTTATTATGGAGGTGCCTTAGCTAGGCTAATCTCAGTTTGGGTTCAAAATTCTGTTTTGTTTTGTATTTTTTCTAAAAGTAGGCAGCCAATCCATGTGAAAATTCACAGGGTTAGTTTTTATGCCCTTTGAGTTTTCTGTGTAGATTTTGTTTGATTTCTCATCATACATTTTTAATAGGCAGTATTTGAATTTGGGCTTTGTCTGAAATTTTTCTTTGAAATATCATATTGTTCATTGCTGACCCATATTTCTCAACCATTCCCTGACTGCTTAAAACTTAAATCTTATGCAGTGTGCACACAGCTCTGATTGGTGGAGGCCAGGTGCAAACTAACCTGATTTGTGGGGGGTCAGAACCATTCAATCCTGATTAGCCAAACATTTTTATCCTGAGGAACTACACTTTTCTTTCAGATTTTTCCCACCACACACAGATGCTTGTGCCCAGCTGCAGATGGATAAAAGATTTTCCCATTGAACTTCTACCATCCCTGGTCTGCTCCCTCTGTCCTCATCCAATGCCCTGTACTCATCAAGCATTTAAAAAAAAAAAAAAAGAGTATTGCATGAATACATCTAGAATACTTTACCACCCATCCTCTGTAGCTGGTGGGATACTGGTAGCCTGCGCTTCCTGTCCTAATTTTCAAGCCCTCTGTCTTTTATAGGATGTGAGACAAAGAAACTCTTTTTTGGAGGGAAAATTGCTTTGCCATGATTAATTTCACTGTTTTCTGTTTCTGACAATTTCATTTTACCTAATTACTTATGCAATTTTTTTTTTTTTTGTATTATCTTTGTTACACGATCGATTAAACTAAAGGAATTTCTAATCTGGGCTTTGTTATTGACAGCTGAGATAACTGGCAGTTCTTACTGAGTTAAAAACATCTTTCAGTGGATCCTCGTTTCATCCATTATGGAAAGCATTTGCAATAGCAAGTACCTCTTATCAATCACAGAACATAATTACATCATAGGCACTCCTTATCAATGACCTAGTCTTGTTTATACCAAGACTTTTTATCAGCTTCAGGGTCTTTTCCTTAGACATCTGTATTCCCACAGACACGAATGATGGCACCAGCAATAATGAAGTACAGCTGAATACTTGATCACATGAAATGCCTGAATACAGGTCACTCACAGGTTAAGCATCAACACTCTGACGCTTAGAATTCAGACACACTCTTTACCAATATTGTAAAAGATTCTGGGGGAGTAGTTAATATGCAAATGAATTTAATATATGGGAAAAAGGGGTTAATATTTACTAACAGGTGCTAACAGTAGGAAAATAATACAGAAACTATTTTAGGAAGCAATTTGGGTTGCTCTACGGACATAATACCTGATACAAACCCACAAAAACATGGAAATGTAAAGTTAATATCTAATACCCTTCAGTCCTCTGCCAACAAACACACACCTTTATAATTACCACACCTAACATCATAGACCATGTGCCGCAACCTTAACTCTGCCTCCTGGGGATGCCAGCCTTCTATCACTCCTTTTAGTAGCCCTTTCTCCACACAACTCTTTGCCGAACTAATCTCTCCCAACACAACCAACTACTAAACCAACACTCAAAACTATTAGTAGTGGGGGCGGGAAGGGGTAACAATTCGGTAAAGTGATGTACGCAGGAGGGTGAAAATGGGACAGAGTTAAGATTATAGTGCATAGTATTCTTCTCTGGGACAATGCTTAGTATTAATAGTGACCAGGGTATTTAGATTTTAAATTTTCAAGAGCCAGAAGATGCCTGTGATGGCTTGAGCCAATTATTTTAGCTATTTTAAAAAGAGACCCATTTAACCTAGCCTTTGTTATTTCTTCGGACACCTGGTGGAAGGGATTAAAGTAATAATAAAGAGCCTAATGCTGCACACCTGATTCATGTAAGTAGCCTCATTGACTTCAGCTTCAATTTCACTCCAAAAGTGAGAAAGAACGTAAGACTGAGCTCACACTATGCTCTGATAAAGGGCTTCCTCTGTCTGTTAATTCACTTAGAACAAAAAGGAAGGTCTGTACCATTCTTAAAAACTGTTACCTTTTGTCTCACGTGTCTACTTGAAATGGTCTCTTTATAACTGAGCTTAGAGTGGAGCATGGAGGAGAAATAAGACATAGCTAAAATTGTTTAGGTATAGAACTAGAGGGTGCCCATTAGAGAGTGGTGTGCCCAGACTGTTCTGTATGTCTGAGTGCAGAGGGCCAGATGGGTGCTCCATATCCTCACCAATGCCACCTGTCCCCTTTGCAGTGATGTGAAGCCCAGGGGGTATGCTGAGTGAGCAGTTCCTGAGCTCCCCATAGTATAGGGGTAATGCTATTCCCAGTTCTTATGCAGGGTGTGCAAGGGGTTGAGAAGGCTTCTTGCACCCATATAAGAACTGGGGCCAATGTGGCCCATATAAGAAATACCATCAGAAACAAAAGAGGAAACTTGAAACAGAAAAAAAGAGCATGAAATGGAGAACTTTGAAAACAGCTGGGAGGAATTTCTTCCTCAGAAGACCGCTTTAAAATGGTACTAAAGAAAGGTTAATCATCTCAATTAAGTTCAGGTTTTAGTTTAACTTAATGCATTGGTTTAACAGACTTCCTTCTTTATTCATTTGGTCCATGATGTTAATTACCCTCCTCGCCTTTCGTTTTCACTGCTTTTTTCCTGTTCCCTTTATGAAAGATAAGTAAATTGTTCTAATTTACTTTGCCTAATGATTGATGACAATGCCTGGTTTAATCATTCTTTTGATGGCTGTTTCAGTCACTCTGTTGAGCCCTGCAAGTGAAGTGTACCATTTGTTAACTCATACAGTAATTTCAAATACTAACAACCCATCTCTCTCCCTGATTGAATATACATGCTTGCAATATAAGAACAAAAGGATTCCCCATCATGATATAGAAATGAGATATGGAAAAGATCTATTACATTGTGTGCTCTATCCTACTGCAAGAGCAGGATTGTTCCTTACAACATATTTTATAATGCTTTGTTTAGATGAGTTTTAAACATAATAATTGTGCTTCCAGCACTTTGCTTGGAAGATTATTCCATAGATCAACAGATCTAACTCTCAGAAAGCCTTTCCTGACATTTAGCCCATATTTTTCCTTTCTTAGGAGTCAGTTGTGCCTATCAGGAACTGGCCATTATTGTGTCTTCTGTTTGGCTGTGTTTATGATCCAGCAGACGCTAAAAGTAACGTTTTGTTCCTTAATTTTCAAAATGCACATATGACGCTTCAGGATCTCTTATTCTTAAACTAGTTTGATTTTAATTTGTATCTTATTTACTACAGAAAATGTAAGAAGCATGATTTTATATTTTGCCAGTTTTTCATTTGATCAGTTTGGTGGATTCTGACACATTGTGTTCTGTGTTACTCATTGATCTCATGTCAGGTCATTCCAAAATCTATTTGGATCCAGATTAAATTTGCTGAGCTCCAGCAAAATGAGTCATCTGATAGGAAATTGTCTTAAAAATTTGAGGCAAACTGGCAGAGCTTTTTTCCCTACACCATTTCTTGACTGGTAAATCTGAACTACTCCAGCATTTGTTCTTTTCATTCCCAAGTCCGAATATCTTTTTTTCTTCATCACCTCTACATGAAATAAACAATTTAAAGAAAATCTGGGGATCAAATTATTATTTTCTTTTGGAAATTAACATAAAAGACATTCAGAGCTTCAGCAGATCAACATCATGCCTGTGAAAACCACTTCTGAAGGTGAACTTCAACTTTTTTCCCCTCCAGTAATGTCCTTGAGTACAAGGGAATCAGACTTCAGTCTGCGGGGCTCTCTGTCTGGCATTTTTTGTTGGCACTAACATCACTGGGAGGGAAAAGATGAAACAAAATGTCATGAGAATCAGAAGGAAGATTATCCAGTTTGAGTCAGTTTCTGGAATAATTATCATCCCTTAAATACTGCTGCTCATCTCTCTCCTTTATTATTGCCACTGTACTGTCAGCAAGAGGAAAATAGTTAAATCCCAAATCATCCCCTTCATCTTTTTGGGCTGATACAATGAAAACCCTATGCAACCCCATTTTGAAAGCCTGTTCTACCTCTAGAGCATAATTCAACTTTTCCAATGGACCTCAGTGGGGAAGGAGCAGTGACAAGGAGAGCACATCACCCTAAATCTGTTGGGATTCTTTAGCAAAATTAATTGACAAATATTTTCTTTGACAGACATCTCTTCCAAGCTGTGGAACTTTCTACTGGGGGAGTAGAGGCATTTTGGGGTGCATTAGATTAAGGGGTGGCCCTGGTCATACTATGAGGGGGGAACCTTGTAGAGCTCCCACTCCCCCATGTGTGTTCCTGCAAAGAGAAGAGTGTATTCTAAGAGCAATGCAATGAAATTAATGAGGGGAAAATGGAAGTTTAATATATAAAAAAAACCTCTTGCAGAGAGATCACTAGGGTAATGGACTAAAATCCCAAAGAAAGTGGTGGAAAGCCTCATCATCATCAGTGATTAGAACCTTATTAGACACAAAACAAAAACAAAACAATAGAAAACAAAGCTGATGAGCTGGCAGGGAGATAGAAGGGATGGGCTAAAATAGGACACTTATCAACTGGAATCTAGCCAGAACACTGGGGATATATATGTGTGTATATATATATAAAGGCAGCACAACACCTTTTAATATTGAAAAATAATCAGCAAATATTGTATGTGTATTATGTCCACACCACAGTCATGGGTCAATAGAAAACAATACCATACAATCCCTTCCACTTACTTGGCATATCCCCCTCTTTGGAGACAGTGCTAATGTATGTTGTAATAACACTACAGTAACATAGCTTAAGCTTTTGGGCCAACGCTGTAATGACTTTCACCCAATCCAATCTCAATAAATTAATTGCCCATGGGAGTGAGTGCAGTATTGTGCATAGTGGCTGCATTTTGAATGACACTGCAAACAAGGATTGTGTTAGAAATGATTTTTTTAAAAATAAGTGAAGGAAAGAGCCCTGTTAGCAGGTAATTCCATTGTATTTCTCGCTCTTTCTGACTCAGTGCTCTTAGCAATGTGTGCATTAGTAATAATAATAATACTTAGCTCCTCTATAGTGCTTTGCAGGCGTCGAACTCAAAGTGCTTTACAAAGTGATTTTGTTGTCTCACTTTGTAATAGCTAATGTGACACCAATTTTTTTAAAAAGGCTCCAGAGGCGATCCCGGCAATTACAGGCTGGTAAACCTAACTTCAGTACCAGGCAAATTGGTTGAAACTATAGTGAAGAAGAATTATCACACACACAGATGAACACGATTTGTTGGGGAAGAGTCAACATGCTTTTTGTAAAGGGAAATCATGCCTCACCAATCTACTAGAATTCTTAAGGGGGGGGTCAATTAGTATGTGGACAAGGATGGCCCACTGGATATAGTGTACTTAGATTTTCAGAAAGCCTTTGAGAAGGTCCCTCACCAAAGGCTCTTAAGTAAAGTAAGCAGTCCTGGGATAAAAGGGAGGGTCTTCTCCTAAATCAATAACTATTTAAAAGATAGGAACCAAAGAGTAGGAATAAATGGTCAGTTTTCAGAATAGAGAGCGATAAATAGTGCTGTCCACAGGGATCTGTACTGGGACCAGTACTGTTCAACATATTAATAAATGATCTGGAAAAAGGGGTAAACAGTGAGGTGGCAACATTTTCAGATGATACAAAACTACTCAAGATAAATTTACTGTGAAGAGTTACAAAGGGATCTCACAAAACTGGGTTACTGGACAACAAAATGGCAGATGAAATTCAATGTTAATAAAAGCAAAGTAATGCACATTGGAAAACATAATCCCAACTATACATATACAATGATGGGGTCTAAATTGGCTGTTACCACTCAAGAAAGAGATTTTGGAGTCATTGTGGATAGTGCTCTGAAAACATCCACTCAATGTGCAGCAGAAGTAAAAAAAGCTAACAGAATGTTGGGAATCATTAGGAAAGGGATAGATAATAAGACAGAAAATATTGTATTGCATGTTTGTAAATCCATGGTATGCCCATATCTTGAATATAGCATGCAGATGTGGTCTCCCACCTCAAAAAAGATATATTGGAATTGGAAAAGGTACAGAAAAGGGCAACTAAAATGATGAGGGGTATGAAAAGCTTCCATATGAGGAGAGATTAATAAGACTGAGACATTTCAGCTTGGAAAAGAGATGACTGAGGGATGGGTGCTATGATAGAGGTCTATAAAATCATGACTGGTGTGGAGAAAGTAAATAAGGAAGTGTTAGTTACTCCTCAGAACACAAAAACTAGGGTCACCAAATGAAATGAATAGGCAGCAGGTTTAAAACGAACAAAGGGAAGTATTTCTTCACACAATGCACAGTCAACCTGTGGAACTTCTTGCCAGAGGATGTTGTGAAGGCCAAGACTATAACGGCGTTAAAAAAAGAACTATATAAATTCATGGCAGATAGGTCCATCAATGTCTATTAGCCAGGATAGGCAGAGATTGCTGTTTGCCAGAGGTTGGGAATGGCCAATGGGATGGATCACTTGATGATTACTTGTTCTATTCATTCCCTCTGAAGCACCTGGTATTGGCCACTGTTGTAAGACAGGATACTGGGCTAGATGGACTATCGGTTTCACTCACTATGGCCATTCTGATGTTCTAAAAGGAGGTCAGATCATTAGCCCCATTTTACAGATTGGGGGGGGGGGGGGGGAACTGAGTCTCAAAGTCACCCAGCAAGCCAGTGTCAGAGCCAGAAATAGAACCTAGGTCTCCTGAAGCTCAGTGCTCTATCCACAAGGCTCCACTTCCTCCCCACAATGCATTATATAGCACCCATGTGTACCACTTTAGTTCATTGTCCAGTCAATAAACCAGAATTAATTTGAAAGGACAACATACAATTAATTTTATGATGAGAAGGAAAGTACAGATTGCCTGCATTCTTAAGACCAAATGGAAGAGAGTACAAGCAAAAAGTCTTGGGGAAGGCAATAAGTTATTATACTATGGCATGCTGAATCAGAGAAATGGAGTTGGAACAATGTTAGACCAAGTCATGTGGGAACGTGTAATGGTTGTGGATAGGTAAGGATTATTTTGGTTAAGCTGGTTTTTGAAAGTGGCCCCCTAAATGTTGTGTGAATATACATCTCCAGTAGGATATGAGGGGAAAAAAAGATTTCTGAGGGAAAATGGATGTTGTTGAACAAAAAGCAATAGAGAGTCATCATAGAAGTTGACCTTAATGATCATGTGGAGAGAAATGATAACATGGCGGCCAGAGATATGGACATAGGAACAAGGAAGGGGAAACTATTTTATAGCATGCACATACTGACATAACTGTTTTTAATTTTATCATGAAGATTGAGAGGATGTCTGATGCTTGGAGAAAGGGGCGGTAGTTCATACGGTTTTTTTTCCTAAGAAGGAAGAGCATTTGATTGTGTAAGATTGGTAGTATGAGTCCAGATAGATTACTTCCTGGTGTTCTTCCGCTCAGTTCAGTTTATCAAAAACTATAAGGTTATCCCAGAGGAAAGCACTGCAACTCAATACAAAATGCTGCTTTTTGACCATGGATAGATATGTACATGAGAAGAAAATGATCCATAGCAGTATAGAAAATCAAGTGGTGGAAACTTAATGAAGCTGGCAAGGAGTTTAAAATGAAAGTGTCGGAGAAGGCTTAAGAGAAAATATGAATCAATTAATATGAATCATATTGTAAGCAAAGCTTAAGAATTGTATGAAAAGCCTGCTTGGTGAAACAAAAGCAAGAACCTTTTTCCCCAATGAGATCTGGTAGTGGCCTGGGAAAGTTTGAGAGGCCATGAAACAGAAATGTTTTAAACTCTGGCAAGTGACAGTACAACAGCAGGATATTCAGAAGTATAAAAAAGACAGAAAGATAATGAAAAAAGAGGTGGCCGGGGGGAGGCAAGCAGCCAGCAAAGGGAGAAGGCACAAGAGGAGGGTGAGCTTCCCTTGAACAGTGTCTGGAGCAGTGAGGCTCCTGGGGCTCTAAGGCCAGACTATGTATTGATAGATGGTGGTGGGAGACAACTTGTAAATAAAGAGCACTGGTGGGAGCACGAAGCTCACAGCTGTGAGTGGTTTGTGAGCACAGAGCACCTGGTCAGCAAGGGAGGCCTGTGTGAACCTGCTACAGTTACCATCTAAATCCTAACAGTGATAGTTCTACAGATGTGTCAACTCAGAGTGTCTTTTAGGATGGACATGTGAGATAAACTTTGAGGCTCTCTGGCTTCATTTTGGATTCTCTGGCTTTGTGAGAGTTCAAACAGCAAAGAGATGAAAATTCTTTACATTAATTTTCCTCCTTTCAGCATTCAAAGTGATGGAATGAAGCCTTCTGTACATACATCTCCATGGATGGCTGGGGCAGTTAACAAAGCTTTTGTCTTATAATGATCCCCTTACATTTTGATAGTTCTCCTGGCTGGGTGAGGAGGGGATGATTCCTGTACCTGGGTTTACAAGTTCAGAGCAAACATTTTTCAAAGTTATAAAACAAAACTTACGTATTTTCTTATAGTAAGGAATATAGACATTACAAGAGAGATTAATGCATGCAACAACTTATAAGCATTTAATAAAGTCCAAACACTAAATAAATTCTTATAAAACTAATACTTAATTTGAGCAAAACTAACATACAGGTGAATTGATCTGGTCTCCAGCTATGAGTTTGTCAGTTCTTAACTAATGCCTGCAGCCTTGGCAAGAACTGGAACCTGGTCTGCCAGTGTCACATGCCTGTCTTGAAATGAAGGGTTAGACTGGTAAAGACCTGAAATAAGAGAACTAAAGACATTGATCTCACCAAAGTCATTAATGTATTTCCACTTTCATCTTTAATGCATGAGAATCAGAAAAAGGAATGAGGGAGAAACTACTTTCAAAGATTTGTGAATCTTGTGAAAAGAGTCCAAGAAAACCAAGCCATATGATAAAACAGCAGGGTCTGGTGGCACCAGTCATAGAAGTAGTTACAGAAGCAATGTGGAAAATAAAGCTCAGGGTCCTGATGGCATATCAGCAGAAGTATGGAAGTGCCTAGGGCAAGTAGACAAGCACATATTGACTCAACAGTTTTAATTTCATCATGAAAATGGAGAGGATGTCTGATGCCTGGAGAAAGAACACATTTGTACTAATATTTAAGAGAAAAGGAGACATACAAGAGTATGATAACTTCCATGGCATTGAACACATGAGCCACAGAATGAAAATCCAGGGCAAAACTATTGATAGGAAAATATGAAGCGAAGTAAAGATGGTTGATAATCAATCTAGATTCAGGCCAGACAAGCCACCAGTGGATGTTATCTTTGCATTAAGCTTGTTTGTGAAAAAACAGAGAGAACAAAGGAAAACACTGCATATAGTACTCATCAGTCTTGAGAAAGCTTATAACAGCATTTCAAGAAAACTCATCTGGTGGTGTATGAGGATGAAACAGACACCTGAAGACTATATAGGCTCATCCAGGACACATACGAGAGTCATGTTACCGCTGTCAAAAGGCCAGTTTCTAATAAGAGCCAGAGTATATCAAGACTCGACACTAAGCCCCTTTTTGTTCCCTTCGGTACTTGATACACTGACAGAAAACATCCAGAGAGTGGCACCCTGGTGCATGCTTTTTGCAGATGCTGTAGCACTGATGGGGGAGAGCAAAAAGGAAGTAGAAGAAGATTTAGAGAGATGGATGTACGTACTTGAAAGAAATGGCATAAAAATCAGCCGGGGCGAGGGGAGGAAATATGGTCTATGGATGCAATGATACCCTGAAGAAAGACAGGACTGTAAGTCTTGGGGCAGCCACTACCAAAGGTGCAGAAGTTCAACCATCTAGGCTTGATCGTACAGGATAATGGTGAACTCAACAATGAATTTATAAGCAGACCAAGAAAGACATGGACTAAATGGAGAGAAGTGAGTGGGGTGATCAATTGAAAAGTAAGATATACAAGATAGTAATTAGCCCTTTACTTTTGTATGGCTCCAAATGCTAAGCACTGAGGAAGCCCGCTCTTCTTCTTCTCGCCCCCACCCACCCTCCGTGACCCTGACAGGAGCTCACTGTCACCTCCCATCCCTGTGGCCCCAGAGCCGGATGAGTTTTGTGCCCCCAACAAATATGGGTAGGGCTTGCCGAGCCCCTGCTTGCCCCCCTCCCTTCTGCATGTCCCTGAATTTGGGGAAGTGTGATGATGGTACTAATTATAGAAAAGCTGAGGGAATCCAGCCTTACATGGTTTGGGTATTTGAAAAGAATGTTGGAAGACTATAGCAGACACAGGGTGTCAAACTTAGAAGTGGAGGGAAATTCAACAATCGGAAGAACCCAAACTAGATGGACGCATGTCATACAAAAGGATTCAATTAGGTGCACATTTCTGATAAACTGTTTCAAGACAGACTGGAAGGAAGAAGAAGGACTCAAAGAGCCAACCCCATATAAATGGGACCAAAACTAGAAGAATATCCAATTATTTTATACCGTTTTAAGTTTTACATTTCATTGTTTACTTTGTGCTCTTAAAACTTTTCATCTATTGATTCTGTCCTTTTTTTCACTTAGCAAGTATTTTTTTGTTTTGTGAATGGAGCTGCTATTAACATAGCTTGATACTGTTTTAGAGGACAAACAGTAAACTAAATAGGAACTTTTCAAGCAAAAACATATTTTGCCATTAGCATCACAGAAGATGCCATCACAGCCTTTGGGAAAATGTGCTATGTGAGCAGAGAAAACACAAGCACTGGGCCTCATTTTGCTGTGTATTACTGTACACTGGAGTAAAAACCACAATTTATTCCATTGGCTTAAATGGGGTTACTTCAGATCTACATCTGGGATCACAATCTGTTCCATGGAGTCATTTTCTTTTTCCAAAACAAACAAACAAACAAACAAAAAAACCCTGTGATGGAGTGGCTTTTTTTATAAGTGCTATTGATTTGAAAAATTTTTCACTGACTGCCTGCCAGTGTATCTCCAAAAGTATTTATCCAATCCCCATCACCATGGTGTCTGATTAATAAAGTGTTCATGAAAGAGAAATGAGCTTTAGCCAGACATAATGCAATCAGTGCAACTCAGTCTTGTCCTGCCTAAAATATCTCTGTTGCTCTAGTCTTGAAAGTTCTTAACTTTGGGGAAAGTTATCCTTCAGTACTGAATAAAATGATTTGCAATGTCATAGAGATTAGAGATGGAGAAGCAGGGATGTCAACTTGCCCATAATTGCATAACCTGCTCTCCTTATCCTTTGGGCTATCATTTTCAGCACTTCCCCTGTTGGAAGGGAAAGGAGCTTGGCCAGCCATGAGAAATTCATGCTTTCCATGGTCTTAGTTAATTTGTGTGCACTGTTATTGTCTGTCTGTGTTCATTCTTCAGGATTAAAAGAAATGTACTTAGTTCAAAAATCAGGATTGTAAATAGGCAATTTTACTTTTTTTTAAAGAAAAGTTTTTTCAAAGAAATTTTAATTGTAAATTGTTTTCATGAAGCATTTACCAGATGGTAGGGAAAAAAAATTAATTGTGCATTATGTTGAGTGAACAGTGTCCTATAACACAGATACACAGCTGGTTCAATAAATGTAAATCCTTTGCTGAACTTCCATCAATTAAAAAAACCCTACTCTTATTGTACTTTGAGGACATGGATGTAGTCTGGGACATCTCTTTTCTTTTCTTTCCTTTACTTTTTTAGAGAGGGATTCTCTCACGCTAACGCCATGTAATGTGAGGACATGAACACTAAGAATCATGCTTTAAGCAGTGAGTGGAGAACTCCCTGACAAGGAAGTTTCCCCATTTGTTAAGCCCCACATTTACAACACATCTTGGTCCTGTCTTGTAAGTGTGGAGGACAAGGAACTATACAATCATTTCACCTGTATGGGTGTATGGAGAATTATAAAGAGAAGCTATTGATTGTTTTTTATTTGAGGGATTATTTTTATTCCAATAAATCAGAAAGCCATTTTCTGCTCTCTGTTACATTTGTGTGACTCTCAGAGATTCAAGGAAGAATTATGCCCAGGGAAATGAAGTCGAAACTTGGTTTCGAATTTATACCTTTAGTTTCTACCTTTTCAAGGAAACTGGGGAAGGAAGAGGGTTAGCAGTAATTTTTTACAGTTCTTTTCCACTCTCTAGTTGCTAATTGCATGCTAAAACAAATGTAAGAAATATGTATTTTCCAAAAGGGACAAAGCTGAATAAATTAGAAACACACATGTACTCTTTGAAATAGTCAAATAATCAAAGTTACTTTTGTTTATTTCAGTTTATTTCACCTGCCTTTTGCAAAGCATTGAGTACATTTAAAAAAAACCATACACTTTAAAATCATATATGAAATTTCACCACTGAGATTTATATTTCTCTCCCTAACATTCTATAATCCCATTCATAATCTTCCTATCCTCTTCTGACATATTTCATTTTGTGATCCTGCTGTCTCACGAGGTGAAGATGGAACACGAAGAGCTCATAGCTACAGTTACCTGAGCATCTAAGGAGCCAAAAAAATCCATATGTAGTTGAAACATGCTATAATTTGACATGCTATTTATAGGGATTAAAATGAATAAGTTAAAGGGCTTTATCCTCTCCCAGTGTACTCAATGGAAAAACTCCCATTTACTTCACTGGAAGGAAAATTGGACCCTAAATTAAACACTGACTATGAATACAGATAAAGAAAAGGATAAAGAAAAGAGGGGCAATGCATAAAAACTCATAAATGAAAGTGTAACTGCTTTTTTTTCTTATCAGAGATGTTTTTCTTCAGTCCACTGTCAAGAACATTTTTAGTAATCTGGGAAGAGCAGTGAAGAACAGTGCTTACATAAACCACAACACGTCGTGGCCTTTTATTAACAAAACTGATGTTTTGTTAGACTTCAATTATGAGGATCAATTTTGGTAACAATTCTCTTCTTTCATTCCCCAATATTTCAGTAGTAGTAAGATGCAGATCTATTAAACTAGTAAGTGTCCCAAACTGGGCTAACTCATAGAAGGAAAAAAAACTCAGTCTTGCAAGGGCAGAGAGAATTCAGTGAGGCATTTTATTATTATGGCAGGTGAATCAAGTTATAATGGGCTCAATTAGCACTCTCCCAAGGTGATAAATCCTTTACCAGCACCCGAATGAAATTCCTTTCCCACCTATGAAAATCAAATCACTTCCAGTTTGGTGGTCCTATCAAAAAGCCACCTGCTGATCATTATATCTGAGAGCACAGGCAAACGAGCACTGGCTTGGGAAGTGAGATTTTATCCACACCGTTAAATAATCAGTTAGCAGTTACTCTAGATAAAAAATAAAATGATCAGCAAAGCCAAATTTTATTGGAGTCCACATACGATACACAGGGTAACTAGAAGGGACCAGTCATGAGCTACAGAATTTCTAGTAACACAAGCAAATTGTCACATTAACCATAGAGGTACCAGCATCCTAACTCCTTGCAAAGTGAGGATCTAACAACTAGTGCACATACCCTGTCATACAGCTAGTATGAATGTTGGAATTTCTACTGTGAACGAAGTACTTCCACATTTGTCAGTCCTTTTTAATCCTGTTTTTCATGATAGTTTTCATTATTTAAAAACATCTAGATTTTTGATATCTTAAAGTAGCACATGGATGTGTTGTCTGTGATCAAGTTTTAAAGATCTCTTCATAACCTTTTTCTTAGGCCTTTTTGACAAGATACTTAGAGAAGAAATTTTGAAGTGACCCACATAAATAAGCAAAACAAATTAAGCTCTTTTGGAACTGTGTAAGGCAGAAACCATTGCCCAGCACATTGTGAGTGCTACCCGAGTACAAATCATAATAATAAATGCACCTAGCATGCCTTTTGTTATATAGGAAAGACTGCTGAAAGGGAGGCTGGACATGAATAACTTCTGGGGTCCATAGGCTTAAAAAAGTTCAGAAACTTAATTTGAAAGCCTTTTTCCATTTACAAGACATCAAGAGATATTCCACTGAGAGAGTAGATGAAAGCCAACTGCCCATGCAATCTGTGGCAGTGCCATAAAACAGAGCTTGAGCCTGCTGGCACCAGAGCATTGCTGAAGGAAGGGCAGGAAGCTCTCTTCCCCCCCCCCCCTCCGGCGCAACATTAGGGCTTAGCTTATGTGCAGAGAGGCTTCTGCATAGCTAGGCTAAACGTGAGTAATGCTCACTTGTTCAACAATGTGAGCAACTCTCTCTACTTTTTGTTTGCTCTTGATCTGAGCAATGCTAAAGAGTTAGAAAAGAGGGGGAAGAAGGAGGGTGTGGCTAGAACACAGGTGCTTAAATACAATCCAGAAAATGGAAATGACTGCGATGGCAGCCATTTTAAAACATGCAGTCAGGGACAGGGGCTTATACCAGTGCATTTATGAGCTGCTTATGGCAGAAAGTGAGAGCAGGGGAGTCATGAGGGCTAATCACTCACACCAATTCTTCCACAGGTTCCCATACAACATTTCTCACAGGCAGTTGTGATATATGCTAGACATTAAGTATGCTATAAGTGGACAAGGATTTGGGTAGGAACAGAGAATGGGGGATTTGGAATAGCAACAGAGTAGGAGGGGGCAGGAGACAGGGAGTGGGGAGTGTAGGATATAAGCAGAAAGGGCTGGAGATATATAGGTGAAGATCAGGAGAGAGCCAGGGTCGGGGGAGGTAGGATAATAGCAAAGCATATGATGGTGAGGAGTCTGGGTGATGGTAGGAGGAGGCAGGAGCTGGGGCAATGGGGATGGATAGGAGCAGAGGGGGAGGAAGGGTGAATAGGACCAAAGGGGTCCTATGGAAATAATAGTATTTGGTCATATAAGACTGTATCATAATGGGTATCCAGAAGTGAGCTAAATTAAGGGTGCACAGGACACTTTAATTCCCACATTCCCTAACATTTCAGTGCTTGATTTTACATTTAACATTTCCTAACGTATTATTTTTCACAATTGTTGTTGAAATAGCTAAGATAAAAATTTGGGGTCATGCCAGAAAAGTTAAACCAAAACTCTCCTATTGCTGCGCATTATATAGTAAATAGGCAGAAACTGAACAGTAAAACAGAACAAATTCCTTTCAAATTCCGCCTACAATAATGCAAAATCATAAAATCTTTCAAGTATCAAGCTGACACCTTACACTGCATCAGAAAGTAATAAAACACTGATGCAAAATGACATGATGAAATAAGTACAGCCTGAGCCCTGAGAATGGATGATTTAAAAAGATGTTTTACTAAACTTTGCAAACGGTGAGGAATAAGAAACTTTCAGTGATTATTTTTTTGAAGATGACAACTTGCTCAGCTCCTCTGGATTGTACCTGCCAAAGAAAAGTAAAATCAAATGATTAATAGTAGATTGTACCTTTCTTTTCCCAAATAACAAAATATTCTGATTAGAAAAGCTCATGAATATATCCCGGGGGGCGGGAACGGGGGTGAGGGGGGGGTGATACTCTCTACCTATGAATGTGTGAGCCATGAAAAAATTGTGGGGTTTGTTTTGTTTTTTTTAAATCCCTATATGCTGAGGCACAACATACTGGAGTGATGTTCAATGAATAAATACCTTCCATGCAAATCTTGTCTTTTTTTGCACAAATCAGCATTTCCTCTAAATAACAATGAGATATGGCTGACAGATAAGACAAGCTGAACATGTTATCAGAGAAAATGGCAATTAGAGAGATGCATGCCACATGATACCTGTTTGGGGGTCTGTTCACTTATCAGCAAGGACAATGGAAATCCACAGGCAGAGCAGAGCTATGGAATCTGCATAAATAGGATTTTCCTGCAGGTTTTGCTATATTTTTCTAGCATCTGTTTTGCCAAATAGTTTTTTAAAAAGCTTTTCTACTTCTGTTTATTAACATAATCTCTCTAATATGATCCAGTAATGAGTCTGCAATCAGACAGTATTAGGCTGTTGGGACAGGGTAAGTGTAACCTTCGCTCACGCATCTTTACAGGATGTTTAAGTTGATCTGAACCCCCACTTGAGTTACATAAATGCCAAGGCTGTTAACCAGTTCAGTGCTGAACAATGTTGAAGGTACACCCTGAAATATGTGGGCCTTCACCATGCCAGTTTACTTAGTGTTTCCTGATATCCCATAGGAAAATGCATCAAGATAAATGTATGTGGGATGATCTGGGAATCTATCTGTACAATTTATGAATTCTGTGTGAGATTATGAATTCTCTTTATATATATCTTTATCAGACTGCAAACTCCATTATGAATATGGGGACAAATTGCCTTTTGTGTAGTCTCTTTGCCTCCATCTTAGTCTGACATTCCAAAGGGTAGTTGTACTGGCCTGACAATAGAGGGCTGTGAAATCAAGATGGCCCTCTATTCAAATATGAGCATCCTGGACAATAGGGTGACTCCCAATCAGGAGAACTGGTTTGTCAGGGGAGAAGTTGGAGGGAAGTCACCTGCCAGGGGTCTATGATCACCCATTGAGGCTGAGCAGAAGGTCACCTTACAGGTTACAAAAAGGGCCGAGGCTGATCTATTTGGGGCCTTCAGCCATATTCAGATCAATATGAAGGAAGCTGTTGGAGCCTGACAAGGCAGGGACACAGAGACAACCCATGCCTGCCAATAGCGAGGGGGGTAAAGTGAGGGCAGCTGGCTTCAACCGCATTATGAGCATGCTCAGTCCGTGTGAGCATACTCAATAGAAGCCAAGCAGCAAATCTGGGGAGGGGGAACATGACCTCACATGTCCCCTCTCATGTGTCACCTCTGCAGGGAGGAACCCTCCCTACCTGAATTCAGATGGGCTGTAAAGGACTCCCGAGGGAAGAGTGAGCTAGAAAGTTGGAGGTGGGGGGGTGACATTGCATTCAGGATGCTTGGGGGTTTTGTATGAACTGTACTTTCTGTGAATTTTAGAGCTCTGTGAAATTTTTTGGACAAATAGTTTATTTGATGAAAAATGTAGCTTTGGTTGATTCAAAATCATTCATGAATTCATAAATTAGTCATTCATAAAACAGCCAATGGAGGAGGAGGTGGTGATGGTCCTCCAGTGTTCCTCCCCTTCAAATGTCCAAAATGCAATATCCTCTATTATAGTAGAAATTAGTTGGTATTTGCTCCCAAATCATTCTCCTTACCGAACAGTGTGATTGCATTAATAGTCTGCCATTTACATGATCACATACTATCACATAAGCTATTTTGTGAAAGCCACTGAGGACTGATAAGACACATACTACAGTTTTTAATTTCACCCTATCCCGTTAGATCTGACAAATAGATAATTTAGGGTTTGTTCAATGCATAGCTATAGTACAGTAGGTAACAATGGCCACCTTACATTCTTGCTTCCTGCTTTACTTGTACACAGGTCTGACCCCACAAAGGTTGACCGATACCAAGGGCCGAATTTTCTAACAGGTCTCAAACTGGCCTCCTCTACTGGGTACCGGCAACGTTTTTCACTCTGTCATTTATGCATCCAAATGATAGAATTTACCTATGTCTATGGATTTGATTTTTTTTCCCCATTTTGATTTAAGTCAATGAGTTTGCAACTGACCACAGTGAGAACCGAACTTTTTAAAAACTTAAGTAACATTAAAAAAAACATAAAAAAATGTTCTAGAACATAACACACAAGAAGAAAATTACTTTTTTCCTTATCTGTTCCCTCTCCCCCTCCCCCCGCCCAAAAGCGTGAGGCCTCCGTGTATTTGCCTCAAATACAATCAGGGCCCTCAGATGGGAGGGGGGGAAGAGTACACTTTACCGGGGTCCGGAGGATTGTTAAAGGGGGTTGAATTATGCCATGATTGCTCAGGTTAGATGTATGCACAGCTTGGAGCTTCTCTTGAGTTTTTGTTGATATTTAAAAGAAGGTAAAGATGGAAAATGTGAAATATTACTGAATCACTAAGAGCATTGTGGAAGAAATGAATCTCAGCTGTGTGCAGGGGGAGAGGTGGAAGCTGTGGTTTTCCAAATTCTTTAGCACAGTGGTTAGAGCACTCACCTAGATGTTAGAGGTAGAGATTCAAATCTCCATTCTGGAACAGACCTACAGTGTATTTCTTTTTCTTTTTTTTTTCTTTTCTCAATTCACCAAAAATTCCTGAATGTTTTAGATTTGGTTTGACTAGAACCAATTTTTTCCCCAGAACTGCCACCAAACTGAAAAATCAATTATTCACCCAGCTTTAGTGTATTTCTGTTAATTAAATAAAGAGCAATAGCATGTTAGGATCCTGTGCGAAGTGTCTGTTTCATGCATTACATCTATCATGTTCCCCTTTAATGAGTTAAACCAAAAGACACTCACTTTTGGGTGGAGTTCTGACACTGTATTTAAGTTACAAAGGGAGCAAGGCTCAGCACTGATTCCATGGGCTGGACAATGAACTGTGTGGTAGCAACTCTTTGGACAGGATGCCAGATAGAAGTTCCCTGAGCAGTAGAGCAGTGTCAGTTCAGATTCTGGAAGCTTAAAATACCAATGATCCAGCAGCTGGGTCTCCTCAGAGCAGTCTCACGAGTGGTCAAGAGTGTGTGCTTGACTTGACCAGAGACAACATTTCCAGGAGATGAACAAGAAGTTGGAATAGGTGGGCTTATTCATCTCTGAATCAGAGAAAGTAAGAGGTGGCGGTTAAGACTTATTAGTTCATCCTGTCCGTCTTTTCTCCAATGCAGAGTTTATCTCTACAATCCATTTGCTAATATTTTATCTAGTTCAGTTTTATATGGGCCAAGCAATGAGACTTGGTCTTTTTTAATCATTGGAGGACTATTCTTTAATCTAATGGAATTTACTGGCTGGAAGCTTTCCTCTAATTCTAAATTCTATTTCTTAATTTCATCCCATGTCTTGCATCATCTCCAGTTTTAAAGCATAACTAACATTTCCACATGATCTTCTTTTAATCTTTCTTTATAAGAAAGTCCTCCAGAGCTTCTGGTAAGTCTTGTTTCTGTATTCAGAACACACCAGAAAAAAAAAGCAACAAACTGAAGTAACAGGGCATCTAAAAGTATAAGCAATATTTCATGTGCAGTCACTAGTGCCATATAGAGACATAGTATTACCTCCCCGTTTAGTGACATAGTGCCTCTGCTTATGCAAACTGAAATTAAACTGTCCTTTTTTGCTGCCATATTACACTGCAAACCCATGTCTAATTTGCCTTCCAGTGTCACCCTTCAACCACTTTCATCTTTACTTCTATCCAGGTTTCTCTTCCCTGTCATATATTTGCATTAATGATTATCTTTCAAATATCTGTTTTCCATTTTCCCCCTAACAATCTAATTTTGTGACTTCTCTGCTCATGTTTCTAATATGTCTAGGTCCCTTTATATTAGTTTTATCTGTGGATTTCACTAATATGTTGTTTTTTAAACTCCTGGTCATTAATGAAATTGTTAACTAAAACCAGACATACCACTGTTCCCTTGCAACACCCATTAGAAATCTTTAGTTAGTTTGACTTGCTCAAGCAGCAAATCTGGGGAAAAGTACTTGGCACCTGAGACTCGCCACTGAAACTTAACAGTAGAATTTGTCTCTTTGCTTGATTTTCCTGTGGGTTTTGTTTGATTTTTGTTCCTTTGATTTCCAAGTAGATTTCCTTGTTTTGAGGTAGATGTAAACAAGAGGATCTGCATTACTTACAAATGTGTGTTCCATAATCAAATTTTCTATGTACAAAGCTCTGATTTGAAGATGGTCAAAAAGTCAAGCGTGCCTGACAGCAATTTTGAAATGTATTGGTGGCCCCAAACACTAGTGCCTTATAGACAGCTGTTAGCATCACAAACACCACCATGATGATATTCATTAATTGTCACCTAGTAGGCAGTCTCATCACATAAACCAGAGAATTTTGGGATTAGAGAGTGAGCCATACTGTCACATTTACAGCTGCTGCTCACACTGGTCCTTCTATTCTAATTTTAGTTCCTTCTCCTAAACTCCAATGACGGGCATTTCTTCTTTCCTGGGAATAACTGCCCATACTCCTAGGCCCTACAAACCAGCTCTACTGCTTCTGATAGGAGGAGCTGCTTGTTCTAAATTCCCTGTGTCTGGTACCAGTATTCCTCCCACGTGAGTCTCCTCTTGTGCTATCAGCTCCTTTTCCTGAGGTGGGTAACAGCTAAATCCATTACGGATTTGTGTACTGCCATTTCAGAGAACTCAAATATTGATTGACAGGACAGGACACAATCATGGAAATATACAACTCAGCAATAATCTCAATTGTCTCATATATAACAGAATGTATTAATAGACTGGTTTACAGCATTATTATTAATATAGAAATGCAGTTTTATTTACACCATCAAAGCCAATCATCAAATAAACAGTTCCCTTGTTTTGTGATCAGTGGCCACAAGCATTGACCCTATCTGACATTTGATCAGCACAGGACCTGTGGTGGAGATGGCTCTACCCAGTCTTTATGCCATCCTGATCCAGACTGGGGATTTGTTCTGCCCCCCATTCCCCAGTGCAAATTACAGCAGCTTCAGAGCTTCTCTAAATGGAGCCAGCTGCTAACATCCTTCAAAGAGCTGTAACATCTTGCTGGTTGGGCTAGCTCTACCCCCACGCAGGAATTCCCCCATCTCAGTGGAATCCTCAGCTGATTGGTTGAGCTAGCTGTGTGACCCCACATGTGCCATGGAATTAGCCTTCACTGAAGTATTGGTAACCAGAATTATTTACTCAAAGTTAATATGTTATTTAAGGCTCTGCACTCATGTGAGTCACACTTCTGACATGTTTTGTGCTGGAAATATATTAAAAAGTGTGTGTAAACTTTTATTCTTCACATAGATCAAGATCATCAGGGATAAGACAGTGTTTTGTTGAGGTTTTGCTAAGCTTTGTTAACGTAATTAGCAACTATTATGATTATTGCAAGATTGTTCAAATTAACTGGGTACAGATATTCAGTAGGTGGAAACTGCATGGGAAAGGAAAATTTAGGGTACATGGAAAATAAAGGAATTTGGGGAGTTTTCTCACCAGGGTAAAAGACTAAGGTGCATGTATATAGTTAGTGATGAGTGAATAGTTTTTTGGAGCAGATTATGCTGCTGTTCCATCCCTTTGCTTGTCTGTCCTCCTGTGCTGTTTATATATTTAATTGATATAAACTTGATTGAGTGTAATTATCTGTTTATAAATAAAGCTGTCAAACACTAATGGTAGTTATAAAGTGAACGTTTGTTGCTATAGCCACACAAAAGGAAAAGCATTCTAAAATTTTGTAAACAGTTTTCAGTATTACCATCTCCAATTACTGTAAAACCATGAGTCAGCTGCCTTCTGCCCTCAACCTGAAATAGGTTAAAAATAAACATTTTAAAAAATTGTTTAGTCAAAGCAGTTTTTCTTCCATCGTCACACTAAATCAGGCAGAAGAGGGACTTGAATTTGAGTTTCCCACCTGCCAGATCCTTCTCTTTCTGGGTACATCTACGCTGCAATAAAACATCAGCGCCTCTCCCCTGTCAGGTGACTCAAGTTCATGGGGCTCAGGTTGCGGGGCTATAAAAGTGCAGTCTATACATTTGGGCTTGGGCTGGAATCCAAGCTCTGGGACCTGGTAACCTGGTGGGTATTTTATTGCCCCTCAGTCTGAGCCCCAAGAGTCCCCTAGCTGACCCGGGCTAACTGTGGGTGTTTTATTGCAGTGTAAACATTCTCTCTCAGGTCAGATGTAAACAGAGAGCCGTGGACCCAAAAATCCTTCCCAGTGAAAACATAGTTGAAACTGATATGTAACCCCAAATTGTTCTGGCTTTAAAAAAAATGTATTTTATTGAAAATGTTTCAACCAACTCTACTAAGAACTACTAGTGCAGAGGTCAGCAACAGTGAATAACAGCAGATGTGGGGGCAATTAACTGAACTTTTCTGAACCTTTACAAATATTTGGTTTGGTTGGAATTCTGGCAATGGTTCAGGTTAGTTCTTATTTTACCAAAATGGGTTTGCCCATGACTACTGAGATCCTTAAAATGATTTAATAGTGAACAAGCAGTAAAATTAAGATGTCAGCTGCCTCCCAGAAGCAGGCACAGATAGCCTATCCTACTAGTATCCTACTAGTAAAATTACACATGATTATTTGCGATGGTCCCCTCCTCACAGTTATCTTCACGGGAAATAAGCATTGATTTTTGTTTGTTTAGATTGCTGATTTTCAGCTTTTTTTTTTTTTTCTCCCCATTTCTTTCATCTCAGTATGGGAAAAGCAGCAGATAGATACATTTAAAAGAAAAAACAAAACCGTGCTCTAGTCTGAATAATCCAGCAACGATTTTGGAAGGCAGGATTTGTTAGGCTTTTACAGCAAGGTTTGTCAGTAGTGGCTATGCTTATTGTTTGTTCTGTTTCTAACCAGTGAGTTCAGTAATAATTGACTTGTTAAATCATCATAATCCCATGCCACATTCACTTGTGACTCAGTAAAGGTCAACTTTCTATATCTTTTTGTAGAGAAGAGTTGCATCTTCAATGTGTATGTTTCATCCAGCTGATTGATTTGTGAGACAGAAGAAAGGAGCATGCCAATTGGAATGGCAGGAAGCTGCTGAACTCCTGAGCCCAATAAAAGGAACATTATTATTTATAGAACATCCAAAACTCTAATCAGGATGGGGCCTCATTGTGCTAGGTGCTGTAAAAACACCTAGGAAAATGTGTTCCCAGCCTCAATGCTTACCATCCAATTAAAGAAACACTTATATGCTGTAGTGCTAATAAGCCACAGGAAGGTGGCATGTGGAGGAGGAGGAGGAGGAAGTTAGTTGTAGTAAGATGAAGAAGTTACATTTAATTGTACATATAACTCGATTATTTTGAATCCATGTAAACATTGGGGGGTTAATTAGTATTTTAAAACTCCCTGTGAAACCACAGTCTCTGGGCTACCTCAATATTAGCCTTCTTCTTCCTAGAAACAATGATCTACTACTCCAATTGCTTTCCTGGCTACAGCTGTTGAGACCAAATGTCCACAATGTAAATGTGAAATGAGGCTGTGAGATCAATGGAGTCTCACAGTTGAGATACCCGTACTCAGATGGCGAGGCAGCTGAGCAGTACTTTTGTAGGTCCTCCCTTCCCACTATCCCACTGTGTAGCTGTTGTGGGTGGCGTTGCATGGTGACTTGTGACTTTAGGAAGAAAAATCTCATTACTGGAGGTGGTAAGGGGATGGTCCACTTTCTCTTCCCTTCCTTCTGCCTGGCTACCTCAGAAGCAAGGGAAGTTCTTCACTTGTCCACATTGTTGGAAAAGGGGAGCTGAATGGAAGGCTTGTGCCTTCAGGAGAAGTCCATTTGAGTCCTGTGGTCCTAAGTGGGATAAGCTTCAGGAATGTCTATGAAGACATAGAATGCAGATACAAATAGAATTGAAACCCAAGAATTGATACCACTATAATACAAATATTGACCAAGAATAAGAAGTATGCTTCTGATGAACTGAAATCGGGCTTAGCCCAATTTCTACCCTGGGTAACAGGCACACATCTCTCACTAATTTTAGTAAGACTTCCTTGTGTAACAAGGACAGAATTTGGCTCACCATCCCTTGCAACAGTCAGTTCTGAACTGAATTTTTCAGCCTCTTTATAGACTTTCAGCCCAAGGAAACAAGTGCTTTTTAGAATTTCTCTGTATGTCATTTTTATACATTAGAAACTCCAGCTAATGCATGTTTGTCAAGTATGCCAAGGTGTGAGGAATTCACTAGGGACACACAGAAATATAATTGACTGACTAAAGTATTTTTCAAGTTGTTTAAATCCTATTCCCTTTCCCCACCATTCCTCCAGATCTTAGTAGACTGCAGTTTATCATCTAAGGAATAAAGTCAGTACTAGCAATGAGTGCTTCTGCATAAGCTGTGTTTTTTGTTGTTATTATTATTAAAACACTAGGAGTGTACTTTGAAATGCTTTCCTGTGCCTAGGTTGATGAGCAAGGATGCATTGAACCAGTTCTTTTAAAGAAACAACCAATCTGGCCCTCTGCCCAGCCTTTCCCTGTTCAGTTGTTTTTGCCCTTTTGTTTGTATTGATTTGGGCTCCCTGGAGTAAAGCTACACAAATATTAGGGTTATGCCATTGTACGTGTCAAACCAAACCTTTCTGAAGATTGGAAAATGGTTGGTTAAGGATCCCTGATACCTCTTCTGGTTGGCAGAATAGAATGAGTGATACAAGTGAGATGCACCACATTCTGCCTCCTCTCCATTTCATTCTCTCTTGTGGACTTTGTGAGTTTACAGACTTCAGCTATCCAGCCTTCCTCTTCCTGTCCACTGTGGTTCTCACCTTCCTGTCCTTTCCTGCTCTGCCTTCCTTGCCTGCAGTTACCCTCTCCATTTACACAATCCACCACCACTCCACTGTGAGGGAATAATCTTAACTACTAAGGTTTTGTAATAATAATCTTAAACTATAAAATATTTGTAATATAAGACAAATATATAAACAAATCTCCACATTCCTGCTATTGTCCTGATCACTTTTCTTGGATGTTTTGTCCCTTTCCCTAGCTCTCATATGTTTGCTGTTTTTTAGAGTAAGCCTTTCAGGCCAGGGACAGTGTCTTCCTATGTGTGTGTTCAGTGTCTAGCACGATAGGGTCAGATCCTCAGTGGGGCCTTTGGGAACCCTGCAATAATAATATTAATTAATTAATAATAATTATCCTTTAACAAAGGACTCCTGTTATCCAGTATAAAGGGTATCTAGCCAGTCAGGTCAGAAAATACTGGGGTGGTGGAGCAGGGATGGGAAATCTAACAATGTTCTGAAAAATCCATTTTTGTTTTTCATCCAAACTTCTTTTCATTTAAATTTTCCAATTAGCTCTACTAGCTGTTTACTCACAGACTTCCTACCTTCCAGTCTGTGCTCAGTTCTTGTGACTTCGAGGGGGCACGTCTCACTGGTCTTCCAAAATTCCTAAATACGTTGTTTGGCCAAAGTAGCTTTGTGTTTTTGTTCAGTGAAAAATAGTTCACAAGAAAGTTCCTTAAAACTTTTGTTAAAGTGAAACAGTTTCATGGAAGTCTCAGACCTGAAAGCGTGGAAATACTGTCTGTTTTAATGTTTCACTCAGTTCTAACTGAACTTGTAGAGCTGTTATGACTGCAGTCAAGTGAATGGTTTTCAGAAAGTGGAATGTACAATTTGGTCATCATTGAAGGAAAAATTGCTTTTCTGCTAAGCAATTCTGTTGGTCATAATACAACACAATCAGGTTGTTTTCCCCCCTAGAAACAAAAGACTAGTGCTGCCTCATAAACCTGAGGTTCATACAAGCCTTCAAAAATAAAACAGAGTATGGTCATCCTCTGAAGCAAACTTTGAGGGAACAGACCATTTGCTTTGCTACCTGTTTTGCCCACTGTGTTGTAAATTAACAGGATAGTTACTGCCTGGCAAATTGTTTTGCAGATTTGCATGGAGTGTGAACTGTTTCCAGAAATATAGGCTGATAGATCAAATCTTTGACAATTCTGAGAACATTGAAAAGGATTGCAAATTTAAGAGAGTTTTCTATAAACAGATATGGGGCACTATGACACTGAAAGAAATGATGGAGCCTGAGACCTAATCTTACAAGGTACTAAATACTCTCAGCTGCATGGAAGTCTGTAGGAGCTGAGAATACTCAGCATTTTTCAGGAGTTGTTCAGGATCTTGCAGGATTAGTCTCTAAGCATATGTCTACACTGCAATGAAACCACAGCTGGCTCAAGTCAGCTGACCCCCAAAGGTATGTTTTCATTCTAGTTGTACATGAGCTAGCTTTGATCTAGCTAGCTCAGGTACCAATAGGATGTGCTACAGCAGTTTCACCACCGTTGATACTCACACTAATTCAGGTATGCGTGCTGCAATCACACAGCTGACTACAAAGCTGGCATCCCCTAAGTAGCAAAACCAGAAACATGGAATTAATGATGACACAACATACAATAATTAAAAAGTCTTTGTTGTTTCAATACAGAAAGAAACAGACATTGAAAATGATGACTCAGCCCCCTAAAACTCACGGGATTGATTTAGAAATCATGAGATTTAAAAACAAACTAAGGGTTCTTTTTATTTGCCTTCTGTTTTTTTAACTTTTAGGTTACTCTGAGATCACATTTTCAAGCTTTTCTCTCCAACCATGATGGCTAGAGACTTACTTTTATTTGTATTCTAGAGCTGAAATTCTCACAAATCCATCTAACTCCAGTAGTTGCAGCTTTAAGAACTATAATTATTGAAAAAACAGAATCCTGTAGCACCTTAAAGACTAACAAATTTCTGTGGGCATAAGCTTTTGTGAGCTGCAACCCACTTTGTCAGATGCATGAAGTGGAAATCACAGATAAGCGGTATATATATACATCCAAGAGTAAGAAACAATGGGGAGGGCAAGTGATAACAAAGTCAGTTCAGTTAGGGTAGATGAGGCCTACTCACAACTGTTGATTAGAAGGTAAGAATGTGTGAACAGTGACAATTACTTCTTGTAATGAGATAACCATTCCAAGTCCCAAATTCAGACCCAGTCTGATTGTGTCAAGTTTGTATATGAGTTCCAGTTCTGCAGTTTCTTGTTGAAGTCTGTTTTTGAAGTTTTTTTGTTGAAGAATGGCAACTTTCATGTCAGCTACCGAGTGTCCTAGGAGATTGAAGTGCTTTCCTACTGGTTTATGGATGTTACCATTTTTATGTCTGATTTGTGGCCATTTATTCTTTTGCGTAGTGACAGTCCAGTTTGGCCAATGTACATGGCAGAAGGGCATTGCTGGCACAATGTAAATGTGCAGGTGAATGAGCTCCTTATGGTGTGGCTGATGCGGTTAGGAACTCTGATGGTGTCACTAGAGGGGTTTGTTGCTGGGATAGGTTCCTAGGTTAGTGTTCTTGTTGTATGGTGTACGGTTGCTGGTGAGTAGCGAGTGAAGAATCATCTTCTAGGATAGGTTGTAGATCCTTAATGATGTGTTGGAGAGATTTTAGTTGGGGGCTGTAGGTGATGGCCAGTGGTGTTCTGTTGTTTTCTTTGTTGGGTCTCTCCTGTAGCAGGTGACTTCTGGGTATCCATCTGACTCTGTCAATTTGTTTCTTCACCTCACCAGGTGGGTACTGTAGATTTAAGAATGTTTTATGGAGATCCTGTAGGTGTTTGTCTCTGTCTGAGGGATCGGAGCAAATCTGGTTGTATCTTAGGGCTTGGCTGTAGACAATGGATTGTGTAATGTGTCCAGGGTGGAAGCTGGAGGCATGAAGATATGTATTGCGATCAGGTGGTTTTCAGTATAGGTTGGTATTAATGTGACCATCCTTTATTTGTATTGTGTGTCCAGGAAGTGGATTTCTTGTGTGGACTGGTCCAGGCTGAGGTTGATGGCGGGGTGGAAATTATTGAAATCCCAGGGGAATTCTTCCAGGGACTCTTTCCCCTGGGTCCAGATGATGAAAATGTCATCAATGTAGCGTAGGTAAAGGAGAGGTGCTTGGGGACGAGTTTTGAGGAAGTGGTGTTCTAGGTCAGCCATGAAGTTGTTGGCATATTGTGGGGCCATGCGAATGCCCATAGCTGTGCCACTGACTTGAAGGTATAGATTGTATCCAAATCTGAAGTAGTTGTGGGTCAGGACAAAATCACAAAGTTCAGCTACCAGGTTATTGAGAGATTCACTGTACAGTTGTGAGAGTTGGCAAAGGAACAAACCAGAAAATTATAGAGCACCTGTATAGGATTCTCCTTGGTATTTTGTTTTATAACACATATGGCTGTATAGAACTTACAAAGCACCAAAAAAAATGTTACTGACTTTTCATTGTTGAAAAATCAGGTTTGTTCTGTTTTTGAGGAAATATTTCTTAAATACCCAGTTCGTCATCTTCTTGTAACTTCGATAATGGAAAGCAAAGTAATTACATTTTTAGTGCTGGGAATAATTTCAAGGTATGAAACATAACTTAAAATACTGCTATATTGCATTAGTAGTATTCAGTTAAATTGCACTGAAAATGAGATGTGAAAATATGCAGTTAAAATGTTCTTTTTTTTGAGAGATCACTTTTTCTACTGTAGTTAGGTATAACAATCATTTGCGTAGCAGGGCAGCTGCCTCCCAGGTGACACCTTATGGCCAGAAGTCACTCTGCAGCACTCTGTTTCCTTCCCTCTTCAGGGCCTCTTAAGAACTGCACGATCCACAGCACTTTAAACAAAAGTACCATTTCTGGGGGGCAAGAGCTCTAATTTATTTAATCTAACTCACATTCTCTAGTAGCTGTCTAGGCCCCAAGCCTTTCCTTATTGATAAAGGGAACCCAATAGCCCACCTTCTGTGGTTTGGGCTGTTCTTCTCCCTCATCCCATTGATCCACTCTTTGCCAGTTCCACTCAAGCTAGCAATAAAGTTTGTCATGAGCAGACCTGGTAGTCCAATATAAACGCAAAGTCTTTACACCTGTTTGAAACTGTACCTGGCCTGGTCCAGCTCATCCCCACCTTCCTGAGGGGTCTGTCTTCCCTTATCTCATTCAACACCTACTTATAGGCTTTACTTGGCCAGCGCTCTAGCTCTTGCCTCCAAACTCTCCTGACAGCAGACTATTCCTTGCTGAGAGTGAGATTCCTGCAGTTCCTTGAGCTTTTCTCTTCCTTCACTTATTATAGTGGAATTACTTGATCCATATCCATGTGTGGCTCCTTAGTAATCAAGGCTGTCTAGCCTCAGGCCCTCTAGTCTTCAAGAGGTAATAATTTATAGAGGTGATAATTTAGTCATAAGGGGTCATAGAAGATGCTGTCCAAATCAATAATGATAGCCACTGTATTCCATACTGAACACAGATATAGCACACTGTAGATGGCCCCATGGAATCATCGAGGAAAATGGGTACTTTGATTACATTTCATATTTATTAAAAACCTGGCAGCTGCCATTATTTTCTCTTAAATTTCAAGGGTATGTGGAGTGAGGCTCATAATAAACCTTATAACATATTCATTTGGGAGATCAAAATGTGCAAACAATTACAAATTACAGTCCAGAGAGTCCACTTCATAGGGGACCAAAATGATTACTTAGCACTTCATGCAAGATTTGAATGACAGACACCGATGTGGCTGCTTTCCTTTTTTCCCTTCATAAATCCTAAGAATTACAACTGTATCACAAAGGTTCTGAATGAATAATTGATGTGCTAAATATTAGGGATAGCTATTAGAAGTCACTCTTTTGAAATAATTTGAATGACAATGGTTAATAGCCACCTAGGGTTTGATATTTGGTATTTAAAGATTTTAAAAGAGCAAGCCTGCTTTGCTAATAAACAGCTTCTACTTGATAAGCACATATGAAGTTACAATCTGTTGTTAGTATTGTTGCTACAGTGCTACTGTAACATATTGTATTAGCCTAATACATTCCTAATAGGGAGTTATACCATATGGCAATTTTTCAGCATAATTTAATCATATCAATCACCCAAGTAGAGTATCCTGAATGAAAGACACTTTTCACAGCTATTAAGTTGGCACTCCAGTAGTAATATGTAAAAGATGTGAATCATTGAACAAACCCCATTTGTTCTATAAGTGGCTAACAGTGAAAATGCATTCCTCAAACCTCTGCATTTTCTAACACCCCAAAATATTTTAATAATTTTTACAGGTATTTCTATTTCTGGGTTACCAGATAACTCATGTATTGGCATCCCAAACCTAACATACCTTTACCAGGATATAATTTCTCCTTCAGATTTCACTCTGATTTAAAGAACCATGAATTAAATGGCATAATACATGATTCCATGAATGAAAGATTTGAGAATATTGTTCCTGTGGAAAAAAGGCTTTGTTTCCATTTCTGCTTCTCAATAGTCATTTAGATAAAGCATTCTTTGCTACATGGAAACACTGCTAGGTATGAAGAATTGTCTTAAGGTACTGGACTGGGAGTCAGATTTCAGTTCTCATCTCTGCCACAGACCTACTGGGTGCGTGTGTGCAAATCATTGACATTCTGTGTGTCAGTTCTCCTCTGTGAAATTGGCATAATAGTACTTTTTTTCCCTCTCATTCTTCATCTCTCTTCCTTTTTGGAGTTTAAACAGGTACAGGGGTTCTCAATTACTTCATTATTATAGTCTTTTGCTGTTAGCTACCTCTTGCATTTGAATTAGTGTGCTTTGCTGTGGAGATGCATCAAATCATGCCTCCTTTGTGTACTGTTGTTTGTATAATTGCTATGTAATTGTGGTAGTGCATTTTATCCCAGTCAAGTTCAGGGTCCCATTGTCTTGGCAGTGGTTAGATATATGATATTCTTCCATGCTCTGCCCACAAAAGACTCATCCCCATGTGAGTCAACAAAAGGAAACACTACAAGGATGTGTGTAGATCAAAACATGTTTGTTTTTTTGACTCCACCACACTTCCTGAGCTTGGCTCCTCAATGGAAAGATCTGTTCATGCTCATGTGCTCTGCTAGTTTCCTTATACTTGGGCTCCTTGACTGGGGAAAATAAGTGGAGATATCTTCCAAATGCCATCTACTTGAATCATCAAAATGAGATGTTACTCATAGTAATGGATTCAGTTCTGTGACAACTCTTCTTCTTCTTTTTCACATGAGGAGTGAAATAGTTAACAATGTTCACATTTAAACTATCATCATTGGGTGTCTAAGTTAACACCTGACTAAGGTGAATCAGCCAATGCACACTTCTTAGAGCTATTGCTCCAGGCTCTGTGCAGACCCCTCTCAGTATCAGATACACTTAGGACACATTTTTGAGGCTTTCTTCACCACTGTAAAAGCCAGAGACTTTATTGTTTTTGTTATTAAATAAACAAAACAACCCCCTGAGATTCTGGAAAACAGATGAATGGATGAAAGCTTCCGAGAGGTATTGGTAAGGCATATCCATGCATGTTATCTGTTTCTGATCATTGAGGGTAGACACTGTACAAATTGATAGAAGAACTTCTTGATGCAAAAACTTTACAGCTAACGTTAAATTATAATTCAAGGCTTAAGAAAAGGTTATCAGGACTAATGACAAACCCAGCAATATCACTTTCTTATGCCTCCTGGCCTCCTATGGTGGCCTACATCCTCACTCTCAAATAGATCATTCAGTGTGTCTTGGTCACTCTGTTGGACAGTGGTAAGACTGCCTGTGTAAGGTGGTATACTCAGCACCTGTAGCGCCCCCCCTTGTGTCAGGGTGGGATGCTTCAAGGGGGTCTCATTCCTGGAATCTCCTGCTAGCTGTGTGCCGCTAGCCGAGTCTTCCATGGTTCAGGCCTCTGGCCAAATCAGAAAGTCCAAACCCCTTGCAGGGTAACAAAAAGGTCCAAACAAAACAAAAGGTCTAAAAGGTCTAAAAACCCAAAGTAGTAATAATTCTTCAGCCCCTCTCAGGCTAAACTAATAATTACTACTTCTTCATCATGCTTCCCACTCTCCAGGGACTCTGGCTGATTGTCTATCAGGTCTCCTTGCTCCCACTTACAAGCCTTATTCCAGGACTTCTTCCACAGGAGCCTAACCTGCTCCCTGTGGGTTTCTTCTATTCATTGTAGGTCCTAACTCAGGGCTTTACCCACAGGAGTTTATGCTGCTCCCTGTGGGTTTCCTCTAATAGATCTCTCTCTCTCTCTCTCTCTTTCTTACTCTCTTCCCTGGAGCCAGTTCCACCTGTGCAACTCTCAGGTTTGGAGGCCTATGCCAGTTTCTTCCAAAGCCTAATAAGGAGCTATGCCACTGTCTCACTTCCTCAGGGACCCTGTAGTGGGGTGCCAGGACATTTTCAGTGAGGCATGCAACAACTGTTTTACATGCAAAGCATGACCTACCTGTGTGCGTTCTCTACATGCAGTGTGCGAGGTCATGCTGTGCAGAGAATGCCATTTTGTTCTACATGCACATTCAGGTGCCAGATGGAATCATCCTGCAGGCTGGATCTTGTTGGCACTGTACAGCCATTTAGGCATGTAACACACAGCCTTTCGGGCATGCGATGCATATGTTGCATACATAGACAGGATACCACTGGGACCCTGATAGTTCTCTTGGGGCTCTCACTGTCAATTCCAAGCCCCCATTCAGTGCTCAACCCCACAGAGGTCTTATGGGCTCCTTCTAGTCTGCAGCAGCTGTAAGCCTTCTCTACAGAAAGCTCTTTCCCTCTCCCCTTGCCTTCTAAGAAACTTTTCCTTTATACTGTTCTAGGAGCTCCTTTCTAACTCAGCTGCTCCATGACTAATTAGCTAATAGGACACCACCTGGAGCACCAGATTGCTATTAGGTATAGCCAATAGGGTTGTTATGGGCCAATTAGGCCTTAATTCTCCTGAAGAGACAGAAAAAAGATACCAAGTTAGTTTGACTAGATCTTTATTTTCCATAAACCCATGTTGATTGGCATTAATTATATTACCCTCCTTTAATTCTTTATTAATTGAGTCCTGTATCAGCCACTCCATTATCTTGCCCAGGATTGATGTCAGAATGACAGGCATATAATTACCCGGGTAATCCCCTTTACCCTTTTTTTAATGTTTGCATGTTTTTTCTAGTCTTTTGGCATCCCCCTGATGGTCCAACACTTACTGAAAATCAACATTAACAGTGTGCCAAGTTCCTCAGGCAGCTCTTCTAATAATCTTGGATCCAAGTTATCCATACCTGATGATTTAAAAATGACTAACTTTAGTAGCTGCTGTTTAATATCCTCCTGAGATATTAGTGGACTTGAAAGTGAAATTGATAATTTGTGGAATTAGTGGAATCCTATTACATGATAGGACTACGTCATCTGTTTTTTCACAAAATATAAATTTGAACATCTGTCTTTTCTGTATTATTATTGATGAATTTAATGGCCTACTGTTAGGGCTTTTGCCTACAATGCCAGAGATCTTTAGGTCAAATCCCAGATGTGGAAACCCATTTACCTTCAGTGGTGATATATGTATTCAAAGCAACTCAGAACAATAGTTATTTCATTACCGCCATATATAGCGCTATTAACCCAGCTTGTTACACATTGTTGCCTATTATGAAGAGCAGTTGTCCTATTCTATAGCAGATGTTCTGTGAAATACGAGGATCTGAAATGTTGACATTTAATTCTCATGATTGCATCTTGTACTACAATATGTCATTGATCCTTCAAAATGGATGATGAAAGATAGTAGCAGGTCTAGATATATTTAAATATTTTTAAAAATCAAAAGAAAAATCTAATATTGACAAGAAAGTATCTCCCTGACTTTTGGTTTTTTTTGTAACATGTTTAAATCTGAATAAATATTAAGGAAACATGTGCATACATCTTTATTTCCAAAAAGACTTTCTGAAGAAGCACTATGAATCAAAGTGGAAATCTTTGACAAGGCCAAATTGTATTACTATTGTATGGTATCCATTTTAAAATTATACTCTTATATAACATGTTCTAGTTATCTAGCCACTTTCATCTCAAGTATTTTACAGATAATAATAAAGAATAATATTCCTGTAAGGCACGTAAGTGGTGGTATTACTATTCTCCTTTTATTGAGGCGCAAAAGAAGTCAAAATGTTCAAATACAGTTGCCTAACATAAAGAATCCAAATTCATATTTAGCTGCTTAATCAGCAGATGCCTAAATCTATATCATACTGTTAAACTTCCAGAATTTCATGCTTTTTTGAGTGTGTTTCATTTATAAAAAGAGGAATGATTTCTACTAAGTTTATACAAGTATCTCTGAGGCAAAAATTATATTTTCAGATGGCTATCATTATTTACATAACCTGTCAATAAGGAGGCAGTGTTGTTTATTGGTTCAAACAAAAGACTAGGAATTGTGAAGCCTCAATTTCATTCCTGGTTCTGCCCTGATATATATTTTCTGATAAATCATGTAAGCCAAAATGTTGAAATTATGGTGTCTAAATTTAAGGTTCTAAATCCTATTTATGCACCTAGGCTGCTCTACCAGCAAAGTGACTTCTTCCCCTCCTCCACAACTGTCATACGTGCATGGTTATATTAAGGACTAAGCAGCTATCACATGTTGGTTGATCTCAGGGCAGTTGTGAAAGTGAGTAAGTTTAGTTACATTTATTAGGAGTGGGTGGTGTATGAAGTAGGTTGAAAATAATAAGAAAGAAGTTCTGTTGCTTTTCAACATGCCCTTGTTAACTCTCAGGACCCAGGATAATATTGTGTGTCTTACCTATACCTTTTGCCATATTTACTGCTCATCTAGACCTCTTGTCCTCTGGACTTCTTTATCATTCTCTTATCCCATCCTTTTTGAGCCAGAGGTTGTTTCCTTTACATTCAGAGGTAGTTGCTGTTATAGTGCTAAACAGTGATCAAGAGCTACTAGGGAAATGCTTGTCTCTGGCTTCTGCCTGTGACTGGACTAATGAGTCAATGTAGAACAACTGGTATGGACTGGTCCCTTTCTGGAGACATTACTGTCTGAAAACTTAGATTGTAAGCTCTTTTTGGGGGCAGGGACCATCTTTTGGTTCTGGGTTTGTATAGAGCCCAGCATAACGGAGTCCTGATCCACAACTGGAGCTGCTAGATGCTACAGTAATACAAGTAATAAATAATAGTGTCAAAAACTTTGGGGGCTGCATATGTCAATTGCTCTCAAGCATACTCCTTTAGGAATTCCATATGAGGGGCATTTTCTAGGGTCCCTCTTAGAAGGTACAATTCTTGGTGAACACAACTCACTTAAAGACCAGTAGAACTGTTCTTCATAAATGCACACTCTACTTGTGATCTTTTTTTTGCATCCTCAAGTTCATGATATAGGGGAAGACTAATTTTTTAAAGTATAGCTGTAAGTTTCTGGCTATGGTATATTAGGTTATGTAATAGTCTTCTAATATTCCTATGCTCACAATAGTCCATCCTAACCTACAACAAGGCTTTTTGTTTCACCATGCCATAGTAAGTTCATTTAGGTTACACTTAAAAACCATTTCATGGATTTTAAGGTCAGTTAAACATAAGCCTTCTGTATCTAAGCCTACATTGAGTTGTTTTGTTTAAACTTTAGTCACGGCTGTTTGATTCTCCCTAGGTGAACAGAGATTGCCCTTTTGTGCAAAGTAGGCTGCCAGCAATTGTACTGGGAACATTTGAGAAAAATAGTTGTTGTGGAGCAGATATCAACTTAATAGCATTAACTCATCTCCATAAACTCAGATTTAATGAGTTCTAACCCTTGAGATCTTCCTTTATATGCAGTATTATTGTTCTCAGATTATCCTTCATTATATTATCTAGCCCTATGCTTAGCTCACAAATAAATCTTAAATTCCATGGGGCAAACTGAAGAGATTGGCAAAACATTACTACCATTTTGCCACCTAATTTTATAACCTGATACTAACCCAACATTGCAAAATTCTGCTTGCATGGGAAAAATATTACTTTTATGTTATCAATAATTGATCATCAGGGGCAAGAAGATAAACTTCTTATTATAATGCTGTGCTAAAATCCAAAATATGATGTTGTCCTCGATTTTCATTATTGCTGTCTTTCTGTAGTATGATGATAAGAAGTATATCATCCTCATACACTAGTAATTTATGAGCTTCCTTTACCTTCTGGAGAGAGAGAGAGAGAGAGAGTGTGTGTGTGTGTGTGTGTATGTATGTATTACAGAGTGTGTTACTTTCATAAGCATCAGTCACTGAGCTGTGTCCAAACCTCCTAGCCTTTGGCATTTGAGATTTTTCTCTGACTCCCCAGGCTCTCTTGCTGAGTCTTGGGTTTTTGATCAGCTGCCCAAGTGCGCTGGGCTGGTTGAAGAGACTGTCCTCCTTTTCATGCCAGCCAGTCTGTGCCCTTCTTTATTCTCAACTCCTCCAGGGAGAGACCTAGAGGAAGCAGGGAATGAGGGTGGAAAGATGGAAGGAAAAAAGAGAGGGGAAAGAGCTGCTGGCCTAGCAGTATCTTCAGTAGTAGCAGCCTGGCCTGTCTCACCTGCTGGAAGAGAAGAAGCCTGGGAGTCAATAATACTGCAAGGTACAGAAGGGCAGGATAGGGTTCATGATGGGTGGGAGGATGAGGGAATAGGTGCAGTCAGTGTTACAGCTGGTTAATAGGCAGTAAAATGGCACTCAAAAATATGTAGCATTGTTCCTGGGTTTTCTAGAAGCTATAAAACTTTTTATTGGATGTTCTTTATATGAATATATCAAATGGCAGATGGCTTCTTATTGGTTGCTCTTTATATGCAGCTTTTAGCGAAGAGGACTTCAATCCATTTGTGTGGACCATGGTGGTAATTGTTCCCCATACAGAGAGTTGTCCCAGTATTAAAGTTAATTTTGGCTGCATACAATTTAATCAGCTCTAATACCAGAGCCTCATCAGTTCAAGTTCTTATGCTCCAGAGCCCCAATGGATGTATTTTTTGAGGTGAGCTTGGACAAAGTAGCATGCATATTTTATGAAGCTTCATGTCATTTGTGCAGGAAACAAATCAAAAGGAGAACAACTAATTAATTTCTTCATACATTCTTAATGCTTCTTCACAGTTTGCAAAACATCTTCATTCTCAGTAGATTGGTACACTGTAAAATCCAAAATGAAGTTGAAGATTTTATCTTAGAAACCAGGGATTTATTGGACTATATTTTTTCATTGTCTCCATATGTAATGCTTGCAAATTAATTTTAGTATTTCGTATTTACTGCACATCAATTACACATTGTATAATGATAAAACCCAGAGTTGGATAGGTTTCAATTATTGAAATCCCATACTTGCCATTCTATGTATTCTTTTTATGTGTAATAATCTAAAACTGAATCTTAATTATAGTTCCTATAGTTCAAATATGGTGGTGGTTTTGTTATCCAAAATAACGGGTAGTTTAATTGCAGTGAATATGAAAAAGATCATACATATTAATGAAACATTTAACACTGTTTACTCTCACAGTAGGGTTTCACTGATATTAGAATATTAAATTCTAAACACTCTGTTTGAATAATGTTAAGGTTGAGACACAAACCACAAATGCCTGCTAGTTGAAAGCTAAGGACAATAATCGATCCGTAATTTATGCTGTTGAGAAAGGCACAATATTTTAAATTAAGGGTGGAGTGACCAACTCACTTTGAACTGCCTAGCTTTTTTACATTTGTGGCATAACCTTATATTAAGGGAAGAAAGAAAGTCAAGACAACTGACAGCAGGAGCACTATTGTTTATAGCAAGTGGACATATTGCCGAGTGAATTTACATAGTATTTGGCAGTTGTCTTGCTAGGTCTGTCTATACCTGTCTCCTGACTGAAAGTGCAATTGGCAAATAGATTTAAAAACAGTAACTTCATATATAAACACTAAGTTCTATTCATTGTGATTCATTGGGTCATATAACTTATTAGTCATGACAGGGCCAGATATAGGAGGAGGCAACCACCTGGGGTGCTGGGCTTTGGGAAGGGGCGCTGGATTCAGGGTGCTGTTTTTGTTTGCAACAAAAGAGAAAATAGAATGTTTGAAGTAAAATGTTTCAGGTATTCTGAATGTGGATTGATTTTTCATTAACCTCTTAGAATGTTATAGACCTTTGTAGAATCTCATGGAACCTTCCAGACTTTCTGAGAACTACATTTTCCTCAAACCTCCTAGAATGTTGTCAGCCATGTCCTCGTGGGTAATTAAGGGGCAGGGCATTGCCAGTCAGTCAGTGAAATATAAGCATGTACTGAAGTGAAGTGAGAGCCCAGCTGTGATCTTGTGAACCTTGTTTTATTGTGTAATTGTGAAAGTGTACTTCTGCTGTAAGACTTGAAAAGTGTAAGCTGCGATAATAAAGGGCATATTTAATGAGATGCCAAATATATCTATCAAGCCTCTATCTACATAACAACATAAAAGAAATACTTGTACTTTGAATTTGAAGATGCCATCACTGCTGCCAAAGAAATGGCAGAAAACTTAGGAGTTGATCTGGTCTTAAAGGAAACTCGTTTTCATCGGAAGAAGAGACTGTTTGGTTACCAGGGCAATGAGAAGGTGATGGGAAGCTCGTCAGAAAAAATTGAGAGACAGTTTCTTTGCTCGCTCATTGAGTGTCCATCAAAGCAATTTTTGGACAAATGAAGCACCATGAAAAGACCTGGGTGGTTTTGTCTGACTTTAGCAAGCTGCCGGTGGACAGTAAAGCACTCTTGAACTATTGCGTGGACCGTCACTGGATGCTGACACATGGAGAAATATCTGACATCAATGATAAAGACCTCTATGTTGAAATGGACAACATCCATTACAATTTGCCACACAGGAAACATTCTCCACTTCAAGTTCTCCAGTTCATTCATGATGCAGAGCTGAAGGATATTGTTCCTAATGTGTAGACAGCTTTGAGAATTCTGCTCACATTGCCAGTCACAGCCTCAAGTGCTGAGCACAGCTTTTTGAAACTCAGGCTCATTAAAACACACCTTTTGATTTGACGATGGCCAACAAGAGACTGACATCACTTGCTATTTTGTTGCTTGAAAATGTCATTGGCTAATCTATGGATCCCTCTGATGCTGTGCTTCAGTTCACAAGGTGCAAAAGCAAGAAAAGTTACCTTTTGAACTAAAGGACTAGGGTTAACGTTCTTAAGCTGTCACCTACTGTAAAGCTATTTAATAGTGGCCCACCCAATGTTGGTGCACTGTTCCATTTCTTGATGTTAGTACATTTCAGTTATTCTTAAAATTCTATAAGATTAGAAGAAACAATTTTTTTATTTGTTTATGTATGTCATGAATAAATACAGATTTACAGATCCTAGCATGCAAATTTATCATCTTGTATGACAGGGATAAATCATGCAGGCAAATCATGCATCCAAGTTGTGAAATGGGCTACAAATGCAATAAAAAATAAGTTATTCAAAAGCTTGACAAATGGAGAATGGGTGCCAAAGACATTCCTTGCCTGGGGTGCTATTTTGTCTTTGGCTGGTCCTGAGTCATGAGGTTTGGATGTCTGATGGCATGATATTGCTGAAGTGCTTGTGAATTGCAAAAACAATTTTTATGAATTTTAGTATGAATATTTCTTCACTCAAAAAATAAATACAGGAAACTTATTGTTATTTCCTATCATCCTATTGAAAGAGTTTTTGTTATCATTTGGACTGCAGACACAATACTATGTGAGTTATGTAACCAGTTGCACACACAAATAATAAATAATCAATGCAAACAGTTCTCAAATATTGCAGAATCTAAACATTTTTCATGAAAATTATTTGATGAATTTGTGCAAAAAATCAATAACGTGAACCAAAATCAGGAATGGTTTTTGAATGATTTGCTAATCAAAAGAGGGTTGAATTAATTAATATTATTCAAAATCAATAGTTTGACAAGCTCTAATTGGAGGAAATAATGTATGAGCATTGTCTGTTGCTGCTCTGGACAGCATTGTCTCAATATAGCCTGACTTCAATTAGTTTTAAGTAATATAGAGGCAGGTAAACATTCAGGCTGTAGGAGTTCATGGCACCTCCCCCAGCTTTGAAGAAATACAGCTCTGAGGAAAAGTCCTGTTAGATTCATGAGCACATTCATATCTTGAAGAACATGTAATTTCCTATGTGATGAAAAATCCTTTAAATTAATTAATAAAATACACACACAAACATTAAGACCCAACCCTGCAAAGATCTAATCACATGCTTAATCCCATGGAGTTCATTGACTTCACAAGATCAGGGCTTTAGTCAGAACTTCTCTGAATAACACATAAATGGGTAATTTTTTAAGTTGTTTACCAAACATACCAGAAAGTTTCCTTTGAACAAATGTGGCCTTTCCGATAAATACATATGCCTATCTGTCTTTTCATATGTACAATAGTTAGTATTCAGAAATAAATATTTGCCAATAATTACCACACTATAGTATATTAGGTATAGCCATTTATTTTCTATTCTAAGTAGATGGAAATAGTGTGGTGTCTCAGGTACTAGAATATGTTAATTTTTGGTAAATTGTGACTATTCACAGCATTCACTCTTAAATGATTCCCTTCCCGTGGGAAGGGATAGTGATCTTTGGAACTTCAATTAAAAAAAAATTCTCAACTATTCCCATGTGATATTCCTACATTTTCTGATTGAACATATTGTGCAATAAAGGTAGTCAAAATATGTTTGTTAGGAAGATTTGTTATTTCCCTACCTAAACCTACCATCAAAAAGACCACCATCTTGAAATAAAAAATATACATATTACCCTTTAAAAGCAGAAATGGTGTCACAGATTTGACAATGTTACTCTGCAGCTCAGGAGTGGAAGATTCTCTGTCTCCTAAGCCTTACAGAAATCCCCATACACATAGATCTTTTAGTCAGACTGTGAACTGAGTGCAGGATTTGGTCCATATTGTACCTGTTCATCCACTGGAAAGCCACAACTGTTCACATTTCAGTAACTTTGTTTACCCAAATACCTTTTAACAATTAACCGTAAGTCTTTAGGGTAAATGAAATTAACTGATCGATCAAAGTCTTTCTTTCCTTCCTCACTTAAGGAAATCAGACTTTGAAATTAAACAATTAGACAAACTAATTAAAAATGAACTACTACCTTAACATAATGGGACTGTGGGGAGTTAAATGCATTTTATTTTTATTACTATGGGTGTTTGAAACAGCAAATACTTATTAACAAGGAGGCCAACAGTGAGAGGTTTCAATAATGTGTTAATAACAGGAAGATTAAAATCATAGTTTCCTATAGGGTGGGAAGATGTACTTGTTTTTACAATACAGTCATTAATGTCAACTTTAGTATGTGCGTGTGCGTGCACACACACAAACATTTTAAGGATGCAGTAGGTGTTTATTTTCAAAGCAAAAAGCAGCAGATTTTGGAAGATCGTTTCCTTAGAGTGCAAATGTATAGTATTAATGGGAATTATGTGCTTACTTCGTGGGAGTAGACCCCTAACTGTGAAAAGTGAATTACTTGTTGCTACCACAGTGTTTGTTATTGTTGATGGAAAACAGAGTTATTAATATTTCAGATGCTGAACATCTTTAATTCTCTGTTTTGTTTGCGGGTTTTGCATCTGTTCTTCTGGCAGGGTCTGGTGCAGCTTTGAGCTGGTAAGCCCTAGTCTGTTGGGAGCTTGCAGATTGAGGGTTGTTTGAAGGCCAGAAAAGGGGATTCAGGAAAGATTTTTTTTCAGGATGGGTTCCCCATCGAGTATAGGTTGTAGTTGTTTAATGATGTCCCATGTAGGTTCCAGTGTAGGGTTTTAGGTAACAACTAGGGGTGTGCACTCAGAGGAGGTTTTATTTCTGTACTGAAGCAGGTTCTCTCAGTGTACTTGGATGGCCCATTTCATGATGCAATCTACTTCTCTGGTGGAGTGTCCTTGTTTGTTGAAGATGGTTTTAAGTGTATGAAGGTGTATATCCTCAACTTTCTCCTTGGAGAGTATTCTGTGGTATCTGAGTGCCTGGATGTAGATAACCAATTTCTTGGTATGTTTGGGGTGCTTATTGGATCTGTGAAGATAAGCGTGGTGATCCATGGGTTTCTAATATATAGTTGTCTGTAGGTTTCCATTGTTGAAGCTGATTGTGGTGTCCAGGAAGTTGGTGATGGTGGAGGAGTGTTCCAGAAAGAGTTTAATGGACAGCTGGTGGTTGCTGATGTTGTGGTTGAAATCTATGAAGGAGTTTAAGCTGTCTGTTCAGAGGATGAAAATATAATCCATGTATCTCAGGTATATCATTGGTGCATTTGTCCTAAAGTTCTTCTTCAAAGTCCCTCATGAAGAAGTTGACATACCAGGGAGTCATGCTAGTACCTATGGTTGTTCCCATGGTTTGGACAAAGTATTGTTGAATGTAAAATTGTTATGAGTGAGGATGAAATGGATGAGTTTGGCAATGTGTTTGGGCTGGATATCTGAGGGTTGTCCATTGTCTTTAAATATTTTAGGCAGACATGTATGCCAAAATTGTGAGGGATGTTGGTTTACACCGAGGTGACATACAAGGTGGCAAGGATGGTGTTCTAAGGCAGGTGGTTAATATTGCAGAATTTGTGGAGGAAGTCGGTTGTGAACTGGAGAACGCTCTGTCTTCGTGTGGTGAGTGATTTGAGAATGGTTCCTATGAGTCCCAATATTCCTTCAGTAGAAGTGCTGTGGCCAGATATGATGGGTCTGCTTGGGATCCCTTGTTTGTGTACCTTGATTACAAGTAACTGGCCAGCTAATTAAGGATGGATTGACTTGACAAATATAATTGACATACATTGTTTGTTTTCTTATGGTTCTTAGTTCACCAAGTTTTTAGTGAAGTTCTATGACCTCGGTTATGTACAAGATCAAAATATATTATCTCAGTGGTCACTTATGGCCTTAAAAAGCTATGAATCTGTGAACAAAGTGTATATATTGTATACGAAAAAGTGCTTTGATTGCATCCTTCTCCCCACACCTTCTTTCATCTTAGATTGCAAACTCTTAGGGACTATCTGTTTGTACAGCTCCAAGCACAATGAATGGGATCCTCAATCTTGATTAGGGTACCTAGGAATTATGACAGTATAAATAATAAATTCTAATGTAATCTCTGTGTTCTTTTGGCATTGTCAGATGAAACGGAGTTAGCCAATAAAAGACAATTAACTGCCTAATTATTTCTCAAAACTTTAACATAACTTAGGACAATTTGCAAGGAATTAAAGACACCTCCATATAATAGGTAGGGCTGGCAACACTGCTGACAGTTCTCATTAGAAGATCTTGTTTTCAGTTGCTAGTAATGTTGCTAAACTTTAACCATTTGGCTTGATATTTTTCCTAGAAAAGTTTCAGCCTCTTTTTATTACAGCCAAAAAAGTTCAGTCTTTTTTGAGAACAAAGCTAGAAGAAAATATGTTTTGTGATGTTAAAAAAAGAATTCCAACGACCTTTTCTTTGAGAAGTTCTAATTCCCCAATGCTTTGGAGAAGGAGCTTGAAATTTGGCTGTGGGGAGGGAATGGCCTTTGTGTCAGAGATGTACTCTTGCTATTCCTGAGATCAAGTTACAAACTTTTTGAAAAAAAGTCGGTTTGCATATACAGTCACAGCTTCCTAGGGTTTAGCCGTTAGAAATCTCTGAAGATTCCATCTTCATTGAGCATGCTTAAGTGCCTCACACTTCTTAGATCTGACTATACTGTGTATGCTCCAACCCCTTTGAGCAAGTGAGCATGCTCCATCTTTGAGGTGGAGCCATACACGGGAAATGAGAGGCGAAAGCCTTTCTCCTGTGCTCTCATTTCCTCCCTCGCCCCCACAACCTCCTTGCTGGCACCTAGGCAGCATGGATAAGGATGCTGCCTTACTGTAATACAGCAAGGACAAGAGCCAGAACCAAGGGGAAGGGAGAGGAATGGATTAGGATAAGGAAGGACCCTGGTGAGACTGGAACTGATGGAAGGAGATAGCAACTGGGGGTTGGTGGGAAGACTGAGACCAGAAGCAGGAGGGAGATTGGATCTGGGAGCCAGCGAGGAATATGGGGGATCAGACACTGAGCTTGGATGAAGCGCTGGGCAGGAGGAAGTGATAGTCGAGTTGGCTAGACAAAGAGACTGGAACTGGAAACCTGTGTGCAGAAGACACATGGCAGGAGGAAGTAGGGTGTAAGGGGAGAACTGTGAATGGCAAAAGAGAGTAGGAGGCAGGAAAGTGGGGGAGATTAAGATTTGCTGATGAATCCCCACACAGATAGTGGGAGCTAGTGTGGGTGGAAAAACGGGAATGGGGGATAGATCAGATGAGAAGTGGGAGAGGGAATTACAAGTGGTTGGTGTTATGTTGACTTCCTTTTAATTGCTTGTATTCAGAGAGAGAAATCAGCACAGGATCACAGAGAGATGCAACACAGGGAGCATCTTTATTGAACTAACACTAAAACCAGCCAGGACTGTCTGAGCTATTTCCTAATAGTCTAACTGTTGCTATGGCAACAAGCTAAGCTCTGTTGCTACAGCAACCTAGGCAATTAGGCAAGACACAAAATACACAACAGTTGGGCAAAGAGATTGGGAGTGTGATGGCAAAAGAGACTGCTACTAAGTGGGGAGACTGGGACTCATATGGAAACCTAGGATGACACTAGGACTGGATAAGCAAGGAGAAAGGAATTGGGAAGAGGAGACAGGGAAGAGACAAGACTGGGACAGGGACAGGTTGGAGGGGTGGTACAGAGTAAAGCTTGTGGGAAAACAGGCAAATGGGTGCCCCACTAGAGAACATTCTCATCAAGAACCAAGATTCCTGACTTTCTCCATCTGTCTGCTGTCAGCAAATATCTGTGAAACCCACTGTGAAAATGTGTGATTCATTGTCTTCTCCTGTTGGTCCGCATGGAGTATGACTGCTGTCAATTACTCTGTTAACTCAGGGAACAGAGGTTGTGCAGTGGCTATGAAGGCTACAACCTTGCTGATGATCCTTGTGGGTGTCAATATGATGCCACAGGATGCAATTTCAGTTTTTTTCAGAATTTATTTTAAAGCCTATGAAATGGAAGGGAAAAAACACAGTACACACCTGATGTTAAATAAATTCCTAATCTATTGTGCTTGACTTTGCAACTTTAACGTTCTTTTAACATAGTGTTTTTTGTGTGTACTAGATATAAAAAAGGATTAAGGGATGCCTGGCTTGAATCTGATCGGCCATTGATGCCAGTTTTGCATTATATCTAAACTCCAATGACTTTGGTGGTAATCCTGAAATATACTGTTTGAGATCAAAACCAAAGCCAGAATATATAAAGATTTTGAAGCCACCATTGTTGTTCTGTTATTTATATAAAAGTGCTGGGAGCAGGGATGACTGCTATTAAAGTGTTTGAATGGAGAACAAATCAAGTTGAATAGCACCAAGTGACCATATATTTCACAGACAGGGCCTGATTGTACTCTCGCTCCTGCTCAATACTGATATAAAATGGGTACATGGTCAGTAGAATCTGGCTCATTGAGTACAGCATTCGGAAACTTTGTGTTTGAAATAGCAGCCTGTCAATATCATTTCTGCTCATGAAGTGCAGCACAATTAATTTATTTCTCAGGTGTCCGTGGCTCCGTACACACTTTCACAACAAATCTGTGAATGCTGTGGATGGAGTTGGATGATCAGACAATTAACCAGCAGATTAGAGTTGAAATACACATAACAGTCCAGGTGAGTTGGGTGCATTGGATGAGTGAGATCTTGGCTGTTTTACTGAGTGGTCCAGGGTAGCTTCTTCTTGTCCTAACTTGCAAATCTGAACTGCTGCACATCAGTTAGCCAATTTTTATTCTGTGGACAGAAGTCCGCTTTGTGAGGCAGCGAAATCTCTTATTGTGATATTTTCTTTCCCAAACACGTTTTCTGTTGCTTGATCCTAATACACATTAATCCTCTATATCAGCGGTTCTCAACCTTTTTTTCCCCGAGTACCATTTGGGTCAGGTACAGTCAGGTCAAGTACCACTTGGGAAAAAAAGTGCGGGGGACTTGTGGTGGTGGCAGTGGCGGGATTTCGCGGTGGCAGTGGGGGGAGGGGGGAGGACTTGCAGCGGTGGCAGGTTACATGGGGGGAACAATGTCCTCCGCCAAAACCCTTCTGCCATTTGCCCCTTTTTGGCGGCAGGGTTTCCCGAGGGTGGGTGGGTGGGCACATCCGGCGGCGGATTCGGCGGCGTGGTACGGCTTGCATACCACCCAGCCTTCTGCGAAGTACCACCAGTGGTACGTGTACCACCGGTTGAGAACTGCTGCTCTATATGTTTTGTTTGGGGTACCTTTTATCAGATAAGAGTATTGCTTAGCAAGGAGGTTAGGTGAGACAAACAGAAGTTTCACCTTCTGCTGTCTGTACATTAAGTTACATGACTGAGTTTGTGTAGCAAAACAACATTAAAAACAGGTACTGGTTTTAAACAGAAGTAATCTGCCGATCATTCATACTGCAATAACGATAGAAAGGGTTCCTAATGTTTATCCTAAATGTTTAATTTGAACATTTGTTTGCTTAACCAGCCAGAAGGATTGCCTATGTTGAGGCAGAAAAGCAAGAGTCTGGAACCCGGTAACTAGCAGTGCAGAACACTATGTGTATATTTTTAAGTGAAAGGAAACTGAACAGAACTTCTCATTCAGGTGAATATTGTTAAAAAATCTGAAAGGATTTGAAGGCAACCTTAATGTTAACTTGCCTGGGTACTTGCCTAAACTAAGAAACTAAGAAAGAAAGTACAGTAGGTTACAAAATATCTGTAGTTGAAGCATGCATTGGGTCCATAACCAATACCTGAAAAATTCATTTGATAGGGGAGCTTGTGCCTTCTCAAGGATCATTACTGATCTTTACCAGGCAAATGCCACAGAACTGCAGATGGAATACATCATTTTTCATGTAATGTTATTTTGAAAATCAGTTCCTTTCAGAGCCCAAGGCAAGAATATAAACTGACAGCTGACATAAAAGATGGCATTCTGGCACTGCATTTTTCAAGTTGTCTTCTATAATCAAGATGAACTTCCCTGAAAAACTGCCCACTCAGATATTGTAATTGGTTGGCCTGATTTTTCCCAAATCTACTGAACTTCTCTTGCATGTGGTGAGGAATGTGTATTAGGCAAAGGGAAAGTGGGATAGCTATCAATATTAGTTTTTAAATCCAAATTTTGTGAAATGTGCACACAGATGAATTACATGCACAATCATTGTTATTACATGCTCAGTTGATCAGTTAGATGAAAGGAACTATAGCCCGGTCAACCTCACCTCAATTCCTGGAAAAATCTTGGAGCAGGTCCTCAAGGAATCCATTTTAACGCACTTAGAAGAGAGGAAGGTGATCAGGAACAGTCAACATGGATTCACCAAGGGCAAGTCATGCCTGACCAACCTGATTGCTTTCTGTGAAGAGGTGACTGGCTCTGTGGATGTGGGAATAGCGGTGGATGTGAGATACCTTGACTTTGGCAAACCTTTTGATACAGTCTCCCACAGTATTCTGATCAGCAAGTTAAAGTATGGGTTGCATGAATGGACTATAAAATGGATAGAGAGCTGGCTAGATCATCGGGCTCAACGGGTAGTGATCAATGGCTCCATGTCTAGCTGGCAGCCAGTCACAGACGGAGTGCCCCAGGAATCAGTCTGGGGCTGATTTTGTTCAACATCTTCATTAATGATCTGGAGGATGGGGTAGATTGCACCCTCAGCAAGTTTGCAGATGACACCAAGGAAGGGGGAGTGGTAGATACCCTGGAAGATAGGGATAGGATACAGAGTGACCTAGACAAATTGGAGGATTGGGCCAAAAGAAATCTGATGAGGTTTAACAAGGACAAGTGCAGAGTCCTCCACTTAGGACAGAAGAATCCTAAGCACAGTTACTGACTGGGGACCGACAAGCTAGGCAGCAGTTCTGCAGAAATGATCTGGGGGTTACAGTGGATAAGAAGCTAGATATGAGTCAGCAGTGTTTCCTGGTTGCCAAGAAGGCTAATAGAATATCGGGCTGCATGAGTAGGAGCATTGCCATCAGATCGAGGGAAGTGATTATTCCCCTCTATTCAGCATTGGTGAAGTCGCATTTGGAGTACTGTGTCCAATTTTGGGCCCCCCACTACAAAAAGGATGTGGACAAGTTGGAGAGAATCCAGCAGAGGGCAACAAAAATGATTAGGGGGCTGGAGCACAAGACTTTTGAGGAGAGGCTGAGGGAACGAGGTTTGCTTAGTCTGCAAAAGAGAAGAATGAGGGGGGATTTGATAGCAGCCTTTAACTACCTGAAAGGGGATTTCAGGGAGGATGGAGCTAGGCTGTTCTCAATGTTAGTCGATGACAGAACAAGGAGCAATGGTCTCAAGTTGCAGTTGGGGAGGTCTAGGTTGGACATCAGGAAAAAGTTTTCACTAGGAGGGTGGTGAAGCACTGGAATGTGTTACTTAGGGAGGTGGTGGAATCTCCATCTTTGGAGGTTTTTAAGCCCTGGATGGGATGATTTAGCTGAGGTTAGTCCTGCTTTGAGCAGGGGGTTGGACTAGATGACCTCCTGAGGTCTCTTCCAACTCTCATCTTTTATGATTCTTTGTCTCCTGTTGAAGGAGAGCAGCACCAGTCAAGCCAGTCCTGGAATCCTGGAGTTCCAGGTCTCCTTCACCTGACAACTATTTGAGATTAAAATGAGAAATTCATTATCCCAGGGTTTATTGGGCCATAAATTAAACCACGGTCATACAAAGCAAGAATCTATACATTGCCATAAGTTTGAAGAGGCATTAAACATGGCCACAGATATAACCATCCCTTCAGCAAAGAGGCATCTATCTGTGCACTCGTTCTAGTAGCATTTAATCACCTAAAGTTTAATGTTCCAAGTCTGACCTAGAAAACATAGTAAAGCAGGTCTAGACAACAAAATGGTAAAAATGCTGGCACCTCGTCTGCACTCAACCATTGTACCAGAGGAGCTATGCTTGTCAATCAATTGAACTGCCTAAAAAAAAAATCTCTGTATAAATGCAGTTTAGCACTAGTCTGAAAATGTCCACCATAATAAATTTGATAGGGACACATTCAATTTTTTTCTGTTTTAATCAACTCTTTTTGTTTCAGACTGGGTCCAGTTCTGTTCAATATCTTCATAAATGATTTAACTAATGGCACAGAGTGCATTTAAAGAGTTTGTGGATGATACCAAGCTGGGATGGGTTGTAAGTGCTTTGAAGGATAGGATTAAAATTCAAAATGATCTGGACAAACTGAAGAAATGGTCTGAAGAAAATAAGATGAAATTCCATAAGGACAAATGCAAAGCCCTCCACTTAGAAAGGAACAATCAACTGCACATGTACAAAACAGGAAGTGACTGCAAATAATCTGGGGGTTATAATGGACTGTAAGCTAAATATGAGTCAGTAGTGTAATATTGCTGCAAAAAAAGCAAACATCATTCTGGGATGTATTAACAGGAGTACTGTAAGCAAGATACAAGAAGTAATTCTTTCACTCTAGTATGCGCTGATTTGGCCTCAACTGGAGTATTGTGTCCATTTCTGAGTGCCACGTTTCAAGAAAGATATGGACAAATTGGAAAAAATCCAGAGGACAGCAACAAAAATGATTAAAGGTCTAGAAAACATGACCTATGAGGGAAGATTGAAAAAAAATTGGTTTGTTTAGAAGAAAGGAGAAGGAGGGGGGGGAGGAGGGGGGAAGAAACATAACAGTTTTCAAGTACATAAAAGGATGCTGTAGAAAATTTGTTCTCGTTAACCTCTGAGGATAGGACAAGAAGCAAAGAGCTTAAACTGCAGCAAAGGAATTTTAGGTGGACATAAGGAAAAGCTACCTGTCAGGGTAGTTAAGCACTGGAACAAATTGCCTAGGGAGGCTGTGGAATCTCTGTCGTTGGAGGTTTTTAAAAACAGGTTAGACAAATATCGGTCAGAATGATCTAGTATTTACGTAGACCTGACTTGAGTGCAGGAGATTGGAATGGATGACCTTTCAAGGTCTCTTCCAGTCCTACACTTCTATGATTCTGTGATTCTATGAAAAATATGAGGGATACTGAATGCTTTCCTTGGTATTCAGAATACCACTTGCCCAAGACAAAAATTGGAGGAGATACAAATAACTAAAAGGACAGACCCCTGATATAGAGCAATCTGAATCTTTTAGTAAGCTGGGCACAAGCAAACATTATGGGTTTTAATATGGCTAAATGTAAATGTATATATCTAGGAACAAAGAACGTAGTCCATACTTACAGGATTAGGGACTTTATCCTGGGAAGCAGTGACTTTGAAAAAAATTTTGGATTCCTGGTAGATAATCAGCTGAACATGAGCACCACTGTGACGCTGTGGATAAAAGGGCTAATGCAATTCATGGATGCATATACAGGGGAATCATAGGTAGGAATAAAGAGGATATTTTACCCCTGTGTTTAGTACCCATGTGACTGCTACTAGAATACTGTGTCCAGTTCTGGTGTCCAAAATTCAAGAAGGATGTTGATAAATTAGAAAGGGTCCAGAGAAGAGCCACCAAATGATTAAAGGATTAGAAAACATACCTTATAGGGACAAACTCAAGGAGCGCAATGTATTTAGCTCACCAAAGACCATGTTAAGGGGTGATTTGATCAGTCTATAAATACCTACTGGGATAAAAATATTTGATAATTGGCTCTTAAAACTAGTAGTGTGATGGGGTGTATAAACCCCACAATGGGCAACAAAGGGTGAAGGGATTATTTTGGGCCCTGCCAGCCTCTCCCTGCCATACCTTCAGCAAATGTGCCATCTGGTGGAGCATTTAAAAGAGAGCGAAACAGATAATTTTGGCCGCAGAGTTGGAAGAAAGCAGACCTGCAGCCCACAGCTCCTGCAGCACAGAGGAGAACAGAGGCAGGCCTAGAGTCTCTGGCACAGCAGCCCCCAAAAGGAGCACTTCTCTGACATATTAAAGGGATGTAAACCTACTCCAGGGAACCCAGAGGAAGCACTCAAGGGAACCAGGGCAGATGTGGAACCCTGGCCCACAGCATTGGCTGGATTGGATGAGGAGCAGGATCCCGATGAGTGGGGTTTCAGCCAAGAGAAAGCATTGCTGGACAAGCCTCCTAATGAAGAGGTGTTACAAACCCCAATCAAGGAGGAAGACTTACTGACCCAAGAGGTGGACTTTGTGAAGGACCAGAGAAAGGATGAGACCTTGAGTCATTCATACAAACAACTCCCCATAGTTAATGGCAAAGCAGTAGATCCCCACCATGCTGTGCAGTACCCCCACTTTGAGCTCCAAGAGAATGACTATATTGGCTGGAAAAAGACCATTGGCCGGGGGAAATTCAATCACAGCTACTTGTCCCTTGGCCACATTGATAAGAAGTCATGTGACTGGTCCATGTCATCCCCTCCACAGGCCACCTGGGACAAAAAAAACTCTGTCCCGGATCCTAGACCACTTCTTCTAGCCTGGCATACATCAAGAAGTTAAAAGTTTCTGCAACTCCTGCCCTGAATGCCATCTAATCAGGCCAAAAGGAGGGGTGAAAGCCCCCCTCATCCTTCTCCTAGTCGTTGACATCCCCTTCGAATGAATTGGGATAGACCTTGTCAGTCCCTTAGAAAAAAAGGGCAGCTGGATACAAACACCTATTGGTGGTAGTTGATTATGCTTCTCACTATCCTGAGGCAATTCCCCTATGGAGCACCAATGCAAAGACTATTGCCATGGAACTACTGAGAGTCTTTTCTCGAGTGGGGGTTCCCAAGGAGATTCTCATAGACCAAGGCATGAAGTTCACATTCCGCTTGATGAAAGAAACTCTGTGATCTCCTAAAAAATAAAGATCCTCTGCATCTCAGTTTATCACCCTCTGATGGATGGCCTCGTTGAAAGCTTCAACCAAATCTTGAAGCAGATGCTGGAAAGGTTTTATACTAGAAGACCAGCGTCATTGGGATCAGCTGATCTCCCTTTCCTGTTTGCCATTCAGGAAGTCTCACAATCCTCTACTGGATTCTCCCCCTTTGAGCTGTTGTATGGGAGATGACCACAGGGAATACTTGACCTCATTTGGGAGATGTGGGAAGGACGAATGCCTTGAGCTGAGAATGTCCTCCAATATGTGTTGAGACTTGGGAGAGACTTGAGACTGTGGGAATTTTGACTAAAGAAAACCTCATCACTGCCAACAGATCCAAGAATGCTCCTATAACAAGGGAACACAGGTATGCACTTTCAGGCCAGGCTATTGGGTCTGCCTTCTACTCTCGAGTACGGAGTCTAAACTATTGGCCAAGTGGCAAAGGCCCTATGAAATTGTGTGCCCAGTTGGGCCGGTCAATTATGAGGTTAGACAGTCCAACAAATGGAAGTCCCATCTGGATCTATCACATCAACCTACTGAAGGTATGGAAAAAATGAGAAAGCCTATCCATTGTGCTGTGTACAGGTGGGGGAACAACTTCAACTTAAACAGAGCCTCGTGAAAGCCTTTCCAACGTGTTTTCCTCCCAGCCAGAAAGGACCCACCTCATGCACCAGCACATGTAGAATGAATCTGGGCAGCTCATCCAGGAGAACCCCTGGCCACTTCCCAGAAGGTGCATGAGGCTGTAAAACAGGAATTCCAGACCATGTTGTAACTCGGAATCATTGAGGAATTCCAGAGCGAGTGGTGAAGCACTGTCTTACTAGTCCCGAACCTGGACAGCACTGTTGATTTTGCATCAACTTCAGAAAGGTCAACATCATCTCCAAATTTGATGCCTAAGCCACACCCCATGTGGATGAACTACTAGACCAAATGGGTGAGGCACAGTATATTAGCACATTGGATTTAACAAAGGAGTATTGGCAGATCCCACTCACATCAAACTTGGAAGTAAAAACTGCCTTTGCCACTCCATTCAGCCTCTACCAATTTCAAACTATGCCTTTTGGACTCCACGGGGCACCCATGATGTTCCAGTGCCTTATGGAGCAGGTTTTACAGCCCCATAATTTGTATGCCGCAACCTATTTAGATGTAGTCATCTACAGCCAAACCTAGGAGGCACACCTGACACAAGTTGCAGCCATTCTCTGGTCTCTACAGAAGGCTGGACTAACAGCAAACCCTGCAAAATGTAAAATAGGGAAAGAAGAGACTACTTACTTGGGATACATTTTGGGGGAAAGGCAAGGTTTGGCTCCCTATAGATAAATTCAGGCCCTCAAGGAAACCCCAAGACCTGCCACCAAGAAACAGGTCATGAGTTTTCTGGGACTTGCTGGCTACTACCACCGGTTTGTACCAGGGTTTTTGATGGTTACAGCCCCCCATACAGATCTTGTCATGAAAGATACTGGTCTGAGGCCTGTGGAAAGGCCTTTCAAAAATTGAAAGAACTCCTATGTACAGAGCTGGTCCTATTCGGTCTGGACTTCTCCAAGGAATTCATTTTGCAAGGATGCTTCGGATGTGGGGCTGGGTGCCATTTTATCTCAGGAAATAAAGGGGTAGGAACACCGCATGCTCTATTTAGCCACAAACTGTTCCAATGAGAACAGGCTTACTCTGTCATAGAGAAGGAGGTAAAATGAGCCATAGATTCGCTGTGATATTATCTTCTGGGAAACCCATTCAACCTCGTCACCAACCCCATTAAAGTGGCTAAACACAATGACCCCTGCCTGATGCACTGGTATTTGTCCCATCAGCCCTACATGTCCCAAATCCAGCATCGGGCCAGCAAAGCCCACCAGAATGCTAACTTCTCCATGGAAGTGTGGGAGAACAATCTGATAGACACAGCCCCCCGGCTCCATCTTGAGAGGAATGGTGTGTGATGAAGTGTACAAACCCCACACTGGGCAACAAAAGTTAAGGTATTATTTTGGGCCCAGCCAGCTCCACCCTGCCACACCTGCAGCAAATTCTCCATCTGGTGGAGCATTTAAAAGAGAGAGAAATAGCTCATTTGGGCAGTAGACCTGGAAGAAAGCAGACCTGCAGCCGACAACTCCAGCAGCACAGAGCAGAACAGAGGCTGGTCTAGAGTCTGGCACAATTGCTCCAAAAGGGCCCTCAGAATATATCAGCCCAGAAATAATCAGAGAAAGAGAAGTATCTCCCCTTCTTTCCCAGTGGTGGACCCTGGACACTGGTAATCCCCTCTCCACAACCCCTCCTGCTTGTCATGGGTTATGGCCTTGACCATTAGGTCATGTTTCCCTACCAAACCCCAATGAGGGGGACCATTACAAACAGACAAAGGTATAATACATTGAAATGGCTGGAAATTGAAGCAAGACAAGTTCAGATTGGAAATAAGGTGTAAATTTTTAACAGTGAGGTTAGTTAACCATTGCAACAGTTTATCAAAGACTGTGATGGATACAATTTTTACATTGAGATCAGATGTTTTCTTGAAAGATTATGCTCTAGTTCTAAGGGAATTGTTTTAGTGAGGTTTTATGGCTGGTGTCATACAGGTGGGCAGACTAGATGATGACAATTGTCCCTTCTGGCCTTGGAATCTATGCATGAAAAGAGCTGGTGGTTAACAGACAGACCTCACAAAAGACTCTCTAGCACTTTGTGCCAGTCAATATGTCAGAACTTCAGTTTTATTGATGTTTTTGTTACTTTTTTAATGTGAATTTTATTGGTTGACAGACAGTGTCAGTTAAGTATTCAAAACATGAAAGCATCATATAAACATTTAACATGATTTGAGGGGTCATGAAGAATGACATCTAAATTTTAACTAAATCATAAGACAGCTCTCACACCAGTTCACACCAGACTCTTTTTTTTGTTCCCGCTCACACAAAGTCCAGATACCACTTTTATTTGTCAATAAATAAATAAATAAGAACTTTCAACCTCCCTTTTTCACAAATCTCCAGAGGGAGAGAATCATAGAAACGTAGGACAGGAAGGAATCTCGATAGGGCATCTAGTCCAGTCCCTTGCACTGAGGAAGGACTAAATATTACCTAGACCATCCCTGACAAGTTGTCTGTTGACGCATGAGCTTGGAAGCCTAGCAGGGGTGAGCCTGAGACCCAAATCCACAACTTCAATGCTCTGTTTATATTACTATTTTTAGAGCACTAGTGCAAGCCCCACTAGTCCAAATTGACCTGAGCTGGGAGGCTTACTGCTTTGGGCTATGTGGACATATCCATCAAGGACAAAACCTATTTCCGTAGGCAAAAAAAATTACAAAAATGTAATAAACCTATAGAAACAGAACCTAAAATCTAATGTGGTAATGTCTCTATATAAAATTATTGCATTTGCTCTTACTCCTTTATTCCTATCACTGATGCATTTAATTTGAATATGCTTGATTTGAATAAGCTATCCTTTTATAATTCTTTCCCTTTAAGAAACAGAAAACAACAAGCTGCCAGAGAAGAAGCTAAATAACCAACTTTCCCCCCTCACTCCCCCAACTTCCCCGAGACAGTTAAAATAGGTCATATTTTGCAAAAGATTGTTGAACCAGACTAACAATCTCTGCTCGTCATAAATTCAATTCATGGGGTAAACCAATACTATCAGATTCAGGCTGGTATTCATTAGGACAAGTGTAATCATACCTATCTAATCCAGAGAGATGGAATGAAAACAGCAATCAAAATTTGTCACTGAGAATAGATCAACCCATGTGTATTAAAATCCAGAGCTGAGTAGGACAGGGAAGATGCATCATTGCAAAATACAGCCAATGTAATAGTAGTAAGAACTGTGATTAGCTATAGGTATTGCTGACATGTAAAAGGAGATCTCAGAAACTAGGCAGAACATAAATAAATAAGAAAAAAGAAAGCTAATATTTCCACATTAATGAAGTAAGAGCTTGCATGACATAACTAGTTGTTTTAAACTAGAAAAGGGAATAAATGTGCCATTCATTTTTGAGTTAATACAATTTGTATTTGCTGAGTGTCAGGCTTCTTCAGCCCACAGATCATGGATTGCTTCAGTTGGGATGAAGGCTGCTATTTTTCTGGGTTTGTGGAATATACACACCGCATCATCTTTTTTAACCTTTAGTTAGCACTGCTGAATACAGGAGGGCACTGCTAAAGAATTTTCCTCTGAGGGAGTTTGTGACTTAAGCAGATGCCATTCTTTCTTTCTTATAACTGGGGAGAAAAGTTGTGTTTGCAGTACTGTTGTATGTTGGTCCCAGGAGATCAGAGAGAAAAAGTAGATGAGGAATATCTTTTATTGGACCAGCTTCTGTTGGTGAAACAGACAAGTTTTTGAGCTTCACAGAGCTCTATCTCAGGTATGGAGAAGGTAACCAGAGTGTCTAAGCTAAATATGAGGTGGGAACAGATTGTTAAGCAAAAGAGGTTCACATACGTGGTAGGAGACCACTTAAAATAAAGTGGGCAGTTAAGGGTTAGCAGGCAGTAGGGTGTGTTACAAATCGTCGTAATGAGCCATAAAACCAGTTCCTCTGTTAAGTCCATGATTTTTAATGTCCAGCAGAGTAATGAATTTAAGTTCTCAGACTTGTCTTTTGAAGGTATTGTGCAGGTTTCCTTTAACAGCAAGGAATGAGAGGTCAGATTATAGAGTGATTGTTTTGTGAAAAGTATTCACCCATGGATGATACAAAATGCAAAAACAATCTTTCCCCTCTGAATACCTCCTGCTCTTGTCTCCATAATGGTGCTACAATTTTCACCTGATCTAGGAAGAAGTGGAGCAACAGTGTAACAGCTCTTGGCCTTCTGTTATTCAGAGGATGAGGAATCTTCTCGAGACCTACAAATAACAAATGGTTCATTCTGTGTCTGTGTTGTGCATCTTCCAGGCTAAGTTCAACTTTCTCACTTCTTGCTGGAGTTGCAGACTGAAATTGCAGCTACTCGTCGTCTTGATTAGCGACCCTTTACTATCCTTCCATGTGATTTATATATTCATTAAGCTTTATTTGTACCATGCACATAACATAACTGAAGTAAACTTAGGGTCAGGGCAGAAAAAAGAGCAACCATTATTTTAGAGTCAAGCCCTTTAGGTTTAATTACTAAATTAGATATTAATTTTACCTTTCTTGCCTCTTGAAAATCAGCTGAAACATTGTCCTCTGGTAATTCTTTTAGGGTTTGCTCAATAGCACCAACTATATCTCTTTTTTTAGCTGAAAACCCAGGAAATACTTAAATTGCTACTTTTGTCTATTTTATTTTTATACCTGATTCAAATAAGTTTTGTTTAAAAGGCATGTAACTGCTGCTTGAAGTTTGACATATCCTGGAGTGCCAGGCTGAGCCTCTAGGGAGTCCTACCCAGGCGACTATATATGTAATGGTACCAAAGTCCTTTGACACCATTTCCCAGTATGCTAGGAATTGGGGCAAGGACAGAAGGGACTAGAAACTTCTGCTGAGGCCAATAGGGTGGCTTCTGCTTGGGGGGTGATATGGACAAGCAGTTTGCTGGTCCAGTGATGAGCCAGGTCTGCTCAGCCCTTCACTGAGAAGGGAACGCCTGATTGAGAGACTAGTTTTTGTGTTAAGCTTTGAGTTTGGAGCTGAGAGAAGCAGAAAATATCAGGCAGCCTCTGATTAACTCCCCTCCCCATAAAGAGAGTCTTTGAACAACTGTGGGAGCTAATGCATGGGTCAGGCAGGCCCAGCCCTGCAAAGAACAGTGTCTGCAGTAGCAGAGATCTGTCCTGACTCCCCATTGTTTATATTCTTTATAGGGGGGTGTCATTCTTTTGCTGAGGTTTGTGTTGTGGTGCTTTATGGTTTCTTGATTAATGGGTTTTATACCCCTTGCCTTTTAGTAGCATTATTCATAATCCCATGGTACAGCACTCCTTGTGTTTTGCATAGTGAGGAGTCACCTTTAGTGGAAGCATCAGAAAAAGAACCCAGGTGGGGAGAAGGGAAAAGCCAACTGTGATCCTGAGGCTCTTTGCCAATAATTCTAATCCAATACAAGCCCAGTTCTGCCACCTTTATGTTGAAATCGACAGGCTGTTCTTGCCCAAGTAGGAACTGGCACTACAAGCTCTCAATAGAGGAATATTTGCCAATTAAGACACCACTTAGCATGAGTAACACTGACAGAATTGGGACCAAAAACAATTTCACATGAAAATGCAGGGTTTAAAAATATGGCTAACCAAACAATGTTACATTTATTTTGATGATGTTAACTTATATCAAGGTGAATCCCATGTTATTTAAGGAATATAATATTTATGGAAAATATTTGGTATTACTATGCGGCACTGAAAATGTTCGCGTTCACACACAAATCCATCTGAAGGTGGAATAATCTAAAATACAAAATAAATCCTGAATTCTCAAAGAATGTGTCACATGTAACTTTACATTTCACCCAATGTAGATATTATGTTAGTAATATTTTCTAAGAAATTTATTCTGGTACTGAGAAGGTAGGCATAAAAAAAAAAAAAAAAAAATGAACTCCATGACCAGCAATACATACCTGAGGTAAAACCAATTTGTTGATATTTCTTTCAATGTCTAATAAATAGAAAATCCAATATTCTGGATGACAAGAATGTTAACGTCTATACTTTCCTATTGGGAGACACTGGAAATTTGAAAATTGGTGTAATATTCATATACAATACTTCTGACATTGAGAAAGGAGCTGTGCAGCTAAGCTTTAAACCATCTGGGAATATCAGTGCAGTGAGGGAGGTCACCTTGAATTACAACTGATACATCTAGCTTAGAGTTCTTGTGGCTGGGTAGAATGACAAATATACGGTATCTCTTGCAGGTGGGCCCAGGGTTATCTTAATGCCATTTAGAGCAAGTTTTCATTTTCATTATGTTGCACATTGGAATGATACTTTTAACTCTAAACAAACATAAGTTCTGTTAGAACCTACATAATAAGAGAGAAAGTGACTTCCAGAACTCTCAGTAAATTTATTAGAGAAACATAATGAAAGATTCCAGATTTTGTAACTTTTTAAAAACAATTTCTGTTAAAGATGGATGTTGCAGTGTGTGTTAAGGAAAATACCCCATGGAACAGCAGATGATGAGAGCTCCAATTCAGTAAGGTGTACTTATGAAGGAGTTTAGTCCTATTGACTTTATTGGGATTACTTGCGTTTAATGTTAGGCAGATGTTTAAACACCTTGCTGAATCAAGGCCTAAATGCTGACAAGTGCAATGCTTATTCTCCTTGCATACAGCTGCTTCCACTATCAAAGCATTCCTTATTTTAATTTAAACAGTGCTTTGCCTTGATCTCACTGATGAAAATAGAAATGATTTAACTATATATTACAAAATAAATAACATCCACACTTCTGACCTCATCATCCATACATTCTGTGTGGGTCAGAATGGGATTACTTCACACAATCTACTTCACACCCAATAAATTGCCTTTAAGGAAGACTTTGGTTTTTTTTAAATATAATATAAAAACTATATATATATATTTTTAAAATGCAACTTCATGGGTATGGTAACAGTATGGATTTGCATTCAATTTTAGGGACTAGCCTAACTGAACTGTATCTCTGAATCTCCTGAGTGTCACTTAATACTAATATTTAACCCAATTGTGCTTTCAGCAAATTCAAAAAACCCCAGTTGCTCATCTCTTAAAGAGGGGCATATGTAAATATGCAGAAGACACAGAAGCCAATCTGGATAAGTGTCATGGGAGATCATGTAATTCTGATGAATGCAGTATAAACAACACAAAGTGTACTGACTGGTGAATAATAAATGCACCAGTTGGCCATTACATTATGGGGGGGGAAATGTATGCTTGCCTTAGAATTAGGTTAAAAGCTATTGCGATGCCCATAGAGCTTTCACTTCAGAATTTTAAAAAATGAAACCTGTTCTCATGTCAGCAAGATGAACTTAAGCAACTTAAGCATATTGGAGCAATTCCTGGCGACATTAATGGTTCAGAAGACAACCTGTAATCACAAGCATGTTCAGATAGCCGGGGCTTCAAACCAACAGTAAAATCACTTCAACAGTTAAGGAAAATGTAAATTAATCTTTGTTTCCACTCTATATAGCTAAACATTCTCTGGACACTATTAGGGAGACTCCACTTTGTAGGGGTGAGACTTTGCTTTTCAGTGAGGTTTGAAGGAGGCTGATTTGATTCTACAAGCTGTACATTAGTGAGGACCCAAGCCTATTCACATAGAAATCCATGGGGGTTTTGCCACTGACTTTTATGGAAGCACAATCAAATGCTGAGTTGGAAAGATAAGCCAAGCAGGAAGTCAAAAGAGGAAGTATGATTTAGTGGACTGAGCAAGAGCTCTTGAGTTGTAATCCTGACTTTGACACAGGGTTACTGTGTGGCATTGGGCAAGTCATATAATCTTTCTGTAGGTCAGTTTCCTCATTTTTAGAATGGGGATAATATTCACCTGCCCGCCTCATGGTGTATTTATTCTATGGTTTAATTAGTTTAAATCTGTAAAGCAATTTCAAAATTTGAAGTGCTACGAAAGTAATAACATATCATGTAATAATAAACATTAAGGCTACAGTTTGTGGTAATGTATTTAAACAGTACCATCAAACTGGGACCAGTGAAGAAGAAACAAGGTTTACAAATCCAAAGTCCCTCCTTTTCTCATTCCTTTGTTAAATCCATTGATTGGTCCATGCACAGTCCAACACATTAGCTGCCCCACTCACCTTCTGAATCTTATCATTGACTTTTATATTTGTTAATATATTTTATAAGAATTTAGATGGCTATTGTAATTTCCCATTTTACCTGAAAACAAAACAGTTAAATTTGTGCTCAAAAACAAGGGACCAATTCCTACTGCACTCATGGAAAACTTTGTGTGTGTCAGAGGGCAGAACATGGCTAAAGGTGAGATCTGAATTTTTCTTTTCACAAGGTGTTACTCCGTGTGTTCACTTTTAACAACCTAGGGAACAAATCATGGCTTTAAGCATGTCCTGCATTGTAGGGGATAAGAAAGGGTCATTCTGTAGCAGGATCCCCAGGTTACACTCTGGCAGATTCAGCTGAAATTTCTCTTAGGCCCTTAGGGCTCAGGGGTAAGTCGGTCATGCTAGAGGAGCAGCTCTACCATTCTTTGGAAAGTGTTTTTCCCCTCTGTGTCAGGCCCGTTCTGCCTTCACTCTTCTCTGTCCCTTTTATGGCAGCCAGCACACCTGGTGGCTGCGGTTGGACACAATGCCTTCACTCCATGTAAAGATTATGCCTGGCCCATCCACAGGGACTCAAAAGATGGAGAAATGCACCTTGCAACTTTTGCCCTTCTATTACATACATCAGCAGGACTGATCCCAATCTAGCTCTTAAATTCTAGCAAGAGTAAGTAAACTTCTAGGTGAAGAGGGTCAAAGAGGAGAGAATGAAAACACTGAAATAGGTAACTTGGGTATGTAACTTGGCTTGTAATAGGGTATCATGAGTAAAGATACAATTTAGTCCTGTAGGTGACAGATTCCATGATTTTACCAGACCTCCGTGACTCCTTCAGCTGTCAGCAGCGGTGGCCAGAGCCTTGGCTGTGCGCCCTCTTGCCCCTTCCCTGGCTGCAGCCGGGACTGGAGCCAGGGCTCTGTACACCCCCACACTCTGTGTCTGTGGCTGGCGCTATGCGACCACGCCCCATGGCTTCAGCCAGAGCTGGGGCTGGAGCCAGGGCTGAACCCCACCTCAGGGCAATGGGACTCAAGTTGTCAGTCCTTCTCCCATAAGGCTCCAGCTCAAGTTGTCATCCTTGCCCTCACTCCCCGTCCCCAGTCTACTTAGCCCTCCCCCTCCATGGTTATTTTTAGTAAAAGTCAGATAGATCATGGCTCCCATGATTTTTTGTTTATTACCCATGACCTGTCTGTGACTTTTACTAAAAATAACAGTGACAACATCTCAACCTTAATCATGAGGTGTGTGAAAACTGCCCTAAACAGGAAGAGCAAGAGAGTGCATAAGAAGTCCTTTGGATAATGTCTTGACTGGTCTGGCTGAGTCTATGGGCATCTAAAACTTGACCTCATAGGTCACATTTCAGATTTACTGTCCCTACAGCCTCAGTCTAAACTTTCAGGATAGAAGAACTGGGAAAATAAGGCACACACAAAACATGGGCGTGTTTCTATTTTAAAAAAATTTAAACAATGGCCTTGTGTGCAACACTGGTGTGCCCTCTCTCTCTGAACATTAACGCAATCAAGCTTTATTGCAAGATGTTTTGAACTCTAATTTCAAACTTGTAAGCATGAGTATTTACATAAACCAATATATATATATATTTCAGAGGTGTCTGCATGATCTTTCAATCCAGGAATGGAAAAAATACCTTGAGATATATTTGACCACAACTAAGCAACACAGCTTGAATTTTGGATATTTGCAATCAATCCATAGGAAAAAAAAATCAGAAAGATATTTGTCACATGTGAACAATGCATAAATTTGCTGAAGTATTAGAATGATCTGACTGTGATCCTACATGGTCCATGAGTAAAAAGAGACTGAATTTACTGAATAATTTATTTGTTGTAAATTGTTGTCTCAGGCTTAACAAGTAGAGAAAATCACTATGGAAACTAATCAACCACTCATAGGCCAAAACGGAACCCATTTTTTATTAACCATTTTCATAAATCTTGGAAACAAGGTTAAAACCTCAAGAGTGTGCAGGGATTGCAACTATGGCTGGCTACTGGTTAGGGTCTGCAGTAGAAGGGAAGGCACCTTTCATTCTCTCCTCCCCTCACACATCTGTGCAATTGCCAGCCACAATATGGACCTCTATTTCAGGTTCCAAATAGATGCTGAAATCTTGGATTACTCTGAGTGACACATGTGTGGTTTTATTTCTCTCTCTCAACATGCTGCAAATGTTGTTTTCTGTTAGGTATTGTGGGATGAGTCTTGTTTACGCTAAGGCTCCTTGACACCACTCCAGCAGTGTTAGGGAGCCTTAAAGGGCCTACCTTGGGACTACCAGAGCAGTGTCAAAGAACTTTGGTGTAAATGGAAATCAGACCCTGTTTGCATACCTAGCAGTGTTCAGATAACAGTGCTGCATTCCAAAATACTGCACTCACCCAGACATTTAAACTCTGTAGAAAGCCTCCCTAGAAGATCAACACATTGAGACTCTGTCAGATAAATAGGAGAAGGAAATTCTAGAAGCCCTTCTCTCTGACAGCATTCTACCTCTATACTCCTGGAGTGCAAAGATGGGGCAAAGTGAGAGGGGTGATTTTAAGGTAAATAATAAAATATAAAAAGAGCATCTAGAATCCAAACCATAAGAGTGCTTGAATAGGGTGATTTGCCCCATGGGCAGGACAGCTTGGGACTAAGCCAAGCTGATTACGGAGTGAGCCCCCACATTAAGGGCATCAGGCTCTTCCCCATAAAAAGTGAAAGGTGGTTGTGGTAAAGAGTGAAACTTAAGGAGAGTACAGCTGTGTCTATAGACACTGCAGGTCCCAAGAAGGCTTCTGCAATGCCTTGAGTCAGCAGGGGAAATGCTCAGAGCAGGAAAGCAAAAGAGCAAGGAGAGAGAGACCTTGACCAAGCAAGGAAGGGATTAAAAACTCTCCAGGCACACAGACCTGATAGAGACTGTGAGTAACCAGGAAAGTGACTGTTAAACCCAGAGGGAAACTTGAAGAGAGGTAGGAGGACGTGGCCAGGGAAGTAAAGGCACAAACCTATCTGTTTGGTATAGATCCTGGAGCTGGAACCCAGAGAAGACGGTGGAATTGGGTTCCCCTACCGGCCCCAAGGCTGGGAGTGTGCAAACTCATTGTAAGGGTTGTCTACCACTGCAAGGAATGGCGGGCTGAACTGAACATTGGCTGAGGAAGAGCCCCATAGAGAGTGGAAGGACTTTTGTTTCTGTTAAAGATGTTTTTGGGACTTTTAGTTTGGACAACTGTGACCCTGGAAAGGGTGGACTTAAGATGGTGACCTGGCTGGAGGCCAAGTTCCTGATCGAGAAACAGCCATAGTGCCAGTGTGAGCTTTGGCAGGGAGCGCTAGCCCAGCAAGCGAGTTCTTATGCCATGCCTGGGGGTGCCTAGTGGTGAGTGAATTCATTTACAAAGAGGCTTTAGAGTCCACAATCAATACCTTGGCTTTCACCTGGAAACAAAATGGAAGCTTGTGTGCAGTCTATGGAATACAGAGTTGTGTATATAGAACACCAAATTTCTTGCTGTATAAATTTGTGATCAATTCACTGCAATCATTGAAAAATCAAGTAGTTGGTTGGATGGATGGATGGATGGATAGACAGATTAATATGGTAGAGCAAAAGTGATGCTACAGTTAAACTTTGAACTTCCACTTTAACTGCAAAAATATAATCCATCTCTTTAACTTTGAAAAATACAGTGCATGTGTCCCAGTTTTTCTGCACACAATCTCTCATTAAAGCTAGAATTTTCTGAGAAGTGTCAAGCAGATCTATTAATTAGTTTGAGTTCAGACAATTAAATATTGGCTTAACAATTCATTTTCTGAGCCTCGTGTTTTCAGTTTTGGGGGTTTTGTTGGGTTTTTTTGTGTGTGGGAGGGGCTCTGTAGGGTAGAAGTTACAGGTTAAATAGAAAGTCAAGGAAGTATATAGTGAGAGTTTAAGGGTCTCTCTGGGGTTATGCAATTATCTAGTTAATTACAAAAAAGAAAAGATATTGTTTATCATAGCTGAATACTAATGTACTGTGGTTAGTTAGTGGAAAACATGATTCACACTAGTCTTACCTGCATTGGAGCTCCCACAGGTTCTACCACTAGGAATTTTTTGTGCATTCCCTTAGTGAAGGCATGGCTTTGGAATCACTTTTACAGTGTGAATTCTCATGAGTTCAAAATGAGCTTTTTCTGCAAATAAATATATGCTTAAAATTGAGAGTGTCTGCAAACTTTCCTTCTAGAGTGGTAAATTCTTTTGGTCTAACTGTCAGTTCACAGCAATTTTACACCAGGGTTTGATTTCAAAGGAGTTACTCCTGATTTAGACCAACATAAAAGATAATTAGGCCAGCCATTAGGAAATTCATAGAAAACTCTTGCAAAGCAGATGGGACCATAGCTGAAGGAAATTCCTCTTTTGATTAAGGTTGGTAGTCAATGAAAAGTTTTGAGGTAACTACCCAGCACTTGTGTATTAGTATTTACAGTCAGATTGTACTGCAAAAACAAATTGGCTATTTTTAAAATAGTCTCCTCATCCAAGAGGAAAAATTGAAACTCTGCCCTCTGATACTATAGCTCCAGTAGCAATACTTCAGTGACTGAACATAACAGGCTAGCACAGAGATCTTTTCCATATATGTGCTATTTAGTGATGTTTTGCTCTTACGACAAATCATAAATTAACTGCAAAGATCTAATTGTAGCAGTTATCCCAGTATTTGTAATGGGGAAAGCAATGGTGGAGCTATGGCTGTGTCTGATTGCTGTTCAGTGACGTGGAAAGTGTCTTCATTTCCCCCCATGGATTATGAGCTGTAGACAATAGATCCTATATTTTATTTCAGACAGATTGTTAAATAATCCAGGTGTTCCTGGGATAATTAAATCAAATCATGACCATATATTAAAGGAAAAAAAGGGGAAAAAAACTAAACTAGAACAAAACTGAATTCTTATCTAATTCTATTGGTGGTGAGCTATGATTTTATGATTTAAAATAAAAGTTCTGTAATCCATAAATATTGTGTTGGCCCTACTCTAAACTATAATGTAAAATTTTAACTGCCAATTAGAGGATTTTTCTTCCTGAATCTTTGGGTCTAAAAAAAATTGGTATAAGAATGTGTTGTTTTCCTTTCCCATATAACATATGGTGAAGTAGGTAGAAAATAAGTATTATAATCTCACTACAGTAGAAATCAGGAGGAGCTCTGCTGAAGTCATTGGAGCTACACTGGTGTAAAAGCAATGGGAAGAGGAAAATCATCCCCTAAAATGTTTTGCCTAATTTTCTGAATCCAACTCTCACACTGCACCCAGCATATGCTGCAGAGAGTATCTGCATGCTAGCCCTACACAGAAGGGAGCCAGTGGGAGGGGCCACAGAATCCATATTTATGTGAATTCATTGGGCCTGCTACAGCACTCAGTTAGCAGTGTTAGAATGGTATGTTTCTTGATTTGAATGAACCAATATTCCCATGAAAATTCTTTTGATTATAAATTCATTATTTTCTATGAATATTCTTCACTATTTCACTGAAAATTCATTGCTTTTCAAAAACATTTCTGCGAAATATCACTTGCTAGAATATTCATTAAAAAAACAGAGCTGAACAAATTTATTGAAAAATGAATGAATACTGATGAAAATCATGTTGCGTCCCTCATCTAGTTCTGGTTAAAATATACCTATTTTATTTGGAGAGGAATTAAGAGAAAATAAAGTATATTAGCAGGATGCAGTTGGTGGACATATTTACAGTAGAACTCCTATTTTACTAATTAATAGAGGAGTGAGGAGTTAAATCAAAAAGTTAATAAAATTGAACATCTTAAAATGACATTAAGTACAATGCATACATTTCAGTATGTCACACTGCACCACTTTCTTCTTGTCTTTCAAAACATTGCAAAGCGATTTCCAGCGAATTAAAGGCATCAGAATATGAAAGTATGTTGATTTGTTCTTGATTGTTTGAAGGTTTCCAAGTAATTTAGTGTATCTAATTTTTCCCTCCTTTTTTCTTCTTTCTTCTTGGTAACTCAGGTCAGACCCACACAAATCTCTTGATATAGTTTTCTCATAGCACCAGGTAAACCAATATATTCATGTCACCATTCTGATGCTGAGCTCCTTCACATTTGGAGGCATCCAAATTCCTCAACTGTCTGCCACTCACCTTGTAATAGCCCCTTTTTTGTCATCTCTCTTTAGCATGTATTGAACACTTGAAAAACCCCAATGAAATGTATTTTGGAGCATTTTATTTGACAGACACTTCAGAATTCTCTTGTCATTAGAGAGGGAACACCCTGCAAATTTGCTAGATATTGCATATTGTGGAAAGGAATTTAGAAGCTGGAGGCCCTGGCCCCCGCCCCTGGCAAAAAAAAAAAAAAAAAAAGAAAAGAAAAAGAAAAAAATGGAAGAACTTGCTGCAGATGGAAAACAGTTTTGAATACTGGAAGTTTATCTGGATTGTGGCTATGGAAGATGGCACAGCTGCTCAATGTGGTGGATAGAATTAATTACATAAAAAAGAAATACAACAGTTTTATTATATTTTTTAATCTGGCTTTATATTTAACATGTACAATAAAATGGGAACATTTTCTGTTTAAAAAAAGAAGGGGGGGGTGAGGTAGGGGAAAGGGGGTCAAGCCTGAAATTCTCATTCAGTGTTACGTCATGCCTTTGATTTGTTGGCAAATTTCATTAATGATTTCAATGGGGAGTTCTGCTTAGCAATTAGTGACATGACATAGTTCTCAGTCCTTACCCAGGCAAAAGGACCACAAATGTCAATATCATGAACCAGATCCCTTCTGAGCTATATAACCAGTGAAGGGCAAAATAGAATGAATGGCTGTTGAAGTCAATGGAAGGTCCCAATGAATTCTCTGGGTGCTAGATTGAGCTTTTATTGCAGTTGAAATACATTTGTTTGTTTTTGTTGTTTACTGTATTTATGTAACTTTGCTAAGATTTATATTATTGGACCCACTCCCTCAATGCTTATAAAAGCAAAAATCCCACTGATAGCCATGTATGGTTCCCTCCATGTCTTGAGTCATTGTGGTCCTTTGAGGATTCATTTGTTGACATCTGGGCCAGTCATTTGTTCCTGGAATGCTGGGCTGGGTTGTTCTATACAAGTCCTAATGAGGTGTAAATTGCTCCTCAGCTCTGTAGAGTTTTGCCTAGATCTGTCTCAAGCCATGAGAGACACATTTGAGAATTTGGGAACATAGCGAAGCCTCATAACACTACACATGATATTGCAACAAACATATTACTATAACAATAATGTTCAGTATGCTATGAGCATTCCAAAAACATCTTACTTGACATACTTTGCATTAAACAATACATAATTACACTATAAGGGTATAGATGGGGTGCAGTGTGTCACACCTGCACCCTGGGAGAATTAAGTGGCTCTTTGGCTATATGGATTGTGGACTGGGGGTGTAGAGAAACTCTAGGAATAGTCAAGCTTAGTAAGAAAACTTAAGTTTAGGTTACCTGAGTTACTAATTAAACCAAACCCCAAAAGGGGTAAATTTGGACTATACAGTAGGTGAAATCCTGGTCCCATTGAAGTCAATGGGAGTTTAGCCACTGACAACAGTGGGGCCAAGATTTCACACTGTGTGAATAGAGTCTCTTCAGAACAGGATAGGAAGGATTTTTGCTTACAAGCAATTTAAAAAAATTTTTTTTTTTGTATCTTAACACTAGTATTTTCTGACATGTCAAATACAGAATGGAAAAAAGGTGAATGTAAGACTTATTCTGCAAGACACACACTAATATAGTTTCTTGTTCATTAGGTTTAAGTACCAGTAAGGGCACAGTCTGACACCTGAGCAGCCTGTACTAACCAACAATAATGTTGTTTCATTGTCTTGATTCTGGAGAATTAATGTTCAGAGAATCAAAGCAGCAGAAGATTCTAGTTCTTTATACATTAGGGAAATGGGACATACCATAAGGCAAAAGCTGCAGTTGCATACACTAGAACTAGGAAGAGAAGAAAATAATAGAAAACAAGAAAATGTAGGTAATATTTTGTCACATTATTGCCTGTCTATGCACTAATGTGCATAGCAGAAACTATTTCAGTGTAAGGTTACAATTTAGTTAGCATATTGTCTTACTCTGTTGCTTGGACAACCTCAATTTTTTATAGTTATTTCAATCTAATTTCCCTTTACCAATAATTCATAAAATCCTTGATAACACCATCTGTGGAAACGTATGAATGTAACTTTGTGTGTCTGTCAGTTAAGCATTTTCCATGCACACAAGAAACCACAAAGTTTGAAGAGAAATGTTAATAATTATTTTAAACATTAACACAATTAGTTGACTTTTAAAATACCACAGGGGCCTCACATTATCCTTTGACTTCTTATTTTATGAATATCTAAGCTCTGGAACACAAAAATGAGTCAGCTTTGGTATGTTGACCTTTGCTGTTTATCTCTCTTGAACCTATATTATTGCATAAGATAATTATTAAGCATTTCTACACGAAGTCAGTGCTGACATTAATGTTATGCATGCAGTATTCCTGCCTGAAAACCCATGGCTACCTGGCTGCAATTTTAATTTTGGTTTGAATATTAAATATTTAAAAGTGATTAAAATAATACATAAAAGGATTATTAACAAGCTGTGTTTATTTCCCATTATTGAACATCCTTCCTTTTATAGTAGGAATCATACTGCAGAAGAAAAATACACACAGGGATCTTCTAACTCTAAATAGTTATTTGTACCTCTATTACTGAACAGAATAAACAGGGCTGAGGAGGGTACATCCAACAAGCATTCTGATTGTGGACTTCAGTTTATTTAAAATGCTTTCTTAACATAAATTGGAACTTTCGGTACTGTAATTCAAGTCTGTCACTTCTGTAAGGTTACCCAGGAAGCAGTTAATAATTTAAAAAAAAGTAATTTTACCAATACCTGAGGGAAAATCTAGAATAGTGGTCATTCATATTGAATTTATATCAACTTTATGAGATTTTTGTCATCATGACACATTTATGGAGCTTTTAAATTTCAGCTGCCTGAGGGATATAATGTACTTGATGTGACCCAGGTACTAAGCCAAGACCATACAAGTAACACTGATTATATGCCGTTCAGGAGTAAAACAGAGCCTTGGAAGTCATGGCTCTGAAGAATGTATGTTTGTAAGAGGGAGATGTATTGCAATCTATACTTCTCACCCTCCCAAAAATTGGTCTTAAAATAGAGAGATTTTAATTATTAAAGTTCTACAAAGATGGAGTATAATTACCAGCCTCAGTTGCTTGTATTAGTCCACTGGCCAGGTGGCTAAGCACAAGGGAAGGAGCAGAGGTCTTTCAGTGCGCACCTATGCTCCTGGAGGATGATTGTAGAACCAAACCCAAAGTCCTCATCTTTCTGTCCCCTTTTTATAGGGGTAAGCTCTTATGTCACTCTATGGGTTTTGCTTTGTCATGCTGCATCTGCGTCCTGGTGTGATTATTAATCACCCATATTTTGCAAGCATGACCATTGTTATCTATCACAGTCCATCTTGTTTTCGTCCTTTGAGGTGGATCCCAGGGTCATTCAGGGTGGGCAGTCTTAGGCTATATGGGTCATAAAAGTTATCATAACTCCCTTAAACATCCAAGGTTGGTGCCTTTCTCCATCACTCCCTGGTCTCACATGCACATATCACTCATTCATCTATTCACACCCTAATCTCTTAACATTTACTTAACACTTGTAACTGGAAGACACAAGTGTCCTTCAGAAACAATAACTTTTTTTTTTATCTAAGATCTTCACTATTATTACAAAACATTCTCATTTAATATTGAATCTTTCATTTTCAGAACATTTGCTGATGTTACTTTAAGGAGTTATCTTAAAACATGTGTACTTCCACAATAGCAACAGTTTCACAGAATGATCTTTGGTAACTTTATAAACAGGATAATCAATAACCAGATGTTCGTTTTGGACAAACAGATGGTGGTTTCAAACAAACTTATTGATAGTGAACAGATCATCCTACATACCCAAAACGCAAAGCCTCACAGAAACTGCTATGGTGGTTTGTCGCGTACTAAAAAAATAAGGGTATTTCTCATAGAATCAATATAACAGAATCAGGCTTTGGGCTTACATAACCAGCCTCCTCCTATACATGGTATTCCCTGCTGAAAGTGAAGTAAAACCCATGCTACGTTCAGGTTATGAAGCCTAAAATGTCATTCCATAATTCCAGCATACAAACAGAAAAACTCAGTGGTCACAATAGCAGGCTTGTTCCATATTTCAAATGTAAGTACTGCTTTAAAGTAGCTATGAATTGGAGATGAATATTAACATACATCCACCCAGCTAGGCATTTATGCAGCATTCATCACCGCCATGTCACTTTGCTTCAGAAATCCTGTGTCCAGTAAGTTAAACCTGACACCAACTGAAAAGATGCTTCTTGTGACCGTATTGAATGCAAGAATTCTTAAAACAAAGCCAGCTGTGTGACCTGTTCTAACTCACATTGATGTCTACAAAGGTCAGATAGGACCATTGGTCTGCTCATTTGCATGTCACTGGCTGGAATCCTTTCAAGCTTACTGCTAATCGATTGTACCCTGTAAAAGTGGGTGTCTGCACCTGCTGAGCTTTTTAATGTATCCTATGCAAACAGTTACAAAAATAATGAATAGTTTGCATTATTTCTAAAAACGAAGGTTGTCCATTTCTTTACATGTGATTATTTCCTAGACATGGATGAAAAAATTTCAACCAAGTTTTGTGCCAAGATGTGACTTTTCAAATTGCATGAATTTTTTGTATTGTTGAAAATCTTCAATTTTTCATCAAAATTTTAAAAACTCTCTGATTTGAAGCTAAAATGATTTTTGTTTCAGTTTTGTTTTCTCCCCACCCATTTCACCCCTCTGTTCTAATGGTAAAAAGAGTGAAGTGGTAAAGGAGAGGCTAATGGGGGAAAAATACAAATAATCAGTATTTTTTGTTTAGCTTCAAGTAAAATTGAAATGAAAAATTCTATTTTTGGAAAAAGCATGGAAGAATTCAAGTGAAATTTCATATCCTGTAATCTTTTTGTGAAAACTGCTGTTTTTTCCACTATCGCTATTACTTGCACAATAGGCCCGGCCTAGTTGTGACAACACAAGACTTACACATTAGTGACAAGCAGCAACAGACCACTTGCTGCTCAATTTCTCAGCAGGAAATATTGGTTATAAATATATTTTTGAGGATTTTTTTAAGTATTGGTGAAAAAGTAACAGTGAATATTCCCAGTCGTGCTGCTTGGTTATTAGACTGGAATAGTATCTTATCAAACTGAGTTATTACTAGTAATGAGCAGAGCTCAACATTTTGGGTTTGTTTCAGATAAAATACCCCAAAACTCTGTTGCTTCCTCGACTCTTAAAAATATCTGAACCTCTTGAGCTGGCAAAACTGATATAGATCTCTCCTGAGAATATGCTTTTTGGTGAGATTTCACTACATCCTCCTGGATAAGCCAGAAAAACTGTATTTTAGCACTTTTTCTGGAACCAGGAAATAGATGTTGTGGAAATTTTATATTTATATGTATAATAATAGAGTTAACCAAACTTTTTCTAGGAACAGAAAGTTTTACTATTAGTTATGCTTCAGTTTCTGGGCAAGATTCCAGCTCTTCTGTGTCCCGTCCTTCCCCCTAATGGTTATTGTCTTTCTTGATAGCAGCGGTACTTATAAGAAATGGAAGCCAAATTATGGCCTCTTTAGTGTAGGTATGGTGGGTGATTGCTAGCTGCTAAGAGATGAGAAGGAGTTCTTTTCTTAGCAGGGATCAGCAATAATTTCGCTGTAGGAAGACCTCAGAACTGGTTCTTCATCCTTGATCTTCTGGCTGCTTTCTGTACTGTTTATCGAATAATCTATGGTCCAACAAACTTCCTTTCCAAACCAGCAGATTTATTTGAAAGGAAGTGCTGGCTACATCTGTTATGTAGGTGTTGTAAAGGGAACTTTCACTACAGTCTAACCACTCTGCAGGTATTATTTAATTTAAAGCATAATATGTTGGCCCAGTATCACTAGATAGTGTACATCTTCTCAGTCCTTAGTGTGTCTCAGACTTTATGGAATTTGATAGAGGAATATATCCCAGCAATAGAAGTGTATAGTGTGGTTCATAAAACCTATACAAAGGGATATCATTCTCTATAAATTCTATATGTATTTTTGAATTATTTATATAGAACCTGATTAAATATCCTTAGGGATTAAACCTATGGAGTTCTATTAAAGACCATCATGGGTATGTCTAGACTGATTAAAAAACCATCACACTGAGTCTCAGAGCCTGGGTCAGCTGACCCATGAAGGCGGCATGTCACAGAGGTCTATACTGCAATTTTATAGTCATGCAGCCGGAGTCCAAGTCAGCTGACCCACGCCATCCATGGGCATGCCTCAGGTCTTTTATCACCATGTAGACATACCCCATAAATCTTTATCATAAAAGTTAGGAATATTTTAATCCTTAGATGTTCATGTGTTCTTTTGGGTTTTTTGTGTTAATAGAACTGGTTTTCTTCATTAGAGTAAAAGTGTAGACTAAACACAGAAAAGACAGACAAGATTCACCAATCTAGTTTTGCACATGAATCTTTTTTCCAGTCTGCAAATTACAGAATCTAAAATTTTCATCAACAGGAATTTGGTCAAGTTGAAAAAAAAAAAAAAGAAATTAATTTCTTCTTGTCAAAATCCTATATATACTGTACAGGATTTGTAATCAAATTCCTTGCTTCTGCGGGGAAGAGGGTGCCATTTCATTTATCTACCCACTTTTAACAACAGTTGTGAACATCATTGGATATGAACAGTGAATGTAATGTTTGTATTAATGTCATTTTTTTTACTAAGCACTAAATTAGTTAAATGATTTATGAGCATAATATCAGCAACTTAATTTAGCTACTTTCATTATTACCCTTTCAGCATTTTTACTTGATTGTTATTTCAGTGATTGTGGCGTGAGATGTAAACAAATTCTCCAGCAAGAGTTTATCTAAGTTATTTAGGACCAAATCCTGCTCACCTTACTCCTGTAAGTAAGGGGTAAATGAAAATCTTCACTGACAGGTGACCTGGGTTTGGGTCCTTTAAATTCAAATATATACAACACGTTGCAATTTTTAACGCTGCTAATTTATATCCAGTATATTTATACCAAACATGCATTATCCAATATATGCAGCCACATACTTAGATATCGTTATTTGTATTTCATTATTATAACATTTTTTCTACCTTTTACTTTCTGAAAATAAGGATGGAATTTTAAAAAATCATTCCACATTGGCCCATGTCTGCTCTCATTCAAGTCAAAGACAGTGACTTGAATAGCACAGACATAGGTCAGTGTGGAATGGTTTTGAAAATCCCACCTGAAATATTTTCAAGCAGCATAGATAATATTCAATGTACTATAATTTAGTGACTGAACAATGCCACATTGTAATTAATATTTTGCAAAAAAAGGCATAATATATGTCATCAGTTACTATGGTAATGGAGATACAGGAGATATAAGTATCTAATGTGTTGATATCAAATATTTCAAAGATGTGACCAACAATTTGAAGTTTTACTTGTTTGGAAAATACCCCATAGATTGCCAATCTTGCCAAAACACATGCTGGCTTTGTGATGTCAATCAGCACAGACTTACTCAGTACTACTTTGAAAGCAAAAAACTAATTTTCACTTCAGATCTAGGTTTGATGTTACTTTTAACAATCGTTCAAAGCTGGAAAAGGCTGTTGTGTTATAGATGTGACATGTTCAGACATACAATTGTTATATGCATAAACTTATCCCCACCTAAGTTGTTAAGATTCCTTAGTACCACAAGTCATACATTAAATTTTAATAAATCACTATTGCCATAGCATACAAAGCAAAAACTTGCCCTATGTTACAGAGATGAACTATGGGGAGAGAAGACATTAGAAGCCTCCAACCACCTCAATCAGTACCCCATGCAGCAACAGGAAAGGATTACAACCCACAGCTCAAAATGCCAGACTTGGGTGACTAGCTACCGCTTCAGCTAAGGCTTCATGATATTAGGGCTTGCAGGATGGATCACATTTCAGATGTGCTGTCAGCCCTTCCATTGCCCCGGCTTCCTGACCTGGCAAGACTCAGCCATTAACATCTAGTATTTCAGATTTGTAAATCTCCATTACTTGAATGTACTTTTCCATGTGTGGAATATACGCTGAGCAGGTACACAAGTAGGAGAACCTTATCCTGTAAAGGGTCTGAATACCTGAGCAACCCTTGAACTCATGGGGCTAGATTCTGCTTCCTTATTCACACTCAGTAGTACCTTACTCCACATGTAGTCACAGGCTGGAGGTGTTATGCCTTCAGGAGTTACCACTGGAACAATGCCTGTGTGCACTCCCCCCTGTTGTGGCAGTCCATTTTCTTTAATCACACAAATTAATCCTCTAGGTAGATATTTCATACACACACTAACCTACATAGCTATGTGATAGTCTTCTGTGGCGAGACTGCCTAGTGGCTAGATTACCAGTCTTTTTAGTCTGTAAGGCCAAAGAAGTGGTCGGGGGACGCGACCCCCCTCCCTCTACATCAGGTGCCAACGCAGGGCCCTTTGTAGGTCAACCCCTAAACTGAGGAGATGGGTGTCCCTCCCAGCAGGTGGGTCAAAACCCACTTCTCTGGACTACTTCCTACAATTTTCTTTTAGTTTGGGCCATGGACCCACTAGTCCAGTTGCACCACAGTTGGGGCTTATTTGCAGGCTCTTCTTGGCAGGGAAGCCATTACTTGCCACAAGTGGTTGGATCGGCTGGCTGATTGCTGATCCATCCCTTTGGCCAGGCAGCAGACAGAGAGCTCCTGTCTCCTCACCAGCCAGCCCCCATGTGAGCCAGGCTCCCTTCTTTTTTCCCCCTCAAGGATAGCTGAACCCAAAGTTTTTCTTTTACCCCCACTGTGCTGAGTGGCAGTTTCTCTGCTCCCTCACAAGTTAAAATTTGGAAAACACACAAATATATTTATTAAAACTACTAAACTAAAAAATTGTATATGTTTTAAAACGTGTGTGTATTTGTGTGTGTGTACACGTGCACCTCAATTAGTACAGTATAGTGGCATGTTCTGAAGATTTGACCAATTACTAGTGAGTATGTTGGCAGTGCCCATGAAGAATTTATAAGCCATATTCACTTTCACAGCTGTGACACAGTGGAATTTCCCCTAGGTAGGGCAGATGGTGGTGCTGTACAATTCAACCTCAGGGAGAAAGCAACTTTAAAATTCAGGCTGGGGTTCCAGAAGACCCTGACTAGTAGAGGCTTCCCAGAAAAACTGTGATTCATTCCCTCCTGGGCATTCCTGCCAACTTTTACTGCAGTACTTGGCCCTGGGCTCCCTGGATAACTTTCAATCACAGGTTGGGGAGAAACGTAGAGTTTGGGTTTATGGAGTGAATCTGGCCCTATGCTGTTAAATTGTTACAATATCAGCCTACTTCTTAATATGACTGATGGTTCGTCTGAACAAACCTTCAATTTATTACTAGTGACGGCAAAATAGAAAGTTCTTTTAGGGTCTAATCCTTGGCCTGATATTAATGAGTGTTTTGGATTCCAAACAGAGTGCAGAATTGGGTCTGTATTGAAATGTATCTGTTAGCTATTTCCATTTTTTCAGTCCATAATCTTGTTGCTATTTATCAACAGCTAGTTAGGCAAGATGAGGTGACTCAAGTAGATAAAGTATTTCATTACAACTCCATTATCATAGAAATTGAGAAAATTATTCTGAACTAAAAACTGTCAAAATATTTAAAACATAAAAATAAATTGCTACAGAGAGCCTGTTGTGAAAATGGTATGAGTTGAAGTATTTAGTTCATTCATTTGACTGGGTCTGTTCGAAAGCAAAAGCCTTGAAATCTGCTTGTGGATTTTAAACAATCTTTTCTGTCAGATTATTCTTCATTGGTGGGATAAATATAATGTTTTATTTCAGCTGATCGCAGATCCTCATTCATTTTAATGAGTCTTGAGTAAACCACACGGAAACTTTTGTTCTAATGATTTATAGTATCACAGAAACATCTTCAGTGTCATATAATTTATTATGTACATTTGGGGTACATTATCCTGTATTTGGCTTTAAAAAAGTGTTCATGGAAAAGATTATGGATGAATAGCTTTGATTCATATAACTCTAACTTTTGAATAAAATGTATGACTTTAATCATAGGTCTCTTTTGAGTTCAAGCCAAATTCTGTTTGTCTTACATGAATGAATAGCCCCAGGGATGTTAGTAGTGTTCCTATATTGATCCATTCTTCAAGTCTTCCTTATGCGCTCCTTCAGAATTATTTGATCCTGATGGTGTGGACAGGAATTGAAGAGTTAGTGCCAATGATGTCATTGTAACCACTTGTGCAACCTCCTTTTGGGTCTGGACCACCAGTCTGAGAAACACTAGACTAGTAGGTTTTGACTTCTGGCTTTCCAAATCAACTTAGTTGCAATTATAACTATTAAATGACACATAGTTATTTTTCACCTCTTGGTGAAAAATATTGAAAGATGTGACTTTTTTAATGAGTAGTTCTTTAGCTAACTTCCAATATTTTTTAAAGAAAAAATGGCATTCTATACACCAGACTTTTCATATTCTGAACTATGGTTGCTTTTACTTTAAAATCAAATATCTCCAGCACTAGAACCATTTGGTACAACTTGGTTTTCAGTAATTTCTATTAAGAAGTGGAGAATAGGGAACAACATTCTATCAACATTATCCATTTTATTAATCTGAGTCTTACAGTGAACAATTGGTAAATTTCTTGCTTATTATGTAACATGAAGATTAGCATTAAAGCCATTTCAGAATCTTCACTTCATTCCAGATTTCTTGAATAAGAAAGATAGCAAGTTTACTTATTAGGAATTGTAGTAATTCATGTAGACTAGAAAGATCTACACACTTGGGATGTAGGTTCAAAATCCTCTGAAGAGCAGTGAATAACAGGGACTGCGCATGCTTTCTTAATGAGCCAAATATTCATGCTTCTTATATATAAGAAACTTTGGGTCCAAGCACGCTTCAGTTCCTTTCGTTTTAATTATGGTCCATGTCAAAGACCTTGGAAGAAGGAGGATGGAGAGATTAAATCTATACCGGCAGTCTACTTGAAGAACTACAGTTATTGCCAATTAACCTTTCTATTTCCCGTATTTCTATTTCCTGTGTAGATCCCAACTTTAGGCAGGAATTTAGTGTGAGAAAAATATCACTTTATCTTTGGAAAATACTGCTGTATAGGTGAGACATTGGGCTTGTATCTGATTGGCTGCATTTATTGCCTCAGCAAATATTCCCTCAGAGACTTAAACAGTAATTTCATCAATTTGGTGAGCACTGGATTCAAACCCAGACATGACAGTATTCATTTCATTTTCATCAGTCCGTCTGAAAATCTTTAAACAGTTAAATGCGTGATGTCTCTCTACTCCTAGCCAGGTCTGGAAGGAATGTTCATAGAACTGCCTAATTGACTTTAACTGTACTTGGGAGCAAAGCAGACTCCTCAGTGTGATAACAAATATCCCAAAATAAAAGCAATTGTGGAAGTTAATGAAACATCCATCGCCTTTGCTGAAAACCCATAATGAGATTTATTATTATATTTATTATAATAGTGCAATGGGGAAAGGGATATAACAAACAAGCAGAGTGAAAAAATGCGATGATAGCAAAAATCGTGCGAGTGTCACGATTTATTAATTCATTGGTTTCATTTTGTTCCTTTCAGCGGGGTTATGCTAGGAGGGGATTGTCTAGTTAGAAAGACAAGGGAAAGGAGGGCTTGAAGCAAGTACCCAATCAACAGGAGGGGAGAAAATGTTCAAAGTGAACATGGAGAGTGAAATTCAGAAAACAATTTGTTAATATTATGAGTGTCCCTTAGGCTCCACTTTAGCTGCTTTCTGCTGGCTGCAGACTCTTGGTGGTTCCTCCCAGCATTGTCTTTCCCAAAAGCCTTGGACTTTACCATGAGCGGGAATTAGAGGGATGCCCATAGATCATAGTGCTCTGTACAGGAGAAGAGGACTCCCCTGCATAGTCTGGGCCAGGGGAATACTAAAGGTGAGTAATGGCTCTGGCTAGGCCCCATTTTCCCCCATTCTCTCTCCAGCACAGCAGTTCTTCTTGAACTGCTTTCTGCAGCTGGCTGGCTCCTCCATATAATATCCAAATGAAAACATTTTGCATTTTAAAACAAAAAGTCTTTCTTGTGGAAGACCAGTGACTCTGGTAAAATCTGTTGCAGTTCTCAGAAACGTTCAGTATCTTAAAGTACCATACTCCAGATGACTGGGGTCAGAATTTCTGGATCTAGATAGACAATTTTAAACTGATTCTGACACAATATCTGTAAAAGCTGGTAAAAGTTATGTTCATGGAATAAACACAGAAGTTGGATGGAAAAAAAAAACTATTCTTGCTGAAAGATTGAATTCAGAAAGAACACCCAAGAACTCAAAACAGAGTGAGAGAAAACAGGCTTCTCCCTCAGGCAATGGAGTACGATTCACCTCATCGTGCTTTAAGTTGACCAACTTACCTTTTCAGACCAACTCTGCTGGCACTCCTTGCTACAGAGCCCCTTTAGTCTGCAAGCAGGACCAGAAACCCACCAGTATACACACTCTTAAAGCAAGAGCTTGCAATTCCCACACAGTCCTCAAATATACCACCTTAACTGGAGGTTTCAACACCAAAGCTAAAGGAAGTTGAGATGAAGATCAGTGACTGACTCAGTCTGATTGGTCTTCAGTGCCTCATCTAGCAGGAACAGTTGAGTCTGAGACTCTTTCTTTATGGACTAGAGGGGTGAAGGCTACATGACCGTATTTCTCTCCAAGAATGACCCTTATTTAGTCAGTTTGAGCATAAGGCATGTTTGTGAGAAGCCAACATTTTAGTTTCTCAGTAGACAAAGTGAATTGAGCCTGATTATCATTTTTTCCCCTGCAACTGGCCATACTGAAGACCAATAACAGCTATGACACCAATAACAACTAATATAGTTTGTGGACCTGTGCGTGCAATAGACTGAGTTTTCTTGGGGGCTGATCCAAGACTGGGGAAGGATCTCCCACAGGTCTAATAACCATTATGAACCTTTCTAGTTTCCATTCCAACTGCAAGAAGAGCATTTCTTTGACCTTATTTTAACTAATAAAAATAGATAGTACAACATGCATAATTTAAAAACAAAAAGCTTAAAATTCACACATGCTTTCTGCAGGATAAAGGAAGCAAGAAAGAAGCACATGTAACAGAAGCTAGTCACATCAATTAGTCTGTGCCCAAAAACACTTAGTTGCTACACTGAAAGGCTTTATAAGAACCTGAACAGAATTGTTGCGGATCCCTGGACACACAGCCCATGAGAGGGGTGTGAAGGAGTTAGAGGGTTCCAGTTTCGCTGTCTTCAGTTTTCATAATGCAATAGAAGGTGATTGAGTCCTTACTTCCTTATGTACCTTGAGTCCAAACGTTCAAATCTATGAGAGAGGCTGCACTGCCTCTAACAGCCACCAATAGGTGCTGAATGTTGTGTGGATCTGAACAGACAACCCTCAAAGGAGCAATAGCAGTCCCAAAGCTGAAACAAATTGATAGGAATAGTCCTATCTGAACAGGCTCCGTATTTTGTTTACATCTTTAAAATGGAAACTTCCTCATGTACAGAAGAGAACAGGGTCTTAAGTTATCGTGAAGTCAACTTAAAGAAAAAAAAAAGTGTAGAAATGCACCAGCTGTGTTACCACCATGGTTTAATATAAATTATAAACAATATGATAAATGATTTTTCAATTGCTAGAACAGTGAAGGTCTTGATCATTTTTACATGAAGCAACACAAGTTGATATAGAAAACTTAAAAAAACAGGCTTTATCATTACAGTTTACAGAATAAATAAAATAACCAATAAAGATTAATGGAAAAGAAAAGCCATCGTATCGTTTTGTGTAGCAGTTTCCCACAGAGAATACAGCTCAGGCTTACGTGAAATCAGAGAAGTTCCACTTCTGGTTTCATTTCTAAAACAATTAGAAAAGCAGTCATTTTTTGGCAGGAACACAAATATTTCAAGGTGTAATGTACTAGTTTTGTGTCTATGATCGTATAATTATATCCTGTAATGGCTGATTTGCAATGTGGGACAAGAGACCTGTAACCATCAGCTAAACAAATTCCATGTTATTTCAAGTGGGAGAGCCAATTGTTCTGCACAGACGTGTGTGTGTGTGTGTGTGTGTGTGTGTGTGTGTGTGTGTGTGTGTGTGTGTGTGTGTGTGTGTGTGTGTGTGTGAGAGAGAGAGAGAGAGATCTAGTAATTGTATTTGTTATCTATTGTACGTAGATTTTGTTATAAGGTATCTCATTTTGTTTCGGGAATTCCCATCTTCAGCCCAATAAAAAGACATGTTGTTTGTGCTCCTCCAAGAGAAGAAGTTTCCCCTGTTGATAATTAAGAACATGAGTTTCAGCCTGTTTGGGTACAGGGGTATGGTATAACTATGTGGCTTAGGTAAAGCTATTATAAATCCAAACCAATACACATACTTGAATGGCAGGGACCAGAGTAGGCTAGTATTTGACATCCTAGCCAAGGAAAACAGTTTTGTTTTAAAAAAAAAAAGCCATATTTGAGTATTAAATATAGGAATGTTAAAAGCAAAGTGAGATTATATGTGCTCATTTTACCTCTATACTGCTTAATTTTGAGACACATTACATATTTTAAACTAACATTTACCTCTGTGCTGTACAGTCATGGTATTGTCCCTCTCTGCTTGTAGTCCATTACTGTACCTCTATTGTGGAGATCAAATCACAAAACTGCATTTCTGTAGCTAATGTTTTTCACCCCTGCAAAATTAATCCCAAGAGGTCTGTTTGTACAAGGTGCTGACTAGTAACAACTCCTATGGGTTTCAAGTAGGACTGAGGGTGTTTAGCAAGCTCACAAGTTGTGCCCATAATTTTTTAAAGTTTAATGTTCATTTTCTTAATGTTAGAACTTTGTCCATCATTGGGGCCCTCTTCTGCTCTCAATTCAGCTGGTATCAATGTGAAGTAACTGTACAAATCAGTGGATTTAGGGCCTACTCCAGAGCCCCTGCAAACAAATGGCAAAAAGATTCAGCTGCTTGTTTTGCTAGAAAACAAAATTTGGCCCCCCTTCTTCATTTGTTTGCCAATGTCTAGAATACTTTATCCAACTCAAATTAAAAAACGTTAGCATCCAAGCTCTAGAATCTAATGCTTTGGTGTGTTTGTGTGTACATAATCTCCTTTTTCTCTGAGAGAAAATTTACAAATACAGATATTTGTAGGTTTCCCAGTCAGCAAACCAATAACATACATTTTATTAGTCTATCACATCTTTAAATGATCTTTCATTACAGGTTAAAGTATAATGAAATGCATCAATAATACTTTTTTTTGTCCTATTCCACAGATATTTGGGTTTTTTAATTATATAATTAGGTATTTTCCACCTAAGTTATATTCCTTAATAATGTAAAAACAGCATATTTAAACGTTGAAAATAGAAAATAAAATTAGAAACAAGTAATCTAAAGCAAAAGAGAACTGGAGAGTGCAGAATAGGCAGTTTGGGGAAGTTTATCTCACTAATTATTTTGCGGCTTTCTCTGTAAAATGTACAATATGTATTTAATTTTATTTAAAATTATTAAATCATTAATTTAAAAAATGCTGTTTTTAACAAACTTTTTCTTACAAATACAATAAAGAGTTCCTTTAATTCAAAGCACTACTTATTAGTATGATATGCAGATAGGAACTTCGTTATCTGGACTCCTTGATCCATTTAATGGTTTGTTTCAGTGAGTTTCTTATTGAGAAGTATGGCAGAACTTTTAAGAATTGCTTTTCTGGCCTTCAAATGTTAAGTTTTTGAGCTGCCTTCACATTTTTGGGTAGAAATCCATTTTTCAAATTTTAATAAATGGTTAACCAATGACTCATGCTGTACCCAACACTGAACAATCACTGTTTCTTTCTGAAAAGAGCTAAGAGCTAGCTATCTGTTATTTTCATACTGTATGTGGAAGGATAATAGATTATAGACTGATAATTGGCCCTGCATAAATGTGGACTTGGCTTGATCCCGTCATCATTACTGAGCCAAATGGCTGCAGTCCAGAGCGTTGACTGAGCAACAACCGAATGACAGAGGCCTATGGTTAAAATTTACATTCCTTTATACAAAGCCCAAGGAAATGAGCTTTGCATGAGGTACCAAGGAGGCACTGTGGAGGGGCAAGGTACAGAGCATTTGTGGCGCAATTCTGGAAGGATTTTCAGAGGATGCTAAGGGAGCTATGTGTCAGATTTGGGTACTTAAATCCCTTAAGCAGCTTGGAAAATCCCAGCCTATGTGAGTGCTATAGCCTATGAACTATAGTAGTGGCCATGGTCTATTACATCCTCCCTATACTATGCTAAAGCCAGTGATCGGCACAGTTCATAGAGCTGCACATTTAACATTTCAACACCCTCTCTACCCTTCCACCCCTTATTCCCCCATACTGGCAATGGAGCGGACTGTACACTGGCCCATGGAACAGGGGTGTGTACTTGAAGTAGCTAACTGCTTGCTCTCTAACAGAAATAAACTGGCTGAGGCACAATCTCTCTGAATGCTGGGAGATCCAGATTGCATGCACCATTCTGTCACAGACATTCTGTGTGACTTTGGGTATGCCTTAGTTTCCCCATATATAAAATGACAATAATAATGCTTTCCTATCTCTCTGACTCGCTGAGAGACTTTAATGAATTAATATTTGTGAATCCTATTTTGCTTGAATGGTAAAAAATCCATTGAAGAAACAATCCCCTTCCCCTCTAAACTCACCTGTTGTCAGTGAACATTTCTAATCAAACAGAAGTTAATATAGATTTCTCCAGTCAAATCTAAAATAAAATTACTTACTTCTGAGCCACTGAGTCACTTGCAAAGAAAATTATCAAGCATATGGTAACACAGTTTGTATACAGTTGGTGTGCAGTATTACATTCCTTTTACAATTTTACTTAGGTTTCCAGTCAGAAAATGACAACAGGAGGCCATTTGTCCCTGGGCTTTATACATCACACGGCATGTCAGAATGATGCCAAAATGATGTGCATTCTTCTTCATATTATTTCCTTTGCTTAAAAAAAGGAAGGTAGACATGGTAATCTTATCAGCTTTTAAAGCTGAATTCTTTCTCATTCTTTCATTCCATGTTTTTGAGGAATCCTAAGTTTAGAAACACAGGGCCAAATTATACAGTTAGTTACACCCCCAGTAGATTGAATGGGGTGTAACTGAGGGCAGAATCTGACAGTGTGTGTGAAAACAATAAGTGACACTTCTGTTTAGTGCCTGATATTAGTGATACTGTATTTGCTACTTGGTGTTCAGGGATTGCTGGGAAAAGGTAGTAAAAAATATAAGTAGACCAAATAAGGTCTGCCAGATTTGAAGAGAGAGAATTTAGGTTAAAAGATCAATTTATAGTATTTTGAAAGCCACTGTGAAGGGTTTAAGGTGGCTATGGGGACAATTAACTGTCCATGCTGCACCTGTAGGAGGAGCCAGGTAGCAGGGATTAATTAGAGACAAGGGTCAGTTGGACAGCAATGGGGGAGCGGGTATAAAACCTAGTACCTGGGGGCTGTGGGAAAGTAGTTTGTAGGCCTGAGAGAAAAGAGAGGTTGTGGGACTATAGAGGCAGGTAGCCTACAGTTACTCCCTAGGAGGAAGGAGTTGTGTGGCTGGCAAACCGAGAGAAAGTGGGAGAGCCATAAAGGTGGGAAAGGCTTAGGGGAAAAGCAGCAAGGCATAGGGTAGTGCAGACCTTGGCTGCTGAGAGGTCCTGTGACCTGGAACCTGGAATAGAGAGTGGGCCCAGGGCCCCCTACCAGCAACTGGGGAAGTGACACAGACCATGCAGTAGAGTTTGTCCCTAAAGACTGATACCCTGGAAGTGGAGACCATAGTGACCTGGCAGGAGGACCAAGTCATGAAGAAGAAGCTGCTGTTCCTAGAGTGAAGAGGGCTTGCAGGATGAGAAAGGACGGGTGGAGAGACTACCAAAGGATGGCGCAGCACCTGAAAGGAGCTTATCCCCTGAGCTGCCAGAAGGAGGTGCCCCAAGGGAGAGTGGACCCCATGACAGCTATTGTCTGTATTTCCCTTGAAATTAATGCTAGTTACTGAAGACAATTTGTTTTAAGAAGAATAGTCTTTCTTCACAATCAGCTTCTGCTTGGGCCTAAGCCTGGTCAAAGCCATGATGACAAATTTATGGTATCCTAGTGTGGTGTGATGTTGGTGACTATACATTAGAAATTCAGCATTAGTGCTTTGTAGCAGAATAAAGAGCTGCAAGCTGGGAAAAGCATCAAAGAAAGTTAGGAATGCATAGGAAAAGCATCAAGTTGCAAACTAAGAAAGTTAGGAAAGCATGTCAAAATGGATTTATATTTAGATGTCTCATAGTATAGTTTTAAGTTGTCCATTCCTTCCCCTCCAATCTCTACCCAGTCTGAGGTTGCTATTTATGGAAAAATTTATTTTGAAAAATCCCTCCCAAAGCTAAAAATCACCATAATAATATCTAATTATTATATAGCACTTTTCCTCCACAAACCTCAAAGTGCTTTACAAAGGAGGCCAACATTATTATTCCCATTTTACAGAAGGGGAAACTAAGGAATATAGACGTGAAGTGATTTTCCGAAGATCGCCAAGCAGGCCAGTGGCAGAGCCAGGAATAGAACCTGATCTCTTGAATTCCAGTCCTGTGCTGTATCCACTAAGTCCTACTGTCTATTATCAAGTTAATGGACATTAATTAATTCAGTCTCCTCCTTCAAAAGCAATTTTGTCTTAAAAACACCCACTCCATGGAGCATTCAAACTATAATGGTAACACCCCACTTTATCTGCATATGTTTTATCTTTTCTAGTTTTCCTTGTAAATTTGGGCCCTAATAGTACACCATAATGACCACAGAAAAGAGGTGATGCTAATTCTATGAATTGTCCTGTGAGATGCAGAAAGAATTCAATTCACATTGTTTTCAGTAAGCATTGAAGATGCTTTGTAGTACTTCAGGCCCTTAGATAGTAGGTCTGCTGATTTGATACTGAACTACTACTGTACATCCCTGTGTATATTTAGGTTGTAAATGAACAATAATTCAAGGTATGAACTATTTCTATTGCTGTTTTCTATGATACACTTAGGTACAGGAAAAAAGCTCACTAGATGAAAGGATGGATCGATAGATCATTACTAGAAACAAAACAAGACAAAAGCATATTGATTATGCAAAATTAAACTGAAAAGCAAAAATCACTAGTTCCTAGTTTTGACAGTGAACATGAACCTTCAGGCATATGGGATTGTGGAAGGCAAAACGCAGCAGCTGCCTTGATTTCAATAGCCTAAAGAAGACAGGGAAACAATCGAAACATGACCTAGCAATGAGCATTTCAGTGCTTTAGCTGACTTGACACCCAATAACAAGATAGACCCTGAAGAATACTAGACAAGATCCTTGTAATGTGGCATTTTCAACCACTCTGGATAAAGTGGATAAAGGCATATAGACAAGAAAAAGGAAGTGCTATCTAGATTCAGTGTTCTGCAGCTTCCTCCTAAAACCCCCTCTCAGCTGCTGAAACCCTCACTTTCTCCCTTTTTCCTCTTTTTCCCCCTGAAAAAGCTATGGTAGCAAATTCTGAATATTTTGCACTGTCTGAAGCAATCTGATGTAACATTAGCAAGCTAATGAAATTAAGGTTATACAGTGTATTTTCGTTTTTGTTGCTTATTTCAAGAACATATAAAGTGAGATAATCTGCCCAAGGACTCACTTATGAATTTGGCCCAAAGTATGGACAGATTCTAGGTGACATGGAAATCAAGATTCTTAAAATTCATCTGGAGATACAGGCCTTCATAAAAAGTGCCCTAGTAAAGAATCATTGTATACTGGCAATGTTTATAATTCTGAAGGAAATGGAAGGTAGCAGCTGAGAAGTTTACTTGCATCTCTCCTAATAAACTCAGATGTTAAGAAGAATATCAAAACCAGTGAACTGAAATCAGTGATGGAAGAGCTGTCAGAATTTGTATGTGCATGGAAAAGGCTTGTAAACATTTCTTATAGGGAAGATGAAAAATACTCCTGTTTTGGTCCTGTTCTATTGTGTTAATGCTATATCCTTCGACTTAGATTTATGATTTAAAAGAAAACAAACAAAACTGAAACAATAGTAATAACAGGAAAGAATAAAGATGGCAGTAAATATACATGCTGACAGGTCATTGCTTTATAAAGACAGCCATGGAGCATCAAGAAATCGTATCTAATGATATGCCAAAAGATGCAATAACCATTGGTCTGCATAAGAAAGGAAATTTAAAAACCACATGAGTTTTCTGTGATCAATTCCATTAAGTTAATGAATAATGGCAAAGCATTGCAAAAAATGTTAATATGCTGATACCACATGGGTGCTTGGGATAGATGTGTATGCATATACATGTATAGCTATATATTTATAGTGTGCATACTTGCCTACATGTGTATATATAGTGGAGGAGGAAGGGAGGGACTCTTTACATACAGGCACAATGAAAATACAAGAAAATCAGGAAATATCAAAATATTAGGCTCCTACACCATTACTACCTTGGTCTCATTGTGCACTGTGTTTGTGTTACACGTTTAATATGATTTCCTTGTTATACATGAATATTTAAGGATAGAAAATAATCCATATGTGTCACGGGGTTTAGTTATTGTTGCAGCATGAACATTAACCCTTGTATTCCCTGAATTATTTTTATTTTAAGTCTGAGCCTTAATATTATGTCAACCTAATTCTTATATTTACTTTTGCAAGTTTTTAAAAACAATGCGGGGGGGAAGATGAGTAAACTTCACCAATACACACTTTCTGGTTGCCCGACAACATTGCCACTTACATGCCTCTGTAAAATGCTTTTAGGAAACAACTTAAGGGTTCAGAATGCCTCTCTTTTTTCTTTTCAAAAAAGCATGTGTTCTATTTGAATGCTGGATAGAAAGACATGTTTGGGTGACCACTCTCCCCTCACTCATCCCAGCAAGTCTGCAATGTGTGGAAGAATGTGGTAGAGGTAAGGATGTGCAGAGGCAAACTGAAAATCAGTCAGATGAAATGTATTGGAATAGATCTGTGAGCAGTTGGTGGAGGCAGTTGTCAGAGCAACAGTGCTCTTGGGACTGCTCTGATCAGAAACTTAATTTGTTTTAACCCCGTTGTTGCTAGTTCTCTGGGTCACTCACTGTGGTGTTGCTGTTTCATAATTAAATAGTATAGCATATTTCTAATGTTCAGCAGCATAACTCTTGTGTACTGCTGAATATTTTACCTGGATGTTTGACAGGTAACTAGAGAACATAATCTTATCTAGAGCATGAGTCTGTGAATCTGAAGATCAGGCCTGAAATTCTGGCTCCACTGAAGCCAAAGGCAAAATTCCCATTTATTTTAATGGGACCAGGATTTCAGCCCTGGATTCTAGTCTAGTTTTCCAATTGACTTGCTGTGTGACCTTATTCGTGTTACTTGATGTCCATGTGCACCTGTAATGTGGGGATACAGCTTCTCAGTATGGCCTGGATGTTCTGAGGCTTAAATTCTTTAATGTTTATAAAGGATGATAAGCTCTTCAGGTGAGAGGTGCTATCAGGAATGCAAAGTGTTATAAAATCTTAATGAATGTTGTGAGACACAGACAGATCTTTAATTAAATTTCAATATGACATTGAATATGAAGTATTTTAGACATGAAAAATGTATCCTGCCATATGCATAGTGCATCACAGCTTCCTTTTAACTTTTTCTCTTCTTAGCCTAAAATTATTCTTTAAAGCTATTCAAGAACCCTTGTTAAATCTCAGCCAAATAATTATTACAACCATACAGAGAATCATTCTCCTACATGTTGAGAGGTTTTCCACCCAGTGAGGATTTCTCCTTTCTCTGTGAATCAATGAAGTAGGGGATGGGAGAAGAAATCAGCTACAGCACTGTCCTATTCTGCAGATCCACTATCAGATATCATGTTGCAATATAGAATCATAGAATATTAGAGTTGGAAGGGACCTCAGGAGGTCGTCTAGTCCAACCCCCTGCTCAAAGCAGGACTAACCTCAGCTAAATCATCCCATCCAGGGCTTTGTCAAGCCATAATTTAGAAACCTCTAAAGATGGAGATTCTACCACCTCCCTAGGTAACCCATTCCAGTGCTTCACCACCCTCCTAGTAAAAAACTTTTTCCTAATATCCAACCTAGACCACCCCCACTGCAACTTGACACCATTGCTCCTTGTTCTGTCATCTACTACAATTGAGAACAGCCTAGCTCCATCCTCCCTGGAGGCCCCTTTCAGGTAGTTAAAGGCTGCTATCAAATCTCCCCTCATTCTTCTCTTTTGCAGACTAAACAAACCTAGTTCCCTCAGCCTCTCCTCATAAGTCTTGTGCTCCAGCCCCCTAATCATTTTTGTTGCCCTCTGCTGGACTCTCTCCAACTTGTCCACATCCTTTTTGTAATGGGTGGCCCAAAACTGGACACAATACTCCAAATGCAGCCTCATCAGTGCTGAATAGAGGGGAATAATCACTTCCCTCGATCTGCTGGCAATGCTCCTACTAATGCAGCCCAATATGCTATTAGCCTCCTTGGAAACCAGGGCCCACTGCTGATTCATATCCAGCTTCTTATCCACTGTAACCCCTAGGTCCTTTTCTGCAGAATAGCTGCCTAGCCCGTCAATCCCCAGTTTGTAGCCGTGCATGGGATTCTTCGGTTCTAAGTGCAGGACTCTGCACTTTTCCTTGTTGGGCCAAAAGAAATCTGATGAGGTTCAATCTGCAATTTGTCTCGGTCACTCTGTTTCCTATCCCTACCTTCCAGGATATCTACCACTTCCCCTAGCTTAGTGTCATCTGCAAACTTGCTGAGGGTGCAAATTATAATGCAAAATGTAACTTGCTCTCCTTTTAGTTTTCTCTATTGCTCATATCTTCTGACTTTCTCATTACGAAATGAAAGACAAGCTAATGTTCAAATAAGTGTTTCTCTATAGTTGCATTCTCAGTTATATATACTTTAAAAGATACTATATGAGTATTTATAAATTATTATATATTTGTTTATTATGGTAGATGTTCAGTTTGCCTGTGAAATGTTGGTAGCAGAAGTGTTTTTTCTCTATGTAACTGAATGTCAGGTTTATCCTGCCACACTAGGTGAACAGCCACTGTTGGTTAAATTAGCACATCAGATGGGTTCTCATGGAGTTTGTGTCAAAATGTTGGACTGAGTTTTATAAATAAAGACATAGTTTTACCATTATAATCTAAGGAAAAGGATTTAGTTAGTCCACTATTGAACTTCCAAATTTAGATTTGATTTATTTCTAGTTGTTTTGACAATAGACTTGAATTCTCCACTGTTTCATGTTCACTGATTTTAAAAAGGTCAAATGAGGAGTTTAATTTACAAGTTTGTCAGTGGACAGAGTATAAGATAATACACATATTCTAAGATTTATGACAAAATATGACCTGCAAACTCACCAGACCTCTGTGATCCTATATGAAATTTTATCCTAAAAGAATAATACCATGAAAGAACTAGATTCTTGGACTCTTCATAGGTAGTCAGGTAGTACTATTTAAAAAAAATGTTTCAACATCAAAACCAACAGCAGGAGGGAAAAAGCAAAATCCCAACAGAAATCCCTATATGTTCATCACCATTCAGCATGATGGAACAAAACCTTATACAGTAATTTCATTAAAACATGGTTAGAGTTTAGCCTAAGTACCAACTTAAAAGATTTTGATTTCACAATCCTGATCTGCAATGACTTTGCCCCTCTCAAAGCTAGATGATTCTTTCCTAAGGTAAAATGCATGGGAGGAAATTTTTACCAGGAATTGTCCGTGAGAATTTCTTAGTGGAGTTTTCCTGCCATCATCTGGTTGGGAAGTGGGGAATGCTTCTTTGCAGAAAAGCTGCTCACAAACCTGGCAGATCTACATAAGACCTTGTCACATCCTTTTCTTTGGCAGTATGGCTCCACTGCAGATTCACTGCCAGTGATCCCAAGTTCAAATCCCTGCTCTGGAGCGGAACTTGAACCACTCCTACAAGAGTGCCCTAAGCTAACCATTGGTCTATTAACTTAAAAGGGGGGCCCGATCTCCTCCTGCTTCTGTTTTGTGAATGGTGCCTAAAGTCCCTTTGTGTATCTATCCTAATATTTTTGTCAAAGGCTGCACATTTCAACAAAAACTATTCATCTGAAAAATTTCATCCAGCTCTAGTGTCAAATGATGTGTAGTTGTGTTGTGATGCAAACCAAACGGTCATTGAATTAGGCTAGAACTGACATTTACCTTCACTTATGTTCTAAACTGTAGTTTTAAGAATAAAAGGATTATTTAGAAGCCTAAATATGGATTTAGGAACCTAACTTTAGGCATCCATGTTTGCAAATATTTGTCCAAATATGATGAAAAAATACTGAGATTCAAATTTCTTCTAATGGCTTTACAGGTCAGTATTTGATATCTTCCTATATCAAGTATTAACTAAATTGATTATTCAAAACCAAAGTGTACATTCTTTGTGGAGAATCCAATGTTGGAACATAACAAAAACTGACAATTCTGTGCAAAAAGTTAAAAAATGTAAATTAAATACTAAATTGTAGGGTCAGCATGCTTCACTTTTTTCAGTTTTACAAGCTAACTACACTTCTTAACCTCAGTGTTAATTTTTGACACCACAACAGACTTTTAATAACCACATGCATATTACCAGTGTCAGGAGTCTCTGATATTGTTCAGCTATAAATTCGAACAACTTTAACAAATTGTTTAGTTTGGTTTTAATAGGAATGCCATTATTCATCTTAGAAATGAAAACAGATTAAAACATCTATCTTCTCATGTTTCCAGGTCACCTGGAATAAGGTTTTTAAGTATTACAGATAAAGTCCAGAACATATGTATGTCACGGTTTAGACCCACCCTAGTGTTTCTAAGTCCATTCCCCTTAGATGACAGGCTCTGCACCTACAACTTTCTCAGGATGGAACCCAGTAAATCTCCCACTCTGACTAGATCCTGGGTTACAGTATGCTGTGTACCAACAATGATTCCTTAGCTGGCCTGACGAGCCCTTTGGGATCTGTGATCAGTGTGTGAATATAGTGACATAAAACAGCTTTTCCAAAACAAATTGTTTAATCTCAATAGTAAAAAGAAAGAATAACAAGAGCACAGGAGTTTGGACACAAAGTCTACCCGCATATTTGTTTTACCTAATGTTTAGGGAGGCCTAGCTTATACAGATACCCCCATATATGGGCACTTGGGTTCAGTCTGCTTTCCTGCAGTCCCTGTTTCTCTGCTCTATGCTTCAGGATCTCTGTTTATCAATCCCAAATCTGGTTCCTTTTTCCAACCTGAAGCGACCCCCCTCAGGGAAACAAGTTAGTACCTTTTCTCAGGATTACAAGTGGGGAGTCACCAACCAGATAATAAATTTCAAAGACCACTATGCCTGCATTGTCATATTAAGTACACCAGAAAGGGTGGCTATCAGAAAGGTTAGTTTGCTTTCTGAACTATATGCCCATTGGCTCCAGCTGTTATTATTCTTGGTAACATATAGCAAGCAATAGACTAACAATCAAAAACGCAAATGGAACATAAAATAGTGATTAAAATATTAAAGGTATCTTCCATGTCCTTCACAGTAATCTATTTTTGTGGGGTCTTCTCTGACCAGGTACTTTCATCTCTAAACCAGGTTCATCTCCCAATACGTAGACTGTGAGGTTTATATAGTTTGTGTGAGCCAGATTCTTAGCTGGTGTAATTCAGCATAACTACATGGATTTCAGTGGAGCTGCACTGATATGCATCAACTAAGAATCTGGCCCTCTGTAAGTCTGTTTTTTACCTGACTTTTTTGTGCCATACTTTAAATCTATTTCATATAAATATTTAGAACCCAGAGCTGTGGAGTATCTAATGCTACACCTTCATCACAAGCTTCTCTGCTATAATGCTCAGTCTAATATAATGCATTAGATTTTTTTATTATGTAAAAACAGTCATCAGCCATAAGCACCTCTGGATGCAAAATTAATGGGATAAGAGAAGATGACAGCATGTAGCTTAAGATGATGGATTCTCATATACAATACATGCACATCATAGCAAAAGGAAAAGGCAGGATACAGAATAAAGATTACCTTGGAGGTACCCAAGAAAGATATTAGCATTAAGCATTTATAAACATAATTGAAGCTTTGATATGAATATTATTTCTATTAGTAATAAACTGAATATTGTGGGGATATACTATGATTTTTACACTCGATAACTAGGGTAGTAAATAGCAATATAGCATAATTGTAAAATTATGCCACTGAGTAACTCTGTGTGGAAACAAAACTTAACAGTCCTCACTGTTCAGAGCAGAATGAAGTTTGCATGTTTATCTCCTAATATAGCGTGCAATAATACCACATTACTCCCAAAGATTTGGGTGTTTGTCTCTTTTTAATCATGATGTCAAGTGATGGCTCTAAAACAGAGTTTGCATTCATTTGTGCTGCTTCATTCTCTGTGCTGTGGACCCCCTTGTTGTGGGGTGATCTTCTTGTGGGCATTCAGTGTTTAGGAGAGCCCATAAGCTGCTAGCCTACCTATTGTGGTTGCTAGGAGACAGTGGGCCTAAGGCTGCCCAAAATGAAAGGCCTCTCCTCTCAACTGAGAGGGAGGGATGATTGAATCCAGACCACAATTAAATACTGGGGAAAACAATATTTGAAATGAAAAACAGGGATAGAAGTGAAGATCAAAGGATAAAACTCAAGTAACTAGATGGGGACACTGAGCAGAGAACCCCCAACAGTTCCTATTGCTCCTCAATGTCATCTAAGGGGTCAGTGGATGCCACCCAGAGGAACTCTGCCTGGAGGCGTCATTGGATAAAGGAACAGAAATAGGCCCTACAGTCACAAAGCACACACATATCCCACCCAGCCTCCTCCTGGAATGATGGATGGCCAGCTTGGCCAGTGCCAGGAGGAGGTTGCGAGGAGGTCCCATCACTGTGGGGCCACAGATAGAGATGTGCATAGATTAGGAGGTGCATGGAAAAGTGCAGCCAGAGCCTCAGTAAGAGATTCTAAAGGAGCTGGAGGAGCGGCTTCACGCTGGCACCCTATACAAACATGCACCACTGTCTCCCTCTTGCTGCAAAAGGTACAGGTGTTGGGAGAGTTCATGAACTGCACCAAGGACATGCCCATGCTCACAGCTCCGTGGAGGAGCTACCAACAAATATCCGTGGCAGGCTGTGGAACCAGAGTGGAGAGTACAAGCTTGCACTTCGAGGTTCCTCACCCACCTCAGTGGCAGCAGGTCCCACTGTTTGGTGTCAGGGTGGCCTACGAGAGCAAGGAAGTGGATGGCATGGTGCACGAGTGCATAAAGACGTTGTCTTGGCATGGTTCAGAGGTGTACCAGCTGGATGTTGCTCAGGTGGCGTGTTGGGGCAGCTGGGGAAGCTCACCGTGACGGAGCCTGATGACAAGTTCCAGAACGGCAAGGGTGAAGGGTGAGCAGGGAGCACCTTCCTGCAGGACCCATTCAAGGAAAGTAAGAGAAGCAGGAGGCGCAAGGGCTAACTTCACCTCCTATAAACTGAAAGCCTAGGGAACTGGGCAGAAGTATGGAATCAAGGGTCCTTTCAGGTCCAAACGTATCTTCAGGTGTGTATATGTTTAAGGGAGTAGAACCTTTGCTCTAACATGCAAGTGAGCAGTCCCACCACATAATTCTACAGATCCTCTGCACGTGAATGCTCTGAGGGCCTGAAGCTCTATAGCACTGCATCTTTTGTTACTTCAGGGCAAAATGGTTATGAAACATTTTGTATCCAATTTTCACTGGTTCAAATGACTACACAAGATTCAGGGCAATAGGAAATTAGCCCTATGTTTCCACTCCTGTGCAAGGGAGAATAGCTCCCTGCCCAGTTCCTAAATAATGGATAACTTTCTTGGCTTATGCCTTTTATGGCATGGCAGAAATTTTTTTTTCTTCACAGTTTCTAGTTTTATTATCACAAAATCTCTATCTTACCTTTTATCATGTTTGTGGGTCTTTAAAGCTTCCCTGTACAGAAGGTTAGTCTTACTTACAGTGAGGCACTGACATCAACCCGATTTGCAGAAAACGCAAATGGAAAACTTAAGAGTATGAGCTTTAAATCTTTCCCATGACAACATTATTTAAATGGACAGGTAAACAGAAAATGTCCATTTCTCTCAGATAACTAAAACTACCTGTGCCTTAAATCTGAAGTAATCTGTTTTTAAGTCCGTGCTCAGACTTTTGTCCGAAGAAGAGGGTATTTGTATATTATGTCCAAGTACAAATTCCGTTTCCTGTATTTTCTCACCAAAGATTCTGTTCTGTTCAAGTTTTTAGCTTGCCTGCCTCACCTTGCTAGACCTCAAACCCAACATGCATTTACACACGTTAACAAGACTCAACAGTATACAGCAGTGGTCCACCCCAAAGAGAGCATAAATCTCAAAACCCATGTCCAGTTCACACAAGCATTTAACACAAGTCTATTAACATGAGAAAACCTTGGTAGGTTATAAAAAATGCATGTGTTTCAAATGTTACTGTTAGTAACAGGAATGTAATATTCTTTTACTGGTAGCTATTACTTCAGAATATTTTTCATTACATTTCAGGAAGAAAAGTGGAAGCCAGTCTTGAACTAAATGTGAACTGGGAAAGCATAACTCACCTTATTAAAGTAATTAATTTAATAATTAAAGTAAGTTGAAAATAAGGACGAGATCATCCTCTTGGTAAGACTACATTTCAACTCCTTCCATAATAACAGAATTTCACAGTAAATTTAATATACAATATTTAATAACAACGAAGCCAAATATTCTTCTTCAGACATGCTGGTATTGAACTAATTATCACATTTTCTTTTCCCTGCCATTATAATAGTAGGACCCCTCAGATGTTCTCCTGAGAGATTACATCATCTTTCACAAAAGGGAGACATAAGTACAATTGGTTGGAAATTTCCTGAGGACTTCTCTCTGCAATGAACTAGTGCATGGCAAGCTGGAATGTAAATCTAAAACACTCCAGTGTGACATGCACTGTCTGTCTGTGTGGACTCTGTTGCTGCACACTAAAAGTTCCCTAGTGTGCACTGACCTAGGGCTGTTTGAAATGCTCTCATGCTCACTGAACCCCACCCAGTTATTATAACAGCCTAAACTAGTCAAATAATTCAACACAAAAGTAGAAAATGGGTCCAGAATTTAATTTCAGATTACAATTTCAATAAATTTTTTACTTTTTTTAATTTCACCTGCTTTTCTCTTCTCCTAAGTGTATTTGCCTGAATTTATGTATTTAAAACCACTACAGCCCAGACCCTTAGCCAAGGAGTTCACAGTGAAGGTCAGGAAAGAGGTTTCAAAGTTAGTTTTAACTTCAGCTAGCTACCAAAGACCCAAGGTGATAATTTGGCAAAGAGGGATCAGAGGTAGCTATGCCCATATGCTGGGCATTGGAAGGGAAGTGGCATAGGAGACAGTAGGTTGGCTCTGCACCACTAAAGAATCTCCACTAAACTAGGAAGATCCATCCATGGCTGGCTATGTCAATGGTGTGGTGCAAAGTGACCGCTGTGCAGCCTAGAATCTGAGCCGATATTTTTAATGACTGAGAAAAATACTGCAGAAATCACACACACAGCAGCCAAAGCTGCAAAGTATGAAGAAGAATAGAAGCAGCCACCAGAGAGGTGAAGTTCCTATGGGGAATTTCCTTCACTAACTCTGGTCAAGTAGAATCTGATTGGAAGATTCCACGTGTAGGAGTTATAGTCCTGGGTGGCTGGCATGTGGCCACTAGTTCATGCCTTGACCCCATTACTGCTCCCCTTAGAAACCAAAACTTTATAGTTTGCAAAGATACACCTGTCTCATGCTAGAGAGCCCAAGACTCTGAAGTGGGAATCCTGTAGGAATCTTTACAAAATACATGATATGTTTGATATGACACAAGGAGTGAGACTACTGGGTAAAATAGAGAACCAGAGAAAAATAGATTGTCGGGCTCAGAAAGACTGTCTTCTGGTTTAACTTGTTCAATCTACTATATGCAACAGGATTTTCCTCTACATTAGTCCTCTTTAGTGTTTGTATTATGTCCTCTTAAATTTTTAGTAATGATGCTTCTACTAGTTCCTTACATGGAACGTTCCCTCACCTGCTGGCCTTATTGTTCAGATGTATTTAAATATATAATCTAAAGGTTTCCTTCAGTTACTATGTGTGAAATGCAGAGGTAAGTGTGTGACTATGAAACGCAGTACAATTTAACTGAAAATGTAATCCGTGGCCATTATTTTATATCTACAAATTATCAACAAAGTGAATTAGAAAATGTGCAAGAATCTAGTGATTGATAAATTAGATTGTAACTGTAATCAACTCAATTTACTGTTCAGACATTCAAAATACAGATAAAAACAGAATCTCATGGTAATCTCTGTTATAGCATAAGTTTTTTTTCTTAAACATTGGAATGTGAGAAAACAGATATGTGAGAGAACAGGTTGTGTTTATCAATTCATGCTTGTGTGTTAAGCATTAAAGGCTGAGTGCCATCAATGGCAGAGGTAGAAATCTCCTCTGACAGATTACACAACTTCCCTTGGCAACTTGTTCCATTGCTTATTCTAATAACTATAAAACTTTCTCTAATATTTAATCTACTAATTTAATTTTTCCTTTCAATTTTAAGCACATTACTGCTTGTTGTGTGCTTGTTTACTAATGTCTTTACAACATTCTTATATGTATTAAACAGTTTGTTTCCTCTCACTCTTTTCTCCAGTCTGAACAAGCCCAGTTTTCTCAACCTTGCTTCATAGCTCTTATTTTCCAAACCATTTACTTTTTGTGGTTCTCCTCTGACCTGTCTCCAATTTGTCTGCCTTTTAAAGTCTGGTGCCCAAAATGGAATTGAATTCAGTATTTTAGCTAAGGTCTCACCAATGCCAAGTACAGTGTAATGGAATAATTGCCTCACTGGTTTTCACCATATGGAGTGAATACATTCTTAAGAGAGTTCATTAATTCTTTTAAGAGAGTGGCATTCTGTATTATATAATAACATCAGAGGAAACGGAGGTCTGAGTGACCTGCCATACTCTTAAGAAGGCAAGTGCTAGAAACCATTCATAAAATAAAGCATATTGGTAATTTTAGTGTATGCAATACTATATCAGTTTATTGATCTATAAGTCTGGTATCCTACCTCTAGCAAAGGTTAATACCAGATGCTTCTGTGAAAAGTGAGAAACCCCAACAATGAACCCCTCACCATTCTCCAGCAGGGGAAGGAGTGTCTACAGCTGTTTTTTGGCAGCAAAGTGTCTTACAACAAGAGCTGGGTAGAAGGTGGTTTTCCTATCCCATGAAAGTTTGAGATTTCAGTAAACATTTCTCATTCTGAATGGGAATGAAGCAGATGCCTTTTGAAGTGTTTTGTGAAAAATGAGAAATCTTCTCATTGAAACTGAGATTACCACATAAAGTTTGTGACAAATAGGCATTTTCCAATTAAAAATTTGCTTTGTAAAAAAAAAAAAAAAAATTTCCTTACCAACTCTACTTATTAGTCCTGGCATAGGAACACTGAGTGTTTACTGCTCGCAGTGTAATTAACATTATATGTTTTGAGGGGGTCTGCTAAAAAGGCAGATAGAAACATAAACTAAATTGGCACCATATTTCACAAAGTGTCTTGAAATAGCCCTTCATATCTATGTGGCAAATTAGGCAGTCCCAAGACTTCAAGCACGTTCCCCTGAAAATGTTTAAATTAAAAAATTAAATATACTTTTAAAACCGATCAAAATTACATCATGCCTCTGAAGGATATTTTTTTAACTATGCACCACTTAAGACATTACTTAATACCTCATTAGCTCTATTTTGAGGCTGACCCCTTTCATGAGATAAATTTCACCTGGTGTTAATAGTATCAAGCTTTACTCTCATGGTTTTATATATATATAAATAATCAGGTATGTGAAAAACTCTCCTCTTCCTCTCAAAATATACACCTATGCTATGTTTTTTTTTATTTGTAAAGGGTTTTTTTATTTCTAATAAGAGCCTTCAGTATGAAACATTTCCCATACAATATGATTTTGTCTCTATGTGGAAAGTATGATAATACAGAAGAAAATACCATTTAAAAATTAATCTTGCATTAAACATGCTATTTGAATAATAGCTATACGGGTGATAGACATGATGTGAAGAAAGATATGTTACACTGTATTCCTCTCCTAGAATAACTGCAATGTGGAAATGTATGTTAGGAACTCTCTCTGCAAACCATTCATGGGCTCCTGTAGATACAAATACTCTATACTCTGCAAAACAGAGCAGACAGAATGGTCACCATTTAAAGAGTTAAAATTTACCAGTTATATTTTATTCTGGGACTAGAGAACTATAAGATACCTCTTTATGGTATCTCTTGCTGACAATTCCTCAGTTACAACAATATCCAGTTTTGGGTGCTTATATCTCTGCTTTTCATAATATACTTTTTAGAAGAATGTGCTACTGTGTGTATGAAAATGTCCTTTATTCTCTATTATTTCCCCCACAGTAATCCTGAAAAACATATATTTAAAGCCAGTCCAGCAGGGATGAGAATGAGAGAACGCAGCTCATTTAAAATGGGAATGTCTGACATTTTCTTCAACTAGTAACTAATGTAACCTTCATTGAGATGAAGTCCAATTTATTTAACTTATTTCCTAGAATAATATGTAGGCTTTGAAAACCATTTCTGCCAAAAATTCATTGGACCATGATTAATTGATTATAACAGGTTACTATAGACTTGCACAATATTGAAAACAAAACCAAACCAAGGTCAGCATTACTCTGTTAAAGTCAATGGATCCTGATATTCATTTAGAACACCTCTAATCCAATACAGTGCTCAAACATAATAGATCAAAAGATTTATTGGCTTTTTCCTCTTTTTCTGACCCCCACTTTTTTTTTTTTTTTTGCCTCCATCAGTAGCAGCAGCTAGTTGGAATATGGCATAACCCTCTACATTTCTTTCAAATCAAGAATGGATTCTACATATATATATATAATTGATTTGCTTCTGGTTGGGTAAGGTTGGTTGGTTGGCTGACAAGCTATTTGGTTAACAACTTGTTTCTCCTTCTCTACCAAAAATACTCCTATGTACAGTGTAATTCAGTGTCTGAATTAGGCCATTTAAGAAGTTTAAAGAATATGAAACCATAATAATAACAGGGCAATTCTAATATATCACTTAAATATCCATATGAAAAATAATTCTTCAGCTAAGAAGAGGAATATTACCTTGCAAGTTACACCAGTGCAAGTCCAGAGCAACACTAGAGATTTCAGTGAATTTATTGCAGATTTACAATAGAATAAAGGGCTTATTTTGCTCTCATTGAAGCCAATGGGAATTTTGCCACTGACTTCAAAAGGAATAGGACTAAACCCTAAGTAAGAGCCACAAATCAACTAAAAACTGATTCACTGGCACAGCTCATAAAAATGTGCCACATGATGAAAGACTTAGAGCAGTAGTAATGGCTCTATCATTTTATTATTTTTATCTAACTATCCATATGTAACTATAAAAAATGTACTTCAAGTTTATTTCATAGGCAGCCTTCAATCTATCAGATGCCATGGGGATGGGTGCAGTGTAAGAACTGCAACATAATAGAATTTTACTTTCTATATTTGAATGTATCACTTCATTAAGTGTCAGTTTAAAAATATGGAAATGATCTCTTTGCATAACATTTGGGGGCCCAATTCAGTTAATGGTGAATATTATCTTTCACAACTCCTGGATTTGGTTCTAAATCTGCCAAAGACTCCATTGGCAAGTAAACACAGAGCTTTTTACCCCTGAATAACCAAAATAATACTTAAAACCCAGTAAGATCATTCCTTTTAATGTATGTGACTAAGAACCTGGGTTTTTTTTTTATAACTTCTGATTCCATAGCAGCCAACAGTCTGTCCTCCTCCTTTTTGCATCCATGAAGAAATGGTTTCCTTCTTTGCAAGAATGACTTTTCTATGTTTAATTTTTTAACCTTTTGGTTTCTTTAGGTACATTCATCATGTACTTCACTGGTATTTTGACACTATTTATTTATTTACTTATTTTTACTGTGGAAAAACAAGTGTCAAATACATATACCTACTAATCTTGTGTATATACAATAAATACATGCTTGCTATTAAATATTATGTATTTACAATGGACTCATTTAAGATGCCTACTGATTTGAAAGATTTTTCCCAGTTCCACCAGTATTCCTCATTATAGGAAATATTTTTCAAACCAGTAAAATGTTTTGAACCAGTATGAATGTTAAAGTGGCTTATGTACTTAATTTGTGTGCCTTTTTATCAATATGGGGAGCAATGCAAACTGAATGTGGTTAAGCTAATTTGTGGGGGCTTGACCTTGGTCTTAAATAAGAATCTCTTATCTTATTATATTTAGGAAAGGTAATAAATTGATCCCTAGGCTTAGATTGTATCATATACTTTATATCATGACTTTAACAAGCAGGCTATAATATTCATCAAATAATGTCACACTGAGTTTTAAATCTAGCTTTATCACCCAGAAAATCTCATCTGTCAATATTTGATTAGAGGTTCAAGCTAAGACAGCTTTTCTCAGTTTCATAGATAATCTGAAACTCTGAGACCATTGATTGACTCTTCATCCCAGAGAAGGAGGGGGGAAAAAAGACTACACACAGCAAACCAGGAGATAATTTTTTATTACACTTCAACCTATGCCTTTTGCCTTGAGCCCAGACAGAGAGGCTGTATGTTTCTGCCTTATCACTACTAAGACACATTACATTCCTATATTGATTTAAACAGAAACGTTCAAATGGGTTCCAGCTTGATTATTTAATAAGATCTCATCTAAGTGTGAAGGAAGATTTCCTGTTTTTTCCCTCTTCCAATTTTTTAAAAAAATTTCAGTACAATAAAATACAAATCATTGCACTGACACATGCATTCAAAACACCTCTATAGCAGTATACGTAATGGAACCAAGATCCCTTTTGCACATAATAAAGTCTGTGAGACTGACACCATTGCAGTTCATATACTATCCAAAAATAAATGAAAAAATAGGCTAAGGTTTCACCATAGTGTGTATGTGAAGTACTTCATTGCATAAAATTAGGTACATAAATCCACATTTAATTTTCAGCACTAACAGCTCTTGTTGATATTTTTTCCCATAGAAATTGTGCGTGCACAGAACCTCTGAAAATCAAACCACATTTAAATATCTACAGTAAATATGAGTGTAGATACCTAACTATAGGCACCAAAATGGTAAGATTGTTTCAATGACTAAGAAAACCTTGACATTTCTTTTCATTTAGCATATTTCACAGGTAAAAGAGAAAAAGAGACAAATCTATGTACCTGAAGCATAAGTAACAGAACTCATTTAGGGTAGGACTTCCAAATATATGAAAGATCAGAAAGAGAATTGATATTTAGTTTTCCAGTTCATCTCCAATGGTGATAATATATAGAAGCAAAGATCTCTGAACTGAGTTATTTTTATTTAACAGTTGTTTAGTCATGCATATTGAAAGACAATATAAATGATGGATATGTTAACTAAGACACAGGAATTTCATTATTACTAATATTACCTTTTGTTGTGGTTGTAACTTGTTAAATGTTCAACAGAGTTAAATGTTCCACTTAAGAATGAACATTATTATTACAAATGAATACAGTATGATTAATTCACTTCAATTACTTGAAAGAATGAAAACATTAAGTACTTAGTTCAGACTAGGTTTTATGCACACTTTTCCCCACTAGCAGTTTTCTTTGCTTTTAAATTATAGGAAATGCAATACATTTTTGCAACTGTATGACTTTGTCATTGTGTCTGTATGTCATTGTGCCTGCAGGGGGTTGTATCTTAAGATGGGGTTGGATTCAAGAGTTGAAAGTGTGCATTAGAGGGGAGTGGTGATGTGCTCTGTGAAAGGTTCATATTTAATGGGAGGATAAGAAAGAACTATGGGAAAGTCATTCCCCTTACATAAATAATCCATGTAATATGGTTATGTAGGGAAAGGAGTGTGTCTTTGTGATTAAATGTTGTTAACATTATTTCCTTGGATCCAGGTGCATGGTAGATTCTTCTAGCAACGAATGTGAGACGGCTAGTATTTGTTCAGAATAGAAAAAAGTTGTTCCTTTTCACTTTTATTTTCCTGTACAACTTTTCATTTTTTTCATTACCTGTTATGCTTTCATTGTGTATTGTTTTTTATAGTTAGAAAGATTTAGACCAAGATCCTACCTGATTGAAGTCAATAAGATTTGAATGGGAGCTGGAATGAGGGGTTAGACTAAGAGAATGAAAGCCAGAAGACCTTTGCTATCTTTTATAGATCTGCCATGGATTCACCATGTGACCATGAGCAAAACATGTAATGTCTGTGTGTGTGTTTCAGTTTAACGCTCTGTAAAATGGGTATAAAAACACATGCCTCACTGGAGTGTAAAGTGCATTGAGACTGTGGTCTAAAAGGTGCTATGTAAGTTACTATATATTAAGCATCAGTTATTAGTATTAGAATTATTAGTATTAATTTTTAAGTTACTTTGCACAGATAAGATTTTTAACCTCTAGTTAATTACGCACAAATTATGTTGTAAAAACATTAGGGTTGTTAAAGTCAAGCACTCCAAAGTTAGGAAATGTGAGAATGAAGGTTACCTGTGGCAACCTTAATTTGACCCCTTGTACATATAGTCTTTAATTACATGATTACACTCTTGTTTCCATAGGACTCCTGATTTATTTATTGTACTTGATGAATGATGTTCACTTAATGAGTCAATATTTTGTTTTCTTCTCATTGTTTGATGTGTGGCCCCAGGCCTTATTTGTGGCACGCTATTCAAGCCTTCTTCTGAACACAGAATTATTAATTTCCTCTGGGATTTACTTTGGTGCACAGCACTAAAGTGTCAGTTCTTCACAACAATTAATATCTTATTTTCACTACACCCCTACGAAGTCAGGGGTGATATTATCCCCATTTTACAGATAGGGAACTGAGGCTCAGAGAAGTTGAGGTCAAATGTGTTCAATACTTTTGGATGCCGAATCTGAGACACCTAGGAGCTATTTTTTTCAGAATACTTGACATTATATAGCACTTGCAATGTTCAAAGCAGGTCTCCTGTTGACTTCTATTGCAGCTGTGAGTGCTCAGCACTTCTGCAAATCAGACTCCAGGGTCTCAAGACAGGCATCCAGAAAATGAGGAACACATAATAAGTGACCAGCTGTGAAAAGCTGGTTCAAGTGACTTGCCCAGCATTCCATAGGAGCTCCATGGCTGAAGGAAATAGAGAATACATTTCTCTAGAGCCGCATTCAACTGTCTCAACCCTGAGACCACCCTTTCACGTCCTACAATCCCCTGCCTCATTCACTACCCATCTTCAAAATGAAGCAGAGGTCCCACAGACAGTCTCCTTCACTGTGCAGCCTTGATTCATTCCCTGAACAGTGTCTATCCTATGCATTGAATGAGGCAGGATCCTGTGGAAACAAATATGTGATTATGTCATTAATGATTGGATCCATAATGCTTACATGCAAAGGGACTAAATTATGTTTGCACAGGCAACCTTAATTCTACCATTGTCTAACATTTGAATGCTTATCTTAGGAATATTAATATTTTCTTTTAATGTGTGAAATTTCCTAGTTTTATAAAAATCAAACTGAAAAAATCAAAAATCCCATCATGTGGCTCATGTTCTACAGAATTGGAACCTTTAGATTCACACACCAGCCTCTGTCATTTAAGTTAACAGACAAACGAATAGCAGTGGTGGGTTGTCATCCCTGTGACAGCCACTGTGTGGACCAGTAGTAGAGGGAGATGGGACATACATTTTGCTCGTAGGTTTCACAGGTATTTGCTGAGAGCAGAGGCATGGAGAGACTCAGGATTCTCAGGTTCCATTCCACCCTTTGGAGGGGAGTGTGATGTAATGGACACATACTCTTCTGCCTATCCCTTCCAAGCTTTACCCCTCCTGCCCCATTCCCTCCAATTGTCCTTGTCCCAGTCTGTTTCTTCTCCTCCTCCTCTCCTATCTACTTCCAGCTTCCATTCTTCATGCTCATCACACTAGTGCCAGTATCCTTGAAAAGGAAGTCCCAGTTCCTCCCTTTCTGACTCCTCATTTGATTTGTCTCCCCCAACCTTGGCTTCCAATAGATACCCCCATCTCCTCCATGTTCCCTGTCCCCATTGGCTACCTCATTCAATCTGTGTTCTCGTTTCCCCCACTCCCAGCTGCTTTCCCCAGTCTCTTTGACCAACCAGTGACAGTGCTCTCCCAACAATCTGGCTTTGTATTAGATTTGTGACCCATCCTCCCTCACCCTCATTCTCCCATCCCATCGCTTGTCAGTACTAATCTCCTTGCCCAGTCAGTCACACTTCCCCTCTACCATCTCCTTATCCAGCAAATCCCAGTCTCCTCTCCACAGCTTCCTCTACCCCACTAGTTCCAATTTCTTCTTCTTCCTCCCACCCCAGCTCCTTGTCCCTGTCTACTGTCCCCAGCCACCTCCCCCAAGGCCTGGACCTTGTCCCTCTTGCATTCAAATTAGGTAGCTCATTCTCCAAGCTTCCTGGGCCAGCAGTGGTGTCCTTGAAAGCTCAGGAGACATAGGCTCCCTTCCCTCAGATCCAGTGACTGTACCTGGACTCAGCTGCAGCCACCTACTCAGGGCTTTGAAAGTTTTGCTTAACAGCAGGCTCACTGAGGACAGAATCTTCAGGGAGTTTAGCTGCAAAAACTGGGATTTTTTCAATGGTTTATAACTTGGCCAAATTTGGGTAGATTTTTCATTGGAACAGCAAAAGGCACATCCCCTGACATTCCTGACCAAAATTCTACATCTCAAAAGCATGGGAGTCCCAGAGCTTTTCAAATAAAAGGTCACCAGAATTTTTTAACATGCGCAAAACAATGTATTTTTTGCTTGTTCTCCAAAATAGCTGAACTCTTTTGGCTGAAACACCCTTCCCAACCCCCTTTTAAAAAATAATTTAAAAAAAACCAAACCAACAGCCTAATTCAGATACCCAGCATGAAAAGTTTCAGCCCAAACAGTTAAATTTTTGCAAAATTACAATCAACTAAAAACAGAGACTTATAACGAGACTTACCAGTCAACCTTAATAGGCAGTGCTTACACCCCCCTCCATAATAACTGATATCAGACAGCAATTAGTGCAAAACAGCTATGACTTTGTGTCTTTGACTCTTTTCTAAATGGGAAGACTCCCTCTGATTTCAGTGAATCAGGCACATAGTGAAATCATAAAATGGATTCCACTTAATTCTTTTCAAAACAGAAGAATCTCCTATTTAATTTGCTTTACCTAGGTCAGAGTCACAAAATACTGCACCGCTCTCAATGACATGACATTTTTTTATTTTTTTGTTTCTTTTTATTGCAGTCTTCCATGGTCAGCAATTCCTTCTTCAAATCAGTTCATTTAAAAATGTTAGGGCAATTAAGCCAGCCAAAAGCCTCAGCACTAGATGGGTTTTTGTGGGCTCTATCTGGTAAATGCTGAACTCTTATTTATTTATTTATTTGAAACTTAGATTGGTTCAATCAAGCTCTCTCTCTTTCCCTTTGAATCAGGATATACGGCCTTGCATCAAAATTTTGCTGTTTTTGACATTTTTATTGCAGAGAGTTCAAGAAGATAACTGGCATCATTTAGTTGCTGGCTTACTGCCAACCTGCCTTAATTTCTCCTCTCTCCTTCCTTTGTCATCTTCACACTAAGATACTCTGTCAAGAGTTACAGAGCTTGCTTACTGGGGTTCCCTGAACCTCACCTATATCTGTTTCATATTAAAAGTGAAGAGATATATCTATATAGCTTGCCAAGACAATGACTAAACGGGATCTAATAACTGTGTGCATGCATTTGCAGCGTGTAAATACTGTGGATTGAGAGGAACTGTGTAGGATGCAAAAAGTGGGCGTGCCTAGGAGTATGGTACACAGAGTAGTTCCTTATCAAGTTCAGTTTCAAATTAAACAATACTTAGCAGCTTCCACTACTACTTGGGAGGCTATTATACAGTCTAAGATCTAACGCTTTTAGAATTAAATAGAAAAAGGTAATTTTTCTATAAGTTTTTGGACCCTTCTCTAGAAGTTAATAGAGATTAATTTGTTCTATAAAATTATATAGAATATTTCATAAAAATATAGATGGTTATAATTCTCTGTTAAAGGCTGGAATAATTGCCATAAAACTATATTGATTTAATCCCTGCTAAACTGTAGGGATTCAGTTCCTAAAAATATTAGGAATATTTTCTGGATATTCTAGCTAAATTTTTCTGTACTTAATATTACACCATTATTACATATCATTTGTGTTGTCAAGAAAATGGATTAGATGACCTAAAATGTTTTCTCCTTCTTAAATTTCTATTCTTCTTAGGTTGGTGAGCTATAAAGGCTTATTTCACATTGAAGGAAGCAACTTTGTCTTCTGGTTCCCAACTGGTTCTTATCAATGTTGCACCCTTTCAGAGCAAAATGTGAAAATGAATTCCTAGAAACACCTCTCAATTTTCCAAGATCCTAATGTAGAACTAAGACCCCCCAAGTAAGTACTCGTTTATTTTCATACTCATGAAACATTCTGTGACAGAAAGCATTCCCTGTATTCACACCCTACACATTATTGTAATAATCTTTGTGCAAAATATGCTTTCAGAGGTATCATTTAAAAATGAATAACTCACTGATCTTCAATATTCTTGTGTAAGGTATGTACAAAAAGCATTTTAAGAGTTGTGAACATAAGCTGAAAATATGACTAAAATGTGTTTACCAGACAAGTCTGGGGAGGGGGTAAATTGGTTTCTCAAAGACAAAGGACAAGCTCATGCCTTAGCCAGGTGTTATCAAAGTTGATTAGCAATCATCTGGCAAGTGGACATTTTTGGGCAACAAAGCGAGGCAGGAACTGATCTATCTGCACTGTAGCAAACAACATCATGGAAACACTTTCACCATGAGACTCCATGTCTCCATCCTCACAACTGGACTGAACTTTACCTACAGTTAGCCTCAAAAAAATGCATTTCAAAGAGTGACTAGACCATAAAAATGACAGACAAAAACACCCAGGTTTTTTTCTCTCTCTCTCTCTCTCTCTTTCTCTTTCTCTCACCCTCACCTAAGAAGACAAAGGAACCAGCCCTTTGACTTGGGGGAAAATCATGACCTGAGAATTTGGTCAGCCATGTTTCTGGGAACATGTGGTAAAGATTTTATCTTGAACCAAGTCTAGTTTAAGTTTTAGCTACTAGAAAATGTTTTATCTTTATTTCTCTTTTAACCATTTCTGACTTTAATACCTTTATACTTTACTCACTTAATATCTCTCTCTTTATAGTTCAAAATTGTTTTATTTTTAATCCAAACTAATCTAGGATTGTGTTTAACTCTAGTTAAAGTAGCAAATTGTTGAATATAGACCCTGTACCAGGGCAAAGGACCTTTTATATCTGAACTGTCCAAGAGAGAGCTGGACAGCACAGAACACATGTTACTGGAAAAATTTGGGACTTGGAGTGTGTTGGAGACACCCTGAAAATAGTAACCAAGGCTGGTGGAAGCCAGAGTGTTATTGACAGGCGGTTGGGTCAGCGCTGCTGGACCAGGGCTGCAGCTATACACAGAACCTCAGGCCCAGTCTACACTTACCAGGTGATTCGGCGGCAGGAGTTATGCCAGCTATGCAGAGTAGCTTGCATAACTCCCGTTGACTGCTGAACTTCTGTTCTGCACGATGTCTTCACTGCACTGTGCTGACAGGAACTGTGTTCCCATCAATGCAGTGCTACACCACTTGAGGAGGTGGTTTACTAATGCTGACTTCCTGATTGATTGAGCAGGTCTACATTGACTGCTCAGTCGATCCAGATAAGTCGATCTGACGGCAGCGACTTTGCCGCCGTCACTGTAGACATAGCCTCAGGGTGCACACAGACCTGCATGCTGTTAGGCTGTTTGTGAGTGGCCCAGATTAGGAGCTACAAAAGCAAAACATTGTGAGGCACCCAAAGTTGTGGCAGGTAGTGACATAACCTCTCCCTGGTTTGGATTGCACCCCAGGACTTCACACATCCCATCAAGTGCATGTTCCGTTATGCAAACCTGAAACACACAAGAAATAACTAAAACCCAGAGTCCAGTGATTAGAGCTGAAGACTGAAATATATTTCTCTCATGCTTCTGCTGATTCACTAGGTGAGAACTGCAGCATAAAATACCGACATACTTGCATATTGTATATCCAAAAGCTATGTTAAACAAAAATGATTTGGGGTGCAAAGTCAAGTTTCTGAAAGTTAGGAAATGCCAGTTTTATGGTTGCCCAGCAACATTAATTTTGTCCCCTTTTACATCCATCCTGTGCACTGAATGAGGCAGAGTTCCTTGGAAAAAATACCGTGTGATCATGTTATTAGAGAGTTTACCATAGTGCATATGCAACAAAGGAGGTGTTATAGCTTCTAAAAATATATTTGCAAGAATCCTTTTTAATGGAAAGTGTTAGGTAACCAATTATAGAAATCATTATTAGTTTCCCCTCTAGTAATAGAAGGGGATACAGTAATGGAGGCTCAGACAGATGTTTACCAGTGTTAAAAATCAAAGTAAATGGCAGCATAATGCCCATGGTTTTAGATTTTGGATTTTTTTTTTTTTTAATAGAACACTGATGGGCAGTATATTTTTAATCCTAATGTCCTTATTCAGGGAAAATTTTCCACTGCCTTCAATTAGTTTTGCCTAAATAAGAACTTCAGCACTTGGGCCAAACCATTGTGAGTGTGTGCATGTGTGCACACAGTAAGTAATTGAAAGAAATGGTAAGGCAGGTTCCAATAGCCTGCCTCAGTTAGCTAATGAAAACACTTCACACCTGCAAATGTCACAGGAAAAGGCCAGAATTAATTCCCAAAGCTAACTTCCTTTTCCCTGTCTCCTAAGTATAAGTAAACAATAGTAGTTTAACTGTGCTCTGCCATTATTCACATGGATTTGGAAGTTCAGGAAACTCCTTTCTCTAAAGCAAATCACTGCTATATCTACCTCAGCTTAAGCTCCTGAGGGAAAACTAAGGCGTTCAGGGCTACTTCTTGTTGCCATAGGCTCTACAGTCACGAACTGCAAATATGAAAGTGATATTGAATAAAGGGAAAATGAAAAGTCCAGTCGAGGCTGCAAAGGAGACACCTTTTTAGCCCCATCATTGTCTAAGTTCACTTAAAGTAAGAAATACATTTGTTTTCCTGATTTTTAAAGTGGAGCAGTCTTGTGGCATAATGATTAAATCCTGGCATGGAGAATTTTATCTCATGCAGGCACAGGTTTTTTGTTTGGTTGGTTGGTTTTTTTGGGTATACTCAGAGAAGTTATCTTGCCAGCATTTAACTATTTGTGAGTAGACAGAATCACAGGTAAATCACAGCCTTCCCATTTGGTGCAAGAAAATGTGACTCACCAAATCATTTTCTTAGCAATTTCTCAGTTCCTCTAGAGTCTGTAGTGTGTGCATACTGCGAATAATTCTGACAGAGGTTTGGAGATTCATTTTCGTATGCATGTGATCCTATGAAGAAAGTTATTATATCATGTTGGATTAAATGGAGAAAACATGGCACCTAAGGGTGAAATCTATCACTCTACAGAGTACCAGCACAGACCGTTATGCCACTTAAATCCCACCTTGAACCTTCAAAGTGATATATGGCTGGCCCTATGTACAGGAGTGAACTTCACCCTGAGTGATCATGCAAATAGTGAAAACTTGGATCCAGATATTTTAAAAATGCTTTTTTTTTTAAACACAGTAATAGTATTTTTATACTGCTGAGAGAACCATTTTACTGCCTATCAATAAATAGCTAGGCACATTAATTCAATTTGAATGCTGCTAACTGGATGTTAAGAAACTGTCACTTATTTTTATGTCCTTTTTTAATGCTTAGTAAAAATATTAATTTTACACCACAATTAATCTGGAAAAGCACATAGTGTAAACTACAGCAAAACACTGTCTTCAATAGGAATTGTGCTCATATCTATATGAGCAGTGTGTGTCCTGAATAGACCAGCAAGTAAATGTATACTACAAGATACTGTGTACCAAAAATTTTAGGTTGCCTGATTATATTAGTCAAACATCTCGACAGTGCTGCATCAAAATATGAGGCAATTCCCAAAATTTGTCAAAGATTTGTTAGTACAAGGTGTGCCTGTGATATATAAAGCAATAATGTTTTTTCAATATCTATCTCTAACAACAATCTCTTTGCGCTTGGATGTTTGACCTTTAAGAAGAGGATGACATTTATCTTTTGAATTCCATGTTAGTTTAGAGATGAGACAATGCATTCAAATACAAACAATGAATCACCAAAAGAGATACTAGAGGATCCACAAGACTCATCAAGAATTATTTATGTTTAGTTTTAAAGCTCATAGGTACACATCCCCTAAGTATGGAGAAATAATTGCAGCGTTATTCAGTAACATTTTCATACCAGTGGGATGAAGGTCATTGTGTAAAAATCCCATTGCAAACATCAATCCTCACTTGACATTAGGGGGGAAAAATATCTGAGCTACTAATTCTTCAGCTCCAGTCTACTGTGAAGATATTCTTAGCAACCACTTTCTTTCAGTACACGCTGTTGAACATGCAATAAAACAAAGACTAGTTTTTTCTTAATTTGAAAATAACATAAAAAAAACAAAGCTGCAGATTTGTTGTTGTGCTTGAAGGATGATTAAATGTGTTTTTAGTGTAGGAGTAAATGTGTGACTACTGCATTTTCTCTCATTATTAGGAACCCCACTACCCTTCTGTCTATCAGGCTAACAGTACAGGTGTCATTTTTTACTTTTTCTTTCCTTCTTTCCTCACACACAGTCTTTCACTAAACCTTGTCTCTTATCTTCTCTTATCATCAAAATCCACCCTCTTCCCATCTCTTCTACTAACTCCTTGTTCACACTTTGTTCATCCCTCTTTGTAATCACTGAAATTTCCTTATTTTGACCTGTCTCCCTATTCTGATCTGTCTCTCTTTCCCTCTATCCAGAATGCTGTAGCTTAATTTCTCTTCCATACCATCCATGTTTCCTCCTACACAACTTTCTTCATTGGCTCCCTGTCTCTTTCTGCATCAAATTCAAGCTCCTCAACCACATTATTTATCTGATCTAATATCAGATCTAATGTCCTACTATTCTTTCACTTACACAGCTTCCCATGTCTCTTCTTCAAAACCTTGCCAAGGAAAGTTTCTTAAAGTATACTTCCTACCACCTCCACAACTTTCCCTGTACGTGTCCTGTGATGTGTGTGATTCTTATCTAAATTGGGGCTTGATCTTGCAGGCTGCTGAGCATTGTCGAAAGAAGTGTGGTGAGCCAAAATTATAATGCTCCTGATCTGTGCAGACAAGAATCTGCATGCTGTAGAGAAGTGCACACAATGATTAGTAATGGGAGTAAATCTCTGTTCCTGTTCTGAAATAAGCACTGGTGCAAAGGGGGCATGATGGGGCTTGGAGATAGGATGTGGCCAGGAGATGTATATGGTCACAAATGGTCCAAATTCTTTCATGACATAACTCAAGCAATGGTCCAAATTCTTTGCTGACATAACTTCACTGATATCCATACTTATGTCAGCAGAGCCTTTGGTCCAGTACACATAGTGGCCATGTTTAGGATTTTCAGTTATTCTTTCTGTCAGTCAGCCGTAGAATAATTTGTGAATGAGCTTAAAAGTTTATCTTAGAAGAAAGTGAGAGCAGAGGTAACTAGAAGCCAGAGAGCTCTGACAAAAAGGAAAAAAATACACTCTCACACCTGCCTTTTTGATACTTCATGATGCATGGTGGACACGGTGTTTTACTCAGCCTACAGCACCATCCCATCAATTAATTTCACCTTTCTGGACCATGAGTTACCAAGCGGTAACCTCAGCACTTCTGCCGGACAAACCTCATCAGCATCCTACAGAACTGAGTTCTTAGACGTGCTTTCTGCCCCAAGGATCTTACAGTGTATCTTATTTACAAAGCTCATTATAAATATATGGGACTATGTAAATTATATTTATTATTTGCAGTGTTAATAGAAAAGAAGACTGAGGGAGAGACCTGATAAGTTTTCAAATTTGTTATAAAGAGGACAGTGAGCAATTGTTCTCCATGTTCACTGTAGGTCAGACAAGAAGTAATCATCTTAATCTAAGGCAAGAGAGATTTAGGTTGGATATTAGGAAAACTTTTCTAACTATAAGGATAGTTATGTACTGGAATAAGTTTTCAAGAGGTTGTGGAATACCCAAGCACTGGAAGATTTTAAGAACAGATGAGACAAATACCAGTCAGAGGTGGTCTGGGTACGCTTGGTCCTGTCTCAGTGCAAGGAGTTGGACTACATGACCCCGCAAGATCCTTTCCAGCCCTACAATTATATGATAATGAGTTAGCATGCTAAACTAGGAGAGTGAAACCAATGCTTGGTGAGATGAAACCAGGCTGAATAAACTGATGACACATTTGGACTCTGTAACCCAGTTTGGGTTGCTTTCTTAATCTCCTACATTAATTTTATGACTTCAGCTGTTTTGGTTCTGATGATTTGTGAAACATAAGCATTTCAGATGCCAAAAACCAGAAAGAAATGACTAACAGCTTTCCTTTTTAGCAAAGTTTTTCTCCTTGCATTTCACTCCTCCATGCTTGAATTACTCTTTAGTATGTTGTATGAATATGCAATTGGGCCTTAGATTCTCATCACTAGTGAAACGGAGGGCAAGAAGCCCTGAAGTGGAACAGAACCTGAACAATCCTTCATACCAACAGAGGTATTAAAGGGAACTATGGTGAGCTAATGAATAGACTTCTTTCCCTCCAACTTTGAAACTGTTAAATACAAATCTAGCTGTATAGCCTGTAGAATTCCATTACTCACAATGCAAGTGTGAAATTGAATAGCAGTTTGTTCAATTTTCCGAGCATGGATTTTTCCACTATGAGGAAAATTAGTATTTTTGTAAGAAGGGAAAATACGAAAATTCACTAACTTTCTATTACTAATGACTTATGCTTTTTAAAATATTTCATTTTACTAGGCCATCACTGAAATACACACTACATTGGAATCATCCAGGATGTATAAAATATTCATACAGCAGCTGTTCAGTAATATAAGTAAAGATGTTTCCTAATCTTGGTGGATAAATCATTGGAAACCTTTGCCTGCTAGAACAAATGCTTACTTTTTTTTGGTTTCTTTTTTGGTGTGGGAGGGAGGAGGGTCCAGTATATTGCGCTAAAGGACCTAGTTCTTCAGTAATAGCACATAGTTTAGGATGAAATGGTGGGGAGGGAAATTACAATCAAAATGAAAAAGCTGGTAGAAGTCTTTAGTTTTAATAATGGGAATTTTAGCTTGCTTAGCTAGTAGTAGTAGAACAGCATTTAAACAGTTTAGGGTGCATTTTCCAACTGATAAAGAGGAAATTAATCTGAATAATTCCTATTAAGGGTAGCTTGTGGAAAAGTGTTTCTTTATTCACACCCTAAGCCACTCTCCTGAGTAACATAAGTTACATGGACGTAAGCAGCGGTGTGCATAGCGCTATATTGGCACGAGAGCTTCTCCTATTGACATAGCTACCGCCGCTTGAGGAGGTGGTTTTATTATGCTAGCAGGTGAGCTCTCTCCCATTGGAACAGAGCGTCTTCTCCAGATGTGCTGCAGCACTGTATGTGTAGACAAGCCCCTAAGTATTACACCTAAATATAAGGTGGAACAGATTGTTTAACATAAATAATTTACACATCGTGTAAAAGATCATTCAAGGTGAAGTGACGAGTTAACTCCTCTGCAGTCATCGGACAAAACCATCCCACACTGGAACACATTTGAGCTATCATTAAACAACGACAACCCATACTTAATGGGGACCAAATCCTGAAATAAATCTTTTCCAAATGCTCTCCTCTGACCTTCAGACAATCCCCCAAACTCATAATCAGAAGCAAGCTCCCCACAGACCAGAATACATCAACTCAAAGCTGCACCAGACCCTGACAGAACGACAGATGCAAAACTTGCAGACATATCTTCACTGCTATGATGATCAATATCCCCAATGCCACACCTTTAAAGATGCATGTGTTTTAGGCATGCTCATCACAATATGTGGTGTACTTTATCCAGTGTACTAAATACCCCCCACAGCTACTATGTGGGTGAATCACTGCACTCTTGAATGAACTCTTTAATTATTTTTACTTTACTTTAATTATTTTACTTTGTATGCATCCAACCAAGTGGGTTTCTGCCCACAAAAGCTTATGCCCAAATAAATTTGTTAGTCTTTAAGGTGCCACAGGACTCTCACTGTTTTTCTTTAATTATTCTTTCCTTCAAAGTTTGTCCTAAACCTTTGCATACTACTGAGGTCACAGTAACAGGTCTGTAATTGCCTGGATTATTCCCCCTGCCTTTCTTTAAATATAGGTACAATGCTAGCTATGCTCCAGTAATATGGAACCAGCTCCTAACAGACATATTTATAATAAATCTTTACTACTGGACTAGCAATCTCATATTCCAGTTCTTTCAGTATTCTGGGATGGAAATTATCTGATCCCCCTGATTTGAGCGCATTAAACTCTTTAATTTCAGATGTAGTAACAGTTACTTCTATACACTCATTTACATCAGCTGTACTGCCTTCATGACCATGATCTATCTTATCAACCTTATTGAAAATAGAGGCAAAGCAGTCATGTAGTTTTTGGGCCATACATAGATTAAAAATAATCTCCTCCGTATCCATGTTGCAAAGCAGCTCAACCTCATCCTTCCTTATTCTTTTCATTAATATAACTTTTTAAAAATCCACCTTTTTATTTTAATTTCCTTGACAAGGGATAATTCAGTTTGACTTTTGGCAATTCTCACTTTATTCCCACAATTGTTAATCCCCGAGATGTAGCTTTCTTTGCTTATCAATCCCTTTTTCCATTACACATAGGCTTTTTGCTCAGTCTTAATTATCTTTTAGAAGTGGTGTCACAAGATAGCTGGTCTCTGGGGACAGACCGAGCCAAGCTACCCTGGACTGGAACAGGTGAGCCCAATCCAGCTAATTAAAGAGGGCTGGGCTACACCTGGGCCTATAAAGGGCTGCTAGTAGGAAGTAGAAGGAGGTCTGAGACAGGCTGAGCTATGCCTTTCTGTACGGGAGTAGAATTAACACCAGAGAGGGGTCCTGGGAGTAAGAAGGCTAGGGGCTCAAGGAAGCAACCTCATGTCTCTGGCTGCAAGAGGGGAGCAGAGCTGGTGGAGGCAAGCTGCTGGGGTCCCAGAGACCTCTGGTAGGGGTGGCCCTGAAGCCTGGGAGCCAGGTATTGCGTTAAGACTATGTTCTGTTTTTTAACCTTTGTTTTAAGAAAAATAAGTATCCATGACTGAGACTGGCCATGGCAGTGTATGCTTGGAGCAAGGGAATAGTGGCGGCCCCCACTGACAAATGGTTATTCATCCAATTGTGTTTGGAGCCTTTCTCAACATGTTTTTCCCTCTTTGCATGGGATGCAAATTGCAGATAGTTTTTGTATACTTAATTTAAAGACATTCCAAGCCTCCTCCACATTTAAGTCCTTGAGCTCTTCAGTGAAGCTGACTTCTTATTTAATTCTCTTAGTTTCTCCAAGGCTGCTGTTCTGAAATCAAAACCATAGTTGACCTGGTTTTGAATATCCTTCCATTTAATTTAAATGCAATCAACTTGTGATCACTTGATCCAAGGTTATTTCCTATGATTAGCTCTCTTATGATGTCCTTACTACTTAGCAAAACCACCAAAGTAACTGAAATGTATTTTAAAATCAGTAACTTTCCAAGTAATATCAAAAGGACTGATGTTGCTGGTGGCAGTGGATGCAGCAGCAGCAGTGATGTATCTCACTGCAGTCTCAAGTAGGGATTCTGCATTTGGAAGCCTACCTCAAAAATATGGATGAGGCTAAGAGATGTGCAGTGGAGGAAAAATGGCCGGGGGGGAGGGAGCAGATATGATCATAAGGCAAAGTGAGCAATGGAAATAGCTTGCCTAATATCAATCCCTTCCTTTAATTAATGGTACAGAGCCTGTTTTAGACCCTGTTGAAATCAAGGGGTGACATGGCCTTGCTTTCAATTGGTTTTATATCAAGCCTATACAGCTAACATGGTTTCAGCTCGGACTCTCAATTTGCATGTATCCATTTAATGTGCACAAAAACCACATTGCCTTCCACAAACAATTCAGTGCACTAAACCAGGGGTTCTCAACCGGTGGTACGCGGAAGCCGGTTCGGTGGTACGCGAGGCAAACCGCGCCGCCGATTCTGCCGCTGAATCCCCCCCTCCCCGCCGCCGAGAAACCCTGCTGCCGCCGATCCCCCCCCCGCCGCCGACAAATGCTGCTGTTGATTCCCCCCCCAGGGCTGAGAAACCCCACCGCCACCGTTCCCCCCCGCCGCCGTTCCCCCCCGCCTGCTGAGAAAAGCCGCTGCTGCCGTTCTTCCCTCCTCCCGCTGAATCATGCCCCCTTGCTGCCGCCGAAAACGGGCAAATGGCTGTAGGGTTTCAGCGGAGGGCATTTATTGAAAGAGTAGTACTCTGGCTAGGTACAGTCAGGTGAAGTGGTACTTGACCTGACCATACCTGACCGGAGTGGTACTCGGGGGAAAAAAAGTTGAGAACCGCTGCACTAAACAAAATTGAATGAACTATAGTGTAAGCATGCTCATGTGTTAATGCACAATCAATGTACTTTGGACCAGGTTGTACTGAGTAAGCAAAGGTCCCAATTTGGGGCAGTGTGGCTCAAAAGACGTAGCCTTTCCCGGGGATTTCAGGAGCACAAGGGAAGTGTGTATTCTGCATTTTCCTTTAGGATGATAATAGAGTATTACCCTCTTAGTGACCTGCCAGCTTTGCTAACCAGTTCAGGGATTGGGGGAGACCGAGCCATGACCCTGCATCTTCAGGGTGTTTTGCACCTTATGGTGCTGGGAAGAGGAGTAGATCCTGTTCTTCCCTGATTACAGTAACTGCAGTTGTGCCTGGGTCTCTTACCTCTCCCCACATGTCCAATAATCTGGCCCATATGCTACAAAAGCAATTACATCAAAAATGAGAGAGGAAATAAGGGATCATTCACACTGTATATGTATATAAGGGATCATTCACATAGGTTCATGATATCCACATAAGGAGTGTGTGACTAAAACAGCCAATGCACAGTTAAAATGTGTACAAATATCTTCTGAAAATAATTATCACTATATTGAATTAGTATGTAATGGATACTGTTTTGCAACCATAAATATGTGCCTATAATTTGAAGATAGTGGTACAGTTAGTATAAACTTTGGAAATCAGGGAACTATTGTCACTTGCTTGTGTGTTTTACATAATCCTTGAACAAAATGGTTAATGTATTTGAAACCCAACTCTGTTCCTGGGTGTATATGTCTCACACAGAAATGTTCACAGATGGTGAAATTTGGACATAACTCAACGATGCAGCAGAACACATTTAAATCAAGTATCTGATATTTCATATGGGCCTGGTGCCATTGATTTTAAAGTATCTGCTGTACCAATTGAGAGAACCAAATATTCATTTTTTGGTACTTAATTTGATGCTGAATTGTGCATTCATTTTTTATATATAAAAAGTGAATTGTTCACAAAAATAGCCAATAATAATTAGTAATTATCGGAGTTTATGGCAGTGATGGCTTACGTTCTGCATGCTGCAGGCAACACCTGCTATTCCAATTTTGTGCCTCTCTTGAACGGAGATTACAAATGGTTGTGGTTTTATGATGTACCTCAATAGGAACTAAGTGAAGACCACCATATGTGTGACCCCAGTAAAATCCATTCAGGTGACACACATTGTCATGCTGTCTGAAGTGGTTCATGACCGTGAGTGCCTACCTCAGGGCAGACTGTCAAAAGCAGGGCAGAATACCCCAAACTGATTGTATTTTCTATAATTAGACTTCACTATCCCGTACCAAATATGACTACATTTGTACTACTAAGTACTACATTAGTCTTATAATGAAGTCACAGACAGTCCCCTTAGACACTCCAGTCTATCTTGTCACCCAGGCAAGAGGGATTATGTGATAAATGGTCACTTACACCAAAAATCACAAATATTGCAAGTTACTCTCAGTCCAAAGAGACCAGTGTGATGGGGTCAGACTAGATGGCTACCGGAGAGTGCTAGAAGGCCAATATATCAGCCCCAGGCTAAGCAAGTCCTTTTTTCCTGGTAACTGAGCAGGGATTACTCCAGGTTAATTAGCACACCTGAAGCCAATCAAGGCCCTGGCTTGTTAAAAGCCTCCCCTGCAGAGAAAGGGTGTGGCTAGAGTTGTGAAAGTGAGGTGAGCTACCAGAGTGTGTGAGCAGGCAAGATACTGTCAAGAGCCAGGAGGTTTTAGGAGAAGGAGCAGAACGCTGGCAGAAGAGAACCCTACAGGTACAAAGATTGTGGGAGTGAAAATCGTGCCCGAAGAGGGCAAAGGACCTTTCCCAGGCCTGGAGGCCTAAGGAAGGAGACTTTCTGCAGGAAGGGGAAGATTGAGCTGGACATTTGGTTTCAAATGCATAAGAATTAGAACTATCCTGCAAAAGTTCTTCATTTGCATTACACAAGACTTCTTTCCCATAGGATGGGCTCTTTAGTTACAAGAGTACGTACAATGTAAATGTTTGCTATTACATTATAACTGGATACAGATAAGTGAAAACAATGCACATGTAACATCCCATTAGTTTTCATGAAGTTTAAACACCAAATACATTCTTATACATTTAACGTTTGATCTATACTAACACAGAAATGAATTGGCCTGGGGATTTGGCATGAGCTTGCACTTGGTCTGCCAGTGTCACTCAGATGTTCACTGCCTGCCTAAATTCGTATCACATACGTGTGTAATGAAACCAACTTCTGTCGTCTGGAACATTGGCAAGAGTGATAAAAAGTCAGACCGAGGCTTCTGATGGGCAGAAATTGTGCCTTTCAATCTCAGAAACATAACCAGAATATTATTAGGTGTTTTTACTTAGTGATGAGAGTTTTTCATTGCCAAATCTCAACTTTCTAACCCCAGTCACTTCACTGCTAATGCTGCTTTTAAAAAAAGTATAGGGTGTGTGTTTAAATTTTTCAAAACTGTTCTGCCATTTTGATTCAGAGAAAAAATAATCATCCATGAACAGGCACTACACCTGGAAAATTTCAGCCCAATAGATGAAAAGTTTAAAAAGTTATTAGTGACTTAAAGGGTTAAAAAGGAATTGGTCATGTCACCTCTATTATAGCTGTTACTGCCTCCCCAGATATAGTCATAACTGGGTGAAAGGCCTTTCTGTCATTACTTCTTGGCTTTATAAATGGTGAACTGTCTTTACATATCTAAATATTTGATTTATATAGAATTACAACACTGTATTAAATGCTAACAAGGACACTGGGGCTTATTCGTTTGTCATCTAGTCAATTTAAGGTACACATTTTAAGTTATTCTCTATTTAAATACTGTATACACTGTAGAATGACCATAGTAAAAGATCTTTCTTGTTAGAAATGCTGTTCAGCATCTTTGTGATAAATGATTGCATTAAGTGTATGCCTATCTTTATTGGAAAATTGGAGTGACTCTAGCTTCAGCCAAGAATTTAACATGCCACCCTAAATGTTTAATCAGTGATGCTATGACATTCAATACTCCTTGTATGAATGGTTCAGCCTAATTTTTACTAAACCTCCTCAAAATGCAAAACAGGGTAATCTCCTGGAGAAAAATATATTATCATATGAGTAAATCTAACCAGTCAGATGAATATAGTTCTCCATGGGTAGGCTATAAATATCTAAAATTAACAATGATCCTTACTTCAGTGGGCACAAACTTCCATAGTAAAAGTTTTGAATTGGAATAGAACTCAGAGGAGTGCTGTATAAAATTAATGATCATAAAGCAAGGTTTACAGAGCATTAGTAGTCAGTTTCTGCCTCTGGTGAAACCAGGGGTAGATGCCATTCAGTCATGTGGAGACAATTTCTATGATAAAATCTGTCCTTTTAAAAAAAAAAAAAAAAAAAGCCCCACTCACAAAAAAAAGAACCTAAGAGGACTTTTCAATGACTTCTTCATCAGCTGATTCTCTTTTGAGCCATGAAAAACCGAGTCCTATTCAGATAAGGTCAACTAAAAACAATGGCTAATATTCAGTTATGGCTGATGCAGCAAATGAAATCAGTTATACAATTCAATGGAATAAGATAGTGGGCCCAATCCTGCAAAAACTTTGTGTCTAGTCCCAATAGCTTCAAAAGAGATTAGCTACATGAATACAAATTACTGACATGAGTAGAATTTTGCAAGATCAGAACCAATGTTCTCACAACAGCTTCTTTACTCTTCCTCTGGTCACTTTCAATGGGGAGTTTTAACATTAGCAACGTGTCCCAAAATCCAGTTTGGAAGTACAGTACATTTCAGTCTATGTGACTACCTCATCATAACTTAGAGTGAGTGACCGAACTTCGTCATACTACCAGTTAAATGGCAAAAGTTTTAAATATGTCAACTTTCACAGGACTTAATGCTCAGAGCTGCAAAAAAAGTAAAGAAAGTAAAAGTTAAGTTCTTCAGCAATGTTCATTAGCATTCATAGTATTATTATTTGAATTCCTATAGCACCAAGGAGCCCTAGTCACAGACTAGGACCTCACTGCTAAATGCTATACAAACAGAACAAAGATGGTTTCTGCCTCAGAGAGCTTACAGTAAGTATAAAACAACAGATGGATACAGATAGACTAACAGGCAAGTACAAGGAAGCAAATATATTGGTCAGCCATAATAGGGCAGTGGTCTCAGCATACCAGCAGTCTAAGTATTTTTGTAGGCATCATGGCAAAGGAGAGTTTTAAGAGGGATTTGAAGGAAGATACTGAGGTAGCTTTACTAATTATGATGAGTAGTTAGAGTGGTAACTCAAGAAAGAGTTAGGCAGATGTCCTCAAGCAAGCAAAGCTCCCGTTCAAGACAATAGAAGCTTTGCTCAGAGCAGGACTGCAGTTTTGTACCCAGCAGTTGCATTGTGGGTATATTAAGATTGCTATGAGAAATGCAAGGTTATGCATTTTGGCCCAGATCCTCAAAGGTATTTAGGTGCCTAACTCCCATTGATTTAAGTGGAAGTTAGGTGCCTAAATACCTTTTGAGGATCAGGGCTTTCCTGGTGTGGTGGTTTTTATTTTGCCAACACAAACTCTCATGAGAAAACAACAAAATGGACCCTGTTGTGTATTGCGTTTATAATAGTACAAGTTATTGAACTTCTATAAAAATAAGCCACTAACTTTAAAAAAGTGTCTTTCAAAAGAGATTTAAAAGTGAGCCGTTTGATATTTGTATTTTTATTTAAAAATCAAAGCTAAAAGCTGTTCAAAGCCCAATATTTATTTCAATCTGCCAAACTCAGAGGTTCTTCAGGGAAAGTTAGTGAATATTGCTAACAGCTGGATCCAATTTATAAAGAGCTAGGAGGAAACAATCAAGAGGAAAGGAGATTAAAAAGAAATTAAAGATGAGTTCTGACAAAATATGTTCTGGAAGTATTCTGCCCACCGATGGATTGCCAGGCTTTGGAGGTGAGATGTTCTTCTTTAGTTAAAAATAATCCTGAATTATAATTTTTTAAATTATTTGCAAGGATTTTTGCTAATTGAAGTATGCAAAAGTGCTCCCAATACCAGTTGTGCACTGTATTTAACTTTTTTATCTGTTTAGTGGCAATGGTTATATGTTCAGTGATATCTTTGGGAGCAACAATGTGCCCCAGGATAGGCTATGTGTTGCAATACTTCAAGCAAGACATAGCATCTACTGGTGCCTTTGAGCCCAAGAGAAAGATAATACCACAGGATAATACCCCAGGATTATCTTCACAAATACAAGCTGTGCTTCAGAGGTGTCATGTGTACTGATGTCCTCAGGGCTCTGATACATGCCAGGTTCTTCTCTACAGGCTGTCACTTAAGCCTGATTGAAGAGATCATAGAGTTTAATCTAAACAAGATAGTCTGTACCTATTTAAACCATCATATTTGTAGGGGGAGAGACCTCAATATTAATGCAAAAGTAATAATAACCTAACAGTAAAAAAAGTTATAATTTTGTTATTAAACTGGTCTACGTCTTTACTGAAGCTTAGGATATATTCATCATTTCTTTCATACTTACGGTGCTTGGAATAAAAGTACCTTACATGCATATATTTGTTTATTTATATGAAATATTCAAGCTAACGAAAGGAATTCCTGAAGGCTTCTTTCTGTCATCCTGGAGGCAAGCAAATGTCTCAAAGATAACCACTAGTTAGCCAGAAAACCATGTTTCTCACTCCTAAGAGTTTATACAAAATCAGAAAAACTGCATTTCAAACTGTCTTGCTTCATCTATGTCAATTTCTTTTATAGGTTTTGAAAAACGGATGTAAGCTTGTGGTTGTTGTGATAGTTTTAATTGTAAAAACTTAAACTGGTAAACACAATTTGGTCAAAAGGACTTCAGAGAGAAGTAATACTGAAATCCTTATCAAACCATAAAACCTAGGAAGAGAGTAGAGTCCATCAAGTCCTACCCTTTTGCAAAAAATCAATGCTTGTATTTTTAAAGCTTTAAAGAAAACATGTATAGTGGGAAAGTGTTTTGTAGAAAACCTTTCTTTATTTTTTAAATGTTCAAATAGCAAACTGTTTTGAATGGTTTATTTGCAAATGAATACAAAATGTCTAATATAATTTCCTAATATTGCTATGTAAATAGTAAAATGTTTTCTGTACTAGGATGGAATCTAATGATCTCAGTAAATTAATTACTAATGTAAGAAGCCATTTAAGTATAAAATACTTATATTTTTGGAGAGTTAGTTAATTTTGGCAGTGCCAAAGCAACTCCCTCACCCAGTTCAGGAAGACAGGAAGAATCATCCCTCCAAAAATTGTTATGAAAATCAACAACTTCTTTAATGCAAAGACTCTAAGCATTATTGAAAGACTGTTTTGAGAATTAAAAAATCTTCATATAAAGAACTGGGGTGTTTGGACTTTTCAAAAGCAGAATTTCAGTTTGCTGTTAAACCCTAATGAAATTAAATAAATATCTCAGAAATGGACTGAATAAAGAGAAAGTTAAAACCATCAATGTAAAGATGTTCTGAAAATCTTCTGCCACAAAGATAAAGAATTATATCTCTCAAGAGAGAATTACAACCCTAATGCATATATGCATTAATAAACTATATATTGACATGTGAAGAGGATCCTAAAGACAATCCATGAAGGTACTGAGTCAATGAAAGGGTGACAGCAACAAACTTTCAATAAAAACAAGCCTGAAAGAGGTGTTTTCCTACAACTCCATTGAAATAGGAAGAAGAGCATAAAAATTTCGAGGTGAATACCACTCTCACAGTTCACTACCATATTTAAACAGCAAGAAGTCCACACTTCATACTGTCCATCTCTATGAGCAAGTTATTACAGACAGCTAAGAGCAGAGAAGACTCCCCCCAAAAAACAAAACAAAAAAACGAAAAAACCTTCCCAAGATTTCAACGTGGATTACAGAGAAAGTTAACTAAGGACTGGGTTAAACTACAGTTAGGCTGACACAAGGCAGTTTATGTCAACCTAACTGTAAGCATCTACACTGCAATGTTCCTCTGGCCAATGTAACTCGCCCACTACACCAACTTAACTCCACCTCCACGAGAGGCATAGCGCTTAGTTTGACGTTGTTAGGTCACCGCAATATCAGTGAAGACACTGTGCTACTTATGTCGACACCCAAGAGGTGTCCCACAATGCCCCACCATGACTGATCTGGCCACCATTTTGAACTCTGTTGCCCAGGTACACAGGAACATGTCCCTCCCCTTTTAAAGCCCTGCAAATTTGAAATTCCATTTCCTGTTTGATTGGTGTAGAGAACTCTCATAGCAACGGCCCAGCTTACTGCATGCAGCAAACATGCTTCTGCCTGGAATACACAGGAGGTGGTAGATCTCCTGGGTCTGCAGGGAGAGGAGGCTGTGTAGGCACAGCTCTGATCCAGCCAGAAACATCAACATCTACAGCCAGATCACACAGGACATGGGGGAGAAGGGCTACAACTGCTGTGTGAAAATCAAGGAGCTGCGTCAGCTGTACCAGAAAGCAAGGCAGGCAAACAGTTGTTCTGGTGCGAAACGGCAGACATGCGGCTTCTACAAGGAACTGCATGATAGCCTTGGTGGTGACCTCAAGGCCTTGTGGATACTTCAGAGGAGCTGGAGTCACAGGCCACTGGAGTGAACTATGAATTCGAGTTGTTGGATGAGGAAGAGGATTATGGGGGACAGACTCCTGAGCAGTTGAGCCACTCCCAGAAGTCCAGCACTGGCAAACCTGATGCAGGAGCAGAAACCTCTGGTAAGTGTGCAATTTGCTTCAATATTGCAAGGATACACCTGTTCATTTACTATTTATTTTAAACCAGGCTAGAAGAAGTAATGAAATAACCAATAGAGATAGAGTTGCTATCTGCTTCTCATTGCCTGGCACAGCTGCGCAAAGGAGGCGCTTAAGAACAATTTTTAATGTGCACCAGGATGTCCCATGAATCCTCCATAGAGATCTCAAGTAAACTAGACTGCAAACCTCTGCTGAAGGTTTCTGGGGAGGACTACTTGTTTCTTCCACGGTGGTAGGACACTTTCTCACACCACTCCGCAATTACTTCAGCAAGCACCATTGCAACACACAGGCTAGCAGCATGTGGACCCAGTCTGCAGCTGGACACATGCCGGAACTGTTCCCTTTTAGCCTTCGTGACCCTTAGGAATGAAATATCAGCTAAAATCATCACTGCTTGTGGGAAAACAGTGCCAGTATTCAATGCAGTTGTTAAAATGGTCCTTCAAAGCCTCCATGAACTGTATAGCTCCCCATTGAGATCTTCTTATAACCCTGGTATCTGGCAGCTCAAAATCAGTGAAGGAAATATCCCACATTCATAGCAGCCTGCTGTGCACTTCATAATATCTGTGAATAAAAGGAGGAAAAGTTTCCTCAGAGGTGTGGTGTGGAGGTGCAGGTGACTGGTGCATAGCTTCAAGAGCCATGGGAGTAAACGGTAGTCTGGGTCTCCCAGGATCACTATTGGTATTTCAACATCCCCAATGGTAATCCTCTGGTCTGGAAAGAAAGTCCCTGCTTGCAACTTTCTATGCAGGCCTGTGTTCATAAGGATGCATGTATCATGCACTTTTCCTGACCAGCCCACACTGATGTCAGTGAAATGACCTGGTGATCCACCAATGCTTGCAATAACATAGAAAAATAGAACTTGATGTTCTCTGTAGCAAGGGGTCTGGTGCCAAAATAGGTATATGTATGCCATCTATTGCCCCATCACAGTTTGGGAATCCCATTGCTGCAAAACCATCCCCTATGTCTTGCACGTTGCCCAGAGTCACAATCTTTCATAGCAAGATGGGATTAATGACCCTGCACATTTGCATCACAGCAAACCCCATGGTGGATTTCCCAACTCCAAACTGATTCCCGACGATTGGTAGCAAGCAATCTGGCATTGAAAGCTTCCACACAGCAATCACCATTCTATTTTCCACTGTGAGTGTGGCTCTCAGTTCTTCTAAGTAACTGATTTAAATATTTTTATTTCATATGATTTAGTTCTGATTGCTCATCTTGCCTAATTATAAACTGCCTTGTTATTAATGATAAACTGGACAGATCTCGTTTTCTCTGAAACTAGTTATTTTGCCTATCCATAAACAGTTATTAAAGATCTCTGAAATACTAAAACTGGACTCTCAATAGTTTTTGGGTAACTATATCCTTTGGTCTTAACTTACCAAACAAAATGCCTCTAGAGTAGTCCACACTAAATGGTGTAATCTATGTTAAAAGCCCCACCACTTTCCCTCTTGACAGGCATACAGAAGAGAATATAATAGAAGTAACCAGTTTATCAATTGTTTGTCACTTCTGTTGGTTTGCTTGTTTTCCTCTCCTTAATAACAATATAGCCAAGGTTATACTTCAGGGGACACCATGATTAAAACCAAGCAAAATCACCACAAGTATCTGAAAGAAACAGTCTTACTAAGTATTGGGAGCCACATCCCCGGGTTAGCAGTTAGAAAAAACAGTAAATCTGATTTACCATGTCTTGTTTCTCTAAACTAAATATTGTAATCATTTTTAAAATAAGATTACTTGTCCACCAATTTAAAATGAGCCCTTTCCACCGCACGTACTTTTAGTATGCAATACTGTGAATTACATTTTCAATTACAATAGTTTTATTGTGCAAAGGTTTTTGTACTACATAAGTATAGACTAATACAGTTCAATCCTGTATACTGTGATGGTCAAAGGCTAAAATTATGTGATGTTTGTTCACCTGTGCAAATATACTGTACATAATCAGGCCCCTAAAATAGTAGAACAGCAAGAATTTTAGAAACAAAGTATTTTCATTGCCAAGAAGTAAATTACAATACATAAAAGACTTTCAGATTTCTGAGAAAAAGCTGACTAGCTGATAGGGCAAGCTATCATTGTCCTAGTAAAACACTAAATTTATTTTGTCCTCAAACATTGATACAGTGGATCCTAGATCTACTTTCGCCATTGGTCATTCTTGCATTGTCAGTAGGCATGGCAGAACTAGATTTTTTTTTTCAAATTTTGATGGATAATATCAATGTTTATTTGAGGCATTTTTTTCTAGACTAGCTAACACTGTACCTATACTTAAGAAAGGGGGGAATGATCTGGACAATTACAGACCTAATAGTCTGACCTCAATAGTATGCAAGGATTTAGAACAAATTTTGAAGGAAAGAATAATTAAACTCATGGCGGTAAATGGTAAAGGGAATGTGATGCAACATTGATTTACCAAAGATAGATCATAACAGATAAAGCTGATTTTCTTCTTTGAAAATATAACTGATTTTTTTAAAATCTCATATATTGGGACTTCAGAAAAGCATTTGACATGGTACCACATGGGAAATTCAATTAAATTGGGATAGATGGAGAATCAGTACAAGAATTGTTAGGTGAATAAGGAACTGGCTAAAGGAGAGATAGTAATACGATGTGCTGAAAGTAAATTATTGACTAGAAGGGAGATGACACAGTGTGGTTGTTCTGCCTTGCACCTCTTCAAGAAGGAGAATCTGGTGATAGAGCCAGCATCTCTGATGACCCCAGGAGAATCAGTCCAGTGGGAAAAGGATCCTCTAACGATACAGCATCTCTATCCCTGCCACTGGAGTTAGTGCATGACTGGAGGAAAGGAATATAACAAGGGTATCCCTTTATTATGCGGATTCCTGCCTGGCCATGGTTTCAGCCCCTTAGGGAAGTCAGAGCCTGCATAAACCAGAGCAGCTCTCACTTACATTTAGGGACCAGACAGGCACACAGCAGCTCTAGAATTTGAGAGATTTCAAACGGCAGCTTCTCACAAACTTAGCACACCTTCTTTGGCCTAGACTCTCCTTGTCCGTAGCAAAAGATCTGGCTCAGTAACTTTGGCAGCAAATGTATAACATTCACTCCAGCTGCCTTAGGCTAACTTGTTTGCTATTTTTGAAATAATTAGGTAGTACTACATGTAAGGCTCATTTGAGTCAATTTTGGTATTTCTTGGGGCTTTGATTACTAGATAGGAACAAGAGAGAACTTTTGATATGAGAAAAGGACTGTCAGTCAAGGTAAAACAATTTGTGAACTGAATGAAAGCTAACATCTATGCTTTTACAAAAAAAAATTCTAAATGGAAAAATCTTGCTACTGAGAATCCAATGATGAACAACAGATCTCTGAAAGGGTTTATGAAAAAGCCTGATGAGAGAGCAGATAGAAATGTATAGAGTAATAGTCCTGATATGAAATTTCCAGGGGTAGGATTCTTATTGATTAGTAGCTTGGAAAAAATAGCATTTATATTTTATAGTTTAAACAACAAGAACATAAAAATATAGGTACCAGTATAAAAATCATTTCCTTCAGCCTTCCCATCCTCAGATGTAGGAATGAATGATTTTTCTTTGGAATGAAATAGACTAGTAGAAGAACCTTGCTAATCATACTAATAACTGTAGATATCTTTGGTGGCATATCAGGGGCCAAATTGTTGCTTGGCTAACAGTGATGCTGGGGCATAAAGGGGCATTTGCTACCTGTGTAACCCACATCACAGCTAGCAGTAAGGGAGCTGAAGCAAGCTCTGCTGAGCCCCTTCTCACCCATCTCCATGGACAGAAGGAGTGGAAGGGAAATGGGTCGAACCTTCTTAGCTGCTCAAGGAACAATGCAGCAATTTGCTGCCCGTTGCTCAGGGCGGATTATCTCCAATCTAGCATCAAATTTGCAGAATTAGTAAATGTGAACAAATGATACAAATATCTGATGTTTGAGCTATACATCACAAACGGTCCTTCTTTTGTTGATTTTGTGGGGTCATTGTTTAGTTGTAATTATTTATTAAATATTTAATGATACAGAATAGGTACAATCATAAGTTTAAATGTATTGGTGTCTTAATATCATAAGACTTCATTACATCACTCTGCCATTAATATTTTGCTGAGAAATGAGGTAAAACAGCAACTGTTTTGGTGAGAATTAATGTGTTCATCGATTAGTAAAACGAAAATTAATGTGATTATAGCACTTTGAGGACTCAATCAGAATTGGACCTCCCCTATTTTGATAGGTGATGTGCAAACACTGAGTAAAGACTACTGGGTTTACTGTAAATATAAAATCCTATTTTATCAGAGTATTGAAAGAGTTTGAGGTTTGCTTCAAATTCTCAGTTTTCAGATGAAAGGCATAATAGTTAAACAAATTCAAGCAATATAATTTAATATTTAGCTAATCTAAAAATAATTATACAACGTTTAGGAACAATTATATCTCCAACTCCATCACTGCACTAAAAACAAAAATAGAATATAGTGTGGTATTATTACCTGAATTTGGATTGCAAACATGAATACTGTATTCTATACTGATTTTTCTAGTAAAGAAAGCACAAAAGAACTGTTTTCCTACACAACATAACTAGGAATATTTTGCTGTTTTACTTTATTTACAGCACAGATGTAAATTCAATAATTTTATCTGGAGAAGCCTGGAGAAAGTTACACTACATTGAAATAATACAGCATTTCACACAGACTGAAGAAAAGAGTGGATATAGATATGTTTCAATTCATTGAAATTTACTGCATTGTGAAAAGCATTGCACATGGTAGGAAAGATAATTTATCTTTATATCTTATGATAATTGTCAATTTTAGTTTAAGCCACATTTTAAAAAATATTGGTGCATGTCACTAGGTACATCACTTTATGTGGATTTCTCTGTGGCATTTACTTTAAAATGTCTTAAAACTTAAAGCTTCCTGTTCCTTGTTCTCAGCTACCCAGTTTCCATATATTTTTTCAATTCTTGGGTTAGTAGCAATCTAAAAAACCAAATAAACAAAACAAAACAAAAAAATTCTTGCTTTTGAAAAGCAAATTTACCATGACAGAAAAACAAAACATAACTCAGTGGCGAGTTTGATCATCACCTTAATTGAAATAGGCATGGGACAAAGGTAAAGGGATGTTTTCTGCAGTGTTGCGCAGCTGTTCACACTCACGAACTAAGCAGGTTTGGGCTGAATCAGTACTTAGAACAGAAGTCCTCAGGAAAAAATCAGGTCCTGCAAGATATGGTATTGGTGATTCAGGAGATGACATACTTGTTACAGTAGATCAGTAACACAGGTTTCAGGCTTTTGAGTGGCCATCAAACATACATTGTTTATCTTGACTCTGGGCCTGATCTTGCAGTCTGGAACAAAAAAAAAAAAAAAAGGGGGGGAGGGGGCAGGGATGGTGGGAGGGTCAGGAAAAGAATGCTTTAAATACCACAGAGACAGGGAAGTATTATTCCCACCTCATTCTCCCACCAAATCCATGTAAATTGGTCATGTGAACAGCACCTAGTATATGGGATGTATACTACACTTGTTACTATAGCAGTGGATGGTATCAGCAGAATTGAGCAGATGACTTTATCAGTGGGGAAAGTGAGTGATATAAGGTATACAATCCCCTTGACTTCAGTGACACAGTTCAAAGTTTTTGAAAATCCTACTGTAAGTTCACACCTGTGAATATCCATGTCTCCCTCTGTCTCCCCCAACTTCAGGCAGAAAAACATTGATTGATTGGTATCTCTGTATATAGCCAGGATATAAAGCCCTTGTAAATAAATATCTGCATTGTGCACATTGTGTTGTATGTGCCATAGTAGATTCATCTCATAAGTTCTTACTGCTGGATCATAGACTTGATTGGTTGGTTTTTTCCCAGTGGACAGATAAATTCACTTATCTGGCTAATACTAATGTTATCAAAGCTTTGACATCCTTGAATACCCTCAGGATGTCACACAGGGTCCTTATGAATCGTTAAAAATAGTTGGGGGGAAAAAACAGCAAGTTTTGATGTTATATTTTAAAATCCTTACTTAATGATGTTACAAATATACATGTTGTTTCTTTGCAAACTAGAGACAAAATACATTATTTTGGTGGGGGGATTTATATTTTTTTAAAAAAGATATTGCATATTAATACAGGAGATCAGACTTGATGATCACAATGGTTCCTTATGGCCTTACAATGTATGAATATCACAATGATTAAAATATAAACACTAGAGCTGGTCAAAAAAAGTTGCAGTTTGGTGTTTTGTGAAAATTTCCATATTTGGAAAAAAGGACAATTTTTCACTGGAAAATTTTCCATTTTCAGCATTTTCCAAAAAAAAAAAAAAAAAGGTCACTATTTTTTATTGAATTTTTGTATCGATAGTGTCCAAAATGATTACAAGTTTGATCATGATTCTTGGTAAATGCAGATGTTCTATAACTATTTCCAACACAATCTCAATAAAAAAGTATATTTATTTTTTAAAAAAACATTAAAAATATTATAAAAAAACCTGCAAAAATGTGTCCATTTAGAATCTTTTGGAACAGCAAGCTTTGCAATTTCCCCTGAAACTGTTTTTCCGCTGTAGTAAACACAATCAATGCCAAGACATAATATCACTCAGCCATTACACTGAGAGCAACCCTAAAAATACAGTAGACTGATAATAAATGTAAAAAGGTAAGCAACACAGGACAGGTAAACAAATCTTTTCATTAATGTCTATCAGGGAAAGAGGTTTCAAGAACAGTACTGCAGGGCTGTAGGATATAATGAATCTCAGTATATATTGTTTCTTTTTCTAAAGAAAAAAATATTGTTCGAGCACTTTTTATAAGGTAACTAATTCCTTAATGAACACAAGTGTTGAAATAGAGAGAAAAAGCTGAAAATGAGAATGTTTTAGCTGTGATTTACATTAAATTGCACAGTTTCTAATGGCCATATTTATATTTTGCGGAGTATAACCTTTGAAATTATACCGTTACAAGCATACATCATTATGGCATGCAGGAACAGCAGTTAGCAATGATCACTTGGAAAAGAAATGCGATCCATTTATATAAAGTCATAGCCCAAAGGAACTGGAGAACCATGTAAAATATCCATAACACTTCAGCAGATAAACTCAATTTCTTCCAGAGCTTAATTAGAAATGATTATTTTTGATAGAAGTTTTGTAGTTTAAATTAAGAAATGTAATAAAATATTCAGGCTGGAAAAGATCCAGAGGAAAAAGGGTTTTTTTTAGTCCTTAGGGACTGAATTCAAATGGCTGCAAGCATATATAATATTATGGTCTCCAGTGTAAATATCAACCTGTTTCATTAATATGCATATTCAACATTATCTATAGTATGCAGAGCAGATCACAACAAAGTATTGCTTCAGATAGAAATGTTACCATGATTTTTGCTTTCTTTATTTTCCACTGGTAACGTTCGTTGTTAGTAAATAATTTCCTTGCCATGTTTACAGCACAAATCAATGCACCACTGAGAACCTTGTTGTGAAAACAACCGTGAACAAAAGTGAAAATTGTCTCATTGTCACTATGCAAGCTGAGTGAAATGCAAATAACAGTTTAAATAGTCAAATGTATATTGTATTTTTATTCATTTCTGAAAATTGGAGATGTTGTTAATAATGTAGGAAATGAAATGTTATTAGTAGTGCCAGGCAAATAAAACAAGGTATTTGGAAACATTCTTGCATTTAAAATACATCAATTAATTTCACTGCTGTTTACAATCCATTTTATTTCCAAACATTTGGGTGTAAGTATGCCTGGGGTCATACTTCTCAACCTTTAGCCTTCCCAATGTGTAATACAAGCAGCGAAAATTGTAACAAATGGTTGAAATGTGGAAATCTTACGTTTTGCTGAATTTTGCACCATAATCCTAATGGGCTGTAGAGGATGCCTCTGATCCAACAGGTTATAGCTTCAAACACCCTGCCACCATCGCTATCATCATCACCACTACCTTCTCTCTCTTACTCACTGTGAATTCCAGGCCAGGTATGCTTACTTCTGTTGTGATCTCCCATTGTGGCTTGCCTTTTTCCTCCTGGCTCCTAACTCAAGGAATTGTGTGGGAGCCAGCACTTAGAGGAGTTTTATCAGGAGCACTGGCTGAATGGTGAATAACTCATTAACTGAAGTCAATGGGATTGAAGCATGTGCTTACAAAGTAGTATGTGCTTACGAGCTTTGCTAAATCAGAGCTATAAGACTGTCTTTTTCTGCTTTTTCTAGCTTTAAAATCTCCACAGATTTTGTAATACTAGAAAGTAGAGAAGAGATCCATTTGGTCAGACAGGTCATCCCTCTGCTAGTTTTCCCCATAGTATTGGTGTCAGTGCGTTATCCACAGTTATGAATAACTTCCCATATACAAATACAATTTCTCATAGGAGACCATTTCAAAATCTGATAGCCAAAAGTATCTTAATAAATTAATCACTTTATTCCTTTGGAATTCCCCTCTACCATTTTTCTCCTTTGTGTTGTTCACACCCTCCAGATGTTTCTGAATGGTCAGGGGCATGCACGAATGGGAGCAAGCCAGGACATAACCCCCTCCCCCCCCCCATCAACAGGGGCACAGAACTCCTCTGGGGCTGGGACAGGGAATGCAAGCTCCTCTGGGGTAGGAGATAACTTCTCCAGCCCACGGGGCTCTGTGGGGGCACAGAATGTGCCCCTCTGAAATCAGCCAAATTTTTATTCCTGTATGCCCCTGTGAATGGTTACCATATCTCACCAAATTCTTCATCTTAGTTTATAGACTGTAAGTAAGTTCTTAACCTGTTGAAAAGAAAATTTATGCAATAAGCAAGTCTCTCTCTTGCCCTTCAAAACTCCTTCCAATTTTCTCTTTTCAGCAAGTTCCTTGAAACAATTTCTTACTACAGCATTATTGTTTCACAGTTAGAAATGTTCATAGAGCAACCTAATCACATTCTCATTAGAATACTGTGTTCCTTTACAACTGAATAGGATGTGAAAATCAAAATATATAAGTATATGGCAATTTCTTTCCAGTATTTCCTTCTTTGTGTGAACCGAAGTCTCAGGAAAAGCAATTATTTGCCACAGACCCTAATTTATCTTAAAAATAATAGATGTATCCTTTAAACACATTATATAAACACATTATATATCTTCTCATGCCATATGGTTTATTTACGGTTTTCCTACAAATTAAACACTTTTTCATAAATTCTCATAACTATGGACTGGAATTATAGTTATAACATACTATTTCACAAGAACTAGGGTTTAATTTAAGATTGTTGTTTAAAGATTTTGAGTACAATGTAGAACTTTTATGAGACAAGATAGATTGAGGTGGACACCGTGACAAAATGAGGACAGATGTATGGAGTTAAATGGCAGTCTGCAATTTTTATTAAACTTTAACACAGATGGGGCACTACCCACTCATCACCCATACTCTCCTTTAATAGGCATTTAATTGGTTCCAGTGCAGGAGCTACAGGGCTCCTTATCTCATAACCCATAACATGAGGTAGGTTCTCCTCAGCCCACCCCCCCAGGGCTCAGCTCTGAGTCCAAGCACCCTTCCCCCTGCAAGGGGGACAGAGGTGCTGTACAGTGAAGACCTTGGCCTCCAAGGCCACAAGGTTTCACCTTATCACATGAGTCCAAAGCCCATTTCCAAAATCCCAGGTTGTTTATCTCTGTGAACCGTTCGTTTTATTATCTTAACCACACTGGAAACTGGGCACAAGTTGCAACGAACAAACAATTCCATCCAGTACCTCAGGTACTAAGCTCATTCCTACTCAACCCACTGTGGCTTGAAGGTGCTTCAAAAAAGGCAATAAACTCCCTGATCCTCTGCCAATTGGTCCATGGGAGAAAAACGCCTTTCCTGACCACCTACGCAGGCAATTGGTTAGACCTGTAGCATTTGTATGGCTCAGTTCCCATTCCTAATTCAGGTGGGTAGGAGAGGATGCTCCCGTGGATTCCTGCGCTAGGCTAAATCATGGGAGTTGGGGAATGCTGGCCGATCAGCACCTCTCTCCCAGCTGGCCAATGACTCCCAGAGAGAGGTGCTATCTATTGTCCCCTTAGTAAGTGTCTCCCTCCATGGCTACTGACACTGTCACCCTTTCACCACTGGTTCCATCAAGTTCCCCACCTGTTGAAGTGGCTGGGAGGCATTTTTATCAGCTCTCTCTCTCTTTTTTTTCCTGCAGATTATAGATCTGGAGCATTTTCTGGCCTTCTGCTCAGTAAGCAGGTAGGGTGATCTTTCCAATTTTTGGCTCAGTTATTTATTAGACTCAGGTTTTCTCTCTGATTCTTACCCTTCTAGCCACTTAAACTCTTTAATCTGATTCTGATTAAGTGATGGATGTCTCACCCTTGTGGTTCCAACTTGTTCCCATGCAGCTGGTGATTTTTTTTAAATTTATTCTTCTTTACTCTCTTTCTCTTCTGAATTCTGGTAGCCTTACTGGCTCTCCTCTACATACACAGATGTCCTCACTGGTTCATTGTTCCTCAAGTGATCTCACAGCTGTCATGCAATCATAATTCTAGTTTCTACATCCTGTGTTTTAGCATCCTGTAGTTCTTGGCTTTAGCTTTTAGTTTAGTTTCATCTGGATTGGTAAATTTGTCTTTGTACTCTTTTTTTTTTTTTTTTCCACATCAATCAACTGGTCCAATTCATTGGCAAGATGCATATAGTATGGCTGAGGTTGCTTATGGGATGGCAAAAATTAATGCCATATACACAATACTCTATTTTAACTGGCAAACATTAGGCAGTAAGTATTATCTTTCATGAGACTTGTCCATCTGTGTTGTGAGCAACATCCTCTGCCTTGCTATGACTAATTGCTTACCAGGTGGAGCGGAGCCACCATACAGGTTTTTCTAAACCCCTTCCTTTATAGCCCCCTGGTGGACAGAACATGACTGGAGGAAAAAGTTGTGCCAGCTCAGTTGTTCCAAATTGCCAGAATGCCTAAGTCCTGCTCTAATTTATGTCTGATGTCCAGACAACTAAAGGTAACTAAGCAGAGAATTTGAACCTTTAGTCCATAATCTAGATTAGAATAGAACTATCTAAACAACCTCTAAGGGGGAAAATACTGCCTGTGCCTTCATAGTCACAAAGGGACCCTGGAGGAATGGGAGACTGCCTTTGGGGGCTCAAGTGGGTGTGTGTGTGTGCACCATTTTCATGGCACACCAGCATGCAAGGTGTGGGAGGGACATAGACAGGCTTTAGGTGGAATTGCAGGACAAGCTATGAAGATGCTCTTACCGTCTCCCTAAGGTAGCACAACCATATAAATGCCCATGGAGACCTTTCAATCCATTGGGCTCTAGCAGCCTCCATGGAATGGCTCCACAGACATCCAGGCCTTGGGGAAAGGGATTGTTTTCTCTTAACTCTTGTGCATCAGTTCAGTTGTGACTATGCTGAGAGCCAGTTGCTGACCCAGCATTCTGATCATTTATTAATTCTTAATTCTGATCACTTATTAATTAATTAGCTCCACAAGGAAAGGCTTGATGGAGGAAAAGTTATTAATTGTCTAAGCAGGGGGTTGATGAGCTAAGGAACTAATTATTCCACCAGCGGGGGTGGTAAGTTAAAAGCATGAGAAGGAAGTGCAAAAGGGGGAGGCTAGCAGAGCCCAGAAGAAGAAAAGCCTCAGAGTGCTGAGGTCTCTTTTGCTGTCTCTCCCTGGAGAAAGGTATGAGGATTAGGAAAACCTGTAAATAGACTAGCCATGCAGGATTGTGAGGGTGGTTTTGTGAAAGTAATTTAAAAAAATAAAAACACCTGAGGTAATAACCAACCAAAGGTGTCCAGGGCTGTTTGTGAAGCATCTCAGCACAAGGAAGGAGCCTACCCTGTTATACTAGTCCAAGACAGGATTCTAGATTTGCCCCAAGACAATAGCATATCAAACTCTAGATCAGGTTGAAATCAATTATTATTTTTTCATGTTCTGCAAAATCACAGCATAAAACGAAAAGCTTTTTTAAATCTGCTTTAAGCAGCCACTATCAGAAACTCTGCTTGGTTTTTATCATGCCTTTGAATACTGATTAATTATCTCATTGTAGCAAAAGTTTACTAAAATAAACACAAATGTCTAATTCTGCATCTTAGAAACCTAAATATTACTGAAAAAATGTGTTTAGCATTCATGCATATCTTGCATTTCTTTCTGAACAGATTGTAAACAAAATCTCATTGTGAGTTGCCTTGTTTTAAATTGTGCCTTAGAGGCCAACAGAGCCAACATGTAGAGCTATCTATTAATGTGTCAGTCAAAGTATTGTACTCACCCAAAATGGCAGGTCTGCTCTGAATATGAGTGTGATGCATTGTTCAGAATCGCAAAATAGCACAACTCTGTTCACTAGCCAATGGAGGAGGAAAACATCTGGCAATAACAGATCCAAGCCCATTCAGAACTAAGATTTTGACATTTATAAATCCAAATTATCTTTTCAACATGAAAATAGTATCTAGAATGACAAAATGAACCACTCACATGACACTCTTACCAATGGCTCCATTTATAATGTAAAACACAAGAGGTTTTTTTGTAAATGAAGCATTAACTACCACTGGCAATTATCCTCCATTCATCCTTTGCTTACAGTGCACAGAACTGTAGACCCTATTAAAGCTAAAGAAACTAAAGATTTTAGGCAAACGTATGGTTAAATTGATTTTGTCTACAAAATTCCTTTCTTTTTTTAACATCTTGAATGTCCCTTTTAACTATCATGCTAGTGACACCATGAGGGCCTGATCTAAACCCAGTAGTCAGTTTCAGTCTTTCCATTTACTTCGATAAGCTTTGGATCAGGCCCAGGAGCCTGGGTTTCTGTCAGATGTAATGTGAGCTGAGGCAATGGAAGATTCTTCATACACAGGGCCAATGTTGCCAAGCCTGCAGGTTCAGAAGGCCCCACTCATGGTGACTTCATCCTATTACTACTGTAGGCTGGTGGTCCTGTATGGCCTGGGCGTTGTGGCCCTTCCTCAGGCCCAGGCTCCGAGGAAGGCCACAGTGCCTTCCTACAAGGGGAATAATTTGGTGCCTAGGCATCAATCTTAGCCCCAGCCCTCAGGCAGGGCGGGCAAACAAGTACTCTATAGCCTCCGGCCCTTAGGTAGGGCGAGGCCGATACACAGTCTTTGGTCTCCAACCCCCAGGTGGGGTGAGACAGGGAAACAGTGAATCCGCTGTCTGTAGAGCCAGGGGAGAACACTTTCTCCCGGGGTGTCTAGGGAAGCGGGGAGGGGGACGCAGGCCCACCCATCTCCCCTGCGTCCCAGCCCACGGCCCTAGCTGTGGCAAAGGCGTTTGCCACTGAGTCGGCAGGGCTCCCGCCACAACACGCCAACGGGGGTCTTGTCCCTGACTCAGCCACTGGCTATGGCTGTCCCTGGGCCACTTCTTCCCCCTATTCCCCAGGTACCTGTGTCTTCCATGTCCGCAGGGTCGCTGGGGTATTCGGCACATGGCAGGCTCACCAGTCCCTCTTCGTCCACTGGTAGCAAGTTGGGGAGCTCCTCTGCAGAGGGCATCTCCTCCAGGTAACAGGGCTCCAGGGTCTTGGTGTCAGGCAGCTCCTCCAGGTCAGGGCCGGCCTCAGGGTGTACCTCCCACCCATGGACCTTGGGGGGCTCAGTCCAGTCACTGCGGCCCGGAGGCTCTACGCAGTCCCTGGGGCTCAGTAGTCCAGTCCAGTCACTGGGGTCAGGCCTACACAGCAGCCGGCGAGATGGCACATCTGCCTCCAGTGGCAGCCTGTCTCCTACTGAGTAGTGGGGCCTGCCTTTTTATATTTCCTTCCCCTATGGAAGCTCCGCCCCTCTGTTGCTGGGCAGACTGGCCTGTCGGCCCTATCACTGTCCGGCTCCTTGGTTGCCGGGCAGACTGGCTTGCTGGACCTGTTCCTGTCAGGCTTGGGTGTTGCAGCCCTTCCTCGGGCCCAGGCTCCGAGGAAAGCCACAGTGCCTTCCTACGCTACCATCATCATCCCTTTCTTTCCAACAGCAGGGTTGGGTAGGGCTAACTTTGGTTGGTTGGTTGGTATGTAGACTTTCAGCTGCCTCAAGTCTACCACCCCAGCATGGAATAGTTCAAATTCTAGTATGATGTTTGCTGCTGTTGCTCCGAGCACCACTTGATATGGAGTATGCACTGTTTTGTGATGACTGGAAGCTCTGGGGTGATAGCATGAATGCCATGAGGAATAAGACTGAATGAAACTCTGACTCCATCAGAGCCAATATCTTTCTCCTTTCCTACACCACAGATTCCCCTTCTTCCTGTTTAACATGAAATTTTTTCCACTATTTCATAGGATCATAGAAAATTAGGGTTGGAAGGGACCTCAGGAGGTCATCTAGTCCAACTCCCTGCTCAAAGCAGGACCAACCCCAATTAAATCATCCCAGCCAGGGCTTTGTCAAGCTGGGCCTTAAAAACCTCTAAGAATGGAGATTCCACCACCTCCCTAGGTAACCCATCAGTGCTTCACCACCCTCCTAGGGAAAAAGTTTTTCCTAATATCCAACCTAGACCTCCCCCACTGCAACTTGAGACCATTGCTCCTTGTTTTGTCATCTGCCACCACTGAGACAGCCTAGCTCTCCCCTAACTCCCTCCAGAAACATCCACACACATTCCAGCTGTGGACATGCCTCTTGGGGCTAACTTTTCCTGCCCCAAGATGATGTCATAAAACATTTTGTGGGAGCTGTGGTGAGAAAAGAGTGTCACATTCTGAACTTTATGCTTTGCAGTCCAGGAGTTCCATTCAAGTGGTTTTGAAGAGGACCCCAGATTCACTTATTGAATCAGTCCTGCTTACACAACTTTGCTAATGTTCCTCAGTCCTGACTTTCAGCACCACTCTTATCCAAGTCCTTTGCTTCACAAAAAGACTTGATCCTGCACTCATTGAAATCTAAGGCAAAACTCCCAATGACTTCAATGAGGGGCAGGATTGAGCCCATGAAGAGATCTTTCCAATAGTGACAAATGGCATAATGGATTTCGTATGTGAACAAATGGACACTTAGTGTAGGTAATTGTATTTCCTTAGTTTTATTTATCTAAGCTCAAAATATGTAATGGGTTTAGTGTGGTTTATAAATTGTTACTTTGGATTTTTGCCAGAAATTAGAACAAAAATTGAAATGACTGCAAGATTAATTTTTTGTATAGAGTTCACAACTTAAATGAAAAGAGCAAAACCGAAGACATAATTCAGAATGATTATAAATAACAGGTTAGCACAAAAATGTGCTGATGTGAGCAAACTTCAACATGATTTATTACACAGTAAATTAAAATTAAAGTGAACACACACAGTAAACTCATTAAGAGTTCAAAAAAGGAAATGTTTACTCTGTCCACAGCTAGATTTTAAGTCCTATTGATAATTAGTAAAACCTTGTTAATAGTATTATAGAAAGTTAAGAATCTATAAAATAGTTACCTCTGATGTGTGCAACTGTCTCTCTCAACAAAATACCCCCATTGGTTCCTGCCTCAGCTGCTTTTGGACAGGCTGCCTCCTAGAGTACTGCATCTTCTGGCTGGCACTGGCCTTCCACTCAGCTCCAGGATGGTCTCCCATAAAACAATGTATTTGGTATTGAGCCCCATCCAGGCCATACAGAGCAACGTCTTTGTGCCCTGCTCTATTGCTCTCACACCACATAGAACTTTGCATGAAAGGCCATCAGAATGCATCAGGATGACAGGTTGGTATGCTATATTGACAAAACCCAGTTCAGGGAACCAGTAAATGGAACTTTTACCAGACTATCAGAAAAAGTATGGTAGTAAGAAACAAGTCAATGACATATTGACCTTTGGAACAGAAGGGCCCAAAGTCTTATGTAAAGGGACCGGGGCTGACTTTCATGAAATGTTTGTCTTTGTTTTAATTTGACTTGGCACTGTGCTTCACTTCAGCTCACTGTGTGACTCACTGATCATTTGGACATGGTAGCCAGTGCACTCTGGTGCATACTGTTGCCCCTTTGACTCAAGCAGCAAGCAAATAAGTTGTGGAAGAGTAGTTTGTTCCAGACAGAGGGAACTTCAGCTAAGTATCGTTTTGTAGGAGAGTGTGTTGGGGGGGGGGGACTGAAGAGACCAACAAAAAAAAACCCACAAAAACCTTAGAAAGACTGAGGGCTTGTTTATACAGACACAGATGCTGCTGTAGCGCTTACTGAAAACACTACCTACACTCATTGGAAAGCTTCTACCCTCAGTGTAGGTACTCCACCTTCTTGAGAGGTGGTAGCTGTGTCAACGGGAAAAGCGTTCCCACTGACATAGCACTGTCTACACCGAGAGTTTGGTCAGTATAACTGCATCACTCAGGGTGTGGATTTTCCCATCTGAAGGAGCAGCTGAATGCTCAGTGGCTAACCCTAGAAGAAACCTGGGGAGAGGTTTTTGGGTCAGGGTTCAGTCTGAAAAGAGTGTTCTTGGCGCTGTGAGCAGAAGAAGCTGTTTCCTGCTATTCAACTCCTTCTGCATTCAGACATAGAACTTTGGACAATTCTTTGTAAATAAACAAAATTGCATCAAAGAAACACCTGATTATCACCAATTTCATTTCTTTAGAATCATGATGTCTATCAGTTCAAGATCACTTTCACCCAAATTGCCTTCCATCTTCAGATTTGCTAGAAATGTTTTTCTTCCTGGTTAGTTCATCCACTTTCTGGAACAAAAAGTTATCCCAAGAACTAACCGGAAATTTTGTATTTGCCATATTACCTTTCCAACATATGTCCAGGTAGTTAAAGTCCCCCATTACTACCAGGTCTTGTGTTCTGGATATTTTTGTTGTTTGTTCTAGAAATGCCTCATCCACCTCCATTTCCTGGTCTATAATACCAAAATGTCACACCTATTTTTTTTGCCCCTTTTATCTTTACCCTGCAACTCTTAACTGGTCTGCCTCCCACCACCTTCTGGACCTCCGAACTAGTGTATATATTCCTGATATACAATTCAACACCTTCTCCTTTTTCACCCTGCCTGTTCATCCTGAGCAAGGTGTATTCTAGGCATGAGACTTATTCCACCAAATCTCTGTGATGCCAATTAAGTCATAATTTAGCTTATGTACCAATACTTCCAGTTCTTCCTGTTTATTCCCCATACTCCTTGCATTTGTGTGTAGATATCTAAGATGTTAAGGGGATTCCCCCACTGATTTCCCTCATGTTGCTTGTATGACCTATTGTAATTCTCCTTGTCAGTCTGCATCCCGACATCTTAAACCTGTGTTAAGATTGTGGGTTTTTTATATTTACTTGTGGACTATTGTCACCTGCACCCTTTAAACCATGTCTACAGCCTTTCCACTATGCTGGAAAGTCATTGCATGAAGATACTCTTCCTCTTCTTGGTTAGGTGTACTCATCTCTTCTATGGACCCCATCCAGGTTTATAGTCATGTTAATTGAAGGGTGAGTCCACACCTATCAATCTCAATGATGGTTTTAATTCAACTCAAATCAAGGTTCCACCCAGCTCATAACAGTACAGTACTTCAACTTGTTATATTTGGTGCCCATACCCTAGGAGGCCTATAAGGTGTGGGCAATGATCTCTGTCTTTATATAAATAGCTATGAAGGCTTCTCAATCAATTTAGGTTCAAATTCTCTTAGTTACACCTGTGCATCGTTCGTCACAACCACTTGGTACTGGAGGGCAGGATATGACTGTTAGCACTATTCAGAAAGCATAGTTTAATATGTTTGAAATCCAGCTCAGTAGTATTATATGTTTTGAAACATTAATCCCAGATATGAATTTAATCCCTAAAAGGTTTGTTTAAAATAACTCTTCTAGGCTATTATATTATGTAAATCACTCTGAACCAGAATCCTCCTTTTAATGATAAAAGGGATGACTGCTTTAATATCACATTTATATCCTTTTGATAAATTCTGTTATGTATTTTTTAACTTGTACATTGTTTTACTCTTGAACATGGTTGTTTCACTGTCCACAAAAAAGGATTTTGAATGTGGATTGTGACCAAATGCATCCCTCTATTCACACGCTACACTCTATTGCAATAATCTTTGTACAAACTATACCTTGTGTGGTATCATTTGGAAACTGGTAACGGTTGGTCAATAATACCATGGTGAAATGTATGTAGCACATCACACCTAAAATCATGAAATCCCTCTGTATGATGATGATGTCGTTGTTCAAAAACAGTCTTGACTAGGCCAAAGTTTATTTAAAAGGCCTATCCTAAACAAAAGAATGTGTGTTTACCTAAGTAATAAACAGGGACCTCAAGACAGCAAGCAGTGGGGGGAAGAGGGATGGCAGAAAAGGCAAATCTGCATTTCATCAAACATAGGTGAGAAGAAAGAGCATGGAGTCTTCTTCACCACCAGACTCCAAGCCTTCTTTACCATTTACCGCCCCCCTGCCAAGCAACATTTATTCAATCTTGAGAAAGATCCACTTCAAAGGTGACTGGACTATAAAAGTAAGGGGCAAAAACAACCCAAACAATCTTTCTTCCTCCTAAGAAAGAAAAAAAAACAAAACAGCCCTTTGACTTTGTGGAGAGATCCTGACCTGAAAAATTGATGAGCCATGTTGTTGGGAACATGTGTTAAGGATTTTACCTTGAACCAAGTCTAGCTGGTTGAGTTTTAAATGCTAAAAAGTATTTTATCTTTTTCTCTTGTAACCATTTCTGACTTTAATACCTTATACTTGAATTCACTTAAATTCCTATTTTCTTTTGTTAATAAACTTGTTTTATGTTTTTAATCTAAACCAATCCAGTGCTGTGTTTAAATGGAACTGTTTGATAACTCCAGTTAAAGTAGCAGACTATTGAATATTGACCCTTTACAGGTGCAATGGATCTTTAATATCTGAACTGTCCAGGAGAAGGCTGGTCAGTGCAGAACACATGTTTTGGGAAGATTTGGGACTGGGAATGTGTTGGGGTCACCCTGCAAGGAGCAACCAGGGCTGTTGACAGTCTGAGTGTTGCTGCTGGGCCAGGACTGCAGCTAAACACAGACACTCAGGGTGTGACCTGCATGCTGGCAGACTGTTTGTGAGTGACCCAGGTTAGGCGCTACAATAGCAAAGCATTGAGCAGCAGTCTCAAAGGCTGAGGGTTAGGAAGTGACACAACCCCTCACTGGTCTGGATTGAACCCCAGAATGTGACAGGGATATGTGTTTAGTGGGTACAATAAAATATGATTACTGCTTTGCAAAAAAGAAGTTGACAACCTGTTCCAGAAAAATCATGTTGGTGCTGGTGAGTTCATTGATTTTTTGCTGGACGCTGTTTACATAGCGTAAAGGTTTAGTTACAAGCAGTGATGGGGGAGTTTCAAAAGTTTGAGAGATTCCCATCATCTCCAAAATGTTAGGAGGATTCTCTTCTAAACTTTAAAGAACTTCTTCCCCAGTTTCCCCTGTTCTAATAGTAAGAATGTGCCCCCATAAAAATAGAAGTTGTTAATGGTGAGAAAAGCAGTTCAGAGCAATGGTAAAGACTTGTAATCCACAATTTCCATAATAAGTTTCTTGTTAAAATTTCCTGACCATTAACCCATGTTCCCAAATGAACTTAAAAATCTAGATTGAGGGCTACAGTAGGTCATGCCAACTAAGCACCACCCTGACTGGAGGCACTGTGGGACTGCACTGCACTAAAGGGAGGTTGGACAAGGATTGTCTCTGTTCCCTGGAGTTCGGGAGATGTAGGGTACACAGTGTATGAGACAAAAACATGGTACTGACACTCTGCTTCCTTCCAGCACTGAGAAGAAGCCAGGATGGGATGGTACCTTGTGAAATCAAGTAAACTCCTCTCCCTTCCTTTTCCTTACTTGATATCCTCTGTGTCATGTCAACTTGAATCCTCTCTCAGGCCTGATCCAAAGCCCTTGATCAATGGGATTTTTTTAATTGACTTCAATGGACTTTGGATCAGGCCCCTAGGTTGTCAACTCATTGGGACAGGGATGTTTTATGTTAAATTCTCTGGCACTTTATATAAATTTTACATTATTACATTATTGCAATTATTATTATTTTTGTGTTGTTTAACATCTAACGGTTTGAAAATATTCTGGGAATTGCATCCTTAATAGGCTATATTTCTATGGATAAAATGTCAATTGCAGTAATTGATTCAAAAATATTATTCAATAAACTAGAGTAAGGCAGTAATTTTGCAGATGTTCTCAAGAGCAGTTTTTCTTTCAAGTGGTAACACAAAGAAATGCAGGTTCAGGTAGGAGGTACTTATGAGCAAAGAGTCCAGTTCAAAATGGAGCTTAGGGGCTTCACACAGACTTGGCAAGAATAACTTTGCTAGCTTCAACCAGATGTGTGTAAATGTCTCTGGTTTGGCTGCGTACTCTTTTAATCTTACAAAAAAACAGATTTTACAGAATTTCTAAATGTCTATTACATCCTTACAATAAGGACAAGGGATATTTTGGGCCAGATTGTGAGTGTTCCTTCCTGGGGAGTCTAGGAAATGAGCACCAGAGGTCTCCACCCATCACCCTACACACAAGCCACTCATAATTTCAGACCCTGTGTTCAGGAGACTAATGGGACTGCTCCATCTATGCATGCACAGGGGCACACATTGCTCCAAACAGAACAGGGAGGTGATGGACAAACAAGCTCTCCCATTGTGCTTCACCCCATGAAGTGGACTAAATGCAGCATGCCAGAGGCTACGCAATCCGTGTATCAGTACCTTCGCTGGGGAAGAAATACCGGGTACTAAAGGGCTCTGCAATCTAGCAGAGAGAGGCCTAACTGGTGGCTGGAATCTGAAGCCAGACAAATTCAAACTAGAAATAAGGCACACATTTTCAACAGTGAGGATGATTAACCGTTGGAACAAATTACCAAGGGAAATGGTGGAATCTTCATTTCTTGAGGTAGTTAAATCAATATTAAATGCTTTTCTGGAAGATACTCTTTAGACAAACAAGATATTGGGCTCAATATGGAGGTAACTAAGTGAATTTTAATGGCTTGTGATATCCAGGAGGTCGGACTGGATGATGCTAGTGGCCCCTTCTGGCCTTAAAATCTGAATGTGAATCATAAAAGATGATGCATGCTGTACACCCCTCTGTGTGCATCAAAGTGCTTGAGGAGAGATTATACAGTAGCATCAACCCCTACCTGAGATCCCTGGAAGAGGAGGCAGCTCTGCATTGCCCCCAGTGCAGACTAGGACCTAACTGGTACAACTTGGCACATTAGAATCAAGGAATGCCAGGTATACCAAAGCATTGCTTTCAGACTATGCATCATTGGGCAGTGAAACCATTTAACTATTTTTTGACTGTACATATTGTCATTAAAAGAATTCCATAAGGCATTTCTGTTAAATCTGTGAACTAAAGATGGGGGCTTTGAACTGCCAGCTAGTAAAACACAGCATGGTAAAACCACAAGTTATTATATCAAACCTACTCAAATGGGGTAAAAGAAAATGAAAAGCAATTTATCAGTAACAACTCAAGTGACTGTAAAAATGCACATATGAATTGACTAATCCTTGTTTAAATGTCAGTAGGAAGAAACCAGTATTGATGTATATAAACGAATAGTTATCTCCAAACTATTCTATACGACGGGGGAACTCTACACACAAATTCTGGCAGCTGGGTAACTCTCAAAATTATTAGTGATGGAAATAAATTCTCAATTTCGTGGAAAGATAATTTTGACTCACTTATTGATTTACACTTAGTAAGTAATTAACTTATATTATTAATTGTTGACTTTATAGTATATTCTTTGGTACCCTAACATAGACAGTCATGCAGACTTAATAGGCATTAATTAAACCAAGGAGTTGCCTGGTTATCAGCTGTCACAAAAGAACATGGAATATATTCAACCCAGGAAGTCAGTAATTCAGAAGAGCAGTAAACCTAGATAATTGCCTGTCTGATAGATTACAGACCCTGCTTCCTCTCTGTTTTTGAATTTGGCAAACAAGTGTCTACAGCAGGCAGCTCCTGAAATAGATGCTGGGGAAGCAGCCACCCATTCTGAAGAGAATGCAGTGAATGTCACTGAGGAGTTAGGAGGAGCAGTGAAGACCTCTGAGCTCTCTGTAATGAAGTCCCAGAGTTTGACCAACCCAGGGACTGCCTGTTGGCGTGAAAACTTTGTGCAGTCCTCTGCATATTCAAAACCATTTTTTTCCAGGTGCCCTGGCTCAGAGATCAAAGGGTTGCCATGCTCCCAGAATTTACTACTCAGTAACTGAGTAGTATAGAACTGGCTGCTTAACTGGCTCTGCAGTTCCTTCCCTGACTCCACTCTTTTTCCCCAGCCCCATGCTGCCTCGTCAGTTCTGTTGCTGTCATATGTTGTATGGCCAGGGACATGACTACAGTTTCTCCTCTAGCCCAGTTTATGTACAGCTTCCAAATGCATGCTGGATGATCAGACACACACAGGGGATTTCACTATTCATACAAACCCCCCAATGTCCTCACTAATGCTGCTCATCAGCCTGCCCACAATGGCTTCCTCTCCAAAATGACAACCCACAGTTGCTGTGCTCTAATTGCTACTGGCTGATTAAGATGGCTCTGATAGGACCTCAGAGCTTTAAAGGAGAAGTGATGGCACAGACCTCAGAAAGGGGGGAGGGAGTGCTCGAGAACTTGTTTTGGTTTTTTTTCCTCTGATTACTATTCAGGGCATTTGGGGTTCCCAAAGAATGGCTTGTGTCCAAGTGTATACTTTATTTATATTAAAAAATTAGGCAGCACATCCCTAAAGCTTATTAGATTTCAGTAGTATTTCTGAAATAATAGTTTAAAACCAATAAAGACTATTTTGTAAAGCTCAAGTTTGATCCATTTGCTCAGCAAAGCAAAGAACTAGATCTATGTAGATACATCTTATAGCCAGATAAGAAAATTCATATCAAGAAACGGGGAAAAAATCCTAAAACAAGTACTTCACCTTGGCTTTTGTATCCCCAAAGAAAGAATCCCTATGACCTTAACCTTTAATTTCAGTTTGCTCAACTGATAAAGAAGGAAGGATGTGATGATTAGTTACAAACATTAATTTCTTGTGAGGTTTTTAGTATAAAAAAAATAGTCAGGGAAGTGAAGAAAAACCGAACAGGCATTCAGACCATAGAGAAAGTACAATCTGTGTTTGAACTGTGTTTAATGCTATAAGCGATTACTGCAGTCAGGTGTCCTTAAGGAAGATTTTATCATTTTATGCACAGATTAGATCATCACCAGAATAAGGATGACAAATGCTCCAATTTAAGCAGGAGTCAGTTCTGAGTTTTTAAGGATCCTTTTGCATGCACTGCCACTGGAATTCTAATTTCCTAACCCTGCTGTGATGGAAATATATGACACACAGGCAGTCCATATATTTAAAAAAAGGATGAAGGAAGGGAGAGAGAGAAAAGAGCAGCAAAAGCATCCAATTCAAAGTCTACCAGGAAAAGTCCCTTCTTCATTGCTTGAAGAATTCTTAATTGTTCGGGGGTTTTCTGTGATGAGAATTCTTCATGGAGGGCTATCCAGTATTAAGCTTTTATCAGGAGCTTCTGGGACATGTCTATAATAGAGTCTCAATCGGATGGATCAAGTAGCTGCAATCTGAAAACCTTGAGTCCAGTGCAACAGAGTGAAAAAATGAAGATACTTGTTGGTAGCAAAAATTCCCACAAGAGGAAGCACTGGTGAATGATGAATAGTTGTTCATGGGCTCTGAAGTGAGCCTTTCTCAATCAGAAGAATGGTGGTCAGATGCAAGTCTTCCTAGGGAACTGAGGGGAAGAAGAAATGTGAAGACTGGGATTTTAGGGCTATGATCAAGATTCTGTGGAGACAGAAAATATTCCCTGGGAGTAGTTTGATGTTACCTATGAGATTAAAAAAGTCAGATCTCCACTGACCTCAGAATTTTTCAGATCACACAAGTATACTGTGAACACTGGCGTGTGCAGGACAGTGACATCTAAGATATCAATCATAAACCATAAAAGTTGTAAGACTCTTTCACAGATTTTGTTCTAATGTTTTAATGTGCCGAACCTCAACACTGGTGGTGGTTTGTTAGAAGCAGTAATACTTGATGTAACTTGGCATGCATGTGTGTGTGTTCTCTCTGTGTGCTGTCCTGGCTCTGCACAGATAGCCGACCCAGAAGACCTCGATAGTATTACTCAGAAAGACAAGAGACTCGGTTCGGTGGTGAAGGCACTTGGCTAGGTTTATTAACACACAGTGCTAGCTGCCTGGATCAATGTCTACAGATACACTAACACATGGGTAACCAGTGGCCAGGACTCATCTCGGTCAGCAGCCGGACTTTTTGCTGCCCCCTAGACTGGACAAAGGGTTAAGACAAGGTACCCTGACATTTATAGACTGAGACAAACAACTAGAATAGACAACTTATGTACCATCTTACGTGTTTCATGACATCTATTTATTACCTCCCCTTATTCCTGATATCTCAGATAAACATCCCGAATCATTATTTTGTCAAGCCATCTTGTCTTGCATTAGACTGGGATGTAGCTGTATAGCTGGAATATATTTACGTAAATATCTAATGCTTAGTACATTAGCAACAACTTTGCCAAATTAATGTACTGGACAGTGAATTTATAAGCATCTACTTTAATAAATGGCCTGATTTTGGTTCACAGACTCTGGTTCAGGCCTCAGATATTGCACTAGATCCAGTTCTCCAGGCTGTCTGTCTCGACTACAGACACTTCCACAATACTGTAGTAATCTATCAGGATTGGGTCCTTGCCTCTAAACCCTGTTGCTTCTGTGATGTTGTTTTAAATAGATTCCTCCATTATTTGTAACCAATAACATTGTAACTTTCTTTTTCTGGTATCAAAGAAACTACTCTTGAAACACTAGAAATCTGTCATCAAAGGGTTCTACTGGATTTGGGAACCTTTAATAGGACTATCATCTTTCACATGGAATATCAGATAAAGCTCCTGGTCATTTATTGCCATGAAAGATTTCCTGACTTTCTGTAAGAGTAGTTGTTGTGTCCAAAATGCAGCACAGCTACCCAAATTTCAACTCATCTTTTGAATGAATTTCAAGCATCTCATCCCAGCCTTCAAAGCTCTAAAAACAGTTGATCCTGCCTACAACTCTGCTTTTATTTCTCACACCTCTGGTCTTCCAGATGCCTCCTTGAAAACTCACTTCTTCTGTAAACCCTATGAACACTAACCCATTTCAGCAAAATTCTGTCATAAGCCAATTATGAAACAAGAGACTTTCTAAAATTACTCCAAGTTAGAAACATCCTGTGGGTCTCCAAAAGTGTTCAATCTTCCTCAAGTTAGATTTAAACTCTTCAGAGCAAGGACTTCCTTAGTGCCTTGTACGGTGCCTCATGTGCTGTTGGTGCTTAAGAAAAACAACTTGTTACATTTTGCTTTCTTAAATTCTTATTACAGTTTCAAGTAGAGAAGTTATTCTTTTCCTAACCTAAACAGTTGGTTAAACAGCCAATGTGTTTCACCCACAAATGGCTGCATTTTAGTGATGGACAAAAGGATCTCTATTGTATATATTGAGATAGATTTAAAATACAGAATGTATTTCCATTTATAAAATTATTTGGGGGAACTTGGGATGTAAGGTGCTATATAAATGCAAGATAGTAGTAGTAAATATTTAGTATTTTTGGAATATATTTAGTAATAAATGTAAATTTACTAAATAACAAAAATGAATCTTTTGTAATTCAAAATAATCAGTGTGCCTCACATAATACAGCAATAAATGACTGTGCCCCCACAGGAATACTTAAATTCAGAACCAATTTGATAAGCTTCCAACTGGAAATTACAATAAGTTAGGGTCATTTCTCCAAGGAATGACATAAGCATTAAGTAATGCAGGTCCTCTCACTATGTTGGATCAGGCAGGTAAAAATTAGAGTGTGTTGATTAACAGCCTTTGGAGAATGTTATGACTAGGCATTTAAATGCTTTCAGGGGAGTTCACAGCCACATTTCCCCCCTTGTTCAACTGAAAGCATTAAAGCCTCAAAGCAATCTGTGCCGGCAAATCTCTTCAGCACAAAAGGCAATGGGGAAAAGTGTTAATTAACTAGTAAAATTCTTAAATAAAAAATAATCTCCAGCACAAATGTTTTCTCTCTCATAATCCAAAGAGCAACTGCAGATGTTTAGTATTATAGAATACGATATATGATCACAAAGTTGAAATATCTTTGGCACTATCTGCTCTCTAAAAACAACCATCTGTAATCAATATTGTTTCACACTGTAAGTAGACAAGACTCAAAATATTTTATGGTCCTTCAGATCTTCTATGCTGCTTTGTTCCAGAGGGGTAGCTGTGTTAGTCTGTATACAGCAAAAACAACGAGAGTCCTGAAGCACCTTAAAGATTAACAAATTTCTGCGGGCATAAACTTTCGTGGGTTGCAGCCCATGAAAGCTTATGCCTGCAGAAATGTGTTAGTCTTTAAGGTGCTACAGGACTCTCGTTGTTTATGCTGCTTTGGAATTTGTTATGCAGCATAATTGCTTGGAAACAATATCAAATATTTTTTTTACCCCAAATCAGTTTTTTTTTAAAAAGTTTCATTTCCCAACTCCTCAGAAGCAGAAACATTTCCACAACAATTTTAATAATATTTTTTTAAAAGAACTTAAAAACTGCAATCGGGAGCAGGTGGGGGCAAAAGTCTCAAGATTTTTATGGAAATTGCTTTTGATAGAGGCGACTTTTTTATTAAAAATCTTTTCATTCAAAAGATTTTGATCAGCCCTACTGAACAAACAGCTTTATTAGAATAAGGAAAACAATATTATCCCTAAAGCTATTCTCTCTCTCTCTCTCTCTCTCTGCTTCACTGAAGAGCTTCTGCCTAGAACCTTCCTGGTGCCTTGCTATCTGACTTCATGCTGCCGATTTAAAGAAATGGATCTAAGAGAGGCCTATAGCATCTGCAAAGAGGCTTGTGCCTCCACAGTCGCCTTGTTCCCTTCCACCCTCAGGCCTTGGCAGCGTGGAGTTCTTCTGACAGAGGCTCTCCTATTTGTGACTGACCCCCTGTAGTGATGAGCGCCCTGAAAAAAGATAATACGGCCTGAGGTCTTCAGGACCAACAGGGAATGATGTGTGTGTCCTTTTGCCCCTACTGCTGCCCAGACTCCTCTCACTGGCCCACCCAGTCACTACTCTCCTCCCTGTATGGACCCTAAAAATAGAGTACTTTCCATGGGGTCTGGGAGAAAAGGAGGGGATTTGGGTGGGGAGAGGATGGTGTTGAAGTGGGAAAGGCCTGAGCAGATGGGATTGTCCAGGTGTGATTCAGAGGCCATTAGGTGTTAGAATTATATAGTGGTACAGAATTTTCAGATACATGTGATTTTCAAATTGATGGTATCTCTTTAAATTTTGTGGCCTGTTCAAATAAAATACTATGCAATCAATTAGCAAAGAGAGCCTGTACAAAGCATAGTTGATGTTAAAAAGTGAACTGTGGAGCCTGTGTTTTGAGTTTTGTTCAGTTCAATAATGTATGAAAATGACAGGAGAAAATGTATTAAGCTTATAAATATGGATGTGAATGTCATGCATGAATATTCTGGACATAAAAAACCACTTAATCACTTTTCTCAGACAATAGTGTTGTTCTTAAAACAGCTTTAAATACCAGCAGTCAATATAAATAAAGTACTGGGATGTAATTCCAATATTATTTAAATAAAGTTCATGAATATGCATTCAGGTATCTCCTGCCGCTGGAGTAATTATCTGTGATTGTCATGTCTGCATAACATGACCACACTGCTCAGAAATCAGTTCAAAAGCCTATTACTCACCACATATTGAAATAAGACAAAAACTTTTATATGGCTACATGACTATATGGTTATAAGTAACATTTAATTTCATGTATTCAAAATGAATGTCATTGAGCAGATATATTTTTTTAACTAATTAAAATTAGAAAATTAAATTTGGGTTTTTTAAAAAATATTTTCTGGTCTCATGTACTGGAGTGTGACATTTCTTCAAATGGATTTTTATACTTTATGTATCTGTACCAAGCTTTTAAAGAGACTCAGTTAACATGATATGTTTATTGTAAGCTGCTTTTGTCCCAAACCGTGAAGTCAAAGAAAATGTGGGAATTGGGGGAAAAGTGTGTTAATTTTTTTGCTCATCAATTAAGTTATTTTAAAATATTTTTACCCTCTTCATGTATTTCACTGCCCTAAATCATACACAGTGTTACATTACACATTGTTTTAAAACAATGAGTAAAATCTGCTGTAGAATCACATTTACTCCCTGTTCAGAGAATTGGTAAAAGACCCTAAGCACCACTTAAACCTCATGTAATGGTTTCATGGAGAGTGGCTTGGGCTTCATGGGTATCGTTCATATTTCACATTGAGAATGAAATCCTGGCTCCACTGAAGTAACGGGTAGAGTAGCCACTGGCTTCAGCACTAAGGGTGGTGAAATCCTGGTCCCACTGAAGATAAGGGCCCCATTTAAGTTCTTATCATGGAATTTAAATAATGCCTAGGAGAAGGTTGTATTGGTCCTCTGTACTGGGGTGAATTTTACTTTCAGTATTCTATACTATGAGGGACATAAAATTAATGTGAATTGGAGTCTGTTTTTATATGGTTTTGGTGACTATAAATGTACAGATAAATATTTTAAATGGCTGCAAGTCCAGTGGCCATTTTAAATATGGTCTGGTCCCCTTTTTGTTCCCATCCACTGCTGAGCCTGTCTTCTATGACCTTTCTCCTGTCCTAGAGATCCCCACTCTACTCTCTTCTTGAAGCTTTCCTTTGCCACAAAGATCCCCTTCTTTGGGTATATCTATACTAGAAATGCTACAGAGGCACTGCTTCAGCGTTGCACTTGTGCTAGTGTAATGTAGACACTTTCTACAGCAAAGGAAGGGATTCTTCTGTAGCTGTAGTAAATACACTTCTCCAAGAGGCAGTAGCTAGGTCAACTGAAGAATTTGTCTGTCAACTTAACGGTGACTACACTGGGACTTAGGTCGGCTTCATTATATTTTTCATAGTGCTGAGCAATGTAGTTAAGCTGACCTAACTTCCCAGTGTGGAGCCGACCTGTGTTGGTGTTTTTTTATATCATGGTAAAGCCTACAGACCTCAGCCTCGTTGTGCTAGGCACAGTACAAATATATAGCAAAAAGATGACTCTTGCTTCAAAATGTTTACAATCTTCTTGCTACCTCCTGCTGTGCTCCCTTGAACATTTCCCCATCCTGAGAGGTCCCTATACTCTTCTCTCCTGCCATCATCCCTGAATCTTCCACAGTCACAGAGATACTCTCTTTGTTGCACTGCCAGCCTACCTCCTGCCACTCAGCTACAAACACAAAACACCATAATACACATGTATTTATTTTTTCAATTAATTTTATATATATAAAATTGAAGCTTTAGCTGCCTCTGACAGATCTTTAAAACAAAAATTTCCCATTCAATTCAAAGATTTTTTTTTACATACATACACCTGCATAAATAAAGCAAGCATCCTTAATGTCCTCCAGGCTGCTGTTGCCAAGAGGCAACAACTGGGTGTTTGCAGCAATAAGGAGAGAATTTCAAAATCCTTTCTTTAGTGTATAATGAGAATCCATTCAGAATTGTCTAGTAGTGCCAGCTAGCACACAAGGATTAGAGTACTTTAAGCAATTCCGTTTTAAAGCCCGGTATTGAGAAGTTTATAATTCTGCTCTGGCAATTCACTATAGCAGATCAATGCCTCAGAACGTTTCTTTTAAACCTCAAAATAATAAATTTGGCTGCTTTATAAACTATAAACTATAAACAATGGCAAAAGAAATATGAGGGGGAGATTTACAAAGGTATCACTAAAAATTAGGAGTTCCATTCCCATTGGAATCAGTCGAATTTGGGCACCTAACTCCCTTTGTGCTTTGAAAATCTCCCCATTGAAAACAAATGAGAAAAAAGTCTTTTTTAAATTCATTTATATTGAACTGCAAGTTTAAAAATATGAAATGAAATAAAATTAAAATCTTGCCAGTTTTAGGTGGTATTTCTGTGTTCATCTAACTAATCCATTACCACTTTTTAAAATTAAAATAGACTTTTGGAATAAGCTCTTCTGATGATTTTTTTAATTTAAAAAGGACAAGTTATTAACATTTGAAAATGATCTCCTGTAAATTTTTTCCCATCACATTTTACACATACGCATATTGACATTTTAACAGCTTCCTGCTGTGATAAATTGTAATGACCATCTGCCCAGGATCACTTGTCTGCTATAACATAATATAAAGCTGTAATACACTTTTTGAAATTGTCTAAATTAATCTTTACATGATAGACTCATCTACTGTTTCAAATCTTATATATTTCTATGATGTATTTATTCTAAATTCAGTTTTCTTCTGATTAGTAAAATTTGTTGCATGTTTGAATTTAATAACAATTTCAGATTGTCAAATAACAGGCTCAAATGGAATTATTTAATTAGAGGTTAATATAGCACTATATAAAATACAGAAAGAATAAATCCCTTAGTGTAAGGTAAAAAGCTGACCTCTATGTCTCTCTCCTCTGTAACTGGTGGGATGCTGACAGTTTGCACTCCCCAACCTAACTTTCAAAACCTCTGTCTTTTTATAGTGAATGAAACAATTACCTTTTTAGGAGGGAGAAATACTTTCCCATGGCTGAATCGATCATGTGTTCTGTTTTCCTAATTCTTGATAGGGTATGTTTTATGACCTCAGTTTACCTGATTGATGAGTAAAAATAAATTTCTCTTCCAGTCATTATTAGTAACAGCTGTGGAAACTGACAGTTCTTAATGAGTTAAAAACATCTTTCAATGGGTCATTATTTCATCCATTATAGAACCCAACTGTAATAACAATTATTCCTTATCGATCACCCACTCCACTACAGAAAACATCTGCCATAACAAGTATCCCTTATCAATCACCCATTTTTGTGTATTACTGCTGATGACACTTTTAGTAGTTAGAGGGGGTCCTTTCCCTGGACACATGGATTCCCACAGACCTGAAGATGCTAAGGATAATTATATACAGTCCAACACTCAATCATATAAAATTCCACAATACAGATTAATAACAGTTTAAGAACCAATGTTAACATCTCATGTATGCCTTCAATTCCACTGTGCATACTCCTGATTTACATCACTTAAGAACTGGTACTTTTAAAGTGCACCGTTACTGTATAATTCTTTCCCCCTGTGCATTCTTTCCCACCATGTGCAAAAAATGTACCATTTCTGCATATCATGCTAATGGACTAATAGACCTTATTAAGTTCAGAAGTGGGTGCAGTTTGACTTCATTCTGACTTTTCTAACTTTTAAGTGATAGATCCTTACCATTCATGCTCATTTTCAATTTCATACTGCATTGATTTTTCATTAACCTGCTACTTTTAATTGTGCTAAGGAAGTCCAATTGCCCAAATCAGAATCAAGGTTAATTCAGGTTTACGATTATTATATATTATGTGTCATATAGATAAAATGATCATTATGCTCATTGTGACTTTGTCAGATGGGGATAGATTGACTGGTTTTGGTGGGTTTTTTATTTTTATATTTGTCTGGCTATTGCCAATAAGCTAAACTATGTATTTTATTGACTGACATTATTGGATACAATCTAGGCCTCTGACTGCAGCAAACATTTTGATTATTAAAATACTTTGAGATCATTCCGTATAGATCTTCATGTGAGAGGTTCTCTCCATGAACAAATCATACCCTTCTCACATGGGAAAAGTGGGTCAGACACGGTCATATCTCCTCCCTGACCCATACTCCACAGAGGAACCTGGGGCTCTGTACATGAAGACAGAGGAAGCTGAGGGAGCAGGGACCTTAGCCCAGAACTCTTTATATGACCTTCCCCCTGTCTCTCCTCTGCATGGTGGAACCACTTTCATGGGTGTGCCAAAGGGACAACCAATATGGAAAATACACTAGGAACAAGACTTTAATGGAGCCATGTTGCTAGGGAGTGAGGAAAGCTACAGAGCACAATGGATGTGCGAGGCCTCTGTGTGGATGACTTTCTCCAGTGTTTGAGAATCTTCAGGGTTTTGGGGCCAGACCCATTCTTCCACAGGAGGGAAGGAACAACCTTACTCCCAAAGGAATTTGGTAGGAACTCTGTAAGGGGAACCTTATGGAGTCTTCCTCGCCTTGAGAGGGCACAATCTGGGCCTGGATCCATTACATTTCTAAAAGCATCTCTCTAACTCAAGTTAACCTCAGAAATCCTAAACAATTCAGAAAGAGGGGAAGGACACTTCACACATGCATGTTATGGCAAAAGTGTCACTTGGTTTAATAATAGATCCTTATTTCACAGTAGTCCCAGAGTTACTCAAGTAGAAAAAAAAAATTGACCCCTCTGCACAGCAGGTAGAAGAGAAATAACATGATTCAATTTTCCTACAGAAATAACTCCTTTTTATGTGTGTAATGTTGCAGGCACACAGTTGTTCTGTTGCAACACGGCAAGAGTAAAACCCATCTTGCCTGGCACACAAGGATGAACGTTTTTTCTCCATATATGACACATTGCTGAAATATGAGGTGTAAGATTTTGCTGGAGAATAACACTTTTAACTATATTACGTGTTTTAAATCCCAACTGAATATAATATAACTTTACTAGCTCATTTCTCCTGAGGCATCAACACCATTTATCACTATTACTGCCATCTGGCATGTCTGAACTATTATGATCAGCATTTTATGTGGAAATGAAAGCATTCAGTATGGTCTCTCTTCACTAATGCTCTGAGGTCAGATACAATATTGCTAGAGGCAGTGAAGATGCACTTTTATCACACACTTGAGAGACAGCCATTTGACATATTTTATAGCTTTTTAGGTTAAGACCAGCCAAGCTTTTCCTTATTTGCACTGACCTGACATGGGGTCATTCTCTGTAATAACTATCTAAGATTCATTCAGATAAGTTCCCCCTATGTTGTAGTGCCCAAAAGGTCATAGGCGTCAAAAGTTTGGTGGCTAAAATCAATGTCTCAAACATTTTTGCTTCATAACGTTGTAGAGTCTGAAAAAGAACCTCCGTAGACCCAGTTAGGGTACTCATTTCTCTCAAGGGAGATTTTGTACATCTTATGTTTTTGGCGTGGACTTAATTTTCCTCATTTTCTCATTAAGAAATGCCATGGAATGTTAGTTGGTGACCTAACTGAGAAGTTCTTGTAGTTTGGTTTTAAAACCTGAATTCCAGCTTGTGAAGATATACAGCTGTTCATTTTACACTGTAAATTCATGAGTCACTGTCAATTTTCAAGCCTAGGTGATCCATCATCTGAAAAGCAGTGGTAGAACAGTATCTTATCTGCAACTCCCTTCACACCTTTGGTCAATTGCTCTAAGGCAGAGGAAGAATATTAAAATAAAGTATAGAGTTAATAACTCTCCTGAGATCACTGCTGAGCTCTTTAATTGCCTTAAGATTTATCACAATGTATACAATTTTAAGCTCAATTTTTCAGCCTAATAGAAAAAAAAAACCTAATTGTTGTTCTTCATACTACATAAAGTAAAATAATTTTGGTACAGTTAGCATAGCTTTGGACCCTGTGGATGTGTGGAAGCCCAGGGGTATAGCAGAGAGCTTATTCTCTTTCTTATACCACCTGCTTGCCACCACTAGGTCGATTAGTTGGAATTATCGGTGACACTATAACATTACTTGCAATTTCAGGACAAGGGTCAGAACTAGAGAATCCCCATTTCCTGACTTCATGCTCCAGTCTCAAATCACAAGAGCACATGTTCTCTTTCAAGGTAAATGCTTCTCTTTGGTCATAAAAGCTATGGCCACTGACACACTCAAAATGGTTCTAATCAGAAGAATGAGTATTAGAATGACATTGTGGATATCCATGTTTATTGACATTCAGTAATTTCATATGAAATCTACCGAGTTCCAAATAAAGAGCTGGATTCTGATATGTACTAGCTGGATACTGATATGTGCTCCCCCACTGGCCCCATTAACTTCAGTGGACCACTTGTGGACTAAAATACTATTCAACATGAGTAAGGAGACCACAGTCTACTCCAAAATTATATTTTTTTCTACCTGTAGCCTAACAAGTTTAGTCCAGAGACAGCCTGAAACTTAAGTATTATTTATTGAAAAATGGAAAGAAAGAAAAGTGAAAATGTGTTCATTTTAAAATTAACTAGCATGAGCTATAGTCAGGTGACCCCGTTTCAGTTTGCTTTCAGTGAGCAGTCAGTTGATCTAGCTTCCCTGGAAAAAATGTTTACGTTTAACCAAACAAGGAAGTGTAGCAATACCATGTGACTTATATCCTTCAATTCCACTTTAACTAAACCTCAGGTGATTGAGTGATGCACAAGCAAAAAGAACACAGATGACATTCAGGTCCTAGATTGTATTTCTGGGGCTGTGTGATGAGGCATCTGGCCCACATTGGCCGCTAGGGGGTTAACAGAGCCACGGGGAGGCTGTGTGAAAAGCAACCAATAGGGAGGAGGCTGTGAGAAGCAGCCAATCAGGGCCAGCCAGGCCCATATAAGGAGAGCAGTAAGGCAGAGCAGGATCAGTCACTCCCTGGAGCTTGAGGAGAGAGAACTAGAGGAGAGAGAACTAGATGCCTTGCTGGCTGAGGACAGCTAACACCCTGGACAGAGCAGTGCTTCAGACAGGGACCAGGGAAGCTAAAGCCAGCTCCTGGCTGGCTGCAGGGACATGCAGGCTGAGGCCCTGAGACAAGGGTGAAGAGGGTGCTGGGGCCACAGGGAAGTGACCCAGGGAAAGGTATGGAGGATTTTTAGGGGACACAACAAGTGGCTACTGTTTACAGGACACCTGGGCCGGGACTTGGAGTAGTGGACGGGCTTGGGTCCCCCACTCCCTCACTATTGGGGAAGTCGCCGGACAATTGGCTGAAGTGGCCACTAAGGCAAGTGACTACACAGCAGACTTCAGGTCCCCTGGAGGGGGGCAAGTACAGAGTGTGGCACGGCCGGAGGGCTGTGTCACTAAAGAGAACGCCACAGTCCTGGATGTGATGCGGGTCCCGGAGAAGAAATGATGGTGGCGAGTAATCCCAGCAGGGGATGCACTGGTGAGCAAAGCTAATCCCCGTGACAACCAGCAAGAGGCACCAGTGTGGTGAGTTCACGGCATCACAAGCTGCCAGATGTGGGATATATATATAGCTGTATTCTCCAGCCTGGGGTGCCTTTAACTGCTTTTCTGTGAGAATAACCACTCCTGGTCTGCTCTCACACAGCTTCCAGCATGAAAATTACTCCTAGCTATAACTGTATGAGTGCTATGGCCAGCCACTATTGAATTACACTGCAGAGCAATACCAGCAAATTCCCAGTTCCAGATTTTCTTCCAGAAATGTGCGTTTTGTATAGCCTAGTTCTTTCCTGCACAACACAATCTCATATAGTCTGCCATTATTAATAGAAAATGATATGCACAAATCCCATTATCTCAAACAGTTTCCCAAATACTTTAATCCAAGCACATTGGTTTAGATTAAACAATAAAATAAGTTTAATGACAGAAAGATAGATTTTAAGTGACTACAGATAATGAGGCATAAAAGTCAGAATTGGTTAAAACAAAATATAAGGTAAAACACAGCTAGTATGTAACACACCTTTTGCTTTGAATTCTCTTAGCTTGTTATGTCTCACCACATGCTTCAGCAATCTTACCAGCTGAATTCTTTTCTGCCAGAATCCCTCTCCAGTCCAATGATGCTTCCTTCATCCTTCAAGTGTTGTCGATGTTGTGAGTAGAGATGAAGGGAGAGATATTTTGGAACATCTGTTCCCCTTTTTTATAGTTTTCTTTTCCTTTGAAAATCATCTCCAGCTGAGGTTCTGGAGACAGCAACTCTGTGGGGATGAGAACCTCCAGCTGTTTCTTTGCCAAAATGTAGATTTCTCACTCACTCTCACTTTCTCCCGCTGAAGAATGACTGCTTAACCAAATGATAGTCTATTTGATTTTGTTGACACCTGACTGAGGCATCAGTTTGCCTTTTGTCTCTGAAGAACTGGTTTGTGCCCACTTTTCTAAACTTGGAACATTTCTCAGTAATGTCATACAGTAGAATTTTATAACTTTGCATACAACTTTGACACATTTTACCAGGACAACAATGATCAGCAAATTATGAGTTTTCAAATGATACATCACAAGGCATTCTTTGAACAAAATTTATCATAGTCTTGTAAAAAGTCTTGTATACAGACTGTCATAATGACAATATGCAGCAAACCTAATGATGACATTTTTGCACAGTGACTTTTCGGAGTAGAACTGATGGACATTCCCACAGGTATTTCATTGGGACATGGCCAACTTTTCATCAAAAAAAATACAGCTCCTCAGAAACTTTCATTAAAAACAACAAAACAAAATCCCTGTAATCTAGAAGTATATTTAAGGCAGGGGTTCTCAAACTAGGGGTCATGATCCCCCGGGGTCGCAAGATTATTATGTGAGGTTGCGAGCTGTTAGCCCCCGTGTATGCCGATAAGGGTGGGGAAGATTGTCACAGCCTAAAATATTTTCAAAGGAGGTCCCAGCAAAAAAATTTTGAGAACCTCTGATTTAAGGGGCTTGATGGGGTGGCATGTGCTGAGCACTGGAGATTTTTTGTTCTGTTTTTTTCTTAGGCATGAGTTAGAGAGCTGCTGGGGCGAGGGAGCCTATGAATGTAAAGGAAAACCATATTAAGCAATTCAGAGCAATTAACAGAAACAGACATCTGGGCTTGATATTTGATCTGGTGGTCTCTGACTGTGTTGCATATTGTCTCTGTCATGCAGCAAATAGCACTGCACAGCAATGACAATAAAACAATTTTCATTGTTACTTCTTTTTAACTTTCTGTAGTGATGCCATCTTCTAAGCCTTAGCTCCTTGAGAAGAAAGCTTATAAATATAGTGATAACACATTTTGTTATCCTATACTTGCTATTTTGCTTTTATACCTTCTCCTTCTCAGATTGCTCCTTTCCCCTTCTTTTTACAGGAAAAGTAGCATTGGTGGTAATAAGAGGTACATACAAGGCTGTGTTGGAGGTAATTAGCTTGGGTACCAAAAATACAAGTCTTCTAAAGTTAGGCCAATGCTGATAGCTTTTGAAAATTTTCTCCAATTAACTATCCTTTATATTTTCTCCAATTAACTATCTAGATATAAATATGTTAAGTAAATGCAAGCTGAGTAGTTATTGATGCAAAACATTTTCTATTATAATCTTCTGTTTTACTTTCTGAAACTTTCATTTTGGGTTTCACATTTTCAAGGCTTTGTCTCTGTCAGAGGGTGAATTTTATTTGAAAAGTTTGAATAAAATCCCTTTATCTGTTTAAATTAGAGTGGATTTGTCATGGGGCGTAGGTACCTCATGCTGGCACAGCAACCAAGGTGTTAATGCAGACACTGCAAGCCAATGCTGATTGACAGCCTGACAATAGCTGGGAGGATAAAAGGACTATGAAACAGTGGGGAGGGCAGCTACCAGAGGAGCGAGCATGCTGGAGAAGGGGACTCCTGCCAGCAAACTGCTGAAAGCAGCTCAGAGACAGCAGCCTAGGAGGGGAGGACCAGAAGAGCCTACAGAAACCAGTGGGAGGTAGGAAGGAGCTCAGGGTACAGGGAGTATTCAAATCCTGATTCAGCTTCAGGGCCCTGAACTGGAACCCAGTGGAGTGGGTGGGTCTGGGTTCCCCTGAGGGACTTAGGAACGGAAGGGGTTTTCAGACTTTCTGGGCAACATTAGTTGGCTGACAGCTCTGCCAGACTGGGTGAACTCAGGTGCAATGCTCCTTCTGGCCAGAGGGGATGTCATTGCACTGACACACCAGCTCACAAGATTGAAAATTGGTTAAAAATTAGCTTAATGATTTTATCTAGGTGATAGTTTGGAAACAGCTGTATCTTTCAACTTGAAATCTGGCATAAACGGAAGGCCTGAGGTTTCCATTGACTTCAGTCAGCTCATTATGCTCATCAGCTCATTATGCAGTACAAGTACCTCAAGTTTCTTCCAGTTTGAAAGAGAACCAGTTCCAGCAGTATTCCTCATTTAAATATTGGCATAATCTTTCATCCTAGTGTATTTAAAAAGGAAAAACTTTTTAAGTTTCAGGAAACTTAGCTGTGATTAACTGAAAATCTGCCTGAATGCAGGTGCAGCAGGAAATGCTGCTAAAGTGGGATTACAGTTAGAACCGTGGATGTGCTGCATACGTATGCAAAGGTTGCTAAATTTCAGAGTGAATTAGTCCCCTTAATTTTTGTAAACTAGACAACTGTGGTAAAGTGTCACAGAATCCAGAATATTATAATACATCTTGTGTGCTTTCTCATGAGGGTTGGGTATCTCTGGGCAGTGCAAAAGTAAGATTAAATAATGCATCTATTATGGCTACTGTCTGAGGGTGGGGCAACAAGCCAAATTCAACAATACTGCCACTGCATATGAAATTACAGGCAATACCTATGCATTTACGATTACCCAAGATCATGAACATGGGAGTTTGCATTTAGGACAGATTATGACTACAGCTGATGTTCAGCTAATTACTATTTTTAACCATTTCCATAGCAACCAATAAGGTTTCACAAACTAAGGATTATGACATATTTTGATGTCTTCTAAGCCTTGCTGCCACATTCAGGCAAATACTATGTTTAAATTTCCACTAGAATAACTGCACTCAGCTGTAAGAATGAATGATGGAAAATGGTCATCCTTCCTTTGGCTTGTCCAAAATGCCACAGGTCCTGCCGAACCAGAGCCCTGTGACCTAGCAGTCACCTTGTTATCCACACATACAAAGAACCTCATATAGAGTATTCTATGCTTATTGCATAAATATTCTGCTCTGGGTAGTGTCTCCCAATTTGGAGTCATTTTCAAGTTGTCTGAGCTTTTCTCCCTTAAACTGTGGGAAGCTATTTTAAAAACTCAAGAGCCAATCTATATGAAAAGTTGTATGGTTAAATAACTGATTGTAAAGTCTTAGAGTATTCACTTTTGATAACACACTCATAACTAGCCTTGCAATACCAGAAACATTTAAATAAAAGCTGTATTTTCATAATTAAGAAGTTAACCACATTTCTTGGAGTGAACTTCAAGTAATATGAGTAATTGCTCTTCCTTCCTTTAAATTTTTCAGGAGAACAATTTGTTCTAATTTATTTTGCCAAAATATAGTGCAAATTGTGCATTCAAAATGCATGTCAAAAATATTAATTGATAAACAATACTTGGATATAATAAAAATAAATCTAGTCAGAGGAAAAATCTTCCTCCTGGGCCAAACCCTAAGACATACAGAGCTTATGTAGCTTCCATTGAGATTAGTGAAAGTACTCAGCATCTCTCAGGATTTTTCCCAAGAAATAGGAAGAAGGAAACAACCACATGTGATGAATGCTAGTCACATACCTTAACACATTGCTAGAATGTTCTCAGATAGCACCGTGATGAGCATGCTATAAGCACATGAATAAAATTGGGTCCAATATCTTTAGAAGAAGTATGTGTATTTAACTCTGTGTCCCAAGGCAAATGGGAAGAATTATTAAAAGCCTTTCCTTGTTGCTAATGCAATTGATAAACATCAGCAATATTATTCCTCAGTGGAGATTTTGTAACTGATTTAAATCAGTCACTGGTGTATCAGATCTCCAAGTGGGGTTTAAACACTTTTCTCTTTGTATATATTGAAATATATTTCCAAGAGCCAGATCAAATCTCTTACAGTTGTGCAAAAGTAATAACTAGTGTTATAAAACAAATCTTATGTCTAAAATATTCCTTTTTCTTGCCAAAAGTGAACTGTCACTTCTTAAGTTTACTGGGAACCATGATATTATGCCAAACAGGAGAACAGAGAATGTGATTTAATTTTACAGTATCTGGAAGGCTGTATCTATCATCACTATCCTTGCATCATCCCTTGGTACTATGTAGCATATCTTACATAATTCTTAGTGGCATGCTTACTAATACCTACTTTGCTATGATGCTCACCAAAAAAAAAATGCATCAAGTAGGCTTCTTGTGTACTGATACTACTGCCTATCATGCTGATGAATGTTGTGTTTGTTTCCCTGTACTCCCCCATCTGTCTGTCTCTACGCATCTGTTGTCTCTTGTCTTATATTTAGATTGTAAATTCTTTGTGACAGGGATACCCCCATCCATATGACCAAATTGGCTTCTACTCCTTCTACAAGGAGACTGAGTGCACAATGAAAGAGGGATACCATAAAAACTCCACTCTTATCCCACCATCCATCCATCTATTAGTCCACCGATCCATTCATTTATAGCCTATTCATGGTAATTGAATGACTTATAAGTTTTTAAACATTTACCAAGTACCTTAGGGTTAAAATTTCACCAGTCACTGACATTTCTATGTCAAAGCAAATCTGAAGGAGTCCGTTCACTTCCAATTTCCTCCAAATGGAAAAGCAGGGGTTAGTTCACAAAACCCATTAGTAACCAAACTCTGCAGTATCTGCGTATCTCTGCCCAACCCATTGCTTTATCCTCCTACTAGTGCACTGATTATCCCCCAGATTGCTGCTCCTCTATCTTCTGCTATTAGTGTGTGACTTCCGACTTTTAGTCAATGGAGCCAGGGACATGTTTGAATCAGCATCAGTTCTAAAAAGGTGGAATACACAAGGACAGCCCTAGAATTAATGTTCCCACATCATTAAAATCTTGAAATAGAGCCTGCAAATAGGTAGGAAGGTAAAACATCACTCTACAATTGGCTATACTTCTTGTTAGAGTAATGATGAACATTAGATGTTGCTAAGAGTTTCCTTTTAGACGAATTAAATGAATCAAAAGTCATATCTCTCTATTTTACCTAACCTCTCTAGGCATTTATACCATGCTCATCTTCACAGTGGTATTGAGCACTAGTTCCTTTGACAATGAAAAGATAAGTTTCTGCTGAAAGTTTTAGATAAAAAATTCAAAAATAGTTTCTTCTTTTGAAAATATTACTGCTATAATTAAGAGAAAATCAGTATTTGTACAGATTATTTGCCACTGTAGGTGTCAGTTGTACAAGCCAGATTATTCACTTATTCTTTTTCTTTCTCGCTTACTATTTGCAGAATGATGACATCATGTTTGGCCCTATACAAGATATAAAGGAAGAACCAGTCCTTGCCCTGAGATGCTTACAATTGCTATCACCTAGTTAAAACAAAAATAATTGTAAAATGCAAAAGAGATGTCTGCTGTGTTAAGATAACTAATTGTGGTCTGGGGAGTTAGAAAAATAACTCACTATGAAAATCTAAACTCTTCTGAACCTGAGAAGAGATCAGGAATTCTATAAGCATTCCAACTGTTGAAATAACCATCCCCTAGTATAATCTTCCAGTCCAGAAAAACTTGCCACCCAGCTCAGAAAAAAACAAACAACAAAGCTGAAAAACCTCATTCTCTTAGACCAGATAGTCTTCAAAAATGGAGACATGGTTCAGTCATTATGAGAAGAGTTTAAAAGGTTTACATATAAAGGTTTTCTTATAAACTCAGCAGACATTCTCCTCTATTACCCTAGCATCAGATTGAGAGAATACCTTGGGCATACTTGTTAGCAGTATTTCACCCTATGGAAGTGGGGGGAAATATACACTGGATTAAAGCACTTGACTCCTCAATAATGTTGGTGATTAACTTAAATTTGAAGCCTTTCACACCAAAGAGGAAGTAGACAAGGATACTGGGACAAAGAATAGTTGGATAAAAGCAACCAGGAAGTTTAGTCAGTGTTCAATCCCATTGCTTAGTGTAATGCTCAATAACACATAGATATAATGCACAACTATGAGTGGGGAATAAGAGGGGACAAGGAAAAACAAACTCTATATGGTGATAGTCTTTTATACTACAAATCTAGACAGACACTCCAGGTCTTTAAAACAAAGGATATGTCTACACTGAGGCAGCAAAGTCGCCACTGTCAGATCAACCTTTCTGGATCGATTGAGAGGTCAGTGAAGACCCGCTCAATCAATCCAGAAGTCGACGCTGCAAAACCACCCCCTCAAGTGGCACAATGCAGTGAAGATGCCATGCAGAAAGGAAGCACAGCAGTCGACGGGAGTTACGCAAGCTATGCAGAGATCTGCAAAGATCTGCGTAGCTTGCGTAACTCCCATTGACTGCCTCTGAATCACCAGGTAAGTGTAGACCAGGCCAGAAAGTCAGTTTGTTTGCCTGTTATAAGGTAGACAACTACAAAAGGGAGGTTATACTATTCTGCTACATTACAGTTCCTGTAAATGGAGCAGAGATGACTGCTGATGTGTTAAGAGTAATAGGACAACCAGACACTGAGTCATTATGTGACAAAATTATTCACAAGTTATTTGGACCAAACTAAAAAAAGATGGTCCATACTGCCTCTAATTTTTTCAGGCAAAGCTGAAATAATTAAAAAGAATGTCCTCGTAAAATTCCCAATCTTATCCTAATATCTACCCTTTAAAATTTCCAGAAATATTTTTTCAACCTCTGGATACACATTTTCAAATTTACTGGAGGAATTAAAATGAGCAGAAATTATCAGAATTAAAGATAAATGTCTTCAGGATACCATAGAATCATGGAAGAGTGGTTCTCTTCAAATTTCACCATATGCTATGAGGCAATCTAACTGAAATATTTAATTGCCTGCATTTTTGATACCCATATACAACATCGTTATACTAGTCCCATGAGATCAGTATGCTTTACAAATTCTATGATGGGAACAGGATAATTTGACGCATTTAGATTAGTTTTTTGAGGTCTCAGATCTGAAATCATTTGAACAATTACCACAATATACAATCCCCAGTTTCAGTTCTTCCTCTTCCCACAGTACTGCCTTTGCAGATCAGATGGGGAATACATATTACTGCCAATATACCTTGCAAGGTACCCTCAAATGGGCAGATCTAAAGGATTAATTGACAAACCTAATGCAGCCACAAATTATGATGAAATAGGTAAATATGTTACACCACTAAATGCTGCTTTTTCATGGGATTTAGGGAGAAACAGGTTGAGAATTTGAAAGTGGAAAGCAGCTTGCATGGAAGTGGCCATGAAATGATGGAGCCCATGATTCTAAAGAATAATGAGGAAAAACAGAACATTAAAGATCATGGATTTTAAGAAGACAGACTTTAGCAAACTCAGGGAGTTGGTAACTAAGATACAATGGGAAACAAATCTAAGGGATTGGCAGTTCAAGAGAGCTGGCAGTTTTTCAAAGAGACATTATTAAAGGCACAAGAGCAGAGCATAGGAAAGATAGAAAGTATGGCAGGAGACCACTCTGGCTTAACCAGGAGATCTTCAATGATCTGAAATTCAAAAAAAGAGTCCTACAAAAAATAGGTCAAATTACAAAGGCTGAATGTAAACAAATAACACAAGTATGTAGGAACAAAATTAGAAAGACCAAAGCACAAAACGAGATTAAATTAGCTAGCAACATCAAGGGTAACAAGAAAACATTCTACAAATATATTATAAGCAAGAGGAAGACCCAAGGACAGAGTAGTCCTATTACTCAATGAGGGGGGAAAAACAATAACAGAAAATATGGAAATGACAGAAGTGCTAAATGATGTTTTTGCTTCAGTTTTCACTAAAAAGTTTAGTAGCAATTGGATGTCTAATTTAATTAATGCCATTGAACACGAGGTAGGACCAAAGGCTAAAATAGGGAAATAAGTTAAAAATTACTTAGACAAGTTAGATGTCTTCAAGTCACCAGGGCCTGATGAAATACATCCTGGAATACTCAAGGAGCTAACTGAGGAGATATCTGAGCCATTGGCGATTACCTTCAAAAAGTCATGGAAGATAGGAGAGATTCCAGGGGACTAGAAAGGGCAAATATAGTGCCAATCTATTAAAAGGGGAATTAGGACAACCCAGGATTAAAGACCAGTCACCTTAACTTCAGTAGCTGGAAAGATAATGGAGAAAATAATTAAGCAATTAATTTGAAAACACCTAGAAGATAATAAGGTGATAAGCAATAGTCAGCATGGATTTGTCAAGAACAAATCATGTCAAACCAACCTAATAGCTTTCATTGATATGGTAACAAACCTTGTGGATGGGTGGAAATGGCAGATGTAGTATATCTTGACTTTAGTAAGGCTTTTGATGTTGTCTCAAATGACATTCTCATAAACAAACCAGGGAAACGTAACCTAGATGGAACTATTAGAATGGGGTGCATAACCGGTTGGAAAATCATTTCCAGAGAGTAGTTATCTGTGGTTCGCAGTCAAGATGGAAAAGCATATTGAGTGGGGTCCTGCAGGGATCAGTTCTGGGTCTGGTTCTGTTTGAGATCTTGATAGAGCGTACACTTATAAAGTTTGCAGACGATACCAAGCTGGGCAGGGTTGCAAGTGCTTTGGAGGATAGGATTAAAATTCAAAATGATCTGGACAAACTGGAGAAATGGTTTGAAGTAAATAGGAGGAAATTCAATAAGGACAAATGCAAAGTACTCCACTTAGGAAGGAACAATCAGTTGCACACATACAAAACAAGGAGTGCAGAGGAAGAATGCTGTGGAAAAGGATCTGCGGGTTATAGTGGATTGCAAGTTAAATATGAGTCAATAGTGTAATACTGCTGGAAAAAAAAGCAAACACCATTTTGGGATGAATTAGCACAAGTGTAAGCAAGACACAAAAAGTAATTCTTCTGCTCTACTCCACACTGATCAGGCCTCAACCGGAGTATTGTGTCCTGTTCTAGGTTCCACATTTCAGGAAAGATGTGGAAAAATTGGAGAAAGTCTAGAGAAGAACCACAAAAAATCATTAAAGGTCTAGAAAACATGATCTATGAGGGAAGATTGAAAAAACTGGGTTTCTTTAGTCTGGCGAACAGAAGACTGAGTGGGAATATAATAATAGTATTCAAGTACATAGAAGGTTGTTACAAGGATGAGGGAGAAAAATAGTTCTCATTAACCTACAAGGAAAGGACAAGAGGCCCTAAATAACGTTTATTTAAAATACAAGGTCTCTTGGACTCCTTTCCCCCTCAGATTAGCCTTTCAGGGAATCCTGCCCATCAGTCCCTGAGAGAGTCAAAATCTGCTTTTCTGAAGTCCAGGGTCCATATTCTGCTGTTCTCCCTTTTTTCCTTTTCTCAGGATCCTGAACTCTACCATCTCATGGTCACTGCTGCCCAGGTTGCCATCCACTTCTACTTCCCCTACTAATTCTTCCCTGTTTGTAAGTAGGTCAAAAGGATCATGGCCCCTCGTTGGTTCTTCCAATACTTGCATCAGGAAGTTGTCCCCAACACTCTCCAAAAACTTCCTGGATTGTCTGTGCACTGCTGTATTGCTCTCCCAGCAGATGTCAAGGTGATTGAAGTCCCCCATGTGCACCAGGGCCTGTGATCTGGAAATTTCCGTTAGTTGTCACGTAATAACAGTTACATGAGGAAAATACCTGGAAAATGTCTAGTAAGGATAGAAGTTTTTGGAATGGATGACTGAAGGTCATCCTTTAACATGCTTAAATTAAAGTCAAACCTCTATACTAGTACAGAGCATATCATTTTTATTACTTCCTTACAAGTTTATCATGACAAAAATACATCCTTAGTTAAAACTGAAATATCAGTGGATAATTGTATATGTATTTATACCTTGTCATTGGACAATGATGAAAATCAGTTGTGTAATTTACCATGTATGGCCATTTAGGAAGTTAATAGAAGTTATCCCAGGGATAAATCTGGCCCTCAATTTTTTTAGTTGGTGAATACAGATGTAAAGTTAACAGGACAATTTTATTAATTAAATCAAGATGTCAAATGCCTTTCATAACCAAATGGTATGCTGATGTGCAGAAGCATTCAGATGACTGACTTTTCCTTATTTTATAGTGGACAAGCTGAACAATGTTCAGTGAGCATAAAGAAAATGGAAACATTATTGCCATAAAACTGTCAAAAAAACCAGACATATTTGCAAGTATCGAGGAACAGGGAACATTTTGAACAAAATCAAAGAAACCTAACCAAGAAAGCCTTGAGATATGTAACAAACAAATGACAAAAGTATCACAGACAAAAGGACATGACTGCATTAATGTCATAGCTGATTTTGGACTTAATTGTGCTCCCAGATTTTGCCTTTTCCTTCACTGAGAGCAGGACTGGATTTCCTGTGTCACTTCAAAAATGCTTGGTCTCCATCACTGGCAGGGACTTGAAAAGTAGATGTAATTTACAATTCCACACAGCAGCCGATATATAGTACTATCAAAGCTTCAAGTACAAATCATAGCTTACTTACCTCTCAAGGTCTTTTCCCTGGATTTCTGATCAGTGACAATAGTGCTAATAGTATACGAGCAGTGTGAAATGGCCTATTCACATACAAAGGATATTTTAAACAGGGTATGAAGCGGCTAGTGTATGGGGAATTTTGAAGAAGTACTGCATTATTAGTTATTAGTTATGATTATGTTTATTATTATTTTCTAGCAAATCATGCTAGACAGGCACCCATTTTAGACCCTCAGTAAAGGTCCACACAACAAGAGAGGCATTATGAGCAGGCAGCCTGGCAGGACACACCCACAGTCACTTTCTGAGAGTGGAACCAATGGGAGTTCAGAGGGATACATTTATAAATAAAAAGAGTGGAAGCTAGACTGGAGAACTTAGTGGTAGAACATCAGTGTCTGCTAAAAAGAGTGAGTTCTACGGACTGCACTGGTTTTGTGGGGTTTTGATTGTTGGCTCCCTCACTCCACTTGAGAAGAAGGGGACTAGAATTTGATGCAGGCTGTCAAAATTGTAGACTGATACTGAAGGGGAGTTTGAAGGAGACTGTGGGATCATCATTTGTTTCTTAACTTTAAGAATGTAGTATGCTCTTAGAGGGTTTGGACACCAATCCATGGAGACAGAACGGTAAATCTGCCCACAGGGGAGCCATATGGGCAGGCAGTTATGTAAGTGTGCACATTGAATTTGCATTTGAACTTGTGGTAGTAATAAGTACTAAAACTTGAAAAACATGCCCTGACAGTGTTATCTTTAAAAAATTGTTATTGAGACTATTCACAATTGTTATGTACAGTATATAAAGAGATTTAGTAAATGTTTTTCCTTTCGAGATTTAGCATCCCTTTTCTTTTCTCAGAGATTTAACACTATATAAAATAGAGCTTGCTCTCTCCCTCTTGATGCTCCTCCCTCCATCTGTTTATCTATATATAATCTCAAAGCCTGAAAAGACTGAACTCTAGTCTGTACCTCAGCAGAGAGGAAAATTGAGTTACAAGATAGGGGGAAAATATTATACCTAATATTAACATAGTGCTTTTCCCCAAACCTGTTACATTTTCTCCCATCCCTTTGTCTGTCTTATGTTTTTAGATTGTAAGTGCTTCAGAATATGGATTGTATTTTACTGTGAGTTTCTACAGTGCCTAGAAGAATGGGCTCCCCATCTTGGTTGGAAATTAAAGGTGCTACCATAATACAAACAGACAGTGCATAAAGATAGACCATATTTTCTAAATGGAGGTAACTAAAGTTACCTAAAGCCATATCTAGGAACCCGAAGAAGTGATCTGATTGTGAGAGGTGAGAGATCTCCACAGCTCTCTGACTCCAGTGGGAGTTGTCTCCAACACCATACAGAATGCAACCAAAACTTTGCAAGCTTACATCTATGGCTACGTCTACACTTGGGGATATGATTTCTGGCTCATGTAGCCATATTTGCACTAGGTCTCATTGAGCTAGTGTTCTAAAAACAGTAGTGTGGCCATGGTAGCATGCACAGCAGTGGCCTGGACTAGCCACCCCTAAAACACACCCATGGATCTGGGATGGTTTTTACTTTGTGGCCACTGCTGTAGCCCGTTTTGCTGCTCACCACTACTCTTGCTACCATGGCTACACTTCTATTTTTAGTGCACTAGCTTGATGAGAGCTAACGTGAGTATGTCTATGTAAACTGGGTGTCACACCACAGCTCCAAGTGTAGATGTAGCCTAAGAGCATCAAACAGTGCTTATAAATGCACACACAGAATATGCAAAGGAAAGGAAAATATTTCAATGTTTTAGCAGCAGGAGAACTTTGGTGGAGCCCTATGAAATACCTTCCATCTCGTCAAAACCAATTAAATTAATTCTTGCCAGACTTACTAAAATATGTAATAATCCACTTACCTGGTGGTTTTGTGCACATGAACAAATATCCCCAGCCCATGCAGTAGTTATGTACACAAATGTATGGGGTGAGATCTTCACACCTGCTCCAGCAATTTTACATCAGAGAAGAGAGCACGCACTGCATAAAGTGGCCCTAGAAGTCCTGGTTGGGGGAGTTTTCTTTCACTGCAGTCACTGAGGAAGACAGACGTAAGTATGCCTTTAAGTATCTATCCACGTGCCCTAGCACAGGAGGCATAGCAGAGGCAGGAGGGCTTGTTGGCAGGGCTTCAGTCCATAGTGCTGCAGAGATTCCAGGCAGCATGGCTGCCCATGAAGTAGCCCAGGGAGGCTGCTGTAACTTACACAGGACCACAAGTCTGTCTGAGGTACAGAGGGGCCCTCTCCAGCCCCCAGTAAGTCCCAGGATTGGGAGGATGAAAAGAGCCACTGTAACTGCCCCCTGCCTCTTGCTCTGCGTTCTGCTCCTAAGGGTGCTGCACAGAATCTCTCACTGTGGGTCTATTGTATGTAAGTGAGAGAGAGAGCTGAAAGCTACAAAAAACTCTTAACTACCTGAAACCTGGAGGCAGGTGAAGTTAACCCTCCGGACCAATAAAATAGAATTTCTCATTTATCCAGGGAGAGATTTTCAGAAGAGCTTAAGAGTATGTCTACACTGCAATTAAAAACTTGCCAGCTGACTTATGCTTGGGCTAAGGAGCTATTTAATTGCAGTGTAGATGCTTGGGCTTGGGCTGGAGCCTGGGCTCTAGGACTCTAACATCTACATTGCAATTATACAGCCCATTAACCCAAGCCCTGCGAGTTTGAGTCAGCTGGCATGGGCCATCCATGGGTGTCTAATTGCAGTGTGAACATACCCTATGAAACATCACTTGATCTGATAGGTCTCAAAATGTAATTGTAAATGGGGAATTGTCATCAAGTGGATGTGTTTCCAGTGGTGTCCTGCAGGGATTGGTTCTTGGCCCTGTGCTATTTCAGATCTTAATCAATGACCTGGAAGAAAACACAAAACCATCACTGATAAAGATTGCAGATGACACAAATTGGGTGAATGGTAAATAATGAAGACGACAGGTCACTGATACAGAGCAATCTGAATCGCTTGGTAAACTGGGTGAAAGTAAACACTGAGTTTTAATATGGCTAACTGTAAATGTATACATGTAGGAGCAAAGGGTATAGCTCATACTTCGGGAATAGGAGACTCTATCCTGGGAAACAGTGATTCTGAAAAAGATTTGGGGATCATGGTGGCCAACAGAGCTAATGAAATCCTGGAATATGGATAGGTATGTTATATGTCCATGTCCAAACACTTGTGTTGTGTTATTGGGCTATCCCCCAGACAGATTAGTGTCAGCACTGATGACTCATTGAGGGCTATTATCTTTACAAGGAGCCCAGAGAGAGAAGCCAGGACTTCACTGCACACTTTGAGTCACCAGGAAATGTAGAGACATGCCTGTGGTTAGGGGGTCTGCGTGCCCTTGCCCTGCCCATATGCTGTGGGCTTGTGTTTGAAACAAGCCACATGGCAGACTAGAGGCTATAAAATGCAGCTTCACCAGATCCATATTGTCTTCATTCTTGCTTAATATATCTGTTTTAACTCATCTGCAACAGGAACTGTGAAACAGAAGACTGAGACCCATCCAGGTACTGGATGTGCACCAAAGGTTCTATACAAGCCTGCAAACTCCACTATTCTACTGGATACCTGATGTATATGGACTTTCAAATCATTTGTATGTATCTGATTGCTTTAATCATATAACACCTCTCACCTTGTTTGTTTCTTTCCTTTTATAATAAACCTTTAGTCTTAGTTACTAAAGCAGCGACTCTCAACCTTTTTTTCCCCAGTACCAGTCGGGTCAGGTCAAGTACCACTAGTCCTGACCCGAGTGGTTCTCGAGAAAAAAAAAAGGGGGAGCAGTACTCTCCGCCGAATCCTGGCCGCCGTTGCGCAAATTTCGGCGGCAGGATTTAAACCACAGAGACATGCGGAGCCGGCAGGGTTGCCTGTGCCTAAACCCTGCAGCAGGAAGGAATTTAGGCGGCAGCAGGGGGGGGTGGGGGGGAATCGGCGGCAGTAGAAGACGCTTATTCGGCGGCAGGGGGGGATTTCGGCGGCAGCAGGGTTGCAGCCGCAGGTATGATACGCATCTTCGGGGTGGGGGGGGGTTCGGCGGCGGCGGCGGGGGAAAATTCGGCGGCGGCAGCAGGGTACGTCGCGCGTACCACCAACCCGTCCTCCAAGTACCACCGGGGGTACGCGTACCACCGGTTGAGAACCCCTGTACTAAAGGATTGGCTGGCAGCATGGTATTTTGGGTAAGATCCAAACTCATATTGATCTGGCAAATGTGGCTGAGTCTGACCCTTTGGGGTCAGGAGAACATTTTGGTAAAGGGAATAGAGTTTTAATAACTTGTCCCTATACTCAACCTAGTGACTGATAGCCTGAGACTGAAATGCAATAAAGGGGCTGTGTAGCTTCTTGATGGCCAGTGTGGGGAATCAGAAGCACTGTTTGTGTTGTGACTGGTTGGTGAATTTACTGAAGTGTTAGCCACCAGTTTGGGAGAATCTGCTCTCCTTTTTCAGTCTGCCCTGGCCTTGGCATTTTTAGGTGGCTACCCTAGGCACAGATGGGTCACAACCTATCCATGACTTATACTCAAAATAAATCTTAACCTTAGTTATATAAGGAGTCAGACTAGATGATGACAGTGGTCTTTTCTGGCCTTGGAATCTGAGTCTAAAGAAGACTGGATAAGAAAATGGCTCAACATTAGTTTAACTTTATTCTTACTTTCTCTCTACTACATGTCAAACAGGACTTTTAAGCAGATACTGATATACACCAGCAAAATTTTTGTTCAAATTTTCTCCTTTGGCTGAAAATTAGTAATGTGAGTTTCCCCTGAGTCCTCTTTCACCTACTTTCTGTTCTTGCAATCAAATTTCTCCACTCTGCAGAGACTACTTCAGTTACTTTACATTTTTCCATTTTTTCCTCAGTTGAAGTGCACTTAATAGAGTCAGATACTCATCCACTCCTATCTACTTCATAAAACCTAAAATAAAAATGGTGGCTCTTTTTAAATCTTCTGTCCACTGGAAGAATTCTGAACCTCCTCAGTGACTGGAGCAAGAAATTGCTATAATACTTATTTTGGAAAAAATAATGGCAGCTACAAATGGCATCTTTGACCAATTTTATTTACTTGTAATTGTTACAATATACTTTTTCTCAAGTGCCTGTGCTACTTTCTGCTTTGTATGATGACTTCTGTCACTTTCTCTCTATCTTCCTTCTTTCCTCTTTTTTTTTTTTTTTTTTCCACTTCCTCATTTCCCCTTTTCTCTATTGTCTTTTATCTGTTACCCTTGGAGATAATTCTGTGCTCCTAAACATTTAAACAAATTAAATTATATGTATAATGTCTAATTAGTTATTTTGTTATTTAGGATCAGGATAAATCAGGATACAGTTGCAACACTAGCAATATTTTTATTTAATATTAGATGTCTAAACAAAATTGCTCCATGTAATTTTTATTCACTGAGTTTGTCTTATTCTTGTTTTATTTCTAAATTTGCATGCTTGTATCATGGAAAGTGAAGACTTTGAAACAACAGATTATCATGGAATGGATATTCAAAATGTAAAAACTGCTTAAATCAAAAAATTACCCAGTAAGTTCACTGAACAACACAGATACCATTAAAATGCAGGGAGGGGGGTTCTTCCTAATTTTTTTAATTTTTTTTTTCTATTTAGTTCTTATGAAAGTGCTGGCAAGGCAGTCCTGTAATCTGAAGTTATTTTGGAAAAAACACAGAACATGTACAGCATAGGTAGGCAAAGTATAAATCTTTCTTACTGTGCTCCAGAAATATCCTCAAACATGAACTGGTGGTACGACCTCCGTAGGATAGTTGGAGGATAGTTCAGCCTTCTTGCTAGTTCAGTTTTGGGTCTTTTCACTGAGGCTGCCAAAAATGTTGCCAATGAGTACCAATTGTGGGGGGCAGATTTTATCGTGTGAACAACTATATTTTAGGGATTGGACTGAGACCACCAAATTCATTTTGCATAAAGCAATAAGCAGAAATGAGTACACTCCAGTAATCCAGAGAATTGTAGGACTGGAAGGGACTTCGAGAGGTCATCCAGTCCAATCATCTGCATTCAAGGCAGGACTAAGTATTATCTAGACTGTAGGAAGGTGCGGTGGCCTTCCTCTGAGCTGGGGCCCAAAGAAGGGCCACAACCGCGGGGTGGGACAGTAAAAGGGCCGGCCGCCCAGTCTGCCCAGCAACCGGAAGGCCGGCAAGCGATAGGTCCGTCCTGCCGCCCAATCCAGCCCCAGAGGGGCGGAGCCTCAGCCAGGGCTGAGAGTATAAAACACAGGTCCCACAGGTCAGAAGGGAGGAAGCTCCTGCTGGAGGCAGACATATTGCCCTGCCAGCAGAGGCCTAGGCCTGAGCAGAGCCTCCGACCACCTCCGGCCCGACCTGGAGACTGGGTGGGGCCTTCAAGGAGCTGGACCAGGCAACCTGGCCAGAGGGACTGGGTCGAGGTACCCGGACCCCGGGATTAGGCAGAGCCCCCGCAGCAATCCGTGTGGAGCATAGCCCCTGAGGCCGGACAGGACCTGGAGGAGTTGCCGGCCGCCGAGCCCCCTGACTTGGGACAGGATCTGGATGAGCTGCCGGAAGACGAGCCATTCCCTGCACACAATGACTTAGAGGAGCTGACCCTCGAGGAGGAGCTCCCTGCATTGCCACCCGTGGATGAGGAGGGACTGGCAGGCCTACCCTGGACGGAGTGTCCCAGCGACCCTGAGGAGGCAGATACCTGGGGATACAGTGAGGAAGTGGCCCAGGGACAGCCATAGTTAGTGGCTGGGACAGGGGTAAGCCCCGTCGGTGTGTTGCGGCGGGAGCCCCGCTGACTAAATGGGTTGCCACTACTAGGGCCCTGGGCTGGGACGCAGTGGAGACAGGTTGGCCTGCGTCCCCCTCCACCCTTCCCTAGCCACCCCGGGAGAGCCCCCTCCCGACCACTCCCAAGAGCAGACCCACTGCCTGCTCGCCCTGTCTCAGAGCCTGAGCGATAAACTCCTCGCACAGCTAACATTCACCTTGTAGGAAGGTGCGGTGACCTTCCTCCGAACCGGGGCCCAAAGAAGCCCCACAACTGCGGGGACCGACTGGACCCTGTGCTACATAGACCATCCCTGACAGGTGTTTGTCTAACCTACTCTGAAAAACCTCTAATGATGGAGATTCCACAGCCTCCCTAGGCAATTTATTCCATTGCTTAACTACCCTGACAGGAAATTTTTCTTAATGTCCTACCTAAACCACCCTTGCTGCAATTTAAGCCCACTGCTTCTTGTTCTTTCCTCAGAAGTTAACGAGAACACTTTTTCTCCCACCTCCTTGTAACAACCTTTTATGTAAAACTGTACGATATACAGGTTTAAAACAAGATTCTCAGCACATGATCTAACATATATAGAGGATCAGCATGAAGTATTGACCCTCCTTAAAACACTTAGGCCAGGTATGTCAACACTGAAACGAAAAATCTGCGATTGGCCCATTCCAGCTGACTCAGGGTCACAGAGCTTAGGCTGAGGGATTGTTTAACTGGTGTGTACATGTTCAGGCTCGAGTTGTAGCCCAAGCTCTGACCCTCCCACCTAGCAGGAGCCTGAACTCTAGGTCCCTACAAAGTGGGAGGGTCCCAAAGCTTGGGCTGGAGCCAAAACCTGAACATCTACATTGCAATTAAACAGCCTTTTACCCTGAGCCAACTGAGTCCTAGTCAGCTGGCAAAGGTCAGCCATAGGTGTCTAATTGCAATGTAGACATACCCATAGTGGCACTGAGCTACAGCCTTCAAATGCAGGGGGTAAGGAGCTGGCCTACCCTGCATGAGCTCCTGGAGTGTGACTGCCTGGGTGCAGGGGGGAGTGTGTCATTTGCACATGCTGTGTTCCTGGACGCCTCCCTTCAAGATGTCTAGCACCACTAGTGGTGCTAGGTTCAAGTAGCGCTTGAGTTCAGTGGAGTTCCTGGCCTCTTGTGTAATAGGCTGCAAAGGAGGTCTCCTTCCAACCAGCCCTCCGCACTTGCCCCTATGAGCAGGAGCCATCCACAATCAAGCCCATAGACAAGAGGCCAAACTCATCACTACTTTAGGTTGTCCTGAATGAAAGGGAAAAATGAATGACTGGGTTGACTTAAACAGCTTTCTAGGGCTGCATTACACACAGCTGTGGTGTCTTGTCACACCTACTCTCTTGTTCTCTGTGCTGTGTAAACTGTTCTCACTTCATTCAATTCCCCAGTTATTGTCCTCCTCCTTTCTGCCTGCTTCAGTGAAATGTATTAATTATATAATTAACACATCTTCTTTGTAATTAACCTCTCCTTCTTTATCCGAACTATCCACACCAGGAAGAGGGTTGTTAGATGGATCAATTTACAGCACTCTGGAACTGCTTACAAGCATATAGACAGTTTAAAACAAACTATGTTAAAAGGTCTCAACAGGAGAAAACGGCTTTATTACCAGCTACTGAGGTAGTAAAAATAATGATTTCAGTAGACTAGTATTCAAGTCCTGTTTCCTAATGCTCAGCCTAGGAGAACAAGAGAGGAAAACTAGAAAGTGTGTGTCATTGGAAAGCAAAGTATATTAAGTAAAAGAGGGAAGGACTAACCAAAACCAGCCATCTGCTCTAGTAGTTAGAGATGGGTGGGGGAGGGGGGGGATGATGAAAGGATGATCTCTGAGAATGGCCCTTAAATTTGGAATTCAGTCTTGCGCCTTCTAGTCTTGCTCATAAGAACATGTTGCTAGATCCACAAGAGGCTTTGGGGGAAAACTGGAAGTCACAAGGTGGTTGGAGTGTGCAGGATTTCCAGGATAGACTATTTCTGTTTCATTTAATTGTTTGGGTTGTCATAAGCTAGATTTAGTATTTTAATTTTGTTTGGCTGTGTATGACAAAATAATTTTCAAGCACCTAAAGCTTCACTATAGGTGTTGTTGTTTAAGTCAGAGAAGAACAGTCCTGAGTGTTTTAAGAGATTATCCTCTGATGCACCTAATAGCCAGGGAAGTGGGAGGGGGCACCTCCAATCCTGCAGGCAACTGAGTCCCTGTTCAGCCCTTTACCCCCAAGGGAAGGTGATGGCTGATTCATACCAGCGGATGCAGCATGGCTTTGAATCTGGGCCAACATGTGCAAGTGAGATAAAGATAGTCATGAATGTACCTTCAGACCAGGTCATTTTTAAATCCTCTCTCTGAACCAAATTATTTTCTATGGAAAATCAAGGCCACGCTCTTGAGTGCAGTGCAGTTGCTTTAGGGCATACTGCCAGAGGAATCTGGCCAATAAGCTGCCATTACTGGTCCCAGATGGATTGCTCTAATGTGAGGGAACACTCTGATGTTTCATCCTATGCCACTCCTACTCCCTAATACCAGTGTCGGTGGTGTGGCCATAGCAAAATGGATGTGGCCAGCACTTCCTTAACTCCTCCAAACCCCCCAAATCCTTAGCTGCCCTTTTAGTCTCTTAGGGCCATATTAACAGCTGACAAAAGCTAGAGTAGTGAGCTCTAATTTAGGCCAGCACCTAGCAGCTCCCACATCTGGGAGGTACTAAGGTAACTGTACACCACTTTTGCTGTCCCCTTTACCTACCTGCAATATGTGCATCTCAGCCAGCACCTAGGATTTAAAGATTTAAAGCATAGTGCACTATTGGTATTATCAACTTTTTGTGGGATTAAAATTAGAACTGTCTTTGTCAGAGCTTCCTTTGAGTTATTCCAGATCTTCAGCAGTTTAACTGAAAGCAAAGGACCCAATACTGTCAGTTATTGAGCACCTTTTCCAAGCTATTGAATCAATCGGAGCTGAGAATAATTAGCATCTCACCATAGGCCCTCAGCACTCTGCAGTACCAGGTACAGAATTTAGCTCAGTGTGACATTTAATATAGCTATAGCAGGGGTTCTCAAACTGGGGGTCAGGACCCCTCAAGGGGTCACGAGGTTATTATGGATGGGTTGCAAGCTGTCAGCTGCCGCATGCCGTGGCTGCAGCTGTCAGCCCCGTGTATGACTGACAGCCAGAGCCCTTCAGAGTGGCCGGAGAGCAGTGGCTGCTGGTTTCATTCTCTGAAGGCAATGCCACCCCCAGCAGCAGTGCAGAAGTAAGGGTGTCATGGCATGGGGGGGGGGAGGGTGTTACTGCCTGAAATATTTTCAAAGGGGGTCCAAGAAAAACATTTTTGAGACTGCCTGAGCTATAGTGAGTGTAATATCCTAACAAGTATAACAGTGTTCTTTGTCTGAGCCTTTGGATGCACCAGAATATATTTATTCCTCTGTTTCTGCAGATGATTTACAGCAATTTTAGACATTTTCCTTCATACAACCACAAACTTTTACCCATTGAAGTCAATGCGAGTTTTGCCATTGATTTTAATGGCAGCAGGTTTGCTTCCACAGAATTTTTTCATTTATTTCTTCATCCTCTTAGTCAAGCATATTGGCATTCCAAAACGGTAGTGAAAGATGATCAGCATGGACAATTGTGTATGTCTGAGCCAAAAAGCCAACAATGAAGAGTGAAAAACTACTTGCTATAGCTTGAGAAACAGCCAGTTAAATCACTCCTGATTGTTCCTGACATTAGCCCCTGGGATTCCACTTTTCCTTGTGAATTGCATGCTGTAAGAACTTACCTAAATAAATAAATAACTAAATTGCCAACTGCTATTCAAACCATAAGTGGTGCATACTAATTACATTTTCTATGGTAATTAATTAAAAATAACCATGCAAATTTCTAATTTAAGAGTCACTCAATTCACTGAGTCTTCAGACTGTGCTTAGCTGCCCTAGGCATTCAGTGGTTAGGCATTTACTCAAGCTTTGAATATATTCTCAAAATGTCTAAAATAATGAAGGTTATTGAAAAAGTTCCAAATAGCTAGAATATATAAACAGCAGTTTTCAGAACAGTAAAATAGCACTGCATATATTTGCATTTTTGAGCTGAAGTATTCAGGGTATACATAAAAATAGAATAGGCAATGAATAATACAGATTCCAAATAATCTGAATATTTAACTGTTTTACAGGTTACAAAACATTGTTTTATTTGATGAATCAAACTTATATAATTGTCTCTTGAGGGCCCCAAAATGTCTTTAAAAAGGACCAGATTCTGATGCTTTTATGCATGTTGAGTATTCCCTCATCTCGTGATTCCAATAACACTAAGTCTTGAACTCAGATATATTATAATAGATTTTAATATGTGAAAGATGATGTGATTGACCACAAAATTGTTTCTGAAAAGAATCAGAACTTCCCCTTTTGTTTAAGAAAAATGAATGTCAAATGTGAATAACTTGTGCTATTTTTGGGACAATTGTGTATTCATTTTTCAGTTTAAGCTCTCATTGAATCTGAGTATTGTACCTGAGTAAAGAGTTCAAATATTAGCCCATGAAAGCTTCAGGAAAGTATTCACACTTGGATTTCATTTTTTCCATTATTTATTTCTTAAAAATCTACAGACAACAGTCATGACTTCTTGTGAAGCAAAATATTTTTTGATATAATACAAGAGAAATCCTTCTACCGTAAAGTAACCTGTTCATAACTTAATTTTATCCCTTTAACAGATGTCCAAAGACTTCACCAGAAGCCCATTGAGATAAGTCAACAGGGGTCATTGACTTCAGTGGACCTTGGATCAGAAGCAAAATACCTAAGAAGAGCAGGAAATTTACAAACTCAGTTTTTTCTCTTGTGTATATGGCACACTCAGTAAAGTTCTGTTTCTGCTAGGACTACACCAGAGTAGAGTTGGGTGAATAACACTTTTTTTCACTGGCAATTACAAAAAGTCATAGGGAAAAACTGTTTAGTTTGAACAAAATGTTCTGTTTAGCCCAACGTGAAACATTTTATTTTGATTTTAAGATTTAACAGTATCAAAAAATGTAAATAAATAAATAAAAGGAAAACTGAAATGAAAGGTTGTTTGGAATTGAAAAATCAAAAAATCAAAACTTCTTGAATTGTTTTTGGTCAAAACCCCTAAAAACCCAAAACAAACTTTTGAAATAAAATCTTCCAATTTTGGGGGTGGAGAGGTGGGGAGGTTTTAGGGGTTTTGACCAAAAAACAATTCAATTAAAATTAACTAAAATTCCTGAAAAGTTTTGGTGTCACAAAAATATTTCACCCAGCTCCTCTCTGGAGTAAGAGTACTAATGGCACAATCTGGACCCGAAATAAAACTTTGCCAAAAGTCTTGTCAAATTCTTTGATAAACAATTCTGTAAGACGTAGATAGGCTTCCACTGACGTAAACAGGAGGTGTATAACAGACTTGACCCCCAATCCAGGAAAGCACATAAGTACGTACATGCTTAAAGTTACACATGTATTTAAGTACTTTTCTGGATCAAGGCTTTGAATAGAAACAGGATTTGGCCCTAAGGGGGAACAGAGAACAAATAGGGCATGCTATCCTGAGTGGACCCTCTGAACTGTGGTGAATTTCACCCCAAATAAATGAATAAGTAGCCTATCCATGTGGGAAATGAAAAAGGACATTATATAAAAACACTAAACACACTACTCTGGGCAAATTTGGATTGTTCCAACATTAGAGATGTTCCAAAACATTAATTATGGTCAGATGAGGTACAGTAGAAGTTTCTCAGCAGCATTAGAGAAGACTAAAACCTGAAGCAATGTCAATGAATGCAGCTAATAGTATTTATTTTTCCAAGAATAGTGACTATCTTACTGAGCAATAGTGATGGGCAGCATATTGCATACAATTTTTCACAGATATTCATTCAGTTATGGTTAATATTTCATGTTTGTCCCCTGTGAATATTCTAGTTTATATAAGTTTACTGGCAGGAATATTTTCTGATACAGAAAATTTTAAGCAAATATTGGAAAATAGCCATGGAAATTAAATTGTGATTTAGTAAATGCAGTTATTCGCAATGGAAAACTGAGTCTAAGGCTATGCTCACCAATCAGAAAGCAGAAACATAATGTGTGTCCTCTGCAGCCGCTAGAAACAGCTCGAATATTAATCTGTTAATATTCACACAATATTATACTTCCTAGTGCTTTGCCCAGTATTGTACAGTTATAAATGATGCAAGTGCTGGGATTCCTAGGGAAGTTATTCCACAATCCAGTAGACTTTCTTATTAGGAAAATTTTCTTTAAAATCAAATAAAATTGTCCTTTGCTCATTGCAAGTCTAGTAATTCTAATTCTCTTTCTTAGGATTTACTTCAGTCTTTGGATTTACAGCCCATGGTTGAGTGAGGGTTAGCTACAAAGACTGTATGGCATTCTTAAAGGGTCCTGAAGAAGGGGAACAGACTGGGTGTGGCAAAGTCACCTCTGACCATATGGGGGTGTTCAGTAGGCAGGTACCCTGGTACACGGACTTTGTACATTCTTTGTAAATAAAGAGGATTGTATAAAAGGCATATCTGACTCCATCATAAATTTTTCCTTCTAAAGGAAACCATTTGCAAGACCTTGAATATTGGCTAATCATTCATGTCAAAAGGGATAATATCTCCAATAAGTAATCTAGTTGCACTCTGAACTTTCTTTTCACCCCATTAACATTTATCGGCACTTAGATACATAGTGACACCTGCAGTTGAAGTTAAAGACGTGTTTCCTTCCTAAGGCATTTCAGATGCCTATAACGTTGTAAATTGTATGTTTCTGGATGAAATTTGGTAGGTTGATTCTCAGCCTGGGTGGGAGAAGAGGAAATCTGGAAGGCTTGAGGGAAAATCAGTTCAGTCATTCTTGAATTGCAACTTTATTTTTCTTTTTTCAGTATTAGACCCGCATCCCCTGCTGTGCTTAGTTATAGCTCCTTGATAGTGAGGTCAATTATACACTGGGCCCTGACTGACCTGAGATCTGCCGAATGTCTGGCAGCTAGTAATGGCTCAAAAGAAGGAATCCATCAGCAAGAGACAGTCAAAGTGCAATACGTTCTGGTCACACCCCTTCCCTGCACAGAACCATCTCCCACACCATGTAGAGGTGGTTGCATGAAACAGGCTGTTTGTATAGGCCTGTATCTGCCTCTCTTATATTGACTTTACAAGTCATCAGCCACTATAAAATACTTTCTTCTGTTCTGTGATCCTTCTGCTAGCCTAAGTCTTGATTCTGCAACTTGTTGCACGCAGGTGAACCTCTACATCAGTGAAGACAATGGGGCTTGCAAGCAGATGTGCAGCAGCAGTGCCTAAAACAGTCTCAACAAACAAATAGCATTAGATGGATATAAATCTACCTACATCTACTGGGTGTATACAAGGATTAGTAGTAGTTTGTAAAAATACAATACAATACAAACTGAATTTGATTATTATGAGATTTCTAAATCAAACCAATAATCACTCTAAATCTCACCAGAATGTTGTTTGGGTGTGTTGGGTTTTTTTGATTTGTATTATGTTTTAGAATTTGGATTATGTGGGATATCAATATTTAGGTCAATCTGATTTCTTCTTGACCTTGTATTGTCTTTATTCAGAGCATATGAATGTTATCTATTCAGTAACCATTGTGTGTAATAATAAGACACTTTATTTTTTAACATTTTCCTCTTTCTTGTTACTTCATTCCATGTTTTCATCATCTAAATATTTTTTTTTATTTTTTTTTTAAAAGCTTTAAATGTGAAAAAGAATGGGGGGAGGAGGAAGGGGGGGGGGGTGAGAGAGAGAGAGAAAAGCCTAAATGTCTTCTAAGCTCATTTACCCTTTCAAAGTTACAGTTACTATAACTCAAATTTCTTCTCTACTAATATTGTTTAATTATAAAACATAATGTTTTTCCATACTAATCAGAGACATATGTTCAAACTATCGTGGTCTTGTGCAAGGTTAGCACAGCCCTAGTGAGAAGCAACTGTGGCTACAGTGAGTGACTCATTGGGAGGATAGGCCTACAAAAAGGATCAGCCTTAAACCCATTCCTGTCTGTGACTGTAATGGATACCTTGATGCAGGAGATAAGGCAGAGGCTCCATAGACCATATTTTAAGCCAATGATGATATGATACGCTGTGACGATAAATGTGAATTGGAAAGGGACCTAGAACTCTAGATGCCTGCATTTAAAGAAAATAGCTTATGAATCAGCTGACAAAAGATGGAATACATACAATGCTTTATTGAGAGACAACAAGAAGCTAGTAAAACTAGATGATTCAGAGTTAGTCTGCAACAATTGTTTTCAGCATTGATGGGAATGTAGATGAGGCTGTCAGGAACTGCGTGAAGAGAGCTTGCTGTAAATGGAGGGAGTTGACAGGAATTCTCTGTGATAATATGCCAAGTAATATAAAGAGCAAAATGTATAAGGTCATGACCAGACCAGCTATGATGTATGGTTTGGAATGCTGACCAATCAGGAAGAGAGAACTATTATATCACACTGCTAAAATGAAAATGTTCAGATGAATGTTGGCTGGTAAGACAAATGCTGATAGGCTATGCAATGAAACAGTACAAGCTATGATGCAAGTAGCCCTCAACACAGAAAAGCTGAGCAAGTATTGACTGAGATGTGGTCACGTGAGGCAACAAGATGTGGGGTATGTTGACCAGAGAACGCCAAAGCTAGTAGTCACAGGCCAAAGACTATGAAGAAGACCTAGGGAGTTAGTGTCATGCTGGCTGGATCAAGGGGGCCCTTGAGGTGTATTTAGGAGCTCTGATTACTCCCTTCTACACCAGTCTCACGTTGGGGGTGTCACGCTGGCTGGATTGTGGGGGGGCATTTGTTATATGGTTTAACATCAATATGTCAAAATCATAATAATTCATGTGAGATATGCCATGTCAGGTACTGTTAGAAAGGCTATGATGTGCTAAGTAAGATGATGATGATTATGTTCATGTGTTATATGTGAGATGGAAGTTATGGATATGTTTGACATATCAGCATTTCAAATTGTGCAGTTTAGGTAACAACTAAGACAGGATGGCTGCAGAACAATAACCTGCTTAATGGCCAATTAAGACATTCCCAGGTGCAAGGGACCCGGGGGGGAGGGGGGGGGAGGGGGGAAAGCCAGGGATATACCTGATGAGGCATCAGGACTGGCCCATGTGACTCTGGACTCCATTTTAGTTCCTGTAAAACTCCACAAACAGCATGGCCAGAGTAAGGAGGTATATAAGGCAGAGGCCTGGGGAATCCATTTTGTCTTTTGTTCCTGTTCAGCTACAGACACATGCCTGCTTCTGGATCAATTCACTTGGAACTGAACCAAAGGACTAAGACCCATCCAGATACTGGATGTATGCTAGAGGAACTGTACAAGCCTGCAACTCCAAAGTTCTCCCAGAAACTTGATGTATATGGACTTTCAATCATTTGTATGTATCTGATTGCTCTAATCTTTTAACATTTCTCTTATCATTTGTTCCTTTCCTTTCCTTTTTAAAACCTTTGGTTTTAGTTACTAAAGGATTGACTGGCAGCGTGGTATTTTGGGTAAGATCCAAACTTATATTGATCTGGTACTATGGCTGACCCTTTGGGGTCAGAGGGAACCTTTTTAGTAAAGAGCATAGAGTTTAAATAACTGGTCTCTTTACTGGACTTAGTGGCTGATTGGGAGCCAGAGACTGAAATGCAGTAAAGAGGTCTGTGTGTATTTGTGTACTGGCTTCTTGATAACCGGTTTGGGGGAATCAGAAGCACAGTTTGTGGCTGGTTGGGAAGTCTGGCTTCAGTGCCACCCACCAGGGCTGGGAGAATCTGCTCTCCTTTTGCAGCCTACCCTGACCTTGGCATATTCAGGTGGGTACCCCGGCACAAAAGGGTCACAGTTAGTGTCAGCTTGGAAGATTCACTTGAAGGACACTTGGAGAGTAAGAACGAGAGCCTCTGACATCAACTGATGGGACAAGGTGAAAATATGTTTTATATAGTAACTAGCATAATAAAACACTTTGATCTTCAGTATAAAAGCTTAACAAAAAAAAAACCTTGCATCTTTAAGTTAAAAAGCTCGTTAGCTTTCCACCCCATATTCAGATGCTGCTAATATATTTGCTTAGGAAAAGTAGAAAATGTGCTTTACTTCTAATCTTCTTACATCCATTTTCTTTTTCACGCACCACATGGTTTACCTGCTTGAAAACTGATGGTTCTTATTTACACATAGAAAAGCCTGAAACTCTAAAAAAGGAATGAAGTGAGCATGAAGCAGCATTTTGTATGAAACAGCTGCAGTTTCATACAAAAAAAAATTAACAATAACTAGATAGCCCTTCTTAAACAAGCATTTTGCTGGAGAAATCAGCTTGTTTCAATAAATTGATACATTTCCCCAGGTCATTATAACCCCTGTATGTTTCAACCCACTTAAATCTTATCATTTTCCTACGTGCATCCTCCATTGTAATTATTCGCTTGTTTTTTTTAAAAAAAAAACCTAATGAGAGATTGGCTCCCAGTATCTACTATATGTTTGTTTCTAAGGACAGAAGTTAATGGGTCCCTACAATGTATTCTAAAAAAAGACTTGGCAAAGAAACCAGAGGGTGGGCCTCTCTGTAAATAGGAAAAAAGATTGCTTCTGAGAGAGCAGAATCGAAGGTTCTCAGGAAGATGCTACAGCAAAAACAAGAGGGGTTTTCCTTAAAGCAACTAAGCTTTGACCTCTGCCACAATTCCAATGTCTGTTAAAAGGAAACCGAATGGGAGACTAGAGGCTTAGGCAACTGGTAACCAGGTTGAAGATCTCTTTCATTCCGTGACACAAATTGTTTTCCTGAGATCCATTCTCGGGAGCATTCTCCATACATGGATCTCTCCACTCCTCAGTATCATGGGCAAAGGTCACATAGCTCTATGGCATTCTGACCCCTTAATCTGCACTGAGTGGGGGAGGGGGAAGGCTAGGGAGGCTTCTGCATCTGAGATTAATCCCCAAATAGTAGTAATCTATAACAATTTTATTCTCTTTATGGGCCTCTGGAACCATGCTGCCAACACAGAGTTCACCAGAGTTCCAGGGCTAGCAAAGAAGTACAGCAGGAGCATGCACAGAAATTTAAAATTGACCCCTTTTGGAGGGACACGTTCTGTGCCCCCACTGCAGCCTCAGACTGGGAGGAGCTCACTTACCCCCTCCCCATCCCACCTCATTCCATCCACGGCCAGAGCTTGCTCTTCCCGCACCCTCCCTCCACCCCGTCCCGGCCTGGCCCTGAGAGGAGCTTGCTCTCCCTGCTGCCACGGCCCCTTGGCCAGAGTTCTGTGCCCCTTCTTGCCCCTGGTGCACACCCCTTAAGCTCAGGTACCCTATATAGAATACCCTGTTCTCATGTGTTTCTAGCATCTGCAGGAGTTAGGGACGGAACTGTGGCCTACTGTGGAAGCAGGACTTGGGGGACAACAAACCCTAGAGTCCAACAGACCAATTCAGGGGAAGTTGGCAATAGGATCTTTGGGGGCACTTTGCAGGTGTATATGTGTTAAGTTGCTTAGGTGATACTTGATCTTTGAGTTACACAAACTGCAAGGCATCACTGTTTCAGAGGAGGAGCAGCAACCTGGCTCTCATTTACTGGTACAAACCTTGCCCAAATTTTTAAGCAATGGAATGCTTGTACCATCTGAAGTCTTGCTACCTTTGAAAAATGGGTGATGGCCTCATTCTAATTCCTAATGAACGGGTGTTCGCATTCCAAAACCCACAACCCTAACTGCCACTAATTCACATACCCAGCAAGCTGGCTTGATTTAGTAGGGAGAGTTTCTCAGCCTTAGATGTGTTTCTTCCAGGGCAGAGAGAAATTATATTGTTGAGGCAATTTTTGTAACATCACAGTCTTGCTATACCTGTTCTGTGTGTTAAGAGAGGACTTCCATATCTGGGGCTGTCAATCTGACACTTTTCACATGCTTATATACAAGTAAGCCAGATATTGTGGGTTTTACTTCTCTTCTCTTGTAAAAGCTCAGCTGATAACACCAAGTGCTTGAATATGTCCAACATTATATTTTCAAGATATGGTCCCTTACAAAAGGTGTGTTTGATAATTTCAATAACCAATGTATTTTCCAAGGTTCTAATATAACTGAATGTGCTCTGCTTTTTTTTTAATCTATACTGTGAAGTCTTTATATGATGCAAAATTATTTGTGTTCGTGATAACTGAAGTGCATTTCTCTAGCTTAACTGTTGGTAATGAACTTCACACTGAAATAAAACCTCAAACTTTCCATACATACAATGGTAATGTAAATCTTAACTTAAATTTTGTGCCTAAAAGCTATATCAGTTTTATTAGCAGTCAGCCTTGTGTAGAGAGAGCAAAATTCTCCTCTCATTTACATCAATTCAACCCTAATGCATACTCTGAGCCGGTGTAACTAACAGGAAAATTTGTCCAGTCCACATAATGTTGCCACAGCAGGTGATCAGTCTCTGAATATACCTCTGGGATAGGATTTCAGGGCATAGAAAACTACATGAGAATATTTTTTTTGAAATTTTCTCTACATTGTTCTGTAGGAGGGTGGTGTCTTCTATGCCCCCTTAGAATGGACAGCAGTCCTGCCCTGAGAAGCCACAGATCTGAAGGTGTCAATCATTAATTATAATTTAATTTTTAGTATCAAGTGTGTCTGGGAAACTTGTGCCTATAAACTTATGCTGCTTTTACTGTTTCCATTATCCTGTAAGAACTTACAGCATTTCTTAATATTTTTTACCTTATCAAATCAGGAACAAATTATCAAAATGATATGGAATAAGATAGTTTAAAAATGAGGAAAAAAAGAAAATGTAACTGTTAAATTTTGATGAAAAAGCTAGGGGAATGTGAGAAAGTTTGACCAGCACTAATAATGGTCAGTAATTTCCAAGGTTATTCTCTTTTCCTTTTGAAAATTATGATTCTGCTCTGAAAAATGATTCCAAAAGAGCCATTGTGGGATTCCAGGTTTATTATCTTTTAATATTTTCATATCAAATGCACTCTTTTTATAAGTGGTGGGTTTTTTTCCTAACTGACTTTCCTGCTTATTCTACCTGTGCTTTGATATTCAAACAGGTTTGTTTTCTTCTCATCCATCATCATTAGTAATTAAGCTTCTGCAGGCCAAATTATTCTCTTAATTACAGATAGAACATCATCATCTTCAAATTATGCTCTCAGTAAATCTTGTGCAAACAGGTTACTGTCACTAGGTTTGCTCAATTGTAACTGATTGTTTGTTTGTTTTTCCAATTATGGAGCCAATCCTGTGATGTATAAGAACAAATAAGAATCTAGATCAGTCGGTCTCTTAGCTGTGTTAAGTCTGCAGTGCTAACAGAAGTAAAAAGCAGTAGGAAGTTATTTTTGTGACTCAAGCAACTGTGACCTTGAATACACCCATGGAGCAGAGAGCTATGGAGTGAGAATGTGTCAGTTTTGCATAATCACTTCTTAGAGTGGCACTTGAAAGATTTGTACCACCGTCTGCCTTTTTGCAATTCTCTGCCCTGTTGCCATTCTATGACTCTCCAGAAATAACTGCTAGTGCTTCAGTAAATGCACTTTCTAGTTTCTTTCAGCTCTTGACATATGTATCATCATTCACTGTTTTATATTTAGTTTTTCAAACTAGTCCCTTATCTCTTTTTTTTTTTAATTCAATAGCTATACTGAGAGCTTTCAAGGTGTTCATGACTTCATAATTATCCATGCAATTTTTTTTCATTTTTCTTCCTAAAAACAATTTTAAAAAGAAGTTCAGTATCACAGCCACTTTTTTTTTTTTAAATATCCAACTAATTTTTACAGAGACCAATGGATCTCTGCTCACCAGTGGACTTCAATAGAGTTCCATTGACATAGCCAAGGGCACACAATGTCTAATGGTTGACTTCATCTTTCTCATTTGTTAATGTGCTTATATATTTGTGTAGTATTTTGTGTTTTCTGAATATATTGGCATCTTACTCAAAGAGTTAGAAGGAGGCATTTCATTGCTGTTTCACATACCCAGTATTTTTTTCTGTACCATTTGCACATCCAGTTTGATTCTCAGTGTCACTGATTACCTTTCTCCAGAAGCTGTAAATACTGTAAGTGTCTCTCAGAGGACAACCTGCACAGGCTCGGTCTTCATTTCTCCTCCCCAAATTGATTGTTGATTCCATCAAATCTTTACTCACTCAAGTTTCAGGTTTGCATATGGTTTACAAGAAACGGGAATTCCTCTTTATTTTTTTTTTTTAGTATGCACTTTTTCATTGTCATCACATCTCTTGTCCCAGTATCCAGGAAGGACATCGTTCTGTTTGCTTTACCTAGCGACATATTCTTCACTGTCAAGTTGCAAATCAAGTACATTCGTCTCTTGATAGCCGTGATAACTATCTTTCTGGGATTCCTTTTGATATCTAGCCAGCCTGCTGTCTCTCCTCAGTCTCTTCTCAGTCAGATAATTCTGATTCTTTTATAATGCTTTTATTGACCTAAAAATCCATAACAGCATAGCTGGATATATTAAGTATGCTGGATATTGTTTTTTACATATTTGTAAGGTCATAAACAGAATTGTAAAATGTATGTGTTTTGTGGCAAATCTTTCACAAACCAAACACTTTGTAAATGAGATTTCACCCAATTTTTCATATTTTATGCATTTGGTATTTTGTGGATTAAGTTACTTTACACAATATTAGCCCTTTTCACAAGTGCATTGATAAAATGCTAACTCACTACTGATGCTTGGTACAAAAGCTTTCCTGTTAGCTTTAGTATCTCTTATTTCTAATTATGTCTTATGCCTTAAATATTGCATATCATAGTACCCATCTTACTGAAAATGAATATCAAGCCAGTGAACTTGGAGTCATCATAGATAGTTCTCTGACAACATCCAATCAATGTGCAGTGGCAGTTAAAAATACTAACCATGTTGGGTATCATTAGGAAAGGGATAGATAATAATAAGATAGAAAATATCATATTGCCTCTCTATAAATCCATGGTATGCACACATCTCGAATACTGTGTGCAGTTCTGGTAGCCCCGTTTCAAAAATATATATTAGAATTGGAAAAGGTACAGAGCATGGTAACAAAAATAAGGGGTATGGAACAACTTACATATGAGGAGAGATTAAAAAGACTGGGACTGTTGAGCTTAGAAATGAGACAACTAAGAGGAAAATATGATAAAGGTCTATAAAATCATGGATGGTGTGGAGAAAAAAATAGAAAAGTGTTAATTAACCCTGCCCATAATTTCATGGGCTGTTCCCCCTATATCTTGTGTTTAATAGGCAACAGGTTTAAACAAACATAAGAAAATACTACTTCAAACAGTGCACAGTTAGCCATTGGAACTTCTTGTCTTGGGAAGTTGTGAAGGCTAAAAGTATAAATGGGTTTAAAAATTAATTGGATAAATTCATGGAGATTGGATCCATCAAATGGCTATTAGCCAAAATGGTCAGGAATGCAATCCTATGCTCTGGATATCCCTATAGCTCCAATTGCTAGAAGCTGGGACTGGATGCCATGGGATGGATCATTTGTAATTGCCTTGTTCTATTCATCCCTCTGAAACATCTGGCACTGGTCTTGATGGAACTGGTATGGCCATTCTTATGTTCATATGGAATGATGGATATTATGAATTCTAACCTTCAGATATCTATGGGCAAGACCCAGCCCATAATTTGTTTACCCTCTATTATGTCAACACACATCTGATTTCTAACTACCTGATTGTGCTTGCATAGTAGGTAGTTCAGCATCCGTACAATATCACTTATGCCCGTACATTACTGCAGGAGCAAAAGTGAACCTGTAACTATTGGCACCTGCAAATTTATAGGCACAAAAATGGAGAGCAGCCTGAAAAACTGACTAAAACTAAGTCCATTAAGTGTAAATAATGCAGGAATCTATCCTGTGCACTCTATGAATGAAAATACTTCTATCAATGGTGATTGTGTCATCTTTGCAGACAGTTTATTATTATTAACTAGAGAGCACCATATTCTTATTTAACACATTATAGAGGACACTAAGCTCAACCAGGGTCTAAATGATGAATATCAATGAGGTATATTGCAGTAGTCTTGAAGTGTCAAGGACACACTGACTATTTCTTTTCCCTAGAAATATTTATATCAGATACTAAAACAAGAGAGCTAATTTCACCCTCCACCTTTCCTTCCCGCCTCCCCCCCTCCCAAAAAATATCAAATCAGAATGAAAGAAAAAGACTTTGGACCTGAGCTTGATTTACACCAGCATAAATTAGAAGTGTGGGGTTTTTTTTGTTTTGTTTTGTTGGTTTTTTTTAAATAAGGATTTATGGGATGTTGGATCTTTTAAATAAATGGCACACTCATGAAAGATGCCTGCTTGATAGCATAGGAAACTAAAGTCCTCTATTTATCCCTAAGTAAGTATGGGACAGAAAGTACCAGTGCAAGCTTCCCTGCATTGCTTGTCCCTCTTCCTGTACCTTAGTTACGGCCTGGAGAGCCCATTCAGCAGGTGAGAGAGTAATGCAGCTTCTGCATCCATTCTGTTTTTGGCCTCTCTGTTGATAGCTGAAATGCTGCTACTGAATACTCATGTATGAGGTTTCAATTCAATCCCATCTTTTTATTAAAAAAAAATCTGCAGGAGCATATCTGAGTTATAGTGTCATATTTTGTTTTGTAAAATATCTATCTTAGTAATGAGGCTGTGCTTGCAGGGTTAGTTAAACTGTGCCATATTTTGCTTATATTGCGTGTCTTCTAAATCTAATAAAGGAACCTTCTGGGTTTTATTTTGCTTCCTTATCATGCCCATTCATATGGCGATAACGAATAAACCAGCTATCAGTATGCTTGCATGACTTAACTATTGACTAGGTTAATTTAAGTGTGAAGAGAATGATAGGGAGCCCTGAGGGACTTTCAAGTTAATTATAAGTGTGGAATTTTTCAAGATTACTCTGTCCAGTAATGAAACCAGACCTTTACACCTCAAATTAATCAATTCTGTAGAAATATATACATCAAAACCATCTTTCTACCAGTTCAATAATATTAGAATGTGAGGTTGATCCGAGCCACTAAATTCACATCCAGGTGTCAAGTATCCACTTCCCCTTAAACATTCTTCATGGACTACTGAATCTAAAAGAAGGTGCCTCAACTACTTGAACCTAAAAACTAGACCCAGTAGCTGAGAGCAACCAATCAATAAACATCTATACATGGTCTAGTTACTAAAGGAGGACCATGAGTTGCATTGTTGGCAGGGGTTATATTTGCAGTATGAGACTTGGAGAATTGGTGACATCCCATGAGAAAGCAAGACAAATTGACATAGCACAAGAGCTTTCCTTCAGGTGTTAGTTTCTCCTGCACTGCATAGATGAAACCTGATCTCTAACTTCGGGGGGCTTTGGATCAGCCTGTACAGAATTGTGGTATACCCATAGCTATAATGATGCAATTCATTTTTTCTGAAACCCACTTGAGGGGGATAAAGGCTGCTATTAATTCAGAACCTGCCAGTTTTACAGGCCACATTCAGCCTGGCCATTTTATGGATGTACATTGCAGGGAAAGACGGTCACCTTATGAGAACCCGTGAAGAGTCAGACAGAATTGCAGGGCCTTGCACAGTGCAGAGTCCCTACAACAAAAGGGACACAGTATCTAAAAGGAACTGGGATGAGATAGGGTCATGTCTCCACTCACCCCTCTGCATCAACCAGCAGTGCAGTAATCCATGAAGCAGGGCAACAATAGTGTGCGGTTTCTGTCACTCAGGAGGTTGGTCTTGTAGAATGCCTAATAATACTTCCATTGGGGCAGAGCAATTCCATGTCACTCCTTAAGATAGGCTGTGTGCAATTTATACACTCTAGCCATTTATTTGGCCATTCAGGATAGTTTATAGTCTTTTGAAATATATACACTGGTTTCCACATTTCTGCCTTGCTGACATCAGGATCATTTTTCCTGTATTAAACTATTTTTGTCATACTTCAAGTACTTACATACTCTAACCTACCTACCACTAAGGACAAAGTAGAAATTATTAAATAGATCATATTTAACATAATTGATTTGTTATAAAAATACTGAAGTCCTGAAATAATATGCGTCATCCATCAATTCTCTGAGCCTTATGGCTATCTAATAGGAACAGTTGTCCCTATCAATGCCACATTTGTTCTATGAACATTAAACTAAATAAGCAAAAATGACACAATAGACATAATTCCTCAATGATGTATAGTTCCAATATAGAACTAGCCCATGTGCTTTTTTTTAACAAAAATAATTTGAAGAGCAGTTAGATGGAAGCCTTATCAAGTCACTTCAAGTTAGAGCGGACAAATCACTCAGACCTACTACTGGATGCTCAGTTCCGCTAATCATTTTGAATCCTATTCTGCAATACTGCCTCACACTTAGAAATGGTCAAAAACTTGCAAAAAAAGTGTCCCTTTTTTTCCCTGAAAAACTTTGGAATGCAAAATGTTTAAACAAGCTCTACTTACTCTGAGTAGCACCTGACCCAAAAGCCTCTTGAAGTCTATTGAAACATTCCCATTAATTTGAGTGGGATTTTTAGCAAGCCTATAGACACGTAAATTGTGTCACTGACTTCCATGGAAATACTGACAAGAGTAAATGCTTTTCAATGTAAGTATTGTACAGTTGGGTCATATTTGATTATTTGCAAAGTACCCTATAGACCTCTGCACTCTTTAGTGGGGTTCTCTGTTTTTTATAGTATTTGCTGATTGAGACTAGTATGCAGCACTGTAATATTATTTCTAAGTATCAACTGCTCTCAGTGAGAGACGCTGGAAATACTTTGGTAATGCTGAAGTAATATCAACAGCCAAAACCACTGTGTCAGAACTGCCAAATGAAGGGTTTGGAAAAATGCCTGACTTTTTTTGCATACCATTCTCCAAGATACCCTTCCTCAGTTAAATCTGTTCAGCCAATCTCTAGTACTACAGCTAGTTTTAATCAATATTATATTGGGAAAAAAGGCAGTATAACCCTCAACAAGACATCACATTAATCCCTCTATCCCTACAATATTAGGAAATACAAAAGAAAATAATTTCTGTAAAAAAATCACAAAATTTAGTTTACTAATCATTTTTCAAAGCACTGTCTATAGCTACTGTGGGTAATTTTGTAAATCTGTATCTAGTGTAAACACAAACGACATACCATAATTAGCTCAGAATTGGGACATTAAAAATATACTAAATCTCATCATGGAGTATATTTACTCTTATCTGTTGACCCTCTGGGAATTAATGTTGGGAGAATTATGATTTATTGACTGCTTGTTAAAATTTATGTAACAGTATCTCAGTCAGACTCTCAGAATATCTTCCTTCTTTGCTAGGCTGAATTTAAGACAAACTATGCTCGCATCTATTCCAGTACAAATGCAGGCTAACTTCATTGAAACAAGTTAAGTTTCTCTGAACTCACATCAATATGAATTAGTGAACAATATGATCCAACGCATTCCATTTCCACAATGAATTTGGTAGGAGCGAGTCAACGTTAGTTATTTAGATTTAAATAATAATTAATAAAAGATGTCTATCCAAGGCTATAGGCACCCCAATGTGTAACACAATAACATACCCATAGCATTAAAATAATCATTTCAGCCATTGTCAGGGACCACAGATCTTGAAGTCTGGGGCTACAAGACTCTTAGGAGCTAGTAAGTTCTAACCCACTGCCCAGTGACCCACTAACTGTTATCAGAATAGAAGCTGAACCCTGACAAAGGAATCCATCTCTTCCTGAGAAACTGTTCTCCAGACCTTTAACTAGCATTGGGAAACAATGCTTCTTGTCCTCATAGATATGAAGATAATCTTGAAAATATAAACAGTGGATAAAATGTCTTGCCTTCCTGCATCTACACACATCCTAAAACAGCTCTAGCACTGAGACATATGAACTGCCCTATTCATTACAACTGGGTGTTTTCTCTGAAACCCAATTATGTCAATATAAATGTCGATATACACTGGTTTTCTTTTAAGGGAAATACCTAAATTATATACTTACCCTACCGTTCCAAAACAGTTCCTATACCTTTTCCTGGGGCAAAAGTGCTAATTATCCCCTACATGGCTATCAAACTCTCCAGCTTTCTCCATACCCTCTTATCTTATTCTCCCCTGACAACATTTATGATGCAGTTATGCATCATCAATACTAAAATCTTAATTAGGGACAGTAATTTTATTAACTAAGTGAAATTTCCATGAAATATTTAGTCTGTGCACCAGAACAATGAAGAATCCAGGGACCTTTCTGTAGACTTTAGGTTCAGTTTGCTACCCAGTGCAAAAGTGAGGACAGAAAAATCATTACCACAATTAGGTCAGTGAAAGTCAAAGTGCAGAATCCAGTAGTGGTGCTACTTATTATAGAATCATATATTGTCTTCAGTCCCCCTGCGTTCAGTTCCCATTGCTAGGTATGGGAATCATGCTATGGATTAGGGTAAATATGCTGCATGGTGTATGCTGTTAAGGAAAGATGTTAACATGTCTGATTAGAGGGGGAAAGGGCTCCAAAAGTTTAGAATTTAGTCCTTAGTATTCAGGTTATATCCTTTGAACACTACAGGAAGGAACAGGTGATGGAAGAGGACACTGACAAACAAAAATGTTTGGGAGACTTTCATAAAAACAGTGGCTTCCAAGGTATTGAACATGATATAATAAACACCTACACAAGCTGAAAATCTCTGGAGAACTCTTATTGAAAATGTAAGTGACAAGGATCATTCAAATAATTTCACATACATGCCTACTTTGTGCGTTCCCTCAGGGAAGAGCCATCAATCTACCAAAAAGCCATACATAGTATTTTATTTTCTGCCTGGAAACATGAAATCATTTTTAATGGATATTGACTATCACCTTTGACTTACAAGTATTAAAAAAAAAAAATTCCCACCAGTCCCTTACTCATGAATTACCCACAAATGTCAAGCCTTATCTGCTTTCTGAACTTGTAATGGTTACTTGACCTGAAAGAAAAAAATGTTTTAATTGCATTGCTTTGCACAGTGTAGGGTTGTATCATGTTATTTCTTTTTATATCGCATCACTTTGAGTAACTAACAAGATATAATGTTCTGTCACTAAGTCTCTCATGTAAAGCAGCATCCCTTAATGGACTTTTTGTTGCTCTTTTAAAAAAACTGTTTCAGTTTTGGGTAGCTGCTCTTGATTTGTGAAGCAGACATTCAGCTCAAATGTATTGTCCTTATGGAGAATGCTGCTAGTATTCCCAGCTAACCTACTAATATGGTACTCCTGGTCGTTAGCCTCCCGTGTGTTGACAGGTGCGTGACAGCGTATCTCAGTTTACAACATTGGAAAAAGAACTACAGTAAAGCAACCCAATTCACATAATTCTTTGCATTGTTTTGCTTCTATAGACTTTCCTGACAAGCCATGTTTAACCTCAAAGGCTTTGTAAACCCCAAGTGCCACAAGTACAATACAAAAAGTAATGAAACTTTGGAAGGCTATTTAAATGTCTGTGGTATAATGAGCTTTATTTTTACCAGCTGATAAGTATCATGTTAGAAGGTTAACTTGATGTTGTGCTGAAAGATTAAAAGACTCACTAGATTTTGCAGTTCTGTGGAAATAAGAAACATTTGGAAATACAATGCATTGAGTATATCATCATTTGGATTAACACTAGAACAGATAATCTGTAATTTAATATTTAGTGGTCATTAGACTTTGAAATATTTACTTACAGAATAGTGGGGTAAAGTTGTCTTGCCTTACCCCAAAGGAAAAACACTTAAACATGACTTGCTAAAAATGACCTTTATCTAGGCATTGTGACATTTAGACTCTAATATTATGATAAAACAGACCCCAATTTCAGATTTATTACTCAATCCTGACCTTTGGTTGTATTTGAATATTGCCTTCAACAGGCTAAATAATGGTGTCCCTGTGTGTAAGGAATTGGCAGATACAAGATGTCAATTGCCAGTTCAATTTTCCTTTCACCTGGGAGTACAGCATGTCACAATGACTTTATTGATCTAACAACCATTACATTTCAGTGTTATAACTCTGCTGTTTGCCATTCCATACTGTTTAGTCCACAGTAAAAGAAATGAAAGCAAACTTGATTACAAATAGAGCTAGTTGAAATTCAAAATGTCTGTTCTGTGGGAAATTCTAACATTATGAAATTTCAGTTCCATAAGGACAAAGCGCTTCATTTCACATTTACATTTTTATATACTATTATAAATTGTGTTATAATAATTAATTATCAAACAGCTCTAACTACAAGATTATGCTGAATGAAATCACCTCCTTCTCTCCTTATGTGGCATACATGTTTGTGCGTTTGTGTAAGAATCTCTCTCCTATTCTACCACAGTTTTGTTTGTTACTCAGATAGTAATTGAAATAAAGGGGAGTTTTACCCCAAGATTCTGTCCTGCAAAGAGTTACATATGTGTTTAACTTTGTGCCTTGTGAATAGTCCCATTCAATGAAGGACTAAGTAAGGGCTGCAGGTTTCAGTTTATTATTATTTATCTATTGCCACAATTCATCAAATGTGGTTTGGATGAAATTAGTATAAGGAGGGTGCATATGTGGTTGAAAGACCATACTCATGATTTGCTGTAAAACTGGGAGGAGGTAGCTAGTGGGGTCCTGCAGGGAACTGTCCTTGATCCATTACTGTTCAATATTTTCATTAATGATTTGAAGAGTGGAGTAGAGAATATGCCTATAAAACTTGAAGATGACACCAAGGTGGGAGGAGTTACAAGCACATTGAAGGAGAGGATTAGAAATCAAAATGACATTGACAAATGGAGAATTGGTCTGAAATCAACAAGATGAAATTCAGTAAAGGTAAGTACAAAGTACTTCACTTAAGCAGAAAAAATCAAATGCACAAATACAGAATAGGGACTAATTGAGCAGGCAGTAGTCCTGCTGATACAGATCTAGGGGTTCTAGTGGATTACAAATTGAATCAACAATGTTATGCAGTTGCTAAAACAGCTATCATCATTCTGAATGTGTTAACAGGAGCGTTATGTGTAAGACACTGGAGGTAATTGTACCACTCTACTTTGCACTGATGAGGCCTCAGCTGGAGTACTGTCTCCAAATCTGGGCTCAACAGTTTAGGAAATAGAGGAACAAACTGGAGAGAGTCCTGAGAAGAGCAATAAAAATGATAAAAGGTTAGAAAACCTGACTTTTGAGGAAAGGTTAAAAAAACTGGAGCATGTTCAGTCTTAAGGAAAGAAGACTGAGGGGGGCCTGATAGCCTTCAAATATATTAAGGACTGTTACAAAGAGGACTGTGAACAACTGTTCCCCATGGTCACTGATGGTAGGACAATAAGTAATCGGCTTAATTTGTAGCAAGGGAAATTTAGGGTACATGTTAGGAAAAACTTTCTAACTACAAGGATTAAGCTCTAGAAAGGCTTCCATGGAAGGTTGTAGAATCTCTATCATTGAAGGCTTTTATAAATAGGTTAAGCAAACATATGTCAGGGATGGTCTAGGACTGTAATATAGGGGACTGCATTACATGACCTCTTGAATCCCTTTCAGTCCTACATTTCTATGATTCTATGACGAACAAACCATGTATGTTATCCCTTCCAAGATTATTGTTCACTGTTAGTATCTTTTTATCACTTTTCATATGTACTCAAAGAAAAAGTCCAGCTAATAAGTGATCACCTATGTATATTTCTGGGTATTTTCTAGCTGTTTTAACAAAGCATTTTCTGGGAAACATAATTAATTTTATCCACTTTCTCAATGATATTTCAGCAGTTGACAGAAGAAAAGAAATGAACTCTGTGCTAGATTAACTCAGGATGCCTCGGAAGTTAAGTGTTTCATTTTTCACAAGGCTAATATTTCTTCATTTTTACCAATTTGTAGATTTTTGTATATTTTTTTAGGGCTAGATTTCTCTATCTCTACTCATCTTGAGTAGTACCTTACTTCATGACTCATCTGATCAAAATCGAAGGAGCAATTCATGAAGAAAGGTATTGCTCATTGTGAACAAAAGTGGCAGAATTTGACCCTTAATAAAGTACATTCATATTGACTTATATCTTTTTAAATACGTATTTTAAATGTCCATAAAGTTCCCACCTATGAAAATTATTCTTGTCTTCATAGTTGCTACAGTTGAGGTCATGCTTATGTATCATAAATACCATGATACATTTTAAACATCCTCTTCACAGCTCTTAAGTAATCACAGCAACATCATTAAGATGTCTTTTGTCTTTTTTTCTTTGAGCAGCAGAACAATTTTCTTTTAACTGGCACAGGATTTCATTAGTTGTGTTAGAGGGAACAAGGTTTCCAATAAAAACTTCATGTTAAAGTAGGGGTGCTTTCTGGAAACAAATTCAGTGTGCAGTGCTATAAAGTAGCAATAAGTCAGCAAAAAGGTTGTGGAAAAGGATCCCATCAACTATTGCTTATTTCATTCTATTGATTGATCTGATGAAGCCAGTATAGCAGAAACAGTTTGTTACTCCAAGAGTCCTAAACTTCATCTCACTAAAAAAAATCAATTGTCATTTACAGCAGGCTCTGCTTCTTATTTTACAGAGCAAATACTCATTCATACTTGGACAGGAAGAAATAAAAATGTGACTTCTATCTAGAAATTACTGCTTGGCTTATTGCTTTTTTATGGGCATTTTTTCCCTGACAGAGAACATAGTTTAATTGCTCAATAAACTTTTAAGGATTTAAGACAAAAAATATGCAATAAAATTAAATGAGATTAAAAAGAATGTATGCTAAACAATGTGTCAGTTCATTACACCATTTTTGTTTTTCTTGGAGTTGAGAATAAAAGGGTCAGATTCATTAAAGCTATGCTAACTCCAAATAAAGTTGATACAGCATTTTGTTAAAAGTTTATGGGCTATTGAAATTCAGCAAAAACTGAACCAGAAAGTCAAAATTTTGTAGAACTGATTATTATTGGGGATATAGCCCTTCAATGCATATATTTTCCCCTCAAAGTGGGGGCCTAGCAGAACTATCCTGCCTTTTTCAGATTCTGAAGAGCCTTCTCCATGAATCTGGGGTGAAGGCATAGGGAGGAGTGGGCAGACCAAGAGCAGTGCCATTAGGGACACTGATTCCTTCATCCCACCCCTGCCAAAACTCTGCAGACCACTAATGGGACAAGGTAAAGATGTCTCACAGAAGTATCTTGCTCGAGATTTCTTCCCCAGCACTCTCTTGAAAAATATTTTCTTTTGTGTATGTTTTTTGAAGGTGGGAGAGTGGGGGCATAATGATCCAAACCATAGACTCTTTCATCTTTAGATTACAAGGGAAGCTGTGCAAAATATTCACTGTGTAACCACAGATCCTGTGAAGTTTTGTTATAAACTCATTGGTTTCTCATTTCCTATCAAAGTTAAGTACAGTGAATGACATTCCCCATTTTGATGCAAAACTGAACTATTTGGCAAATTTTGTCACTTTATGTAATGGGTGTAGAAGCCAGGGGGAAATGAAATATGAGATAGGCCTTATCATGCGATAATGACAAAGAATAGAGCAGATGGAGAAATAGGGAAAATATCATGACAATTTTCACTAAACTTTGTTTCTGATTTTTGTCATCTGTTTCATTTTCAGTGAAATATTCCAGCCAGCTCTACTAAAGAATCTCAACTAGAATTATTTTCTTCTAATACTGAATAAAGAATCTTATTAGAAGATGGGAAACAATTTTATTCCTAAAACTTCTCTGTTTGACGGCAGAACTCTGTGCTCAGAACTCTCCCCCTCTCCTTCCAGTTTGGCTTTCTGCTGCAAGAGACAATACACATATACTCAAATGTGTAACTGAATCTAACTGCAAACCGTCCCCTTAACTTTGAGGAATTTTCCATCGGGATCCAGATGTAGATTGAAGTTTTATGACCTCGGTCTTTCATTCTGTAATGGGCTGAACCAGAATACCTCCCAGCTTTGTGACTCAGGCACATCTCTAATCACAGCCAAGCATAAAATATCTGTATGAAACTACAAAGCAAAATTGTTAAGCCTAGCACAATTCTAATAATTTATCAGTTACTAGATTTTGACCCTAGTTTGTAGTGACTCATGTTATCAGATAGCTATTCAGCCACTTAAGATCATTGTTCATTGTCTAGACAGGTGGTCACATCACAAAAAAAAATGCCATTTTACTCAACTGCTGAACACAGATTGTGACAGATTTTGTGTCACTCATCACTTTAGGCTAAATTACAAATGGCTGTGAATATGAATCTGGATTTTGGCACTCAAGACTTTCTGGAAAACTTTCTGTCTGGAAATGTGCTCTGAATGTTTTTGATGGTGCAAATACATTTGTGAAGCAACTGGGAAAAAGATGTAATTTGCAGAGATGGAATAGGCAGAGAGAGAGATCTAAAAGAAGAGAGAGATAGGAAAAGCAGTGGGCACAAATTTATTTTACTGTCCCTCCCCACAAAAACCAGTATTATTTTTAATAAATTTGTTATATGTACTTACAATGGAAAAAATGTTGTAGTGTAGTGAACTAGAGATAGAAGCTACATGTTCCAGGTAATAGTCAGCTGTATTATGAGTGGTCATGATTGCTGTTCAGCTGCAAGCCATTTTCATGCATTTTGTTAAGCATAGGAAGAGAATATGGAATTGAATTTACATGTTAGGAACTGCTGACTTAAAGTTAGAACACATCCATTATTACAGGGCAGCCTTAACATTTGCAACAAAATAAAGAAAATGTAAATTAATGATCCAATACTGCAGCCACCCAAGCACAGAAATCCTATTGCCATGAATGAGAGTTCTCAATACGGACTGGTGACGACAACAGGAACAAGCTATGAAGGGCCCCATTTTGGATAGGTCCTCAGTGTGGTCCCCCTTTTTGCAAATGCTTCCTATTATATGCAGAGAATTTAGTGGAAGCAACTGAGTTTAATGTTTCCTAACACTTCAATTTAGCCATTTTCTTTTGGTCACAAATATTCGACCTCATGCACTTTTAATGTTTTCTAAATATTTTAACATGATGTATTATGCCATAGTCTGTTATCCTTTAAGAAACCATCTAATTCTCAGAGAGCTACTATTTGAGAACTCGCAAACTTTGTATGGTTAAGAACTCTGAGTGTAAGATGGAGCACTGAGCAGTAAAGAGGAAGAGAGACTTACACCTGGGAAGTGGGATAGCTCCAGACTCGGTTGTGGAACAAATCCCAATCTGACCCTTCTTCCTTCTACTAAGGGCAGGTCTACACTACCGCTTGAGTCAATCTAACTCACGTCACTCAGGGGGTGGAAAAGATACTCCTCCCCACCCCCAGAGCAACAAAAGTTTCTGCAACCTAAGCGCTGTCCATACCGGCGCTATGTCGGCAGGAGACACGGAGGTGGAGTAATTATGCTGATGCATCTTCACCAGATATGCTACAGTGGCGCAGTAGTGCCTCTAGTGTAGACCTACCCTTAGAATCCACCTTTACTCTTCCCCTGGCCTGTGCTCTCAGTGTGACCGACCAGTTCCTGACCCCACTCTCAGGAAAGAAACCAGCAAAGGGGAAAGAGATCATATTATGACACTGACCTGGTAGGAGTAGCTCTGTGTGGGGAGGCAGGACAAGAAGCTGACAGGCAACAGGCAGTGAGTAGTGGGCTGTTGTTAGAATGGGATGTTCTAATGATTGGGGGAGGTGTTTGAGGCACAAGCAAGTCTTTGAAGCACTGTTCAGAAGAGAAAGCATGATCAAGGAGGGAAGCAGGTAAGGTACTGGAAACAAGTTGTTGTCGTCGTCTTTGTCCTTCATGACTGAAGAGGATGCTACTGACAGTTTTATGTCTTGTGAGTACAGTTGTGGCTAAAAAGACCGATGCATGAATTGCGGTCCATTTCATATGAAGTGCATAGGTAGCTCAATGCCAAGGAAGGGACTACATCTGTGCCTGCTGAGTCTGCTGCTGTTTACGGCTCAGCCTTTTTGTCTCAAGATTCATATGCCGGTTAATCTTGAACTGGGCCACCCCATAATTGACTACTGCTTGCCAGCATGATCTATCTGTTGCTGATGACTCCCATCTGAGGGCATCAGTGGGTTGCACTGTTTCGAGTTATGCTGCAGTGTGTCCTTGAAGACTATCTTCTGGCTGCTTCAGATGCACTTGCTCACTTTCAGTTTGCAATACAGCAATTGCTTTGACATTCTGGTGTCCATCCTCAATACATGTCCAGACCAGAGTAACTGTGATGAGCATGGCTTCAATCCCTGTGGAGTGACTACATTCCAGAACCTCATTATATAACTTTATCCTGCCATTTCATTGCAGGATATGGCAAGCAGATGTCATAAATGGAACTTATCAAGAAGCTTAATGTAATGCCTGTAGCAGGTCCAGGTCTCTCACTCATAAAACAAGTCAAACAGCACAACTGCTTTATGACCCTTTAGTTTGGTTTGAAGCTTAATACCATGTTGCTGCCAGATTCTGCCTGATAGTCTGCCATATCATGAACTGGCTATGTTGATGCCACTTGTCATCTCCTTCTCTACAGTAACATCATTCAACAATATACCTCCAAGATAGCAGAAGTCTGTAACAGCATTCAGCTGTGTGTTGCTGAAGGTGACTTTTGGGTTTGTGTGGGGTTTCCCTGGCACAGGTTCAGATTGATTTTTCAGCCTGAACCTTTCTGCAGACTCTGCAAATCTGTCCATAATCTGTTGTCAATCCTCTAAAGTATGTGCCTTGAGAACACAGTCATTGGCTTATAGCAGCTCATGAATAACTGCCTCAAAGGCTTTTGTGAAAGATTGCAACCTGTTCCGATTCAATAATTTTCCAGAGGATAAAAAATGTATCCTGAGACCAGCATTCAGGTCTCTTGTAGAATCATCAAGCATTGGTACATAGAAAAGATTAAACAAGAGTGGACCAATTATGCAGCCCTGCTTAATACCATTAGTGATAGGAAATGGGTCAGATGGAACCCCATTTACTCAGACTCGCCTGAACAGTCCAACATGAAATAGCCTCCAAATGTTGAGTTTTTCTGGACAACCCAACTTACATAATAATTGCCAAAGTCCAGGTCTACTGATAGCATTAAATAAAAGACAATAATGACAATGTAACGGTCCTGCAGCTGTTCTCGGCATTTTTCCTTCATCTGACCAGCTAAAAATATTATATCTGCCATTCCTTGCATTGGCCAAACTACATTGCGACTCTAGTGGGACGTGATTAGTGATGTTGCTTAGCAGATGATCGAAGAGTACTCTAGTCAGTATCTTTCCAGCGATGGAGAGTAACGAGATATCTCAATCCTTACCACAGTTAGACTTTTCACATTTTCTTCTTATATATGGTGACAAATGTTGTTTTTGAAGTCTTGCGGTACGTATTCAGTACTCCATATATTGACAAGTAGTCCATGCAGTTACCTCAGCAGGATCTCACCTACATACTTGAATATTTCTGAAGGAATGCCATCAGATCCAGGAGCCCTGCAGTTCTTCATGGTACTGAGTGCAGTACTGACTTTGTCAAGGAAAGGGGCTGTGTCCATGTTGTCATTACATTTTGGCTGATCCACTACTCTTATTAGTGCCTCATCTGTGACATTGGACTCTGTGTTCAAAAGATCACTGAAATGATACTGCCACTTCTGAAGGATTTCTCCTTGGTCAGTGATCAAGAGTGAGGATGGCCTAATATTGAAAGGCATAGTAGTGGTATGTGTAGACCCATATACATCTTTCAAAGCAGCATAAAAGGCTTTGGGTTCATGACAGTCAGCATAGCCCTAGATTTAATCTGTTTTGGCATTCCACCATTGATCCTGAATGTTTCTATACTTAGATTGGATTGCATGAGACAGGTTCCTGTATGTTCTAACTGCACCTACATGGGACACAAATTTGATAATGCTTCTCTTGTTTTTAGTGAGTAGCTGATGAATTTCTGGATCATTCTCATCAAACCAGTCTTGATGATGTCATTTTGCTGCACCCAGTGTAGCAAAAGGAGTTTGAAATATTGTGACATGTTCACTGTTTACATTAACACTAGTTGTCAAGCCATCAAGGTCACACAAAGCTGGTGTAATGGTATTACAGAGCAGCACTCATAGCTTCATCTTGCAATTGTTTTATGATGAGACATCTGATTGGTTTAGATCTGCGATGCACTGATTCAATTACTAATAACAGCTTACAGTGGATCATGCAATGGTCTGTTCAGTAGTCTGCCTTATGCATGGCTGCAGTGATTTATACATCCTGTAGATCTAGCTGATCATCGATGATGCAGTCAAGAAGATGCCATTTGTCTGGGTCTTGGGTGCATCCACAACATTTTCTTTTTGTGTGGTAGGAGGAAAAAGGTATGCATAATTACTAATTGATGCATGACAGACTCATTAAGTAGCAGAGTTCCATTGCTATTTTCTTTCCTGGTCCTATGTTTTTTGATGGCAGGCTGCCAGATTACCAGATGACTGTATTAAAGTACCCCATGATAATCAATTTATCTGATGCTGATGTAGACACAATGAGTTTGCATAAGTCACTACAGAACTTTTCTTTCTCATAGTCGGCATTTGTGCTGATGATGGTAACATACTGCTCATGTTTCAATCGCAACTGTAGAACCATAAGATGATCACTTATGCCTTTAGGCAGACGTTGGAGCTTGGAAGCAAGAAAGTTGCTAATGGCAATCCAACATGCAATTGTTGTGGCTCTGAGGATGAGTTACATCACCTTAAAAACGAATACCATCCACCAATCTCTGCTAGTTGCTCTTCATCAGCGAGTCTGGTTTCACAGATGTGTGTCAATGTCAACCCTATAACTGGTTAGTTCTCTTGCAACAAGTGCTGTGCCTCTCCCAGGCCAGCTCTTGTTAGGGTTGTTTCATAAACATTTCACAAAGCTATTATAACAGGTATCATGAGCCACATACATGCAGATCTGCGACTATGACCAGTCCAGCATCACCGTTCCTGTCACTTTGCCACTCGTCCATCACTGAAAACAAGTAAACTCATTCCAGAACACCGAGGAGCAATCTTTCTCCATCCCTATAAGCAGGTTATACTTTTTTCAATTACTCAGGCTACACTGGAGTTGTAAGAGACTCAGAATATAGACACATCATTGTATTGCCAGACCATATTGAAAGCTTCAGGACATCTTTGTGTCTTGATTTGCTGAAGGAAGATTAAATGACTTAAAAAGTAGATTGAAATGTATAGTATATGTTACCATTTCATTTGTCTTACTTGTGAAGCACTGATCTGTAGTGTACTCTAATGATGAATTACATTAATTTTAACAAGTGGAAAATCTTGCTGACTAATCTAACTTTTAGTACTCTCGTTCAATTTCTCATCAACCTTTCCTTTCGCTGTTGAAAGCATCACACTTGTTCTGCTAGTGCAAATAGCTAATTACAAAGACTGTTAAAATGAAATATCACCACTGATGAAGTGAAGAGGATTTTAAAAGCCCACACTGTAAAAATTAGCTTAATTAATTCAAATTAAAGTATGTGAATTATGGACATGCTAGATTTGTTAACACAAAACAAATTTTTGTGATGACTGTTACATAGCTCAAAGATTTCTTTAGAAAATGTTCTGCTTCCTACAACTATTTACAGAAGGGATTTGAAAAAAAAAATGCAATGCCTGCCACAGATGCATCTTTAACTAAAGATTAAATAATACTGAAGTGGAAAATTTGGTCATACTGAGTTGTCCGTTGGAGGTGATCCTTAGTGTGGGTTTCATTGTAAGTGTGTCAGACTGACAATATCCTCAGCAAACCTATGGCATTAAGGTAAACTTTATTGAATTAAGTTAGAACTTTGGGGGTATATGATATTAAAAATGAATGGTATATGTGTTATTGTGGCAGCGTGTGTACCTTCTCTAGTAGGGAGGGAGGATGCTAATGTACTTCCTCCATTATCAACTCTTTCAAGCCATCCCCTTGAAGAGGTGTGCATGTACTAATTGAAACTGAATTCTCCAGGGACAAAGAAAAGGTTTTTGGACAAACTGGCTCATGGCCTTCTTCCTGATCCAGCAAACAGACAGTGCCCTTAGTCCACAGAGGGTCCCTATACTTAGGGCAGGAGTGGTAGGACTGAGTGCTGGTTCTGAGCTGAAGCTGCAATGAACTTGTAAACACAAGGAATCCCTCTGGGGTGGGGACTGACAGGCTGCTCCTGCCACAATCCATGTTAAGGATGGAGTTAGCTCGGCTATGCTTATTAGCATGCATGTAGGTTCTTTTACTGTTTTCATTATGTTTTCTCTGGAATACTTTTTATCTTAAGAATAAAGTGGGTTTGCATAGGAATTGCTCTGTGCCTTATAACTGTAGCAGTTACACCTGTGAACCATGTCTGAAGAAAAAACAAATAGAAATCCTTGGGTAACCTGTCTGTGCTGGGAATAACACAGTGTAGTAAAGGATTTGTGCAGCCTGGAAACACCCCTAATCAGTAGAGAGAGATGGGGGTCTCCATCTGGAATGGCACCAGCTAGGGAAATGGAAACCTGAGAGTGGGTGCCTTTGCAGGCCCATGCCCTGAACTGTGACAGTAAGTAAGGCTTTATTTTGCAAGGGCACAAGGCAATGTATTGTAAAGGGAATACTGCATAATTTCCTACCTATTGTGTTAGAGTGTTTAAGAGTAAATTGCAAGACAGGACTAATAAGCCAGGCGAGATCACATGGCCCATTAAGTACCTCCTTCTCTATTAAATTCAGGAATTATAAAACAACTGATGGCTCATTTGAATCTCCAAACTATGGCTGGTGACTAATGGTACCTCTAGATTCATCCCTTTTCTCAAAAGGGATATAGTTCATATTTTATCTAGAAACACTACAATGCTGTCTGGCAATTTGTTCCATATTCTAATCACCTTGCATGAAATTCATCCCAAGCAGATGGCCAGCACAAGGTCACTTTAGTGCCTCTTAAGCCCTCAACATAAAATTTAAGTGGGGCATAAACTTTGTGCTGGCCCTCTGCCCATGGATGAATTGCACCCCTTCTGCATATAGAAATTCTGCATACATATCTCATAGTTTGGTTCCCTCAACACAGTGCACTCAGCTCCCATTTTGAAGGCTCCCAGCACCTTGTACAAATGGGTACAAGTTTCAGTCTCTTATTAAATACTGCCTCGGGGCATTGACAATGATCTATTCCTTTCCTTTCATATTTTAATATCTCCATGAGATCTCTTAGAAAAAAGATGAGCCACAATATAGACTAAATCTGGATAACCTTTATTCATACCTCATACCCTCAGAATCATCTTAGCTGCTTGTTGCTATTCTGTTTCACTCTCATCAATATTCATTATAGGGCCAAATTTAAAAAAAATAAAAATAAAAATGTTCTTATTACCATTTTTCTATTTCTATTCTTATGCATATTGAAGATTACCAAACTACAGTTCCCTAGATTCTCTCTGGATTCTTTATTAAATATAAGAATGATGTTATGCATCCACAAGTTATTTGGTGCTAACCCTGTCCTCAGAGGGCTTGATTAAATTAAACAATATATCCAGTATCATCACTGCAGAAGGCTATGAAAGTAGCAACAAATGATTTTCTAAGACTGAAGTTACAGAATTGACTTTTATAAAACTGAACCCAGCTCTGAGCTATCGAAATCTTTGCCTTATAGTTTAATATTTTGCTTGCTAATTCCTTAACCCACATGGTGATTTTTAAATGAAACATTCTCACATACAGGAATTCAATTTTCTATGCACTTTTTGAAGGTTGTTTTTCAAAGGCAGCACAGAAAGTTCAGAATCAAAATTTTCTCTCTCTTTCTTTCCTTCATTACCTCGTTTGTTTTGATAGAAATGGAAATCAAATACAGGGGGTTGTGAGAAAAACTTGCAGGTTAAAATAAAATACTGTTTTTATTGTTTGTTGTATTGTTTCAGATTAGGAGTAAAATACTATTGTTGTTTCTATAAAGGAGAATTTGGAGGCACAGGGGATGATTGGCATGTTTCCAGGGACCCTGAAATGTGTAACTGATGCATATTTACATGTAAGTAGATGGATATTTGGAATATTGGAACTATTATATGCCTATGGCAAAGATACAAAGATCTTATTTTATGAGAGCTGTAAACTGATTTCTATTCGGTCAGTCATTGAAATCCCACAGGACTCAAGCCTGCTCACTCACAATCCTTCCTAACTACTCCTCTTCAGCAGTATTCCATAAGTAGGCCAACGGCCAAAGTTGAAAGTAATTTTTAAGAAGTAGGAGAACAGCCCTTACATTTTAAAAAAGTTCTTTAAAGGCACTTTAAAGCACTGAAAGTGCTTTGAATTAGGATAAATAACTGCTATCAAAATGGAGTTACCCTGAAACTGCGTTTTTATGTTGCAGTTTCAAAGTGTGATTAACTGTATAGTACACTGTATTATAAATATGCTTCATCTGAAGAGCTGTTCAATTGGCTGGTAACACTTCACGTTAATCAATGTATACCTCACAGTCAGCTAAAACTACTTTGTGATTCTAGAGTGCCACCTTCATCTTCCTCTAGCACAACATATACACACTTTTCTCCACAATCGCTTTATAATAGCTCTGAAGTGATCTCCAGGGTCTATTGTTGTCATGAGATAATCACAGTCCTGTAGTATATGAAACTTTTGGCTGCTTATCATACTCTAGAATGTCCCAATGGAGTAATCACCACATTATAATACCTTTCCTGTTGTGATTTAATAGCTTCTGTAAATTGATGGATCATGCAGTCAAAATTAAAGTGAACTGATCTTTTTACCAGCGTTTTCCTGGAGTTGTTTTCTGGTACAAACTAAAAGTGAAAGGAAAATTCAGATGCATTGAAATAAATACAACCCACCCTAATATTCCTTTGTTTGACTTTAGCTACATAAATTGAAAATCTATTGTATATGCAGCAACTGGCAGTCTGATTCTTTCTGATGTTTTTCTTACAAGCAGCCATAAGTTTTGACTGGATGTTTCATACGCAAAGATACACAGAGTATATATTTTGATCATTTTAGAGACCAAGTATTCAGATAGTATCTAACCACTCTCTAGAGGAACAAAGGAGATGTATTGCTGCCTTAACCAGCTGGTGGAGGATTCCTAGGGTTCCTATGTGACCTCACTCGCAACTGCAGCAATGCTTGCCTTCCAGAACAGCTCCTTGGGGCCCTATGGTTCTGGCCATATGTTACTATAGTCCTCAAGATGGTCTGAATTATATTAGGAACCAGACCAGATGCCAGCTGGCCCCAGGATTATGTAGGGCTAAAGATGCACAGCTCAGATGCATCAGAAGACCTGATTGTCAAAATTAGGTATATGACATTATCATGACAGTGCACACAAATCAGGTATTGAATAGTTGCTTGAATAGTTGTGTGATATATAATATCACAAAGGGGAAAGTAATATTATATGAGATCTTCTGATTCATTCTTCGACTTCAGTCTGGGGACAACGTGTTGGCAACATGTGATGCCCTTAAGATATTTATGAAACTATTAGGTTTATTTCATTTTGTTCTTCCCATAAAAACTGATTTGTGGAAAAATTAATTAAAAAAATTATACACACACACACATTTAGCTGATAAGTACTGCGTATTCAAATTGATTCATGTGTACCATACTGTGTGATATTTAACAGAAATGAAAATATGATGTCATTAAAATTAAACCTCTCCTTTTCTTTTCAGTGTCTTTTGCTATTAAATGAAAGGTAATCTGAATATTATGTGTCTTCACAGCAGAGGTTTATTCAGTGAGACTTCATTTAGCGTTATTAAAATGTGAGTTATACTTGTACTTGCTGTGACTGATGTGCATAATATTTAGCTTATAACTCACAGAAAACAGAGTAACAATACATTTCTTAAAGCAATTAAGTTGTCTTTTGTTAACTTCTAAATTGCAGCCAAAGCACATTATGAGGCTAATAAATGTATTTGTTGTATATGTAATTGAGATTAAAGCAGAGACTAATCGAGATTGAATCAGAATGTATTTCTACACATAAATGTGCTACCACTAATGTGTCTGATTTTCTTGGATAGACAACCACAACTTCAATATAGACTTTAATCAAAATGAACATGTATGGTAATTTAAAAAGGACATTTTAAAATGAGGATGGTCAACTCATTCAGGCACTAGTTTAAGACTTGGGAGCTCTGGATTCTCCTAACATCCTGTGTGACCTTGGGTGAATCATTTAACCTTCCTCTGAGTTAGTTTCCCATCAGTAAAATGGGAATAATAGTGCTTCCCTACCTCACAGGGTGTGGTAAGACTAAAGATATTGAACCAGTCAGATACTAGAGGAATGAGGGCCTAGCTATATAAATTTCTATGATAGAAATGTGTCAGAGTCCTACTGAAAACATTATTTGGAAAAAAAACTTTCACTTTCAAAAGAAGTTGTCTTTTAAATGCTTCATAGCACCAAGTGCAGCTATATCATATCAGCCTACAAAACCAAGATATATACAAAAGGATAGAGATATCCTAATACAAACAAGGGGGAAAAATGGATGTGATCTTAAAGTCACAATGAACATGATATTTAAGTCTTACATTACATACCTAACAACACGGGTTAAAATTCACTGATATGCAGCGGACCAGTATAAGGACTATGCACCATGCAAGTCCCACTTAAATCCACAAAATATGGCTGTAGTATAATATAAACTAATTTCACCCAATGTTACCAGGGCCAGAATGGTGGATTGATCAATTTTGTATTTTAATCCTTTGATCAGGAGTCAGATATAAAATGGAGCAAAACCATGCCTTTAAAAACTTCTTTTGATTTGATTTGTCACAACTGAGGAGATAGTGATGTCGGCAAGTTGCAGTCTTACACCAGTTCAAACCAAGATGACTGTTATGGTGGGCTCATCTCCAATGTACAGAAGAACAGAAGATTTATAAAGCTGGGGTGGGGTTGAAGGAACTAGAGTATGAGCTCAGCCAGGAATGAGATTAGAAGATGCAATTTTGAGAGATTTAAGAAACATAAATCCTCCCATAGTGATTCTTGACAAAGGAAGATTTGCAAAAGAACGTTTGAGATGTGACACCACAAAAACATTTTTCATAACCATGTGAATCCAGTGATGAATAAGAGGATGATCAAGAGTCCAGGCCCACCAACACTTACTCATACCAGGCATGAGTCTTGTTCATGCCCAACTTCATCTGGGAGAAGAGCCATACTGAAATTTAAAAAAATTTAAACAGTCAACATCATTTCAGTACTTCCCTTTCATTTATCTGTCTGGTGGTGTTCCACAGGGCAGGGACTCTCTTTTTATATGTATTTTGTATACCACTGAGCACAGTTAGCACGTATTTAGGAGGGAGCTTGCTATTCTCCACTGGCGCTCCCTGTGGCCATACTTATTCCACACGGAATTCCTTTTGTTAGGTTTAGCGTAATATACTTTGAAATTGTCCCCTGGGGAGTTAGGGAGGAAATAGCTATCATGCTTTCATACTCTAACATATTTTACAATGGCTTCCCCATGTAAACAAGCCCTTAATAATCTAGATCCTAATCTTGGAATGAGATCCACGGGGGTAAATCCCTATACAAGAGCCCCATTGATCCCACTGCAAGACTGGTGACCTAAACAGATACTGTCACTAACAAGATGGTTCCTAAGCAGAGTATTACAGTAACTTTTATTACTACTTTCTTTAAGGTTTGAAGCTATTCAGGTCAGTGCAGAGGTGGATGAAAATTAAGCTATTTCTTTCTTCTTACATCCCCTTTTAATGTCAGGAGATAGATTATAATAGGGATGTATTTATTTATAAATACCAACAAAATCAAAGGAGCAAATAAAAACCCTAGGAACATAATTTGCATAAAACAAAGAACTCCAGTGTCTACAAACACAATACACAGGCAAAGAAAATACCATGATGGCATGTTAAACAGATGTTGTTATCTTGAGTTTGGGATCACCATAAAGTAACTTTAAAAATTATAAATTATATAGGCTTGTCCCAAACGTGTGCCAATAACCTCTATATGCACCAACTGCGCCTGCCACATATTTTGGAGAAAATCTATTTTATGTATGTTTGGGAGCGTTTGTTTTTAAAATAAATTGGTACTATTTTTGATGTTTTTGCAGGTAAAACCAGATGCTTTCATTATCATGAGTCTGAAAACACAGGGCTGATAAGGAGAGAAATATTATGAAAAATGTTTCAGGAAATTCTGAAGGCTTCTAAAATAGCTTGTATCGTGTATGCATTTTACTGTTATGATCCAGAGGTTCAGTATGTCATGATCTGCTAGAAACAAAAGTCTTATATCACAGGAATGGAAGTATTTTTTTAAGTTCCATTGGTGGCTAATGATACTCCACATACTAAACGTGTCCCTGGTCCAGGATTAAATAGTGCTTCTCCAAGTAGCCTGGTAGGGACATTCCACTTAAGAAGGGGGAAAAGAAAAATGTTTTTTTCTAGTAGTTTTTTTTCTTCTTTTAAACAATAGCAGCTGTTTGAATGGCAGCTGTTCAGAGGTTTGGGACGTTTAGAGGTAGTCCTGTGCAGGGTGATAGTGAGTAGCATCCAGGTGGAGCGAGCTGGTGCCTGAAAAATATGGATAGCACAACCATATATGTTGTAGATGAAAACATTGAAAACTATTATTAACATATACACAAATGCACCTTGTCTATACTATTGTGGGCCAAATCTGTGCCCTGTTTCAATTCCAGGTAAAATGGCTTGACACTGGAGAGCTCTTTAAGGGCTGGAATCCACCCTTTCTACTGCAAAGAATCTGTGGAGTAATCACTGCTCAGCCTCAGAGTTGTAAGAGATACTGAACCCTCTGGGCTAAGAATTATATTTATGGACACACCAAAGGTAGTGAAAATGCACCAGTTCTACTGCCTATTGGCTTTTCAGACTTACAGTGATGGGGTTAAGATTTGTTCCTATCTAATAATAAAGAAGAAAATAAACTCACTCGGACTAAATTTACTTTACCTTATATGTGTCTCCAAATAACCTACTTTAACTAGTCCTGCTCAGACTTTCCCTCCTGTTTTTTATTTGGGGGCACTACCATTTCTCTGGCACACTAGGCCTCCACTCCTTAGTCCAAAGAACTCCATCTGAATCGCAGGGGTGAAATCTTGGCCCCATTGAAATCAACAGGAGTTTTGCCTGGATTTCACCCCAGCTTTCCAAATGTAATTCCCATCACAAGTTGTAAGCTGAGGCAAATAGCAATGCCTTCAGTAGTGTCTTGTCTCCAGGTCTCGTTTGTGTTAGTTTGCAACCCAAATGAAATATGCCAGAATCTACCTCCTGCTGTTACTTTTGGCAGCCCCCCAATATTAAAGGTTAGAATGTCCCAGGGTTACAAATTAACACCATCACCAGAAAAGTTATTTTTTCATTTCCAGCCTTTGCAAGCAAAGCTCAGCATAAAGTTTTGTGTTTGTTTTCTTCCATATGACAGTGGTGACCTTCAACAAAATATTGAGGAAAATATGCACAGCCTGATGTGCTGCAGGCTGCATAATGTAGTGAGTAGGAAAGATGCCACCACAGGAGGTCATCAATATACAACAAAGAAAAAAGATGCAGCAACATTTTGAGAGGAATGGGCAGTAGGACATTGTTCAAAGCAGTATGAGAGGAAGAAGCTAAAATTATTTTCTTAAAGGGCAGCAGTCCTCATTGCATAGAGAATACATTTGGACTGCAGTATTTTGAAAGCATATACCATTTTTATTTGGATAGCAATATATTCCAATAACACTGGAAAAGAAAAATTAGGATTTTGTTGCGTGAATCATATGCTACCCAGACATACTATGTGCCACTATGAAAGATTTACTGAGGTACTGCAAAGTGCAGACTTTCCATCCTCACTGAATTCAACAAAGTCCAAACAATTTTGCCCAAACTTTCAAAAAAATAATCAATTTTTGGGCACAGATCAGTATGAAAAATTCCAGCCCCAAAGCTGAACAATTTGGTAAGATATGACCGTGTGAAAATAAGTGTCTATAACTGAAACTTTGTTGTAATACCAACAATATAGCAGACGACATTAAGAACCCTTTTCAGTGTATGTATTTTAGTCTAGAATTGTTTTCTTCATAATAATATAACCACCAGTGAAGGCCAAATTATTTATACCCCACATGAGATTGAAAAGATAACATGTTGGGTAACAACATGAAACTAAATTAGGATGTGCTATGTAAGGACATTTTTAATTTGTTAAGGAGGATTTGTAAGCCAGAGATCTCATGAAGAAAGGTTGCAAATATAATTCTCTATTAAATTTTAAAACCTATAGAAAGATTATAATTTTCTATTACATTCTATAGAAATATCTCATAAGGGTAGAGATCTTTGTCTTTTTCTCTCTTTCTCTGTAACCACATCCACACTATCAGTAACAAATTCATATCACATTTAAAAAAATTAAAATATATGATGTGATATATTATATTAAATACAACATTAATCAAAATTATAATTTAAAACCTTTAATAAACATACATAATGTGCATATGCACATAACTCCAATGTTAGATAGCATCTCATTTCAAATAAGATTTGAATGAGTTATGAGCATAATGCTAAAATATATAACATCAAAGTCTATCTGGAGACTTAAGAATGTCAGAGAAAAAACATGAGTAGCATAAATATTAAGTATACATAATACTGCTTTCCTAAGTAGGTAACAGTCCTGCATGGCACCCTGATATCTTTATGTGAAATAATTTGGTTTATCGTGTGCAAATTCAAAATCTATAATACATATTATTTCAGGGCCAAGTCAGGGATCTGTATGCAACCCCATAAACCTTTGTGTCTATTCTATATATGATGTCAAACTTTCGAGCTCAAAAGCTTTCTAGATTAGTTTCTACATTCCTTTCTAGATTAGTTTCTAATTCCTTTTCTTCATGTGTTTGCCATAATAAAAATGTAACTCAGTTCACATATTATATGTAATTATATGTCAAATTGTAAAAAATTGTAAAAATACCTTTAAAAATCATATTAACAATTGGACTGTTAAAAATTTGATGTTAATTAATTTAGTTCATGTATCACTCTCTGGTGTGGACCAAATGTGGCAATAAACCTAACAGGTATTCAGCATCTCACAAATCCAATCATTCTGGTATAACAACATGACAAGAATTATCAATTCTCATGCTTCCTTTGGGATATAAATTGTTCACCCTATGGTCCTTCTGTGTTAAAGCATTGCGCCATTAGGCAAGTGGTGGTGATGGTGATGCTTTAACTGGATGCCTAATTGAATGCTGTAGGAGGATACCTGCAAGTATCTAAGCTTCAGACTAGCTGAACCATTGGTCAATCAAATTGCTGACTCAAGACTGAATCAAAATATATGTAAAACAGCAGTTAAGGCTGGCCTAGAATCCAGCATTAGTCTGATACATTTAGTCCAGAGGGAAACATGAGAACTATACTCTTCACAGCAAGAATGCTAAGAAGGGAGACTGTATACAAACAACTCCCTTTCCTCAGTTTTTTGGAAGACTGGGAAGAGGAAAGACCTGCTAGGGACTTACTGAACCAAAGGAAGTAATCTAGAGGAAAAAGAAGTTCAGGGTCATACCTGATGCCCATTTAGTCACCCAGGGCTGTGGTTCTCAGAAGAGTAAGAGTGGGAGCTCCCCTTTGTTTTTGAGGGACCATGGAGGGCATTGTTATTATATCTGGAGAGGAAAGAACAGGTGGAGAATTTGCTTTTGTCCAGATTTTCCTTGGACTTTTGTCATCCTGGATCAAGTACAGTTTTCTAGTTTGGCCGGACATGTAAACCAACTTGCCAAGGAAAACTGAGGAAATAGCTATATTCCCACAGCAATTATATAGGCCCCACCACACCATGACTGTAAATTTACTTGAGAGACAATGCTGAATGTGTATCGAGTACTGGTATTCTCATAGTAAACAACCTGCACACCTATGACACTACATACAAATGTCATAACAAATGTAACACTAAGCTGAAGCAGTGGTTAAAGGGAATGTAGCAGTTGCAGATTTTAAGTCCATGATAGCCATCTAAAAAGGGAATCCTGTATTTTTCAAATGTAGCCAAGATATTTGTCATATCTATTAAAATGCTTCAGCTTTGTATAACTCATATACATCTAGGATTCTGCATACATTTACTCAGATGAAGCCTCTGTTAAAGTTAATGAACGTTTTGTCTGGGTAAGGTTTGCAGAATCAAACCCTTGAGAGAATAAGTAAAAAAAGAATTCTGGATCAATATGATTTTGTCATCATCATTGATTAGTAGAGAGAGCCTTGTTTTTGGCCTCTATTATCCTTGAAATGAATAGTTGACGTTCAGAAATTTGCACAGCATAACTTAGTGGTGGAGAAATGAGAATTTTAACATGTTGTTTGGTTTTGGTGTATATTCTCAATTATACAACATGAGTGCATATCCGTGCCTGATAGGTTTAGTAAACCTTGCTCTCTGAAAAGCCTTTAGAAATACAACTATTTTATTTTGAAGATTATTCTTATGTGGATATTAATGTACTTGCAGGTCAGGATAATACTGAGGTTTCATTAAGAGAAATGTTATCTAATGTGTATATTACACTTGAGCTGTTATATTACTTAGATGGAATATATGTGCTATAAAGGAGTTAATATAACCCATTAACCGTCCAACATTAAAGTGTTAAGCAATATCTGGGTTTTGCTATACAGAGACCTCAACCTGCTTAGTACCATGACAACACATTATTAAATAGTCTTTTAACCTTTTATTAAAGATAAAAGGAGACACAATTAAAACATTTGAAATGTAAAGTATTAAATAAAGCCTTCATTTTAACCACTTCCCTTTCCCTTTAGATAGAGAGAGCTTTTAGAAGGAAATACCCCCTTGTTTAACAGTCTCTTAGATGGTATCAAAATGGTAATAACTGTCCTTTTGGGACAAGAGAAGCTGTTGTTGTTTGTTGTTAAAGTTCAATCCTGTTTCATCCTGGATAGAGTCTGGGATTTAGCTGGAGCTGGTAGAGGAGGCAATGTCATTTGGGTCCCTCTTTCTGCCTGGTCTGGGTATCTCTAAGGATCAGGATAATGAAGGCCCATGATCCTAGGAGACCATGGTGGGATGTCAGCCATGACAGTAAAGCTTTGTCTAGTAGCCAATATTTCTCCCTAAGTATCTTCTTTAAGGACCCCCAAGGGAATGGTGGGCAGAATAGCCAATCCCCTTATTATTTTGTCCATCAATTAGGCATCATTTCCAACACACCAATTTTGGTTCACTGATTTCTCGTTCTATACTGTTCTTGTTTACCAAACATGATCTTAGTAGTTTTTGAATCAGATCAGCAGGGGGTGGGAAGCAGGGGTTAACTAATTCAGTCTCCGTCTCCCTTTTTTTATCTTTTCCATTAACATTTGTTATAATAGGTTACCATGATACCTTATGAACTTTCACAGTTGAGCTCACAACTAAGGTAAATTTGTAGGCTCAGTTATCACAACAGACCCATTGTTCTAATGGTGCTTGAAAAACTCAGGGCCTTATTTTACAACTTTACATGTGTGAGTGAGCCTTAATCATGTAAGAACTACTGAGGTATGTAAGGATTTACAGGATCAGTCCTATAAAATAAGACAAGCTCTCTGTTCAGAAAAGCTTTCATTCTAAGTTGTTAATTTATTAATATCAGCATAGTTGCTTTATAATCCACATGGAAAAAGACTTTAATGTTACTGATATTTTAGTACAGCTGCTTAATGAGAAACAATCAAAAGAATAAAACTACATGGCTGAGATTCAAATATGCTCATAAAGCACAGAATTTGGATGCTCAATGAGCTTCATAGACTCTGTAATTCTCACTTTTGTTACATCAGAACCCTTAGGCACTCCCATCTTATGATTGCATCTTGTTAGCAAGCAACAGACCCCTAGCAGCAACAAAAAGCTTAGGGCATTGCTGCCTAACTGTGCATGAATTGCAGTTTTCTTAAAATTCTGCCTAACAAGATGCATGATTGCTAATCTGATTTGTAGAAGAGCAAAACTCTGGCAAAATAAAAGCAGCAAACACTCCCAAATGATTTACTGGAAAACAGAATTAATTAGTTATTGTGTTTTTAATGTATGATGTTCAGTTGATCTAACATACAGCAGAGCTAGGAGACTTTTTGTTTTCATTATTCTTTGAAATTGTGCACTATTATCAGGATTGGTGGCATAGTGATCTATAGACAAATTTTTCCTAAAAGTCTTGTTCAAATGATGCCAGTTAAAAAATAATTTGGCTTCTGAGGCCCTTAAAGACTTCCACTGATTTCAATTGGCTTTCGAAGAGGCTCAAAGGCCCTAGCTCTGCTCCCATCTAAGTCAGTTATGAAACTCAATTAAAGCTATGAAGTCAAAGAAGTTTCACTGATTTATACCAACTCAGATTCTAGAGACACATGGTCGATGAGGTAATATCTTTTATCAGATTGAGACAGGGTGCCTGTCCCTTACTGGTCTGGAAAGGGTTAAAAGGGCCCCTGGAGCTGTTCATGAAAGATAACCAATAGGAAGGGGCTGTGTGTCAACCAATCGGGGCCCAGGAGGCCGGTATAACAGGGAACTGCAGAACAGAATGAGGGGAATGCTGCCCAGGAGTTTGAAGAGGAAGAACTGTTAGCACCCTGGACAGAGCAGTGGCTAGCTGGTAGGGCTCAGCAGAGCCAAATGCCCTGAAGCAAGGGTGGAGAAGGTACTGGGGTTGCAGGGAAGTGGCTCAGGGAAGTCCATTGAGGAGTTGGGGGAGATGCAGTGAAAGGCTGCCACACACTGGGTCTCTGGGCCTGGAGTAGTTGGTGGGCCTGTGTCCCTCCACTCCTTCTCCCAGAGCAGGTGGCCATGAGAAGTGGTGAGAATGACCTACAGAATCCCCCAGACGGGGGAGAACATGGACTGTGACTCAGCCAGAGGGCTGTGTCATGAAAAGCAGGGTCCAGTAGGAGGCACCAAGGTGGTGAGTTGAACTGTGCTACACGGGCCAACTTTTGTTGGTGAGAGAGACAAGCTTTTGAGTTACACAGAGAGCTCTTCTTCAAGTCTGGGACACTAATTCAAAGTGTCTTATCATTACTAAATACAAGATTTGAACAGATTGATTAGCATAAGTAGTTAACACATTTCAAGGGACCATTCAAGATGAAGTGGCCTGTTAACACCTCTCCAGCCCTAGGGAGGAATGAAGGGGGATGCGGGGGAATGAGTTGGGGGAGTTTGTTAGTGAGTTACAAATTGTTGTAATAAGTGAGATTCTGATCTTTATAGTTGTGGCGATAACTTTCACAAGTGCTCTTTTCTCTGGTGGACTCTGCAACTAGGATGTAACAATAACAAAATCAAACCTACTTCCCGTGTTTACTAATGAAATTTTAAATCTTGGGTACATGGATCTGAAGAGTTATGGGATATTGTGACACTTCAGTGCTATGCTATGCCGATGCTTTATTGCTTATCAACATATCATAGCTCAAGCAAGCAAGCAAAGCTGAACATATTTAGCAGAGTGTGTTCTTCTGGCCAAATAGTCATTGGACATTTTACAGAAAAATGTTGTGAAAACATGTACATAAAAGACAGTTAAGCAGATGACAAATTGGGATACAGTAGAACCGCAAAGATACAAACACCAGAATTATGAACTGGCTGGTCACCCAAACACCAGGTGGAACTATAAGTAAGCAATCCGGCAGCAGAGGAGGAGGGGAAAAAAAAGACAGCAAATACAGTACTATGCTTAAAAGGTTGGCATGCAAAACAGAAGCAGCCTGGGGCCAGCGCTGTTTCCTGTAAGCCAAGGGTGCTGTTTTACCCACACACACACCCTCCACCTGGGAGAGGGAAGCTATTTTCACCATCACCTTCTGTTAGGAGGGGGACAAGCAGTCTGGAAAGAAGCTGCATCCTGCCACAGGGAGCTACTGAGCTGCTACTGTTGTGGCCAAAATCTGGCCTGGAGTGGGAGCCAGAGTCTGAGACTCAGAGCTACTGCCTGTACACTGCACTCTGGAGATGTTTTAAAGGGCTACAGCCTGTTCACCAGTGTGGCCCAAGCTTTGCCCAGGGCTGCACTCCTGGATCCTGCCAGCACCTCTGGTAATGCAAGGGGAGGAGAGGAAGAGGTGCTGGCAGCAGGCTGGCACCAATCCCCTGCCACATGCCACTTTGGGAGCCTGGTGAGCAGTGCCCAGAGCAGAGCAAGTCCTGAGAGGTGGCTGAGGGCTGGGGCTGGTAGTGCCAAAGATGGGGGCAGGCACACCCAGCTCATCCCAAAGGCAAGAAAACAGGAATAGGGCAAGGAGCTGCTTGCAAACCAGGCAGTGCTGCCAGGTGCCACCTTTGCAGAGATCTCTCCCAGCCTCAGCTGAATACGCTGAGTGCAGGGTACTGTACCATAATGTTTTGTTCAGAGTTACAAACAACCTCCATTCCCGAGGTAGCTGAGTCTACTGTAGTTGAGTCTGCCTTGGGTTTTAACGCTTTAGGCAGGAATGAGGGAACCCACAACATTCTGACCTATTTACCGGGATCTGAGCCTGGGCAATAAGTCTCATTAATTCTGAAAATAACACACCCTCCCTGTCCATAGAGTATGAAAAGAATATAGAAGACACATGTTCTTCCAGTTCGTAATGCTTGTTAGAGTTAAAAATTTCCTACCTTTAGTATGCTATGGCTCTTATTTATTTTCCAACATCTTACTATTTTTTTTCCCCCTCAGTATTTCTGGTTCTTTTCTTTGTGAGTCAGGGGCAATTGCTACATTCTCTCTGACAAATGGTTACTCCCATACCTTTAAGATAATATTGGTGTGATGGAGTGTTTTCCCCCAAACTTGCCCTGGAAAGATTAATGCAGATTGAGAAGGGGGGTGATGAGCCTGACAGGCCACATCTGAGGGGAATCAGATGGCTAATTCCTGAATGAATGAAGGAACTCAGCTGAGGAGGAATGATCTGGGCTGGACTTCTAAAAACAGGCCATTGGCAGCAGAAGCTAGGGGTGGTTAGGAAACAAGTTGTAGCTACTCCCTGGGAGAAGGGAGGAGTTTTGGAGGCTGTAGCAGAGACATGCACTTTCTCCCTGGGAGGAGGAAGTGGTAAAGCTGGCAAACCCAGAGAAGGGGGAGAAGGGCAGGGCTGAGGAAAAGGCAATAAGGACTAGGAGGAAACAGACCTTGGCTGCTGACTAGAGGGTCCCTGAGCAGAGGATGGGCCTGGGTTTCCCTGCTAGTCACTGAAGAAGTGGCGCTATGTGGCAGTGAATGGGAAGACTGCTCAGGATTGCTGAAGGAAGGTTTTAGTGAAGCAGAAGGGAGAAAATCCTGTAGGGTGAACTGACTGGAGGGACAAGTCATGAAGAGGAGGCTGTAGCTTGTTGTGTGAGAGAAGGGCTGCAGAACCAGAGAGGTGGAGAGAAGGTGTGCAACTGTGGGAAGGGGTATTGACCTCATGAGCTAGTCTCCAGAGTGACCAGGAAGAGATGCTATTCTTTCAGGGAGTAGAGCAACCTATACAATTAGGTAAAAACCTTTGTGAGCCTCCGTTGGATAAATCTAAGGTGATCCCTGTCTCAGAAGGTGCCAGTGGTCCTCCTGCTGCAGAGCTGACTTTCAGTTTCTAGAACTCAAGGGGCTCAATCATGTAGTTTAATGGAGACGGTTAAGGGGGTAACTTGGTCACAGTTTATTCATTCACAATACCTACAAGGGGAACAAATATTTGATGATGAATTTGTTAGACAAAGGTATAACATGATTCAGTAGCTGGAAGTTGAAGCTAGACAAATTCCGATTGGAAATAAGGAGCACAATTTTATCCGTGAAGGTAACTAATAATTAGAATAATTTACAAAGGATCATGGTGGATTCTCCATCACTGGCAATTTTTAAATCAAGATTGGATGCTTTTATAAAAGACATGATTTAGGAATTATTTTGGGGACTTATGTAGCCTGTCATACAGTAGGTCAGACTAGATGATCATAGTGGTCCCTTCTAGCTTTAAAATCTATGAAGTTCTTTTTTAATAGAACAATTGCTTATGTTACTTCTATGGTACTATTTGGTGTTCTATTTCTTTAATATTCCATAAGTTTAAATCAAATTGTGGTATATGATTCTTACCCCTAGCTTGCAAACGTTTATGCAAGTGAATAACTTCACTCACACGAGCCTTCCCATGGTAGTCAATCATACTGTTTACGTGACTGTTACCCATATGCTTAAGCCATAAGCATAAGTCACTTGGGACCCAATTCTGCAAACACATGTACATTAAGCCAGTGGGGCCACTCATAGAAATAAAGCTAAACACACATTTGAAGAATTGGCTCCTAGTTTGTATTTTATTGCTGCTCAGATATACTTGAGAAGACCAAGTACAATTGTCTTAAACAGAGTTTTACAGGGGAGGCAGAGCAGAATTTTTTTGAAGGGTCTTTTGGTGTGAGGAGCACTTTAAAAATATAACTTGCTAATACTGGCATGAACCTCTTAAGCAACCTAGTCTTGTTCCTTTGACACAAATGGTGTATAACTGCCATTAACATTACTGTGAGTCTTGCATTCTCATTAGTGAAAATATGTTGCTACTGGTAAATCTGTTATAAAACATCCCTATGAATTACTTATATTTGGAAACATTATCATCCAGGCTATTGGCTCTATACCTATGTGAGGGGCCAAACTTGGCTAATACTTAAACTGCCAGTTATTGAGAAGGGAAAAAAGTTAACCAAGCATTAAAGAGTTGTACGGTATCTTCATTTTTAAAAGAAATGTACTAAATAATTCACAATGTTATTGCATTGGTTTTCCTACTGACATATTTCAGATGCATTTTAAATCATCTCTGTCAATAAATCACGTTAATATTGGGATGAAGTTACAGAATACAAATATTTCCAGTTTATATGAAGAACACTCAGTCCTCATATCACCACCAGTAATTACCACCATTACTTCACAAGTCATAAACTGAGGCCCTAGATAGTCTTCTTTGACACAGGTGAAGAGGAGAGGAGCAGAAGAGAAGGAGGCAGGGAACCTGTTGTGGGAGGAAAGGAGGAGAGAGACATGAGCTGAGGTGGCTTAGCCCTGTCCCTCAGTTTGGAATTTTCAGGATGCAGATACATGTCCTGATGACTCTAAGGGTTAACTTCTCTATCCCTTAGTTTCAATCTCCAGTATCCTCTTTATAACAATACTGTATCTCTCAGGCTTTTTGAAACTCACTCAGTTCATTTCTGAAAATGTTTTGATATCTTAAAATGAAAGATACTAGACAAGTGCAATGTGCTGAGCTTTTATTATCATGTTTATTATGTATGCTGTAAGCATATTTGGTCAGTAGGTGTGTCACATCTCCACTTTTCACCATACTCTACTACAGGAGTAGGGACAGTGCAACTAGTGTAAAGCTTGCTCAGTGAATATATTCCCAACACTTAAAACAATCTGGAGATCCTGGCAATGATTTGTTTACAAAGTGTGGAGCAGCTTTATAGCTGAACATTCTTGTCATTTGTTAACGCTTTTTCTCCTGAAACATTTCACCCCCTACTTCAGCAATAGATTTTCACAAACTACCTAGAAATTATTTTCAAGATTTCCATAGTTAGAATGAACACTATCAAGGCCAGATCCTGTCCCTGCTGTAGCTGCTTTGCCCTGATTCATTTGCACAGTGGCCACAAAAGTGGGGAACTCGGTTGCCTGAGTATTTGCCTGGTATGAAGGTAACTCTGGATGTTGTAGGACAGTAGGTATTGGAGAAGGTGGAGGAAATGGCTGGTAGATCTGTAAATCTAAGCCCTGCCACTCCCACACAGCTTCCTGGATGCTGGGGCACAGGACACTCCTATGGAGAACAGTTGAATAGTGTAGGAGGAGTGTGGAGCCTATTCCCTTTGCATAGGCTGAAGGAATCTCATCCTTCCCCTGCAGCAGAAATGTACTCTCTCTGCTTGCTTGTTAACAACAAATTCCTCCCAGAGTGAATAAAAATCAGAATATCCTCATGTAGACAAACTTCAAATAATGGGTTTACTGCTAGGGCTGAATATCTATTTGTGTAGACCAGTGTTTCTCAAATGGTGTTCCGCGGAACCCCAGGGTTCCATGGGCTGAGTTGAAGGGTTCCTCGAAGAAGCGGAACCGCGCCGCTGAAAGTAACAAAAATCGCATGCCGCCGAACAGCTGTCCGCGCGCTGCCGAAAACGGCTCAGAGAGTGCGCCGCCGAAACAACCCTATACCGCGCCACCAAAAAGAGGAAGATTTCCTCGACTTTTCGGCAGAGGGTATGGCATGGGTGCGCAAGGGTTCCGGGAGGAAATAAAATTGAGAAACACTGGTGTAGACCATCACCTGCTACTTGTAGACCAATCTGTGATGCCTGTTTGATTTTCAGCATTGGGGGAAAGCCCTGCCCATCCTCTATAATCATGGAGGCAAGTGCAGGGAGTAATTACAATGAAATATTCTCTCCTACGTATTCCTTTGGTAAACCTCTTTTTGGTATATACACTAGAGGAAGCTATTTAAGAAATATTAGAAAAAATCATTTATTTTTAAATTGTTTTGAAAGCAAAATAAGAGTAAACAATCAAGCCTAATTTACTTTAAAAAAATGAAGCAAATTTCTAAAATATCTTAATTAGTTTTGGCTTCCAAATCACTTTCTGCATTCACCTTTAGTCTAAAAAAGCAGGAGATGTAAAGTATGCATTTTAAAAGTCTGTGTATTAAAATAACAGATCTATGTTAATGGCATGCAGTATACTCTTTATAGCAATGTGTCATTCTTTCATATTCTTATAAACAATTTTCAGTCCTAGAGTTCATGTAAAAGGCTAATGCATAAGGCTTTGTGCCAGTCTGAGGGTATACTTATTAAGATACAATATTAATGGAAATGACCTCTGTTAGTAAGATGGACTAAGCTTTCTTCTGCTGCCTAACTGACCTTCACAAGTTTTATATTTCAGATACTCCCAAGAGCACATTAATGTAGTGACAAAATTAAGTTACAGAAAAAGGGAATGTAGATTCCAGTGATAAAAATATTCCTATATATAAAGTAAAACAAAGTTTTATCCAGCAAATGACCTTTGCAAACTGGTGACTTTCTTCCCCAAATCCAGCACATTGGATAAAACTGCATGAAGGTACTGGAATTTTTCAACATCTGGCTAATTCAGTTTTCCAAGATAAAGATTCAGACTTTGTAAGTTGTGATCAAAGGTTTAGATCAATTTTTTGAAACTGTATCAGATTAATTTCACCCATTTTATTATAAGATCTAATTAAGAGCTGAGTTTTAAAAAGACCCTATATTGCTTACCCGCAAGTCATCAGATCCAAAATCCTAATTATTAGCCTCATCTATAAAAGTGCACCAGGAAGATTCATGTATCCACTAAACCTGAGTATTTTTTAATAAAGGATTAATCTCCTTAGTTAGTTTACTGTGTAGTTATTAAAGTCAATGTCTATTTCACAAACACTTTTTCCTGTTTATTTTAAAAGTCGGTCTATATTTTTCCAAATGTTTTTTAGATGAATGGGTAATCATATCGTAATAACAAATTTTTGTTTTTCCATTTGCAATCCTTGTTATATAAAAAATTAATAATCTTGAGTATTTTAGGCAGAATACTGAGTACCATACTCCCTAATGACTTCCCATAAGGAGTGTCTTACCACAGATTCCTTGTGTAAATATTCCTTTACACCATCAATACTAGATATTAGTCAACATCCATTCTAAACAATCACTATTAGTCAGGAAGCTTTTTATCTTGTTTCACAATTCTTTATTCCAAATTGTTGAGAGAAGCTATTACACGTTTGGAAAGCTATTAAAAAACCCCACAAGGTAACTATCAGTGGATGCATCTGAGAGTACTTTAACCTAATTCTCTCAGGACATCTTATTTATACTCAGCCAAACGAGCAATCATCATCATCCTAGCTTTGTAGCTCTCTAAGAAAGTATTTTATATATCGGGGACGGAGGGGGGTAGAAATACATATGTTAGGTGTCACATGGATTTCTTTGTGGAAATGACAATATTGTAACAACACTTTTTAAAAAAAAAATTATCATGTGGCTTCTAGGTTATCTAAAAGCACAAATCTTCTTGAGTTAACTAGTAGTTTAATAGTTATACATGTAGAAATAGCCTCTTTGGCTACTTTCCAATCAGAGCGAGCTCTTAGATCATAGCATTTTCTGCAATGATGGTAGTGGTTTCTTCAGAAAGAGGTTTCACTACCTGCTATCCAGAGAAAAGAGATTGGTGACTGAGGAAATGGAGATACAGGTATGCTGAGAATAGGGTTTTGGGCAGATGTCATGTGTGTGATGGGGTTTTAGGTAGCTGAAGCCTAGGGTTTAGGAGAGAATTGAACTCTAGATTATTAGGAACATACCTGGGACTTCTTTGCAGAGTGAGAATAAATTTAGTACCTGGGAAGCCAATAAATGTATGTTTGTTATATGCTGGAGTTAGTGGCAAAAAAAAAGCATGCATTCAACTGTTTGCTATTTAAGACTGTATTTGAGCTCTGAACTTTTTTTAAGGCCAGTACAACTGAGAGCCCCGAAGGAGAGTCTAAATTTGAATGGAGAATAAAAATACCCAGTGAATGCTTTCTGACCTTAAGCCCTGGTCTACACTGATCTGGCGTTTTGGTGGCAGTTGACGGGAGTTACACAAGCTACACAGAATAGTTTGCGTAACTCCTGGCGACTGTTGTGCTTCCCTTCTGTGCGGTGTCTTCGCTATGCCACTTGAGGGGGTAGCTTACCAGCGTCGACTTCTGGATTGATTGAGCAGGTCTTTACTGACCGCTCAATCGATCCAGATAGGTCAATCTGACGGCAGCGACTTTGCTGATGTTGGTATAGACGTACCCAAAGATTGCATAAAAATTAAGTTTGTTGGGCATGTAAACTGGTCACTTACATTGAATCACAGACACAGCTGAAGTCATAATACATAATTTTGTAAACCAATTAATCTTGCAGTTAACTCATGAAAGGAAGTGTTCATAAACTTGACATTATCATTTCCAAATCTTAAACTGAGAAAGCAGTGTTGTGTACATTTCATGTGCTTTTATACTGTGATGTGGAAACATGTATCTGTAATGTGCATGCATTGGAGAATTGTATAGTTATTTTTCATTTTTCATATTATAGTGCCTAGAGTTCCTAGCTACATCAGGATGCTGTGTACATGCTAGATGGTGCACAAAGTCCATAAAAGGAGGCAGCCCCTACCTCAAAAAGCATTTGGTCTAAAAACACAAGGCAGAGGTGGGAGAAAGGAAGTACTATTCCCTTTTTATATATGGTAAACTGAGGCACAAGTATTAAGGCCCTGATCCAGGAAGGCATCTGTACTCAGGAAGGACATTTATGCTTAAATTTCAGCATAAGTACTTTCTTGAATAGGAATGAACTGGAGCATATGTGTAAGTGCCCCTTGAATATAGACCTAGGTGACTTGCCTAAAGTCACATAAGAAGTCTGTGACAGTCAGGATTTTCACCCAGGTCTGAACCTTAACTACAAGACCATTCTTCTCAAAACCACCAATTTACACAAATTTGTAAACTACATTTTTTCAGGCACCCAGGGGGTTTTTAATCAGCAACTCTGATTTTTTCAGCATCCACTGTCCACCAGAATCAAATAAAACTTCACTGAAAGCAATAGAACAAATTCAATGCTGTGCTGCCTTAACACTCCAACTAGAAAAACTTCCAAGATAATTAAGATAGTAAGATGTACCAGGAAAAGGGAACTTTATTTTTCTGAAGGATTTCTTTCCATGAAGAAAGAGAAACCTCTGTGAGCTGTGGATACAACTGAAAGAATAGGAGTTGCAAGAAACTAGAAGCTGTTCGGAGGAATTTCCCCCAAGATTCCAGAGAAGACTTTAGAAAAATCTTACAGAGCAGAAAGGCTTAAATTTTCCCTTTTGATTTCCTGTCCTGCCTTCCACGCTCCAACCACCTGAACTTGAAGAGGACAGTCAAGAGACTATAGCATTTTTGAAATATGGAAGAAAGTAAATTTTTTAAAAAGACAAAATGAGATGCATAGAAGGGTTACCCAAGACTTGAAAGGAAAAGATGTTCTGGGACTGATACCATTCAGTAAATAGATTATCTCTGGGAAAGTAATGGCAGTGTGAAGTACAACTATGGCATACTAGACAGAAATCTATTTTCACCAGTAACCTAGACTGAGAACAGAGCATTGAAATAGTATTCATAGAGTTTAAAACCAGAAGGGACCATTAGATCAGCTCATCTGACCTCCTACAAAGCACAGGCCATTACATTTCATATGTGTTACCCCTGTATTGAGCCCAATAATTTAGATTTGACTAAAGCATATCTTCCAAAGAAAGATCCATTCTTTATTTAAAGACCTGAAAAGATGGAGAATCCACTGCTTCCCTGGGTCATCTTTTTCCAGTAGTTAATCACCCTCTTTGTTACACGTGTGCCTAATTTGAATTTGTCTAGCTCCAGCTTCCAGCTGGTGGTTCTTGTTTATGCCTTTGTATGCTAGAACAAAGAGCCCTTTAGAATCCAGTGTTTTTTCCTGTGCAGGTATTTTACACTGTAATCAAGTCACCTCTCCATCTCCTTTTTGATTAGCTGAACAAATTGAGCTCCTTAAGTCTTTCACAGTAAGGCTCTTTTCTCCAGGCCCCAAATCACTTTTGATGATTTCCTTGGCAACTTCTCCAATTTTTGCAACATCTTTTTTGAAATGTGGACACCACAACTATCTGTACACAGCATTCCCGTATCTGTTATCCCAATGCAGTATACAAAAATAAAATCTCCCTGCCCCCAATCAGTACACCCTGTTTGTACATCCAAGCATTGCATTGACTCTCTGCAGCAGCATCACAGTGGGAGTTCATGGTGAAAGAGGTTCCATGTGATTGCTTGCTGTTCCTGCCCCTCTCTGTTGCACAAGAATGGCCCCTAAACCAGTGATTGCCACCTGGCTAGAGATGTCAGCTTCTCTTTTGTCTTGGAGGAATAGGTTTACTTCCCCCAACTCCTCAACTTGTCTGGTAAACACACTTCAGTCATAATTTCAGCTTATGTTCAGAACTTTACATATAATTTTACTGCACACATTTTACATGTTGTCCAGTGAGTTGTTAGTTTTCAAATGATACCTTGTAATGCATATTTTGTACAAAGATTATTACAATGGCTTGTACAGTGCGAATACAGCGCTGCATTCAATCACTGTGCTGTATAAAACTTTAGTGAGAAATGGCCCCTACCCTTGAAGATCTTAAAGTTTAGGATCCATTTTGGCCCAAATAACATTTCTTAACCTGGATGAGCGCTATATGTCAGAATGTATTTAATGCCTGGCATTAGGAAATCTGGGGATGTAGTGTTCAGCATGTCACTGCCATATCTCTCAGGGAGTGTGGGTGTAACCTGTGATGAAGGCAGGCAGGTTTATGCGGCAGTGCACTTTGTGAAAACTGGCACTCTGTATTCACGTCAGAGCAGGAAGTGCTCCTTTTGAAATAGAGTACAAGATCTGCTTACCTAACCACAGAGGTGATGTGGAGTTTGATATGGCCCTAACTACTAATGTGTTAAATGTCTCCTTTGCCAGCTGTGTATAAACTATTCAGCATAATATAGTTTCTATTTATCCAGCTCAAATTTGCCTCAGAGCATCCCAAACACTGTAACGGGAATAGCCTAAAGGGATAAATTGCACATATCATGTCTCCTGATGTCCCAATATGCGATGGATGGATCGATCATCTCTTGGACTGATGTTAGTAGCAGTGGAGACATTTTAAAAAGGTCTGCATGACCCAAAGCTGACCTCTACTTGAACTTCAAAAAGAGATCCCCATAAATAGTAATGAAGGGAGGATAGGATAGTCCCCCTCATTAAGGGAGACAACGATTGAGCAACATCCAAGGAGTTACATTTACATACAGAAACTGAATCCCCATCCATGGCTCTATAAGTGTGGCAGAATTCCCCCACCCCTTTTCTGAGAGGAACCTGGAGTGACAGGACATGTGGAGTGGCTTGGGGCTCAGTTTGAGGCTGCAGTTTGATGTATGGATATGGGAGTAAGGTCTGAGGCACAATAGTAGCTTTATCCCCTATTCCGAGTTTTACAAATTTCTGTAGTTGTTTTCTTTGCAAGTTTGTTGCAAAATCTGAAGTTTAACCCTTGCCAGCAATTATTCCTAGATGATGCAGTGAAAACCTACTGAATCCATTACAAGTGTGTATGCATGTTCAAGCTACATCTTAAGGTCTTGTTCCACACCCTATGTGTAGTAGTGTTTCAAAGGGTGCACCTTCTCCCCGTTGAAGACATTTCATATTTAAGGGGAGAGTTGTCGATTATGACAGAGAGTGAAAAAGCACCGCTGAGAACTGATTTCTTGTTCTGTCTCCCCAGAAATGGGGTAGGAGTGGGGAGAATGACAGTTACCATCTTTGCTTGTATGTATAAAACTTAATATTGCTTTTACTGGGATTCAATTTTTAAACTCCATCCAAACCAGTCTTTTAAGATTTAATATAAAAATTACTTTTTTTTTCTTTTCCCTAAAACACCACTGTTAAAATGTTTATATTTTCAGATTTTTTCCATAGGTGTTCTAACAGCTATCATTCTAAAATAGCAAAAGAAAATCAGTATTTACTATCTTTGACACACAGTATCTTAGTCTAAAAATGTGTACAACTGGCTTAATTTACACTGTTTGCTATCCAGACCTTGGATATGTCCTTTAGCAGGGTAGATCTGTGATATTGTCTACATTCAACACTAACGAAATAAATTGGAATTGTACGTAAATGATTACCTACTTCAGTTAATGAAAGACTGTCTAAAACACTATGGCTACAAATGGGTCTACAGAAAATGTTGCATGTTATTTACAAGTATCCTATATAAAATATTCAGTAACTGTAGCATTCTGTAACTTTCATCTGTTTCTGCTCCACTTTTAGAGAAATAAATGTAAAGATCATGCTTTTGGCTCCACCGTGGAGCTGTCAAGTGTAACTGCAAGTTCAGTGTTGCCACTCACCATGTAACATATCCAATTTTGAAGCAGCTACTTGTTTTCAAGCTTAAATTTCAACTTTTTTTCTAACTTGCCTATTTGTAGTATATTTATAAGATGACAATAATTAGATCTCTTCAAAACATGCAAGTATTGTACTTAGAAAAAGGTAAAAACAGTGGAAACATGTTTAAGTAATCAAATGCTATAAATGTCAATTGAAAGTTAGTGTTTTTGATGTCTTAATTTTAAAACCCAAACTGGATGAAAAATTAATCAGTATGCATCCTTTTTTACTTGGACAACTTTTTTATTTTAAATTCTTGCTTAAAACAGGAGCTACTTTGCTATATGCATTGGTCCAACAATCATCTCTCCCTCCCCCCTCCCCCCAGTCTTTCCCCCAGTTTCAGTTCAGCACTGTTAGTCCTCATTATGGATTTCAATCATCACAAAATGGGATTTCTTACTGCTGACATCTTGGGTGACTGGAGCTCTAAATCACAGCACCAAAGATTGCTTCAGAATCAACAGTTCTACCACATTTGCTCCAAAACTTCCGGGGTTGGGCAACACCATCTTCTTTCCATGTGAATCTACATTAAGTTCCATTCTGTCTGTCACAAACTGGCATGGAATTATCGTCTTCACAAACACACAAGGAAGAAAAAGATACAGCACAACACAGCTTCAGATGGAATAATATATCACTTCCTATATCAGCATGCTACCCTGTCACTGGCCACCATCACATATTAACATAACACACAAGTCACACTGCCAGGTCCATTTCTATGGCTTGTTTTAGCCACACATGCTTGTAATGAAGAACAACGTGACTCAAAAAGAATAACAACTTGTGTTGTAGGAAGATTCAATGATCTTCCTTTTTGACACAGAATTTTATTTCTGGACAAGCCAGGGACTGTGTTCAATTAGACCTATCCAGTGATGAACAGATAATCCAGTATTGCAAGGTGTCTGCAATAATGAAATGGTTTCCAATATTCCCAGATCCTGGCAGCCTTTTTCTGTCCCTTCCAATTTTTAGGGCCTCTAACTTTTTTTAATAATAAAGCATACAATACTAATAGACAAACTAAATATGCAGGGCCAAATTCTCCTCTGCTTCGCACTGTTGCAACCCCACTTAGAGACCATGATATGAATAGAACTGTATGACATTCTTTAACCTCATTTTGCATGAGGTTCTGCTAAATTTGGTTTGATGCTTGACCCTGCTAGGTGTGGATAGCTCTCCTGTGGAAGACGAGGGCACTCTGTTCCTAAGTTTGGCCAAACTAGAACATTCAAAGAAACCAGTCCGAACTGTGGAGTCTCCTGATAAAGCTATAAATCTCTTCCTAGACCCTGTGGAGAAAGGAAGTTTGTCTGTCTGCAACTAGGCCAAGCTTCATGTGAAAGACGTACCTAGTTTGGCAAGGCAGGGCTAAATCTCCAGCTGGTAAGGGACTGCCCAACAAAGTGAATTTGATCTAGTTTTGTTACAAAAAGTTTGTGTGGTGGAGACTGTTCTTGATCTGTTTCCATTTTAGAAAAGAAGTATGTTTTAGAAAACCCAGAAACCATATTTAAAGATGATAAAAAAAATGAAATGTAGGGTTGCGTTAGGTCTGTATAATGTGAAAAAAGCACAGTAATGTGAAAGTTAATAAAGAGGCTGTTGTGTGAGCAATTGGAATAGACCCAAAAGGGTTATTAGGCTTCTTCCTGAATGAAGTGCTCCTGGGCTGACATTCTAATTGGGAAAGATGTTAAGGGCAGCTATAAATGTAAGGTTCTGTGGACGTGTTTGTATGGGCTAACTAATTGTCTGACTTAATGGTCTTTGTCATAAAACCATACCATTGCATCGTACTGTGCTGTATGTGAGGCATAGATTGATGTGCCTCAGTATCTTCCCGCTTTTGGTGTCTAACACTGTCTCCACACAGACTGTCCCAGGGATAGGAACAATCAAATTTGAAAAATATCCTTTCCTCAGAGCAGGTTCCCCAAAAAAAGGGCTAAGTCCTCATGTCACCTACTACATCTGAGAAGCTATGTATCTTCCCTGAAATCTAATTGTGGCATGGTCCCAGCCTGAAAACATTGCCTGTATCAATGGTACAAATATTTCTGATAGGGTTTTGATCAAGGGAGACATCATTTCTCCCTATGTTAGTTCAACTTTAGCAGCTTCATTTTTTTTTTTTTTACATACAAAGAATGTGATTTTTATTTAGCAGCATAGGCCTAGCAGTTTATGCTATCAACAGCTGGGTGTCAATTTAAGTGCTAAGAATAAACAAGAAAATCTGCTTCATTCCTACAAGCCTGAGTCAGATGGAAAATTGGGGGAGGAGATGGTGCTTTTAGCTCTTAGAGGGGAGTGAAATGAGTCTTTTCACTGAGTAGCGCACTCTAAACATGAGCAATATTACTGGAGCACTGAAATAGCTCAGGTCAGATGAGATGACAGTTTGTATACAGTGAATAGAGAAGTTACAGAAGGGAAAAGGTACATGATCTGAAGCATTACATACCCCAGCTGCCACTAGTTCAGGCTTCATAATCCAACCTGATTGACCCAGAGTGTGACATTCAAAAATGTGACTGAGGAAAATGAATATTGAACCAGGCATGAAATGAGAGGGAAATGAAAACACTCTCTCCTCTACGACTAAATGCAAGACTCCTCTCTTTTTGATAGCTTTGCCACAGTAATAATTAAAACAAACTGTTCACACGCAATGCAGGAACCAAGGGGACTGGAGGAAAGGTGGCTGTGTGCCAGCTTCTTACATTGTCCTGCCACCCCAAGTCTCCTGTGCAAGTTAGTGCAGCCCTGAAGCTGCATAGGAATATATAGTGTGCTGTCCAGAGATTGTGAGAAAGAAGCAGTACACAAATCACTGGGGAGACCAGGTACAGTTGGTGTAGGGTTGGCTACCTCAGCTTTACAACAGTTGGTGATTCCACTCCTCCCACCCCTGACACATTTGTGTCCACACAGTAGACATAGCATCAAACCATATGTTGTTCTTGCGAGGGTTCCAGAAACAGCATCATTTTGCAGCATAGATATCACCTTCTAACTGCATCTGTGTAACCAGCTTTTCTGGTTCCTACATCAGCTTTCAGAGCATGAAAGACATCCCAGAGTACACTTTCCTATCTCTTGCTCTGTATTCATGTCCTCCAGGCACTCTGTCTCCTGCTAAGACTTACGGGATAGCTTCCTAGAATTCATTCATGCAAAAACAGTTAAGCAGCTTGACAGGTACAGCAGCACAAACATGGTCAATATGTAGTTATTTTGTGACTATATAACTCAACCTTGTTTGTTGTAAAATGTCTCAGCTGAAGCTCTGGTGCCCTGGTTATCTACACTACAAAAAATGTGTACTTTTTATAAAGGCCTGAGTTACAGTAGCCTAAGTCAGCAGATATACTCTGATATAGACAGGAAGGTGATTCATGCATGAGGACAACCTCACCTTTGCTCAAAACCAGAGATGAATAATAACCAGAAAAAATATTGTTAATTGTGGCTTTTTCCCTTTTTCATCAATATAATTGCTTTTTTGAGAGACATATTGGAGTGTGTCATTGTTATTCATGGAAACTGTCAGGCTCCTTACCTCTTTTAAGAAACATGAAAGGTGAATGACAGATATGGCCACAATCTTGGCAAGGAAGATCTCCATTAGCAGAGAGCCAAGCAAAAGGAGAGTCTGAAAAAGCGGGGGGGAGGAGAGAGAGATAAAACTTAAGACTACTATTTAACTTGTCCTTACACCTAAAATATATCTATATATCTTTATTGTAAAGTGGCTTGTGATGCCATAGTATGTTGTTGACAGACAGAAGTAATGGTTAACTCCCTCAGTTTAGGAACTAACACCCTCTTTGCTCTGTGGGTTGACTGTAGAAAAGGCAAGTAGAGGGCTTACATTCTCTCATTTAGGCCTAACAGCTGTAATACCAACACTGCTCTGGTGGTCTGCCTAAAGCTTTGAAACCACTTAATTCAGTTCTGAGTTAGATTAGATTTAACTGTGTGAACATGCTTCTCCAGGCTTATAAGAAACTTCTAAATTCCTACCTATTTTCTAAAGCATTCAAATTCTAAGGGCCACTCTCCATCTTGATGTATATTTCTGTACTTTTTACCTTCAGCTCTATTGTAAGCTCTTCAGGGCAGGAAACTTATCTATTTGGCACTCAATTCCTATTGTGAATATACAAATACAGTAGTTAAATGAATAGTATAAGTGGGGAGGAGTAATTGTTTGTTTGGTCTTTTTGCCTCAAGATTCTGAAAGCGACTCTATAGCGGTAATACTCGATAGGGGTCCCGTAGGACAAATGTGGCCTGCGAATATGGCCTTCCAGCTCGCTATAAAAATATTTATAATTAAATTCATGACCAGTGATGCCCTGCCTATCATTTGATTGCTTAGTTAGTAACTTACTGGCAATGACTAATTTTCAAATAAAGAGATGCCAGGGCTCAGCCCCGGCAAGCCCCAGAACAAATAAGCATTGGCTGGGCAGCTGGAGAGAGGCAGCTGCTGGCTGGGTACCCAGCCCTGAAAGCAGGGCTTCTGCCAATGGCAGGACCGAAGTAGGGGTGGCATGGTATGGTGTATTGCCACCCATCTGCCCTGCTGCTGGTAGCTGCACTGCCTTCCAGCTGGGTGGCCAGTGAGTGGCAGCTGCTGGCTGGGAGCCCTGAAGTGTTGGGACTATGAACTACCAAGCCTAGAGGTGTCAGGGCTAAGCTCTAGCACAGATTAAACACTACTTACTGGATCTTAAGTTCTCACAATAGCATCAACTATGATTGAGCTAGGACATTGCCCTTTTTTCATTAGTGATGGAAATGGAGCCAAAAATGAATGAGTGGGAGTAAACATCGCAAAATCAACAGCGAAAACAGTTTTTATCTCAAACTGGACAGCAGATTTTTTTATGCCCCCTCATTTAAATGCAAAATCTTTGGGTTTAATGTACCAAACCACTGTATCCGTCTGTAGGGTCATCAAAGTGAGGCACTGCTTTGAATTAAAGCACAGTAACTTCAACACGGCCTATCCTCCTGGCCCTGTTGCAACATGAGACAAAATTGAAAATCTGAAGTCTTTGTATCACACTTCAAATGTCATTTTCACATCAGCAACTGTACAGGAAAAAGCAACAGCTGCTTCTCTTCAGATAATGTTGTTACTAGCTAAAAAGAAAAAGCCTTTCCTGAATGCTGAACTTGTGAAGCACTGCATGTTGGAAATGCTGGAGGAGCTTTTTGCCACAGATAGAAACAAAGCTGACATTGTGAAGCAAGTTCCCCTGACACAGCAGTGTGAAGACTGGAGGTAACTGACAAGGATTGTTTGTCAGCACTGCTTTCCCATTTTGAAAACACCAAATACATGTCTCTTGCAGGAGACAAATCAAGTGATTTAAGTGACAACTGCCCAGCTATGGCTGTTTGTTAGATTTTATGTTGATGAGATTTTTCAAAGAAGAATTTTTATGCTTAATACCATTAGAAACTTGCACCACAGGAGAGATCATTTTTGAAAAAGTAAGTGTTTTTTAAGGTTTAGATCTGCGGAAAGTAAAGTAAACTTGCTTATTACAGACAGAGAGATAGGCTGGAGGGTAGGGATAGGATACAGAGTGACTTAGACAAATTGGAGGATTGGGCCAAAAGAGATCTGATGAGGTTCAACAAGGACAAGTGCAGAGTCCTGCACTTAAGATGGAAGAATCCCATGTACTGCTACAGACTGGGGCCCGACAGGCTAGGCAGCAGTTCTGCAGAAAAGGACCTGGGGGTTACAGTGGACAAGAAGCTGGATATGAGTCAACAGTGTACCCTTGTTGCAAGAAGGTTAACGGCATATTGAGCTGCATTAGTAGGAGCATTGCCAGCATATTGGGGGAAGTGATTATTCCCCTCTGTTCAGCACTGGTGAGGCTTCATTTGGAGTACTGTGTCCACTTTTGGGCCTCCTACTACAGAAAGATGTGGACAAATTGGAGAGAGTCCAGCGGAGGGCAACAAAAAATTATTAGGAGGCTGGAGCACATGACTTATGAGGAGAGGCTGAGGGAACTAGGCTTTTTAGTCTGCAGAAGAGAAGAATGAGGGGGAAGATTTAAACCAGCCTTCAACCACCTGAAAGGGGGTTCCAGGGAGGATGGAACTAGGCTGTTCTCAGTGGTGGTAGATGACAGAATTAGGAGCAATGGTCTCAAGTTGCAGTGGGGGAGGTCTTGATTGATATTAGGAAAAACTTTTTCCAGTATGAGGGTGGTGAAGCCCTGGAATGGGTTACCTAGAGAGGTGTTGGAATTTCTATCCCTAGAGGTTTTTAAGGTGCAGCTTAAAGCCCTGGCTGGGATGATTTAGTTGGGGTTGGTCCTGCTCTGAGCAGGGGGTTGGACTAGAAGATCTCCTGAGGTCCCTTCCAACCCTAATCGTTTATGATTCTATAACAGCGAAAGAGAAGGGCTTTGCTTCACCATGTTTGGTAGTGATACACCCTTCATCAAATACACTTCACTGCATCTTTCACCAGACTGTCCTGTGCAGTAAATTGTCTGGGGACTTTAAAAAAAGAATTGGTATTGTAATAAAAGTTGCATACGCTCAACTTCTAGCTTGCAACATCATCTTTTTACAGCTCTTTTACAACATGTTTCGGCCAAATACAGTGACCTGTTGCAGAAGAACGATGTTTCACTGGGTAAGTAGGGTTGTGTTAGAGGCCTTGTGCGCTTCAGAAAGAAGTAATAGAATTTCTTTCAAACCACAAGACCAACAAGGCTTGTGAGTTCCTGGAATTTATGAATGATGTTCCTGCTATATCACAGATAGCTTTTCTGTGTGATGTTACTGGTCATGTGAATTCCTTCAACTTGCAGCTCCAAGGCAGTGCAAGCAGTGACGGGGATCTGTTTGAAAAAGCATGCACCTTTCAGAAGAATCTTGAAATCTTTTTCAGACACACTTAACAGAAAAGATGTTGTACCTTCTCAAACTGCATGTTGTTACTATAGATAAAACTTCGATGAATGAACAAGAATTCCCAAACAACCTGACTGGAATTTTAAAATTCTCAAATCGCATTTTTAAAATGCCAAAAGATTTGCTTTTATTTGTGATCCATTTGTCTCAGCTAATGGACCTTGCCCTTCTGAAGCAAAGCAGATTCTTGATTCAATTGATGAAGGTGCCTCTCAGTTAGAAATTGTAAGGCACCAGAGCTCAGATGACTTGAAGGAAAAATTCAGGGAAGGTGGGACTTGGTGATTCCTGGTCTCAATATACTGATCAGTTTCAGAATAGCCAGAATCTAACCATCTATCTTTTAACGACATTCAGATCAACATACCTGTGAATCAGGGTTTTCTACCATGAACATTATAAAAAACCAGCACTGCAACTGCCTAATGGATGAGCATCTTCACCAGTGCATACATCTTGCCTTGACCTCCCACAAATCACTCTTCACAAAGCTTGCTAGAGATTGTGGATGTCACTTCTCCCATTAGACTGCTGCAAGCACAGGTAACGTTCATTTATAAACTTAGTTAAAAGATACTAATGTTTACATTGCAATCAAGGTCTTCATTTGTGGGCAGCTGAATTTATTTATCTATTTTGTCAGCTGTCTGTGCAAATGGCCTGCCTCTTGTCATAAAATTCTCAGATTGGCCCACCAGAAGATCTGAGTATCACTGGTCTAGAGACAGTGCCTCAGAATCATGGAAAGTACAACTTCCTTGATCAGAGTAGTGAAACTTATGTAGTATTACCTATCCAAGTGCAGACATTGATCAAGTATTGGTAATCAGCAAATCTTTTCTGGTGAATAGAGTCCTTTATTTGTCTGATGCTTTTGCATATGTGAGGGCTGCTTTCCCATTGATACAATGGGAGTTTACATACCAAACGTCAAAGAAATTACTCTAATCACTGAGGATTGGAACTCTAGAATTTGAGAAGAATAATCTCAAATACGGTATTGCACTAAATAGTTACATGTACACTAAATGGAAAATTAAATTATTTGACATGGTTACTGAAAGTTTTACATGGTATAATTACAGAATCATCTAATTTTCTGTTTTGCAAATAGTCACTTTATAATATCTGCCAATGTCACTATTTTATAATTTTGCTTTTGTCACTTACATTTAGTATTCTATTAGGGTGGCTGCATAAAACAAAAATGAATACAAGATTATGATAACATGTATCAAATCATTAAGCAAAAATACAATTTTTACTCCCCATCAGCTACATAGGCTGCTTGGAGCACTGTATCCATGCAATAATGAATCCAGTGACCATGTACCCGATCACGCTCAAATCCCTGAGGTGGCCTATCTGACACTGGAACTGAGCCATAAATCTTTTGGAACCTGTGTGAAATCAACCGTTGAGAATACATGCATATTCAGCTATGAATTGCTTTTATTTAATTCTATCTTTATGGAAGTAATTTTCAGCAAAATACTCAGTCTATCAGGGAATCATTATACCATTTAACAGATTATGATTCTCTTGCCATTGGAAATCAATGGAAAAACTAAGGGGTGACTTGATTAATTTATAAGTACTTATATGGAGAACAAATACTTGATAATTTCAGTCTAGCACAAAAAAGTATAAGGTGATCTAGTGGCTGGAAGTTTAAGCTAAACAAATTCAGACTCTGAGGCATACATTTTTAACAGTGATGGTAATTAACCACTGGAACAACTTACTGATTGAGGTGGATTTTCTCATCACTGACAACTTTTAAATCAAGATAGAATGACCATCTAAAATATGTTCTAGAAACTATTTTTAGGAAGTTCTATAGCTTGTTACACAGGAGGTCTGACTATATGATCACAATGCTCCCTTATGGCCTTGGAATCTACAAAAATTCCCACCAACTTCCGTAAATGCAGGATTAAGTCCTGCATTTGTTATGAGGGACCAGATTTAACTCTAATGTGATATTATACATGCAAACTCAAAAAGTGTTAATGATTTCTCAATTTCAAGTTCTATTCAAACAGAGGTGGGGCAAAAGGGAAATGTAGTGCTTGCTCTTTATTTGAATAAATCTCTTTCTAACTGGGAACTCCAGCACTTTCTAACAAATATATATTTGCAAGGAGAAAGCATGCATCTAAGACTGCCCCAGAGAAATCAGTATTTACTACTCAACTAACCAGTTTAGTCACTGACCTGAGGTGACCGTAACACCACTTATTCTAAAGCGATCATTAAATGGAATACTAAAAGCTTTCAGAAAACCATTTGGGTCTGTTCTCAGCTATTGTTATCTTCTGACATAGAGCAGTCCCTTTTGAATACTTCTCATTTTTATCTCCTGGTACTCCTTAAAGTGAGAAACCCTCAGTATTTCCTAGGTCTAATCATATTTGCTCCTTCTACATAATATAAAAAAAAAGAAATCTAATTTTACTAAAAGTAAACACTCAGTGCTAGTTCATTAAAACATGTTTAACAAAAATGAGTTGCAGTATGTATTTTTTTTAATTTCAGCAAGTCACACAAAGTAGCTTTTCTTTGTATGTGACAAGTATAGGTTTTAAACCTTTAGAGCATGATTTTCCTTTTACTCAAGTTAACACCATTGACTTCAATGGAGTTACTTATATTTGGGTAAGCCAAGTGTAAGAAGAACCAGGCCATTGTTTTCCTAAGAGCCCTAATTCTGGAATAAGAAAAAAACAAGGGAGAATGCTTGGAGCCAAAAGACCTTAAAAGAATAAAAACACAGTTTGGTGGCTGAAGTTTTCCTAGCTCTGCCACAGGCTTCCTGTGTAACTTAGAAGTAACTTAGACCAGGTACACTTACAAAAGTGTCTTCTAATTTTAGAGGCCTTGGTATGTGGAAGCTCATCTATAGAAACTTAAGGCCCGATTCAGACAAATGGACAATAAAATTGTTGGAACCAGCTATCAGGGAATTACCTCAGCAACAGAGGTATGGCATAGATTCATGGAACAGAAGGGAGAGTGCAACTGCATGTGTGCTAATAGTACGCTTTAGCACAAATATAACTTTTCATTTTCAAAATGACTTACAAATTTTAAGCCTCATAACATCACTGTATGGATGAGGTTGGAAAACAGGATTTCCAATAGAACAGAAATTCTAACACTTCAAAATTTTTCATTCTGAATTTGGAAAAAGTCAATTTCTTACAGAATAGAAATGCTAAAAATCCTCAATTCAGAAATATTTCAGTTCAATAATTTTGAATAGCTTTGTTTCAATAGGGTAAAAATATTGATTGTAGCAATATTCTAATGTAATGAAATAAGTAAAATGAATATGCTCATAACCTTTTGACGGAATTCATCAAAACAAAGTTGAAACAATGTTTCTGCCTTGCTGAAACACATTTGGTTTTTTTGTTCTGTTTGACGTTTTTCAATCAATCAACACGACAACGTTTTGATTTGTGTCAAACTGCAATTTCTGATGGGGAAACTGCCTGCATAAATAGTATTGTTCCTATTGTATTGATGTGGCAGCAGATAGTTGTGCAGCTGACTTCACTAGGATCAAGACTTAGCCCTAAGTCATTTCCTCAAGGCCTCAGAGTCGGACTTTATATCAGAACTTATGAGTTCCTGGCTCCGGTCTTGTGCTAAGATTAGGCCACTCCACTCCCTATGGGCCAGATATTTCAAAGTGCTGATAACCTACAGCTCCCCTAGACTTCAATGAGAATAGCAAGGGCTCGACTTTTTGAAGCATCAAGCCCTATACCTGGCTGTTGTGTGGTAGTAGACTTCATCCAATAGTGTTGCCAGCTTGGCATCTTACATTCTACAGGAATGTTTGTTAAAAGTTAGTCTTTAATATGTAAGGTGTATTTGGACTTATGTAGTAAGCCCACAGTACTGTGATTCTTACATAGGTAGTTCCCAATCACGCAAATAGTCCTGTTGAGTTTTATAGGACTAATTGCATAAGTGAAAATGATTAATATGAGGAAAGGCTGCAGGATTGGACCTGAATACAGTATGTATAGCTCAGGAGAGAAGTTCCCATCTGCCTTTTTTTGCTCTTACTTTGTGTAAATATGAGTCCTTTTAACTTAAATATACAAGTTCCAAAGGAAAACAATATGGCAATTATAAAGCATTCATTATAGAACTGAACTGCTGTCTGCCATTTAATTAATGAATAGCTTACTTACACCAGTTAAATTAATATATGTCCAAGGTCCTCCATAACCACCTTCAAATATATGTAGATCTAACTTAATCCACTTTTTTCTAAACTTGTTTCCATTATACTCAAATAAGGAAATAATATTGCAAGTTATATTTATACAGTTGATTGCAAATCACCAAACTTGGTAATCCTAATATAAAATAGGATGACATACCTTGTTTTATTCTTCTTCAAAAGGAAGTAACACATTCCAAAATCCATAGGATCCACATTTTCTAATTGTCAGGCATTAAGTAGCAAAGGTAAAAATAAAATATAAAAAATGTATAGACACCCTGGCTTCTCTGTTACCTTTGTCAATTATGGGAGCCTGTTTATTGCTATTATACAATGCTATCTTGTAATGCTGTAATATGAAGAGGATACTTATATTTGCTTTGCCTTTCATGTAACTAGACATCATTAGAAAGTAACATGGTGTCACCATGGGACTTAAGGACACAAATTCCTTGTCTCTTTCACAGACCTCTTCTATGGCCTTTACTTAACCTTTCTGCTTCTGTTTGTTTATCCATTGTTAAATGTGGGAAAATATTTTTCTGCCTCACAGGTTGTTAAAAGGATTAATTTCTGTTGAGAGTAAGTGATATATAAAGGCTAAGTGTTAACAGTAAAGTGGTTGGTTATAAGTGAATCAATTTTTACCTGCTCAAGTTGATATCTTACTAAAAAGATTAAAATAAGCTGCAGACAATTAATGTGCCTTCACAATATTTTGTTTTTGAAAAATCACATGGAATAACGATACTCAAGCAAAGAGTAAAAAAAAAACCCACCCCAACCCTACTTCAAACTTAATTAAAACATAATTTCTAAAATTGTTCAGACACCAACACTCAATGTACAATCAGAGTGGTGAATATCCCATTTGGACCTCAGGCCCCAGACATCAGATATAGTAAAAAATCTTTTGAGTTCAGTTTCTGTCATTAAAATTCTCAAATCCTCCAGTTCAGTGTCTGATTTTTTTTAACAGTTAAGGGGAGAAGATAGACTATTCAGTAATATTTCAAAAACATAGTGCCTCAAGCACATTAACCCCTACATCTCAGTTATCACTTACCTGTCAGATTCCTAACTCATTGGGGGAGGGGTGGGGCAATTACATGACCATATAAAACTTTGAGGTGTACAATGGTCAATGAACAGCAATGGCTTTTTGCAAAAAAGTAGGCTGTCTTTGTGCTAGTTGGTTAGAAAACTTTCGGAACAAGTTCTTAGATATTTATTACTGACAGTTGTCTTTGTTACAGTTACACACAACTACCAAGAAGGTGTGGGTGTTGTTTTCCTTCTTTTTAAAGTCCTAGGTTATACAAAACTCCTTTCACTGTTCAAATGCCCCATTCTTGGTCTTGGCTGTTCATTTTCCCAATTGCGCTCTCTACATTAAAACGTAGTTCTTATGACAGACAGAGGCAAGAAACTGACCCAGACCCCCAAAAAAACTGGGGTGTGTTAAAATGCAAAACTATATTTTATTTGTGTGTGCATATATAGGTATATGTATTTTTTAAGATATTTTCTAACTCACCCAGAAGTTACAGGTTGGCTGAAGAAATTAATGATTGAAATTCAATTGCCTGTATTATGAGTAGGATAATTTAGCTGAGGTTAGTCCTTCTTTGAGCAGTGGGTTGGACTAGATGGACCTCCTGAGGTCCCTTCCAACTCTAATAGTCTATGATTCTATGAAGCAGATCAGACTAGATGTTCAGAATGCCAAGCAACTTGAGATTTTTGTGTTGGACCAAAACAAAATAATTCTTCCCTAAAATGTATACAATAGTTTTTTAATGTTACGCAAAGTAATGTCCTGGTAAAGGAGCAGACACTGGTTTGGGAAAAAGAAATAGAAGTAGGTCTATTCCTACTAGAGGTTTTAGTATGTGTTGAGGCATAGTTTCAAACTAATCTTCAGTGGCCCAAATGTAATATTGCTAACCCGAGGGGCTGAAAAACTGAGTCAGGTTTCCGGAATCATGCAATTAGCTGCCAACTAATCAAACTCTTTTTGGTTCTTTTATTTGCCTTCTGATTTGAATCTTTAGGGTTCTGTCTTTGTGTTCTTTCACTGAGGTTTAGTAATTTTCATTTCTTGTAAATAAATGTTAGCTATATGATTCCAGGAGTCTCCCCCCTCACCTCCACATATGACACTTGTGGGAAAATTTAGCGTTGGCAATACTGCAAAGATGTGAAGCTGGTTTTAAAATGTGATGGTAAAACTGCACCAAAGGAAGCTCAAAATGACGTGGAAACAATAAGCAAAATTCGTTTCTGGAATAAGTGAGTATACCTTTAGACTTAAGTCTGCTTCAAGCAGGTACAATTTAATCCAATTTTATGTACAAAATGAGCATTTACATTTTAGTGCAATAAGAATTGATCTGAGCATGCAGATAAAGATATCTAATAAGAGATCTCCGTGAGAGACCTCTTAAGCACACAGAACACCAAACATGGCAGTTTTGCAAGGGAGTATGAAAGGCAGATGACACCTAACATACTGCAGAGATAGGCCAAAACCTGCAAGAGTAAAAAATGCAGGCAGAAGCTCAGAAGGGGTGGAGAGGAAGGGGCAGCGTTTGCAGTTCATTGCACTGAATACAGCATGTACAATTGTGCCTTGTTTGCATTTGATGCAACAACTCATGGCCCTCAGACTATGGGCTCTTTGATGCCCGAGTGGCTGAACTAGAGGAGCTAAGGGAGACAGACAGGTACATAGTGGAATAGTCACACTCCCAATCTCCACAGCACAGACACGGTCAGGATGATAGAAAATCTTGGAAGGAGAACATCAGACTGGGGTGGAGGAAAACAGTCTCTACTCCCCAATGTCATGGTATCCTTGTGCACTGAGGATACATCTCTTTGGGAGGATACCCTAGTTGTTAGGAAGAGACGGGTACTAGGAATGGGGGATTCAATTATTATAGATATAGATAGGTTTGTGATTACTGGGAGAATCACTGTTCTGTACACAGGAACAGTTAGGCAGGCAGAACTAGAGGGTCTCAATGTGTGGTTGAGATGATGGTGTTGGAAGGAGGATTTAGGTTTAGTAGGAAATGGGAAACCTTTTGGGAAAAGAGGAGCCTGTGCAGGAAGGATAGGTGCTACCTAAACAAAAATGTAACCAGCTGGCATGTAAAATTAAAAAGGTCATAGAGGAGTTTTTAAACTAAGTACTGTGGGCAAGTTGACCCATGTGAAGAAGCACACTAATTGGACAAAGACCTCTCTACAGGGAGAAATTATGAAAGAGATACTCTATATCCCAGTAAAAAGGGGATGATAGAAGTCACTGAAGTACAGGTAGGAACTGAAAAGAAACAGTCAAATAAGATTGTCCCATTCAATTACATCACATGAAGGCAAACAACGAAATATTGACACGTTTTACAAATGCTTATACACAAGTGCTAAAAGTCTAAATACTAACAAGGGTGGACTACAATGCCTGGTATTAAATGAGAATATTGATAGTATCACAGAAACTTGGTGGAACAATGATCAATGGGGCGGGGCAATAGGAGTACAAAATAGATAGGAATGACAGATTAAGTTGTGCTGCTGTAGGAGTGACACAAAGAAAACAATCAAATCTAGTAAAAATCTTAAATGACTCAAACTGCACCACAGAATCCCTCTGGATAGAAATTCCATGATTGAACAGTAGGAACATGCTATTGATCAGGATAGTGATGGTGACTGTGAAATGCTCAGGGAGACTAAAGAGGCTACACAACCAGAACATGCAATAATAATGGGGGAATGTTGAGTGAGAACATGTCACTTCAGGATGGGATGCAGAGATAAAATTTCTAGGTACCATTAATTGATGGCTGCTTGTAGCCCTCCTGGAACCCTCAAGGTGAAAGACAGATCTTGACTTAGTCCTAAGCAAAGAATCTGTTCCACTAGGTAAATATAGCTGAATTGATTGGTAATAGCAGTCATAATGTACTTAAACTTCTTTGTAAGAGGGAAAATAACAAAGAAACCCACCATTGTAGCATTTAACTTCAAAAAGGGAAACTCCATAAAAATGAGGAGGTTACTTAAATGGAAATTGAAACAGTCACAAAAATGAAAGGCCTGTAAGCTGCATGTAAACTCTTAAAACCACCCTAACAGAGGCTCAAATGTAATGTATACTTCAAATAAAAACAAAAGAAAAGGATCAAAAAAAGCCACTATAGCTAAACACCCGCGTAAAAGATGTGGTTAGATTTAAAAATTACAAGTCAGATCCTAGTGAGGAAAATAGAGAGGAGCATAAATTCTGGAAAGTCAAGTGTAAAAGTACAATTAGGCTGGCCAAAAAAGAATCTGAGGAACAACTAGCCTCAGAAACACAAACAGCAAAAAAAAAAAATGTTTAAGTACATCAGATGCAGGCAGCCTGCCAAGCAATAAATGGATCATTGGACAACGGAGCTTCTAAAGGAGTACTCAAGGAATACAAGGCCAGTGTGGAGAAACTAAATGAATTCTTTACATCTGTCCTCACTGCAAAGGATGAGAGGGAGATTCCCATACCTTAGGTGACAGATCTGAAGAACTGTCCCAGATTGAGGTGGTGGTGGTAGAGGTAGTTTTAGAACAAACTGATAAATTAAACAGTAATAACTCTCCAGGATCAGATGGTTTCACCCAAGAGTTGTGAAAGAAATCAGCTATGAAATTGTAGACTTACTAACTGTGATATATAACTTATCACTTAAATCAGCTTCTGTACCAGATGACCGGAGGATAAGTAGTGTAATGCTAATTTCTAAAAAAGGCTTCAGAGGCAATCCTGAAACTTCCAGGCCAGTAAGCCTAGCTTCATTTTCAGGCAAACTGGTTGAAACTATAGTAAAGAACAGACTTATGAGACACATAGCTGAACATGCTATGATAGTTACAATTTTTGTAAAGGGAAATCATGCCTCACCCATCTATTAGAATTCTATGCGGTTGTCAACAACCACATGGACAAGAAATATCCAGTCAATATAGTGTACTTGGATTTCCAGAAAGGCTTTAATAAGGTGCCACATCAAATGCTCTTAAGCAAAGTAAACAGTCCTGGGATAAGAGGCAAGGTTCTCTCACATATCAAAAACTAGTTAAAAGATAGGAAACGAAGGTAGGAATAAATGATCAGTTTTCAGACTGAAGAGAGGTAAATAGGGGGATTCCCCAAGGATCTGTACTGATACCATTGCTGTTCAACATATTCATAAATGAAAAAGTGGAAAAAGGGGTGAAGTGATATGGCAACATTTACAGATGATACAAAGTTAATCAAGAAGTTAAGTCCAAAACAGACTGAAGAATTACAAAGAGATTTCCTAAAATTGGGTGACCGGGCAATAAAATGGCAGATGAAATTCAATGGTGATAAATGCAAAATAAGGCACACTGGAAAACATAACACCAACTAACAACTACAAAATAATGGGGTCTAAATTAGCAGTTACCACTCAAGAAAGAAATCTTAGAGTAACAGTAGATAGCTCTCTGAAAACATCTGCTCAGTCTGTAGGGGCAAGCAAAAAAAGCTAATGTTAGGAATCATTAGGAAAGGGTTAGATAAGACAGTAAATATCATGCCACTATATAAATCAATAATATACCCACAACTCGAATAATGCATGTAATTCTGGTTGTCCTATCTCAAAAAAGATAAATTAGAATTGGAAAAGATTCAAAGATCAACAAAAATGATTGGGAGTATGGAAAAGCTTCCGTATAAGATTACAAAACCTGGGATTGTTCATCTTAGAGAAGAGACAACTAAGGGGGAATATGATGGTCTATAAAATCATGAATGGTGTGGAGAAAGTGAAGAAGAAAGTGCTATTTAACTCCTTTATATAACACAAGAACCAGGGTTCATCCAATGAAATTGATAGGCAGCAGGTTTAAAACACACAGAAGGAAGTACTTTTTCCACATAGTCAACCTGCAGAATTCGTTGCCAGGAGATGTTGTGAAGGCTAAAAGTAAAACTGAGTTTAAAAAAAAAAAAAGAATTAGATAAATTCATGGAGGATAGATCCATCAATGGCTATTACCCAAGACGAGCATGGATTCAACTCCATTTTCTTGATGTCCGTAAATCTCTGACTGGACAACAGAGAATGGATCACTCAATAATTTCCCTGTTCTGTTCATTCCCTCTGAAAAATCTGGCACCAGCCACCATCAGAAGGCAGGGCTAAATGAACCTTTGATCTGACCCAGTATGACCATTCTTGTGTTTGTGTGTGCAGGTATGGGTGGTTGTGTGTTTTAAGGTTTTACAATAAGTGGATCCTTCTTTTTTTATATTGCCCTGGTTTCTGCTTCTTTATTACCAATACAACACCATAAGTGTTCTTGCCCCCAGCATGTCATTGTGAGTTAGAACAATGAGAGATGGTAACAGACTTATGAGGTGGGTTGAGAGGGACCCACAAGTACTTGAAAAATAAAGAGTCCTGTTAAAGGCAAATCAGTACCCAAAGCATCTGGCTCACTATTGGCCAACAATCCTACTTCACACCTAAGTAATAACAGTCACAGAAAACCACTCCTGAAAGTGTTTCATAGCATTCCTTTCTGTTCTAGAATGAGACAGACTGAATCAGTAGGTGGGAACAGGCTGGAAAGCTGGTCATTTCACTTTCTAGTGACTTTATCACCTGGGTTAGATACTGCAATCACTGTTCACTCCATTTCCATTAACTTTGTGGCCCTAGGGGCTGTAGCCTCCCTCATTGATGGAGAGGGAGAGATGGCCTGAGCAATGGTGGGTGGAGCCAGAACAAGCTTGCCCACCCCACCAGAAGCAGAGGGAGTGGGACAGGAAATATAAAAGGTGAGCCATCCAATTCACTTTGGAGGGAGCTGCTGGAGGGGAAGGATATCTTCCCAACTCCAACCACTGAGTTGCTGCTGGAACTGTCTGCTGCTCATGATGCTGAAAGCCTCTGGGGGGTACCCCTGGCCATCTACTCCTAGAAGACTGAAGGCAGCACTGAAACCCAGGTACTTTAGGGAAGGAAGGGGAACTAGATGACTGTCTGGTTGGATTGTGGCCTGCAGCTGGAGTCCTGCTAACCCAGTGGTGGAACACTTTGCCACTGACAGGGCCCTGGGCTGGGATGTGGTGGAGCTGGGAGGGCCTGTGTTCCTCTCTCCCCTTTCCACATCACCCCTGGAGTAGTTGTCTCAGCCTGGCTTGTGAAGCCTTAGAGATCTAGAGACTGACTGCTTGCTTGCCTTGCCCAACCAGGACTCTTGCCCGAACACGAATTTCCCCCTTTGAGTATGTGCAACCATAGAAGCACTGTAGTGAGGGAGGGTGGCCTCCCTCCCAGATGGACAGGGAGGGATAGCCTGATGCCCTACACTTAATTACAATTTTACATTGCTAAGTTAATCATAACTCCACAGACTTCATGATCTACAGCAAGTTCCTTTTAGTAAGCTATAATATGCCTTATTACTGAGTACCATATCTTCTGTGATTTCACAGCTGCAGCATTTGACTCCTGCCTCAGAATATATCCCCTGGAAAGTGGCTACCCTGAGAGAAAGCCACCATCAAAGCAGTGCTGCTCAGTACTGTTTACAGATTGACTAAACATGTTGGTAAAGTCATGATCAAGAGGATCAATATATGCTGCCATAAGCACAAATGTATGGCGCCACTATAGCTGCTAGACACACTGTCCTGTATCCCTATAGGATGGAAACTTCAGACCACCATGGTTGAAAGGAAGAAGAGTGATACAGAACCAACATCTAAGGGAGCAGATTTGGGTGGGAAAAAGTTGGTGGGGGTGGTCTTCCAAACATCTGAAAGGTCACTGTAGATGTTCAAAGACATTACCACTTGCTCTCTAGGCTCAGCTTCTCGGGGGGAGAGGGGTCCAGAAAATACATGGGGTTTGATGGGCTTCCCCTGGTTGGGCTCAGGTGCCCCACAAGGCTTCTTGCACTTGACTTCCATTTTGGGCCTGAGTTGCCTTATGCACAGTTTTAGACACCAGGGAAGTTCAAGAACACTGGAAGAAAGCTAATGGTGTGCCAATATTTAAAAATGTTAGAGAGGATAACCTGGCAAATTATAGGCCTGGCAGTCTGATATTGATCCCTGACAAGATAATGGAAAAGCTGATAGGAGATAAATAATTAAGAGGAGGGTAATAAAATGAATGCCACTCAAAATAGGTTTATGGAAAATAGATCCAGTGAAATGTTAATTTTTTGGATGAAAGTAAAAGTTTGGTTGATACTTACAGAAGTATGTATATTACAATCACACTAGTAAGACATTTGAGTGAGTATTGCACAACACTATGATTAAAAAACTAGAAAGATATAGAATTAACATGGTACACACTAAATGGATCAAATGTTTAACTGTTAGGTCTCAAAATGGAATTTTAAAGGGGGAATGATCAACTTGGTGTTTTAAGAGGGGTCATAGAGGGATTGGTTGTTACCCCTACCCTATTTAACATTTTTATCAGATGATAAAATTGGGGAAGTAATAAATAATGAAGAGGGCAACTCATTAATACAGCTGGATTGCAGAGAAAACTGGCCCCAAGCAAATAACCATTTTAATATGGCTAAATATATATCTAAGAACAAAGAATGTAGACCATCAGAGGATGGGTGACTCTAAAAACAGTTTGGGGATTGTGGTAGATAAACAGCTGAACCATGAGGTTGCAGTCCATTGCTGTGATCAAGAAAGTTAATCATTTGATTGCATAAACGGGAATCTCACATAGGAGCAGAGAAGTTATTTTACTCCTATTTGTCACTGGTGTGACCGCTCCTGGAATACTGTGTCCAGTGCTGCTGTCCACAATTAGAGGGTTGAAGAAATATTACAGAGAGGGCTCCAAGAAAGATTACAGGATTAGAAAACATGTTGTACAGTGACATTCTCAAGGAGCTCCCTCTAGTTAGTTTAACAAAGAGAAGAGTAAGGAGTGACTTGATGACAGTTTAAGTAGGTCCAGGGAAACATATTTGATAATGAGCTCTTGAATCTAGCAGAGAAAGAAAGGTATGACATGAGCCAATGAGTGGAAGCTGAAGCTAGACAAATTCAGGTACAATTTAAAGTGAGGGTCAAATTGTTTCAATGGTTTGGTGATTTCTCCATCACTGCCACTTTTTAAAATAAACACTGGATTTTATAAAATATGCCTTAGGAATTAATTTGGGGATATGTATAGTCTGTATTCTACAGCAGATAAGCTGATCTAGTCTTGGAATCTATATTTTCTGCAGGGGGCAATTCCATGGCACAAGTGACACAGCATCACCTTCAAGGAAGGAAACAGCTAGGGATTGCTTCTCCAGAAGCTGGAGGAGAGACAGGGTACATGGAACCACTCCTAGCCCCAGGGAGGGGGTTGGGGGGAAGGGAAACAAGTATAGGCAGAGTGAAGGGAATTATCCTTTTAAGATCCCTGCACCCTCTTTGTCAAGTAATCACAACCTAGACCCTTTCCAATTGCATCTGCCCTACTTCTGTGCACTGTTTCTGTATTTCTGTGTTACTCCAACCAGTGAAGATCTTCAGCAAGTTAAAATGCCCAGAACAAGCAGGCACAAATGTTCTACTATGTATTTCATACTACCTCACACTTTTCAGAATTTATGCATAGGGTTTCGCTGAAGGATAGCTCCTGTACTCTACAGACTCCAAAGAACCCTGTCAATATTTCAGTGGCTAATAGAAATAATGAGCAACAACCGACTTGGTGACCTTTTTAATACATGACTGAGTTAGTGCTCATTACAGAGGAAGATACAGATTGTGCATCTGTCAAGCATACCTTGTAAGCCAGCATTCACCCTATGCACACTCAAGCAAACTCCTGGTGCTTGAAATTATAAACGTCTTTTTTGGGGAGGAAGCGATTGCAACTCTTTTCATGTAGTTTAAATGTAAGCATCCCCTTGCCCACTCTCCTGCCCTCAGGGAAGGAATTTCTAACAGAACAGCAAGGGACACTGCCTGGCACACTGTATGCAGAAGAGAAGATTAGTCTGCAGAAGAGAAGACTGAGGGGAGATTTGATAGCAGCCTTTAACTACCAGAAAGGGGGTTGCAGGGAGGATGGAGCTAGGCTGTTCTCAGTGGTAGTAGATGACAGAACAAGGAGCAATGGTGTCAAGTTGCAGTGGGGGAGGTCTAGGTTGGACATTAGGAAAAAGTTTTTCACTAGGAGGGTGGTGAAGCACTGGAATGGGTTACCTAGGGAGGTGGTGGAGTCTCCATCTTTAGAGGTTTTTAAGCTGCGGCTTGACAAAGCCCTGGCTGGGATTATTTAGCTGAGGTTAGTCCTGCTTTGAGCAGGGGGTTGGGACTAGATGACCTCCTGAGGTCCCTTTCCACTCTATGATTCTATGCTCTATACAGGGAGCCCTGGATCAAGTCTCTACCCTCCTGTCCCCCATTCCTTCCTAAGCAGAACTTGAACCCAAGAATGTTTGGCTCAAGTGAAGGTTTGGTAGTATTTCAAAGGCTGGCAAAGCAGTTTAGCTGATCTTTTGGGTGAGGGGCATCACTATACACACAGGACAACCTACTCCAAGCACAGGGTCTCCCCCAGATAGGGGCCCCTCTGGCTAACGAGGCTGGCTAGGCAGAGATACTCTGGGAAGGGGACTAACACCGGGGGGTACGGTTCATTCTGAGGGAGGCGCAATTCGAGAAGAGGGAGGTTGGGGGGGGGTTGACATTGAAGCCCACGCCTGGGACCAGGCCACAGCCCGCTCCATGCGTTTACACCAGGACTGAAGTGGGCCCCTTCATTCCTGGAGCGCGGCGCCTGAGATCCCAAGGCTGCGGTGCCATCCTCAGGCGTCTCCCCGCTGCCCCAGGGGCCCCGACTAACCCCGCTGCGGGCACGCAGGGAGCAGTGTGGCCCAGGGGGTTCGGGCTGCGGGCCCAGCCCAGCTCCCTGGAGACGGCCCATTGCGGCCCCCCTGGGCGCCCCCCGCCGCGGCCGAGGGCGCAGAGCTCGGCGATGGGCTGCGTTCCCCAGCCCCCCAGGGCGGCGCGGCTCGGCAGCTAACGCTATGCAAATGCTCGGGCTGCTGCGCCGGGAGGCTCCGCAATTCTCCTTCTAGACCAGCCCGAGCAGGGGCCGGAGGCGGCTAGCCAACATCCACCGCCCGCAGCAGCTGCTCCGCTCCGGTCAGGGGCTGCACGGGAGCCGCCCGGCCGGGCCCCTTGCTGCCAGCCTGGGGAGACAAGAAGCACCAGGCCCGGCCGGAGCAGATGGGGACCGCAGCGGGAGGGACTAGGCGGGAGCTCGACGCTTTACCTGCCTCGAGCGGCTGGGGAATTGCTCCCACTGACAGCTCCTGGAAGAGCAGCTTTCTGTGCCAAGTAACCCCCACGCTGCCACCCACCCTCCCTCCTCTGGGCTCCTCTCCGACGAAGGCAGCTTGCAGCAGCTGCTCCCAGTGAACTCATCATGAAGAAGGAGACGAAGAGAAAGAGCCCAGGCAACAATCGCTACTCCTGCCCCTTGGCAGCCCCTTCTCCGGGGCCCGGAGCTGCTGAGATGAGGTGAGGGCGAGGTGGACAGAGTCCGGGAGGAATGGAGCGCAGAGATCCGTGGCTTTAGCCGGTACCGCCTCCTGCTTTGTTTAAAGAGGAGCGGGGCGAGCTTTCCCCTCCCCCCGCTTAGCTCCCTGCACATGTTGTACACCCACTAACCTCTCTCAGCTGAAAGCCAGCAGAGAGGGAGGCGAGGAGGCGGCGGCGGCGGCGAGGGAAGGAGTTGTTCATCCCTCTTGATTATCCTCTTGCCAGTCCCTCCTGCACATTTAGGGCTTTGCCTCTTTGCGCATTTTGTGTTGAATAAACTGGGGAGCTTCGTGGTGTTTTTCTCTCTCTTCTCCACCGGATCGGCTCCAGGAGAAGAATGGTAACATGACCAGCCTAAGAGCGCGAACATATTGTCTGAGAGGGGAGGAGAGAGAGAGACTGAGCGGCGGGGAGCGTCCTTGGCGATAAGAGAACGCTGCCCCAAAGGGAGGAGGGAGGGTAAGTCTCAGCCCAGGCTCGTCATGATGTCAGCGGTATCCTGCAAGGACTCTGTCAGGAAGTGCACTTGATGCAGTTGAGACTCGAGCGGAGGGGAGACGGAGGCAGTAAGTGTGTGTCTGTGGCCAGGAGTTTAGAGCTCGCCTTTCAAACGGGAGTTCCTGTTCCCTCCTTCCAGCCTCCCAGCTCGAGTTGCTCCCTGTCGCTCCTGGTTTTCTCCGAGGTGGGAAGAGGCTGGTGGGGGGAGATGGGCTCCTCTTGCTAGAGGCAGAGGTTACATTTCATCTTGCAGAGGAAGGGCTTGCTCCCTGGCAGCCACCCCCCCGTGATCAGTGGGGTTGAGGGATCGCTTGCTTTAACCGCGAGTAGCCCCTACTACTTCCCACAAACCATTTGTATCGATGTCTCGGTAACTTCTGATCAGTCTATCCGCCGCTCATCTGTACTCTCTTGTTTTGTATTTGCGGGGATCGGTGTGCTTCACAGTTGCCTCGGGAAAGTCTCAGCCGATGGGCGATGTTTTCAGTCGCAATTGTGGTGGAATTAAGTAAACCTGTGTTTGCGTTTGTTCCGCAGGTTACACACTCCCCCTGTGAACTGTGTGGATTGGCGGCGAGGCTTGTAACAAAAGTTTCTTCTCACCGCCTCTCAGTCTGGGGGTGACTCGGGGAGAGAGAGGGGAAAGGAAATTGGTCCTGAGCGCGAGGAATAGCTCCTCTTTTTCTCCATATGCTGCCATTTGCCATGAAGAGAAAACAGAAGAGATTTCTGCAAATGACCTTGTTGTTCATGGTGGCTTTAATTTTCCTGCCTAATATTGGTCTCTGGTCTTTATACAAGGATAAACATCTGGTGAAATCCCCAGAGCCAGGAGAGCAGCAGGTGAGTGAGAGGTGGGGGCAAATATAGTTGTGTTTGCTAAGTAACCAACCATTAAGAATTAAAAGTATCATTTAGCTTGATCCGTGGCTGCTATAAAAAGCTAGTTTGCACTTAACCATGGTCATGTGTCATTTTTAACTTGAGATTGCTTTGAATGCCAAATGATATTTAAAAGCTTGAAGACTCTTTGATATCCCAATGGTAAATATAATATGAAGTAGAGAACAGGAAAGCATGGTTATAGAAGCAAACTTAAGCAAGGAAGTTGTAGAAGGCAAATTAATCTATGGATTTAAGTTTCTCAGGGGAAACGTTTGCATGAATAGTTACAAAATCTGACTGTGTAATTATAAAGATCTGGGACTAGAGTCTCATGCTGATGTAGACAGGCACACTCCAGTGGCCGTATCAGTGCTGAACTTGCCCCCCGAAGTCTGTAATATTCACTAGGACAAACAAAAAGTGCAATCATCAGAACTTTAATCTAGCCATTATGCAATCTGAGATGCATCCTAAAAGGAAATACATTAGTGTCTATAAAAAAAAAATAGCTCATCATACAATCAAATTAATTTCCAGTTACTCTTTTCCTGCTAAGAACTGCTTCCCTTTTTTCTACTAGAAGTTTAAAGTAACTGTTAGTCTTCTCCTTTCACTGAATGTTGTTAATATGGCCTGATACAACTAAAGATAATGTATACAGAGATAAGGCTGTGTGTTTGATGTCATAATAGGCACTTAAATATTTCAAATTTACAGTTCCTTCAATCATCAGTTATTATTCACAGCAGTTGCTTTCACCTGTTTTTTCTTAAAATTATTCAACTCGTTAGGTTTATATATTGCTTTAGGTTTATTAATTGACTTTTGTTAAATTAAATATATTGAATTGTTTTAATGCAACATTTTAAATCGTTGCTGCTGCTAAATTCCATAATCACTTATTTCTTTTGCAAAACACTGTTATTTTTCTACTGTGTAATCTGTGGTATATTTTAAGGCTGGTTAGTTTTAAAAAAAGTGTTGTTTGATCTTTTAGCTCATTTACTACTTCCACAGCCTTGTTGTGAGTTTGTTAGACAACATCATGTATAATCTTAGTATATTAATATTCTTAATTTCAAGGGTCATTACCTATATATAGCCTACATTTTCTGCATATTGAATGTATTTAAGTCATCCTGTTCAGTTAAACAATGGCATATATTAATAACAATCAAACAGTTTTGCTGCTACTGGAGTTTGCTCTTCACATTACCATACCTGTTAAGTATAGTTGTAAAATGCTCTAAATGAAGATACTACTTTATAATAATAGGAAGTTAATGTCAGTTCTATTTTGAGTATCTTTCATTGTTACAGGTTTTTTAAATACACTGGATCTTGGAATATAGGGGATAGAAATTATTTTTTTCTAAAGAAAGTCCAAAATATTGATTGGTGGCTATCAGTAGTTTGAAGAGATTGTACATTTAGATTTTTCTTGTAGTTTTTTCTTCAGCTGGTGATTTAAGGAAGGTATGGTGTCCTATGTGAAATCCCCTTTTCAATGACTGACACACACAAACCGTTTTTCTAAAGAATCATAGCTAGAAATATGAGAAAATGTCTAGTTTTAAAGATTACAGCCTGAGTAGAGTAACATGTATAAGCAACAGAAAGGAAACAATTTAAAAAAACAAACACACAGACTGCAAGGATGAACTCTAAACCTCTGAGGTGGAACATGTGAAGAGCTAATGAGTCTTACTAATACTCAATTTTACAGTTGCTAAAATCTTAAGTTTTATTTCTAATGCTAATTGACCAGCAATGTGACTGCGGGAAGCTAATGGCAAAAACAATAAAGCATTGCAATGAAACTTTCAGCCCTGACTTCAACTTTAGAAAACTACTTGGATCTGTTCAATTGCCTCCAGTTCAATATCACCCTCAAAAGTGAGGTTCATCTGCCATAGTGAATGAGAACAGCAAGTTGATGTGGGGATGAGTAATGTTACTTCTGTACATTTAACTCCTCCACTTGATGTCATGATTTAATGTGTGATGTATTATAGACAAAGGTGCACAAAAGAAACACAAGATTTGAATGCTAATAGTTTTGAACCAAAGAACTTAAATACTTAAAATATAAAGCAAAAAAGAAAAGTCATAGGAAGATTGTAATGTAATCTCAGGGGAGAGTATTAGTAAAACAATGTCAACAATTTGCTGAACCATTTTTTCTATTGAACAGTTATTCTCTTTGTATAATTATTTGTGAAGCTATACTTCTTACAGCCTTTAACATTCTAAACTGATGAACAATAAGTATGAATGCTGCAAGTTAATTTTAAGCCTAATTAAGTAGGATATGCAAAAGTTAGCTGTGATTTATTTTAGTTGTGATGTCAGAGAAAGCATGTATAGCTTGAAAAATTAGACTGTATGGCAGATAAGTGTATTGTTACTATACAACATAGATATGATTGGGGTCAGGGGGAAAGAAGAGGGAGTTATGACCTTGGAGTAATAGACCAGAAATTGGCTGAATCAGGAGTGACTATTGCTGTCATGACTCAAACACATGTCCATCGTTTTTATAGTATATTTTGACATTGCCACTATTAGCGATAGAGCTGATATCTTGCTGTACTTTGTTACAATTAGGCTAACATTATTATATGGAATAAGCATCAGCTATTCTTCATTGGAGGGTATGGTGTGGTTTTATGGCATTTTGACTCTATATGCTGTATAAAAATTTGCCAATGAATTTTTAAAGCAGACATCCTCCAACTTAATTGCTGAATGAAAGTTCTGTCAACCATTATTACTACATGAGTCTGCTAGTTTCAGAATAGGATGCAAGGAATGATAGTGTGCTGACTGAAACATTGACATCATGACAGCAGCAGGCAAGAAAGCTACTCAAAATGGGCCACATGGTTAAATGAGGTGTCTGTTTTTATTAATATATAGGAAAGTGGCCCTGCTGTGTGGTATGGTTGCATGTGGGGAAAATCTATGGTATTTATATACCTGAGTTGTTAGACTACATTACAGTGAAATGATGATTTTACAGTTCCTAATAATAATAATAATTAGAATTTCAGTCGGCCACCCTTAATTTAAACTAAATCAGATCACATTGTGGAAGTCTTGATTCACGGAAGTCTTGCATAGCTATTGCTAAGCACAGAAGCTCCTTCTTATGAGAGGGGAAGTGCAAAATCAGATTGGAAATACGATCCTGGCAACACTGAAAGAGTATATCATCATTTTAGTCATTGTGCGTTAATTTTATATGCAGTACTAAGCCCTTGAGTGTTTCATACAGTTTTATTTCTCTGGTCTGTCATATTTTTCTGAGGTGATTACTTACATTTTTGGTAGCTTTATCACTTTGCTGAAAATTGCTCAACTTGTTTTTATCATTGCAAGTATTTAAACAGAGACTCCAGAGGTACAGTGGCACCGACCAAGGGTTGGAAAAAGGAAAAATATTAAACTCCCCCTAAAAATCCTGTTTAACAATTAAATGGCAGTTCAGAAACACTAAATATAAATCTCTAAAATAATATGATTTTCTCTTTTATTCTCTGTGAATCAGACTCCTTGTTATACTACGGAAACAAGATACATTTCATAGAATATTTTACTGTCTTTTTTTTTTTTTAATGGGCTTGTTAATTTCTTAACACATCATAGGTGTATTTGAGTTCTGTTTACAGTTTTTACAGTTGTCTTTATTTATTGTAAGTCATTTTTTTCCTTCCTTTTGTATTGTTCATCACTGAAATATTCATATGCATAATTTTAAGTGTCTTGTCTGATTTCTTCTTGGCACTTGTTGGGATATTAAATTACTCTGATTCACCCTCTTAATTTCACTTCTCCTTTCCTCTTATTGCAGTTGCTTATTCCTATAGCCAGTATGATATAGTCCTAATACAGTGCTAGTTAATTTGGATGGTATCTTTGTAACATTGTTTTATGCAACTGTAATGAAGTTTTATCTATGTTTATTCTATACAACTATTCTTTAATGTAGGAAAAATGATTCAATGGATAGAATTTCCTCTTATACCTTACATAGTCAAGGTATCCCAAAAATAGGAGGGTGGCGAATATTATTGTGAGGTTTTTTCCAAGGGAGAGGTGGGATGGAGAAGAGGAGCATAGTAAAGTAAAACCCCACCTTCAAGTGATGGTCTCTGTATTCCACTGTAAATGCACATGCTCTCCATGTGCCTGAGACTGGAAGATTTTTGTTAGTAATGTCCACTGGTCCATGCCTGCACCCTTCTACTCCTACTGCTCTGAACCGAGACCGATTGACTCCCCAGTACCTTTCTTCTGCCTATGGTCTGAGATAGAACCACTCAGAATCTGCAGCATTTGATACTTTCTTCTACTTTTAACTGTAAATAATTGTAAAAAGTTTCTTTGCTACTTTTAGATAGTTTTAGATATTTCTTAGCACTTAATTTGGATAAGTTTAGGACTTGGGTGCCCCCTTGCCTTCTCCCCTCTTATGAACTGGGTAACCTGAATGCCTGGGATTCAAGAACGGTGTCTCCTCTCCAGGCCATCTCTGTCAGCAACGCTGTGCCTCTTACTAACCTAAGGAAACTCACATCCTCTCAGAGTGCAGCATTTGCTGAGCCTTCCACATCAGAACTTGACAAGCCCCTGAGTGTAGACTTTGAAGATATTTTATGGATTGTGCGATGAGGCCCCGGTTTGACCGAAGTCAGACAGCAGGTGGAGGCATTGAGATGCCAGGACCGAGGAAAGTAGACCTAAAGACCCTTTAGCACACGGACATCAGGAGGATAGAAAACTCTCCTAAAAGATGAAAGAAATCCTCCTCCAGATCCGCTTTCCAGAAGATTACTTCCTTTTTTCGATGCTATCAAAGTCGGGTGAGGCTCTGTGCCTTGGTATAGGAAGTATAGGCACTCATGAGAGTCAGAATACCAGTCTCCTGGCTCTCAATGGTTGGGACCAATGGTGTGGGACCTATGCCTTGGGGACCACCTAAACCACCATTTTCCCCCCCACCCAGTGTTCATATTGGGGATAAGCTTCAGTCAATGCAGCAGACACAGCCTCCTGTTTTGATGTCAACAACTATTGTTCTAAGTAGAGTTTTGTGGCTTCAGTCCTCAGAATTTCCCAGGGAAGTCCAACCTACCATGGAGGATTTGCTTTGTGACGAGAACAATCTGTTCAGTGGGAAGACAACTGATTTGTTACATTTATTGAAATACTCAAAGGCAACCCTCTAGTCACTAGGGATCTACACTCCAGCACCAAGGCCACAACCATATAAGCAATGACTGGCACTCCAACCCTTTATCATTAAAGGGGTTGTGAACCATCAAAGAAACGACAGAAGGTGCAGTAGAGCAAATATGTTTCCCCTTCTTCCAACCCCATTCTGCTGCTAAGAAACACTTTTTTGACAGGATTTCTGAGAACTGTGAGCCATTCCAGATACCATGTACACCTGCCCAAGCTTCTAATACCCAATTTTGGTGGCCATTAGTCTCTCTTCTTCCAAGCTTGGCAGAACAAATGGGTTCTTGACATCATTCATACAGGATACACTATGGAATTCCTTTCCCTGTCCCTCTTCGGGGACCCCTCTCACAAAAGGATGTGCAGTCAAGAAGTAGATGCTCTGCTTTATCTGTGAGCCATAGAGGCAGTAATGTTACAGTATTGGGGAAAGGGATTTTACTCAATATTTCCTCATCCTCAAAAAGAAGGTAAGATGGAAACTCCTCTTGGATCTTAGACAGCTCTGACTGTATCTAAAGACACAGGAATCTAAAGGTTCAGGATAATCATTCTATTTTCAGTAATTCCCTCACTGAACAAATACTACTGTTCACAGCTCTCAATATGAAGGATGCCTACTTCCATATAGACACCCACTCCTCCCACGGAGGATTCCTGAGATTCACTGTACATCTAAACCACTATCAATACAGATGCTTCCCTTCAGCCCTGCAACCATGCTAAGGGTATTTACAAAAGTACTTTCAGTTGTGGCAGCTCATTTCTGATGACTGGTTACTAAGGGGGCTTTCTCATCAGGAGGCACTGACAGAAACCTCACCTTTTGGTCAATCTTCTGAGTTCAATGGGAATCTGCATAAAATTTTGTGCATACAAAAGTGCTTTTTAGACTATAAACTGACTGTAGTGTTTATGGGGGGGCAACACTGGACTTTATCTGTGCCAATACATACCTTCCTCAGGACAGATTCCAATTGATCAAGAACTTGTCACTCGTCTTCAGCTGAGCCCAGAATCATCTGTCCACTCAGTCATCTTCTTCTAGGTCACATAGCTTCCTGCACTTGTGTGACACCCTCATGAAACTTTGCTTTTGTTGCCTCCATGATCGGCTTCGAACAGCATATGTGCCGAGAAGATACAGTAAGGACAAGCTGCCATCAGTTTCCTCACACAGTGTAAGCTCCTCTAGCCCAGTGGGAGAACAAGGCTCCCTACCTGAAAAGACATTAATCACAGATGCCTTCTTGGTAGGGTGGGGTTCTTATATAGCTAAGCATACAAAACAAGGACATGGACTTCCCAAGAGTCCCAGATGCACACAAACTGTGTGCAGTCTGTGAAACTTGCAAGCCATTTCTGTCATTCATACATACCTTTTATAGTCAAGTGATGTCAGACATCATGATTATAGTGTTCTACATCAACAAACAAGGGGGAGTGAGATCTACATATGGAAGCTGTCAATTTTTGGAACTGGTGTTTTCGCTACCAGATCACTCTGTTGGCAATGCGCCTCCCAGGGATACACAACACACTGGTAGGCAGTCTCAGTAGATGGTTCTCCAAGGACCATGACTGGGAACTACATGATTCCATACTGCAGACATTTTCCCAGTGGGCGGTGGAGGGAGGGGAGAGGGGGTTCTACCCTGGGATCTCTCTGCATCTCAAGAGGACTGAAAATACATGATCTACTGTTCCAAAGGAGCTCAAGGTCATGGCTCCAGAAGAGATTCACTCCTTGGCATACATAAGCTGTCCCCAACCAAAGGACTTTCTGCCTATTCCACTCTTTCTTTGGGTTCTGAGGAAGATCTAACTAGATGGAGCATTGGTCATCCTGACTGTTCCCAGATGGCCCAGACAATTCTGTCTACCCAATATTTTTCAGATGTCTGCATGTTTGTACGTCAGTATCCAAACTTTTTCCTGGACTCATTGACCTAAGACAGAGGCAAGGTCAGGTATCTCAATCCTGCATCCCTCCACCTGACAGGCTGGTATTTGGATGGGTGTTGAATCTAAAAAGGAAACGTTTGCATAGAGTTTAGGGTACCCTTAACTATAGTAGGAAGGAGTCCATTAGCAAGTGCTCCACAGAGAAGTGGAAAAGGTTCTTTGTCTGGTGTTAGTATTACCAGATGACCCTGAAGTCCCCATCATGTTAGGATAGATAGATAGATATTAGAATATCTCTTTTCCTTAAAGACTTTGTCTAGGTACACACAACAGCTGTTTGTCTGTCATTCTCTAATTAATTTACAGCCACTCCATCTTCTTTCAGAAAGATCTGAGCAGAGCCTTTCTCTCCTAATGAAACCTATTCCATCATGGGGCTTCAGTCTGGTCCTCTCAGAATTAACAAGGCCTCTATTCAAACCACTGGCCTCTTGCTCTTTGACCCACCTATCTAAGAAGGTTACCTTTCTGGTCACTATCACCTCAGCTAGACAGGTAAATGAACTGATCCATTGAGTTTTGGCATTCTACCTCCAAACAACAATTTTTTTAGGAAATTGCTTCGATGTTCAACTAGGGTCAAGGCTGCTGTGGTAGTCTCACTTTGAGATGTTCCTCTTACTGACATCTGTAAAGCAGCAATGTGGAGTTCTGTCCATACCTTCATGACACTTAACACCATGATGCAAGTTTTTGCAGCTAATGCATCTTTTGGCAGAAGAGTCCTCCAGTCATCAATACCATAGAGGTCTTTGTATGCTCCTCCTTAATGAGTTCTGCTTGTCAGCCATCTACAGTGGAGTACACAAAGGGACTATCAGGAGGAGGAGGAGAAGTTATTTACCTCATGAAGTAATTGGAGTTCTTTGAGATGTGTGGTCCCTCTCTGTGTTCCCCTACCCACCCTCCTTCCTCTATGCTTTGGATCCTTTATGCAAAATTGATAGTAGAGAAGGAACTGGAAAAGTGGTTGTTCTGAACTGCCCCATATGTTCTCTGTATGGAGCACAAGGAGGAGAAGGGCAAAGGCATGGATTAAGAGACACTACAAGCAAAAATCTTCTGGTTTCAGGCATGTGGAGCACATGTGCACCCACAATGGAGTACAGATAGGAACCACACATCTTGAAGAATTTAAGTTACTGTACAAGTTAAGTAACTCTTCATTCTGATTTGTTAGAAGCCTCTTTTATCAGCTTGCTGAATTTGCTTAAATCATCCTCTCCCCTCCAAGTCTCCCTACTTTTGGTTGCTCAAACTTCCTTTTCCCCTAGTGTCTTGAATTCCTACCCCCAGCCTCACACATCATTCTCCTCCTCCTATTATTTGCATATCCTTCCCACTATTTTGCTCTTTCCTCTTCCCCCTCCCCTGAATTTGTCTGGCTTCCCCACATTGTGGAGTCCATGGGAAAGAGTGCTTCAACTTTTTGCTTCTCTGGGGGTCCAGCATCTGCTGCTGAAGGCTGCATCTGCCTGTGTTCCACAATGTTCTGCTGTGCATAAGACCAGAGAAGATCAGAGATGAGTGGGTACTTTAGTTAGCTACTTAGTTACGTTGGCTGCTCCATTCTCCCACTAGTTCATGAGTGAAACAGGGAAGGAAAGTAGGTTGGCAGGGGCCATTAAAGGAGTCACCTACATCTCCAAGCTCCTGCTTTTTCCTCCATCAGCAACACTGTAGCTCTCCCAAATCTAATGCCTTGTGCAAACTTGCACTGGTTTAATTCAATTGGTTCAAACTTCTATGTGGACACATCTATGTTGATTTAAAATTGATTGTGTCAGTTTATCTTGGGGCAGGCTAAACTGATCTATTTATCTATGGTACTTATATGATCTCCCATCACAATTACTTAAGGTATTTATGTTCACAACAACTTTGTGAGGTAGAGAAATAGTACTATCCCAATTTTACAGGTGGACAACTGAGAATAAACTGACCGACTTGCCAAAGGACACAGGACATCTGTGGTAGAGCAAGGAATTGAATCTGGGTCTTTGAAGTCCAACACAAACAGCCTTTTTAGACTGTCCTTTCTCTCTGCTTCTATCTTGTATCTTAATGTAGGAGTAACCACACATAGTTACAGTTTTATGTCATACCTTTAGTTAAATTGCTACAACTTTGTATGTTGATTGGTCTTTGTTCCCCTTTCCCTAGCTACTTTTTATCCCAAAGCATTTTGTAAAGTTCCAGGTTAGAGAATGATGATTCAGTGGCTGTGTAGAAAAATGTGGTTCCTGTTGTGAGCTCAACAGTAACCAGGGAAAACAAATCTACAGGGAATTTGGAGAAATAGGAGGAGATTTTTCCCCCATAAACTTGCAGAAAAATTACTGAGGACTTCCTCAAATGTCCAGAATGTTTGCAGTAAATCTATTTTCTATTGTACTTGGCTTTCTTGTTTATATTCTAGTATCAGATACTATTGTAAACTACAAGGAAAATCATGAAAACAGGAGCACATTTTGCAGAGTTTCTACGAAGTAGTCTTGCCTGCCTCACAGGGAATCAACAATTTGAATGAAAATACCCCTTTACACCTACTTTTTTATGGCCCATAGCAAATATTTCAATCAAAAGAGCCATCTGATATTCCTTTTATTACTGGTACAGTGGAAGCTGGATAGCACATTCCACTATTACTTGGCAATTCAAGTTGATGTTCAGTTTCTTCATCTGCTGACCTGCAGAGGACCCTATAGAGAATGGAGTAACGTGTAATGTTCTTTGATGACCTTGTGGCCTAGTAAGAGAAGGTTGTTTGTCTGTTAATGAAGTAATCATTTTTCCTCCACAAGCATGATAGAATATTCAGCTATTTGCATATCTAAAACTTTCAGATTTTTTCGTGTGGAACATCCTTCAAATTATTATTATTTTTTTATAGTATCAAAGCATCTAGGACCTCCAGTCATTGTGCTTGATGCTGTACAAATACAGAACAAAAAGACTGTTTCTGCCCCAAAGAGCTTACAATTTAAGTATAAGGTGAGAAAAAAGATGGAGACAAATAGGGAAATACAAGGAAACAATGAGACAATATTGGTCAGCATGATAGGCTGTGTTCTCTGTGTACCGGTGGCTTAACCATTGTCAGGTTTTTGTAGGCATCATGGCAAAGGAGAGTTTTGAAGCAGGATAATGAGGTAGCTTTGCCAATGTTTAAGGGGAGCTCCTCCCCAGCCTTTAGAGGTTTCAGGGGAGAAAAGACAAACATGCTTGTTTGAAAATTTAACAAATGGGTGGTGAAGACTGGCATCATGGGCCAACTGGAGGCAGGAGTCAGCATCTTGATAGTGAGTGAGAGATAATGCAGATCAACCTTGAAAGTGTATAAATGCAGATCCAGTGACTCGTAGTCTGTCTGACCATCACAATGCAGGGCTTAAATGGTGTAAAGTGCTGCCTGCTGGTTGTCTGTACATGAGTGAATTTCACCTGCAGTATAAGTAGTTAGAGGAGTAAAATGTGTTGTCTACTTTTTGTGTGCCTGTCTGTCTTGGTGTGGTCTTAAAAAGCCTCATTTTAAAATGGTAGAACTTTTATTACTTTTGGCAACTAACAATTTTTTTTTTCTGTTGCATTCAGTATACCGGAGGAAGCCCTCCTGTGGGTAATTTAGTACCTATCAATTTGCAGGGATGTTGCCAAAAAGGATAAAATTTGGAAGACACAATGACTCTTTTCTATTTTTAAACTTCAGTCCTTTAATTATATGTATGTCTGTTATACAGCTCCTGTTAACATTTTCCCCTGTCTATTTTAGACTGATTAATTCTTGCCACTTTTCTAGGGGGAAAGAAAATCTCAGAATAATCCAAATAATTTTCCATGTGAAGAATCCAAGGCCCTGATCGTGCACGTCAGTTAGAGCAGGTGGACCCCTGTACCGGTAAAGAGACCTATTGAAGTCAGTGAGCTTGTGGGCCCAGGTGTCTGTCCATATGGAGCACCGCACAGGATCAGGACACAAGTTAGAAAAAGAACAGCTCAGCTGTATTAAAAAAACAGCTACATTATGGCCCTGATCGAGCAAAACACTTAGGCATGTGAGCAGTGCCATTGACTTCAGTGATATGACTCCATGTTCATAAAGTTAAGCACATGCTTAAATGCTTTGCTGGATTGGGGCCCAGGTGAGAAGCACATGCGAATGGTCACATTAAACAAGGTAAAACACATGCAGAAATAGAATCATAGAGTTGGAAGGGACCTCAGGAGGTCATCTAGTCCAACCCCCTGCTCAAAGCAGGAGTAACCTCAGCTAAATAAATACGTTAATTCAAAGGCTGATAATTTAAACACAAAGCAACTTGGGAAATTCTCAATTAAAATTCCCACACCTACCCTACTTCTCCCTCAGCCAGCCAGGTGGAGCAGACTAGGCTGATTAAAATAAACTACAGCATAAATCTTTGTCCTTCCCTCAAAATGAATAGAAAGGTGGGGGGTTTGGGACCAGTCCAGTAAACTCCTTCCCTTGTCTTTGGTTGACATGATCTTAACCTATTATGCCAGCTCCCATCTGAAAATTTCTTAGCAATTCCTCAGAGTGTATGGTGTACAGGAAAGCCCAAGTCTCTTATGATTTATGGCTTGCTAGACATGTTGTACAGGATCCTGTGCTTCCATTTTTGGAGAAGGTTCCACTGCTGGGTGATGGAGTGTGGAACCTTCTTCAAAATAGTTAGGCCATTCTCTCCTCCATAGTGACCGTTCTCCCCTGAGGAAACTTGAACAGCTTTTCAAGCATTACTTAGAGTATTATTCTGAAGGGGAGGAGGAAGCTTGCTCAACAGATGTTGTAGCTATGCCATGCAGGAGGAGGCAGGTGGAAAACTTACTGTAGAAATAATTTAATTGAGAATTGCCTGCCTTTCTCATTCAGAAGTTCTCTAATGTGGCATAAATAGAATTTTAAATTGAGTTTTTGTCTTACTTTTGTTGACTAAAAATACTAAATTAATGGATTAGACAAGGGTCTCCAAACTTACTCACTTCTAGTTGCTCAACCACTGACCTGTCCTCCTGATTTCTCCAATGACGAATACCTGACTCGACACTCATGCCAGCTGCCAAACCCTCTATGATTGGAATGTGTGAAAGAGAAGTATAAAGAAAACTGTGCAGACAGGTTCTCTATGAGATATGAACTTACACTGACATAACACCTTTCCTACTGAAGTATTCCAAACGGTCTATAAACTTGAACCAATATACAAAATATGTGGACCCTGATTCCCTACTCTGCCAAGAGTTGGTTGCAACTCCCTGATTCAGAGCTACCTAGTCCCAGTACAAGTTAGGTGCCATTGATGTAAGGTTCCTCAATGATTTTATACTAGTGGAGGATTGGGCATAGTAGAACTTTCTTCTGCAGTGCCCCCTCCCGTTCCCCTCTTTCGCACACCCTATTTCAGGAATGTCTCTGACATTGGGAAGAAATGGATAGCTCTCATACAGGATGGTAGAGCTACCACTAACAAATTTATACCAGTAGGCCTTTCATATACATAGGGGGCCTTCCCCACTAGCCATCTTTGGCTGAATTTAAGGCCTGTTCCTACTGCTTAGGCAGTGCAAATGGGTCTTAGTGGACAAGAGAATCTACCCCATACAGTTCACACATTACTTCACCCACTACTAAAAACAGCCAGTTCTGGGCTAAAACACAGTGACTGTTTAACAACCTACATCAACACTGCACAAGAGTTTAGGACAGAACAGGAAACTACAGTGGGGATTTAGGTAGACAGACTATAAATATCTGGTAGGCCTCTTATTTAGTGCCTAAATATGGACTTAGTAGCTTGACAGACTATAAATATCTGAGCTGGAATTTGGCCAGGACACCAGTATTAATGCTGGGTGCTTTTGAAAATCAGGCCTCTTATTTAGTGCCTAAATATGGACTTAGTAGCTTGACTTAGGTAGTCATTTTAAGTAAATCTTGAATATATGTCTCACATCTCTGTTTAAAACAAAAAAATGGGTTAATCAGTCTTTTGTGACCCATTCTTCCTCCCCCAACCTGCAAAAGAGCATTATAGGAGTTTGTTTTGAGAAATAAGAGTATGAAAACAGGTAATTAATGATAGCATGTGTAATTTAACCTTATAGCCAGATTGTGATGGGCCCTGACTGGTTACACAAGATTGAAATGCTTCTTGCTTTTTCCCTAGCTCCTTGTGTACCTGCTTGGAGGTCTAATGAAAGTGTGGCTGGGGCATGCAGATGCTGCACAATGGTATCCTTACCAACAGTGCTAATCTCCCAGGAAGGGGTGGGATGGATGAGATGAGGGTATTCTGTTCTTAAATATGTTTTTACACTGTTCTTATCACTGGAGTATCTCAACACCTTTTACTAGGTGGTGACTAACATGTCTCGTGTGTGGTTCTCTCATCCTCTTCCCTAAGGAGAAGATTGTGCATTCAGTGTTTGGTTTTGGTTCAGTGCGTGCGTGTGTGTGCTTAATTTGTAATGAAACAGGGGCCAGGCCTCAAGGAGGATGGCCTGAGAGTGACGGCTGTTGGCTAGGTGCCCAGCTCTGAAGGCAGCACCGCCGCCACCAGCAGCAATGCAGAAGTAAGGATGGTGTGGTATGGTGTGTTGTCACCCTTACTTCTGCACTGCTGCTTGCAGTGGCACTGCCTTCAGAGCTGGGTGTCTGGAGAGTGACAGCTGCTGGTTGGGAGCCCAGTGGTGCTGGGGCTATGAACTGCCAAGCCTAGAAGTGCTGGAGCTCAGCCCCAGCTCAAATTAAGCACTGGTGTGTGTGTGTGTGTGTGTACACGGCTATGTTGTGTTTATATTAAAGAAGGCAAGGTCAAAGTGCACTACGTAACTGGAAGGTTTGTTATGGTACTTAGCTCCTGGGAGCATTTGTTCCACAGAGCAGGACTGGCACCCCAAAAAGCTTTTGTTTCTTGCACAGAAGAGCTCTACGATTTACACAGTCTTGCCACCCTCTCCTGAAAAATTCTCACTACTGCATGGGTTAGCTAGGAAAGCTAGACAGCCAGAGAGGTGTGTGCAAACTGCACCTGATCTCTTACAGCATGTATGCCTTGGAAGATTTTTTTTTTTTTCCCCTGGGGCTCCAGCAGTGACTCAGGTACTCTGCACTGTTTTTCAGCGCAGAGCAGAACTTTATCACAGCCTAACACACTTAATTTATTAACCATTTTTATGTCACTTTATAAAGATTCCATGAAAGGTTAAGCACACACACTGATCATATAATGGGGAAAGATCTCTCCTATTTAATGTCACAGCATACCTCTCTCTCTCTCTCTCTCTCTCTCTCTCTCAAAAGAAACATATTCCAATGTATAAATTATTATTTGGATTTCTCATTTGAGTGCTGTGGAAAATTATTATATTTGGTTTGTTGAATCTTGGAACCTTTTAGATTGCCTTTCTAAGAAGTGATTGTTACACATTAGCATGGAGCATGCATGAAGAACACACATTAATGCTACACAACAAGAAGTATATTGTTATCTTTCAGTCTCTGATAAACGACCACATTTTAAGTTGTCATTCATTTTGTGTACATATCAAAGACAAGCTTCAATGGATGTTGTTTATCCAGAATGCTTCAATATAAACTAAAGGGACAGTCAAATTGCTGATCAAATTTTGCAATTATAACACGGTATAAAAATGTAAATCCAGAACATTTGACATTAAATAAAGTAAAGAATGCTCTATTAAAATAATGGTATCAAAGCACAAGGAGAGTGATGTAAAAAGGAGTTGGTATAGTTACAAGAATTATCTGAAACTCCCCAAAATTGATGTGTGAAAGCATCACAGCAAAATATTGAATAGCTTTGTTAACTTGTATTGCATACAGAATTAGTTTGTTCAGCATAATAGATAGATAGATTAGATTTCCCAATAACAGTAAGGGCATCCTGGAAAAATAATTGAAACTGTTAAACACGTTTTGCCAAGAGTTATTAATTGGTAGGGAATTTTCTCCAAATATGTCAAGAAGCTCCATCCTACAATGGTCAAATCTTTTTTTCCTTCTTGGTCTATCAAAGCACTACAAGAAAAAAGCTTTAGAAGCTTCCTTTTGGTGGAGACAGCCCATAAACAGGTAAAGCCCCCAATAAAACTACTGCCAAAACAGTCATCAGCATAATCCATGCCATTTTACTTTATGAGAGTGAAATCTGGATCTAACTCGAACAGTTGATTACATTAGCTGGGATAAAACCCCAATAGAAACCCGACATCTGCAGTTCTGCAAACACTCCATGTGTACAGGAACTACAGCTACAACAGTTGCAGAGCAGAACTGGCTGATGCCCCGTGCTAATCAACATACAGAAAAGAATATTCAGCCTCTGGTGTCACCTCAATCAAAGCAGTAAACACTCCCTTCACCACAAAGCACTAGAGGATCAAAAGCTATATCCAAATGAAAATACAATCCAGCCATTTATCATCACTCTCCGGGATCAACAAATCCAAATTCTTGACCAGCAGAACAATCAAAACTGAAAGATGCTCAAAATGCTGACCAGCACCTTAGCCACCAATAGATAAGTCATTGGGAGGGATAAACATAAATAGCGACAAGCTGGCTTGCTACAGATCCTTGCACAGAGTTATCAGACCTGTAGAGTACGTCACTACAATGAAACATGCAAAACCAGAGGTAGAAATGAGGATGCACAAAGAACAGTCTAAATCAAGAGAGATGTGATTGCACGGCCAATGTGACAGAGGACAGAATGAGAAGGATAGACACTTTCTGTTCCAAATATGAGTAAGTGAGGCAAATATTTCCTCAAATGATCTGGACATCTGATCCAAAAGTGATGAGGAGAAACTGTTTGGTCCTGGCGGAGAGAGATGACCGAGGTGTCACACTGCTACATAACCTCCCACCAGATCAGCAATGGTCAACAATGACAAATGGAAGTGGGGGGCAAGACCCCAAACAGAGTATGAGTCCTATCCTGGGTGCGTCATACCTGCCTTTGGAAAGATACCTGATGGGCCTGTTGTTTTCTTCCACTCTGTCAACACTTGCATAGCTATTCATACTAATAAAGTCTCATTGAATTGAAAATGAAATGAGACTGTATGTTGAAGTTCTCCTTTTTTTCCCCCCAACTTTGTATGATCCACTAGAATGGACACGGTGGAAATACTTATCTGAGCTATTCTCATTTATTATGGTATTGAGAGCCCAAAGGCCCAACAAGAATCAAGTCCCATTATGCTAGACCAGTTGTTCTCAATGAGGGGTACATGTACCTGGGGGTTCGCAGAGTACATCAACTCATCTAGATATTTGCCTTGTTTTATGACAGGTTACATAAAAAGTACTGGCAAAGTCAGTACAAACTAAAATTTCATACAGACAATGACCTGTTTATACTGCTGTATATACTGTAAACTGAAATGTAAGTACAAAATTTATATTCCAATCAATTTATTTTATAATTCTATGGTAAAAATGAGAAAGTAAGGACATTTTCAGTAATAGCGTGCCGTTCCTTTTTTGTATTTTATGTCTGATTTTTGTAAGCAAGTAGATTTTAAGTGAGGGGAAACTTGGGGTACACAAGACAAATAAGACTCCTCAAAGGGGTACAGTAGTCTAGAAAGGTTGAAAGCTGGAAAGGTATGTCTAGCACAGTGGACAAATGCATAGGAAAAATATTGTTCCTGCCCTCAAAGAACTTGCAAACTAATGTTGGTAACATCAAAAATGCTATCTTCTATTTCTGGAATTCTGCAGTGTTACTTTATCTGTGTGTGATGGTTCTTGGGATACCCAGGACTGTGAGCCATCTTGTTACCTTCCTACTTCCAGTGAGGAAGAGTCTTTCCTGTGGTAGCTGGGTGTCAGCTCACTAACACCGCCAACCTTTTAGCCATTCCACTGCTCTCCTCTGGGCTATGCCAGCCCTGACTTTGCCTTGCAGGTTAACAATGCCTGAGCCCTCTTGAATTGTTCCCCTGCAATATCCAATCCTGACATTGGCTACTCACAGAAATTCCAGATCCTATGAACCCAAAGGTGCATTAATCAGTTTTACCTTAAACCACGCCTCCTGTAAGCCATATAGCACTCAGGTGAGCACTTAACAATCAAACAAAGGTAGGTTGATTTAAAACAGAATATTTAACTAGAAACAAGAGAGAGTAGTGGAAACAAGTGTTTGCAATACAAAACAAAATAATTAAATCTAGGTCTACACTTATCAATAGTTAACTTTCCTATCCAATAAAGTAGATTTTTTTCACCCCCTGACTTCTCCCCGCCACCCAAATTCAGTCTGTTACAGAGCTGGCTGGTTTCTCAAGAACTGCGATGCAGAACATTAATGAAAGAACACCCCTCTGCCCCCCGCAGCCAGGGGTTTTCCTCAGTGAATGGATTCAGAGTGTCTTTTCCTATGCTCTGTTACACTGAACACAGTCTTTTGTTTCTATTCACAGCCAGGGCTCCTTTTTCACCTCTAAGAGATTTTCATTGTTTGGTCGTGCCTCTGATGGTTTTCTATTGATAGTTTTGGGAGGCAGCAAGGCTGTTCAGTTGAGCCTTGCGTTACCTCACTAATGGATTAGGGAGGAGTAACAGTTCTCTCTTGTTTGAATGGGTCATCACCTGAACATATTACCTTCTGGAGACCAATTTCTATTCCAAGTCCATAAAGCATGTTTTCAATATAAATACATCATTTCTTAAATATTACCCATCCATTGACAAGTTATGAGCATTCTTTAGAAACACTGTACGTGATATCCTTTATGGTTAAATACCCTACAAAGAGATGTGTTGGTGTAATGGATTTGTCAGGTCTGAAGTGAGAGCTGTTTACAAAGAACAAGGTGACTCTTTGCCAATGGGTCTCTGTGTAACATCATGGAAGTAGAATGTGTTTTGTTGCCTGCTTCTCCACGGATTGTTTATACACATCTCCTTTTGCAATGGTAGCCCTATACGTTGATTTACCTTGGAGGCCATCATGGATTTTTCACTATGCTTTTGTGAATCTTGGCTATTAATGAACACTTCAGGTCTCTGATGATCTTGATTTTCTGTAGGAAATGGAACTATCGAATCATTTCCTCAGAGACCCTTCACATTAACCCTCATTACTAAGGATAAGATTTTGTCAGAGGTCACAGATTCCATGACCTTCAGAGACTTCCATTTTTTGCTTCAGATTCAGCCCCAGGGTGGTAGGGGCCTGGGAGCTGGCAGCTACCATGGGCGGTGGTCTCCCCCTTTCTCCCCCCAGCTGTCAGCCCATCCCCAGAAATTTTTAGTAAAAATCACAGACAGGTTGCCAACTTCTGTGAATTTTTGTTTATTGCCTACAACCTGTCCATGACTTTTACTAAAAATACCAGTGATAAAATCTTCACTTTACCCATTTCTTTCTGACATTTTAGTTATCTTTACTCTTTGCACATGGACTCTTCCTTTCATTTTTCCCTTTCAGTCATGAAGTCTATCTCCGGTTTGGTCATGTAGAAAAGGTTTCAAAGATCTTGTCTGCCACCCTGCTCTCCTCCTGGTGTGCTTGCTCTAACAAAATCAATTGACTTGATCTTCTCAGCTTAGTTACCTTTTTCAGGTTACAGGTTGATCTACAATTTATCGACCTGTTCTTTGAGAGAGACAAGCTGCTCTGTTTAGTGTTGCTGGAAGGTAAGAGGTAAGTCATTGGTGGGAGTGAAAGGAAAATAAGAGGAAATACACAGAAAGAGGGAGCAGTTCATGCATGAAAGTAACAGCAAAGAGGAGGAAAAGTAGTGTGAGAAGTGGGGGACATATTTTCTGTGTGTAATATGTTCCCAAAATAGACCCATCCTGTTGTTAACCTGCTTCCCTATGTCTTTTCTTTCACATTTCTGTTTTCCATATCGTTTTTATGACTCTTAATGTGTGTGCACAGCTCATTGCTACCTTAATTCTTTACTGTAATTTCTTTAAATATATTAGTAAAGCTCTTTTGGAATACCATGGATTTATGATGCATTTAAACTGCTTTAAAATGACCCGAGGCTAGGTCAATGATTGAGATAGTGCCAGTGAGGAATATTTTATTTCGATTGCAGTAAGCTTTTAGTTTTATGTTAAACACATCATACAAACATGACCTTTGATGTTTTAATATTGTACTGAATTCAAAATGTCTGAAGATAGCATATTTCAAACTTTTCTATAGAAAACTGAAATCTCTGCTCAGACATGGCGTTCAGAGCGCAGCATCTACAGTCTCATTCTATTCCGGTATATGTGTAGTCACTGCTTTTGTACTGATTCTGAGTAGAGCAAGCTTGTCTGACCTTTTTGACAAAAAGGCAGAACTTACTGAGGCACAGGTGCTGCTTATGCTCAATTAGGTAATGCTGTATTTTCTCTCCAATTCCATAGCCTCCAGCTCAGTGCCTCCCAAGTATTTAAAAACAGAAATAATCTCTTTTCCGTCCTTCCTTCCCAGACTATGGGAGAAACAGCTTGAGTTGCTTAGAGTGTTTTTGGGTAGTGGGTGTAACTTGAGGTAAAGGTAAGATTCCCAGATTTTTAATATAATGTTGAAACGACTCCTTGAGTTCCTGCTAAAACCAAGGCAAAGGTAAAGCACTTCTTATTATGCTTCTGACATTCTATGCCCTTTCAAACATCAGCAGACAGCTACAGGTTTGTAGATGATGATGTCAAAGGTGGAGAAGCATCCGAATGTTCTGGAGCACATGGGTAAAAGCAGGCCTTCATTTCCCCTCAAATGCTGTGGCAGCCAACAAAAGGGGCAGCAAAATGACTTTGTGTGGAGAGGAATATGGACATTGTGTATACCACAGCCACACAGTGCAAGACAGTGCACCAAAAACACTACACCCCAGATCTGTCTTGGGCAAATTGACTCAGGTGGCAAACAAATGTAAATGTTTAGTGATGTTTCCATGGAGCTGGTCTGGGAGGTGTACTAACCAGGAAATCATAAGAGAGACGATGAATTACTGAATGTGCTGGGAAGGTGAATTGCTGTCGTGCTGGTACTTGAATGGGAAGTGATAATTCCTAGCACTGTGTGAGACTTGTGCAACAACAGAGCATCAGAGAACTTTTTCTTTCCCAACCATCATTCACAAAAATCTAATTTCTTGTGGTAAAGTTTGTCGTATAGGTAATTATGATCAGAAGATATGGCTCCTTTGGAAAGAAGTAACTTCCATTTGTTTTTTACTTTTGAGTAGAGCTAGTTAGAAAAATTATATTTTTTTTAAAATTTTTCATTGAAGAAAGAGACAAATATTTCACAATCCATGTATTTGTTTTCAGGTGCCCCATATTCCCCCATATTTCAACTCCTTCTACTTTTTGAATATAGAGATGTATTGCTGTTCCTTCTGTGAGCATTTATCTTCCTTTCAGGTCATCTGATTAGCTTTATTACAGATAGAAAGTCACCTGAATGGCAGCATTTAATGACAGCAAAACTGGCCCTCCAGTGACATTGGGATTGCCACCTATACTTGATGATCAGGCAGTCCCAGATACATAAAACTAGTGTCTGCAAGCCCTACATGCTTTGGGGATTCAAAGTTCTTGGAGACTCAGTTTGGTCCACATGCTTTACTTGTGGGTTCTGGAGGTGGTGATTTCTTCTTATTGAGTATCTGGAAGAGGAGCTGTCCTTAGAGAAATGATAATCTCTCACCACTGCCACAAACTCTACCTCTACTATTACACATAAAAAGTGAACTAAAAACTGCAAATAAGGCACTTACCTGTAAAAAGAAGGGAGAATGGTGCCTCAGTAAATCTTGGAGGTTTGTCAATCAGAGCTATGATAATCCTATCCTCCATCTTGCTAGTGGAGGAGGAAGAGAAACTTTTTTTTTTACCAGGCTCTGAGGAAAGGTTAAGGTAGCCTGGTATGAGGCCAGGAATTTGTTTGCTAGTCTAGGAAGTAGAGAGCTCAACAGTGACTGAGACCCAGGAGAAACCAGCAGGGATCTTAAGAGTTACTATAGGAGCCCAGTCAGTGGAGGAATAAATGACTTATATGTTTAAAAGAAAAAAAAAAACTTAGTTCCAGGTGCCACAGAAAAAGTATGGAGGGGAAAGTAGACCTCTGTCTTTTTTTTTGGTTATGAACTCTTTGTGAGGTGCTCAGACACCACAATGATATGTGTGGTGGAAACACCTGGATAGGTAGATAATCAGTGGGGAGCTCAATAGCCAATGGGGGGGCACTAGGGTGGACATTTTCGATAGATGGGGTGGGGACAGAGTATGGGACAGAAGTGGTGTAGGATGGAGTCCCCACTTTTCAGTTGTACTTTCTGGAGCCCTTCCCAAATGTTGCATCCTGTGTTTAGTGCACTAACTGCAGCAAGCATTCTCTTATCAATCACATGTATATAATGTGTACAGATTGGGTCTTCAGAGCAGAAGCAGAACCACAAGAAGCTAAAAAACAAGTTATGGTACTCATTGGCACTTATCCATATCTTTGGCCCACAGGGTGAGAAATGTACCTTAAACTAAGTGACACATACCTTCAGATCACCTATAATGGGTAGTGATGGGAGATCAAGCCACACCGGGTGGAAAGATTTCAGATTAATTACTAGATGTTTGAAAATATCTTGGTAAACCAGAAAGGATGGTTAAAAGCTGGCAGAAGATTCTTAGTGAATTTGAGATGTAGAAAATTCTGAGAAGTTGGGGAATAACTATGGTGGACTGAATGTATTTGTAATTATAAGCATTTTCATATTTAAAAAAGCATTTCTGTGTGCCCAACTGCTTCAAAAAGAGAGACAAAACTTAGCAGCAGAAAATTAAAGTACAATGGTGGTTGGGGGAGATTTTCAAAGGCACAAATAGCAGTTAGGCACATAACCCCCTTTTGAAAGTCAGTGGGAATTGGGCATTTCCTAACTGTCATTATTGCTTTTGAAAATCATCTCCATTTTCTGTAGGGCATTAGCAGTACCTCTCCCAAAATCTAGGTGCATGCTTAATTAGAAAAGGCCATAAAAGTGGAGGGAATATGTACAAACCCACTTAATACTGGTGAAATGTGATTTCTCCCTCCTTCTTCCCCCACCTCTAAGAGTAAAGTAGAGAAATCTTGGATGGCCAGGCAGCAGCCAGAGATCTAGTTGCCTTGCTTTAGTGTGGTACAGGTGAAACAATTGTTTCATTTTTCCTGTGCAGAGAAAAATCTGGCTGTCTGCATCCATACACAATTGTATGGGGTGAGCTCAGGATCTCAAATGTTTGGTTTTTTTAGACTATGCTGTGAGGTAGAGTTGTACATATGTGCCTCTGTAGTTGGAACTCTATGCAATATGAATATGATATTCTGTTACTTGTGCCTTATGCACATTTTTTTCTTCAGCTCTAAATTTTGTTTGATGTACAAGTCTGTATATTGGATGCCAGTATAAGTGGAATCTACCCCAGAAGTTTTTGCAACTCAACCAGCCAAAAATAAAGAAAAACATCTTTTCCCTTAAGTACAGTTTACTTACTGGAAACCTTTTTATTAGAATTCTATATGGGATGTGCTAGTAAGGGATTTGCCAGGTTCTTACCAGAATACTACTTAAAGCCTGCTGACAGTAACTGGTGGAAATAAAAGCTGATATTTTGTCAGTGAATAACATAGTGTGCAGTTGCTAATGCAAAGAAGAGTGCATCTAAGTCATAAGACAAAAAGGTGTTTCCCAAGACTTGTTTTAGAATTTCTTTGAATGCTCATTTGCATATATATAGAGAGAGTGTGAGTGTGTTTTCACATATCTTGCTCACATGTAAATGATTCACAGCATGACACCATGCCAGCCTTGCAGTTGTTTTTAGAACGGACAGACTTCTGAGTCTTGTACTACTTAGTCATTTAGTGTTTTCAGTTTATTTCTTGCCAAAACAATTGGGAGTGGGGTTTTCAAAAGTACAGTAGAACATCAGAGTTACAAACACCTCGGGAATGGAGGTTGTTCATAACTCTGAAATGTTCTTAACTCTGAACAAAATGTTTACAACTGAACATTGACTTAATACAGCTTTGAAACTTTACTCTGCAGAAGAAAAATGCTGCTTCTAACCATGTTAATTTAAATGAAACAAACACAGAAATCGATTCCTTACCTTGTCAGCTTTTTAAACTTTCTTCATTTTTCAATAGAGTACATTTAACACAGTACTGTACTGTATTTGCTCCCCCCTCTTCTTTCTTTTTTTTGGTTGTGTGTGGTTGACTGGTCAGTTCACGATTCTGGTGTTCAGAACTCTGAAGTTCTACAGTACTCACCATTGGCCTCACTCTGCACTTATTGAAAAAATGGTGAAACTCCCAAACCAATTGTTGTTACTCTCACCATCTTGGGCTGTATTTCCCTCTTGTATATAAACTTGTTCCCCAATACAGCATTGTTTCTTTCTGGGGTAGCAACTGTTTTTACTACTTGATTGACTCCTTTCCAACTCCTATCTTTGTACCATATTTCATGTCTTCTTCTATGCATGAAACAATCTTTCAAAACTGTCTATTTCAAATAAATTCTGAAAATCCATTTACTCCATGAAACCCTCTAGCTATAATAAGAGAAACTCATATTGTGCTTGGTTTGTGCTGTCCTGTGCTGCATTGTTCCTCTTGACTGTAGGAGCGTAAGGGACCTCTAACTTGTTTGGTGCAGTTCTTCTTTTGAATAGCACTGTTAGAACTAAACATACAACAATTTATTATCCTGCACAGTTTTTTTGTTTTTGTTTTTTACTTTTTATTTTGTTGTAGCTTTGTTTTGAGTGGAGCATAGTGTTTATTTCTTGTAGCACTTGGAACAGAAAACGAATCTTAAATGCTCTTTGATTTAAGTAAATTAGACCATAAATTTGGGTTCTGGACCCACAGACATTACAGTTTAAAAGACACACACACACTGGAGATGAGATATACTGGTGAATTCAGAGGAGGAAAAGCAAAGAAATTAGCACTGTTGGCTAATTACTTGGTTTTGAATTATGGAAGGAAGGAAAAAGCATATGAAAATAACTTTGTGTAAAACTGAGTTAAACTAGAAAAAGGATGTCTTGTTGTTTTTAAACAACAGTTTACTTTCAGCGTATTGCTTGCATGTAACCTATTTCTAAACCTGATTCAGAAGTGAAATGTCACCTGGAAAAAGTCTGTGGATATCTAGATAGAGCAGACATGTTTCCAACAGGCTTCTGTGAATGGTTCATACAAACAAAATTTGAGCAGATCATTGTTGGTTCATGAACATAATTTGAACTCTAACCAAGAATGGTTTGGGATCATTTGTAATTTGAGCTGAACAGTACATATATATCTAATGACGTTAACTTTTATGGAACTCTATTTTGGAGGATTAAAAATTGTATGTGCAAATGTAGCCAGGCAGCAAGCATGTAGAAGTAAATATATAAAATGTAAGTATTATCATGCTCACTCTGGAAATGAATAACCATGGGGAAAGAACATCAATTTGTCCTTTTAAAAAATATTGAGAAGTGTGGTAAAGAACAATCTCACCACAAAGTATTAAAATATAAAACTCTGATGTTTGTATTTTGGTAAAGGCGTCCCAATAAAACCGCAGATGTTAATTTTTATGTGAAATAACTAACAGGAAGAGTGAAATACAGAAAGGTACAACTTAAATGGTGAACAATTAAAAATTAGCACAAATTGTGAAGCCCTTACTTAATTTGTCTAACTGCATTTAAGATACAAATAAAATGAAGTTGTTAAGGGGTCTGAGGCAGCACAAAAACATGTATATCTGTCTATTTATTATCTGGATCTCTCCTCCGTTCTGTTGCAGCTGGGAACTTTCTCCCCTTTCTTGTTGAGCAGTGTGGCCCAACCTGGATTGTTTTTCATTTCTTGGTAGGTGACCTTGGGTAAATTTCTTCACCTCTCTGACTCAGTTTCCCAATCTGTAAAATGAGGATGATGCAGGCCTTTTTTGTAAAGTGCTTTTAAAACTACAGATGGAAAAATGCTATATGAGAGCTGGATATTATTAATGATTATTATGACTGATACTGCTGGGGAGGCCTCTCCCTTGTAGTTGCTGCTAGAGGACTGACATCCTTGCTCTCTTCTAGCTTTTGCAAGAGGCTTGCTGCACTGCTACTTCTGTGAGTTGTCTTTCTTTTCCTTTCCTGACTGACAGTAGCTGTGGTTATCTTGACTTTCTTCTCTGTGGGCTGACCCTGTGGCTGACTTTTACTCTACTTTCAGGCCAACATACGGTATTCATAAATTATTGCAGAGCAGCTCCAAATCTGGCACATGATGGTCCAATGGTTAGAGTATTAGCCTGGGCTCTTAGAATAGCAATCGAACCTAGCTCTCCATCAGAGACCTTTTCTGTGATCTTGGTCAAGTCACTTAGTGCTTGTCTACACTGCACTGCAGTTTGGACTGCAGGGATGTGACTAGCACTGTGCACCAAAGTGCTGTGCTATAAGTCTCACAGGTGTATGCTGCGGGTGCGAACTTGAAAGGTTCCTAGTTTGTGTTAATGTAGTCCTCTAAGAACCTTGTTCATGTCTTCATGGGAGAGTTACAGAGCAGCACTTTGATGTGCACTACTATTCACAACTCGTAGTTCAAATTGTGGGGTAATGTAGACATAGTCGACACTCTCTCTGTCTTGATGCTTCATCTCTTCAGTGGGGATAGTAGTACTTCCCTGCGAGGTAGGAAAGTACTACTATCCCCATTGCAGGGATGGGGGGACCAAGGCACAGAAAGGCTATGTGACTTGCCAAAGATCACAGGATAATGAGAGGATGAATACACTAAAAGATTGTGAGATACTCAGCAGCTATAGTAACGGGGGCTAGAACAGTGCCTAGGGTAGTTTTAAAAAACCTGGATAATAATGGTGGAAAACTTAACAAACTTTAGTAAATTTCCTCCTAAGCCAGTGACTACTGGCGACATGAATGCTACAGGTCTAGGTTACAACATTAGTACTCACTAACATGAAACTGCAGTTTTAGCCCTGCAAAGGGATCCACAAATGCAAACCCCTCCATTCTCTCATCGTGTTCCATTGGTTTTGCTATAGTAAGTCTCCCCACACAAGAGTAAGGGAAGATGCTTGTGGATGCATTTGGAGGATTGGCAGGATGTATTTGCCACAACATTTATTATAAGCAAATACCAGAGTCCTAAATACCGGACATATCTACATGTAGACTGGGGTTGGCTTGCTGACATCCAGGCACATCTGTTGTTTCCAGATTACTCGGTTCCGGTGGACAAATGAATTAAAGAAAAACAGATTAGTTCCAAAATCTAAAACTGGTCTTTACAAGATGTTCAGATTACAATTTACTCGCCTGTATTTACTTTACAGTCCCTGATTAATGTGCGGATTTGAAAAGGCTTTATCTAATTTGATGTAAGTACTAATACCCCCTCCGCCAAAAAAAAAACAACTGAAAAGCTTAAAAAAGTTCTAGTATCTCTTGAGAGAGAGAGTGGATATTAGGAAAAAATTGTTTTTATCTTAAAACAAGTTAAGCTTTTGTAAGAAATGATTGATAAATTGTGTAAGCAGGTTCAAGCAATATCTATTGCGAGAAGCGTCTTTACATTTTGGAGTTTTGACATGGCACTTTTTAGCTATTGGTTTTACCATAGCCATGAAATAATTCAGCTACGTAGCGGGAGGCAGTGTGGCCTAGCAGACAGAATGCTGGATGTGGATTCAGGAGACCTGGGTTCTATTCTTGGTTCTGCTACTGGCCTGCTGGGTGGTGGTAGATAAGTCATTTCTCTTCTCTGTGCTTCAGATTCTCCATCTGTTAAAACAGATAAAGTACTTTGTGATTTATTGATGAAAAGAATAATATGAATGTGATAGGTGCTTGGAGGGCCAGGTGTCCTAGTGGTTAGTGCACTTAACCTCTAACCTCCTGTTGGGGGAGAGAATGGGGGGAGAGTTGGTAGCAATGAATGGTCCCTGCCCCCAGGCCAGGAATGTTTGGGCCTCCTCAGTGTGTAGGGACTTTGCCCTTAAATGTGGTATGGAAGGGGGACCTAGGAATTTGCTCTCCACTGGGTCCCAGCCCAGGGCCATATGGAAAGTAACACCGGCAGGTTCTTCCCAATAGAGAGCCTAAATCTGCCACCCTGGTTCCTATCTATGTGCCTTTTCAGTTTGGGTCATGGCTCCTATAGGCCAAACAGTCAATAGCGTCACAAAGTCCCAAATGAGAGAGGCCTGCAAGATCTATTGCTTCTTGAAGTGGGTGGTGGTTGATGAAAGCCTCTGGCCTTCTGGAGGCCTTACTCATTACGTGGTACCCCCTCAGGCTCCATCTTTTGTCTGGATTCCTGGAGAATCCAGGCTTCAGGAGAGAAGAATCTATCACTCCTTGCCTGGGGTTCTGAGCTCCTTTTAACCCACTTCTCCATTGGTGTATGCTCAGCAGGCCTGTAGGGATGGAGCTACCTGGGCCCATTATTGCCTTTTAACCCATTCGGGACAAGTGTGGGATTTACACACCCCATCACAGATCATGAGATATTATTATACCAATAGGGCAAAAATTAGAAGTAAAATTATGTACAAAATAGAAACAAAGATAGAAGTTAACTTGTTTTTTGGGGGGATGAGGGGTGTGTTTTACAATAGGAGAATTAATATTTATTCACCATTTACATTTACACCATTCCACAAGGAGTGAGAATCATAAATTAAGGCCATAAGAAGTGCTATACCATAACAGATGACGGGTCCATCTAGACCAGTATTCTGTCTTCCATACTGGCCACTACAAGGTGCTTAGAGGAGGTTGTTAGAATTCCCATAATGGACAATTATGGAATAACCTGCATACACGGGAAGTTTCTTCATGTTAGTTAGTGGTTGCCTATCTCCTGTCAGTTAGTGGTTGGCTGAAGCATGAGAATTTATATCCCTTATATTGTACAACTAAGTTCATCCAGTACTTCATTTTAGCTGACATCAAACTTTGTTCATTACTGATTCCCAGCTTGGGAATATTATTATTCCTTATTGTTCTGCACTTTGGCAGAATCAGTCAAGAGGCCATCATTCTAACAGAAAGCTGTGACCGATTGCTTTAAAAATAAATGATACTTGTACTGAATCAAGGGAGAAGGTTCATTAAAACTCGTGTTGAAGAACCCTCATCACTCTTTTTCCATTGCATTTGACATTGCCTGAGAGACTGTTATATATTATGTTTATTTTTAGAACCCATTGTTCTGTTTTAACTTAGACTGCAGCATGAAGAAAGCAATAACACTTTCCAACAGGGCTTAAATTTAGGGGGAAAAGACATATTATTCTCTTGTTGTAAAGGATTGTGTTCTGACAGATCATTTCAAAAATAACATTTTGGCTTTGGGAGGGGAGGAAAAGTTGTAAGATTCACTGGCTGCTTGAAGGCACACACATTGAAAACCTCTGCATCTTTTATTAAGGCTTTAATGACATTTGTGAGCCAGGCCTACAGTGTCACTCACTCTGTTTTTTAATGGTTTGCTTTGAAGTGCCTAAAAAGAAAAATCACTTTCATTTTATTTCACAAATTTATTTTTCTGAGATTGACCTACTCTGCCACTCCACTTCCTACTCAAATATGAAGTTCTGAGGGACCAAGCTAGTTCCATAGTAATAAGCTTGAAAAGAGAAACATGGACTTTTCAAAGCTAAATGGTTAGAAGTTCATGTTCTTTAATTAGTGTCTTTGAACTCCTGTTAATACAAATAATAGAGAACTATAAGAATACTTTTATTGTTTTTTAACAGAGATCAGAACTAAGATGTAAACACAGATTGCTATAACTGTTCTAATTCACAGAGAAGTGAGGGGAAAGCTTATATGGGTTTCAAACAAACCTGAAAACCCAAGTTACAAGTAGTTTTAAGTCATATCAGTACATCAGTACTTTGGGAATTTATAAGCAGATGTTAAAGTATAAATTCTAATAGGAGCTATACTGAAATGGTCAAATTAGATTTAAAAAGTGACATATGTTCCAATTGCCAGTTATTTTATTTTATTGTTATGATGTACTTTCTCCTTACTATCATCATCTAGGTTCATATCACATACAACAGTAAACATAAATGGAAATGCAAAGTGGAATGCAATCCAGAACCCTTAAGAATTCTGAATCTGTGAAATTCTGAGCCATCTTTACTTTTATACCTTGAAGTGCTTGGATTTTCATGTAATTTGAATGAACATTTTATTTTGGGAATTGCTCTTTTCAGACAATATACAGTCATTGTTTTCCCTTCTAGAATTTGATGTATGTTTCAGAAAATGGTATGGGGGGAAGGGGCTGTCAGTATTTGATATCCAAATAGCAGAGAAAATAAAAAAAGGGTGAGCTGAGCAACACATGCTGTCTCTTCTGAACTACTCTAATTTTGAAAATATTAATGCATGAGGGCCAAATTCTGTTCTTGGATGTATACATGCAACTCCTATTGGCTTCCAAGTGAATTGCATACCCTCTTATCCATGGGCACAAAGCAACATTAAAGCTGGCAGACCAGGAATCCTTCTGCTTAGGTGAATCCTGGGATTCTATAAAAGCACCATAGCAACTCCTACACCATCTCTTCTGGTCACTGTTGTGGGGACATAGCTAGGGGAGAAGGGGTTGTGGTCAAGTCACTCCTATACCTTAGTAATCCCCATATCCTTGGGGGCTGAGGGCAACTGCAATAAATTAGAGTAGCTTCTCTAAATTTTATCAAGTCTCTCTCTTGGCTACATTGGTCCCAGGATCCAGGGGCTGCATGGTTACTTAAAACCACCTTTGGGAACTCCTCCTTCAATCCTGAGTGAAGCACGGCTCAGCCAGACCAGAATATCTGGCCTACACCTTGTCATATATCATCAACTAAGACAAATAAGTGGCTTTCTTTTCCCTCTATGATATGTTCTGATAGCAAAATACCATGCATCAAATGAAACTGTCCTTTGACAGAATGTCTGTAGGGGAAAGAGATGCGTGACTAAGTTAAAAAATTCAGAAAATAAAGCTGTCGTTATTAGATATTCTACTTTGCCAAAGCAACTAATGTATTATAACAGTTGTCAGGTTTCCTATAAGCAGCAGCTAAACAATACAAACACCTATACACACCAGTGAAGTTGTGATTAACACCTATTAACAGCCAATGTAGAACTTTTCAACAAAAGTGTATGGATGACTTGGTGTACATTCCTAAGGAATCTTGTGCTGATTTTGGTTATAATAATGTTAGACTGTTGTCAGAAATCTACAATTTTAAAACAGGTTTTGAAGAAAGTATGTTTAATCATTACTTTACAAAAGTGACTGGGTTGCAAAATGAAGGTTTAATGGTAAAAATATAAAAAGCCAGTTGGAGAAGCTTGTCATTCTGACTATATTAAACTATCAACTTCTTAAGCTCTTCAGGTCTCTTTTTTCCCCTTAAATGGAGTCTTCTGTGATTTCTTCTTTTTTTAATTCCAAATATAAGCTCTACAAGCTTGCTGCCTTAACCTGTTGAAGAAGGATATATTTAATTTCTGGTCTACATTAAATCAATTTGTAAATTAACCTGAAACAATGTATATGATTATGACATACAAAATGGATTCCTCTAAAGAAAAGCTTCTTAAAGAAATGTGTTAGGATAAGAAGCATCCTGCCTTGATTTTTCTGTTACTTCTGATAATCATCTAGAAAAACCTTAAGGCTTAATTTGGGACACTGAATTATGCTGAATAAAGTGGCCCAATTATTTCTCAAAATTTGAAATTCCAGTATTGTGTTAGTGTCTTAGACCTCATGAAGAGGGGAATAGTTTAGAGGACAAACCTGATGAATAGGCTAATCTGGATTTCTCTCATAAAATCCTGACCTCATGGAAGTAAATGGGAGTTTTTCCCACTTAAGAGCTGAGCTACAGCTTCACACTGTGACATAGTCCTTCCTCCTTCAGAGGTAGGTACATAGTTTATCCAACTCATTTAAGTCAATAGAAATACTGCCAGTGAGAGTTGGCTTGGTAACATGAAGCTTTTTATGTTGAGATCTTTTGTTTGAAACCTTCAAAGCAGAGGTCCTTTCCTCTATGTATGAATATTAAAAATTCCATGGAACTTTTTATAAGAGACAGAATATTGCTCAAGTGTCTTTGTCTTAATTTACCATTTCCCTGCTGTTGTGAAACAGACTGTGTATTAGTTGGTTACTAGTCTTTGCTCTATGGTATAATTTCATTTGTGATGCTGTATGTGTATATATATGGCCTGACTTTTCAGAGGTGCTTAGCATGCACAGCTCTTAGCTGATGGCAACAGCCTGATATATTCTGTCAAGTAAATATTGTACACCCGTAATGGGGCAAAGTGTGCTCTAATTTACATCTGTGTAATCCCACTGACATCAGTAGGGTTGAAGCATTGTGAGTGAGAAAATAATTTGATGCACTATAGGTAGAAGTGGGTTAACTGGAATGAACCATAATAGAAGATCCTTTTTTAAACTAAAAAAAGTATTGACTAACAGGTGTAGCCAATTGTTTGACTACATTCATGGTTCATTCTTAAAAATGTTCAAGAGAACAAATAACCAAACTGAGCCAAATGTATTGTCTACAGACAAAGCAGTACAATATGAAAAGAGAGCTGCATGCCCTTCTTCTGGTAAGCAATTCTTATCTTACAGCATGTTCACCTTTCATAGAAAATGTATTTCAAAGATAAACATTTCAGCTAGTTGTATTTAAAGTATGATTTTACAAGTTACAAAACTCTTTACCTATCCTTAAAATCGAACCCTCGAACACCTAACTGTTCCTTAATTTGTTGTTTTGTTCTTTACTTTTTTTCTTCTCTGTTTTGGATACTATATTCCAAACCAGTTGGGCATAGAGGTACATCTCAACCTGTATCAGGTTATGGGTGGTGCTGATGGTGCCACCTACAGTCAAGGCCCAAACTTCCCATTATAAGAGCTTGTTTTCAGTTGCTTATAACTTGGCTAGACAGTTTGGGCTGAAATTTTCCATACTGGTTGTCAGGCATTTTTTTTTAAATAATAATAAAAAAATGGATCAACTGCTTTGAATTTAGGAAACATGTATTTTTCCCCTATATAAAAAAAAACTTGTTTGTTGAGAAACTAGCACTTCTGTGTTTTAGAGCAGAGATTAGAAATTTGGTGCGAATAGGGGTGTTACTGTGGAGTCAGGAATGTGCATCTTGCTGTTCTGGTGAAAAAGTGCTTACATTTGGCCAAGTTATAAACTTTAAAAAAAAAAAAAAAAATCAGTTCAGACAAGCTCAGTAGAGATGTGTTAGTATTTGGTAGCTAAATTGTCTGAAGATTCCGTCTATAATGACCACACTCCACTTCCTCAGAGCTATGATTCAACCAGACTGTATTTGTGCCGTTCCCTCAGAGTGACTGAGCATGTGCAGCCTGCAACTTCTGCAATTGCTGCCCCCACCTACAAAGGCTGCTGTGGCACCTGGCACAGGAATTGAGACTAAGGAGACAGACTTGTGCTCTCAGTACTGCCCCTACTGGTGCCCAGACAGCAAAGAGAAGAAGGTGTTAAAGAGAAGGAGCCTGATTTGAATGCAGAGGGGTAAAGAAGGGGGAGGACTGCAAAAGGGAAAAGGGGGATAGAAGCTTGGGGTAGGTGGGAGTGGGGATGAATAAAAGTAGAGGGTCTTTGGGGATATAAAGGTGCTAAGGAGGAAGGGGCACAAGGCAGGAACCAGGGTGAGGTGGGTTGGATAGGAGTAGAGAGGAATGGGGACAGGAGCCAGGATGGAGATGGATAGGAGCAGAGGGGGAGGGAATCAGGAGCTAGGGGGTGGATAGTAGCAGAATAGAAACACTACCTTTGAATGTAGACTATCACTTACCAATTTATAGTCTATTCCCTTTTCCTGTCTTATGTTTTTAGCAGGTGCTGCTTGCTATATCATAAAGATTCCCAACTATTCTCCAAATGCTGTTCTGTCAAATAGAGACACTACATGATGCATCCTCTGCTCCACAAATCCTAGTGAGCAAAACAGGGAGATGCAGGTTGCAAGATACTCATTTAAAAAGGATCAATGTACAATTCCTGCTAGAGTATGCTGCCTTATCCCAGTGATTGAGAATTGTTCTTTTAGTAGTTACTAGACTGTGATGATACTTTAGGGATTCTTTTTAATGTAGTTTCTAAAACATCAGGCAAAAATGAAGATATATTCTAGCCATATTTTGTTTCCATTTAGTCTTCCTTTAACATTTGAGACTAACATAGTGTAACCTGTTTGCATTCCCAGTAGTCTCTGACAACTTCTAGGGTCAGCATGATTAGATTATTAGCTTTAACAGGAACAGTGGCAATTTACTTAATTGTTGGTTAGAAGAAACTGATCCTCATCCTGTGAAGGGCTGATGACCTCCTGTGAAGTGGTGCTTGTCCTAAATTGCCATTTTCTTCAGTGGATAATGAAGGGGTTCAGTGGCTCACATCATTTTACAGCATGATTCCCTCAGTTACATTGATCCATTTTAACTCATTCCCCCCCCCCCCAACCCCTCCCCAAAAATAAAATTTCTAGTACCGATGACGGGGGTAGTTTAAAATTTCAAACTCCATTTCAAATGGTAAGTGCAAGTGATCTAAACTAAGCCTGAGCAGTATGAGTTCTATCTGGGGCCTGGTCTACAATGGCAGCTTACTGCGCATTAAAGTCCCTTAATACACATTAATAATAACTGCGTCCACACTAGCACGTTGTTAATGCATATTAAGGAGCACTTTGATGTGCAGCAATAAGACCACCTCTGCCAAGAGGATTAGCACCTGAAGTGCATTAGCTACTGCGCAGTAGTGCAAGTGTGGACTCAATCCGACTTAATGCGCATTAATTGGCCTCCGGAGTGTATCCCATCATGCCCCATTTCAGTACCTGCCCCCAAAGCAGCCCCGGGAAGATTTGAATCTTCATTTCCTGTAGTTACCAGCGTGGAGAGAACTTCCCCATTGTTCTCAGCATGGCTACTGCAAAGCCCCAATGTGCTCCCAGAACACAGGAGTTATTCTTGACCCCTGAGCAGTCCAGCAGCACACAGGACAGCACAAATGATCTCGTGGAAGGTACATCTGGTGAGTTTTCTTTATTATCATTGGTGTCCTTGTACATTGAGCGTGTGGTGGGGGGCACGAGAGGGATCTCAGGCATTTTGTTGCCTGTACTGGGTGATAACCCAGGTCTCAGTTACTGTATGTGTTGAGAAACGCTACCTGTAGCATCACTTGTTATAACATGGGAAATATTATGTATGTAATCTATGATCCCTCCCTTGATTTTCTCTGCAATCAAGGGAGGCAGACTCTTGGCTTCCTGTGTTTTAAGCCTTGTTCTCCCAGACCACCATGCAGTGTTTTAAATCCAAGCCTTGCTTCCCCTCTCCCCGGCACAGTGCAAGCCCCTAGTGCCTGCTCAAACTTATTTAAATCCAAGCCTTGCTTTCCCCCCCCCCTCCCCCCCAACAGCACAAGCCAGGAGTGCCTGCTCAAACTCTTTTAAAGCCAAGTCTTGCATCCCCCCCTACCCAGCGCACAGCCAGGAGTGCCTGGTGAAAGTGTTTTCAATCCAAGCCTTGCTTCCTAGATACATTGTTTCATGGACCACTTTGTGTAATTGGCAACAAATTTAGATTGTATCTAGCTAATGATGTGATGTTACATTTGTTGCAAGACGTTCTGAATGCAACTTTTTGCAACAAGGTTTCATTGAGTCATTTTTCAAACTGTTACAGTTCTATCGCTGAACTCAGTATTCTAACTATGTGTACCCTGTTGTTTCTATTTCATTCTGTAGACACCTATGCAGTGGACCGACCCTTAAGAAATGCAGCTGACAGACTATCTCTGATTGGGGGGGGGAAGAAAAAACAGAAGATATGTTTTCTGAGCTCATGAGCACCGCAACATCATCAGAGACAGAGCAAAGAACGTGGAGACAGATCTTGAGCCAGACCATCCACAGTGCCATGGATAGTCATAGACAAACGCAGGAGACTGTGCACAGCACTGCGGTGGAGGTTCTGAAAGTCCTGTGGTACCAGTCAGACATGCTCGGGCGTCTTGTGGATCTTCAGGAGCGGAGGCAGGGCACAGTGCTGCTGCAGCCCCTCCAGAATGCTCCAGAAACCAGGGTTATGGTGCCCTCCACCTTCCCTGCTACCACAAGGTCTCGTGCTAGATTGTCCAGGATGCAGCCGCTGCTGTACTCCACCCCAGCAAGCTCCCACCCAACCCCTGCAGACAGTGAATGAAGCCTCCCCACCCCGTCCCATTACTGGAATGTAAAGAAAGGTTTTCTGTATTAAAAATGGTGTTTAATAAAAAAAACTTACATATTCAGGTGGCATTTGTTGGGCACAGCTATCAAAGGGGGATTGGGTGGGGGGAACATCAAAGCCAAACAACATACATGAACATAAATCAGTCCTGCATCTCATTGCAGAACCTGGTTTTCAAAGCTTCCCTAATGCAAATCACTACTCGATTAGCTCTACGCGTACTGCTGGCATCTGGCTGTTCATAACTGGCACCCAGTCTTTCTGCCTCCACAGCCCAACCCTGGGGGAACCTTTCCCCCTTAGCTTCACACACATTATGAAGAACACAGCAAGCAGATATCACAGAAGGGAGGTACTTCCAACTGATGTCCAGCCTAGTGAGGAGACTCCTCCATCTACCCTTTAAGCGCCTAAAGGCACATTCAACAACCATTCTGCAGCTGCTTAACCTCTTATTAAAACACTCCTTGTCACATTCAAGGTAACCGGTGTAGGGCTTCATTAGCCAAGGGAGCAAGGGGTAAGCAGGATCCCCCAGGATCACTATGGGCATTTCCACACCCCCAAGGTCAATTTTTTGGTCAGGGAAGAAAGTGCCCACCTGCAGCTTAGAGAAAAGCCCCGAATTATGAAATACACGAGCATCATGCACCTTCCCAGGCCATCCCACACAGATGTCTGTAAAACGACCTCTGTGATCCACAAGCCCCTGAAGGACCATGGAGAAGTACCCCTTGCGGTTTATGTACTCTGTTGCCGGGTGTGCAGATGCCAAGATGGGGATGTGAGTCCCATCAATGCTCCCGCACCCCCCTACAGTTTGGGAACCCCATTGTGGCAAACCCCTCCACTATGCCCTGCATGTTTCCCAAAGTCACACGCTTTCTAAGCAAAAGTCTATTGATGGCACTGCGCACTTGAATCACAGCAGCTCCCACTGTAGATTTACCAACTCCAAATTGATTCCCAACAGAGCGGTAACAGTCGGGGGTTGCCAGCTTCCAGAGAGCGATGGCAACTCTCTTCTTCACCGTCATAGCTTGTCGCAAGCGAATATTCGCGCACTTCAGGGATGGTGACAGCTCTGAGCACAGTCCAAGGAAAGTTGCCTTCCACATATGAAAGTTTTGCAGCGACTGATCATCATTCCACAGCTGCATAACAATGCGGTCCCACCAGTCTGTGCTGGTTTCTCTGCACCAGAACCTGTGGTCCACTGACTGTCGATGAAACATGATAGCCTGCAGCAATCGGTCATTATTAGTATCTATTGCCTGTATCAGGGCAGACAGAGTGACAGTGGTGAAATACATACTTTCACTTACTGCTTCAATTAGAAAGTAATCCAGGATAAGCTGGGTTGTATTTGTCATTCTCAGAATCACAGTGCACAACTCGTCTGTCTCCATGTCTCTGCAGCAATGGTGATCATGGGTTAGGGGAATGAAAAAACGGCATGAAAATCCTTTTCCTGTTTGCTTGGGGGGGGGGGGGAAGCAGCACTGCATCATGGGACAATGACACTCGTCACAACAGCCTCTATGGTTAGTTGCACTGTGGGATAGCTTCCCACATTGCACTGCTCTCTAATTCCAAGTATGGTTTTCCAGTGTGGACGCAATAAAGCGGATCAAGCACTGTAGTGTGGACAGTCTGCAGCGCTTTCTATAAAGCGCTTCCTAAAATACGCATTAAGCTAATACACATTAGTGCTGTAGTGTAGACATAGCCTGGAACAGCCTTTTGAAACTGACGATTTATGCTGAGATACTAACCCATTTGTGCCTTACTGATTTCACTGTTCTGCTTCTGTCCAAAATTTTCTTAGCATCTCCAGAACATGGTATAAATTCATCACCAAACACAGTGCAAAGTCCTGTTTGGCCTTAACACAGCTTGCACTTCCCATGCTATAACTGTTCTGTGGACAAGTAGAAACATTCAGTCTTCCGATCTGTCAACTGAAGAACTTTAATGAGCACTGAATTTACGTAACTTCATAAGGAATTATTTCCATTTTATGGTGAGATTCTGTATTGTTATTATTTCATCCATAACCATTAGTGTTTATAGGTATCTTAAGTTTTCCAAAGGCTACACCTGAAAACACAAAAGGTTATTTCTCCATTCCAGGAATGTTCTCTTAAAGCTGGTGATCCAAAAACAGTTCTCATTTATGTTGTGTCTGAATCCTCTTCTCCATCTGTGGTGGTCTTCCTGTGCTGATGAGGAGGTCAACTAAATCATCTACAGTAATAGATCTTTTCTATCTCTAATCTGTGACTATGACATGTGAAGGAGTGGAGAGAGCCTTGGCTAGAGCAAATGAGAGGCAGCCATTTCCAACCTATCTGTCCTTCCTTGCAGAGAGAGAAGATGATCTGCTGAGTCTGGCATGTCTCCCTACCTCTTTCAGGGAAAGAAGATCTGATTTTAGCCAGCTTTCCCAGCATCCTTGTGTTGGAGCAGCCCTATGAGTGGGCATTCTTTAGAAGAAAATTCCTGTTTCTTCTTGGAGAAGTCCTGATGGTGGCCTCCCACAAAAGGCATCACCTCTAGCTCCTGAAGAATTGGGAAAGGTGACCGAGGGATAGGAGAGGGGAAGTAATCAGGGATCCAGAGTTGCTGGAGACAGAGGAAAAAAGCATAGATTAGAGATCTGGAGGAAAGGATGTGTGGGGAAGGGATGTGGCGTTGGAAAGGAGAGGGGAAGTAATCTATTTGAAATTCATGTGATTATCAGTGAGTTTTTAGTTATAGAAAGGGGTGTATCACATCTTGCATAGGAGGATGGGAAGTAAGCTTTGGGAGGAAAGCCTGGAAGGGGTCTGGAGTTGTTGCTAGTTACAGAAAGGAAACTTCACTCTTCAGGAAATTGGGAGTTTGTGGCGTCTTGGTAGTCAACATACTTCCCAACTATCAAGTCAGTTTCTCCCTTGTTGATGAACATCACATACTTAGGAGTAAAAAGAAAACGTATGTGCATAAATTCAATATCAAACACTAATGTTGCAGGTACAGAATGTGCAAAAAATGGTTTATTAAATTATAAAAATATCTAACGGTGGTAGTAAAGAGCTGGGCTCTGGTGTTAAATTTTTTTGTCAGAACAATTTGTAGTATCAGATTAAAACAGGATTTCAATTTTTTTGTACAGACATTTCATGAGAGAAAAATGCCCTAAGCCTTACATCCAACATGCATCCATTCTGCTAGAGGAACTCTCTGAAAATGAAAACTAGCGTTATTGTAACCGAAACACTCTTTAAATGTTAGAGCTCTCTATTGTGTGTATAATATATTAGACCCTTCTCTTAGAAAGGAAAATAACATGATGGTGTCAGGTCAGAGTGGATGGCAGTACAGACCAATGGTTTGCAATGTTTGCAAAGAGAACTGTCCATTTACTAGATTAAGACATTGTCTGCACCAGGCAATACGTGTTGCCTCCTTTTCAGTTGGGCTTGCTGTCACCTGCAGTGGGTTTTGTGATTGCTGGACTTTGGTGCATGCTAGGGTTTGGACCTCAAATTCTGATGAGTTTGGAGCATGAGTGGGAGATGGTCAGGAATGATGCTGCAGGGCATGGACGCTCATGAGAGGCCTAGTGCTGCCCCACACTGAATGCTGTCCTTATCTTCTAAGTGAAGTGGATGGGACTTGAGGGCACACCTAGCACCTTGAAGTCTCTAGATCTAAGGAAGGAAGGGTATTTTAGAATGTCAGTCATAAAAGCCAGAAACCTTAGTGGTAAGGTGTAGAGCAGAACAGAGAGCCAACAATGAGGGGTAACTAGAAAAATGTCCAGTCTCAGACATTTCAAGTGGTGATGATGGGAAACTTTGATATTTTTGCCTTTTTGTTATTAGGAAACAAAAAAAACATCATGGTGACATTACTGAAGTTGTTAAAGAGATGTAAAGGATCAATAGCATTGATTGAAGCAAACTCTGGGTGCTTGCCAAGAATACACAAATACAAAGTCAAGATTATATGATCTTAAAATTAGGAATGTATGAGTGGAAAAGGTAGTTTAGACAAAAAGGTAATAAAGGGTACAAAATAAATTACCAAAGAGGGCAACAGAGGCAATGAGCTTCAATGAGTTCAACAGAAAATCAATTGAGTTTCTAAATGAAGGAGGATATATAGATAGATAGATGTGGCATAAACAGGCAAATAAAAATGAGATACACATTCAGGGACGTAGTGCTATGGGCCCTAGAACCTAACCACTTTCTTAAAGCTAAATCCTCTCAACCCCACCGATCCTGAATCACCGGGATTGGTGGAGGAGGAGGAGGCTGTGTAGAATGGCAAAGGAACTGGTCCATGGCCACATCCACAGTAGTCCTTGACACTCTGCCCTCCTCCCCACTCCACACAGTAATGGCCTATCCACTGTCCTTGCAGTGGCCTCAGACACTGGTGCATCTTGGTCCCTCTTATTCTCTGCCTGTGGCACATAACATTCTAGTCTCCTGAGGGTTGTAATACTTTGATCTCATTTGTATTGGGGAGTGCTGCGTGCTGATGGTGGCCTGTGCTAATCAGGAGGTCAGACTAGATGATCAAGTGAGACCTTTGGGCCTTAAATTCTGTGGCACTGTCTCTAACCCTGCCCTTTCCCCAAGAGTCTGCTGTGCAGACTCCCTTGCATTTGCAGATATCCATTATTTGGATTCATGTCGGCATCTGCTGGCTAACATTAGCTCTGCACTGCCCCACTGTTCACTCATACATTTCTGTGCCATTTACTGATATCGTCCAATCCATCAAAAATAGTGGACCCCTAATTTCCCCATGTAGTCATCTCTCCACCACAACCTCTCCACCCCTTCTTTAAAAGGAATGGAACTCTGCAACTTCTGTGAAGGGGCAGAGATTTGCCCATTAAGATGATTTTTCCCCATTATGAATAGGTATAAAAAAACATATTTCCTGGAAGTTATTCCATGCCTAAATAGAATAATTTGCAGGGTCGGGGCCTTAATGATATTGCCAATAGATGGCAAATATTTTTTGTCATCCTTGTTCATTCTTCTGTTTAAAAAAAAAATTAATCATCCACTCGGGGAGTAAAAACGTGTTTCTTAAGTGACCAATTCTCTACCTGAATGAGAGTCAAAGTGATAGATGACCTAAATCTACACAGGGTGAAATTTATTTGCCCAAATCATCTGACAGATTCTGGTGACTAGCACGCATTCTTTCAAAGCAGGATCAGTTTGTGAAAGATTTGCAGACAGAAAAAGGACTAAATTGTCAGATAATTAATGTGCAGTGCACAATTTGACAAGTCTAATCAATAATATGTTAGGAGTAAAATAAGGATTGGAATGTTGAGAGATGATTCAAGAAATCTGGTTGGTTGATATAGAGGGTCCTAATTCCCTAGAACCATGCTATAGAAAGCAATTTAAACAGCATCACTTATCAAAAATCTGTATTTCTATGTTTATCGTTTTCAGTTGATGATAGTAATGCTGACTTTGGCACAGGGCATTTCATAGGATTAATGACCAGTTGTGGGTTAGTGGCTCCTGACTGCACCTTGGGTTGTCTACTCCTCCTAGTTGTAAATTAATCTCTAGGAAATGTTCTGTGCTTCGATCATTATTCTATAAGACATCAACACACAACCTGAATATTTTAGGAAATGGAATAGTGTGATTCATATCTTTCACATAATTATTTTTGGTAGTTACAGTACTTGAGAGAACAATCTTGCAGAAATGTCATTATAATTTCTACAAATATATGCCCTGAAATGTAATAAAATTTCAGATCTGGAAGCTCTGACTGAAAAGCCAATGTCTTGCCAAGCATACTGTTTACTGGCTAAGTTTTGGGCAACAAGCAGTAAAGCAATGCAATTATTTGGAAAGTAATTTATGACAATGAAACATCCTATTTAGTCAGCAGATAAAGACCAAGGTATAAGAGGGAAGGGGACTGGAATGTGTTTTTATGTTTAGTCAGATATTGGAGTATGGCCAGGGATAGGAGTATCTCATTTTTCAGTGTTATCACATTATGTAAGTTAGTCCAACCATTCCTCAAGACCAACATCAATCCAGTGGTTTTTATATGCCACCTAAACCCAAGAGGACTGTTCCTTCCCTTTCTTGTGCCTTGTGTAGTCATTGACACCTGTGGATTTGGAATAAAAATGCTATCTGATGGTGATATTTTACACCCACTTCTTTCTTGCTTTGGTGCAAAGCTGTGGAAAATCAAGCCCATGCATTTCACAGATACTTGTATCAGATTTTCTCTTTTAAGAAAAACAAATAATCTTAAAATAATTGACTGTATAGGTAACTGTGTGCCTACCTTTGTTTAATGGTATTTTAATAACTTAGGGCCCCCTTCTAGAGGAATTTTTCATGAGTAAAGGGTAAGTAAAATGCTGTGAGAAGGGCCTGAAGAATATGTGTAAGAAAAAACATTTAAGATTATATATCATCAGATCCACATTGAGGATGTGCAAAATCTGAGTTTATATACATATTCAATGGGTCAACATTAAACTCTGCGTTGTTCTGAGTGCATCGCTACCCAGTCCACACAAAAAATGGACCTCCCTCCATTCCCCATGTCTTACAACAAGAAGTAAGGTTTGATTAAATATGAGTGGAATCTGCAGAAATTGACTGAAAGCTGAATCAAAGCAGTGAGGAAAATTTTTGAGCATACATTAAAGCTGACTTTATCTGGTATAATACACTCACTTAAACATCTGTACCTGTGCAATTATTTCCAAGCAGAAATAGGAAGGGCCAAGGGAAGGGTAACAAAATGAGTTAGTTAGGAAGAGTGGCTTTTACCTTTGTATTTGAGAATAAACATCAATTCTTAAGGCACAGATGCTTTCTGGGAACCAGGCATTGGTGTTGGGCTAAGACTTTTTCAAAAAGGGTTTGTCCTGCAGGCTCTTTGACCACCTTTGTTCCAGGACTGGTATTTATATGTGAATAAATGAAGTTACACTTAAAATATACCTAGACTCTGCATTACTAATTTCTCCTTCACTGGAAAAGTGACCTGCAAGGTCTTAGACATCTTCTATAGCTTGGTAGAATGGCAATAACATTACTTTTTTACAGCGGAATTGCCTATTTAGTTCAGTATCCTGTCTCTGACTGCGGCCAGAACAAAATGATTCAGAAGATATTGCAAGATGTCTATAGTAGATGATTATGGAATAGCCTGTCCATATGGAAAGTTTCTTCCTAACCCTCTTCAGTTAGGGCTTCTACGTGTCAGAATAAAAGGTGGATTGATTATGAACAGGCTCTCTAAGTAAGATGTTTGAGAACTTTAGTTGAATCTTAACACATTTTAGTTTACCTGATGAAGGTGAATCTCAAGGCTCCCCACAGGGTGAGCTAACAGTTTTTTAAATAACCACTTTTTATCCTAGTGGACGAGCCCTTAGTGTTTAGCTTGAACCATTCTAAAATATACAGAAACCTATCTGATCTAAATGTAAATGTTCTCCTGTTGGGAATTTTTATATCCAAGCAAACAATATGACACTGTAGTGCAGTCAGTCCTAAATTACACATCACCTTTCTCACTTATTCCATAATGCAAGAACAGAAGGATGTATGATTATATTAAATGACAACAAATCTAGAACTAATGAAAGGAAATCCTGTTTTACAGAAAGCATATTTAATATAGAACTCATTGCCATGGGATGTTAAGAAAAATAGTTTCTGGAATTCCAAACATCAATTTAGATCTCAGAGTTGTGCTAGGATTATTGTAATTAATTTACTTTTTTTCACTGCATGATGATATAAGGACAAAAATTAAAAACTCATAGTATTCACAATATAGTATTGCTATTATATCCAGCCTCCCTGGCTGCCCACTGTGCTCCTTTATGGAAGAAACTCCTAGTACTTCCTCCTCCCCTGCAGGCTGTGCCACTGTCATGCCAGACTGGGGTACCCATTACATCCATGCAGACACCCTTCTTATCTATCAGACTTGGCTAGTTTATCAATGTTTAGCTCTGATACACAGATGAGTGTCTATTTAGCCACTGGTGTTGGTTATCCTCTGTGCAGAAATGAGAAGAGATCGTTCAGGTACTAGGGAGGAGAAGTTAACTGATTTTTTTTTTTTTATACCAAGGAAATGCAGTAGATCTAATCTACCTAGATTTTAGTAAGCCATTTGATGCAGTTCCACATGGGAAATTATTAATTAAATTAGAGAACACGGGGATTAATATGAGAATGGAAAGGTGGATAAGGAACTAGTTACAGTGGAAACTATAATGGGTCATAGTGAAAGGTGAACTGTCAAGCTGGAGGGATGTTACTAATGGAGTTCCTCAGAGATTGGTCTTATTTAACATTTTCATTATTGAACCTGGTATGAAAAGTGGGAGTGTGCTAATAAAATTTGCGGAGCACACAAAGCTGGGAGGTAATGCCAGTATGGAGGAGGACTGGAATATCATACAAGAAGATTTGAACAACCTTGTAAACTGGAGTAATAGAAATGGGATGAAATGTAATAGTGCAAAGTACAAGGTCAAGTACTTAAGGACTAACAACAAGAATTTTTGCTATAAGCTAGGGACTTATCAGTTGGAAGTGACAGAGGAGAAAGACCTAGGTGTACTGGTTGATCAAAGAATGACTGAGCCACCTGTGATGAAGCTGTGAAAAAAGCTAATGCAATCCTAGGATGCATCAGTTGAGGTATTTCTAGTACAGATAGGGAAGTGTTAGTACCATTATACAAAGCACTGGTGAGACTTCATCTGGTTTCCCATGTTTAAGAAAGATTAATTGAAGCTGGAAAAGTTGCAGAAAAGGGCTACTAGGATGATCCAAGGAATGGAAAATCTGCCTTATGAGAGGAGACTAAGATATAGAGGATCAAACTGATGACATAAAATATATTAATGTTAGAGGAACAAAATGTGATGATGAAGCATTTTCTGACATAATATTAGCCTGGGGAAGAAAGAAAGGGAATGGTGGCAACAGCTTTCTGCAGGACCTAGAAGCAGCATGGAAGGAGCACAGTATGGGGAGGGAGGCAGAAGAGAATGGGATGAGCGGAGACCATTGGAAAGGTCGGCAAACTTTAATTTCTGCCACCCTCCAAATTGTGTTGTCTGAGTTGCATTGCCAGAAGAAGGGAAGTTGGAGTGGCAAGTCCTACTGCACTCTCCAGTGGCTGCTCCCATTTCCATGGTCTGATTCACACTGAGCTCTGCATTTATGAAAGAGCACAATCTGATAGGCATCCTGCTGTCCTAAAACTGCATAGAGTTCCACCAAAATTTTCATCAAAAGCTACTTTTCTCTTCTAAAGGGCAACTACTCGCCCTTAAAGAACTATACAACACACAGAGGCACTAATCAAAATCAGAATATTTCAACAAAGCATAAATGAATTCTCTTGTGTTGCATTTGTAGTTATTGCTGATTTAGTAGAAATACTGTAAGGAGAATATAGAGTTTATTATCCCAGGCCTCCTGTTTTGCCATGCAGTGAAAGATAATGAATTAATCAAAATAATCCTATGGCAACTCTTGAGACCCATACTTATTTTTCAGAATTATTTTCTCAAGTTAATTTGGCTTTTCCTGTGCAGCTTGTGATGCTAGGTTGTCACAAAATAACGAGAATAGTAAATTAGTACTTGTTGAGCCTGATATTATATTAAACAAAAAGGAATGCAGTAGTCTCATTTATTTTCAAACCGCATGCTTGGATATAAAATTTAGATACAGTTCACTACAACTGGAATTTTTAGCTGCTGTGTATGTCAATCATGAAGGGCCCTTTGTACTTTTGTTTCTTTCTGTGTGACTACACAGAGGAAAGAATAATTAAAGACATAGAGGTAAATGGAATATTGGATAAAATGCAACATGGGTTTATTTTGCCAGACTAATCTGATGCCATTCTTTGATAAGATAACTAATTATTTATACAAGGCAAATGCAATAGATCTAATCTATGTGGACTTCGGTAAAGCATTTGACACAGTACCACATGGGAAATTATTAGTTAAATAAGAGAAAATGGGGATTAGTACAGAAATTGTAGGGTGGGTAAGGAACTGGCTAAAAGGGAGATGACAACAGGCTGTGCTGAAAGGGCAACTATCAGTCTGAAGGAATCTTACTGTTAGAGTTCCTCAAGATTCAGTCTTGGGATCAATCTTATTTAATATTTTCATTAATAACTTTGGCACAAGAAGGAGTGTGCTAATGAAATTTGCTGACATGAAATTGGGAGGCACTGACAGGACAGAGGTGGATTGGAATACTATGAAGGAAGAAATGGATGACCTAGAGGACTGGAGTAATAGAAACAGGAGAAAATATAATTGTACAAAGTGCTAATAGTGAGTTTTTGCTATAAAAGGGAGCTCATCAGTTGGAAGCAACAGAGGAAGAGAAATACCTAAGTGTATTAGTCAACCACGCAATGAATATGAACCACCAATATGGTGTGGTGGTGGAAGAGACACATTCCAGGATCGCGTTTATCAGATGAGGCATTTTTCAGTAGAGATAGGAAGTAATGCCATTGCAAGACCTCATCTGAAGTATTGTGTACAGTTCTGGGTACCCATGTTCAAGAAAGATTAATTCAAATTGGGATAGATGCAGAGAATGGCTACTAGGATGTTCAAGGGAATGGAGAGCCCTTTTAGGAGAGGAAGCGAAAAGACCTTGGGGTGTTTAGCGAAGCAAAAAGAAGGCTGAGAGGGGGTATGAGCTCTCTAAATACATCATGGGGTCAACACCTGGGAGACAGAAGAACTATTTAAGCTAAAGAATAATGTTGGAAAAAGAAAAAATGGGTATAAACCGGCTATGAATACATTTAGGTTGGAAATTAGAAGAAGGTTTCTACTGTTCAGAGGTGTGCGGTTCTGAAACAGCCACCCAATAGAAGTAGAGAGGGCAAACAATCTAACTAGTTTTAAGATGGAACTTGATAAATTTATGAACAGGATTACATGACTAGATTGCCTGTAATTGCAGGGAACTGGACTCAATGGCCTGGTCCCTTCCAGTTCTGTGTTTCTATTTTAAGTATTTTTATTAACTGTCTGATACATTTAAGAAACTGTTACTTGTTTTTGTATTTGTAACACTGACAGCTGCCTTCTGAGCACACCCTCATGGCCCAGAGTCACTCTTTGGTGCCCTACTTCTGTTTCCTCCTCTTCAGGGCCCTGAACAAAGTCTCCACACCCTTTCTCTGTGGCCAAATTACTCTTCCTTGGGGTCTGAGTTTATTCACAGAAAATAACCCCCAAATAAAACTGAAAGTCCCAAAATAAAGTCCATAGAACACATTTTTCTTCCTATTCCCTATCCTTTCTTCCCGGAGAGCACTGCAGTCTTTCTCCTGCTTCCTTGGGGTCTCTCCTGCCTTAACAGGCTACTCCCAGCCCTTTCTGACTGGTGTCATAAGGTATGTCTACACTGCAGTTAAAAACTCACAGCTGGCTCATGGCAGCTGACTGGGACTTGTGAGGCTCAGGCTAATGGGCTGTTTAACTGTGGGGGAGATGTTTGGGCTTGGACTGGAGCCTGAGTTCTAGCATCCTGCAAGGTGCGCAGGTCCTGAGCTCAGGCTGCAACCCAAACATCTCCACTGCAATTAAACAGCCCCTTAGCCTGCGTCCTGCCAGCCTGAGTCTGGCACAGGTCAGCCACAGGCGTATAATTGCAGTGCAGACATACATTAAGTCCCAAATGAAACCTGCTCACTCCTAGCAGTTGCTGCTCTCCTGATCATCCCCATCCTCCACCCCTTTCACTGCTGTCTCCTGCTGCTGTTTATAGGGCTGTGATGGAGTCCAACAGGAACAAGGCTCTGGAACCGCTCAGGGCGAAGCCAATCAGGAATCTAGTGCTCAGAGTCTGCCACTCCCCCGCCGGGTCTCCACACACTAGTGCAGCTGCCTCTGAATCTGCCCTCCGAGTGTCCAGCACCTCTGCTCCGCCTGAACTCCCCCCTGTGAGTCCTCCTGGATGAGATTCTGGGGAGCTCCTACATGCCCCCAAAGGGGCCATGCATCTCACTTTGCCGTCCGAAGCAATTTACAGCCAGCGTGGAAATAAGAAAGGTTTATTAGTTCTCAGGATCACAGGGTTGGGAGACTTTGATAGCAGATTAATTAGAGGTTACAGCAGTAACCAACGAAGGATCCTCCGAGCCCATTCTCAGGCCCTGCTCCTGAGCCTCCTTACGGAGGAACTGGCCATCCACCACTAGAGTTGTCCCCTTGCCTCTCCCCAGTCTTTTGTCTTCTTCTCAGGCAGGAGGTCTACCCCCTCATTGTCTCCATCTGCTGCTACCTGTTACAATACAACCTGTTGCAGCTGGTTGATGCAGGGCAGGGGGTCCTTGCTCTTTTCTGCATATGTGTGGCTGAGGAAGACCCATCCACCCTTTAGTGGCCTCTGCAATGATCACACGTGGGTCCCATTACCGAAATACATGAGTAACATATGCGGGAAACTGAGGCACACACACAGCTCTCAGAGAAAACCCCCAGAATATTTCCACTCCGTCACAAGGGCTCAATCAATGTTGGCTAGCTCCAGGCTTTTGAGCCCATGGGAAAAGCCATCCTGTTATAGCATCTTTAATCTAAAATGCCTTTAACATATGATTTTCCACCAATTGTTACTTGGGTAATGGCTTAATGTTAGAGAGCTTTATTGCTCTGAATTAAATTACAGTTTAATCAAATAAAGAGCAAGAGGGTGAGAGGGTTCCATATGGCTGAAAATGTCCTGTCACTTTTTTCTGTTGCTTTAGATTATTCTTTCATGTACTCATCAAAGTCTCGAGGGGAGAGAGGGGAGCTTTTCATGTGGAGATGTTGATGGATTTCCAATTTTGAATTGCAGAATTTTTCTCACACAGGCATATTACAATATGTAAAAGTTGGTCATCATCAGAATGATTAGTTTTCTAGCTCTCTGATTTGAATTTGAGAAGTATTAGTATCTGTTTCTGTTGAAAATGAGCCACCAAGTCTGGATCCTGTCAACACTTAAGCACATGCCCCACTGTACTTAAAACTAAAGCTGGCTTTAGTAGGATTACTTAATTAAGCATGTACATAACTATGTGAAAGATCAGAGCCCGAGAAACTGAATCCAATTTTCAAAAGCATCTCAGTGTCTTAATAACTTGAGTCCCATTTTCATAAGTGATTTAGCACTTAGGAGTCTGTCATATTGCAAGTCAATTCTGCCAAAACCATCCAGTCCCATGTAGTTTCAATTATATATATTTCAAAATTTTGTTGAAATTTTCACAAAGTTCAGCCCAGATTTGCTTGACAATAGGTCCACGTTTATTTGAAACTTAGTCCGTGTTTATCCAAAGTGTTGGTGAATTATGGCAACCTTCTTAGCATGGATATTGGAGGAAGTTTGTAACACAAACTGAAATTAAACGTGTTTGTTAGTTTGTGATTTATAATGAGTTTCAATCAGCTCTACAAATTCTATATCATACATTCTCTTCTTTGTGTTAATTGTAATTGTGTTTGTCAAGACACACATCTATTATCAGCCCTCTTATTTCTTTTGTGAATTTGAGCTAATGTCCAGTTTTGTTTGGAAATGAATTTTTGTTGAAATAATATTAGAAACACTATGTACTTTTAGATCTGAATTTCTCAGTGTTAATATTTTTCTCATATACTCAGTAGAAATTCAATGCCTAATGCATAAATATTGATAAAATCATGTTTGGAGGGAATTGGGTTTTTTTAATTGTTCAGCTCGCTTCTAAGAACAAATCTCCTAGCAATAATACTTCCTTTTAATTTCCATTGATGACATTCTGCCGAGTTTGCAAGAATGAAGGAATTCGGTTTAATCCTCAAAGGTGCATCCCTTGACCACTTCATAATCCCCACTGTTCTCTTCAGAGCTGCCTAGATTTTAATAAAATGATTCACTAGCTATAAATGCTAGCTTTTTAATGGACTGGCTTTTCTGTGTGTTAAGCTAGCAGTGCATTGTAACTAGATCTGTGTCTGGTAACTATTTGAATAATTAAGATTTAGGCTTCTTGTTTGATTCAGGGCTGAATGAATAGCTTGTTTCAACAGAATAGTCCAAGACAAAAATCTTTAAGACAGAGCGAGGATGATAATTATATAACTCTCTGAAATAATGTTAAGAGAATATTGTAATGGTTTCAAAAGAAAAAAAAATCTAAAGTTGAGGGGCTGTGCAAACTTAGCTTTTAATTTTTTTGCACCAGTTCTAATTCTGCTCCTTATCCATGTCAACTCACCATCTATGGGCTGGACGTGTGTTAGAGAGGTATAATAAGGGCAGATACGTGCATCTCTAAAATGTGGATATATTCTGGCAAGGGAACCACATATTTGTCAGCTGATAATTAATAGCCAGTTGCCTGCTGCTGATGAAATGTACTGGAAATACTCTGGATGCAGCTTATCCCCTTCTGGTTACATTGCTTGACATTTGGTGACTGGTCTGTGGGAAAGGAGGTAGTAGGCAATCTGTCAGCTGTGTGCCATCTGAGGTGCCAAGCAGGATGTACACCTCAGAGACTCCCCTTCATGAAGATCTATTTGGACCACATAGTGATAAGCATGTGCTTGATCTGCCAATAAACTTAAGTGATCATACACTACAAATGTTGTACAAAGTCACAGTGGAACTAACACCCAAAGCATGTTGAGTAGTCAATGGTTTGGGCAGGTGTGTTGCCTTTCCTACTGATAGCCACTTGGCAGCACAAAAAGCCCACTTGAAAGCAAAACCCATCTCTCTTAGACTACATCTACACTACTCACCACTGGCAGCAGCACGTAGTATACAATGCAGCTACATGCTGCAATGAAAAGCACACCACACCCCCACTGTGGTGTGTAGCTACATGTGTCCGTGTAAGGTTTCAGCAGCTCCCCCTTACTGGAGGATTTGCCACAGTGGTGGGGATTTCACTGTGGTGAGGAAAGGCTCTGGTAGTGGGGTACAGTGGGAAAAGGCTGAGCCTTTCTCGGCTGCCTCCCCCACCCAGAGCCTTTCCCTGGTGCAAGAGTCTTTTCTGGGGAAAGACTCCTGCACTGGGGCACTATACTGTTAAAAACAGCAGCATAGGCAAGGAAGTATGACTTGAGAGAGTAGAGAGCCATGTATGGGATGTACTTGACAATGTACCCATGTCCTTCAGGTGTGTCTTTGCTCTACTTGTCTAAACCATGGCTCACTGCCTACTCTCTACTGCTCACTCTCTACTTTCTGTGCTAGGGGGCACATGGGTATGTGTACTACATGCTGCTGAAAGAAGTGTGCTGTGTAAACACACCTTTAAAAGTGAGGACTCATGCTGACTCTGAAGTGTGCTTCCTGTTGGAAGGCACTAATTATTCCCATGTAAGTATTACATTAAACTGAATTCTATAATGAATTGGGTGAATCGGCAGGGGCTGTCTCTCCCACCTATTTTATATATGACATAGCAAGAAGTATTTTTTTTTCATAATACTGTCACTTTCACTGAACAATCTTACATTTAAATAGAATCTTTCTTCCTGAAGTAGCACACGTTGCAGACTGTAGACCAGGTCTTTGACCCTGCTCTAGCTGCCTTATACCACACTAGCCATGCAAAGCAGCCTTAAAACCATCTTAACTAGTCCTTTAAGGATCTTTGTTGAACTGGCAAATCCTGAGGTGGAATAGATCCACTGAGTTGGCTCTTGCATCATATCATCTACCTGCCCCTGGGGCAAGGGGAATGTCTAGCATGGATGGGGCCTATGCTCTGGTGAGAAGTGACTGCTGAAACAGTGTAGATCAGTCAGAAGGATGAACAGGCAGCTTAAAGCAAAATAATGGGCCAGAGCCTCAGCCTGTGTAAATTGCGCCGTTCCGTTGCTTTAAACAGAGCTGTGCCAATATACAGCAGATGAGAATCTGGCCCAGCGTGTCTAAACCCTGGCTAATTAATTCGCCTGATTCTTGTGACTCAGATGTTCAATCTCTTTTTCTTACTAAGTGTTCAGCTGTACAACAATGGTTATTAATTTACCCTGGGTCTAAAATAGGGCATCTAAGGACAAGTGGGCCAAGTCATTTGCAGAGATAAAAACATCATGTTGTCTAATTTAGAAGTAAGCTTAAGTAGGTGTGCATGCACCCCACACATTCTATTAACCTCTAAAGGGGTTTTGTTCGTATATTTGAATGTAATCATGGGTAAGGGCTTGCACATTTGATATCTATTTCTCTTTCCCATTATTTTTCTTTTTCTACAAACCTCTCTATGCAGGGGATTGAAGCTGTGAAGAGGTTGTGTTTGATGTAATTTCATTCAAACAAGCTCTGATTTTCCCAGTTTAAGCAGCAAGTCCACACTATAATTGTGATTTTTCTCCTTGTGCTTCCCTACTAGATCTGAGTTTCTTTTTTTCCTCGATTGAACTTGCTGCCTGCTTTTGTGCCCTTGTTGTGCACCCCTATCTGTTTCAGTGCTTTTTTCTGCATTTTCCTGTGCCACTGCAAAACTCTATTGACTTCCCTTGGGCTGTTTTGTCTTTTTTGTTAGATGCCATCTCAACTACTCTGATATTTTCTTTCTCTCTTCCCTCCCTACCCCCCCCCCCCCTCCAACCTCTTTCACCTTCCCTGTGAGTAGAAATGACGTTGCACATGCTCTCTTCACTAACAATGGCTGTCCTCAATTTATTGTTTTTTATTTTGGATCATGGTCCCTTCAGTGCTCTTTGAACTTGTGACAGCTCCTCTGATTTTACTATATGTCCTCTTCTCTCACTGCTTTTCCTGGACACTTTAGACTTGATTGTTCCCTTAATTCCACCAGTGTAGATCAGGAGCAATGGAATTACACCAGTGTAAAATTGGTACTTAATTAGTCAGGCCTTTTGACACTATTCTGTGCTAAACTGACTAGCTTACTCACTCAGACTCATTCTCTGTACTCCCCATGTCAGTTCAGTCACTTTCTCTTATATCTTTCCTGGGCCTTTCACTGCCCTAGGTTGTGCTCAATTTCTTTTGTGCTATTTGGGGCCATTCTCCATCCAGGTCTCCATTTCCCTTTCCCTGCCACTTCTTCCCATGTTCTTTTGTTCTGATACTGTCTGTGTATGGCTGAGATTTGGTTTATTTTACTGGTATTATTTCTTCTATTGAAAGCTCACTAAAGCAGAGACTGCATCTAAGTGTTTGTACAGCATCAAACACAATTGAGCCCCGATTCTGACTGAGGCCTCTGGACATTACTATGAATATAAGTAATTGTGATTTATAATATATTGTATTTGATTTATATACCCTTTCTACACAGAATTGGGGATATGGCACCTGTTATATCCTCTCTAGCATGACTAAATTATAGCTTTAGAAAATGAGGAATACTTTATCCAGTAAAAACAATTTAAAAAAATTGTTTTAAGTTGACAGGATGCAGATACTTAGCTTGGGATTTGGTTAGGACATTGGAGTTGACAGACCAAAACTCAACCCTAGTTTAAGCAGGTATAGCTACAGCCCTATATCCTGTGTTTGCGAGACATACATTGGGATCTGTATAATATCCCTAAACAGTTTGAGTGTCATCCAAATGATACGCTGGTACTCTACACAACAATGAAGTTGCAGACTGCTCTATTGAAGTTAGTTGTCACATATGCAGTTGTAATTGGTCCCCCTTTGACACAAAATAAGAAACATTCTTTTTCAGAGCCTTTTCTGGCATAGTATAAAAGACCTAAAATTTGCACAACTGTATGTATCCTTTCTGATATCATGGACTGTAATTCTTTTATGCGAAGATCTTTCTGTCACTTTGGCTGCAGGAAAATGTACAGATTTATATTATGATATGAATCTTTTATCATAAAGAGCAATTGGAGTATTTTTTCATAGAAATTCATTTCACTGGCTATCCCGATAGCATCCATCTCTTCTCATTTCCCTTGTGATTTTTTTTTTGTCATTGAATATTAGCAAGGGGTATTCACACATCTAAAAGATGTAGATAGGTATCTAGTGGGATTTATAAAAGCATCTAATCAGGTTAAGTGACTAACCCCCATTAAAAGGTGCCTAACTCACTTACTGAGACCCAGATCCAAAATCCATTGGGATTGGGCCCTGAACTATTGGGCTAATTATGTGGTTGCCTGGCATTCATAGTAAGTCTGCATTTTAAAATTCCTTTTGTAAATATTTATGAAAAATCGTACTGTTTGTGTGTGATGACCTGTTTTAGCACACGGAATAACTTGGCACAAAATCAGTAAACCAAATAAAGGGTTAAAGAAGGCTCAGTCTTGTGAGATGATGAGTGCCCTCAACTTTCATTGAATTGAGGAGTTGAGTTCACTTGGTACATTACATTATAGAACCCTAATGCATTAATTTAAATAGTTTATTTTCAAAAAACAAATCTGATTTGAATTTTAAAAATTATTCTCTCTGGCTACAACCTTGTATGTCATGTTTTAGCTAAGGACATATTTTTGTGACATACCTATAAACTATTTGGGCTACATTTTTGTGTGACCTCAGTGTGGCCACTTAATGCTATGAATAAAAACATTTGTGCGTATAATTTGGCATGCGCTACCATTTCATCATTTGTATGTCCAAAGGCTAGAAAGTGAACACCTAAACAACAATGCCTGTGATTGTGGTACACAACATCAGGTGTTCATAGAATTTCTGTCATTTGTGTGGTTGAATGAGAATGTGTACAGAACTAGAAGTCATGCTTCAAGCATTTAGCCCTATGTGGTTAAGTGTAGGATGTGTTAATATAGCCTTACCCTCCAAAGATGACTTCTGTTCACAAAGGAAAACAAGTGACTCCATTTAGCCTGCAACAAATTCCTCAAATACATGCTGTATATTTTATAGGCCTGGAAGACAGAAAATGATTTTCACTGAGATTTAAAGAGTTTGGCTGGATTGGACTCTAAATGGCTTGAAGTTTTTTAATACAAGTTATGTACAGAAACGGAGGATCCTCCATTTCTGATTTTAAGCAGATATTTTTAGGGTTAAGCAACACAAACTTGCACGTTCTTCTTAAAGAATCACTGAGAGAGGTATTCTCCCTAAGTTTACAAGCAGTTAACAAGGAATTTGATGTGGTGTTCTCCCTCTTTCTGGAACGTGGCCTTGAAGAATCACTCTATTTTGAGAGCAATATCCATGGAAATTTTTATCTGAGTAAGCGTTGCTGAGGTGCTTCTTCTCCCTTTTAGTTTCACTCAAACTCCTCTTTTGACCCTCAGAAACTGGCTATATCCCCTCAAGTATTGCACATATTTTGAGACATATCTAAAGAACCAGTGAGAGAAATGGTGGAGCTTTCTATCTGGACTTGGAGACCTGTGTCTTAAACCAGGATAAAACAATAAAAGTGGTGATAGGTTAATTAAAGAAACTTAAAACCAATCTTCAAACTTGTGTGCCTAGAGTTAGGTTCCTAAGTGTTGAGAGCACCCCACTGAAATCATGCTTTATGTTTGCCGAAGAACTGTGCTAGGGAAAGGAAAGCCACTTGCACTGCTCCTATTGCCTCCCTTCCAGAATAGCAAATCTTTGAACATAACTCTGTCAATTTAGCTATAAAAGATGTGGGGACAGATATCTGCCATGTAGTATTGCCATAGCTTCATTGAAGTTAATGGAGCTATGGCAGTTCACATCAGGATCTGCTCCATAATTTAAACAACAAAAATTAGGCCAAAATTCTAGTGACTGCAAGGGAATTGTGGGAGCTCCCTCAGAGCTAAACTGACAGTTAGAGGAACAGCAGAGAGAATGGTAGTCCAAGCTTCCGCTACCACCTGGCTCATGTGCCTCAAACTTGATCTGGAAGGATACACTCAACTCTGGAAGTGAATTCGCTCTCTTGAGATTGACAGCTAGTGGTGCCAGTTAGTGCAAGATTTGATTGTGCATTTTGATGTAGACCTTCCACACCACCTCATTCCATATAGGCTACCAAATCGTCACCAAAGATTTTCAGCCACATCCAAATTAGGCTGGATTCTCAGTCTTTAAGTTTGTGGGTCACCTAGGGCACAATCCAGCTTCCACTGAAGCCAGTGAGAGTTTTTTCCATTTACCAGGAAGGGAGTAGGGTTTGGTCCCTAGAAACCCAGAAGCTTACTTATATCTGTATCCTATTAACAACTCTCTAAGCCATCCAATTCCCCTGTGCATTATTCTTTGGCAATAATGATTTCTGAGGGAGGGGGGGAAACATTCTTCCAGACCTTCTGTAAAAAGTCAGTGACTAGAAGGATGAAAGGTGTGCAAATCTAGAAAACGATTGAGTTTTTATAATAGTGTATGTTAGCAATGTTCATTGACTCACCAGTATGTATGCCAAATGGAGTCTGAGAATCAATACTGGAAAAAGGCATGGTATCTATTTTAAAATAAGCATAAATCTTTCAAAACTGGTAACTGCTGGTATAACCTTGAATATCTTGAATTCAGTTGAATATCTGATTTTTTTGGGTACAGAATCTACATGTCACAAATCAAATTTATGTAATTATTTTCTAATGCATTTTACAGCAAGATGCAGTAAATAAAGAATTTCTCAAATAAGCTGAAATCTTCAATCAATGTAAGGTAGAAACTGCAACAAAAATTGCCAAAGAGAGAAAATGTAATTTTTTTAATCCTTATCATTGTGTCTATTTTAGATCCTTTCATAACTGGGATAGTACCGAAGAATCATCTTACTCTGAAATTGCATGATTGTAATGATTTAGGTTTAAATGATACTATCCTTTTTTTTTTTTTTTTTTTTACTGGGGTGATGAGTAAACAGACTCACAACTATTATGAACTATACAAAATTAATAACCTTAATGGAATGACATAAATTATAAGGCCAGAAGGGTCCACTATGATCATCTAGTCTGATCTTCTGCATAACACAGGCCCTAGAACTCTTCCCAACATTAACTCCTCTTTGAACTAGAGCATCTCATTTTTAGAAAAACACCTAATCTTGATTTAAAAATTGCCAGTGATGGAGAATCCACCATGACACTTGGAAAGTTGTTCTGATGGTTAATTACCCTCCTTGTAAAACTGTATGTCTTATTTCCCACCTGAATTTGTCTAGCTTCAACTTCCAGTAGTTGGATCTTCTTATATCTTTTTTCTGAGTGAAGAGCCCTTTATCATTTTTTTGTTCCCCACATAGGTACTTATAGATTATCTTCTCTTCTGAGCAGCAGTGTGGAGCTGAGATGCTGGGCTGGGGATGCAGCTCAAACTCACAGGGCCACATTGTGACCTGAGTGACTACGGGGGAGTTAGTGAAGGCCCAGCTGGCCCAGTAACATTGCCCACTGGCTTGGCAAGCACTGCTTTGTCAGGAGGATGAGACCAAGGTGCTCTCATTAGGTTGGCACAGCATTCTTTGTATCTCAGACTTGATCTCTAGGCCCCGTCCAGTAATAAAGGGGCCAAATACATTACTGGAGTAACTGCATGGGTCCTGTTTTGGCTGGCCTACAAGCGTAGGCTTTCATTTCTGCCCCACTTATATGCCTCTCTTTGAATGAATTGCACTCTTGTCTCTCAGTGTTAAATCACAATTTCAGTGTATATCCTCTGACCAGCCAATACCATTCATTAGCCTGATGCGTTGATGTGCCCCAATATATTGGAGGCTATTTCTAAAGCATATTGTCTTTTGTGTATATTGATGCCAGTCACATGAAAGGTGAGCAAACATGCTTTGCCTAATTAGTAAGCCTTTTAAATCTCAAAAGCCCCAAATTTCAGCCAAACATTATTGGGTTCATGTTCTGCTTATGAAGGAATGTGAATGCGAATGTGGATGGGAGGGATGGGGGGTGGGGAGAGAAACAAATATGGTGCGTATACAGAGTATGCAATGTGCCAGTTTGCTCTTGCTATTATGTTTCAGTTGGAAATTTCTTCACCAATATGGGGAGAAGGAGATAGCGGAAGATTAAACATTCAAATTACAGGGGACAAAAAAAATTGCAACTCCCGCCACCCACTCCCAAAAAAACAAGCAAACCCAGGACGTTCATAATCTGAAGCAACATGAGATATACCTGACCATATAGGGTGAATGTGGAATAGCAACATATACTTTATAGGCTCATAATCTATATATTTCTCTGTAATGAGTACTAACTCAGTCATGTATTAAAAAGATCAACAAATCACTTTTGCTCATTAGTTCTGTTACCCACTGAAATATTGACAGAATTCTTTGTATCTATGGAACACTAGAACTAGCCTGCAGCAAGAATCTTTTGAATTCTGCATAAATATGAAAATTATGAAATAGTATGAAATGCATTTCAACTTGCTGAAGAATTTCAGTCATTGGAGTGACACAGAAATCCAGGATCATTGCGCAGAAGCAGGATAGACGCAGTTGGAAAGAAAGTCTAGGTGGCTCTTGCATGAGAGGGAGGATTCAGAGCTCTTAGTGTAGGAGGAGTGAGGAAAATTCTCCTTTCCCTCTCATTCCCATAACCCATTCCCTGTTTAGTTGGGCATCGTTCCAAATAACCTTCCCCTCCTCCAGCTTCTAGGGAAGGAATCCCTAGGTGATGTTATGTCACTTACTATCTCATAATTGTTCCCTGTAAGAAAACTTCTAGATTCCAAGGTCAGAAGAGACTGCTGTGATCATCTAGTCTGACTTGCTGTATAACACAGATCATAGAACTTGCTCAAAATAATTCCTAGCACATATCTTTCAGAACAACATCCAGTCTTGACTTAAAAATTGCCAATGCTGGAGAATCCACCATGATCCTTGATATGTAGTTCCAATTGCTAATTAACCTCACTGATAAAAAATGTACACCTTATTTCAGGTCTGAAATGTCCAGCTTCAATTTCTAGCCTTTGGATCATATCATACCTCTGCTAGATTCAAGAGCTCATTATTAAATATTTCTTCCCTTTTAAGTATTTACAGATTGTAATCAAGGCTCCCCTTCACCTTCTCTTTGTTAACCAAATAGTGAGCTCCTTAAATCTACCATTATAAGGCATGTTTTCTAATCCTTTTAATCATTATTGTGACTCATCTCTGAACACTCTTCAATTTATCAATCTCTCTCTTGAATTGTGAACTGGACATGTTATTCTAGTAGTGGTGGCAAAAGTGTCAACTGTAGAAGTAAAATAATCTGTCTACTCCTACTTGAGACTCTCCTGGTTTATGTATCTAAGGATTGCATTAGCCCTTTCAGACACAGCATTGCACTGGGAGCTCATGTTCAGCTGGTTATCCCCCATGACCATCAGATCTTTTTCAGAGTCACTGCTTTCCAGGATACAGTCCCACATCCTGTAAATTTGGCCTATATTTTATGTTCCGAGATGTATGACCTCCTCCATTTAAAAATCATATTGTTTGCTTGCACCCAGTTTACCAAGCAGTCCAGAGCAGTGACCTTTTCTTTATTTATTTACCACTCCTTCAATCTCTGTTTCATCTGCAAACTTCATCAGTGTTCCAGACCACTGGTTCTCAAACGTTTTGTATTGGTGACCCCTTTCACATAGCAAGCCTCTGAGTGTGACCCTCTCGTCCCCGTGGGTGTCTGCCCCTGATCTACATAGGCTCCCCACTCCTCCTTTGCCACTAACCCCTGCAGACTCCCCACTCCTGCTTCACCCCTAACCCCTGCAAACCCCTCCTTGCACTCATCTGGGGAAACAGACCTGCATGCACAGAGTGGCTGGTAATGATGCTTGCTCCCACCTCGAAAGCTGCTCCTCCGTGCACCCCTAGGTGTCTGTGAGGGGGGGACCTGCTTACTGAGGATTCCTCATTTACAATTACGTTTTGAGACCTATCAGTTAGCCAATTTTTAATCTATGTAATGTGTGCTATATTTATTTTATATTGCACTAGCTTTTTAATAAAGAAGTCATGCAGTACCAATTCAAATGCCTTCCAGAAGTATAAGTATATTACATCAACACTATTTCCTTTATCAATCAAACATGTAATATCATCAAACATATATATCAAGGCAGTTTGACAGGATCTATTTTTTATAAGTCTATTTTGATTGGATTGGATATTACACTCCTTTCATTTTTTATTAATTGTCTCATATCAGCTGTTCCATTACTTTGCTGAGTTTGGTGTCAAACCAATAGGCCTGTTATCACCCAGGTCATCTGTTTACTCATTTTAAATATTGCTACAATATTAGCTTTCTTCCTGTATTTCTGGAATTTCCCCAAGGCTCCAAGACTTATTGAAAATCAACATTAATGGTCCAGTGAACTCCTCAGCCAGCTCTTTGAAAACTTGTGAAAGCAAGTTATCTGGACAGGCTGATTTAAAAAATGGCTAATTTTAAGCATTTGCTGTTTAACATCCTCCTGAGTTACTATTGGAATCAGAGGTGTTCCGTCATCATTCTATCATCTATATTGTTCCCATCTACAGAGCAGATATATTTACTGAACACTTCTGCTTGTTGTGTATTATTATTGACATTTCTACCATTTTCATCTAGTAATGGCCCAATATCATTGTTAGGATTTTTTTTGTTCCTATAACTTCAAAAACAACTTTTTATTGTCCTTATCTCTAATGGCCTTCTCCTTGCACCCTTTTGTTTCTCTTATTGGTTTTCTATTATTCCTACCTTCCGATTCATATTCATTACTATCATTTTCTCCTTGCTTTCATTTGTTATGTATGATTATTTATTTTAGACTCATAGACTCTAAGGTCAGAAGGAACCATTATGATCATCTAGTCTGACCTCCTGCACAACGCAGGCCACAGAACTTCACCCACCCAACTCCTCTAATAGACCCCTAATCTAACACTGAGTTATTGAAGTCCTCAAATAATGTTTTAAAGACTTCAAGATACAGAGAATCCACAAGCAAGTGACCCATGCCACATGCTGCAGAGGAAAGGAAAAAGCCCCCAAGGCCTATCCTTCCCAACCCCAAATATGGCAATCAGTTAAACCCTGAGCATGTCTGCAAGACTCATGAGCCAGATACCCAGAAATAATTCTCTGTAGTAACTCAGAACCCACCCCATCTAATGTCCCTTCACAGGCCATTGGGCATATTTACCGCTTATAGTCAAAGATCAGTCAATTGCCAAATTAGGCTGTCCCATCATACCATCCCCTCCATAAACTTATCAAGCTCAGTCTTGAAGCCAGCTAGGTTTCTTGCTCCCACTGCTCCCCTTGGAAGGCTGTTCTAGAACTTCACTTCGCTGATGGTTAGAAACCTTCGTCTAATTTCAAGTCCAAACTTCCTGATGGCCAGTTTATATCCATTTGTTCATGTGTCCACATAGGTGCTGAATTTAAATAACTCCTCTCCCTCCTTGGTGTTTATCCCTCTGATGTATTTATAGAGAGCAATCATATCTCCCCTCAGCCTTCTTTTGGTTAGGCTAAACAAGCCAAGCTCTTTGAGTCTCCTCTCATAAGGCAGGTTTTCCATTCCTCGGATCATCCTAGCAGCCCTTCTCTGCACCTGTTCCAGTTTGAATTCATCTTTCTTAAACGTGGAGACCAGAGCTGCACACAGTATTCCAGATGAGTCTGACCAATGCCTTTATAACAATACTAACACCTCCCTATCTCTGCTGGAAATACCTCGCCGGATGCACCCTAGGACTGCCTTAGCTTTTTTCATGGCCACATCATACTGGCGGCTCATAGTCATCCTGTGAGCAACCAATATGCCCAGGTCCTTCTCTTCCTCTGTAACTTCCAACAGATGTGTCCCCAGCATATAGCAAAAGTTCTTGTTATTAGTCCCTAAGGGCATGACCTTGCACTTTCCACTATTATAAGTCATCCAGATCTTGTAGGATATCCTGATCTTTCTCTGTATTCCTGCCTTCACGTCATCTTTAAGCTAGCTTGGTTATTTACCAGTGTAGCCTTCTTTCTTGCTCAATGGGTGGTGGATTTCTGGGTGTCTAGAAACATTTTCTTAAACAATTTGTAATGATCATTAACTTTTTTGTTCGTTTAAACTCTGTTCCATAACTGAATTGCCTCATAATTGTTTTCAATGTGTGACGCTGGCCCAAGTGTGTGTGCGTGCGTGTCTATGTATATATGTTACTGATTTGGACTTTATTTTATTTACACATAACGTATGTGATCATAATGTAATGCAGTATAAAAATGACTTAGGAAAATGATTCATAGGGACAGGTTTTTGCTTCCTCCTTCCCCTGTATTAACTCAGGGGCTTGAGAATGCAATGCATAGCCTTTTACCTTTAGGGTACTAGTGTAAATCAAGCACAGGTCATTGCTTGATGGCTACTGAGTAAAATGAATTGCAGGCTGTAGTCCAATTCCTAAAAGACAAAGGTCAACCCCGTTCTGGCACCAAGTGTTGAGGCACACGTATACAGAAGCCTGGTTTCTTATTTCAGGCACTGTACATGTTTATGAAGAGAGAACGCCAGTTCCAGTGCTGGCAACTTTCAAAAGCACAAAAAAAAATCAGTTTTTTAAAAATGTAGTTTGTTCTATCGGCAATTCTTTTCTTGCCCTAGATTATGGAAGAGAGAAAAAACTGATTTCTCAGCATGACTGAGAACCACTTCATATTACTTTAGGGATTCTGACTAATAGTCCACAAGTGTGAAGCAGGAATGATCTGAAGGGTCAAGAAGACTGGGTAATTTTCCTTTATGGGTTACGGAATGTAAAAACTTTGATTATTCTTTTTTTGTTTTGTTAGGTGGGGACAGAATTCATAGACATAATCACCATGGATCTGTACAGGATTACAGTTTAAAAATATTCTTTCATAGCTTGCTGTTCAGTTTTTTTCCTCCTGAGTGAAATAATCTGATGCAGTATTAAAACTGCCACTAAGAATTGTTAATGTATAATTTATAGTCACAATTAAAAAGCATTTTTAACCAAGTGTCACAACACAGTGACAAGTAAATTAGACTGAGATTTACATTACAGTGCTTTGCAACTTGATTTAGTGTCACTCTGGAGGAACTGACAAACAGCCCCAATGGAGCAAGACAGTGGTTTCAGTAAAGAATGAATTCATTTCCCATGTGATAGCAGACTTGAAAGATAGTTGGTGCGTGCTGCTGAAGTAATGATTAATAATTTTGTTTTATAGAATGTAGACAAATAGACTATCACAGCTTTCTATAATCACACAGGAATATTCCGGTCAGACAGAGAAAGAGATTGATAATTCTTAGTGTTTTTGTGAACTAAAAGCTAGTTTTAGCTCCTGAGAAATGGCTTTCATGGTAAGGAAAAAAGACTAATCCAGTTATCATTTCTTATGTTCACAGCCCGAAGTCCACAGTTAGGGGGATGGAAAGGTCAAAATATGAAAAATGAGAATGTGTCAGGTTAAACGTTGTTAAATCAAATTTGCCAAAGATGAGACGGATGAAACATCATTACCAGTGAATCTTGTTGCAACAGTGTTTCTTAAATGCTGCTGGAGATATAAAGAAGGAATTGACTAGTTATTATTTTGGAATATCATTCACTGTCATTTTTACAAGGCTTCCATTTTTCCTTGTCTTTCGTTTTTACTGTAAACATAATGATGTTATGGAATAATAGTATAATGGCATGGAATAATTTGGGGAAGATTTATGTTACAAAGGAAATGTGTATGCAATTTTCTTTGGAGGATCCTCTCATTCTCCTTTGTAACAAACTGCTATCTCTGGGGAAGCTGTGGTAACTAAGAGAGATGGGGTCAGATTCAGCAGTCCCCTCTGGCTGCTTTGCTCTGCTCCCCTGACTCAAAACAGCAGTAAACCCAGCTTAATTTGTTGGGATCCTGGCTACATGAGAGACTACTTCTCTGTCCATGTGATGCCATGACAGTTGTGATCGGTGGAGTCACTTGAGCTAATGACTTCCTAGTTTAAAAGAGATGGGGCTGGTGATGGGACAGTCTTCCCGAGGGGGCCCTTTTATTCTGAAATATGCTCCTTTTCCTTTCCCAAGTGCAATAGATTCTCTGTTTGGTTGAGTGGTAGGATGGGAGGTCTTTGTTTTTGATCACTGATCCAACTTGTGTGGGCACACAGTTAATCAGTCAGAATAATAAACTTAACAAACAAGGGTTTGGTATCTTGCCAAACCAGTTTCTGTGCTTGCCCAGATGGTCAAGGAAATCTCTCTTTCTGGGGACAGAATCCAGCACTTCAGGAACATACAAACCACTTTTCCTCCACTCCTTTTGTTTGGCTGTCTCAGGAATTCACAAATCAGAGGGTTGGTTGGTTTGTTTTTTGAGGCATGCCCTAACTGTCTCATTAAAACATCACTCTCCACCATCCTTGAAAATGAACAAAACAGATTTGTTTTCAAAACATTTATCCAAAAATGCACAGCAGGGAAAAGATATAGTAACGAGTTAACCCCAGGTCTGATTTAAACCTACAGCAGCAATAAATAAATAAACAAACAAACAAATACATAAATTCAGAATTTAACAGAGTTGGCAGCCTCCATCCAGGAGTACAAACGTAACGCAGGGATATGAGTATAGCCTATATCATCTTTGAGTGTGTGTATATAAATATTATAATATGCCACACAGTATGTACAGCAGTGGCCCTCAATATAACGGTGTACCTCGCTGTAGAATAATTACGTACAGCTTGAGTTGCATATAATTTCTGGGTGGGCTGTAATAGCACCTGTGATGTTTTAGGATAACAACATAATTGCAGTTTTGCAAAGTGTGTATGGTATTATTCACTTAATAATTGATAACTGACTGAAGAATGTTTTAAAAGAACCTATTGTAAGTTTATTTCAGTTTGTAATATATATAAAAACTCCATGTTGTAGGCACATTAATGTACCTTCACAATAAAACATCATTGTGGACATAAGTACAAATATTAATTAAAAAAAACCATTTTTTTTAAAAAACCTCCAGCCATTCAATGTCCCAGCCATTCTTAGCCCAAAACCTATGTAAGGGTATAGAAGATGGACCTATAATCATGTTCTGTTTGTATGAGGCACTGGTCCATGACTGGCGAGCTTAGATGCTATGGTTATACAAATAGATACCCAGATCTCAAACCCAAACCTTAGAGGTTAAAAACAATACCTTGACTTCCACACAAACTTTTTGACAGCCAGTGTAGATTCTGCAGTGTAGATATCTGCTTCTGGTGTGAAACTCCACTTAATAAGAGACATAGTACATTCAGCACTTGCCTTAGTTTTTGAACGGTCATGATGTATATAGAATCCGTACAAAATACCCATAGCTTGACTGACAGGAAAGTTAAAGTTATGCTCCTAAGCACTCAAAAATCAGAGAATGCCAAAATAAAGGTTGTAGTTTTCAGCTTTCCATTAGTTGTCATTGCTGTGCTGGTGGTTTTCTCTTTTTTCCCTTTTTTTTGGTTTTTAAGTCTCCTTTGCTTCAATGGGACTTACAAACATTGTCACAGTTCAGGGCAACTGCACCTGCACTCTCCCTCCATGGCTCAGCAAGGGTATCCACTCTAGGCTGCTGTCACCTCAGATGTCTCTTTCCCACTTGACTGGGTTTTTTCCATGCTCTGCATAGTTCCTTGCCTGTTCTGTGATATTCCCAGCGAGCCAGGTTGCCTAAACAGGCCAGCATCTGCACTTTGCTTTCTCTTCTAAGACTATGAACACTGAACAGCGTAATTGCCAGCAGATATAAATTACCACACAGCCCTTTGTTAATTAGCATATTTATTCTGAAGATGAAAGCAATATAGAGAAAACATATTAAAAACAATAAAAGAACCTCCACGAATGCTAATAAATTTACCAGAGTTTGCCCCAACTCCAACAAGGACCCTGGTAGATGTCAGTCCTTCAAATCCCATCAATGGGTTTTTCTGTGGTTACAAGTTCATAACAACCTTAGCTCAGAACCAGCACACCAATGAATAGTTCGGTCTTTCCTTTATACAATCAAGGCCTTTTGATTTTTCAGATTCTAGGAACCGGTAATCAGTAGACAATGGTCCCCTTCTTGGGGCACAGCTTCAGAAGCCTAGATTTTTGCAGAACCGGAGGTGGGAATCTGCATTCAGCTCCCCTGAGAGAGGCTACATACAATCGTGGTCCACAATAACACACAAACTTTTATTTAGTACAATGGACCCCAAACATATTTAAACTTAATTCATAAGGTCTCCCAAAGATATTGCATGAAATGGATAAATCTGTCACACACATGCTTAGAACTAAGCTTAAGTATTGTCTTGAATAGGGATGTTTCCCTGAATTGTTAGAGGATTTTAACTTTAAAATTAACTTCCTGATTTCACTTATGCAATATTTATATTTGTATATTTATATATAAATAAAATATTTACACAAATTACATTTAGAAAGCAATTCACCATTATCTGACTGAAATTTTACATAATTCCCAAAGATATGAAAAATTTTCAAGGGATTTAAATTAACAGAGAATTTAATTCAGTGTTGTTAGAGCTGGGGAGTTATTCAGTGTGAGCACAAATGGGGTAGCTTTAGACTTCTGAAGTTGTTAATTTTAGGAAAATGAAAAGAGTTTTAAAAATTTTCATCACTTTAATAAAAAAGGGACGCCCAGTGTTTGATTGCTCTGTAATATTGCTTTGCTTATTTACAGACTCTCACATCAAGGAATCAGCGAATCAGCTCCCTATCATTGTCTTTGGAAAGCATGGGCAAAAGATTAGAAAACTGATAAAAGAGGGGAAAATGTCAGCACTGTGTGGTATTTTCCTAGCAGCAGGGAAATCCTTTCATGGATGCAGCAGAGCATAATGGAAGGAAGATAAATAAGATGGTCTTACTTTTTTCATTATAAATCCCATTTTCCAAGGAATAGTAACTCAACCATCAATATTCATTCTTGGCTGAAACTTGCTATCCAAAGTCTTTGCATAGAAATATTTTATACCGTTAAAAGAGCTGCAGAAAGGAAGCAAAAATTATCAAAAAAGTAAAACAGTTCATAAAGATGTGCAGAATGTTGGAATACGACAAAGAAGACTTATCCTGCGAAATCTTACACACAGGAGTAGTCCTGTTGGAATTATTAGGAATACTCACAAGAGACATTACAGTATAGAGAGACCAAGACTTTAAAGTAAAAGAGAAGAAAAGCTGTAAAATGTGCGGAAAATAATCCATCTATTCTTGTATTTATCTTAGATGACTCATGATGGAGCTCCACTATTGATGTATTCTTGTCAGCTAAAATATAGACGTTTCACAGAGTGTAACTGAAGCTTCACCACATTGGACCTGAGCCACACACCACTGAAGTCAATGGAAAGAGTTCCATTCACTTCTATAGACTTTGGATCAGACTCCTATATAACAAAACCTCTTCTTAAAAAAAAATATAATAGGGCCTGATTCACATTTACGGTGAGGCCATTTTGCATCATTTTGGCAGTGAAAGGGGGACCTAAAGTGGATTAAAAAGTAATGCCGTCTGCACCCATTTTGCGCTGGCAAAGCATATAAAGTGTCCTTAATGTAAATTAGAATGGTGCCTATAGTGTGTAGACTGGAGAATGGAATTTTTTGGTTCATAGGAAAGACAACTGGTTGATAGGTAGGATTTGATTTCAATTAGTAAATGTCAATTTCACCTTGCCACAAAAACTGATGGAAATCAATTTTGGCAATAAAAATGCAGAGCAACAAAATGTTTTTGATCATTTACACAAGCCTAAAAATAAGTGTAATATGTGTGAAGACAAGCTAGGGCTAGGGCTGAAGTTGAGAAGCGAATGAGTATCCTGCATTTGGACATAAGTGGTGGCACAACATTACACCAAAGCAAGAGTCTGAGGGTACGTGCTTGTTCCTTGCAGCACAGACGTGGTAGCTTGCATTCTCCACTTAATACCAATCTAAGATGTTTTCCTGGCCCTGAGTTTTAATGAAATCTAAAGAAATTATAAACAAACATTGACATTATCCTTCAAATACAAAATAAAATAAAAGGAGTATTCTGCCAACCCTGTTGATTAGAGAAAAATAAGCATTTTTTTGGTTCACTGGTGAAATTATTAAAAATTATTAAAAAATAATTTCTTTTCAGCATGAAACAATTTTTAAAAAATTTTTTTCAGTGAACCAAAAAAGTAAAATAGATATTTGGGTCAAACAAAAAATTTTGTTTGACCCAAAGAAAAATGTTTTCTTTTTTGAGTTTTTTTTATACTTCCTTTAATAAAATTGAAATAAAATTCAAAACTCAAAATAATTTTGAGTTGAAATATCCAAGTGTTTCATTTAGAAAATGTCAAAATATTTTGTTTTTTTTCAGAGCTGAAACAATTGAACTGATTTGATGCAAATTCACAAAATGTTTCAATCAACCTACATCTGCATATCCCCCCCTCCCCCCGAAAAAAAACCTAATCCAAAACTTTTGCCCAACTCTAAAAGAGCTAATTGGCAGAGTGGCCTAAAAGAATGAGCCAAAGGCACTGAAAGGAAGAAGCTCCTGAATTCTCTTTACCTTTCCATCGATTCACTGGTATGATCCTTGAAACTGTCATGTGGTGCATTAGGAACTGTGTTGGAATTGCAAATTTTTCAACTTCGAGAGGATGGGGATGGGAAGCTTTGCAGTAAAGTGTGTGATTGGAATCAGTCTGGAAGGGACCAGCCTAGAAGGAGGTGGGATGTGCCTCTCTGCCTTGGAAAGCAGCCTGCTTTGTCTCTGTTTCTGGTTGCTGTGTGATATGGTTCTGAATTCTAAGAAATAAAGTAGTGTTACACTGCAACCTTCCAGCAAGAAGTTTTTGTCTAACTTCTCTGTATACATGCCATGACTTCCTTCCTCTTGGACTTAGTTTTCCATCTTCATAAAGGGGATGATAATACAAGTGATAGGTGTGTTTGGAGTAATGAATGAATGTATATACAGTGCTTCGAGAGGGAAGGTATTTGTATTCATCTGTATAAATATATTTGGCCAGATCAGTACCTCCTATGATAAAGCCATCAGAAGGTGCGGGATGGACGGGGACGTTTGTGTGAGGATCCCTTTATGAAGATTCCCTCGTATCCCCTTATTGGGGCAAGATGTGCACCGATGAAAAAGGCCATGGAGCCTTCCCCCAAATATGGCATCTCCTAGGATATCCACAGGAGATCACACAAAGGTCCTATGCATCTCGATCTTCTCTGGTTCCCAGTAGTACCTCCATCCCTATCCTAGCTGCATGGCACTGCAGCTCCAATGCAGTCACTTAGCAGTCCCCTGATCATGGCTGGCCCTACTGCCTCCCAAATGAGGGTGGGGGGAAGCTCCCTCCCTCCCCCCAAAAAAAGAGGCTCCAATGTGCTCCCTTTTTAAGGGTAAACTCTGCATGGCCAGATAGAAGAGAATGACACGCACATGACCCTTTCTGTCCCAGTCTGGGCAGCGTCCGTCCCCTCTCCAGGCCCATGGAGTACCACTTATAGTGGCCCGAGAATGGGCAAAGGAAAAATGTGGAGGAAAGGGGAAAACAATGCCATGCAGGCCTCTAAGCATCCTTTCCATTCAGGAGGTGGGAAATTTGTGTGCAGAGATGATCTGGACAACGATATATAATAATAGTCCTGCCTTAAATTAGTTGTGATTTCTCACTTGAGTATGTGGCTTTTTCAAAACTGTCTTCACAACAGAATCTGGGAGAGACTCTCTCTCTCTTTGTTCTGGCAGAACGTTGCTTTATTTCTTCCAAACATGTTTGTCGACAGGTGCTAGTGTTCTGTCTAAGAGTCAGAGTAAAATCTGGCTAAAATTCTAAAATGTGGATGCAGTCCAATATGAATGATGTATTAAGTATAATGTTTATATAACACCATTTACAGATTAATAAAATAAATTCCCTGCCTCAGGGAGTTTACAGTCTAAGTGGTAGATGCTACAGTTGGATCTGCCTGGGGCACTCCCGTGCACATGTGGCATCCTATTGAAGTCAATGGACTCCATGCAGGGACAGGCGTATAAAAAGCTGCATATCTCGGTTGCAGGTTCTAGCCCAAAGCAAGATCAATTAATATATTGGGCCAGATTTTCCATATAGAGCAAAGTGAATTGACGCCACCTGGGGACTTCCCCTAGAACGAATCCTGGAAACTTCCCCAAGAATGAATTCATTATCCTTCAGCCCCATGGGGAACATTTGCAAATAATAAAGTGGACATGTCAACATCAATATCTTTAGTATATGTATTCTCCAAAATGAAGAAAAGATACATTTGTTGCAATGATGTCTCTTAATATCTTTTTGGTAATGCTGTTATATCTAAGATTCATACACTGGATGAGGACAAGGCCCCACATGAGGGGGAAAAGGGTACACTTTACCCTGGGGGGGACCCGGCCCAGGCTGCAACCCCCATTACTATGAGGAAAAAAATTTTCATGGCTCATGAGATTGTATGTATGGGATGAGGGATTGTGATATGTGTGTGGGCGGGGGCCTGTGTTACAAGTTTGTACTGAGCCCGAAAAAACTATGCTTGGGCCCTGGATGAGGAGATAACTAATTAAATGCTAAGCTTTTATCTGTGTCCACTACCACAAATCTATAGCATCTTCCATATTATAAAATTAATTATCAAGCTTTTAAAGAAATTACATTTCATCTTCTAAGGTACAGGGTTTTTCTGAAGTTTAAGAAAAAAACAAAAATATCATTAGCACACAAAGCTATTATAAATTATCCAACGTGGTACCTGTAATGTAATCTAAGGAGCTATGTTTTTCAGCAAGGTGAATCCTTGTCAGAAATACAAGAAATGTGTGTTAGTGGCTGAGTAAAATAAAGTTTGTACACATGTTCATTACCAAAATTGCAATTTTTTTTTTTAACTTGGAGTGAAATAAATGTAGGAAGTAGTAAACAGCCTATTTTTAAAAAGAAATTACCTGACAGTATTTCCAGAGTAAAACCCCAATCCTGTGCTTTGATGCATTAGTGTGAACTTCTTTACACATGTACAGACCCAAAGATGTCAGTTCTAGTGGATCTGATTGAAGGCTTGGGGCTAAGAGATCTAGTCAGTGGCTCCCACCGATTTTACAGTGATCTACAACCCCTATACCAAATCTGTTTTGTAAGGAAAAGATTGTATCTGACTTGGGTACCTCACTAGTTAGAATAAAAAAGAGATTTAATGTAGGAGTCTGTACCCAGAATAAACACACACTCTATCTCTGCATTGTATGCTTATGCATACAATAGCGCAACTTTACAATCTTAGGGCTTGTCTTCTCTTACCTCTGAGATTCAGCGGCAGTCGACCGGAGTTCAGCAAAAAACTTGTACTTCTGTTCTGCGTGCCATCTTCACTGCACTGCGCTCATGGGAACCGCGTTCCTGTCAACGCAGCGCTACGCCACTTGAGAAGGTAGTCTTATTACGTCGATTTCTGGATCGACTGAGCGGGTCTTCACTGACCGCTTAGTCGATCCAGATAAGTCAATCTGACGGCGTCGAGTTTGCTGTAGCCTTAGAGACTTAAATTTCCACAATTCCTGTAGGCAACTTCTTGCACGGTGAATTCTACTGAACTATTAGAGTCCTTTTTTCAGGAAAGGTTTAATTTTAAGGACTCGAAATGGCAATAAAGTTTCTCAGTTCTCAGATCACAAGCTAGTGACTTGAATGCCTCAATTTTTGGGTGCCTGACTTGAGATACTTACCACTCTCAAATTGCACACCCATATTCAGAGGGCACTTTTGAAAACATGCCCCTAAACGTCCTTGACAGTTAAACTCTTCTCCTGTAGGACCTGATCCTGATGCCTTTGAAGTCCATCTCAGAACTGACTTTAATATTGTTCACCTTTCTGTCTTGCCATACCATAACTCAGGGAGGGGAAGCAACCTTTCCCAATTGCAGAGAGAGCAATGCTGCCAAATTTCTCTGACCCATCTACAAAAGGGAAGTACACAAATCATTTGCACATTTTGGCCCCCATGAAACGCATAAAACAAGTACTCATTTTCAACTGGTTTCTCCCCTGTGTTCTCTAGTAATGCCCTTGTTAAAGGTAAATGCCTCTGTCTCTATGTAGATAATCAAAATCAATTTACCCCTTAGATGTGGACAGCCTAATACATGAAAGAGATGCTGAATAGTAAAATTAAGTGGTGCCCCTTCACTAAATGTACCTGATTGGACCAAGCAAACGAGAAAGCAATGAATCTTAATGGCCAGTCAGTATCTCTGTAAAGGAAAATAACAAATAAAATGGATTAAGCCCCATCCTCATCTGGTGTTAATATTTAAAAAGATACATGCTGTGTTAGAAGAAATTGCAAAATTCTTCTTTCAAAAGATTTAATAAATACTTTTGAGAGCGCAGAGCCAAGTTTGATGTCATCACTTCATAAACTCCATTTGAAAGGCAGCCAGACCTGGGGTTTTTCCATGTTTAATTTAAGGAGATGTGGCTGTTTCATTATATCTCCCTCTTCTGTATTCTCTTTGATTTTATGTCCTTTTCTCATCTTGGTTTGTGTGTCTCTCTCTCTCTCTCTACTTCTATGCATGATATAGGACAACTTTATAGGGAATCTCTTCTTTGTCAGTTTATCTATCTAAACTGATCACACTGGATTATTGGCTTATGTATGAAATATTTCCACACCTCCATCCTGTATAACCAAGATTGTAAAATAAATAGTTATTTAGTTGTCTGTCCCGTTGCCAGGATAATGTGATCATGTAATGAAGCTGCCATCATGAATATATGTGAAGAGACAGAGTAAGGGTAACACAGAAAATGAGGGAAGAGAAACTATCAGAGTATCATGAATGAGGAACAAAAAGGGATAATTAACAATCCCTTGTCCAAGGGTTTTTATGAAACATACATGACTTATGATGTACCGCTGACAAATGTGGTATTGAGTACTGTAATGATCAGAATAAAATACAAGAAATACTATATGCATAGAAGAAACCTGGTTATAACCAGTGCAATAGAAGCATCAGCTTAGGTTGTTTTAGATATTTTTCGTCTTTCCAGATCTAACACAAACTACTTAGTACTAAGGCTAGAACTATTAACATAAGGTTGGACTTCTCACTTACATAAAGCTTTCTGTGGTTTGGGTTGATTCTATAAAACCCCCGTCTTCCATTGTGGATCCTTTGCTTAGCCCAAACCCAGCTCCAGGTGCAATAAAGCTGCCAGTAGCAGGCTAAAGAAATGAAAGAGAAAGAGGTAGTAGAAAGGAAAGAACAGCTAAACGGTGGGAAGAGAGGGGACTGAGGGGGTGAAATGGGAAATGCTAGGAAAAAAGGTGCACTAGAAAGAAAAACCTTTTCTCTTACAACTTTAAAGGCAAAGTATGGGAAACTAAGGAACGATTGGGAACGAAACAAAATCATTATTTCATAGCACTCTCTGGGACAGGGTCTATTTCAGGATTACTGTCACAGGGATATAGACAAAAAAAGGAGAGTTGGAGAGCAAGAAGAATGTAATTGAAGCAACCATCTCTCTGAATTGATTGTTGTTTGTTTGCCATCAACATAAAAATTGTCTGAATTTACCCACTCTTACAAGTGACACCAAAGATCATTATAAATGAAAGAAATTAAAGGGGGGGAAAACTTTTGTTCACTGTTTTTTCTGATTAGTCAATTTTGCAAAGCAACAGAGGAGACAAATATGTATAAAATGATGTAATTGCAAAAACAGTCTCAGGTGGCAAGTATAGTTCCTGAAACTATTTTAATTCTTTTCTTTAATTAAATAGACTTCAGGTTGGTCTCTGGCCTGTCTACACTTACCTGTGAGATTCGGTGGCAGTCGATGGGAGTTACGCAAAGTACACAAAAAAACTTGCGTAACTCCCATTGACTGCTGAGCTTCTCTTCTGCGCTCCATCTGCACTGTGCTGCACTACTTGTGTAGCTGGTCTTAGTACATCGATTTCTGGATTGGCTGAGCAGGTCTGCACTGACTGCTTAGTCAATACAGAGAAATCGATCTGACGGCAGCGAATTTTCCGCCGTCAGTGTAGCCGTAGCCTGTATTTAAATCTTAGCCTGAAAGCAGGCCATGTGCAATGTATAGATTTTAAATTTTCTAAATAAAAATTGTTAGGCTATTTTTAAATTCTAGAAACATGAAAAAAAAAAGATGTTTTTGTACTTATTTCAGGAGCTTTCTTTGGTTTCTATAAATTGAATTAGTTGTTATTGCCTAATTAGTTATTCTTAAAATCTGTTCTATACATGATTGAATAATAGGATTCTATAAAGGCATTTAAGATACTCTAGCACAATGGAGCTGCAGACAAAAGAAAATTGGGGCAAGATTTTAGTTTTTACCTTTTGTTAAATTAGTCTTGAACACAGAACTACTGTGCTTTAGGGAATGTCTAGATACTTTAACTCCATTAGAAAAAGTTTTTAAGAGATGGGGTTTAAAATGGGATAGGATACTCAGGTAAATGAGAACTTTATTTCCATTAATAATGTCTAATGTTAAATTTGCAGTTTAACCATGATGTACAGAGGTGTGCTGCATTGTCTTCAGCAGTAATCTACTTCTGTTATGGCAATGAACTATCTGGCCTTTGGGTTCATATTTATCCGCCTGAGAGCTGGATCATTACTTTGTAAAACGGAGCACCAGATTTAATCTGCTCTCTTCTAGAGTGCACCAGTAATTGCTATACTGTAGTTGCAAATGGAGGGAAAAAATGCCATAGTTAAGTGTGATGTTAAGTGTGTTTCTGACTGTGCTGTTCATTTTCTGACACAAGAGGGCTAGTTCCTGTGTTAATACAGGGAAAGTTGCTGCTGTGGCAAAACGAAGCGCGACACCATGATGAGTTCAAAATAATTAAATTTGAGAAGCCCTCTTTGTCTGTGTGAATCTGAGGTCCTTATGTAGTTTATATCCCTGATACAGTTAGAATATTACATTTTTTTAAACCTTTTTTTTTTTTTTTTTTTTAAAGAATTCTTTTTAAAGGATGTAGTCTGTTCTGTTAAGGAACTTGTACCCATCCCTGTGGTATCTGAGAGCTCCCAGTAGTGTATTAAGTTTTGTGACTAGTGACTGTCATGTGTGGTTCTTTCCTTTTTTTATCCCATCCTCTTCTCAGTGGATCTTATGTATACATGGGGCTTAGATGTATGAACACATGGGCAGCTAATTACCACTGTAGTGCCTAAATCCTAGAATCAGGCCCTACTGGGATTCACAAAACCCTCATTCAGCTGCACCCAAACTCTGTAGGCAACTAAACTCTGTGTGTCTAAATGTTTTCAGTAAAAGTTCCATAGAAGCCTATATTTCTGTCTCTGCACATGCATACTGCAGTCCCACTCCAGGCATCCAGACACGTAAGGCACAGAGAGATGCGTGAAATGGGAGAGAGAACTCACCTGTGGGACCTGACCCAGTAAGCATGCTCAGAGCTCACCTATTAGATTCGGCTTAGAGAAGCTTACACAAAACAGTAGGAGAGAGAAGAGGAGGAGCTCCCTCAAACCTATAGCCCAGGAGTTAAGGGACTCACCTGGGAATTGGGAAAACCCCAACTCCAGTCCCTCACCTGACAGAAGGGGAGATAGGATTTGAATAGGACTCTCCCACCAGGAGAGTGCCTTTACCACTGAATTACGGGATATGCCGATGTGGGGCTCTCACTTTCTTTTCTATTGAAGCTGTTCCACTGTGGATAAATATTATTAAAAATTAATTGGCACAAGAGGATTGGATCCTGGGTCTTTCACTTCCCTGGTGACAGCACTATCTAACCCTAATCTAATCAAGCTACAGAGTCATATTCTGTCTCTCTCCCCACCACTTGTTTCTTTGATTTATTTATTCACAGTGGAACAATAAATAGGAGAGATTAAAGGAGCCAAAATATCCCGTAGCTCAGTGGTTAGAGCACTCTTCTGAGAGCTGACCTGTCCCTGTTCCAATTCCTTTTCCCCTTTGGGAGATGGGGAATTGAACCTGGGTTCCACCACTTCCTAAATGAGTACCCTAAGTGCTGGGCTAAAAATCATGAGGGAGTTTAGATGCCTATCTCTGGGAGAGGGGCAGGGATTAGCGCTTATCCCTGAGCATGGCATCCCCACCTCCCATTATTTAGTTTAGCCATGGAGCCACCTGGCATACCGGTTTTTGTGAATACCTTTTTGAGGCACTTCTCTCCCCATTCATTGTATAGGGAGCCTTGGTGCCTACTCCAGGTTTTGTGAATCCCAGTGATTTTTCTAGGCACCTGAAAGTTAGATATGGCGATGCTGAGTGTCATCACTCCTATGTTTCTTTGTGAATCTGTCCATAATCTCTAGCAGGGCTCTGCACAGAGTGTGATATGCAAGCCAAAAGAGTCAAGGATGTAATCACAAGCAGGGAATAGCAAATAGCAATGGATTTGGTTTTTGTGGGACTAAATAACAATAGTTCAATTTTATAGGACAAATATGTTGAATACTAGTGTTTGGTACATGTGGTACCTAATTCTAACATTTATTTGATTTTAAGAATACATTTGTAGGTCAGTGAGAGAGAGAGAAGCAGTGATAGAAAATACTACCGAGTTACCATGAGATCTTAATTTTTCATTTCTGGATTTGTTCAAGATCATAATTTTGTTGTCATAGGATTGCCAGTCCCAACAATTCATTTGCCACCAGATACGTACAAAATATCTTATAATTGTAAATAGTGCATTTCAAGCAGTGTTGTCAATGTGCCAAGTATATCACAGATAACCACATACTTTTTTAGGATTTTGGGTCAGTTCTTCAGTGGTGTGCATCAACATACATCAGCTTAGGATTTGGCCTTTGTTTTTAATGTATAATAATTTATCTCAGTAGGTGGGTTCAGGAGAAATCATTATGTTTGGTAACTTTAAAGAACACTTATAGTGCTGGAGGAAACGTTTCCAGTATATTTGCAAATAGACATTTGCACTGATCATTTGCTGTCATGTACAAAAGTCCTCAGCACTAGGAAAACAAGGACACCAGAGGGCAGTCGACGAGCCAAATATATATATATTTGCTTTGTTAAATATCATTGGTCATACAGCTCTAAAGATTTTATCTACAGGCTTGCTTTGCCATTTGTAACAATTCTATATTTGAAATACACTGAAAACAGTTCATATCATTGCAGTCTGTTTTGCAGATTTAGTTGGGCATAATAGTTGACTAGATACCCATGCTTGGAACACAATTTTATTTCTGTGTGTGTCTGAAAACACCCATTCAACACTGGCCTGGTTATATGGCAAAATCAGTGATGCTTTGTCAGTGTAGATAAATTTGCATAATCCTTTTTGCTCTGTTTCATCTCTGTTCTTAGCAAACATTTTGCCTTACCAAACATCTATTTTGTTTCCCAAGGTGTGAACGTAGGGAAGTATACTTGACATTCATTCAATTTATGGCAGTATTTTCCTTCTCTTCCTCAGAGGAGACTAGTGTGGGAAACTGCCCAAGGAGATGATGAATGGTTTGGTCATCATAGTGTCTCTTCTTCACAGGAGAAGGCACCGCTAAATTCTGTAATGTTTGGTCCTGCAGTGGCAGCTTCTTTAATAATTCATCTACTACTGTAATACAATTTTGGACACCACTACAAATCTTTGTTTGTGCATGAGCTTCCATATCTATGTTGTCTAAAATGAAGACCTTAGCCTTTGTGCTAGTAGAAAATATATTCTTTCTTCCCTGGTGCTTTTATTCTCTGTAATCCACATAGGTGCATATGTGTTGCTGGTCACTACCTTGAATGAAACAAATTTGTTTCGGAGAATCCTTAAAATATGTGTTCTCTCCTGACACTCATAAGCAACCCTGAGATGATGATCTTCAAAAACCACCTTACGTGCCTCCACATCATTCAGGGCATGCACCAAAGAAGAAAAAATACATCTCCATCACATTTACGTAAACAACCAATCACTGAATTGTGCTGTGCTTTTCAACAAGAGAATAACTGTTCAAATTACCATTAAAGTAGCTCTGTCTGGTTATTGTATATTTCAGTCGTCTTTTCAAAGGGTTTATCACCATGTTGTACCATGGGTTGTACCATGCTTAATCAAGGACAATTTTCCTGCATTGCTACTACTGGTACTAGCAATGTTCCTGTTTAGATTTTATATTTAATTGGAAAAGTAGTTTTAGCTATTAGATAATACACATGAGACACTAGGAAACACAATAAATGGAGAGTGACAGAACAGTCACAGGCAATTTCATTAGTACATCCTTTAGATCCTGTCCAGAGGAGAGTCAGACAACACAATGATAGAAACACCAGCAACTGACTTGTACTAGCATTCCCTTCATTGCTAGTACCAGTGGGTCTTCATCTGTGGTACAGCAATGATGGGAGAATGTTCAGCCGTGGCAGAAATGAAGGAGCCATTTTCAAAGTCTGTTGGCTGTGCTGGAAGAAATTGAAAGCCCAAAACAACAATTTGCTCTTCTGGGACACTGTGAGGGGGGTAAAGTTTAATTCGGTGTCCAACAAAACACCTGCCAGAGGTGAAGATTCTCTTGAAAAAGCATTAGTGTTTTTATTGATCACTTCTCTCTGAAAATAACATGACATGATGACACATTGGTCAAAGCAGACGGGAAGCAGATGAGACACTGACCAATGTGTATGTTAGGTTAAACAACTAGCACTTCCATGTGCATTTGGAGACCTGGATTAAGATGCAAATTCTATAGTATTTTTCATCAGCTAAGCTTTGCAGCATTCCTTTTAGTACATCAAAACTTACTTTGTTCTGGTTATTGGAAGAGTATGGGAAGTGATCTTCATAAAGGCCATCAGAACTGTGCTGTGCACAAAGCAGATTTAGATGGGAAAAAAGAACTCTCTCACTTTACCAGAATCATTACATCGAATATGCCCCTGTGAAAGAATAATGTAGAAAAGGTGATGCTATTAAGAGGAAATTGGAAGCCAAAGTGAAGACGCAGGCAGAGGCTGTTACAAAGGAGAATCAAGACTTAAAGCTGCAGACTAGGGAAAAAGTGCTTTGAGAAGAATTTAAGGAAGGTAAAGAAAAACCTTCACAGATCTACAAAGGAGAGGAGTAAAGAGGCATTAAGACATGCAGAGACTGACTTCAAGTGAATACCCGATTGCAAACAAAGGAAAAATAAAACTGCTGTGGGAGGAAAACTGGATGCACATTTACAGTACAAGAGAAAATTAATAAGCAGGAGGACAAATACATCCGGTCTTGTATTTTGGGTAATTTGAGGTAGCACAAAGGAAAATAAGTTCTTTAAGGAGAAAAAATCATGCATAAAACCCTAGCGAATCTGATCTGAATGCTGAAAGTAAAATCCTTCAAACCACATATGTCTGCTAGAAATGGTTGAAAAGTGTAACACCATTGCAAATAAAGTAGTCTTTTTTTAATGTGAGCATAGTAAGAAGACGTAGCCTAGTAAAGAGGAGTTGCAGGACTGTCCTTTTATTGAGAATTCTGAAGGAGGAAAAAATGGTAGAAGACGATGGGGGACTAAAAAGCACTGCATTTTTGCTACAAGTGCCTCTGATTTGGAGCTGCTGTTGGAGGTCGTGGTTCAGCTGAGGGTGTAGACCTAGGCTTTGCATCAAGACACCATCTGAACCACCTGCACAGTTTTAATTTTAAAGCTGCTGCTTACAGTTTGGTGCAGTTAAGTGGCAGAGATCCCCAGACTGATTCTATTGAGAACCAGGCACTTTATGCTACTCTTTCTCCCTTCCTCCTTTCCAGGGTCATGTTGCTGGTGCAGGCTGTTGGGAAGCCTGAGAGACAGAAGCAGGCACATGCAGGGGGCCATGACAACAGAGCACTTTTATCCACCAACAGCAATGATAACAACTGTAGTTGAGGCAGAAGCTGCCGTGTAGGTGGGGCTTAGCAGTTTTTACCACTCGGTTAATCCATCTCTGAATGACCTGGATGTAAGCAGGGTTAGATGTCAGTGGTAAAAACACTCAAGTCCTGTCTAAAGTGTGGTTTCTTCCATTGGTGCCAGTGGTGGTGAGTTACAGCTGTGAAGTTGACTTGAGTAGGTATGTAAGGGACTACAGAGCCTATCCAGACATTGGGCTGTAGCAGTGTTCACAGAGTAGCTCTGTGTCCAAGAGAATAACATTCATTCCCTGGCACATCTTTCCAACTCCCAGCTCAACCAAACAGAGTTGCTGCTCTATTTGGGACATGTGAACTTTTCTGAGAGAGAGAGATTTGAACTACTTACAGTGTCTCATAGCCCTGCTTTTTGCAACACTGTACTGTCTGGCTTTGCATACCCACCTTTTTGCTCCTAATAATGGAAATATGATATGTGCAATGGGCAGAATGCTAACTTGAAAATTAGGGACGTCGGTCGTGATCTTTTGAGTAAAATGTGCTTGTTTCACAAATTAAGGTGGAGGGCATACTCAGAATGTTGATTTCGAAAATCGTTCTAGAAGGCAGTGTATTTTTTCAAGTTTACTAATTTTAGAAGGATTCTCCATTTTCTCCATTTTTTAAAAAATCATATGCATGTGCACGCATGCTCTCTCTTTCTCTCTCACTTGCATGCACATGCGCACACAGACACACACATCACATTTCTGCCTGGGGACACTTCGTCAGCTCTAGATGGTAAAGTACTGCTCTTACATAATTTGAATCAGAGCCAGCCTAATGCCATTTTTTGTTCAGATTCCACAAAAATCTGACAATATTCTACAGGATTTATAATAGGGGAATAGAGCCCTAAAATTGTAATACATAATGATGTTCTCTTCATTTGTCAAAATTGTCTTGAAACTTCTAACTAATTAGATCTGAGGGTCATTGAGATAAATGACATAGGCCACAATGACTAATTCCTATTTCAAATGACTAATATTTTATAGGTATTCAGAGAGTGGAAAGATAATTTCACTGTGATTTTAATGAAATTAGAGATATAACCTTCACGTTTGGAGAGAAAAAAAAAATCTCTGCAAATTGTAATCTGTATCCCAATGGAGTAGATGGACTTGGCGTGCTGTGAATACATTCATTGTGTATGCAAATGCAGTTCTACTATTATAGATCTTTAGCAGTAATAAAACTACATTCCACATTTTTGGCTTAGCTAATTTTGTTAATTAAATACTGAATGCTATATTTTAAAAAGTATGCATTCTGTGCATTAAAGGACTAATGATGGGACACATTGCATATCTTCTAGTTATCAGCAATTTTTCTTCAACCAGATTGTAATAGAGGCCTCTGTCCTTTCCTGAATAATTCAAAGGGAAGATAGAAAATTATTACAAGTTGTAATCTAAACTTAAAGCAGCGGTTTGAAACATGTGAAGATGAAGAAGAATGTTTTGTCATCTGAAATATTTCAGTGATGTGCTGATTACTTTGGCATCATAATTATGACATCAAGTCTCCTTAGTAAAAGCTAGAAATTTTTCTCACTTCTAGCAAAACATTTTCCATGGTATTTTTTGTGTAAAAGAGCCTGGTTTTGCACTCTTCTATTCAGGCAAAAGTCCTGTTTGCATCTTGTAATGCAGGATTGGTTGCCCTAAATGTGTATGATTTGCAAGCAGGAGGACTTTCAGCAAAGCACTTAAACACATGTACAACTTTAAGGTGTTTAAAATCCATTGATTTCAGTACGCTAAACATTGTTCACATACCGAGCAAGATGAAATCCCTATCTTGAGGACCTTATAATAATCCAAGTGTCTGATCCTGCTAACACACAAATTAGTAGCTTTATTCATGTGAACTCGATACACTTTATTCATTGAAGTCCATTGGACTATACAAGATAATGAAGTAACTGATGTGTGTTCGTGTCTGCATATCAGACCTAGAGCTTGGTCAAGATTTTGGGTGAATAGTAAATTCACTGAAAAATGCATTTTCTGGACTGCTGGAAGGCAATATTTTTTAAAAGTCAAAACATTTCTTTTACAAATTTAGCTAATTTATTTAAAACAAACGAAAACAATCCCTCCAACCAAAAAAAGTGAAAAACACCCTGAAAATGAAATGAATTTTTTTTAATGTTGTTTTTTTTCTTTTGTTTTGGATATTTTTGAGTTGAAAAGCTTTTTTTCCACTTGTTTTTCATTTTGGTGGGAAACCAAAAAAAAACAGCTTCTGTTTAAAACAAAATGCTTTTTCTTTGGTGCTGAACAAAAAAGAATCACAGAGATCTAATCAGAACAAAAGATGAAAGCAGTTTTCGTGAAATTAAATGAAGATAGACTAGAGGGGAAAAAAGGAACAATAACTTATGTATTTTCAGTGCCCACAGTTGACTGTAAACAAACAGCGTGCCAGTGAAAGTGAGGCCTTGTATGCACTTAAATTTTGCCTCTTTAACTACACTAGCATATGTAAAGTATATGTAAAGCAGCAAAGCTTCCCTAATGTAAATGCAGTTGTACTGGTGTAGAAATGCTTACGCCAATTTAACTTACTGCAGCTCAGCAAAGCAAAATGAGCTTTACCAACAGAAAGCACCATATACTGGTATAACTGCACCTACTCTAGGCATTTTACTGGCATAAATATATATATGAAAAAAATACACCCCTTACTAACACAGTTATGCCAATGGACCTTTTCAAATGTAGACCAGGCCTCCCAGCAGACTTCTAGCATTCTGCTTTAATAATTTAAAGTACTGTGTGTGTGTAGAACAAAATCAAATATGACCCTTAATTGCTAGTTACTTCCCATTTCTTGAGAGAAAGGAAAACTGAAAATTGACTTGAAACAATTCATGAGGTGCTAGTAATGTGGGTGGTGGGTTTTTCTTTTGTTTGTTTGGGGTTTTTTTGCTACATTATATCATTAGTGAGGCAGGTTTGGAGGCCTCCAGAGAGGTAGGAGCTGGTGCCTATAATCCCCACGTAGGGTGGAGATGCCTGCAAGACTGTCTAAAAACCAGGAAACCCCCAGCAGGCACATGAAGCTGAAGACCCCCCAGTCCTGTTGTTCCCTGAGAGCATAGTGTGCTCATGTGCCTTGCTGCCGGTTGTTCTCTAGATGCAACTATGCACAGTGACTCTCCTTCCTGCACGTTATTGGACTCTGTAGGCAACTTCTAGATGAGATAATTAAACTCTTCTAATTTTTTATTGCAAAAGTTCATGCTTTGCATATGCATAGTGCTGAAACCTACAGTAAGCAAAGAAAGTAGCAATAGAACTTTGAGAGCTCATTTTAATTTTAAGAAATATTTCTCTAAATTTTCCAAATCAAAGGTTTGGGATTTTAAAGAAATATTATTTTAGTCCTTTGTGGAAACTTAAAATATGCTGAGGAAGAACCATGAAAAAAATGTTGAACCTTGGAGCTACGATGTCCTATAAGAGAGATTTGTTTTTATTTGTTTTAGTATCAGCAGGCTCTCTCTGACCTCTCTCCTTCCCCTCTCAGACAGAAAACACCATTCCCCTCCGCCCCAGTATAATGTATAATCTCTTGAAAATCATTCCCTCCCCTGACACAGGATAGAATAACTGTCGACCTCTCTTAGAAATGATATTTTTACAGCTGGACAACTTCAAAGGCTTTTGTTAACTTTGATCTAAACTGGTGCAAGTGCATTGGCATCAGCCATCCATCTTGAATGTTTTAAGCATCAAGAACAGAGCTTTGAAAGTGCAAGAACAGATTTGTATTGAATTTGATTTGCTTAACTCTTTGCAGTGCTTCAAAATACAAACCTTTAAAATAATTTGTAATGCAGATTTTATGTTTATTAGCCCTTGATCTAAAAGCAGAAGGTGTGAAAAAGTTTTAATCTTCCTGTCAAGCAGAACCCACTATATTTTTGTAGGAGTCAAGCTATTTCATATATTATAAAACAGCATCCTTAAGTGGCTGCTTACCACTTGTCCTTCTTGCTTTAGCGTGGCAACTGGATTTAGGATAGAGGTTGAGTAAAACCACTGGTATATACTGATTTAAACAGACCACTCCTTTCACCAATTACTATTTTCATATTTGTTTGCTCTGTTAAATGGTTGCAGAGAGAATTACTTCTCTCTTGGCAGCCAGAAAAGTTAGTCAACTTTAGGGCTCAGGGTTCCTTTGAAACTTTTTCTTTACAGACCCGTAGATTTTCAACCAGACAAAACTGTTCATGAACAGCGTGTGTGCTGCAGAAAATATCAACCTTTGACTGAAAAATCAAACATCCAAAAACTGAAAAATTTTGGGCTCTTAGTGTAAGCAGGATCTGAATGAGCTCTCCCCTGACATCTAGTGATGAGCTGGCGGCAAAAGACTTCAGGAACAGATCATAATTGCATAAAACACACCTAGTCTGCCTAGATGCAGAGCATGATGTAGCTGCTTTGCCACAGTAGTATTGAGTGTGGAGATAAAGAAATGCTGTTATCCTGTTTGCATGAGTAGAAGGCAGCAGAAGTGTACTTAGCCTGCCCTGATTGAGGGGGTCGCCCTAAACTGAACCTCACTTGCTAAGCAGGGAGTAGAAATGCCAAATCCCTGTGAAGGGGAGAATGAGTGAAGACCAATGCTCCTACCTGGTGCAGCAGAGAGATAGTGGTAATAGAGGAATGGTGGATGTGGAAGCAATGGACAGTGATGGCAGAGTGAACAGTGGCAACTGTGAATCCGTTGCAGTGGTGGCCACCAGAGCTCAGTCGTTGCTCGATGCCTCCCCCATTGCCCAGGGTGGGAGGTGAACTCATGTCATCATACCTCTGGATTCTGGGTCCTCGCTGACCTAGGACTGCAACTGTGAGTGGGGTGTAACGGAGAGAGGGGAATGGTGTGTTAAAGGAACTTTTGGGTATCAAACTTTCACTCTGCATGGTGAGACGCTAATGGAAAGGACACTGTGATCTGGAGGGGATGTTTGCCTATGGTCATATGCTTTCAAATCATGGTTGTGTTTTCCCACCTTCTCCCTTTTTATTAAGTTTTCTTTTCTACACACAGACTCAGTGCTTGTGAGAGGGGAAGTATTGCCTCTTAGAGACACCTAGGGTGGTGGTTAATTTTTTCAGATTACTGGGTGAGGGCTTGAGCTGGTTCTGTTTTGTATTGTTAAGAGAAACCCCTAGATATTGAACGTGGCCCTTGTTGCTGCTGATTCCACCTGACAGAAGGGATACATTAATTAAAAATTGAAACATTTTCATTGGAAATGCTGCCACAGTGCCTGATGGGAGTTGGGTGCCTGATGCACCATGGCCAGAGGGTCCCATGATGCATCTCAGGAGCACACAAAGAGAGAAAACCATAGTTCATCACTGTAGAAATAGTTTGGCCAGGAAGCCCAGCCCATACAAGAAAAGACATGAGCCACCCTAATTACAATTCTCATAAGAGACCACAGTGGCATTTCCATTTCAGCCAAAATTTTCTAGTTTTCAATATTTCACCAAAAAAAAAGTCAACATTTTCTGTGTGAAAAACACATTTTCTGACCAGCTCTATGCAACATAGAATTAGGATAAATGCTGGCCTTTCTTATTAAGCAGTGCAGTGGAATGTCATATTGCACTGCATGTATTTTTTGGAAGTGTGCTTGCAACCAAGGACAGCTGTGAAGACAAGAAGAGCATTTGATTCAAGATGTCAAACAATTTGAGGAGCCCTCACAAAGAACAATTATGACATTTTCACTCTGCGAGAAGAATGACGCACGTCATCTACCCTTTTCCTTCTGCTCTTACTGTCGTAGGCATGTTCACTGCATGTGTGCTTAAACAGCTAGCAGATGTCTAGAACAGAAAGTTATAAAGCAAAACTATAGGAGAAGGGAGATGGCTAAAATCCTGGTAAGAGAACGCTAGCACTGGGTCTGATTTCAGAATCGATAATTTTTTAAGTAATGTGAGAAGCTGTTTAGAAGACAGCATTCTTTGCTTTTGCCATAGTATCTGCAAAATTATCCACAGCAGAACTTTCGGGTGAAGAGTCAAGTTAACCCAGGCTGCCTTGACTTGATTACAAAATGAAGTTTTTTCTTACGGTGACAAATTGCTCAGATGTGTTTGTGTTTATCTTGATTGGACAAACACAAAGGTTTCTCTGCTTATGGTCAGTGTCTTTGCTGATTATTGGGAGCCCTGTAGGGCCAAAACATAGGATGGATATGGGTCCAAAAACCCATCTGATTTAAACCCAGTGAGGTGACATTTGTTGAATGAGATTGTCAATACCTCCTTTTAGAGGGTAGAGTGCCTGGTGCTCTCAAAGAAACTGATCAGGTTTTCACTTCATAAACTATAATTTGATCTTTGTAATTTTGTCAACTATGTCAGCTATGCCAAATCTCTCTCTCATTGGGAAAAGTTACTGAGATGAGAAATTTTTGGCAAAGCTCCTCTGGCAATATTTGGAATCCTCATTTCTTTAGTGCTGGTCAATCCAGTGTTAGATATGGCTTTGGAAATGGTTAAACATTTTTAGATATGTTGGTTGATGACTTCTTCCTAACAATGTCTCAGTTGATTTTATTGTATCAATCTTTGCTACCTTTGCTCCCTGTCACATGTCTATGACAATGGCTGGGATTGCTGGCATCGCTTTAGAGTGGCTCATTCCTTTTTATCTTAGAGGATAATCATGGAGTACAGGTGAGTTGACCTAAGGGTACTCTAATGCCAGTGTCACAGAATTCTATTCTGCCTCCTTTCTGTTCAGCTTTTATATGAGGCATCTGAGAGACAGTTGTATGATATCTTCAGTATGCTGATGTTACTCAGCTCTACAGCTCTTTTTCATTTGATCCTGTTGATGCAGCAGAACTAATGACTTAGAATTTGCACGATCATGACATCTAGATGAAGGTAACTGGCTGAGACTCAATCCAGATCTGATAAGATGTTGGTAAACTGGGGTAGGCAGTTATATGAAATGGTAAGTATCATATTGGTACCCCAATTGAGGTAGTGCTTCTAATATTTGTGTCTCAGTTTCACAGTTTCTGGCTTTGATTAACTCCAAGCTACTATTAGATGCCCAGGCAGTAGCTGTAGCTAATAAGGCCTTTTGATCTTCACTGGGTGAGATGAAGATGATGGTTGGTTCTGGATGAGGACCTTGCTATGCTTACCTTTATCCCTTCAAGATTAGAGTTCTTGAATGAGCTCCTACATACAGCTACATCTTAATACCTCTTGGAAAATGAAGCTAGTTCAGAACATGGCAACTCTCCTACTGTACAGTTTCAGGGCACCTCAACCACGTTAAGAACACATAACATCAATGCTCCAGGTGGACTCTAAGGTGTTGGTTTTAGCTTTACAAATCCTAAATGGCTTGAGATCAGGTTACCTGAGAGACTACTTTCTGCCTTGTGCTATATTGTTCCATTTGTGAGAGCTGAGAAATGCAAGCGGTAGTAAGGAGCTAAACAAGAAAGATAACAGAAAGTCATTCTCTGTCAAGGTTCTCCCTTCTAGAATACTATGGCCCAGATTTGTTAACTTTTCAGGCAGGGTTCAAGGCCCATTTTTCCTCCTAAGCATCTGGATGGAGGTTTTCTAAGCTTTTATCTTGATAATTGTAGCACTTTAAAGACTAACAAATTTAATTTTGCAGGCATAAATTTTTGTGGGCTATGGGTTACGAAAGCTTATGCCTGCAAAAATTAAATTTGTTGGTCTTTAAAGTGCTACAGGACTCCCGTTGTTTTTGCTGTATATGGACTAACACGGCTACCCCTCTGGAACTTGATAATTGTGGAGTTAGGTATTCATGGTGTTTTGAGTAGTTTATAATGATGTTTTTATATGAGATTGCAAAGTTATTATTATATGGGCACCTGGAGCATGAGATAAGCATTTATTGAGTGATGGACACTTTATTGTATGAGACATTTACAAAAAGGACCTGCATCCCATTTTCTAAAGTTTGGAGTCTCTTTTACTGAGAGTCAGTGGAACTTGGACACCTCTTTTCAAAATGGGATTTCCATATCACTTAAGTACTTTTGACAGTTTCACCCTAATTCTAAAGACATAAAAATATTATTAATATCTTGTACTGTTTTTACATATTCACATTTAAATCCCTTCTCCAGAAAAGAAGAGAAAGAACATGCTTACAAAAGCAGCTTCAGTTAAGAGTTCATTGCATTCTTGCTGTCTTGACTGTTTTGTTCCAATTTGTACTGCTCCATGCACAGTGGGGATCCAGGTTCATGACTTAGAGTTCCAGGCGGTAATATGGTACTGTACGGTAATACATACAGTATTTTATCTTTTTTATTCTAGCTATGACAATCTGCTGGAGATGTTTAATTTGTGCTGAAGATTTAGAGAAACTTAGGCAGAGCTGATTCACAATTTAGCAAAAAAGAAGTATTTGTTAAGTCTAATCTTAGTAACTCATTAACATTTGAAGAAAATGTATTTTGCAATAATTATTAAAGATGTATTCCAAATAAAAATAGTCGACTCAGACTTTTATTTAGTTCATAAACCTTTACCTGACCCTTGAGAGCAGTGGTTTAGACATCATTTATTCCCTCTTGAGTGCACTCCTTAATGACAGGTGCAGGAAGCCTGACCTTTCTGAAGGGTGGAACCATGCAGTGCTGGGTCTCTGGGCTGCAGCCATCCTGTTTACCGTGTCAATCCAACAGTTTCAACTGGATTTGGTGTCTGAGACAGAATAAGTTTGAAGGCAGACACAAACAGCTTCTTCAAAACAAAACATAATTTATTCACCCAAAGGTACACAGCATGCATTGCAATGGGTAAAAACAATTAAATGCCTATATTCGTATTTCCCCTTACCTACACCTTAATCTTTCTTTGTAAACTTTGGTAAAGTCCATTCCGCCCAGTTACTTCAATATCTAGGTTGGGAGGACAGAGTGTGAGTCTTTGTCAGAGACCCAACTCCAGCTGCTGCTGACAATCCACGCAACTCCCCTTTCTGCCTAGTGCAGCTTCTTAAAGTTTTTAGTATGCCCTAAATTTTAGTATGTCCTACATTTGGCCTCGGAAGAATAAACTTTGCCAGCTTAGTAGGTGCCAGGCTTGGGGGTATTTTCCACTTAATAGTTTCCCCATCATTTCCTCATGGATCCTCAATATGCCTTATATCTTTGCCATTGTCACGGTTCTTGTTGTTTTCCCTCTTATAGCCGCCTTTGATTTAACTCTGTTCATTTGGACAAGGTAACATTACACAGGTAAGCTAATGTGCACATGATACTTATTTAAAAAAACAACACATTTACTCCCTCATCCTCCACACAAACATTTTGGAATGTGATGTTTTCTTTCAAATTTATGAAAACTTAGTTAAGCTATATAGGCCATAAGGTATTAGGCTATATGGAAGATTACCATTATACTGGTTAATGAAACATGCTATAAGATATCATCATCCTGTAAATAGTATTCTGGTTAAAACTGCAGCAATTTGCAGCCTGAACAACTTTAAGCTATGAACTTCATCAGCTGATTGCCAATTATTGCTAAAATGATTCTTTATTGCCAATTATTTCTTAAATTTCTAATTTTCTCAAATTGATGGGCTCTCACAATGAATTTCATAGGAGCCTTAAATGCCACTTGGAACAGCTGTTCTTGCAGAATACTGCTACTGCTTCATGTAAGTACATTTTATTCTATGCTTAAATTTGCGGTTGGACCATTGCCATTACCTTAGAAGAATATGGAAAGCAGGACTTTTCCAAACTGGAAAGTTTCCAGACAACCCTACTTGTTGAGAAAATAGTAGCAAAACAGAGCTTTGGATATAGAATGTCTTCAACTGTTTTCATAATAGAAAACCCATGGGAAAATTTGGCAACAGAAATCTTCATCAATTCTGAATTTATTATATACACACATTTATGTATTCATTTGCTATGGCAGAAATCAGGTCTAACTAATAGTAACTCTCTTTAGCCACAAAAATCTGTTTAAAAAAAAACCACACATACAAAACTCACAAGAGAAAAACACTGTAGGCCAAGTTTTGTTGTCCTTACTTAAGCTGAGTAGTACTTTACTCCATAAGTGGTTCCATTAAAATGAATTGAACTATTCATGGAGGATAGTATTAGTCAGTGTAAGGATGGCAGTGTGTCCTTACTGGAGCAGACGGAATTCCCTCTGCCACTGGGAAATGCCAAATCTCAAGTGCAATGAATATTGTCATAAAAGAAAATGGCCTGATTTCTCAGTAATGCTGTAGCCACTTCCCACTGCTCTGGCAGTATAAAAGGACCTTAAAATGGGCATAAGTGTAATTTGCATCTATATTAAGTCCCCTTAACTCTTTCAGAGGGGTCTAATGGGATGTTAACATAAATGAGAATCAACCCCAATAAGTGTGAAATTGTGTAGAGGGAAATTATGATGTTATTATAGAAACTGTGGAAAGCAAACCAGATCCAAGGCATTATGCGAAATTATCTGAATAGTCAGGTTATCTTTAAGCATTTCGAGATTAATTTTAATGCAACCTCTTCCACACATTTAGCCTCACCAGATTCTTTAAAAAATATAACCTCTTTCTGTTATTCTTAGTTCCTAATGATAATTAATGGACACCTTTTTATAAAGAATTAACATTCACTACTGTTTAAGGTTTATTTATATAATAAATATATTAAGTGTTTGGCACTTTAAAGGAGCAAGATATTATTCATTTTTAATAACGAAGAAACATCTCTGCAGTTTTGAGGTTTTGCTCATTAAAACACAGTTTAATGTACTGCTCTTGGGCCTCAGGGGTTAGTGTGGGAGCAGATACCTCTGAGTGCCTCTAATAGTACCATAAGATGACAACTAAAAGAAAAAGGAGTTTGCAATATTGGCATCAAATATAGAAATTATTTTGTTTTCAAGTGACTAACAAAAGTGTTACAGAATGCAGCCTTTTAGAAGATTTATTTGTAAGTAATTTTGTATTTTAGTCATTAAGATATAAAGAATTAAAGTCACTGATATTTGAAATTTCTACTACCAGAAATACATTTGAAAAGAAATGATCATTAGAGCAATAGATCTCAGTGTCATCAGCATAACAATGAAATTGGAGGGCATAACTAACCATAATCTTGCTGAAGGCTGACATGTAAAAAGGAAATAAAAAAGGACCTAATGTAGTTCCCTGGGAAATTCCAGATGTCACAGAAGAGAAAAAAATAGATAGGAAATAGATTGATTTTATTCCTGTTAGTAGGATCCGAATGAAAAAGATAAATGTGGGTAGTATTTTTCTCATAACATGGATGCTCGTTAATAGGTAATTGATCTTTTTATAAAATTAGGCTTTCACTTCTAGTTATTTTTATTTTATATTGTTAATTTTACCTAATTTTACTAGTCTACTGATAATCATAGCCAGCACTATTGCACCACGCTAGATAATACTAATGCAATTTTCCTTTTTTTAATTTCTGAAATAAAATGTACACTTCAGAGTTGTCAGCCACCGGGAGATTTTTTGCATTATGCATTATGTAATCCCTTAAATGTAAATGTCTTCCCAGTCAGCCAGGGAAGAACCTGAGGGTGTCTGACATTGCACTGTGCATCCCCAGATGTCATTTCTATGAGCCTGATTGCCATATTGCTCTACTCTTGGAAAGGAGACAGGTGTGGCTAGGTTTAGATGTTATGGTGACTCAGGCTATGTCTACACTGACGGCGGCAAATTCGCCACCATCAGATCGATTTTTCTGGTTTGATTGAGCAGCAGTGAAGACATGCTCAAGCGATCTGGAAGTCGATTTAATAAAACCATCTCCCCAAAAAGCATAGCACTGCATTGATGGGTATGCATTTCCTGTCGGCGCAGCACAATGGAGACGGCACGCTAAACAGACGTTATGAAATTGACAGGAGTTGCATAACTCCCATTGACTACTGCCGAATTTCTCCGGCAGTGTAGACCAGGGTTTAGCCATTATGTACCTGCTTCAGAAGTAAGTAGCAATCTTCAGTAAGTAGCAATCTTCCTTTGCAATTCAGAAAGGCAGTCTGCAGTAAGGGAAGAACTCCTGAATTCTTATCCTGTCTCTGACATTGACTTCCTGAGCAAAACTGGGTCATGGCTTTGGGTAAGTCACCTAACCTTTGTACTTTCAATTTTGGATCTGTGGAAGAATGGTTACATATGTCAGTCACAGTATTAAAGCAGAATTGTAGGTATTCCAAGCCTACTGACAGGTCTTATATGAAATTGCTTATTACTCTCGTATCTTCCATCTGGTGGTAAGGGACAGACTGAGGTCTCACTTCTACCTTTCCCAGAGCTTGTGGAACTTCAGAGAAAATGCTGCTTGACCCACTTTTGTTCAGGTGATTTGTGGCTTTAAAGGAGATGTACCTCAACACTTTCTTTTCTCAGCTGAGCTGGACCATTTTCTTTGAAATTGCAATGGTACTACGGAGGCCTCAGGCAGCCTGGTAGTTTTTCTTTGTGAGTCTTTTGACCACTGTACACTTATCTTATTATCTGTGGTTCATGGTGTGTGCAGGTTTGTGTGTGTGTGTGTGTGTATGTGTGTGTGTGTGTGTGTGTGTGTGTGTGTGTGTGTACATGTGTACTGCATATGTTGGTGATATCCATGTGATAAGTGAGAGAGCTATGCAATAAATCACCCTCCTCTGACTGTCTTGTTAGCCTTCTTCCCACTAACGTGTCTCCACCAGGATTACTTCCAGTATTCCACCCATAAAATTCTGCTCCTGTGAATTCAAGGAGAGCTTTGTCATTAGGGCCAGCATTTCACTATATCTCTGAATAGCTTCAAACAGCCACCGTTTTCAAAGAAAAAATCAGCCTGTCTGAAAAACGTTTCCTTCTTTTCCAAATGTGAAATTTCTCCTAAGATAAATTACATTTGTGCAGGATTTGCAATATTCAGTATTTGAACCAGTGACAGATTGAAGGTATGATATATTATGACCTTTCAGGGCTAAAAGACAGAGGTTTATTCCATTGAAAAAAGAGGCTTCCCAGCTTCCAAGGATAAGAAGCAGAAGCTTCTACCCCTGGAATAGTCTGAAATATATGACATCAAAGTTTTATCATATTTATATATAGATATAGATATATAGATACATGGAGATATATATTGATAAACTATTTTTGGATACATTTGAGAGGTTTTAAAATAAAAACATGACAACTGACATACTGGGTCAGACCAAAGGTCCATCTAGCCCAGTATCCTGTCTTCCAACATTGGCCAGTACCAGAACTTTAGGGGAAGTATACAGAATAGTGCAATTTTGGAGTGAACCATCACTGACTTCCTCTGACATCTGGCAGTCAGAAGTTAGGGTTGCCTAAACTATTAGCTATGGGTTTTTTTTCCACTTCAGAGTTCTGAACAGTTGTGCTTATAGTACTAAGACACCTGGCTTTACAGGAAAAGAAGGTACAAGAAGCCGCCCCCAAAATAGGTTTTAGAAAATATAGTAAGATACAGTTCCCTTCCTGGAAGAGCATTCAGTCTAAATTATATAAACCATTACATTAAGTATAAAAAACAAAACAACTCAAAGACCATCTATTTTTAGAGCAAAGCTATTTTTAGAAGTATATACAGAGTACAGGATAGTGGTCCATAAAAATTATGTTGCTGCTTTATTGGGTGACCTGAATAGCTAACAAGGGATTAGCTATTCTTGAGTAATGTGTCTTCTCTGATTCATGTTGAAAATAAATTTTATTACACCATAAAATGCTCAGAGAATTCTCTCTCTATGGAAAGACACAGTATGTTTCATTAGGGTGAATTTCACTCCTTTGTAGAGCACGAGCACAAAGTCTACCTGGCACTTATGTCCTACTTTATAGCCTTAGTCTGGCCAGTGTTTCTTGCAGGCAGATCTCTTGAAGTCAGTGGTGCTCTGCAGGTCATTGAGGTCTACCTGTCAGCTTACAAGATTGAGGTCTTAGTCTTCAAGATAAGATGTAAGTGATTCACGGTGTGCATAGGTTTTGTGTCAGTGTTCTACCCAGGGGTGAATTTCACCCATAAAGAATATATTAGTGTCAAAATTTCTTTTCAGAAAGATGCTCCCCCTCTGAATATTTTTTTTTTAAACATCTCATCGCTAAACTTTTTCTAAGCAGGGAAAGTTCCATTTTCATCCAGTCTCATGTGACTTTTTTTCTTTTCTTGTAAATAACTTGCAAAATAGACAGCATGGAGATAATATGGAAGCTATGCCCTAAACAGATGGAGCACATTTAATAGGGAAACTTGGGATAGCTAATCAAGCTACATATCACTTTAATAAATTCCTTTATGCAACTTTTTGCATGCATGTTTGTCTGCAACAGCACACTCCAGAATATATTAATTTTAAGTTGTCATGCCACTGAATTCCCTAATGAATCTTCAGGCATATATTTTTTAATTTTGTTTCTAGGAATCTCTTGAAAGGACTTGTCTATTCTTTCCCGTTTACATGTCAGGGGAATAAATTCAGTTAGAAAAAAAACTTCAAAAAATTTTGTTGAAAAGAATGCTAACTCCTATAGGACACATGAAAAAAAGGCATACCAACACTGATGGATAAAGTAATATGAATTAAAATTTGATACCATTTTAGTCGCAATATTATAGCAATCCTAATTTTAACTGCAATGGGAATCCATTTTCCATGAGTTTGAATTATGAACAACAAAAGAATAAATTTAACATATTTCTGCTTGTTATCTAATAAGTGATTTTGAATTAAATTAATTCCTAAACACTTTGTAACATCTTGATGTAATGTTCTGATGTTCAGTTAGATTACTGCTGTGTGGGTGTGTACAGTTTCGTTATGAACAGTTTGGTCTGGACGTGGCTACCTTGCTGTTGACTACTGAACCAGCCAGCATTATTGTTGCTGCAGAGCAAACAAAAAGCAACACACAGCATGCAATACTATGCAATTTATCACAAAACACAGTACAAAGGCACAGATCATACCTCTTCCATCTACCTGTATGGCATCATGCCCTGAGTCTCTTCCATCAATTTTACTATGAGATTTGATAATCTTCCCAAGAAAGAGGTGCAGGAGAGCAGTCCCTGAACTTTCAGGCCATAAGAACTGGAATTCCGCCTGGCTCTTACATTAACAGTACAAGAATGCAGGGGGTGGAAGACTCCTTATGTTCTCTGCAAACTCACATGAGGGACAGGCAGACTTGGCCCTTTGTTCATGTTTAACAGTGTTTTGTGCATACTGGAAGAGGCATATGTGTTTTGGCCGAGTTAGAGCTGAGTGAAAAGTGAAGGCACAATTCTGTCACATTCATTCATGAGTATTACCTTATTTTGCAGTTACACCATAGAAATTAATAGAACTATTTATGAAGTTAAAAAACCACTTAGTATGAGCCAGGATGGAAGAATCTGGCTCTGAATGTGAATTTAAGGATTTCAGGCCTAGTGTTTATAAGGTTTTGTATATCTAGAAATACTAGTACAGAGACTGTAGAAATATGAACGTGAAGGCACCTGAATATCAGTGCTGTGGGGCCTTGGCTGAAGTCTAGATTCTCCCCTTGTACAGGAGATTTTTAATAAGACACTTTAGCAAAGGGCTTAGCAAGGCTTTTTGAAATTTAGTAAAACTTTTTAATGCCCCCCTCCCCTCAATAGTATAGATTTTGGCATATTATTCTGCTAAAACGGGAAACGAAATAATAATAAAATGAAATTATTGTACTCCACAGAGGTGGATGGAAGGATAAGTAGTGTACATGTGTGTGGAATGAACGCCTCAGGGGCAGTATAAAGAGGCTATTGTAAGAGAAGCAAAGAAGGCAAAAAACATATTTCACATATTGAGGACATGAGTGAGCCTTTTCCTGGCTCTACCATTTAAGGATCTGAATCTTTAAAATATAAAACGAGAGAGAGGATCCTTTATCTGATCTGGTTAGCTTGCATTATGAGAAGCCCAGAGATCCTAGTGATGTATAGTAACCACAGACATGCTTAGCATACTGAGAGCAGGGAACTGGAGATATATAAAGTGAATAAATGTGGATTGATTTACATTCACCAAATTCATGTCCGTAATGCCACTTAAATTTACTCAGAAAATAGCTAGACAAATCTTATTTTCTTTAGTTTCACAAATCAGAGACAAAGCTTGGAATATGTATTTATAACTTTTTTGTTTGTTTGTTTAGTGCTCTCTTTTCTCTGAATTAATTGGATTAACATTACAAACCACCATGAGCAGTTCTTTGCATGTTAAAGACCGGTGAAAATATTTTCAGCCTTTTGAATGCAGTTCAGTTTGGAATCTCAGTTGGATGACATGAAATACATATCAAAGTGTATGAGGATAGCTGTACTTTATCTCTTTCCAGCTATGATTTCTACTATGTATGATATTCTTAATCTGCCTTCTGCAGAAAGCACAAAAGAATAATTGAGCATAAATATATCTTTAGTAAATGGAGTTGAAAAATTCAATCATGTGTTTTTATTTCCTAGTGAATACTTGTTCCCAGACTAACTCATTGTAGAAAAGATTAATTACAGTTTTTGTGAATCTGTGACTGCTATTTATCATTAAATACAAATGGATAGTTACTCTGAAGATTGAGTTTTCCAGATTGAAAAAGATTTAAATCAGATTTTTTTAATACATAATCACTGTTTTAATTTTTTTTTTTTTTTTTTTTGCTGTCTTTCATTTGGATCTTCCCTGTTGTTTGCTTTCCTAATAGGGTTGTTGCAATGAAAAGCAGTTGGATACCCGTATAGGTAGCCAAGTAAGAATAAGTGTTGCTTCAGTAGTCCACACGTAGAACCTGATTGTGCTATCATTGAAGTCACTGAGTTCCCTTCAAAGAAAAAATAACAAAAAAAAAAATGTATTTGGAACTTTATAGTATGTTTCTTTAATATAAGTTTGTCTCACTCAAATGTGCATGTTTATGCTCTCAGTTTATAATACTAGTCACAACGAAGCCTTCTTGGAATTGTCTTTGATGAAGTAAGATCTGAATGATGTACTTGGAGTTTTACAAGAGGAGCTGCATTTGTTAGTAGGTTTGTCCGAGTTCTCCCTGTAGCAGCTGGTGGGTGGACTATCATTGGTGAAAGTGCGGTATTTGTGTACAGTTGGCATAGTTCATTATCAGTGATGAGCAGCTACTTTAGAGAGCTCAAAGTCAGTGGGCCTATTGCACCTTTCTGTCCGTGTAGGAAGCAATTGGTAGATGACGTGACTTGTCTATATAACGGGGTCTTTGCACACCTTTCAAGAAAGGAAATATTTTGCAGGAACAATGCCCTTGTAGAATTCTTGGCATGATTTATTAAAGAATATTAATGTGACCTTGTGAGTGTGAGGAGATGGAGAAATTCCATACAAGTGAAAAGTTAAAATAATGAGGATTTAATAAATAGACACACTACTATTTCACATTACCTTTACTAACATTCATTACAAGAAATCTAATATGTAAATAGTAAATACCTAATATGTAAATCTAATATGTAAATAGTGTAACATTTATTATTATTAATCACATTTATTAAGGTAGTGTGTATGGATTAACAAAGAAAAGGGCCCCATAGTACTTGGAACCGTAAAAACACAGAGTAGCATACAGTCCCTGTCCCAAAGAGCTTACAATCTAAATAGACAGGAGAGAGGAAAGAGCCATGATACACAAGGAGAGAGAACAATGTGATGGTGTCAAAGGTCACACTAGTTCCACAAGTTTTATTTGGGTAGTGGGATTCAACTGGGAAAGGATAAACTAAACGGAAAGGCAAGGAGTGGGGATATTGGAGGGAGGGAGTGGAGAAACAGGGCTGGTGAGGAAGAAGGAGGGAAGGAAAGACAGGTGTAAAGTGAGGCCAACGTGAGGAGACTGTGAGGAAGGAGGTTGGAGTGAAGAGCCAATCAGCACAGAAGACAGAATGTCTTGTCAAAACTGTAGAAAATTCTCTGACATTATCAGTGTCCCTCAGTCCCTGCTAAAGTTGCTCCTGTAACTGCTGATATGGCCAGTGTCACAGTTAATAAACCTTTGTTTTTTGCAAGGTGGGATACCTCTATGGATTTATCCAGAAATGCCCATTCCAGATAAGTGGGGCAGGGGGAGGGGAATACTGGTGCTATGGTACTGAAAGGGAGGAATTATTTATCCCCACTGCCACATTGTGATATGTTCCAGGAGTACCGAGGGTGTGAGGCCACCACTGCCGGCCCTTAGCCTGAAGGAATCTTGTTTGTGCTTGCTGTGGAGCTGCTCCCTAAAACTAACCACCTCTAGCAACACAAACACTGCCTTCCAGGTCTCCACAGACCTCATTCTATCTGCATGGGTAGTGACAGGCACACACCAACTCCCAAATATTCAGAGCATTTCTTGCAGTATTGAGCCCCTTATCGACTACAGAATTTACAGAATTTTGTAAGAAATTCTGTAAATTCCACTTACGGAATTACCAGGACTGCCTTTCCCACAAGAACAGTACACGTTAGCTTGTAAGATTTAACTAGAAACCAGCATTTTGCTTAACACCTCAGCACTTAGATATCTGCAATGAAAACAAGAATAAGTTTATCATCAAACATTAGAAATTCAGGTGATGGTGAGTAAGGATATGGGAAATAAATGGTTATATATAAAACAAAATGATAATACACTTTCTAAAGACTAAACTTAACTAACTGGTTAAGCTCCTGTTGAAAGAAGTTTATCTCACCTAAAGTCTTCTTCAGCATTTTCAGCCAAGGTTAGCCGAGACCTTGTGAACTCCAAAAACTGGAAGGAGTAAGTGTGGACTTTTCCCCCCTTTATTCTTCTAGAACTAAAGGAAATGCATTTCTCTCTTCACTATAATGCTAGCTTTGCTGTGCTAGCAGTAGAAAATGCCTATAAGCTCTGGTGCTATACCTGGGGAACTGGAAAGTGGCTAGGTTGCTACCACTGCAAAGAAAACCAAAGTGGTGGTGGACTGGGGAATACTTAAAGGAAAAGAAGCTACTTGTATGGAATAGTGCCTAGTGTGTCTGAACTCAACTAGGATTCATTCACTGAAATTCTGTGGACCTGCGCTGTTTCTCAAGGCTTTAATTCTGCAATTGAATCAAAGTTAACAGAACCATAGTGCTACTCTTGAGCCCCATTTCAATCTGCAGAAGCACAGCAGACCAATCATAACTGTAGGACTGAGACTCAGGATTGTAATTAGAGTTGACTGAAAAATTTCCTCAAAAGCTTTTTCAGGAAACAAACCCACCAAAATCTACATTTTGCATTCATTTCCCCCCATGTTTTTCACCCATCTGAACTTTCAATAATACCCACTCAGATAGGTTTGAGGTTTTGTGTCAACATTTATCCAACCTCATTAGTGATCTTAACCCCACACAAGAGGTTGTGTCAGGGGTCCACAAAGACACCAAAGTGAAGGCTTAGAGGTCTTTTTTGGCCACTGTTCTAAATATGAAGGTAGAAGTAACCATTGGCTGGATGCTGTTTAACATGGGAAAATTCAGTTATAACACAATTACTGGCAAGAGCACCACTGAAATTTGTTTAAGTATTACAGTTTTCTATAGTCATGGTCCACTTACTTTAGTGATATCACAATGTTTTGGGCTATTACCATAAAATACTGTACACGTGTGTTTTAACAAGAGCAGGGATGCCTCAATCAGAATTCAGAAATGTTTGTCTTTTTCTTATTTCTTGTTTTTATTGTATCTTATGGCAGTAGTGATGAAGGCTGGTTAGAAAATATTTGGTCCAATCTTAATAGGCCCACCGGATAAGTGGTTTTTTTTTTTAATTTTGTTTTTGTTTTTCTAGGGGGAAAAGGGGGAAATAAATGATATGTTAAATAACATGCCAACCTATAAAATTTTATTTTGTCAGTCAAAAAAAACCTGCCTATTTTGCTTCAGACTTCTCTGTACAATCTACATTTGATTAGTAGCAAGAGAATATTAAAATATCCTTGTAAACAAGAGTTCTATTTGCCAACCCGCTATACTGATTTTACACGACTTCTTGCTCTTTCATTCAATGCAATGGTTGCCATAACAACTGCCATATCACACACTGGTTTTTTTAGTTATCTTTAGGATACAAAACACCTTCTTAAAGAAAAAAATTGAACACTCTGCCATGTGAGCTTTGGACCTTTTTGGACTATTGTGGAAAAAAAATTTTTAAACCAAACATTTTCCCCCTAATTAAATGTTTATTACAATAGTTATCATAGTATTTTCTTTAAAGGAAAACTGTAGAGCATCTATCTCCAAATGAATATTCTGTGGATATTTAAAAAAAATTATAAAATTTATTATATATATAATAAATGTTTTAAATAAATATGCCCCATAAAATCTACATTTGGACATAACATTCTCTACAAATAGTATGAATTTGATATTATACATACAAAAAGATGCTAAAAGAACATCAAGGCTGCAAAATCAAACACTAAGAAGTTTGAAATGCCAAATTTAATGTTCCACAGGCAAAACTTCACTTTAATGACGCCTCCCAAAAACAGACACAAACACAGACCTACTTTCCTGCTCCCCAAAGCAGTAACAGCTGCATACCCCACAGAACAGAACCAGGTGTGTTCTGGTGGCTTTCTACCTGGCTCACAAGACTACTGCTATCCCTCCTACTACTTCTACCCCAAAAGCTGACTGCAGACTTGAGAAGATGTCTCTGAAATAGTTACATTTGGGTCCGGTTTTTAAATTTTCTTTATAATCATAATGGCTAGAAACTTAATTTTTTCAACAGGAGAGCTTAGATTCTGTTGTTATCACATGACTCTGTGGGCTGAGGCCAGTGGTATGTTCTTGTTATGCCTATTCTATAATCCATTCCTGCTGAACCTCAAAGCATTTTACCTGGACTACTCAAAAAGTCCAATTGTGTGCAAGCAACATCCCATTCAAACAAATGGGCATAAGTGAAGGCAAATAAGACAAAATACTGTGTATGTGCATCTTTTGCATTACGCAGACAGCGTGCTGAAAATTGCTCCATACATGAAGCTCACTTTAAAGTCAGTGAGAGTTTGAGTACAGAACAACCTGAGGATCAGGCTGTACAAACAACAGGATTTGGCACCATTGATTTAGCAGAGCAACCTGAACTATTAGGAGGGAAAGTGTCATGATGTCTACATTCCCTTTTGTCTTAAAGTATCCTTTTGAATAGGCTGTTTGGTATAAATAAGAGAGACAAGTTTAGTATTAATAAACCAGATGGGTATAGAACTGTTTTCAACACTGAACATCTCCAAATAAAGATTGTGTGAAACTACTCACTTCTGTTTTAATTGAATTCTCCTGGTATTTAGCCTTTCAGTATGAGTGTCTTCCTTCTGTTGTCATTCTACTTTTATCTACAAATCAGTTGAACAATGTGAAATTCTGATGAACCAAAAATTGTGTATTATAAGTATGCAGCCCCTGCCCTGAGGTGTGGTGCAAGACTCCTCTTGGGTGCTTGCTACTAGGAGTGGCTTTTCCCTTCTTTTTACCTGTGTTGGGGCCTGGGTTCTTTTTTGTGATGCCTCACCGTGCTTGAAACACAAGAGTGCTGTCCCTTAAGAAAATGAATAATGCTGGCAAGAAGTATAAAACCCATTATATAAGAAACAGTAAAGTACATCAACACAAATCCCAGCAAAGAAATGATGCAACCAAAGTAACAAAGGGGCACTATATTAGAAACAGGGTAATAGCATCTGGGGAAGGAAAGGGTTAGGATTAACTAATAAATACTAACACATCAACAAATTTCTCACCTCTGAACACTCACAACTCTTCCCAACCCTCTGCTACCTTGCTGGCACCTTCTCAAGCAGATGGCATGGTGAGGAGAAGTTCAGAGATGAGTGCTGCAGCACTGAATGTTGGCTGGCTGAAACAAAAAAAGGGAGATCCTCCTAAAGTGTCTTCACCCCTGGGAGTGGCAGGGTCCTCTCCAGGCTCCTTGTCTGGAGTCATGAGGAGGTTTCAGTTGGCTCTCAGTAGCTGGCACCTGGTTGGACTTCTGCAGGGCTGGAACTGCCTGACCCAGGCACTAGCTCCCAGAACAGTTGAAAGACTCCCTTTGTGGGGAAAGGAATTAATCAGAGGCTCCCTGAGCTGTTCTGCTTCTCTCAGCTACCAAGTCCAAAAATGAAACTCAAACTGGTCCCTAGTAGTTTTTCTCAGTTAAGCTGTTCCCTTTCACTGAGGGGCTGAGCAGCTCTGGCCCATAACTGCTTGTCCCCATGCAGAAGATTCCCTATTCTCCTCAACAGGAGTTTCTAATCCATGACTGCTCAGAGCTCCAGTATGAAACTGGAGAAAGCCTGTTGAAAGCCTCTGGGTTAAATTTAGAGGCAAGAGCGACAAGGATGAAGTCGTGGTTGGTGTCTGTTATAGATCACGAGACCAGGAGGATCAGGTAGGCGAGGCTTTCTTCAAAAAAAACTAATGACCAGTTTCCCTGGTTCTCACGGGGGACTTCAATCACTCTGACATCTGCTGGGAGAGCAATACAGCAGAGCACAGACAATCCAGAAAGTTTTTGGAGAGTTGTGGACAACTTCCTGATGCAACTGCTGGAAGGAACCAATTAGGGACTGTACTCCTCTTGAACTGCTGCTCACAAACAGGAAAGAAAGGCCTTGGGATGGAAGGACTAGTGACTCTGAACTCTGATCAAAGATTTGGCATGAGGCCATTGGACTTCTGTTTGTTGAATTCTCTGTTCCACTGGAAGGGGTGGGACTAGATGTGACCAGGTTGGAGTGCTGAGAGGCAGCTGTCAATAGGGCTGCAGGTAAAGAGAGCCTGCAGGTAAGGAGAGCCAGGAGTGGCTGCCTCCAGGGTGGTGAGTCTTTGACACTAGTTTCTTACACCACACCTATCATCTGACCAGGTTATCTGATACCTTTCCTCATAGTGATCTCCAGCACTCTGCTGAGAAACACTAGGGACTGGATTTGCCCTTAGATTTCTGCAGTATTAACATTAGTCATTTTTAAAGTTTGGATTTCATTCCTTTTGTTGAAGATCTGGGACTGTTAGCTGTTAAGATATATTGGAAAATAGATCTACATGGTTTCTGGGACAGAGTGTGGTCATAAGGAAAGTACTATTGGTAAAATATTGTACTCAAAGTCATTGTTTCTCATTTTTGAGCTACTTCCATAAACATGTTAGAAATATTTTTAATATTAATCAGCAAACATGTGCCAAAGTTCAACATACAAGTTTTTTTTATTTGCACTCTCTGACACTCTGTAAAGATTTTCCTAGGTACTTGTTCACAGTGTGTTTGGAGTTTTGAAATGGGATTGTTCACATATCTTAAATAGATTTTTAAGGCCAGAAGGGTCCATTATGATAATCTAATCTGATTTCCTATATAACACAGGCCAGAAAACCTTACCCAGTGATCCTATTTCTTGTGCTTGAGTTAGTGAGTATCTTTTAGAAAGATATCCAGTCTTGATTTAGACACTTCAGATGATTGAGAATCTGCCACATCCATGATAAATTATTCCAATGGCTAATCACAATAATGTTTTTAAATGTGCACCTTATTCTGTAGCCTGAATTTTAATCCAGCTTCAGGTCCAGATCCAGAAGCTACTTAACACGTGGAAGCAGAAGCAAATTTAAGGGGATTTTTTGTGTCAAGGGCTACTTGTGTATCCCAGACTAAGAAAGGAAAACTAGTTCCAACCTTAATTATGGAAGGACCAGGACCCTTCCATAATGTACAAAACTGGGAGAGGAGGAATAATTAGATGAAGAAAAGACTGAGGGGTTATAATATGGTGGAACATAGTCTAAAAGCCTAAGGTACTGCAAAAAGATCTGCCTTGAGAAATCCAGTCCTCCTCCCATCCCCCCTCCATTTACAAGTTAAAGGAAAAGAAGCAGAATTTTCCCAAGAAAGGTTGGAGCCATAAACATTCGCAGAGCTCCCTCCTTCTCCTCTTTCAGGTCCTTCCTTAAAAATCTTTTGATGTAATGCTTAGAAAATGGAGAACTGTTAGGCTGCTGATGTTTTGAGATCACTGCCTATCATGCTAATCAATTATCATTGTATCCTTGTGCTCCCTGTGGGTTGTCTCTTGTTTTCTACTCAGGTTGTAGTTTCTGTTGTAAAGAGCTTACTGTTCTGTGTTTGTACAGTGCCTAGCACAATTGGGTCCTGCTGTATGACTGAAACTCCTAGGCTCTACTGCAATACAAATTAATAATAGTGATGGATGAGGTTGTATAGTATTTAATTTAGTTTTCTGATGGGCTGAGGCTACCCCTTGTTCTCAGGTGAGGCAAAGAAACCATACTGATTTGATATCTGATGTAGAGATGCTGAAATAACTAAGCTCTTTGAATCCAAATAAAATTAATAATGATAAATAACTAAATGGATACCTTTACCAATGTCACGATCAGATTCTGGCAAACAGTGGCTTAGTACATTTTATGTTCTTTCAAGGACTGGCAGTGGCGTGGACACCCTAAGCTAATACATCTGTTCCCTCAGACCTCAGAGTATCAAATTGGGAAACAAGAAACATAGAATTGGTGACCATCTGTGAAATAATTGGTTTAAGTAACTTCACTACCATCATGTAGGAACTCTGTGTCTGAGGCAGAGATAGAATCCAGTTCTCCAGGGCAGCATTTAAGTGCCTTAACCATGAGACTGTCCTTTTCCTTCCTGCAATCCCATGCTGCATTCACCAGACACCTTGCAACATCTGCAACAAATGAGGTACGGGTCTCCTCTAATATACAACAGGGTGGATTAATTTAAATAGGTAATTTAAATCACTGAACAGTAAACCTTGATTACGATCCTGTTTTGTATTTATTTGTTTTTTAAAAGAAAGGTGAATTGATTGGTTCTACCATTAAAACATGTTGATTTGCAACTAAACATAACCTTTACACTAAATGTGTTGCTTTTTTGTTAACCAAGAGAAAATGTTGTATTTATACACATTTATTTAAGCTAAAGTATATATCAACATACATTTATTCAGATCCTTATTTTTCACATTCTTTATTATGTAAGAAAATATTGAATTATGCATTTCTTATTTAATAGATTATATTTTATTTATGATTTGTGTCAAGTTGCATTTGGATGGAAATTAGAATTCAAATAAAATGCACAAAATAGCATTTGAAATTTATTATTAATTAAATGAAGCTACTTAAATATGCTGGATTTATTAAAGAAAGAAAGCATTAACTGTAGTTAGTGAATTGATGGATTGTTTCTGGTTATCATGGGCCAGATTTTCAAAAGTATTTATTTGCTTAATGATGCAGATATTTTCCTAGTGAGATTTTCAAAAGTTCCTTTGCAGATTAGGTGCCTAACTCCCATTGGAATTAATGGAAGTTGAAATCACTGGGAGTTAGACACCTAAACTGTATAGGTGCTTTTGAAAGTTCCACTAGATATCTATCTGCATAGTTGCTTGCCTAAATATCCTAAAAAATCTGTCCCCATGTCCTTCAGGTATTTAGAATGAGTAAATTTTATTCTCTTCTCCCTGACTTTTATTGACAGATTATCCCAGCTTTCTCAACTCCCAGTCAGTTTCTCAACTTTGAATTAACTAGTCCAAATGAAGAAAATATTATCTGTGCACCTATTAGCAAAACTAAAGCCAAAAGTAATTAAGGGAAAAGCTTTTCAGTGCAACAAAAAATGAAAGCACTTACATTTGGAAAAATGTAAATACCAGCATTGGCTCCATTGTAAAGACTGAAAATAAAATACTTAATGCAGTACATAATATTGTGACATATTTATAAAGCTTGAGTTGACCTCAAAAGTTAGATGTTTCCCCCTGATTCTGTATATAACTTGAAAAAACCAACACCCTTTAACTTATTAAACTTTGTGAAGGCCTTTATTCACCTTATTTTTATTCATTTGAATAGATTATGGTGAATGTAGGCCTTAACACAGGTTGCCATAGTTTCTAAATGAAAATCCATTTAGCTTGCAAAAATGTATTTAATTTAAATAAAAAAATCCAATGTATTTATTTTTAAAATAATTGCTTCTTATCCTTTCTGCTGTAAACCTCTGATTCATTCTCAGAGCAGGTCAGTTTTATACACTGAATGAGGCAGGGGTTCTATGGAAAAAATTGTATGCGACCATAAAGAGTGTATCACAATGCCTATGCACAAGGGAGTTGAAGCAAAGGCAAGCTTAATTCTGACATTTTGAGTGTTTGATTTTGCAACATTAATAACACTCCTTTTAATGTTGTTCTTTTGTGTATAATTCCTAGGTTTTTAAAAAGAACATTGAAAAATCAAATTCCATCATGTGGTATCAACATACATCTATATGAATATTCAGTAGAGCTGGACCCTTTAGATACACTGTACAGACCTCTGCCATTTGTGCTAAGGGTAGCAGTTGTAGGTTGTCATACTCCATGTGGGCCAGCACTAAAGATTGATGAGTCTCACATTTTGCCAGTGGGTTTCACAAGTATTTGCTGACAGCAGAGGAATGGTGAGATTTGGGGATCTTGGGTTCCATTCCAGACTCTGGAAGGGAGTGTATGATAATGGAGACGTTCTTTTGCCCATTCCCTTCAAGCTTGTACTCTTCTGCCCCACCTCCTCCAAGCAGTCCTGTTCCCAGTCTTATCTCTTCCTTACACCTAGCTCCTTGTTCCAGTTTCAGTCTCCTCACCTATCCAGTCCCAGTTCTCATTCCTCAAGCTTCTGATCCCAGTCCAGAAAGTCCTAGTCTCAACTCCAGGCTTGCTGTCTGAGTTCCCATCTTCCCCTCGCCACACCCAGCTCCAACCTCTGCGCAGCGACTCCCAGTTCCCCCTCCCAGGTTTTTGTCCACTCTATGTGCCGCTTCCCCTCCATTTTCCAATGAGTCCCAGTCCTAGATTCCCTCCCTGGGCTCCTCATCCAATTTCAGTCTCTCACTCACCATCTTCCTGGCTTCTTGCCTGACCAGTTCTAGCTTCCCCTTCTCATGCCCCCCACCATCCTATGTCTCAGTCCCAGTCTTTTGCCTAACCAGTTTCAGTCCCAGTCCCAGTTTCTGTCCCCCAACTCTTTCCAGTCCCAATCTAACCAGATTCCTTGTCCCAATCTGTTCTTTTCCCTCCCACTCAACTAGTTTTTGTCCCCTCTGCATTCAAGATGGATGGCTTCCCTCTCCACACTGCCTGGGCACCAGCAGGGTGAAGTGGAGTGGGGCATTGAGAGCATAGAAGAGACAGGGTCCTGGCTTTCAGTGCCCGTGCTAAGCCCAGAGAAGGCCATTAGAGAGAATTTCTTGTAGCCTTGGTCTGGACCATGTTCATTCATTCTGTGAGGATGGCACATGTGAAATCTGGTCAGGACTAGAAGCTATGAGAGGTTGGGGTGCACTCAGTGAAGATGGAATCCTGGGAGATTTTACCTCTTAAAATCGAAGAAAGTGCAAACTGATTTTTTTTTAATTTAATTTATTTTTGTTTCAAAGGCTTATTACTTTGCTGAATATGGAGAGGAGGGAAATCAGCCTGAGGCAGATATGCATCATGTAAAATTTCAGTCCAAACACTTAGTTTGGAAAAGTTATAAGCAACTGAAAACATGATCTTATAATGGGAAATGTTGGACAACTTTAAGAATATCAGTCTGCTATAATAACAATATAAGCAGTTCTTAGCTCAGATTGTGGTCTGTGTTAAATGGAGAAATGAATAACAATCCAGTTTGGCGCTTAGCAGTGGAAACAAAGACCATCCTGGAGATAAAAGCAGTATAAATATATGTCTGTAAGTGGGCCTATTTGCAGATTAGATGGTGATTTAAGAACAGATAACTCTTTCGACATGCAGAGCTGCATGCACATAACCACAAACATCAAAGGGTAGAATCTAGTATAAATTCTAGTACCCATATCTTGCACAGAAAGTATTTTGAGGTTAAACTTGCAAATCCTGAGAATGACGGTCATAGGAACATTTAAAAGCTAAGACATGGCCACCTCTCCCCTTTTATCCCAGCTGTTGAGGTGCAAATCCAGAATAGAGCAGTCTATTTCAAATTTAGGCTTTAACATAGTCTGGCAATTTCTCCACAAGAACAGTTTTCTAGTTTCACATAAATATGAGCAGGTGGGTTTCTTCTACTTTCACTTCAATCACTTCAGTGTGCCTTGTTTGTACCAAGTGCTGCACAGTAGAAGATGAAGACCTCAGGAAACCAATTACAAAAATCTCTCAGAGAAAAAAAGTAACATTTAAGATGTTTCTATTGATTAAGCAGGCATTAATAACTGTCAATCTTCTTATCTAGGGTTGCCCCTAGATATTCAGTATGCAAATATTTTATTATTTCATTGACTTTATACTGACAATTTTCCTCTCAGATGTTAGTAAATTATCTTCTCCAAAGTTCTTCTTTCTTAATGCCACATGTCTAGAAACTCATTCATTATTATTAGAACAAAGGCCAATTTTCATGCTCAATCTTCTAAACACCCAAGAAAGGTGTTCATTCTGATTTCCTAAAACTGAAGAGGAGGAAAAAAAACCCTTCCCTTTTTATTGGAAGAAATATTGAATGGATGTCATTCTGAAATTGTGATAAGGTCCCAGATTTCTGAAAAATACCTACTATAAAAATGTACCAGCCCATAATCCTGTGCTTTTCAGTGTTTTAAACAGAAAAATAAAATAAGCATTTTCAACAAACGAAAAAGAAGAGGAAGGAATTAAATATCATTAATGATCCACAATTTACAAATGTGTGTAGCTTAGAATTAGTAACTTGGGGCAAAGTTGTTGTTTTTATTTAGACTGCACCATGTGTGTGTGTGAGGGGGGAGTTAACTCATGTCATATATGGATCTTGAAGATTATGGGCCAATTCTGCTCAGTTACCTGGTGTAAATCTGAAAGAGTTCCACTGAATTAATCAAAGTTCCCTTAACCTTTTACTGACATTGATGAGAGCAGAATCTGACCACGTAAATCCCCAATAGATTAGATGTTGTTATTTTTATGATTCTTATTTAGTATGTTTAAATTGTCTTTTTTGGGCATTGAATTTCATCACCATTAAGTGGTGAAAATTTATTAAAGTTGAATACTGCTTCATCCCCCAATTCTTACAGCTCTTCTTTGAGAGGGAAATAGCATTTTAATCTTTTTGCATTCATTAATCTGGCATTATTAATTGCCAGCCTTCTTATCTAGTGATGTCCCTGGATATGCAGTGTGGATACTTTTTTTTTTCTTCCCAAGTAATTTATTTCATTGACTGAAAATGTAAGAAAATGTGCTAGAAGACACAGTAAGAGCAGAATTTTCCTATAGTATTGTTGTTTTGAGAAGCCGATTTAGAAAAGTTTCAGCACCTGACCCCCCTGTATTTTTAATATTTTATTTGTCAACTATCAAATTTCAGTAGTTCAAAGAATTTCAGCTACTCAACACACAAAAATATTATTTGGGTATGTGGGAAATACTGATTTGCTGAATCCAGCCCCAGATTTGTGGATCACTCACCTTAATGGTTCAATTACCCTATAATTCCAAAAAGATTTTGTCAAAATCATGTTGCCTGAACCGAATATTATCATTCCTGCTTTCAAGAAATGCTGTGACACAGAAATGACTTTGGAATGCCACTACATTAATCCCACACTTCTCCACTGCTGAGTCAAAAACATGGGGCTTGCAAGCTTTTTGAAAAATGAAAGCTCAGATCTATCTCCCAACAGCAATGGCAGGTCGCAAGTAGTGATTAGGAAATGATAACAACTGAGTTGTGAAAAACAAGGGTGACCTTTTTGAAAAGTGAGTGCAATTTTTGTTGTACAACCATAGAAATTTGAGAAATATTCTGTAGAAAAGAATGTAAAGCTTAGGTAAAGTTGACATGTAATTTCACTCTGCATGTAAAGCATCCATTGTTCCTGATCCACAAGCAACATTTCTACTAGGGATACTTAGAGAGCTATCAGACTTCTGCCTTATTTTGAACAGTATATGAAATTCAAAATATCTGCAGAGTACACTGACAAATGGAAAAAGTAGTGACTAAAATTAGAATTTTGAATTAAATATTAAAGTAAATTCTGTGTTTCAAAATGTAGATTTCAGAGCGACCTGATGGTGGCATACATGTGTGTATTCATTCATAATAAAATATTACAAAGCTAAATGTGTAAGAACAAAAATAGTCCCTCAAAAATCTAGATATCATCTGAAATATGACCAAAACTGCAATGTTATGATTTGAAAAAATTCTCTCAGGATTCTCATGACGAACCACTGCAGCTCTGCCATAGGAAAAGACCTCCGAGCATCATGGAGCGGAGGAGCATAGCCCACATCAAAACATGGAGAAAAGAGGCAGGTGGGGTCTCTTGTGAGACATTATATAGGTGAGGCAGTTGCAGAGATTAATGTTAACCCAAGACAAAATGAAACAGGAATGTTGAAATGTTTCATTTTGGCCAAAACCATGAGAATGAAAAGTTTCAACATTTCTGAATTGCAATTATTTTGAACTTTTGTTCAATATTTGACATTTTGTTCCAATTTGGAATGAATACATATGTCAAAATACTAGAATTTTCTGTGAGACAGAGATCCTATTTTTCTGTTAGCACTGATGTTCAATTTTAACGGACTGTTACTTTATGAATCTTACATTCTGTACATGGTGGAAATTACTAACAACTTGCAAACTTCTAAAATAAGGATTGCACTGATTTAGACTCCCTCTTTGCTTTCTGTATATTGCTTCATCCTGAAGATTACATTCTGTTCAACAGCCAAATAAAAACCATATAAAAATAATAGGAATTATGCACAATATATGGAAATGTATAGGCTCCTATGTATGGCTCTTGTTACATAACCACAACCTGCTTCGCCACAAATCTTTCAATACTATAATGAATATAAAAGTTCTCTTCTGTGAATCATACTACACTAGCAATTGACTGTGCTACTGTCCATCATCTTTAGGAAAGTAAACTACTTTGTTTTTTAATAAATACAAAGAAGTTTCTTGACAGGGAATGAAGAATTTTACTGCATTTTATTCCTCTTTAATTTGTGAAGGCTCTACAAAGAGAATCAAGTTAAAAATAAATTTATAATTTCTTGTGAAAATGACAGTGAATAGGGCAGATATTTTGTTTATCTTTTGAAACAGTAAGCACCACAAACAAAAAAAACAGTGGTGTGTGTTAGCCTGTGGTACTTGTCGTAAGAAATAAAAAAGCTTTACAGAGGGTTTTATTAGCTCTGACAGCATGGGAGGCTTCAATTTTGAACTGTAACAAGTAGCATATATAGTAATTTGTATGTGCCAGTGACTTGGGCACTGAAAGGAAACTTACAATGTGATTTCAGAAATATTTGTAGTAAGTTTAACAGTAGTTAAACTCTGAAATGATAACCAACCATCTACTTTAAGATTATTCTTTTGATTCAACCTTTTAAAATGTTGAATCAAAACTTTATGGGGGACATTTTCAATCAAATTAAGTGCACAATTGAATGCCTAATTTCCACCCAGTTAACAGTGACTTAACTGTACTAATAACTAGAATTGGGGGAAATGGGTGGCTAATTTTGAGTGATTGCACTTCTAATCTGAAAATTTGGCCCTCAGATTTGAAGTTCATTATATACAATTGCAGAAAGAATTCATCTGACTTCAGTGAAAACTTTGGTTGTGTGAATATCTATTTCTAACATTGTTATTGCCACTGCCAGAACTCCTGGACAGGAAAAATGGTCCCTGTCCAAGTGCCTGAAGTTCTTGGAATGCTGGCATTTCAAATTAAACATACTACTCTGACTGTCTCTTAATATAAGCCCTGATTCAGCAAAACACTTAAGCACTTGCTTAACTTCAAGTATAGTCTTCAGTAGGACTGCCCCCATGCTTAAAATTAAGTGCTTAAATGTCTTTGATGAATTTGTGATCCTATTAAGTGATAAAGGGAAACTGTTGGACATCAATAATAGGTTAGAGTGCTTAGCACCTCCAAAAGTTGTGGAGTACCTTCCAGGATTGATTCCCCTATGAAATCACTATTATTAACTGTGGGAGGGAGGAGAGTATCACCAAATTAATGCTTGGTTCAAAGGATAACATGAAGTTATTTAACTTATTTTTAACTTATTTTTATTTCTTACTGCTGATTCATTTGAAACTGGAAATTGATATCTATTTCTTACTGAAATGAGATTTGTTCCAAGGTGTTCACACTCTGATTTTGGTACTAAAGGGATAGTCATAAGTGTTGTCCTATTGCAATTTATTTATTTTAATATATTAATCCATAGAAATCTTTTTGATGGACTTTATAAATAGACACTATTTAATATATATATAAAGAAAAGTAGATCAAACTTTTGGTCAGCCCTCCTTTGTCGTCCTTCTAAAGAATAAATTCAGCTGTATGCGCTAATTAAAAGCCTGCAAACCTAGTTATCAGGTAAATTCTTCCTTCTTCTCACTAACCTAACTAAAATACATAACAGCACAATTACCGTGCACATACGACTGTTGGTTTTGCAAAATAAAAGCTACTCTGCCAGTTCTAAGAAAATGATAAATCTTTTGGGTTTATCCTTAATATAAGTAAGAGTTGACTAATTTTCCTGGCTGTATTTATTTTGGTGGGATTCTTTTCAGAATATTAAGCCATTTTCCCTTTGTTCTTATTGTCTTGAAAAGGAAACCACCTTAAACTTTTTGTTACTGTTGTGTTCTGTCAGCACAGGGCCAGTGCAGTTGATGTCTTAGGCATCAGTGTCAAACCCTGTTGCAGTGATCCACAGTTTCCAGATTTATTTCTCTGATGGAAATTTTCAAGGCTGTAGGTTAAAATTGTCTTCTGCGCTGTCAGCTCAATCAGTGCCATCATTGCTGTGGTGGAAATCAATCAGTGCTTCAAATTACTGTCAAACAGAGGCACTCACTCACTAACCTGAATTCACCCATACTCAGACCCCTGTTCAAATTGAAGTTACTAATGGGCTGATCTCTTCAGTTTTTTTTTTCCAGTAAATCCCTTATCCCACTCCATATTCTTACATGTTGTTATAACAGGCTCTGAGCTGTAACACAGGAAAAATCTCTATTATTCTCCTAACCAAAGGTTAGTAGTTTATGATACTGACATTTGTATATTTATTTCCCCTCCCCGCACACCCTTTTTTTAACAGACATGTAGTGACACCATAAAAACCGAAGAATGCCCAAACCTTTAGGATCATTTCTGTTTGTTCTTTATAAAATAAAATGTGCTTGAACATTGAGGTTACACTCTCTCTCACCCACATCCACACCCCTACCTACATCTCCAAGTGGAACCCTTTTCCCCTCACCACCAGAAGTGTGACAAATTTATAAGAAAAAGGTTCAACTACACAAATTAAGATTAATCACATTTCATTATGGACTTGACCATAAGACATTTTTGCAGAACTTTTTACTATGGTACAGAACTACTTTAAATAAAAACAGGGCCCTTTTCAAGTGAAATTGGTCCAATTTTCAATCAGAATCAGGCCTGAGACAAACATTTCTTGAGTGAATATGGCTGTTACATAGAAATTAGGAAAATTCATGTTTTTTCTCAAGGTGGCTGCTACGTATTCCCATTATTAAGATGTATCCCCAACTCTGTCTAGCACCAATGAGCTTTGAGGACCTGCTAGAAAAGCAATGTGGATTGAGATCTTGTGACATTGAGTTTTTATAGCTGAAGTTTTAAGAGGCCAAATAACTGTCTCTTTTTTTCTCTCTCTTTAGGTTGTTAGCTGCAAATATAGCAGCTACATTTTAAGAGAGATTTTTCTTTGTTTTAATCCCAAGTAATCTGTTAATTTATATTTTAGACTTTATAAATAGGTAACTTTAGGTGCCAAAGAAAAAAATTGTGCCTCCTCCCAGCCAGAGTGTGCTGGCGTCACATTTGTTTTAGTACTGATTTTCCGTTGCATCTGGGGTCACATAATGACAGAGGAAGCAGAGCTTAAGGATGGATAATTTGGTGTCGCCCCAGGGAAGGAATAAGTAGAACTTGAAGTTCAGAATTTCTGTTCCACATGAAATTCTGCTTTTCAACGGTTTGTTTTTGTCCCACATCAGGACAAGGAAGCTGAATTATCGAAAACTTTTTCAGAATGAAATATTCCAAAAAAATTCTAATTAGAAATGAGAATGAAGTTTTTGAATGAAACAAAGCATTTTGATATTCCAAAACTGAAATATTTAATTTTGGTTTGCTGAATTGATCCCAAATGCTTTGCCTTCTGGGAGTTGTGTGGGAGCTTAATGCCCCTATTTTCCCCTAATGGCCAGGCTCCTTGGCACCGTGTATCCTTTGAGGCATTACACAACTTGGTCAGAGAGGAATAGTTGAATGCTAAGAGATGTATCCCTTCCAGTAACCACAGTCGATATGAGAGAATAGCCTAAATGACAACTCCCATGAAACAGTGTGTTGACATTTTGTTGACTTGTTTTAAAACAAAACATAGAGAGTCAGTTCAATAAAACAAAATATTCCAATTCAGGTTGAAGTGACCCAGAACAAAATATTTTGTGTTGATTTTCCCTTAAGAATTTTTTTTGGGCAAAATTGAAATTTTCCTCTGGACATTGCATTTTTTTGTTGAAAAATCATTCTAATAGTAAATTCCCAACCAGTCTAGGAATAAGAAATGTTACCATGGTTTTGGGAACATATGGGTGGATCCATGGTCTGTGTTCCAGCTTATTCAGTTCTGAAAACACTTCCAGCTGTTCCACTAATACTGGTCATTCTGACTCTGTTAGACTCTTGCTCCTTCATGGACAGTATGAGTCCTCGAGTGCTGAGGCACCTCTATCTTCCTCAGAGTGTCCATTTTACGTTGGACAGGTCCAGTGGAAGTTCCTGGGATCCAGAAGATATAATCAATCTCCAGGTGGTGGAGTCTTAGTTTTGGGGGTTATTTGGCTTAGCCTCTATGTTACCTGGGATAAATCTGGAGGCTCACCTTGACAAATCCCATGACGGGAGTAAAAACTTCTACAGGGTCATGTTGTTCTTCGGGTGCCACAAGGAGACAGTAAGAAAATCTTTAGTATGGCAGTGAGGGAACTTCCTACTGCAAGTCCTTTGGGATTGAGAGAGATTGTGACCTTTAGTGTCCCAGTATGCTACCTATTTGCCTTAACTAAGGGTGGGTAGTTCTCATTTCTTGGCATACTCAGCTTAGGGAGGCAGGCATTTCCCCAAACCTATCCAGATCTAACTGTAGAGATCAAAGCTAAAGATGTTGACACAAACCATCTCTTGCCTATCCTTCAATTGCCATCTTTGCAAAATAAAATCCACTAAAAATCTGAATTAGAGTGAATAGAAGCATTTCAGGAGCAGTGCTAGCCATCAAAGTGTAAATAATACAATGGATGCCTTAAGAACTCCTATGTTCATGTGAAATATTTTTGGGGATGAAACATTTTCTGAATGTTTGTCTGTAATTTTGCGTAAAAGGAAATGACCTAATCTTTCATGTAGCCCTTTGGAGAACACAGAGTGATTAGTACATATTGGTTTCCAGGAGGGGCCCCCCTTTATGGAGGTGAGGCTTTGCAATGCATGTGTTCTTTTAATCACTTAACAAACAGCAGCATGACTTGAGACTTTTGACTAAGAACTGCTGTGAGTTCTTTCCTTCAGTCAGCATCCTGTGCGGATTATATCTATGCTAACATAATCATCCCTAGCTCCAAATGGTTTAATGCTGACTAATAGGCTCTCACAACTAATCAGCCCAAAAAAGTATGTTATGTAAAGTGACCAGTTAACCAACCAATCTCTTAAACTTGAAATGACAAACTGTTTTGCTAGATTTTATTAGCATAGTTACAAAAGGGGAGGGATGGGGAGAACTGTTTATTTTGCCTATTATTTCCTTCCATTGGAGTAATTGAATTTACTCCTCCCTTTATATTCCTCTTCTCCCTTTATATTTCTTTAAAAACAAAAATCAGAGTCTCTACCCAAAATAATGAGATTAGCCCTTTCATAGCAGATTGGTAGGGACTAAGCCCTTGGCTATCCTGTTATATTTTGTTATGAGTAAACTGTAATATAGAACAATAACATTATGGGGCACTGTAAACGGATTTTAAAAATAGACATAGTTCCAGATTCTCAGCCAGTGTAAATAGACATAATTGCATGATCTGCCCCATGCTCACTTTCCTGAAGACTTTGCAATATAAATGAACCAAAGAGAACCTGAGAATAAACAAACAAAAAAAAAAATGACAGGGAAAAACAGATGAGACTTGTAAGGAGAGCGATAAAACTTAAAATATAAATAACACCTATCACTTGCTCACCCATGTGTCTGGAAGCTAACAGACCTGGGCTGAAACTGGAAGTGTAGAAAGGAACGTATATATTACTACGTGCACTGTGAGAATGTCCAAGGAAAGTATTATGTAGGATTAAAATGACAATATCTCTTAGGAACACAAAGCTATTTTGTTAGGGGATATGACAAATTTATGAACACTTAAAAAGAAATCAGAAAGCTCAGCTCCTGAGACAAAGTAATGTGGGATTCAGAAAAACAAAAGCAAACTTTTAATTAGGTATTTTAGAGAATGCCAGATGCTTTAGGGATAGAGGATAAAGCATGGCAGGGCCAGCTTTTAAAGAGTTACTTTTGTCATCAGGAATAAACTCCATAAATCCAATCAAACATGGGAATCTTCTTCATGATGACATAAAAAATAAGGCTGCTGTATAATAGAATCTGATCCTTCTGATGCAAAAAGGCATTTTCTGTGCATCTGGTACATTTGTAAACAGCGATACAATCATTTTTCCAAAGGCTTTTAATCTCTCCTCCCCGTGTGCTCAGCATAATTCTTTCATCTGTTTGTGTACTATATTTTGCTTTAATGACTAAATACAATCTGTTAACTGTTAGCGCTGAGGCCATAACTCTAAGAATATACAGTTTTCATGTGTCATTATTATTATTCTATGGCAACATGAGTATGCACTGTGACAGGGTCAGACTAGATGGCTACCGGAGAGGGCTAGAAGGCCAATATATCAGCCCTAGGCTCAGCAAGTCTTTTTTCCCTTGATAGCTGAGGAAGGTTTACTTCAGGTTAATTAATATGCCTGGAGCCAATCAAGGTCCCACCTAGGACTTGTTAAAAGCCTCCCCACCAGAGAGAGGATGTGGCTGGAGTTGTGAGAGCGAGGTGAGCTACCAGAATGTGAGAGCAGGCAAGACACTGTGAAGAACCAGGAGGGTTTAGGAGAGGGAGCAGAATGTTGACAGAAGAGAACCCTGCAGATATAAAGACTAGGGGAGAGAAAACCCTGCCCGAAGAGGGCAATGGACCTTTCCCAGGCCTGGAGGCCTAAGGGAAGAGACCCTGCCAGAAGGGAAAGTCTGAACTGGACATTTGGTTTCGGCACTAGCATGTATAGTGGGGCTTCAAGGGCCAAGAGTCTCCCCTGGCAAGGAAGGGCCCCTGTCCAAACAGGATCCAGACATTAAGTCAAGGGGCACAGGGAAATAACCCTGGGAAGCTAGCAGCTTTCCTAAGCCACAGCATGAGGCTGCTATTTGTAGGGCCCCTGGGTTGGGGCCCAGAGTTGAGTGGGACCGGGTCCTTCCACGCCCCACCAGCCATTCAATGGAGGGGCAAGAGCCCCAGCGAAGAGGCCAGGGCCTGTGAGAACAAGAGACAGGACCAGGAGCCAGCAGGGAGTGACCATCTTAGAGAGTCTGTATTACCCTCCCCCACCACTAGAGTGTGGAAGAACACTAAGGGGTGAAGTAGTTCCCTGACCTACCGCTAGAAGGAAGTGTTGGACCCATCGAGGTAGAGGAAGAGCTTTGTCACAGCACATAATATAAACCAGGTATATTTCCTGTTTTGTTGCATCTCTGCTTTACCACTTGTTCCACTTATTAAAGGAAACTTATATTAAAAAGGCCATTTGGTAAATATATTTGGAAACATCTCTTTCAAATCATGATTTTAAATTCCACAAAATGGCCAAAATAAAAATCCCTCCATACGCTGTGTTTGTGTGAAAGTGTTTTTACATACAGATGGTTTGATTGCTTAATCATTTAAGGCCAGATTCAGCCAAAAATACAGCTAGTTTCTGTGCTGTGAAGCCAGCACAAGCTGGGAAACCTTGCCTGAATCACACAAACAGTTATTGCAAAAGAAAGAGAAAAGCATTGTCATTTAAATGGAAAATACAGAGCCATTTTGGGAAGTTTATTCTATCTTTCAGAATTGCTGAACAGCAGTTTATTCTGTATTTTTTGCTTCATAACATATTGGTCACTTGGGGATGTCATTCCATAGACAGACTGGGGTATTGTATATTGAATATTAATACATTGTTAGGGGGGCAGTGTTTACAATCACTGCATTTCTGAGTTTTCCATCAGTGAAGTTATATAGCATAACTCAAATTACATTATCTTGTTCATGAAATGTCACATATGATCCTTCTTGTTATGTCTTTATTGCTGCCAAAAATATTTGCACTCACATAAGATTTTGCTTCCAACAGGTTTTGCATCAAAGGGGGCCAGTTTCTCAGCTGATGTAAATCATTTTAGCTCACTGACTTTTGTGCACTACACCTATTTACATTATCTGAAAATCTGGCTCCGTGGTCCTGATGCTGAGAGTCCCTGTAACTTCTGCACTATGTATCTCTGGCATACTGCATATTTACTCCTAGCAGTAACTGCCACTAGAATCACTGGGAATTTTCTTAGAGTCATAATGGTGAATATGTCAAAGAGATAATCAGAGAAACTCTAAGAACAGAATTTTGCCCTAATTTATTGAGTCTCTTAATACCCCAGAGAGACTGGTAAGAATTAATAGCCCCAAATGATTAACTGCACCACAGAGACATTAATTGATTTCCTCAATGTCACAGGGTAAAGTTAACTGACTTACCCAAGCTGATGCAGTGAGTCAGTGGCAAAACAGTGGAAGCATAACCCACAGTACAACTTTCAGTCCACATATTGATATAGACTGAAAAGAACTGTTGACAACAAAAAAAGGGAAGAAGGTTCTATTTGTCACTTTTTAAATACATTAAAATAGTTAAATAATGGGAGAAAAGAGGAACCAACTTTGGACATTAATGGTTGACTGTGTTACATACCCGATGTGCTTTACCCTAAACATTGCAAACAACAAAAAGGGGGTTGTAACCTTGAGGCGTTATGAGGCTTTGTCAGAAATGCTGTTGGGAGACTGGGAACATCTCGACATTGCAGCATCATGTTGTAAGTCAGATGCACTCCTAGCTTGTATTCAGCCAGAGCTCTACCTATGCCTTCTTTTCTGTCAAAAGAAGCTAGACTCCAGCCTCCTACATTCATTGCTAGAGGAGGTTTGGAAGAATGAATGAAGCGGAAACAGTTATAATAATTATTATTATTAATATTAAAAAGGGTGTACAAGAGCAAGATAGATTAAGCAATTAGGAGAAGAGGTTTAATATGACATACAGTTTACTTGCACTTTGTGCCTGCATACAGAGTTCGAGATTAAGCTGAACAGAAATCCTACTCTGACCACCAAATTAAATCTAGAGAGAGAAAATAAAAAATATAAATGCATATAAACATCACCTTTGTCAAGTGAGATTGTTGTCAGCATACAATGGAGGCCTGGGAAGAAATAATTTCCTAAAACAATCATGTAACTTGCTGAAAAGAAACAAATTGTTAGAATAATAACCTAGCAGGAGGGCAGTGTAAAAGAACTCTAAGGAAACAGATGTTACAAAAATAATCTGCTGCTGGAAGTCTAAAAATTCTAAGAGTATGAACAATAATCGGTAGTAGTTCACAAAAAGCTCAAAACATATTCCAACACCAATAATCACATAACCACTTACATTTTCTAGTTACTTTTTCAAGCATTGCTAAGATTTGGTTGTGTGATGCCTTTTTGTATCACATGTAGTTCAGTTTGATAATGGCTGTTAGTTTATCTAAAATACTCCTGAGTACAGAATGTTGTGTTGAATGTCAACAGGTGCACCACTTTCGTGGGTTGGCATTGCAATATATGGCATTCTGGATCACAGCCTCTGCAGAAAAGAATCTGTAGTTCTTTGCTTGCAGATCATCTATTTTCCCAACTGGGCCGTTGTGCTTTTGGCCATTAGCTACTAGTATTACCACTTTCAGGGGAGAGGGATTTGTGCTGCTAGGCAATGCCTTAAGTGTTTTTCCAGAGAAATCTCTCCTCCCCTTCAACACTAGCCTCCAAAGAGCAATGCATGAGGGAAAATGTTGTGGAACATCATAATGTAGTGTTGTGTTTGTTTAGTTTTAGCACCTTTATTGTTTTGCAGTTTACAAATCAACCCATATTAAAGTAGTAACATTCAAAACAAAGCCTGTATTTCCCCCCTTTTTGTTTTCTTTGTTTTCTTCTTTTGTTTTTCTTTAGCTTAGTGAAAATAAAAATAGAAATAAAATATAATCATAGAAGAACTGTACCCTGAAAATAAAAAAGATACAGGAACCTAAATAAAATAATACAAGAGTGAGTACATTAGAAAAATGAAAGCATAAACACTACAATAAAGGATCTTATGCTTATGTTGCCCATTGATGCTAGGGAAGCAAAATCAAATAGTCTTCTCAGTTACAACATTAATTGTCAGCAGATATCCTCTCTGATTTATTTCTACTATTTTCTTTCAATTTTGAGAATTGCTTGTAGTGACTTTTTTTTCCTTTTGAGAGTTTTTAGCTGCATGAAATCTGCTCTTGGGATATTGTTTTAGTTTATATTTAGATTAGCAAGTCAAATGACTGATCAATTTGCTGACAGATTTCTAATATATGTATGCTTGTTTGAGTATGGTCAAATAGGAATCAGTGTCAGCTGAAAATTAACATGTAAAATATAAAAATCAGAATATGCATTTGGTAGGTCTTGTGCTTAGGGCACAGGACTGGTTGACAGCACTGGTTTCCTTCCCAGACCTGCCACAGATTCAACGCATGACCTGGGAAAGTTACTCTACATCATTCTGCATTAGTTTTCCTATCTACAAAATGGGGCTACTACAGCTAATTGTGTAAGGGTATTATAGAGTTAAATTCATCCATGTTTGCAATGCTGTTTGAGATTTTGAGACTAAAAGAGCTATAAAAGTGGAAAATACTGTGATTTTTAAATGATTATGGTTCTTTACGAAGCAATGACAGACTGTAACAAATAGTTCTCTGGTAACTTGAGTTTCATGTAGGACCGCCTTTCTGTTTTCAAAGTGTTTCACTCTCTCTTGTATTATTATTTTGGAATTTGAAATAGTCAGCCAGAGCAAGAAATAGTTGCTATTTCTCAAGGATCTATGTATGACTAACTGAACTTGAATTTTGTCATTGTGATTCAGTTTTTTAAAGGCGAGACAGACATAGTGAGGTAAGGCAACAAACCATAAACAGTGAGAAAAACATTACAATAGAATAAATATGGTCTAAACAATCTGCAGGAGACTCAAGCTTTTAAATATACACCATCCATCATCAAAAGCTTAAGAGATGCCAAGCAGCTCCCTGGCTTATTCAGAAGTTTCATTTTCCAGAGTTTCCCATAAAACCTGTTTTCATTTTTCAGATATATCTGAACTTTGCTTTGAGTTTTTTGTTAATATGATTGATTACTAATATTTAATGTCAGAGCTAATCAGAAAATATAAATAAATATGAAACATATTTTTAAAATTTCATAATCCACTACCCCCGTATTCTGACCAGCTGTACTTAATATTTGGGGCTAGATCCTTGATGTAAATCAACATATCTCTGAAGTCAGTAGAGCTACACAGATCTAGAACAACTGAGACTTTGATGTTGATGCTGTCAGTACCAAAGCCCCGGAGCCCTGTCCCAAAGAACTTACTGATCTAAAAGTTGACCTATTTCTGCATCGAAACCATGATAACATCAACTTTCACACCAGAGCTGATAGAGTAATCTAAAATAAAGTTTGCAAGCTTCTGTGCAAATTCTGAACAGCTGTTTGATCCATCCATCTTCATGGTTCTTACTATTGGATATCATGGACATACCCACAAACTGCTTTTTGTTTGCAACAATGTTTGCAGAGAGGTTGTTGTGCAGACACATGCCGGTATTTACATGAGAACAAGATTTGTTGTTAATGGTTATTCACTATTCATTGTTATCCTTTTAAAAAACTTCATGAATGCCCCATTGGCTGAAGTTTATTTGCATGAACTAATTAAGAATAATGAATACATTTATAAATATCAAATTAAGTTCCTTATTCACAAACAGAAGAAATAGGCAAAATTAATGAGCAGCTTATCCCCCCAAAATTAATTCAACCAGTTCAGTGTAAACCCTAAATCCATCCTCGTTTCTTTAATAAAGGACCAAGATTCATGGACCTTACTTGCATTTTGAGTTTATAATGAAACGTGTACATGGTTTAGTTGAAAGAGGCTCTTAATGGTATAATGCAAGCCTAATACAGCTCCAATGTTGAGGAAATGAAGCAGATACAGTTGTGAAACGTTTCATCAAAAAAATGAACTACAATGGAAAATGTGTTGGTATTTTTTCAAAAGATACTTTGATAAAAATACTTCTTACCAAGGGAACTCCTTTTACCACTTGTCTATGAGCTTGATCCAAAGCCTACTGAAGTAATGGAAAGAATCCCATTGATTTCAGTGGTTGTTTGCAACAGGTCCTAAGGGCATAAGCACATCACGAACTTAGTAACAAGAGGAAAAGATGCTGTTCCTATATTTTTATTAATTTATGAAAAGAAAAAGCAGTAAATTAAATTAAATTACTCTCCTTAAAGCCCCAGTTTTCTTGCACATTGCTCCAAGAGAGAAGAACGATTCCTGTTAAGAGTAGGTAGAAAATAAAAGTTGAAAAATCAGTCGATGATTTTTGACAGTAGAAGCCTCTGAGTCATGTCTTTGGGCAAGCCATTAAATAACACTTTAAATCTTTTAAAAGGTGTATATATTACTTCAGGCAATAAGACAGGTCTTCTTCCCGAACCTTAAATGATCAATTGCAAATGAAATTATCAACTTGTTTTATTTAATCTTTGTCAGTTAATGATCAATTCGTGAAACACTTACCAAAGTTCAGTACATGATATATGAATTACAGATTACATTGACTTGGATTTCTAGAAGTGTCAGTTAGGGCTCTCTCCTGTTTGTGAACGCAGCCTTTTGCTTCTGAATGCTTTTTTATGCAGCATTGTAGAGGGTTCAACTGTAACCTGTTTTACTGCATGGAGAGAATGGGAACATCCTATTTACTAGCTGGTAGTGAAGTTTTCAAGGTTGTGGGATTTTCTCTGGTGTCTTTTTATCAAAATGCCATAAACATTTTTTCAGATGCACTCATCTTTATTTGGGGCTATGGCCACATACGGGGCTCGTACTAAGGGCTTGTCTATGTACAGAGTTCACAGGGAAGCTAATGCAAAATTCCAAAGTGGATTAACCTAAACCACAGAGGCACTCTCAATGCAGAATAAGAGTGTCCACACAGGGAGCTAGTGCAAAATAGCTATTGTGCTGCTCTAACTATCCTGGACTTTTTTCTCATGTAGACAAGCCCTCATGTCTAACCCTCTCATCTGCCAGCAGGCAGGAAACTATAGTGTAATGACAGTGTAGCCAGTGGCCTTCCTGACCACTCTGAGCTCCTGAGTACATGAAAATTATTATGCAATAGACACCCGGTCTCCTTTGGCCAGAAACCTGGAAGTCTGAGGCCAGGTCTACACTACAAACTTACATTGGTATAACTTCATTGCTCAGGGGTATGAAAAATCCACCACCTAACCTCCAGTGTAGGTTGATAGGAGAGTTTCCCAGTCGACATAGCTACTCTTGTGAATTAACTATGCCAACGGGAAAAGCTCTCCCATTGGCATAGTAGTGTCTTTCCTAAAGTGCTACAGTGGCGCACCTGCAGCTTTTAAGTGTAGACCTGCCCTGAGTCTGCCATCAGTCTGCTTTTCAGATGGCAGATCAAGATGCCAATGCTTCACAGGGCCAAGTGCATGGCCCACTGAGAAAAGAGTCAACCAAGACAGTGAGTGGGAAGCTTGTTCTGTGAGTGCTAATTTGGTTTAAAAGTATTTTATACAAATACGAACTTTTTATTTTTCCATTTTGCAATGAGCAAACGGAAAGGAAAGGAAAGGAAGAAACGGGGCTTGATTCTGCCATGTGTAAAATATGAAAACCATGGGGCTGAAATGCTGTCAAATCAGTATTCTACACACTTTGCACTCCCTCTATACAGGTGGAAATGATGCTGCATGATGCAGAGCAGTGGAGAAGGCCCACTGTCCTTGCCCCAAATAGTTTACAATCTAAGAGTCCCATCTTTTGTTCCTAGTGTACATAAAACTATCCAGGAAATTCAAGATCGGGGCCTGAAGCAAGTGTAGACAGTGTAATTCTAACGTGCAAGATAGGTGTAAGGTACAAATACACAGTAGCAGAAAAGTCAGAGATTCTTCAGTTATTTCTCTAACACTGTAACAAATGAAAATCCAGGTTAATTTAGTTTTATCTGTTTCCTGACTGGGAATATAAGTTACATTTATTGTACACTGCAGATGGGCACTTACACACAATCTGTATGATAATGATTTGTATCTATTCCAAGATATCTACTATGAATTTAATTCTACCTATTCATGCAGTGGTGATGGAAAATGGATGCTTCTGTTTTGATTTAGGGTTCTTTCAATGGTATACGGTGAAACTCTCTGCTGGCAGTGTGATGTACCTTGAATTTCTGTAACAGAATATACAATCAGAAATCTAGTATTTATGATGCCTTCTAGAAATACTGTATTCCAGCTAGACACAGCCATCTTACTTCTGTTTATTTCTGTACATTGAGCATTGGTTATCCTCTCCCAAATATGAAGTTTAGTCGTACATAATTTCTCTCAAGTAAAAAAAAATGTGTGTATGGCAAGGGCAGCTGTCACAGTTGAAGGGCAAGCTTCAAGAGGGCTTCACCTCTTTCAAGAGTGGACCCACACAGTTCAACTGATTTGGAACTGGATCTCTGCGCTGCAGCCCCTTGTTTACCAACCTTGTAAACATGACTGAGTCAAAAATATTTTTTCAATACAAAGCATAATGTATTCACCCAAAGGTAAGCAGTAAACAGAGAAAAGGGTTAAAACAATAAAAGGCCTGTATGTCTGGCTCTTACCTATACTGTAGCCTTTCTTTGCAAGCTTTTTTAAGTTGCCCTCACACCATTTACCCCTATGGGAGAAACCGCTTTCTTGCTGCAGTTTATCTCTTTCTCAGTGTGTCTTTGTGTCTCCTCCCAGGCAGCTGTGGATAACCCACTCAACCCCCCTCCTTCCTTAGGCTAGTGTCTTTCAGGTTTTAGTATCCTTTTGTTCTGAAGTTCAGCCTGGAAAGATTACACTCAGCTGAGTTGAAGCCAATAGCTGCATATTCCCTGATTAATAGCATCCCCCCGGTTGTTTCCCCTCCTCCCAGGTCCCTTGTCATTCCCTGTGATAGTCCCTTACTTTTGCCATTGTTTTGTTTCTGGTTGGTTAATCCCTTACCATCTCCTTTGATTTAACTGTATGGATATCACACAGGTAAACTGCACTGCACTTTATTTTTATAAAAAATAATAGATTTCCCCCAGTATCAACAGCAATTTGATTGGACTTTATGGTAACTTTCAGCTACTGCATTGGATACCTAAATGTGCTTCCTCATGGGTCTGAGTTTGAGTGAACACACTGGGATTTTAGTGTTGGAACTTATATATAGGCCTAGAACTGCCTAGTTTCATCCATTTCCAAATAAATGACAACCAAGAACCCAACCTTGAAATCAAGGTACATTTTATCCAGGTTAATTCTTTAAAGAAAGGAAAATAAGGTATACGTTCTTTTTAACAGTTACTGAAACTCATCTAAAATTGTGATGATGGAAGCAGTTTAACCATTATTTATGTTTGATGTTATATTGAGAATCACTATGTCGAAAGAATCTTATAAAATATTTGCAATCAAGATATTCATAAAAAAGAGAAATTTATTTCCATAATTAAGATCTTAATATATGAACCAAATTCCTGTGGTTCAAATAAATGTTGATGTATCAGTAGTTTCATATATATCATTGGAAAAAATTGTTAGCATAAGTACCAGATAGTCTGGAAATCTGGTCATAAACTGATTTTTATGTGTAGTCACTGCACATACAGTAACTATTGTAGTATCAGAGATCCTACTTATCAAAGATCCTGCTGGAAGCTTTCTCAACCAAAGAATTGTTGAATCCATGCCATCCACTGCTACCAATGATGCCTGGCCTGCCAGCACAGCTAATACAGTACATTTATCTCCTTACACTTCATTTGAGTCTCTTATTAATGCTGACATCTGTTCAGGTCTTAATTACCACATTACCACAACTAGTCCCTTGTCAAATCTAACCTAATACAATATAGCTCAAAAACAAAAGTGCAAAAATGTATTTCCAGTAATACAATAATAGCTGATAAATAAAGGAAATGGAAGAAATAATTTACATAATAGAAATAGATAAAATTTAAGACTATAAAGCCATTCTACTTCACTATTAGAGGCTATTAAAATCTTGATTGATAAGACTTACTTGTGACTGTAGCTAAATTGTGCAGTGAATATGAGATTGCTTTGAGAGATAATCAATTATTACTAATAAACGGCTTTTTTCCAATAAAGTTCAATAATACCAAAGTTCAATCAATCCCAAGCAATGTAAAAAAGCATACATACCAAGATTGAAACGTTGTTCTGTGGTGTTTGTGCTTCCTGAACACCTAACACTGCATGATGTTTTTGGAGAATAACAAAACTTGTGCATCTGAAGTTTTTCATACAATAAGCTCTGAATGAGTCATCATATTAAGCACTTAGGGTCAAAATTTTTAAAGGTATTTACATAGGCATTTAGTGGGATTTTTAAATGGGCATCGGTGCCTCATTCCCATGAATTTCAATGGGAGTTAGGTGCCTAAGTGCTTTTGAAAATCCCAGTATGTACCACCTATCTGCATCTTTTTGGCACTCTTTAGAAATCAGGTCCTTAGTACAAAATATTTGTGGTTATTGCCATTGGCTAGGCCAAAGGAAATATGCCAGATCTTCAGGATGTGTTATCCAGATTTTTTGGAAACTGAATGCAGAATTTTCTTTTGTCTTTCTTTTTCATACATTGTTAATCTATTTATGATAAAAATGTGGCATGTAGCAGTACTGATAAGAGCATTGAACTTTATTGGCTGGCTCTAGTCAGCTGAAGTGGGTCAGGGTTACAGATATTAAAACCCTGCCATCACATGATAAGTTCAGTATCCTCAGACTCAAGTGGATGCTGGAAGACTAGGAATACAATCTAGACAGGCCATCTCATTTTAAGACAGGTTTTGAAGGAAAATCCATCAATATTGCCATTCTCTCCCCCCTATTTTTCAGGGATTTTTCCCTAGTTGCTGCAGCAGCGCAAGGGGAGTTAGTTAATAAATTAATAGATTTTTAAGGATTAAATTAACAATTAAGATGATCTAGTCTAATCTCCTGTAGGATGTAAGTCAGTATGAGACATCTCAGCTTCATGTACTACACAAGTTTTAGAGGACAGAATGATGATGGGGTTTTTTTTGTTTTTTTTTTTGATGTTTTATTTAACAGAGATCAACCCTTTCAAAATGTCCGCTAAATATTGGTATTGGGATGGGGCAGGGGGAATAATAACAAAATGTGGAAATGGCAGAAGTGCTAAATGACTTTTGTTTCAGTTTTTACCAAAAAGTTTATTAGCAATTGGACATCTAACTTAATGAATGACAGTGAACATGAAGTAGGATCAGAGGCTAAAATAGGGAAAGAACAAGTTAAAATTACTTAGGTTAGATGTCTTCAAGTCACCAGGGCTTGATGAAATGCATACTAGAATACTCAAGGAGTTAACAGAAGAGATATCTGAGCCATTAGCGATTATCTTCAAAAAGTCATGGAAGATGGGAGAGATTCCAGAGGAAATGAAAAGAGCAAATATAGTGCCTATCTATAAAAAGGGGAATAAGGACAAGCCAGGGAATTACAGACCTGTCGACTTAACTTCAGTACCTGGAAAGATAAGGGAGCAAATAATTAAGCAATCAATTTGCAAACATATAGAAGATAATAAGGTGATAAGTAACCATCAGCATGGATTTGTCAAGAACAAATCATGTCAAACAAACCTGATAGCTTTCTTTGACAGGATAACAAGGCTGGTTGATAGTGCTGGCTGGGATGATTTAACTGGCCTTGGTTCTGCTTTGAGCAGGGGGTTGGACTAGATGACCTCCTGAGGTCCCTTCCAGCCCTAATACTCTATGATTCTATGATAAGGATCAGTTCTGGGTTTAGTTCTGTTTAATATCTTCATTGGTGATTTAGATAATGGCATAGACAGTACACTTATAAAGTTTGTGGACAATACTAAGCTGTGGGGGGTTGCAAGTGTGTTGGAGGATAGGATTAAAATTCAAAATGATCTGGACAAACTGGAGAAATGGGCTGAAGTAAATAGGATGAAATTTAATAAGGACAAATGCAAAGTACTCCACTTAGAAAGGAACAATCAGTTGTGTGCATACAACATGGGAAATGACTGTATAGGAAAGAGTACTGCAGAAAGGGATCTGGGGGTCATAGTGGATCACAAGCTAAATATGAGTCAACAGTGTAACATTGCAAAAAAAAATAGAACTTTGTTTTGGGATGTATTAGCAGGAGTATTGTAAGAAAGACACAAAAAGTAATTCTTCCCTTTTACTTCATGCTGATAAGGCTTCAGAATTCTCTCCAATTCTGGATGCCACATTTCAGGAAAGATGTGGACAAATTGGAGAAGAGCAACAAAAATTATTAAAGTTCTAGAAAACATGACCTATGAGGGAAGATTGAAAAAAATGGGTTTATTTAGTACAGAGAAGAGAAGACTGAGGAGGGACATAAGTTTTCAAGTACATAAAAGGTTGTTACACGGAGGAGGGAGAAAAATTGTTCTTGTTAACCTCTGAGGATAGGACAAGAGGAAATGAGCTTAAATTGCAATAAGGACAACTTAGGTTGGACATTAGGAAAAACTTCCTAGCTGTCAGGGCAGTAAAGCACTGGAATAAATTGCCTATAAATTGTTGAATCTCTGTCTTTGGGGATTTTTAATAGTAGGTTGGGAAGGGCTGAAGTGCAAAATTATCCTACCAGTGGAGTGGCTCTTAGGGAACCATTACCACTTCCACAAGTTGGAGCATCCCTAAAACTGCTCTAGCCAGTGCTGGGAATTGATTTGGCCCTCAGCAATACCGGGACTGGGGGAAGAAAGGTGACATAAAGCAAACCTCTATTCCCTTCCTTCCCAGGTATGCCAAATGTTGATCTGGGATGTTTGAGGACTAAACACACATTCTTCATGACTGAACCAAGTGACAAGTCAAAGTTTGGGGCTCTCTGGGTATGCCGGTTGACAGCAGAAATTTGGTGGTAATAATTTCTTTGATGCAGTTTTGTTTACTTATGAAAAAATGTGCAAAGTGTTGCATCTCTGATTGCAGAAGGAATCAAATTGCAAGAAAGAGGTTCTTTTGCTCACAGCAGCAAGACCCTCAGGCCTGTTGACAGGGGAAACAAGGGGGGAATTGCGCAAGGGCCCAGTGATTTAAAAAGGCCCGGGTGGGGGGAAGATAGATACATATCCTCCTCTTCTCCACACCTCCACCTTCCCCCGAGTCTCCCACCACTCATGCTCTCTGCCCCTCACCTGAACCGAGCTTATTTATTATGCACCATGAAGGTTCCTGGGCAGGCTGAATAGGTAATATCTGTTACTCAGCTTCCCGGGTTCATCAGTAATCTCCCTGGGGAGTCCAAGGGACCTGGGAAGCTGAGTAGCAGCCTCCTCAGCCACCCAGGAACCTGCAGGCCCATAATAAATAATACATAATAAAACACATAATAAATAAGTAAAAACTTCTGGTGGAAGACCACTCAGGCCTCAGCCATCCCTTTCTAGGAGGGGGAGGGCATTGACTGGTCTGCCCTGGGGCCTGGAATTGCTGTCGGTGGGCTTGAAGAGCCTTTTTTTTCAGCCTAAAATATTAACCCAAAAACCTCTCCCCAGTCTTATTTCAGGGTTAGACACTTCCAGCTGCTCCTTCAGGCTGTCTCACGATCTCAGACTTTCTTGTCTGTTCTCAGTTTCTTTTTGGTCTGCCTCCCCCACCACCACTCCTACGCAAATCAATAGTCAGAAAAAGCTCCTGAGCAGGTTCTCACACTCCTTTTTTCTTCGGTAGGGATTAATTTTACAGTTATGTTAGGTGTGAAGTCACCCTTCAATTATCAGCCTAAATCCCATAACAAGGGTGCATCCAGATCATGGTAATATTTTCATTGACACCATTATATTATTAATTGATATTAGTTGATTTGACATTGTATGGCTCTGCATTTGAGGACCTGTTGCACATCAACTATTCCAGCTAAGTGGTAGAATACTTTTTTTTTTAACTGACCTGTGCCTCAGCCAGTTTCATGACTTTACAGTCTGGAGTAGTTGAGGGCTGAATGCTTATTTTGTTATTTTTAGAGTTTGTTTACTTATGTGTATACCATAATTACTATTGTTAGTATTACAGGTATTACTTAGGTTCTGTGTGCGTTATTTTATTATGATTAGGTAAGAAAAATGGACTGATAGCCCTGTAGTTTAAGATTAGTGATAGAGGCCATATAAAGTGAAATTAGAGCTAAGGTCTTAAAGCTCAATCCAGCAAAGCACTTAAGCTCAGGAGTCTCATGGACTTCACTGTGGCCTTAGTCTTTCCCTGTAAATCAAAATAAGATCTAAGTCCGTCTCTCCACCTGAAATGGGTCTTCAAAATGCTTAGTCATATGATATAATGTGATCACATATTTTGGATGTTCTTTTTATTGAAATAGCACACAGTCAATAAATTCATGGGGCTTAAAAGAGTAAGGTAAAGACAGGTAGGTAAAGACAAAAATTTAGAGTACAATTTAAATTGTGAAGGCAGTTCTATACAGACATGACAGTATAAACTGATCTATCCCTGTCATCGCAGATACTTTTATAAACCAAACTTTTAATCTCTGATGCAGAACGTGAGCTTTAATCATTGTGCCTTAAAAAGTTCAAGTCGCATGAAAATCACAAATGGAATTTTATATTGCTTTTTCCTGGGTTTTTTATTTTATTTGTTGCAAGCTAGAATGGACATACATCATTTTTCATGAAGATTTAACAAACAGAAATGTCCTCAGGCAAACATTGGAGAAAAGCAGAATCTGCTAAAGTCAAAATGTAAGTCTTACGATGTTTTCCTTTCAGTATGAGACTTCTCAGCTTCATGTACTACACCGGTTTTAGATGATTCAGAATGATGATAGTATTTTCTTTGAAGTTTTATGTAACAAAGATCAACCCTTTCAAAATGTCTGGTAAATGTTAGTATTGAGTAGTTAGGACGAGTATTTCTTCTGGTACGTTTGTCATGCCCCAGGAACACTGAGTTCTTTTGGGTAATGTCTTTGTGATTCAAAATATAAGAATCTTGAGAAGTTTTGAAATAAGGCAAAAGATCCAGCAAGACTTGGTCTCAGAAATATAAAACTTTGACTGCAACATGTGGCTGAATTTGCTATTTTCTGGTATCCAGGCTACCACGAATAAAACACCATATGTGCTGTTCATTTCCCCACACTGTGGCTGTATCAGCTCCAAATGATGCATAATGAGCTTAATGAGGGGGAATGTTCAGAGTTCAAGGTGGCACATCTTAAGTAGCTGTATCATGTAAAATGAATAACGAACAGTTGGTTTGGGGTTTTTTTCATCAGTGCCACTTGGCTTTGCCCTAGCCCATTCTGTAAAAAGAAAAAATGGCCAAAGATCATGCAAAAGGAAGAATTGATTTGGACTAATCCTGGAAGGGCCTCATCAAAAAGACTGTCATTAATTTCAGTGGGCTTTGGGTCATTCTCAAAGTGTGGCTCCACTTCAAAGAGTGACCATTTATGAACGATACCAACTTACTCAACAGATTGCCTCTTTTTGGTTATTCGTTGTCGTATCTGCTAACTTTAATGACAAAAATATTGTTTAAAATATTGTTAGGGTTTTCAATTCATGTTACATCTACACAATTAACCCAGGTTTTGACTGACTGAGTTGGATTCTGTACCATCTTGTGCATCAGCAACAGAATGGCTAAGACTTAATCAGTTACACCTGTGCAGTCCCAGTGTTCAGTGGTGCCACACAGATGTCACTTGGATTATAGAACCTATGTTTTTGATGATAACAGACACGATGAAAATAACCCATCTTGTTTTTTCGAGCCCAGGATAAGTTTGCAGCATTGGCTGTTAAGGGAAAAAACCCTATTTTTACTTGTAAACTCAGCAGATATTGAGACTTCCAGTTAAATGTGAAAGACTAGTGAGACACAATGTAACGCAATTTAGATTTTCACACACATCTAAGAAATTGTATGCTTTTGTTTGTAAGAAGCAACAGTCAGGGAATGTCTTTTGCAAATCGTTTTCATGCTACTGAGCCAATTATCTGAAATCACAGGCATCTCTCAACCCCTTCTAATTTCTGTCATCTTGTATCTGCTTTCATATTCCCTCAAGAACATTAAGAACAATGAGGCTTTTTACCAGAGTTCTAGTTTGGCTGGTGCATCAATACAGCTAAATGTCAGTAGCCACACTCTCTAACTCCAGAGAAGATCACTCTTTTTACTACTAAAACTGGGCACTTGTATTTTAGCACTTGTATTTTAGAAATGGTAATGTAAGTCTGCAGCACTAAAGACCTTGCTGAAGGCTGACACATTTGGAAACAGCAGCAGTTCTGTTGCTATAATTTGCAGTGTGGTGTAGCTGAGTGTTATGGCCGTTGGGTGACTTGTTTTAAATTTTCACGTCTTTTCCACTCTTTTCATGTTTCAGCAGTCTGTCAGAAGTTTAGAATTGATCTTTTTTTTTTTTAAACAGTGCAGTGTTCAGTGAGTGTGTAGATGACACTCAGCGATTTTAGATGCCTTAAATGAGATATGAGGTTTTAACAGAGAAAATGAAACACTAGCTTTACTTCTCCAAATGCCAGTGTCAACATATATTGCTGAATTTTAGTGCTTAGTTTAACACTGCCCATGGACTATTTCAGCTTCCTAGATTCAGTATGCCCACTGTGCATTGACATGGTATCAGGCAGCACATCAGTAAAGTAAGAAAGACAAGTTAAATATCTCAGTAATTGTTTCAGTGTTTGTCTCGCTAGTGGATTTTGCCACATGCTCGTTAGAGCATGGCCTAGGTATATTTGGTCTTGCCTCAGAGTGGAAAGATAGCCTAGAAATTAGTGTTTCTCAACCTTTTTGATACCAAGGACCAGCTTGCTGCCTTCCTAAACTGTGTCAGGGAGATCTCGGGGACCAGTGTCGGTCTGTGGACCGGTTGTTGAGAAACATTGAACTAGATGACCTCTCAAGGTCCCTTCCAACCCTCCACTTTTATGAATCTGTGATTAAGGAGACAGGATATATTTCCACCTGGATCATGAACAGACCTTCTGTGGCTGTGCAAGGACCAAGCGATGGACAAAAACCTTCCAACCTCCTGGCACAGCTATGTAAAGATCACTCAGAATGGCAGTCCCCATGCCTTGGGGAGTTTAGGGACTGCTTTTTCCCCACAGTGAACTCCAGGGGAAAATGCCGAAAAAGGGAGTGAGGATGGGCAAGTCTGGACCATACTCTTGTTCTCCCCTCCAGTAAGGCAGAGTGGAGCGAACTCATCAAAGGGAGCAATCTTCCTTATCCAAATGGATAGCGCAGCACCCTATGCTCAAGAAACAGCCTCTGAGACACTGTGCCTGTCTGAGGAATGATCTCTTGGGAGTTCCTCCTGAGCTGGGACATTTCCACACCCAGTACTGTGGCTTAAAAGCTATTATCTAGCCTTTGTGGTGTTACTGAATGCCTGGTGTAATAACGGATAAAGTTGTATATTCCACTAGCACAGAATAATATAGCAATTGTATGTTTTGCTAACACTACAATGGCAGAAATCCATTATATTTGCCAGTAGAATGTGTCCAATTTCTCTCCTGATTGGCCACTTCAATTTCATGGAATCCTCTGTTAGTAAAACTGTTTGTGTTTTTCAGAAACATGTTAACTCCAGAGCCATTGTCTATATATGATAGCGTCAAACTCTTCCCACTCCTTCTCCTTTGACCATCACCCCATCAAACTATATGCTCATTTAACCTGCAACACAACTGTCACCTTTCACTCACCCCATTGCCAATCACCTTTCCCTCTGATTTTGACTCCTGACACTCCCTTTCTTTCTGATCTCAGTCTCCTGCCATCACGCTTGCTGACTTCAATTTCCATATAGACATACCTTGCAATACATTAGCCACCTGAATCCTCATTCTCACCTCCTCCTATTTTTTCAGCCATGGATTACTCTTCCACACACCAAAATGGCCACTTACTCAATCTTGTTTACACTAAATGCATGTTTTCTCTGGTTTCTCAATATCAGAGTTCTTTTTCCTGGCCAACAACTCTTCCCATTCAACATGAGTCACTCATGACCTGTCCCTCCCTCCACTTAGGCTTCCCATGATCTACCATACTTCTGTGTGTTTGACTTCACTGCCACCCTCATCTCCGTCTTCCAAACTCTCCCGTGCTTGAGGTCAGTAAAGTTAGTTGTTCACTTCCTCTGTCATACATTCTTCACCTTTGAGTCTTATGCTCAAATTCCTTGATGAATCAAGGCTATATCTCACCTCGACAACTGTAACTTTCCACTCTCTGGCTTCCCAAACACACACATTCCTGCATCAATCTATACAAAATTCAGCCATCATCCTTGCCCATTAATTTGATCATGTCACTTTGACCCTTGAGTATGTCCACTGTCTTACCATTTGCTATTACATCAAAACTAAGTTTAGCACCTTCAAAAGCCCTATATAATTCTCCTTCTCCCATATCAAACTATGTATATTACGAAGGTACAAGGATCATCCCTGACTCACTAGCACCATCACAAACAAATAATCCTATCTTGAAATCAGCATGAGATTCATAGTCCAATTGGAAACCTTCTACCATTATAGCCATCAAGTTGCCATTTACTGTTTATCAAAGGTAAAATTAATTGCTGGTCTTTGTTGTAGTTATGTCTATGTAAGCATATATTTGTTCTGAGATGGAAAAAGAGGATCTCACAGGTATAACTTAGAAGTTTTCTTGACAACTTCCTGAGTGACCTTGGTAAATGTTTAGTTGTCTTCAGTAGGAGTTGAGGGAGTGGGGCGTGTCAAAGAAAATGAGAGAGAATAACTGTTTTTCAATTTTATGTAAATGTAAATCCATTCTTAAAAGTTCTAAGAAAAACTTGACTAACCCAAACAACAATTTAAAGTAAAATTACTCATTACTCGATTTCCATCTGCAGTATCCAATTTTTAAGTCACACTGCTGTGCTAAGTATTACTTCACTTAGGCCTTGTTTACACTAGACTATTTTGTTAACAAAAGTCAGCCTTTTTTCGACACAACAGTGCTGAGATACACACTACAATCATCCCCCTCCTGACAAAACTTCCCTGTTGTTTGACAAAATAAAACCACTTCAATGAGAGGTATAGGGCTCATGCCAGCTTAGTTAAGGTGACACAGTGTCAATGTAGTCACTGCGTCCCCTTTACATCGGCTGTGGGGCTGTCATTCTTGTTAATTGAAATGGACAAGAAAGCCCTGCTAAGAGAGCTGAGCAGCTGGTCTCCGCTTCAAGCCCAGGCACCTGGATCAATCCTGGCTGCAAGCAGGGCAAGAAACCCAGGTGCATCTCTATCTGCTCCCAGAGGGAACGGAGGGAGGGGGAGGCTGGAAGCAGGGATGGGGGGAAGCCGGAGCAGGTGGACCCCACTCTTCAGGGCCAGGAAGCCCCAGGCAACTTCCCACTGGGAACGGGGAGGGAGGAAGCCACAAGCAGCTTTCCCTGGCTCCCGGGGGGGAAGGGGGAGGGAGAAGCCAGGGCTGGCTCCCAACAGGAATGGGGAGTGGAGCTCCCGGCAGGTAGCTGAGAGACCAAGCTCTTAGCTCCCCACACTGCCCCTCTCAGGTTGGTGGAAGTGCTCCTGGTGAGGACGCACTCCACCAATCCAAGGAGGGTAGTGTGGACGTCAGCCACTGTGGTAATTATTGCAGTGGCTGTAAGTTGATCTACGTAGGTCAACTTATTTTTCTAATGTGGACAAGGCCTTAGATAAATGTGATGGTCCCGTGTGGGAAGGAGGAGAAGTAGCCTTAGCCTCTTTGTTAATAAATTAAGACTAACTTTTAAATAATCACCAGGATATACTTAATCCAATATAAAAACTGCATTGGGGTCACAAATGAGGAAAACTTAACATCCTAATAATGTCTTATATGCCAGCTCTTACCTGACTCTGATCTGAAGTGGGGGCTGTACACTAAAAACCAAACAATTTAAAATATGTAAGCTGACAAGTTAAAAGTTGAACTCTACCACTGACTGTTGATTGATTAATGTACTGTAGCTATCTAAAAAATCTGACCTTTGTGTACAAGTTGCTCATGAAATGAAGCCCTAAAAAAAAGGCTTCTTGCAATCCCCTACTTGTCCCTCCTGCTCTGATGATGTGGTGGATGCTGCTGTTCCTGGTGCTGGCTACAGAGGACCTTTCTGTTCATGTAACCACCATGAAGGGAGGCCTCTAGCCTTCCAGACGGATACTGTTCCGAGGGCAGTTACGCTCCTCTAAGCCAGGCAGCCACTTCAGAGTTCAGAAGTGTCCACTGGTTTCTGCTTGTTTGATTTGGCAGTTATATAGGCCCCGGTGCTGCACTCCCCACCAGAGAGGCAGACGTTTTCACCCACACAGGAAGCAGTGCAGGGTGAGGGCTTTACTTGTTTTTAAAAATAATAAAGTTGAAAAATCTATTTTTTTAATTGTACAGTACAATGTTTAGAAATAGATATTTAACAAACCCTATTTAAGGGATAGCGGGGAAATCGGTACAAGGAAATATTTTTTGTATGATTTTATTTATAGAAGTCCAAAAGCTGTGGATATAATTATTTGATTACTAGAGTAGGAATGTTGTATTTCATTTAATGTATAGGTAAATCATTGGAGAGGGAACTGGTGGTGTTTTCAGCAGTTAGATCATAATGGCTGCTGTTTAAATGACTATAGCTTGTGCTTTCATTGTGCAAGAAGCAACATCCAAGTAATGTTCCTTTTATTTCAGTAGTGAGATCAGAGGAAATGTTCTTTAAATTAAAATAAATAATGCTTTAATAAAGTAAGCATCTCTTCAGGAAGAATAAGGATCACAATTATCTGCATTCAGCCTATGGTTGCATTGATGGGGTCTTTTCTGAATTATTGGAGGATCCATTTTTACACATTTTTTTTAAAGGTACATGAATCTGAGTGCTGGAACCTTGATTATATTTTTCCAGCCAGTTTGCACATGAATTAAGCCAGTTCTGTGTCCTGTGTTGCTGCTGCTAAAGACAGTTTGTGCGCTAAAGACAGCAGACGGGAGTCTCCATTATTGTTACTGCTCTCTGCGGTCTCCATTGAGCCACTAATTGCTTGACCCCGGCGATATTGAAGTCAAAGGTAAAGCTTCCATTGATTTCAGTGATGCAGGATCATGCTCTTCTCCCCGAGGTGTTAGGTGTTCAATTTCTCTCTCTTCAGAAACTGAGCAAGTAAAATTTCAGCAGCTCATTATGGGGAAATCTTCCTCCCATAACAGAGGCCTGCTTTTAGCACTTGTTCTCAGCAAGATGACTATTATGCTCTTCCTCGTTCTCAGAAATAACTGCTACTATGCTAGTTTGGTCATCCTCATCACCAGCTCCCTTGAAAATCTGTCAGTCTGATTCACCACACATATTTCTTCTCTTCCTGAGATTGGAAAACAGTTTATACTACAGTACTGCTCTTAAGCAGTTCCCTCTGGTCTCTGACTTCCTGCTTTTCCTAATTTGTTTGTTCAATAAAAAAATGCTGTTTCTTTGCAGTAGGTCAGCATTGTCTTCCCCCAGCGATGGTGCTTAGCTGTGAGAATAAACTTGTGATGGTGGTGACCATGATATCTCTGACTCCTAACTTCTGTCTGTGGTCTAACCTTGCCCGTTCAGCAGGTTCCTTCATTCAATCATTTCTTTCACTGGCACTCTGAGTACTTTGAATATGTTGTATGTATGTTGTATGTGCTTATGATAGGTAATGGCACTTACAAATGGGAATGAGACATCGCTTTAGTTACTGTTGTAGAAGTCTTCGTTATACAGAGTCCGAGCACAGAGACTGTTTCTCAGATGACTGCTTTTACCAAGGAGCAGGCATGTACATGCATGCACACATCTACACTTAGTCATCATGTGTAAGTTGTGTAACTGAATATAATAAATGGTGACAGATGGTGAGAGAAAATGGGAGATCAGTAAATTCAATAAAAGCTTGATCCATCATTCATTTTGAAGTCAATGGCAGTCTTTCAGTAGGTAGATTTCAGTGGGTGTCGGACCATTCCTTAACTAAGAATTTTTTTCATATTACTTATCTATTTGGATTTTCTGATGTCTCTTCCTAAGGTGCTGTATTTCCTCACCATCTTGTACCTGATAGAATCAAAGCCCCAGTGTTTTCTTTATGTACTCCTCCTCTTTACAAAGATTAGGTCATCCAATCTTGGAGCAGGAAAAAACCCGACAATTATGTGAGTTAAGTGACTAGTCATATAGTTCAAGCAGTATATCCCAAATACTACAATTATTGTAGCAATTAAAAAATAATCCATTAGGTCAGGGGTTTCCAAATTATGGGGATCCATGGAGGAATGTCGGGAGGGCGCAGCGTGGCCTAGATGAGACCCCACAGGGGAGCGGGGAGGGAGTGCCACCCAACCCTGCTCTGCCCCCAGCTCAGCCCCTGGCTCTGCCCCCAGCTGGCTCCACCCCCAGCTTTGGCCCCAAGTCGTGGTTCCAACTGCGGCCCTGGACACAGCCTCAGCCCCTGGCCCTGACCGCACCTACGGTCCCAGCCCCCAATCACATTCCTGCTCTTAGCCGCAGCCCCAGTCCCAGTTTCTGGGTGGGAGGGAGTGGACGTGGACATAGGCAACAGGAAGGCACAATGTAGAAACTTTGGGGAGCACTGCATTAGGTGACTAATTTACTGGATGCTTTATGGAAACACTATCTTGAATAATGAGTACTGTCATCAGCTCCCTCGCCAGCTCACACATTCTCTTTGGTTGCTGATCTTCTTCCTGCTGCAGCCCCTTGCATTACACTTCCATAGGAGAGGACACTTCTGTCCATGGCTCATTTGACCAAAACCATGAGTAGAGGGCATTAGGGTTCAGAAACATGTTTTTTTCTTTCCTGCTAGAGCTGATAGGATTTTTGTTTCCACAGAAAAGTTTAACCTTCCAGCAAAAAATCAAAACCAGAAAACTTTTGGCTGCTAACCAAAAATTTTTGGACCTAAATCTTTTGATTTGGAAATGCTGCCATTGTGCCTCATGCTCCTATTCTCCTACGTTGGCTAGAATCCATGGTCAGACTACTTCTCCCATGATGCACTATGGAGTCCCTCTATTGCTGAACTGCTGGGGTGCATCATGGGTAAATGCAGTCCAGCTGCGAACATGGCCCATCGTAGAAAATCAAGGAAGAAGCACCCAGACTACAACTGCCTTGAAGCACTACAATGGTATTTTCTAAACTTTTTTATTTCCCCCCTTTTTGGGCTAAAATATGTAGTTTTTTGGCTGGAAAAAAACCCTTTTTGAATATTCAGTTTTTCAATGAAAAGTGAAAATTTCCATGGAAAGCAAACATGTTAAAAAAAAAATTGTCACAAAACCCAATTTTCCATTGAACACCAATTTTGACAGAAAATCTTTGACCAGCCCTAATGTCTACCTCTTCTCAGAAGTTGAAGGTCTCTTCTCTCTTTTAGGGCTATCTGTTTGAACGTTCCCAGCTAACGGTACATGTGTTAAAAAACAAGATTTTTTGGGAATTGAGAGAAAATGGTAGTTAAATAAAAGAAACAAATTGTATAACATAGTTCAATGGAATACTCTGCAAAGCCCAGTGAGGACATTTCCCCTTAGCTTAGTTACAGAGTACAAGAAAATTTTACTTCTCTTGAAATCAAATCCCTCTCTGACCCTGGCAAAACCGTCAGCTTCTGCTGCTGTATCTAGAAATTTTCCTGATAAGGACTTCTTCTTCCTCATGAAATCTTTCAATCCAAGACAACTCCCAAGTTTTAAGAGTTCACTGGGGTGTGATCCTGCACCACTGAACGAAATGGCCCCATTGACGTCAATAGGCACAGGACCAGGCAGTATCCCAGATAGGCTCCTGATTTTGCAAATACTTTTCTGAAGATAACTACACACCATAGGGATTGGTAATCATTTGCATTCTCTCACCCTCCAGGAGATTATAAGGGCAGGAAAGAAGGTCAATTAGCAGCATTAAATAGCCATCTTTGAAATGATTAACCACCTGGCTCAAGTACAGCATTTCATAGATAATATGATCTGGCTGTGTCTGGTTTATCCAGTTCTCTCAAACAGGCAGTATGTATTTCCCCCCCATAGACGTTATCCCTTATTATAATAACACGTTATCCCTTATTATAATATATATATTATAATATATCATTTGGTTTACACTTAAAAAGATTTCCTAGCATAAATATGTTGACTAGGGTGCAATTTTTCTTTCTGACAGAGTAATGCTGGTAAAAGTCCTAGTTCAGTTACACTGGTATCATTTATTTTGTTTTCTGAACAAAACTAAAATATTCCAGTAAAAGAACTTTTATACCGATATAACTGCATCTACAATTATGAAATTGGGGGTGGGGGAGAGGATTTGCCACTTTCACTATGCAGAATTAATACAGCAAGACTTTTAAATGTAGACAGGTTCTTAGCTACAGACCCAGACCTTCCATCACAGATACCATTGTAAAAAATTGTGACATGTTCAGTTTGACTGATAAATTGTTCATGATGAATAATTCGACCAGCTCTAATAGTAAGCAGGGTATATAATCATAAAAGTGAGTTTATAATGGATTTCAGGGTAGTCATGATTACGTGCATGAGTTTTATATTATGGAAAGCTCATGGCTTTTAAAAGGAACACTACTGTCATTATAATTTTCCCTGCTATGAGTATATTCAGCCTGTGCAATATAGTTATACCTATTTGGGTCCCAAGATATTAGAGAGACAATGAGGGTGAGGTAATATCTTTTATTGGAATCAACTTTTGTTGGTGAGAGAAACAAGCTTTTGAGCCACACAGTGCCCTTTAGGTTTGGGAAAGGTAAGTGAAACCAGAAAATCACTGTGCTCTGGAATGAACTCACATAGGAAAAACACCCTGTCACCTATGGGTGAATACTTCACAAAGCGACATATCAATCCTCATCCTCAAAGGAAACCTGAACAACACTTTCAAAAGATGAGCCTGGGAGCTGAAATTCATAACTCTGCCAGACACCAAAAAATCATGGACTGAATAGAGACACTGAATTTATTGCTTATTATAGCAATCTGTAATCCACTAAGCCCCTCTTTTTGTCCTATGCCTTCAGAGGTGTTAACGGGCCACTCTATCTTGAATAGTCCCTTACAATATGTGCTAACTACTTATGCTAAACAATCTGTTCTACCATCCATTTTGCTGTGAGGCTGTGAGTACCTTTCCCAGATCTGAAGAAGGGCTCTTTGTGGCTGGAAAGCTTCTCTCTCTCAACAATAGAATTTGGTCCAATAAAAGATATTACCTCACCCACCTTGGTTCTGTACAGTCAGCCTAGGCAGATAACTTTTTTCCAGTTGTAAGTGATAAAATAATGCTTTGAAACTGATTTGCTAAACAAAAGGATGATTGTCCTACTTCAGCTCCCAAGCAAATGGAGCACTTCATCTGTTTGCGCATATATTTTTGTTTTTCACCATACTCTTGTTAAAAAAGTGGAAGATAAAGCTTCTTTGGTAAGCTCCTGAATTATTTAAATACACATAATGGCTCTTTTCATGCGACAAAATGATATTTTCATTACAGCATCTTAATCAGTTAGTGTTTCTGTGGAATGTGTTAGTTATGCAGAAAGAGTGGGATGCTGGAAAGGTGCTTGTTGACATACCGACTAAGGCTTTTTTTGTGTGGTCAGTATACTCCAATTACCATCTTTTTCTTTTTTCCTCCTCTGTGTCTTAAATCAAAATTGCACCATAAAGAAGTCTTAGGCCATATCTATACTACAAAATTATGTCAAGATAAGTTACGTCAGCATACAGCCGCTGCAGTTATTAAATCAATTGTGTATGTGCACACTTGACTCCTTATGTTGGCAGTGCACATCCTCACCAGCCATGTTTGTAATGATGCAGATGCAGTGCACTGTGGGGAGGTATTCCACTGTGCAACTCACCACCTTCCAGCACAGGGACTTTTGGGAAGTTCTTGCAATGGCTGATGGGGCCGAAATGAGTCACGGAGGGATGAGTGGGAGCACAAGGTCAACTTCCCATAATACAGTGTTCTCCATCACGTAATTTCACCTGCGGCCCATAATATTTCTTTGCAAAGTCCCACAAAACCACATGTCCCTCCTTGCTGTCCACCATCTATGATAAACGCATGGAATCTGCACACTCTGCACTATGTCGTGAGTATTGCACAGGACACCTAATCCTGCAGTGTTTGAGGAGCCAAAGGGAACTTGATGATTCCTGGGAGGATAGAACGTTGTGGGACATAGAAAGTAACAACCCAAGGTTGTTGATGGTGGTCGCTAATCAGCCGGAGATGGCGGAGCACCAATTCTGGGCCCAAAAACAAGCATTGACTAGTGGGAACCCATCATGCAGGTATGGGATGATGAACAGTGGCTGAAGAACTTGCGGATGTTCAAGGCCACATTCCTTCATCTGTGTGCTGAACTTGCCTCAGCCCTCCAGCATGGGACACCAAAATGTGAGCTGCACTGATAGTGGAGAAGCAAGTGTCAATGGCACTGTGAAAACTTGCAACGCCAGATTGCTACCAGTCAGTTGGGAATCATTTTGAAGTCAGGAGATCCACGATAGACGCCACTGTCATGCAAGGGTGCAGAGCTATTAATTGCCTCTTGCTATGTAGGACTGTGACTCTGGGCAATGTGCAGGCCATAGTGGGTTTTGCAGCAATAGGGTTCCCAAACTGCAGTAGGATGATAAATGTCAGAACATCAGAGTACATCAACAGAAAGGGCTACTTATCTATGGCTATGCAAGTGCTGGTGGATCTCTGGGGATGCTTCACTGACATCAATGTTGTCTGGTCAGGGAAGATGCATGATGCATGCATCAATAAGAACAAAGGAATGTTCAGAAAGCTGAAAGCAGGGATTTTCTTTCCTGACTGGCAGATTACCATTGGGAATGTTGAAATGCCAATAATGAGTCTGGTGACCCAGCCTACCTCTTGTTCCCCTGACTTATGAAGCTGTACATTGACCACCTTGACAAAGCCAAGGAGCGCTTCAACTACAGACTCAGCTGGTGCAGAATGAAAGTTGAATGTGCTTTTGGTCATGTGAAGGGTTCCTGATGTTGTTTACTTATAAGATTGGAGCTCAGTGAGAAAAATATCCACTTGGTTATAGCTGCTTGCTGGGTCCTGCATAATATCTATGATGCAAAGGAGGAAGGGTTTCCAATGGGTTGGAGGATGGGGCTGGAGCGGCTGTCTGATGAATTTGAGTAGTCGATGTAAGGGCTATGTGACAGAATACACTCACCCCACACTGGATGGGAAAGGGTTAACTGCACATTGTGGGCTGAGGAAGCCATGCCCCCTCATCCCTACTGGGCATGCTCCAAGCATGAAAGGGAGCAGCTCAGCTCAGTTAGAGCTGGACACTAATTACTGTAATAGAAGCTCCAGCATGGGAGCTGCCAGAGCACCAGATTGCGGGAGATTCAGATGGCCCAGCAGAGCCCGAAGTAACCAGATGCTACACTAGCTAAGGGAGCCAGAGACGCCGACAATGCCTATGCCACAGCTTCAGGAGTCAGGGTAGCTATTGGGTCACACAGCCCTACAGACAGGGAATGCCCTATTGACTCTGGCCATGAGGCCTTGCCACCCTGCAGACAAGGGCAACCCCCATTGACTCTGAAACTAGGCTTTACCACCCTGCAGATGAGGACAAACCGATTGACTCTGGCCCGTAGGCCTTACCGTACTACCAACAAGGGTGATCCTACCGACTCTGGCCATTAGGCTGCACTTCCCTAGCACCAAGGCTGACCAGGGAGACTTAAAGGTGGGCCAGGTATGCCCCTCCCCCTCGCCAAAGAGGGAAGGGATACACTTATCCCACGACAGGCTATAAGAAGAGCTCAGCTATGTGAGAGCTCTATGAGCTATATGAATCAGGGAGGCTTTGAAAGATCATTTTAATAGTGAGCCAGAGTAGTATGTGTTGCTGTAGTATTCTCTACCATCTGTCTTTTGTGGCCTGGAATTAATCTTGTAGTGATTGCTGTGTATGTAGGAATCAAACATTGTCAACCCACCTATTAATATTGTTTGTGAATCATGTTATGGGTTCTGTAACACAGTGCAGCAACAGGAAATTGATTGCTGTCAAACCTGCTCAGCACCAGCCAGCATATGTTGTAACCTAATAATGACAAATTATGTTCCAAAAAATAGAATTTTATTCCATAACATGAACCAGGCAAATAAAAAAACCTTTTAGAACTTAATAAAACTTAATAAATTAAGGGAACAGCGCTTATGAAGGGGAAAGAACAGTCATTTCCATTTCAGGTGTTTGTTCCTAGGTCAGTGTGTGTGAAACTGTTGTTTTCTTTAATGCCCCCTGGGTGGATTGGTAAGAGCAGTGCACTTGACTCTTGATGCCACTTGGCATGTTGAGAGGGAGTATAGGGAGCTCTGAAATACAGAGTTCTCTATGGGATGCAGAAGGAGGTGAGCCCGCTTGGGGAGGTGGTAGTATTAAGTTGTCATAGTGTGGCACTTACATCAGTGGGAGACAAATTTAAGTGAAGATGCTTTCACAACTAGGTTGACGTAAGCTGCCTTGCGTCAACCTAACCATATAGTGTAGACCAGGCCTAAATCTCTCCAAAAGAACAAACTTCTACTTAGAGGATTCTTGAATTCTCTGTAAATCTGATTACTTCTGCACTGAATTTCATGCCCGAACAAATTCCTTGTTTTCTTTTCCTACGAATGGTTTTTGTTGTTTTGTGATTTTGCACTTTGAGATTGATGAATAGACACAGCAATCATACCATAAGTGTATACAAGGGGAAATGGCAAAATCAAGAAAAAAAAAAGCATTCTTTCTTATGCTGATAAATAACAGCTTCATTGGGAGGAAAAAGTCAATAAAAATCCATTATTCTAGATGAATGTAAGTGCAGCTTTTTAAGCAGTTGAAAACTGTGACTAACCCACAATTATGAGAAAGTATTTCTCTCCTTAAATAAGGCTTTTTGTGTGCAATTTTTCCTTTTCCTGCTATAGCTTTTTCTATAAGACGCCACTGCCACTGAAAGCAAATCCTTATTACAATTCTTAATACAGATAGCTACCTAATGGAAGGCCATGAATTGTCTGGCAATTAAAATTATGCTATTTCAATTTACACACAAGATGTTGGAATAATCCTATAACAGCTCAATTCAGAATTCAGCTATACTGACAAAAGAACCTGCTTTCCAAAGTTATTTCTTCTCCTTATTTTTACTCTAGTAGTGAGCAACTTGCATCATTTGTGACCATTTGTGTACAAGTGAAATGGGTGTATGGACTCAGATCTTCGGCACATTCAGTTACCGCTGGGCCCAATTCTGCAAGTTACTGAGTTCCTGATGATCCAGGAGAGTTAAGGGCACTATGCTCCTTGCAGACCGGTTGTAAAGCAATAAGCCTGTTTCCTGAAGCGTACCCTTTTTTTAAAAAAAGGAGAGATGTGTAAGACATGTTTAATGTGACTTAATGTGAACAAAATCCATGTGCAGTTACATTGCAACTTTCAAGTTTGCATTCTAAGAAATGGTTGTCTTTGAGGAAAATCTAGAATTCAGTTCAATTTGGACCCTTGACCCCTAAATTGTTCAGGTTCCTTAATATAAAGACCCTTTGATAAGCACACTACTAATATGACATAACTTTCTAATAATCTGTTCTGAGAAGAACTGTGCAAAGAAGTCAGGATGTATTAGAATAGTGAAAGCCTGATGTATTAATGCTGTTGAAGGCTTTGAGCTCCAGAATCTAAATTAGTTCTCAGAGAATAAAAAAGGATGGTAGCTCTGTCAGGGTTATGGCTGTACTAAGGAAGGTTACTTTCAATCTTAGATGCTGGGGAATAAATCCCTGTTCCCTGGGTTTAGTGTTAATCCAAAGAAGTACCATTCTTTTTTTTTTTTTTTTTGGAGTGTCTTGGTTCCCTCCTGCTCTTACGCAAGACACAGCAAAGTGTTAATCTGGTCTTGGATCTTTAATTCATGATGAGAAAAATATGGATCAACAATTATTGAGGAAATGCAGGTTGGAAAGAGAAAAAAGACGGGGGCCTTAGACATTTAAAATATTTTCGACAGCTGAGACTATAACATTTTCAGTGTAAAAATAGTTTTGATGAGGCAAGAACTACATTTGACTTTGTCTTTTCAGACAGTTTTTAACCAGAAAGATTAACTCACTGTATGGTAATTTACAGAAGTAAATTATTTATTCATTTACAGTAAAATTCAGATTTAATATCACCATCTAGTTGGAGGCATCTTAATAATATTGTTATTCCTGAAGCTTATTTCAGACAATGGAACTAATTGTTGACTTCCTATCTTATTTTCTTTATACCGATAAGGATGCTAGAAGCTTAGTTATTTATATTTATTATCTGCTTCCATGTTCTTCTGTAAAAATTAATCAGCATTTCAGTGGCTGGATTATGATATCTTTTCTTGTCTTGAGCAGTACTTATTCTTTATTGAAATCAATGGGACTACTTGAGGAGTAAGTATTACTCAACGTGAGTAAGGATACCATAATTTGTCTTCAAATATCTAAACCAGCACAATACTAGATCTAAAAGCCATGAAAATAATTTTGCTTTGTTAATTTCTGTAAGGTTGTACGATGCTGTGTGTTGAAGGGGACATGTTAAGAAGTAATATGATACAATGTGAGGGAATGTACCACCTGTTGTTGTATCCATGCTAAAACCATTTTGAACCGAGTATTTAGAAGATCATTCAATTTTTTTTCTGGCAAACATTAATCGTACTAGACAAACTGTTCACCTGAGTCTGTAGTCTATGTCATAGCTACATTTCTCTCTTCTAAATATGCATTGCTTCATCTAAACAATGTTATGAGTGTGTGACACAAATGAAAGGAAATTCAAAATTATTGATTACACATAATGGCCCATTATTATTTAAAACAACACTCACACACATACATACACACACAAAAGGTACAGGCCACTTTAGCCAGCACAGCCAAGCAAGAAAACCACTTGAAATAGGATTTATAATGAAAAGGCTGACATTATGCAAATCACACACTGTAAATATCATTGTCATATTGCCTACTTGATTTTTGGGGTGGGGGAGAACTTCAAGGGACAGGGCTGGCCACCTTTATTTAGTTAAAGTGAAATAGCTTGTACCTTTTTGCAGGGTGGTGCGTCTGTGTCCACTCAGCTGTACATTATTAAAAAGTAGAGATGGAACACATTTTCCTGATTAAACATAAATATCCAATTTCAGTGAACATTGGTGATTGGGGTGTGAAAAATTAACCCGTTTCATTCACCAAACTTCCCATTCTTTCATAAATATTTCAGTCCTTTCTGAACAGTTAAAATGGACGCCATTAACTAAGTCAGGTCCCAAATTTAGATTTTGTTAAAAATAAAACTGCAGCTTTACCAAACCTAATCTGGACAGAAAGGTGATTATGAAACAAACACAAAAGTGTGTGTGTGTGTGGGGGGGGGGGGTTAAAACTATTATTCTGCATTGTTGAAGATACAGTAACTCTCTAGTGCTTAAGAACCAGAAAGTGAAACTGACCAACCAGCGCAGGATTGTGCTCAGGAGTCAGAGACTGGGACAATCTTTGAAAACAGCCCCTCTCCCAAAACATACACATTTTTTCACCATTTCCCTACTTCCCCATTGCAGTTTTCCATATACGTGGTTCCCTGTTCCCATCACCATGATTTTGGCATTTTCTTCAATTAGTGTGTTTTTTCTTATATTGATACATAATTTTCCTCAATAATTTAGTCTCCCTCATATTTTTTGTATTTTAATTTATTTTAATAGTTGCTTGCACATGTGGAGACTGAGCCAGTAGCAGCACTCCAGGCAGATGAGCACACCAGCAGATTTCAGCGAGACAGGGTTTAGAATATAGCTCTTCCAGTCACTGAAGAAAATGGTGTAAATCTCTGTCCTCCCCTAAGCACAACACTGTCACTTCATTCACTGTCTGTCAACCCTCTGAATATCCATGTCCACACCCCATTATTCATTAGCTTACCTAGTCAATCCCAAAAAATTCACACAACCCAAAATACCATTATTCACTCGCAGCCAGTCCCACATATACCATCCCTTGCCACCTGTAACCCATGTGTACACCACCAAATACCCAAACCATCATTCCCAGATCTAGTACTGAACCCACCACTCACCCAATGAACACCACATCCTCTATTCTATACAGGTTCTTGTACCGGACTTATCCCAGTAGAATCTGAGTACCTTCCTGTAAAGTGTTTAGCAATGTGACTAACATTTCTCTGGTGTTCTTTGTTCTGTCATCGTCTCCCCTGGGAGAGAAGCATGTGCAGTGGGATGCCTTGTTTTAGTAAGACTTCAGGGTTTTATGTTTAAAATATACCTTTTGCTTTGTATTTATTTTGGAAAAGTCAAGGAAATGCACCATGCACTTGCAGTGGGAGGTGATAAGGTTTTCCTTGTTGCAGAAAGTTCCTTTGGGCTTAGAGGAGTGAAGTTGTTGGCCATGGTGACATATCCTACCCAACTAGCTACCTCTTCACTGATCCCTCACATCCCCCGTAAACACACCCACACCTCTCCTCTTGCCCAGTCTCTCTCTCACACACACACACCAACACCCACCAAGGAGGACCTCGCTTTCCATAAGGAGTCGTCTTTTCTTTCTTTCTTGGGGGAGCAAGAAGTTGGAGCAACTGGGTTTCCCCTGCATATCTCTCCAGATTTTCTTCCTCAACTTCCTATCATGGCATGTTGCTTGTAAGGATTGGGAATCACTCTTGCCTTTTCCTGCCAACGGACCTGGAATTTTTAGCACACCTGTCATGCAGCATTGATCCAGGCTGGCTCCTCCACAGGGAGAGGCATGAAGTGTCTGGTGGTTGGAAGTCTGGTGCTCCAAAGATGGAGGTCTGGTGCCCTCTGCTGTAACTTTCCTGAAGTGCAACCAGCAGCTTTAAAACAAAAGAAAAACCAACATCAACATCAAAATAAACAAAACCAAAAAAAAAAAAAAAAAGGTTCAGGCAGCTCCACAGCAATCCCAGGAACCCCAGCCCAGCCCAGGTTCCCGTATGCCTACTCCCTACATCGTCATAGCAACTTAATCTAGTTTGACTTTCCAGGCTGACTGAAACAAACAAACAAAAAGTAAACAGATAATTTTCTTTTCCCTATTTATATTGCATGCTAAAAATTCTCTCTCTTTTAGTAACCTATGGTGCTTTTTGCCTGGAAAATGACTTTATGAATACTTCTTTCATCTTGACGGTATCTGCTTGAAAAAGAGAAATAAATCTTTTAGTAAAATATGAAAAAAATCAAGAAGTCAAAATGGGGTTTATTGTGAAAGGGCTGTAAGGTGAAAATTCACTCTTCGTTCTTCCCATGCTTTGTGTGTAGTAATTCCTTTTGATGGTTTCCCCTTCTTGAGCGTCATAGCTCTTGCTTCAGTTTTCATGTAACCTAAACTGTTGCTGTTAGGCAACCAGTTAACACTATTCTACTGCTGTCCAATTATTCAGAAGCCCGTGGTACTGTAATATTCAAACTGCTGATGTGATAATGTGATAATGTAGGGCTGCTTTACAGCACTACAGGCTTATTCAGCTGTAAACTGAATACATCTTCAATTTCACTCTAGTTCACTACTGCGAAATTCCCATTCTTCACTCTGGTGCTCTAGGGCATCCTTATTTTAGTTAATTAATACTGATTTAATTTATGCTCTTTAAATTTACAAATACCTCTTCAGGTTGCTTAACTAGCTTACTTACGAGAACAATTAGCAATCCTTATGTTTTAGAAATGAAAAAGTTAGTACGGAATTGGAACAGTGGTTATTTGTATCTATCCATGGGACAATATATCTTGAGGTTGGATCATCATGATGGTGTGTCATCAGGTGCAGTTGTACTAGCCTAAGCTGCTGTGGCATTTTACTTCAGGTAGCTTCTTCAGGGCTTTGGATGCTGCCTTTTAAAGGTTTATAAGCTGACACAACAGAATTTGCCTTGAGCTCAGTATATACCTTTTTTTTCTCCCAATGATATATTCATAGTTCTAGACCCTTCCAATATATGCTAAAGTGTAACAGCTAAATTAACTTTTGAAAAATCAAATTCTGTGTGTACAGTAGCTTTTCTTAATTTTTATTTCTCGCTATTAACCATTTAATAGCCACATTACCAGCTAACAATCTAATAGCTCTCAATTTTGTAAAAGATCTCTGTATTTGTGTATCCATTGCATAGATGCAAATATATCTTAATGGCTCTAAGGTAGTAAATATGATATATTTTTTTCAAAAATCTCTATATCAATGCATGTAGTCTACCTTGCATAGTACCTTTTTGTTCAGGAACTAGTATAAATTAGCAGCAGGATACTTTGTGATAGATATTTGCATTATACATTTAATGACTTTGAAAGTACCTACACTATTTTTGTGACAGATTTAGGTGTGATGGGGTATACAGACCCCGCACTGGAGAAGAAGGGGTTAAGGAGCGGCCCTAGGCCCAGGTGATCCTGCCCTGCTGCATCTGCAAAGCCTGCACAAGCTGGAGACAGAGCTTTAAAAAGGAAGCAGAGCAGCTCAGAGGAGGACAGGCAGTGGAAAGGAGCAGACCTGTGCACTTGGGAAGGAGTGTCCCAGGAGCTTTTGCTGCCTGAGACTTGGAAATGCTGACCTCTCCCAGACTGCATAAGATGGACTATTGACTTTTGAAGGTTAGAAACTTGAATTTTGTGTTTGGTTCTTTATTTTACCCTGCAAGAAGAGGGGAAACTGGTAGGAAGTGATCCATGGAGGCAGCTGCATAGCATCCCGAGGCGCAGTTCTTAGTAGAGCCCAGTAGAGAGAGTGGGGGTCCAGGCTCCCCTAAACAGGGAACAGTGACAGAAGTCTATCCCTCTATGAGGAACCAAGTTGGGAAGATCCTGAAGCTGCAAGGGTCCAGACCCTAAGACCTTGACCCTAGGGGGAAGCCCCAAAGTCCTTGCTGAGTTCTACAGACTTCCACATCATTGCACTCTTTGTGTACCCTAAGAGGGGTGGGCTCAAATGTGTAACCCAGCCGGAGGGTTATGTTGCTAAAAGAACACACGGTAACACAGTGGATCTACAGTGAGAAAGAGGAATGCTTGAGAGGAAAACGACATGCTACATCCTGGCATGACCACTAGGCAGCACTGCTGGTTAATGCCCCCCTTCACAGGGGGGTAGCATCCATATTGTAAAGTGTTTGTCATTTTTTTTACTATGACCTTCTAAAAAGCTCTTCTTGTTCAATACGTGTCATGGGTAACAATATTGTCCTCCTTTGATAGCTCTGTTCATAATTTGTGAATAGTAGGTAGTAAAACATAGAGGCAACACAAGCAAAGTAAGTTGACTGGTATTGGTTGACAATGTATCTTCATGCTGGAATTTTCTCCTTGTTTGAACACGTCTGACACCAACAGTTTTACTGATTCCTTCATCCTGGCATAGAAATAATACTCATAGTCTGAACTATTAAAACTTTTTTGAAAACCTTGTGCGTGGTGTACTGTAGGGTCATCTTATGCAGTACGTTTTTGATGCTGGTCATCCATTCTGTTGGCTGGTAGCTAGAGAGTCACAAGGAAGGCTCGGGGCCTGCTGTCTGGTCACATGGCCATAGCCACTGTTGTATTATGACAGATATTACAAAGGTCCTGGCCATAGATGGCTCCAACCTAGAATCTGGATTTTGCTGATTATAGCTGTTCTGTAAAATGATAAATTTATGACAATGGGTGCACAGATTGGAAGCAGTATTTGAAATGTAGGTATGTTAAAGCCCAAAACTTTGGTTTGGGCCCATTTCTAGCATTAGCAGGCAAAGATAGCATTCCTGATCCTGGTCTCCCTTCTAGTGATGTAAATCTAGAATAGCTTTACTGAAATAAATGGAGTTTCACCAGTGAAAAATCAGCGTTAGATCAATATGAAATTCAGGCTCCTCATCCATCTTCATTAAAAAAAAAGCTTAGGGGGCTTATTTTGTCTTTTTTCAGTATTCACAGCTTTTCGTAACTGCATTTCAGTTTTAAACAAGTAACACTATAATTATTATTTATATTATTACTGTGATAAAAAGCATAACTATTATTAAGCTTTACTTACGTTATTTCTAAGTTATTTTAAAGCATAACAAAGTGCATATTGTGGCACTTTCGCAAATGTTTTACCACAGCTGGCAGTAGCAGCTTTTAGTACTGCACTATTGGCTTCCCTCAGCATGAGAGAGAGGAAGCCACTCTCCATTATCTTAATGAAGGACTTTTGGGATCATGTATATTTATAAAAAGGGAAAGGAAGCCATCTTAAGGAAATCAAATATAAAAATAGCAGTTAAACTATTATTTCCATAATCCTGCCTGTACTGAAACCTCTTCCCCCTTGGAAAAGCCTATACGTGTCTTATTATTTCAAAACAACGATAGTTAAGGAGTTTGTATTTATGAACTTGCTTGGAAGACTCTTAATATAGTTTATGGAATTTCTCGTACAGTAGAGATGTCAGTAAAGTCTGTTCTTGGAAGTGGAAAAATAGATCTGAGCCTTGCCGTCAGATAACTTGTGAGCATGGTTTTTAAACTGGAACTGACTTGCTAATGTTTGAGTTATATTTATTTTTAAGCTCTAAATGCTGATTATAATCGGAAACCTAACCCCCATTATACTGAGAGAAGAGGTTCTATCTTTGTGCAGTGCAGCAATGTCACAATAATGTATGTTTTAACTAAGCTTTCTCTTAAAGTAATCTTCTCACATAGAAAGATATTAAAAATGAGGCCAAATACTGTCTTCACTTTACATCCATTCAGTTCCAGTGGCCAACAGATTTTGCCCATTTGTGTTTTAGAAACTGTATCCCACCTTTAAACACTTTGTTTTAGGGTTGTGTGCCTTCAAGTAAATTGATTTTTCAGTTAAACGCTGAACATAGTAAATCTTTTAATGTCTTTTTATATGCTACTAACAGTACATATTAGCTGCTAGACAGAGAATAGGCATCCAGGTTCTGAAGTCATCCCTTGTTGCTTGGCCCACCAGGGACAGAAAGGAAGAGGTCATGGTAATGGACATCCCTCTTGAATGATTCTTCATGGTCCACATGAAGTTGCCTTCCAGCCCTTCATGGTCAGAAAGAATGAACACACCTAAAAGAAAGAAAAGCAGAAAAAGATTCTCTCTGAGAGAGAGCTTTGCCAGCCAGTATGAGAACATTCTTGCCTATTACACTAGCAATTTGCTGTCCTAATCTTTGCACCATCTAAATATATAAACCATCTAAAGATGAAACATTTTATCCTTAAATTCATAGCTTTTTCTGATGCATTTAATGCCATCAGGATAACTCATCAGTCCAATAAGCTTTTTGACTAACAGTTTGTATGAGCCAGTTTTTAATTTTCTCCTTCTATTTATCTCACCAGATTTCTCACACCAGTAAGGGAAATGGAAGGAGAAAGGAAGAGGGAATACATTCATTTCAATTAATCTAAGACTTCAACTCAGAAGCATTATTTGCATCTGACGAAGTGGATTGCAGCCAATGAAAGTTTATGCCCACAGAAATTTGTTAGTCTTTAAGGTGCTACAGGACTCTCATTGTTTTTGCTATATATAGACTAACACGGCTATCCCTCTGGAACTTTTCAAGCATTATTTGGTTATTCCTTTATCCAGAGTAGAAATCTTCATCAATTTACAACACTTTTTTTCTAGTTAGACTTAATTGATGTGACATAACTGTTGGTTAAATTACGTTGGTTTTTCTGAAAAAAATTATAAGGTTTTATTGTTTTGGGCATTGTTGGTTCCATGCCCTTCACAAACTGCCTGCTTGCTTTTTTGTGACTTGAGCAGGTTTTTCATTGTCATTCTAACTTATTTTTGTAAGCCCTGCCAGCTGCTCTCCTAATGACCCTATCAGGCTCTCCAGGATTTCAACAATTCTTGGAGGATTATTTTTTTATTAGCACTCAAATTAGGGAGAAACTTTTTTTCTTCTGGGGTTTTATTGGCTATAGCAAATTCCCTGAAAGTATCATGTTTGTGTCCTTGAATAAATCCTGTGACATACTCCTAGGTTTCTCTGTTCCCATGACACTCCAGCAAGACGGTTTTGTTTTCTACTAAGTAAGTTTTCTTTCATTCTGTTTCAAGCAAAACAATGATACAGGATGCAAATAAGTGCTTTGGTTCTTTTCAGCTTTCAGTTTTTCACAGGCAGTCTCCTTCAAAGGCTGTAATCCCAGATTTTTAAAGGTCTTTAGGCATTTCTCCACTACGTGTTGCAAGGCCTATGCTATTTCGAAAGCCAAGTCCCATTTTCAAAACTGATTTAAGCGTGTATGAGTTCCTAAGTCACTTACACCTTGCAACACTGAATACCTTTAAGTCATTACACTTTGCCACACCTAAATACATTTAAAAATCTGGGCCTTGTGTCTTCCAACACTGAGTGGAGCAACAGTGGAATACCTTTACAAATCCTGGGCCATAGTCCATTAGTTCTCTACATTCTCAGCAGCCCAAAATTTATTCCCTATTTCACATCCTACCTATGTGGTAGTTCTTTTTTCAGAATCACATTAGGTTAGGTTCTTCCTGTTAGTTTCACCATAGGCATGACCTTTCTTTTTAGGTTTCTACAGGTGACATAGTAAGGAATAAAAACAAATCCTGGGACTTCACAACCTATTCTTCCCTCTACTTCTTACTCAGTGGCTCTGTCTCAAGGCTCTGGATTTTAGGTTCAATGAAATGGATTTCCTCAGAGGCGAACCCTGACTACAGCAATTAAAAGTGTCAGGTTGCCTTGGTAACTGATGTACTCATGATGCAACAATCCTTCACTCAATAGAACAGTTCACAAGCAGTAGTATATTTTTTCTTTTCTTGTTTATACACTTCTTTAGGAAAATATTAATCTTACTAAAAGCTTGTTGGTGGAGATTTGGCAGGAAATATTCTTTCTTGTTAGGTATGTTAACCATATGTTACTTTTTCTCTTTTTAAACCCGTGTATATATAATGTTTATCCTTTCTTCTTGCCTATCCACAACCACAATCACATCCAGCCTCTTAGAAGACAAAGTATATTATGTGAAACTAGAACAGTTTTCTGTGATCTGGTGTATGATTATGAGAAAAGACCACCTCACCCCAATAAGACTCCCTTCAGTCAGGCTATGAAATCATTTCACAAAATTGCATCCAAACAGGTCTCTCCTATGTGCCAGGATATAGTACTTTCACAAAGCAGTTGAACAATCTCTGAAGACTGAGAGCCATCAAGATTGGGACAACAGCTCTGAAATGTATTGAGTTCCTTAATGTACTTTTTCTGGCCTTAGAGGAATAACCACTGATGCCTAAAGGCCAAGTCGTATCTTAATCAAGTTATCTGACTTTAATGAATCACAGCAATCTGTTGTCGAAGTTTTTCCAATACAAGCAGTGTAAAACCAATGACATGGCCATTGGTTACTGCCTTACAAATGCTCCTGCCTATCAACATGGCAGCTGATGCAGACACCATCATAACTTCCTCCATAGCTCCCATTCAATCCCCCTTTCATGCAATACTTTTGAAAACAGGTGATTCTTGAAGCATCTCCTGAAGGTCACCAAATTCAGGTTCTGGCACAGCAATACAGGAACAATTCCAAAACCAAGCACACACCAGCTCCCCAGGACCAGTCCCCACAAATTAAAACAAGAGCACATCAGACAATCACAATCATTCTGGTATCAAATAGAGACAGAGGAAGCTTGTGAAATAGGCAGAACCTCAACCATCTGGGGATTTAGAGCTCAAAACTAGCATAATAACATTCATTTGGAAACTGAGTGGTAGCCAAATGCAAAGTATTAAGTATGGGAGTAATGTGCTTCCTCTGTGAAAGGCCTCTTCATTGTACATTAGCTTCAATTTCTCCATGATTTGAAAATGTTGTTCCATGTAGAATGTGTTACATTAATCCAATGTAGAGGTGAGTAAGGCACGTATAATTTCTTGTCAAACCCAAACTATTTTTGACATCTACTTATACTGGAGTTTCCAGAAGCATCTAGGGAAACAAACTGCAGAGACATCCCACCAATCAGAGGTGCTGATATAACTTCCTCAATTTCTTTTCTTTTTTGATTCTTTTCTTCCATCCTATAAGTATGATCTCATGCTTTTCTAGCATTATATTCAACCAGCTAACTCTCACCATGCCCCAGTTTCTGTTAGATGCTGAGTGAGTCGTTCTACTACAGTGGCTGTATTGGAAGAGAAATAGTGTGTGTCATCATCATACTGAAGGTAGGTCATGGTCAATCTCTCTCAAAGGTACAATTTCAGTCCCTCTTTCCTCTACTCTAGTCACCAAGTCACGGGGTTAGTTTCTGCAAAGTGCAGCAGTGGAGAATTATGGGCAGGGCAGCAGGCTGCTGGCTGCTCCAGCATTCAATAACTGGCAACAGTCCTCAAAAAATTATCTGCAAGGAGAGTGTAGCTAGTGTCGCTATATACAAGGGGGCAGGATAGTGTAGGAGCTGGATATGCTGCTGGCGAGTCCCCAGCTGGGGGTTGCAGCCTCACTTATTTCCTGAATGGTACTAAAGGAGTAGAATGGGCCTCCAAGATCGAGAATGACCAGTACTTGAGTTGAGTCAAAACACATGTGGGCCAGTCATGGAGTCCATAAAATCCTGAGCTGATTCATGGTGGTTGGTATCCAAAAATTGATATAATCCAGAACAATTAATCTAGGCCAGTTAGATACCACTAGGGAGAGGAATATCAGGAAAGGCACTGATGTAGACCGATTTCAGTCTCCGGGTTTTATCTCATCACCTTTCTGGTTTAAAGTTATTTACTGTTTTGTGTCTGTTCATACATCTTGTTCCTAATTACAGCCAGCTATTAAGATTAATGCTTACCTTGGGCAGGCAGTGTTTGCCAAGTTTGCCTTTTGTTTTGCCTGCCTGATGGATGTGCAGAAAGAAGAAGGGTTACAGAATTCCCCCTCAGAAACTGGGAAGATTGATCAGCTGTAGGGATAACAACAGCATCACTTTGGATTTACTACCAGGTAAAAGCACATCAAAAGTGTGTATAGGCCAGCAAAACTGAAAAAATATTAATCAATTACATTATTGTTTTCTGTAGGGATTTTGTTAACCTTTCACCAGCTGGATTCATGTTTGTTTCATTCAGCCATGAGAGAAAAAAAAGCTGTTGTCTTCATTTCAAGACTGTTCTGATTGAAAAAACACCTTTTTTTTTTTCTTAACATTGGCATCTTTATTTTATTCAGCTGAACAAACTGGTGAATCTATTTCTAAAATTATGAAGGTGAGATATTCAATATGAATAAAAGAAGCAGATGATAAACAAATGCACATTAGAAGCTTATTCAGAAAGGTTTTATGAAATTCAGATGGAAGCATCTTAGCTGAAACTGAATCAGAATGAGAGATGGGGCAGCTGGCAGGGTGTTTTCCATTAGGGCCGTGATCCTTGAACTCACTCCCTGCCCAGGCCCATAAAGCCTTTCAGGGCATACTACAAAGCCTACCCCTTCTCCCTTGCCCATGAGGAAATTGGTAGGGGAAATGTAGGGATTGTGTGAGGTGGCCAGTTGGTATCTCTTGTGTTTATGTTGCTCGATTTGGTCTGAGGTAATTGACAGATCTGTTTGTTAGTGTATTTGTCAAGCATTATCAGGGTGCCCACAGCACTGAATGGACTATTCTTTTATTGTAGTTTAATAAATTATATTTATCTGATTTTTTAAACATCTTGTTACATAAGAAATTATATGAAGATATTGGGTCAGACTCTCTTCTGTGCAAAGATCCGCTTAGCACAAGAAAGGGAGATGATCATCAGGGATCTAGTTATGGTTCCTTGTTTTTTTCCACAAGAGACTATGGCTCTAGGTCCACATAGGCTGGAACAGCCTGCGAATCTAGGCCTACACTTCCAGCCCTGAAAACTCAACCTGGAATCTGAAAATCAAGTTGTGTTTCTGGCTCTGACTCTATTACCAGTAATGAGGATTCTGTCATTAGAACTTGGCTAAGTTTGGTGATGTGTGAACCAGAATAGAATTCAGCTACTCCTTCCATCTGTGTATTGCTTACAAAATAAAAGGAAGCTAGAATTTTTGTGGGTTTTCTTCATTTTGTTTGTTTGTTTTTTTTTTTTTGCCCAGTGAAGTAAACAGCATTGATATGGAAAACTAAGATGGAGTATGTCTGTGGAGCAAAAAAGTGCCAATTTTTACATAGTCACTCTTCTGATTGAAGGTCACCTCAAGTTGATATTTACTTTGGATATTTTAATTTTCTTTAGGGAAATGATATACTAGGTCCTTGAAAATTATAGTAATCAAAATTTAGCACTCCACTTAGACAATAATAAAGTAAAATAAAAGTTCAGTATAATAGTATAAATAATTCCTTATCTATAAACTGATTTCTTAAACGCTTTTTTTTTTTCTTGAGTAGCTCTTATGAAAATTATGTTTTTAAACTGTACTGAAGAATGCTATAGTAATATGATTGATAGGAAATGAGAAGATCCTCAGCTGGGGATAAATTGTCATAACTTGAATGGAGTCAGTGGAGCAATGATAATGGAGCTATGACAGTTTACACCAGGAGAGGATAGATGTGTATCTCTTGAGGTAATCTAAAAAGGAAAATTTTAAAAAGTTAGAAATCATGTAACAATCTGAATGTATTAAATGATACAACTTGATATATCATCTTTCATATGAACTAGCTCCCAAAATGCTCTAGAGAACTGAATAATACAAGCAACTATTCTTTGAACAAGCAGTTCTTAAAATAGATAAATACATAAAAAACCTGCCCCACAACTCACTCTACATTTTTCCTATTGACTTCCTTTTCCCCCTCAAGCTGGACGTGCCAGATGTAGTAATAAATTTATAATCTGTAGATGTCAGAATTGGCTTTGGTTCTCCCATTTGCCAACAGGTAATGAACTAGATCAATTGACAGTTTGTAGGTTTCTGACTGAAGACAGTTTGTTTAATTTGAGCAAATCACCTGAGTACAAGTTTCATTAGCAGAGCCAGAGATGGCATGCAAGTGGTATTTAACAAGAGGAGTTACTTTTTATTCTGACATTCCCCTTTCTTCTTTTGGCTGTTGGAATTTGATTATTTTGCAATAACTTTGAGTCAAGAATAGTTCTTAAATCAGTGCCAGGGATAGTGGGAAGGTAAAAATAACAAAACACCCTGAACAGTCTTGGCAGTGAAACAGAAATATGACTTCATTTTCAAAAAGATCCCCAACTAACCTGTTTTATTGATTAACCGTAACAATTATCACAGAAAATGGTAGTTTAAATGCCTTGGATGCTGAATGACAAAAGAGAAATTAAGAGGCAAGGGCAGGGGAAATTAGTGTTTTTTCTTTCTGAGGAGATTTTTGGGACAGGTCCTCAGCTGTTATAAATAGTTAGAACTCTAACAATTTACAGCAGCTGAGGATCTGCCTTAAAAATATGATGGATTGGTGATGAAGAAAAGAGATACAGGAAGTCTGTTCAATTTGTAAAGAGTCGTAGTGAAAGTTCTTGCACCAACCATGATGTAACACAACCATATTGTGTAAAGGAAGAGAGAGAAGAAATGGATCGATGATCAGGACATAGAGTGACATGGTCTAGGATAGTTTTAAAATCACAAAGAGAATGAGGGATGAAGTCCAAGTGTAAAACACACATATACACCGACGCCAAGGTGGGTTTTTTTGAACTAGAAACTCATACATTGAGTAGGCAGATAAAGAGTTCAGATATGAGGTAATTGTTTTTGCATCTCCAAATGGGAAAGACTATTGGAGTCAAGAGAGCTGGAATGTAGGGTAGACAATCTACAATACAGATTCTGAGGTGAAGGATTTCTGCAGAGGTGGAATCAGGGTGATTCATGGATCACATTGTGAAGGTGACACTAGGGAAAGCTTCAGATATAGGAGAAGGATAAACTGTGTGGTCAAGTTTGCAGACCCTGGAGCCAAATGGTGGCAATAAATTGAGGGGAGAGATACCAGATATATCATTATGAATTATACCATAACCTGAAATTGATTTTTCAATTACCTAAAAGGGTACAAGTTTGAGCACAGTGCACTTTGATTCAAATGTTTCTCTCTGATAGAAACACATTTTTCAATAGCGTGAACAAACACAACAGCTGGAAATGAATCTAGGTTTGAAAGTGACTCTCTTGGTGAAAGACCGGATGAGTTTTAATAAATGGACTGTATCATTCTGGGAGTTTTTAAAGGGAGTTTAACTGGAGATTTGAACTCTTCAACAAATTGTATTCCTCTGGATAAGATCTGTTTTTTACATCCTATTTCTGTTCACAATTTTCTCATTTTAAAAATGCATAAGAAAATGACTGCAGACATATGTACCCTCAGTTTCACCTGCACTGTTGCATGAGGTAGGGAATATCATCATGAAAATCTAAACTTACATGAAAGTGCTTCCTAAATTAGCTGTCTAACAGAAATGATGCATTGATAATGATAGGTGTGGGCTAGCCTCTAAAATAGGACAAAAGTCTGCCATCAAATGCACATACACAATTTATGATGACTTCAAGGGAAAGGACACACATGTATCTGAGGACAGAATTTGGCCCATAGGATTAAGAAGGGCTGCAGATCTAAATTTAAACCCAAACAGATTTCTGGCTATCAGATCAAATTTCAGTACCTCAAGGAATTTGTCTTTTTTGTAGATAAAGAATAGCCTACAATGAAATGTTGATCATGCAGCAATCACAACATATATAGGTCAAATGTCTTTTTTCCCTTATAATCAGTACACTTACAATACTCTTGTGAGATGCCAGTCTTGCACTTGTTTATATTAAAGATGGCATATATGTACTGATTTAGAGAATCTGAGACCTCTGGAACTCAACATACATTAGTGAGGGATCCGTAGTAGGTTTTATCTATACGGATGCTACAGCTAACACCTACCATCAAAGTTTGCTATCACAAATAGGTGATTACATATCTTTTCTAAAAATAAATTTTGTTTGCAATTTATTATCTTCTTAGGTTACCTTCTGTAGGAATAAATGTGTTCTGTGCAATTTTAGAGTGCGGCGTTTTGTGGACTGTGGCTAAGGTAATTGGGTATGCTGTTGTAGCTAAGATATTTGCAAGGCTAAATTCAAGCAAAATAATTGGAAAGAAAGCTGGGGAAGATTAAAAAGAATTATAATGTTGGTGGAACTTGGTCACATTGTCTGACTATCTTTTAGGTTTATGCAAGAAGCAAAAGTAGACTAATTAAACTGTATCATAATCAAACGTTAAGTCCCTTTAACTTTCAACTGGAATAAATTTTCATAGTTTCCCTTTCCTTTTTGATATTTATGCAAGTTCCAAGTTTTTCACGTCACAGTTTATATGTCCTTCATGGCCTCTTGGCTAAGATTGAGTGTGGTATAATAATTCAAACACTGATACTATATCTGGAATTATAGTCTGCATTTCAAAGGGGGTGATCTGTTCTGCTTGTTTATTACTTTATTTGTAATGAGGGTTAATTTTTATAGTATGTATTTTAAATCCCAAACTGCAATGCTGACATACAAGACTTCTTATTCGTTGAATGTTGGCAGTATGCTTCGTGTTGTACAAACATAGCCAGACTTGACCACATTCTAAAGAGCTTAAATTCTAAGAGTAATTTTCTGACTTTAAAGAAAGTAATCATTCATGCAGGCAAAAAAAGAAAAAGTATAACCTGTAGGTGTAGTTAAGTGTCCAGGTTGCAAAGGTTAGTATTCTCCCATCAGAACAAAGATACATAATGGATAAGAGGTAAGGGTGACACACACAAACGGGTGGGTGGATTCTTTCTGATGGCTATTGTAGCCTTGGAAAAACTGTGGCAGAAGAACTGCTTCAGTGAGAAACAAGTTACTGCCAGTCCTCAAAGGTATTAGCAGTACTCACTATGCTGTCACTCTGCCTTCCTACATGAGCCTTGTGCAATTTCCTGACCACTGTGGATAAGCTGTAATGCTACCACCCTTTCTTCCACTTTCATTGAGTTTGTGTAAGCATCATTAGAGTGGGGAGGAAATTGTAAGTAGATATTTGATGCAAGATATGCTGCTAAGCTGGTTTCATAAGTGCTCATTTTAAAATGCCAATGTTACTGGTAACACTTCTCCCATCCTAACATCAAGGAACTCCCTAATGGTCAAAGACAGAAAGGAAAAAAAAAGCTTTAACTCCAGCTTTAAAGAGTCTTTCATACTCCATGTGAAAGCCTGGGACATCTCACTAAATAGATTGGGAAGGTATATTGAAAAAGTTAAAAGTAGAGATGACTATCAAGATATGACACCACAGCACTTAAAGTGGTCCTGTTCAGATGTACCTCACGTAAATATATAATCTACAACTCAGGACACCCTCCTGGAACCAGGCTTCTGTCCAACTCCAGTTTTTGCTACAGCAAGGCACAGGATTTAATAAAATAGCTGCTGTGGCTGTTTACCCGTACCATTCTTTATATTAGAATCTATATACCCTCTTCCCAATGTTAACAAAACCCTTCCTGATCTGAAAACTATAACATTTAATCAGCAGATGTACTTGAAAACAGGTAGCTTTTAAATTAAATTAAATTAAATTAAAAACAAACAAAAAGAAACAACTCACAATCTCTTAAAATCACAACTTTAAATTCAGCCAATTATAAACAATGGACCAAAACAAAATTACCCCCAATTACTCAACTATATTTTGCAGAATTCCTTTAACCTGTAGTCAGGGATCACTTCCTGTTCCCAGATATAAAACCTCAAACTCTGTGTGTGCCCTGTGGCAACTTGCAGGTTTCTCTGTTCTTGGGAGCTGAATCTGATTCCAATTCTTTCTCTTTTTTGCTCATATGCCTGGAGAAGGCCTTTGGGGCACAGTGCATAAGAGAGATGAATTTATTGCATGTCTGAGTTAATGATGACTCAAGAATGGCAACTCACAGGCTTAATTGGAATTATATAATCAAATATTATCAATCAGAGTTTAGTACAGCACTACACGGAAAGAATAGATGCATTGCCACTCCTTGTTGATCATAGCTGGTTCTCTCTCCTTCACTGTATCTGGAGGGGCACACAGTTTCATTCCCCGACTGAGTTCCCATACTAGTGTCATTGGATGGGGCTTCAGACAAAGAAAATCTCTTTGCCAAAGAAACATATATTGTTATGTAATTTCTGTGCATTCTTAGTTTACCTGATTTATGTATGAAGGCATAATTATTTACAGCTGAGTGGACTAAATTCTTCAAGATAATCTCTCTCAGTGGGTCCTTCTTACCCCATAATCCAGGCGTGTCAAATATCCGGTTCCTGGGCTGGATATGGCCCACCAACCTTTTTGGTCCAGCCCCTGGTGGCAGTGCGAGCTGCCGCCACAGAGTACAACGCCATGAGATCTTGTTGCATCATGCGCTGCCACAAGATTTGTGTACTCTGGAGGCAGCGTGTGGAGCGCTGTGTGCACGAGACACAGTGTTCCAAAAGTGCCTAGTATTTTGATTTATGGTATGTATGGCCCACTTGAAGTACATTTAATTCAAATCTGGCCCGCCATAGCAAATGAGTTTGACACCCCTGCCATAATCATTCTTCCCTATTGATTCCCTAACAGAAAACTCTAACAACTCTAATTGTTTGCTCTAACAATTATCCCTTATTAGTTTCCCAAGTTTATATATGCTTATTTAAGCAATATATATATAACATATGATTAAAATAAGTTAACGAGATGGTTTCCAAGAATATCTAGAGTATTATAGACATGAATGCACCACATATTAAATACACCCTAATGCATACAATTCCTGAATAGGGTTACTTGTCAGTCAAGGATTAGTGTTCTGGGCCTTAGAATTTGTATATTTCTTAATATTCATTAAGATTCTAATGAATAGTTGATATATAAAAATACAAGAAAATAAAAGACTAAAAGGGTTAATATTTACTAACGGAGGAGTACACCTTCAGGGGGTTCCCTTTTTCAGGAGGAACATAGGAACTCTGGATATGTTGGGGTCCCTGCTGCCTCCATCTTCCTAATGACTGGGCTTGTCAAACTCCCCCACTCCCCATTTTTTTCTCCCCAAATCAACCTATTCCTTGCCTTAGAATTGGGCAGATCACCCTGATCAAAAAGAGAGATTTTCTGTCCATCAAGAGAGAAAGCAAGAGAAACTCAAAACAACATGTACTGACCTGAATTCTGTGGCTCATGCCAAGCCTTAAAACCCAAAGAAATAAATCTAAATTAACAAACTTAAAAGCTCCCATGCCTCTTACTCTATTAATTTACTCCATAACATTTCTTGCAATACTTCTAGCAAAGACTTTATTTGACTAGACTATTTGACTATTTAACTAACTTCTCCATTTGCATAAGCATATAACTTTGGTACTCCACAAGACAAGAGCAAATAAGATTTATTTATGAAATCATAATCGGATTGAAAATGTAATAAGTTCATCACGTCTCTATTTATGCCATTTCCAGCCACATTGGAAAATAGCAGAGGATCTCTGCCCTTGCAGAATGTGCGAATTCCACAGGAATGTTCAGTCTTGCAGAGCTCCTAGGCTCCACTTGTATAATATTTCATCTGGAGCTTCAGTCCTGAGGAATTGCAGAAGAAGGGCCACAAATTCTGACCTGTAGAAAAATTACAGTTTTGCAGAACTCTGGTGTGTTCTTATTTGTAGATGTTATTTTGCAGTAGCAGTGTTAGTCATAAGCTAAAAATTGATTTCAGCATCTGTGGTATTGCCAACCCCAAATGTTCAAATACCATGAATCAGGCCTCCCCTATTGTCTTAAAATAATCAGGATAATTTTTAAAAACAAAAATTGTTTTTTTCTTTGCCTTCTGGATTCTGAGCTTTTAAGGAGCATTCAGGTCATAGTTTAAAACTTTTCTCTACAACTGTGAGGGCTAGATATACCTTTAAACATATCTTTAATAAAAAATGCTGAGATTTTCACATAATCACAGGACTAAAGGAGCTGGGATTCTAAATAAAACATAAAATTATGAGACTATTGACAGACACTAAGAGAGATGAAGGGAGGAAAAACTAGAGCTTCCAATACAATAAGAAACCTTGAAAAAATAAAACTAGGGCAGACAAATGTATGCTGAAGAAAGTACCTTTATAAGGAGTTTATGCACATTTTTATGCTTCTTTTAGCCTGGTTCCTAATCAACCAATAAGATCTGCATTCTTCTAAAGGAAAAATGAGTTACGGGTTTTTTTTGGTATTCTTTTTTAAATGGGCTTATTTTTCCTGCCAGCATTTCACATTTTGTACAATGGGAAAGCAGAGAGGTTAGCCCACAGGAATGCTAATTTTACATAAACTAATAAATGGAGACTTGTCATCTTTAACAGCCTCTTAAGTTTTATAATGGTACAGGTCCCATTTGCCTTATCAGTAACCTGATTGGTAGTCTAGAGCAGAAGTATCATTTTCAGTATGCCTTGAATAACATCTAGCAATAACTGTTCAAAAGCGTCCATTGGAATGTTTCTTTTTAAAGATACCTAAGAGCAGTTACATGGAGAACCAATCAGCTATTTTTCCCATGTCACTTTCTGATCATAATGATATAGATAATTAAAGGTCTGTTGCCTGGACATTAGGGCACCCTGAAAATGGAGCTAGAAAACATGTCCAGAGAAAATCATCATTTCTGTATAAATTATTTCTGCATCAATTATTACAGTTTAAGGTATCTTGTCTTGCATAATTTTCATAAAGTCAACTTTTCATTTTTTGACAGTGGTAAAAGATTGCTAACTGTATGGTTATATTGCCAGTCTCTGAAAGGATTACAAGTTAAAGAACACACAGTGGGAATGCTTAGTATCAATGAAGTTATTGATGAAATTTAATTATAGCATTGTAGGCCAGACTAACCAGGACCAGTGCAACTAAGTAGGAAATATAGTTTTAAAAATACCAATAGTGATTATGTGAAAAGATACTGTAGCAGCAATTTGAAGTGCGGTATGTGGAATTAAGTAATGTTGGCAATAATAAATTCAGTACTCAATGTATGCAATCTATCATTCAAGAGAAATCAATTATCTTAATTGTCATCTGATAATCTCAGTTATTCTGTTTAAATAATGATTTAAATTCCCCGTTTAGAATTTATACCAATTAGTCAATTAAAATGCCAGTGAAATACTGATCTATTGAAATCTCTATTTAGATTAAATTATCAAATGCTCTTAATGACTACATATCTCATATGGAAAGAGCAAGGTGTTTTTTGTTGCCATCCTTCAGTGTAGCAGGGTTTTCTGAGATAGAGGACATATCAGTCTGATCACTTTTATTGGTTGCTCCTTAGACATTTATGCATCTGGCTGTTGTGCAACTCTATTCTGAGGCTACTACTTTTTACTCAACTACAATCTTCATTCCCTAATTCATCTCTCTTTCCTGTGGTTGTAAAATTAAACCTGTAGGAAACCAAATACATTTTAAAGCTCTTGCTCGCCTTTCCTCATTAGAGAAACTATCTTATCTGATAGTCATGTCCTTGAGTGCCTTTGAATTGACAGTGGATGTGAACTCCTGCTCTTATGGCCAAAGGTCATGCAAAGCCCTCAGCTTTGTCACTGGGGCACTGTCAACTTGATTTTTTCCCTCCGAATTGAATGCCAGGTTTTTGATAGAGCATTCCTTGAATGTGTCCATATCACTTACTTTAATCCTTTAAAATTTCATACAAGATTTTTTTTTCTGATCCCTTGCTGTTTGTAATGCTTTTCTTCAGCAAAAGGGAAACTGATTGACTGTAGAAGGAAACAATGACACAGACTGCCCACAATGTACTCTCAAATGCACAAAGTAAACTGACTGAAAAAATACAGAAAACAGACAACATCTTACATTTGAGTAATCTCCTAGGTATTACTTGGCACTATAAAAAGCACAAATTTCATGTGGACCTGATGTTCAAGTTGATTCTATCTTGCTAACCTGGGTATTTCCTACAGAACACCACATTCTGAAATGTTGAGAAAGCTGTATGTATTTCCCTTGTGTAAATTACAAGCAAGTCTCCTTTCACCTGCGCACAAGTTGGTGGAGGTGAAGTAAACTTCAAGGTCTCCATGGAAACTTGCTGATTAATGCCTTTCCCATTGAAGAAAAGAGCATTTCTGCACCAATGTATTCTTGCAATAGGAGCTGTCTCCTATGCAACTAAATATTAACTAATCCACAGGTGCTACTATGAGAAGCCTTTGGAAGAGGCCTGGAATCACAATGAAGATAGTACCAAAAAAATGAAAAGTTTAGTTTAGCAAGTACAGAGCTTGATTTTTCAATCCATATGCAGGCTGGGATTTTGTTTGCCTATATGCAGAATAGAGATTTAGATGTATGGTTCTCTCTTCTTTTCAGGCAGTGCTGGATGCAAAGTAAACTCTCTGGCTCTTTCAGTCATTTCATACAAAGCATGTTTTATTAAATAGAAAGTATGCAGTTTACAAAATGGCATTTTTACAACTCCCCTTGCCTACAAATGGAGCAGTGGGAACTTTTCAAATTTTTATTGCAACACTAGCCTGAGATGTTTTATATTGTAGTAAAAGCACCAATTGCTATCTGTGAGGAATAGTACTGGAAAATGAATACTTTGAGAAATACTTTGTCTGACAGGTATTAATTAAGACTGAAAGTGCTAAAAGTGTAAATGATACATAAGTGAGATTTTAATAATGGGTAAATCAAAGGTCACATTAAATATTTGCTGAAAATTTTTGAAGCATTATTGAATGTTTTTTGGGGGCTGGGTGCTTGTCCTGAGTCTTCAGTGTATAAAAGAAAACTTAGCATTTGTAGCTCTGCCTTTTTTATGCTGCAGTTTGTTTATACATATATACCCCACCCCAGTGTTCAGCCACAGTCCTGATGATGGCTAATTTTGATTGATTTCATTAATCTTAGACATAGGAAATCCATGTACAGGGACAAATTTTTTAAAAGTGTATTTACAATGCAGCATTAACACATCCAGATTGAATAATTGTTCAACCACTTGCCCATTTGCATCTGCACTTTAATTCACCTGTATAAAAAAAAATTGGCCTGCTGCCTGAATTTAGGTATAATTATGAGATATTTAATTGGGTATGTGAATATAATAAAACACACACTGTGATTAAATTTCATTTATCATATTCACTTCCTCTTTGCCCACTGACCCATTTCCTGGATGCTACTTATAATATTCCAAACGCCATACAATGTGGAGATGAGAACCTTCTCTTCTGCAGCTCCTGCCATCATGAACAGCTTTCACTGAGTGTACCTAATCAGTTCCCTATCTATGTCCAAACCCCCACTAATTCATTCTTTACATAGTCACATCTTAGAATATTAGAAGATCAGATTTGGAGGGGACTTCAGGAAATCATCTAGTCCAACTCACTGCTCAAAGCAGGACTAATCCCATCTAAATCATCCCAACCAGGGCTTTGTCAAGGAGGGCCTTAAAAACCTCTAAAAATGGATTTTCCACCACCTCCCGAGATAATCCATTCCAGAGCTTCACCACCCTCCTAGTGAAAAGGTTTTTCCCAATTTCCAACCTGGACATCCCCCACTGCAACTTGAGACCATTGCTTCTTGTTTCTGTCATCTGCCACTACTGAGAACAGTCTAGTTTCATCCTCTTTGGAACCCCCGTTCAGGTGGTTGAAGGCTGCTATCAAATCCCCCTCACTCTTCTCCTCTTCAGACTAAATAAGCCCACTTCCCTCAACCTCTCCTCATAAGTCATGTGCCCCAGCTCCCTAATCATTTTTGTTGCCCTCTGCTGAACTATCTCCAATTTGTCCACATCCTTTCTGTAGCAGGAGGCCTGAAACTTGACACAGCACTCCAGATGTGGCCTTACGAGTGCCGAATAGAGGGAAATAATCACTTCCCTCAGTCTGTTCACAACGCTCCTACTAATGCAGCCCAATATACCATTAACCTTCTTCGCAATAAGGGCACATTGTTGACTCATATCCAGCTTCTTGTCCACTGTAATCCTAAGGTCCTTTTTCTGCAGAACTGCTGCTTAGTCAGTCATTCCCCAGTCTGTAGCAGTGCATGGGATTCTTCCATCCTAAGTGCAGGACTCTGCACTTGTCTTTATTGAACCTCATCCAATTTCCTTTGGCCCAATCCTCCAGTTTGTCTAGGTCACTTTGTATCCTATCCCTACCCTACAGCATATTTACCACTTCCCCCAGTTTAGTGTCATCTGTGAATTAATCAAGGGTGCAATCCACCCTATCCTCCAGATCATTAATAAAGATGTTGAACAAAACCAGCCCCAGGACCGATCCCTGGGGTACTCCGCTTGATACTGGCTGCCAACTAGACATCGGGTCATTGATCACCACAGTTGAGCCCGATGATCTAGCCAGCTTTCTATCCATGTTATAATTCATTCAACCAACGCTTACTTTTTAACTTGATGGCAAGAATACTGTGGGAGACTGTATCAAAAGCTTTGCTAAAGTCAAGATACATCACGTCCACCGCTTTCCCCTCATCCACAGAGCCAGCTAACTCATTAGAGAAGGCAATCAGGTTGGTCAGGCATGAGTTGCCCTTGATGAGTCCATGTTGATTGTTCCTGATCACCTTCCTTTCCTCCAACTGCTTCAAAGTGGGGGACCTGGTCCATAATTTTTCCAGGGGCCTCCATATGCACTGCTGTGGCAGGGCTCACTCACCCTCCATGCACCCCCTTGCACCAGTGCAGGATGTTGCTGCTATATTCTGCTGCAGCATCTCCTGCCCAGCACCCTACCTGCCATTCTAGGTTTTCTGTGGCTCAGATCTCTGGTCTAGTTACTTAAGTTCAGGTTATTTCCAGGTGTCCTAAACAAGTCCAAACAAACTGAATAGTTTTCCTAATGTCTTGAGCTGCTGAAATCTTTTCTTACAAACACTATCTCAGGAATTATTTTACAGGAGCCTACACTGCCCTTTGTCTCTACACTTTGTCTTTGTATATCTTAACCCTACGTTTCTCTGAATCAGAGAAACCTCACTGCTCCTTCAACTGAGTTCCTTCAGCCTACTTCTGGTTCCTAGCCAGAAGGGGCAGAGCTAAACCAATTAGCTAATCATCTCCCCTGATGCAAAGCATGACTCATTCAGTGTGTTTGCTAGCCTTCCAGGTGATGAGGGTTAAGCCCCATCACAATGGCATTTAACTGTACTGTTTTCTGTTACTTATATATGCTCCCTGCTGTCTTGTATTTCTTAATTTTCTAAAGTATTTTGTCATATGCTTTCTATGAAGGACATAAATACAATACCACTTTATTTGATAAAAGGTTGCAAAAGCCTGCTGATAACCATATTAAATGGCTTCTATGTGTAATTATTACAAAATTATATAGGAGTAGTAGTCAACAGGAATATGTTTTATGGTGGAAAGCGCAGTGTTGCTGATCTTCTTTGGCCCACATATGTTACAGTATAAAAATGGTGGTGATTTCCGGGTGATATACCATAGCTTGTTACTATATAAAGACAAACAAAGCATTCACTATAGGGAAAGGTAGGAGAAAGATCATGGAGGCTAAATTTAGGCTGCTAGGTAAGAGATTAAAGTTAAGGACCTCCAGGTAGCATTCTCTGATTCCAGTGTGCTGCTGCGGAGGACACTAGAGCTGGCTTTACAAATACTACTAGGGAAAATATTTCTGGCACCAGTGGCATGTGGCGTGAACCTAATTCAGAATGGATATGAGCAAAACATCTCAAAGTACAACAGTTACGAGGTAAGTAACCGTTCTTTCTCACCCATAAGGAGAGAGGCAATTTTTGACTTAGCCCTAACTGGTGTTCAGGATCTGATCCAAGACATAACTATAGCTGAACTGCTTGGTAATCGTGACACATAATATAATTAAATATAGCATCCTTTTATGGGGAGGGGAAAAAAAATCCACCACCACAACAACTTTTAACTTTAAAAAGGGGATCTACACAAAAATGAGGATGCAGGATGGAAGGAAATTAAAAAGAGCAGTCACAAGAATGAAATCCCTGCAAACAGAATGGAGACTACTTAAAAACAACATAATAGATGCTCAGACTAAATGTGTACACCAAATAAAAATATATAGGAGGAGGACCTAAATGATGCAACCATGGTTAATCAGCAGAGTAATGGGGGCTGTTAAAAGCAAAAAGGCATCCTTTAAAATGTGGAGGTCAAATCCTAATGAGGAAAATGAGAAAGTACACAATTCTGGCCAGTAAAAGTGTAATAAGTCAAGCTGAAAGAATTTGAGAAGTAATTTGCTAAAGATGCAAAAACTAACAGTAAAATCTTTTTAATCCATCAGAAGCAGGAAGCCTACCAAATAGGCAATGGGACCACTACATGACAAAGGTGTTAAAGGAGCACTCAAGGAAAGCATGACCATTGAATAGAAGCTAAGTTAATTAATTATTGGCATAGGTCTTCACAGCAGAGAATGGGGGGAGATATCCACATCAGAGCTATATTGGGGGTGTGGGAGAGGAGAGAATACTGTCCTAAACTGATGTCAATGGAAGAGATTTTTAGAACAAGTTAATAAACTAAACAGTAATAGATCACCAAGACCAGATGATATTTACCCAACAATCTTGAAGGAACCGAAATATGAAATATTAACCTATTACAGAAATAATCCTCAGTACCAGATATCTGGAGGGTAGCTAATGTTAAACCTTTTTACTTATGAAAAGGGCTCAAGAGGAGATCCTGGCAATTTACAGGCTGGTGAGACAAATTTCAGTACCAGGCAAATTGATTGAAATTATAGCAAAGAACAGATTTATCAGACAGATAAATTAACACAATACGCTGGGGTAAATGTCGACATGGCTTTTGTAAAGAGAAATTATGTCTTACCAATCTATTAGAATTCTTTGCGGGAGTCAACATGTGGAGAAGGGTGATCCAGTCAATATAGTGTACTTGGATTTTCAGAAGCCTTAGCTGAAGGACCTTGTCAAAGGTTTCTTAAGGAAACTAAGTACCCATGGGATAAGAGGGAAGTTCTTCTCATGGATCAGAAATTGGTTGACAGAAAAGGAAAAAAGGAGTAGGAATAAATGGTTTATTTTCGCAATGGGAATAGGTTAACAGCGGTGAGCCCACCAAGAATCTGTGCTGGGACCTGTGCTTGTCAACATATTCATTAATGATCTAGAAAAGGGGGTAAACACTGAAATGGCAGTTTGTACAAAATTACTCAAGATAGTTAAGTTCGAACCTGATGGCGATGAGTTACAGAGGGATCTGACAAAACTGGGGAACAAAATGGCATATGAAATCCATTATCGATAAGTGCAAAGTAATACACTTTGGAGGTTCTAAATTAGCTATTACCACCTAAGAAAGAGATCTTGGAGTCACTGTGGATAGTTCTTTGAAAACTTTCCCTCAACGCGCGGCAGTGGTCAAAAAGGCTAACAGTATGTTGGGAATTATTAGGAAAGGGATACAAAATAAAACAGAAAATATCAGAATGCCATTATATAAACACATGGTGTGCCCACGTCTTGAATACTGTTTTCAGTTCTGGTTGCCCCATCTCACAATGACATGGTGGAACTGGAAAATGTTCAGAGAAAAGTAACAAAGATGATAAATCGTATGGAACAGTTTCCATATGAAGAGAGACTAAAAACATTAGGGCTACTCATCTTAGAAAACAGACAACTAAGGGGAAATGTGATAGAGGTCTATAAAATCATAAATAGTGTGGAAAAAGTGAATAGAGAAGTGTTGTTTACCCCTTCACATAATACAAAAATACAGGATCAACTGATGAAATTAATAGGCAGAAGGTTTAATATAAACAACAGGAAGTACTTTTCACACAAATAACCTGTGGAACTCATTGCCATGGGATGTTGTGATGGCCAAAAGTATAACTGGGTTAAAAAAAGAACTGGATAAATTCCTGGTGGATAGGTCCAACAGTAGCTATTAGCCTCAATCCCATTCTCAGGGTGACGCTAAACCTGACTACCAGAAGCTGGCAGTGGAAGACAAGTGGATCACTCCATAATTGCCCTATTCTATATACTGTATGGACCTCTGTTGGAGACAGGATGCTGGATAAGATGGACCATAATCTGACTCGGTATGGCAACTCTTACATTCTTGTGTTCTAAAGGTTGTCAGTGGCTTTTGTTAAAGCTAGCCTAGGAAATAAGGCATCCTTTAAAATTCTTTACAGCTTGATTTTTTATTATAATTTCACTCTCAGAATATACCAAAATGGTAGTTTAATGTAGCTTCTGGCTTTTGAGGATAACATTAGTGCAGTGAAAAAAGATACTGTGGATCGAGGCTTCCTTAAAATTTCCATGTCTTAGTTCATTCCTTCAACACTTACTGGAGGGAAAAACAAAACCTTTCAATTGCATTCTGCTTTGAAGTTGCATGTGAATTTTATAAATCTAAAGCTTCCTGGGAGATCACTTGTAATACACTGTCTGAGACAACAAATATGGCACCCTACATAAAACCAGGTCATGTTTTATGAATATTTAACTTGAGTTCAACTTTTCAGAAAGAAATAACGACCTTGAAAACTCCTAGTACTAGTACAGTATTGTTACACAAAGGCCATTGCTTCTGTCATTAATCATAATAGACTATGCCTACAGCGATTGTTGGCTTTTTAAAGTAAATTATTAAAAGATACAGGAACATGAGAAGTATTTATTGAGGATCATTTTATCTTACCAAAAGGGCAGGAGTCATTTTGTACAGACTACAGATGGAGAGTTTTTTCATCTGCATTTACAGTAGGTCTGTAATTTTGTGCTTTTAGTATGTGTCAGCTCAAAATCATATATTGTTTAAGCAAGAAGGATTTAATAAACCAGCTGCTAAATATTGGTATCTTTGTTCACAAAGACATCTTTGGAGACAATTATCCTGATTCATGCAAAGTAACATCAGTTGACACCTCACTGCATATCTAAGCAGCTTTTTGCTCTTATATTTCTGCATATTTACAGAAACCTGCAGGAAGGCATTACAAATCCTCAAAGGAGTATCAGTTAGATAAAGAAACAAATATTTAGCAGCCTGTTTATCTTAATTAAATCCTCATTGCTAAAATGGTGTATTGATTTGTAGCTAACACACATGCTGAGAGCATGAAGTTTGAGACGCAAAAAGGAGTTTTTATACCAGGATGAAAATAAAATAACACTACTTCAAAAAACAAAAACAGCTTGGTATATTTCAGAACAGGAGTGAAAAAGAAATAGTCACATAGGAATGCTGTATTTTCAGTATAGTGATTGGTCTGAGTAGCTTTTATTGCTATTAATTGGAGTTATATACAACTTCTCTCATACCACAGTAACTCTAATGAACCTGCTCCACATTATATTAAAGTCAGTGTAAGAACTCCCAGTCAATGAATGAAGGCCATTGTGTGGGGAGAGAGCTGTACAGGCATGAGTATAGTTTACATAGCAAATAGATATAGAAGGAAGAGAACTGTTGTGACTTGCATCTTCAAGAAGCAATTCCTTTAAAGAGAGTGCTCTCTCCTAAAACGATCATAGTAAATATGTGGCTACCAAACAAGATTGGCTTCCAATCAAGATTTGATTAAAAAACAATGGCACATCTAATATATGTCTGAAAATATTTTAGGTCATGTTCTCCTTTGATAGTAGGGATGTTTGGAACAGGGCTCAGTGAAACTGCATAGTTGGTCATTTATTATGATCAGGGCAGCCAGGAGATAAGTGGGATCCAGTTTAGTTCTGCTCCATAAAGGAATAGTATGCACCCTTCACTACCATGTGATGGAGATTGCAGCATATGGCAAACTACACCATGTTGTTGCAGTCATATACCAATTGACAAGGTAGTAGCAATCCCCTTAGCAGTTACTAGAGCACTGGGGCCTGATCCAAAGCCCTTTGAAGTCAATAAGAGTTCTTTCATTGACATTAAATGGCTTTAGAACCTGTACTCTGCTGCTGCTGCTGTTGAGCTGGAGACCAAAAGGCTCTCAGTGCCATTTTCCTTCTCCATCTCACTTTCACAGCACAAGGTAGGAATGGCCCTATTGATCTAAGGAGAACATATGATGTCTCCATATATAAGGATATTATATGTTCTATGTGTTAAGGATATTGTATGTAAGATGTTTTGGCAAACCATTCATCGCCTTAGGAAGGGGCCAGCGGAACATTGCCCAGGCTGTTCTGAGCAAGGGTGGTGAAATGCTGACTGCGACGGAGAAGATTGTTGAGAAGTGAAGGAGCATTTTGAGGAACTCCTCAATACAGTGGACATGCCCTCCTTTCAGGCGGCAGTGCCCAAAACCCCTGATAGGATCAGATCTATTTCTGTTGATGAAGTCGCTGCAGCAGTAAAGTTGCAGTGGTAAGGCAGCAGGGGTGGATGAGATTCGCCTGGAGATGATGTAAGAAAGGAGACCAGAGGGAGTGTTCTAACTACAGAGGGATCATACTGCTCAGCCTTCCCAGTAACGCACATTCCTGGGTGTTGGAGAAGAAGCTACACCCATTAGTTGAACCTCAGATTCAGGAGTAACAATGCAGTTTCCATCCTGGACATGGAACAACCGGCCAGCTCTTTGCTATCTCAGATACTTGAGGAGTCGTGGAAATTTGCTAACCCTGACTACATTTGTTTTGTAGACATGGAGAAGACTTATGGCCGTGTTCCCTGAAATGTCCTGTGGGAAGTACTGTGGGAGTATGAGGTCCCCATACCACTGCTGCATGCTATCCGGTCCCTCTATTCCTGAAGTGAGAATTGTATCTGCATTCTTGACATTAAGTCGAGTTTGTTCAAGGTGGGTCTTGGACTCCATCAAGGGTGTGTCCTTCCCCCACTCCTGTTTGTGATCTTCATGGACAGGATATCAAGGCACAGCTGAGTTGGGGAGTATATCTGGTACGGGGACTTGGAGGTGGCATCTCTGCTGTTTGCAGATGATGATGTTGTTCTTGCTTCTTCAGACTGTGATCTCTGACGCGCTCAAATGCTTCGCTGCCAAGTGTGAAGCAGCTCGGATGAGAATCAGCACCTACAAATTGGAGGTCATGGTTCCTTCCTGGAAGAAAGAGGAGTGTTCTCTCCAGGTGAAGGGGGAACAGCTGCCCTTAGTGGAAGAGTTTAAGTATCTAGGGGTCTTGTTCATGAGTGATGGTAAACGGTAGTGTGAGATTGACTGACGGATTAGTGCGGTGATGGCATTGATGTGGGCACTGTATTGATCCGTGGTGGTGAAGTGGACGGTAAATTTTTGGATGAAACTCTCAGTTTTTACAGGTCAATCTACATCCCCATCCTCACCTGTGGTCATGAACTTTGAGTAATGACCAAAAGGATGAGATTGTGGGTACAGGAGGCAGAAATGAGGTTTCTCCACAGGATGGCTAGGCTGACTCTCTAAAATAGGGTTAGGGGCTCAGCTATTCAGGAGAGCCTCAGAGTAAAGCTGCTACTCTTCTGGATCAGGAGAAGTCAGCTGAGCTGGTTTGGGGATCTGATAAGATTGCCTCCTGCTAGGCTTCTTTTGGAACTCTACCAGGCATGTCCTACTGGGACTATACCAGGCATGTCCTGGGAAGCCCCGAGGCTGGAGGGATTATATCTTCCAACTGGCCTGGGAACACACGGGAACCCCCCAGGAGGAGCTGGAAACTGTTGTGGAAGAAAGGGAGGTCTGGTTCTCCCTCCTATTCTCCATGCTGCTGCCGTGACCCTCACCAGGAAAAGCGACATAAAGGTAAAAATGGAGGGCTGGCAATATGTTTTAATTGTACTAAATGATGATGTACTTGAATGATTTGAAAAGACCAGCCATTTGCTAGCAAAAGAACTACAAATAAAAGGTCAGACATTAAGACATTTTTCAAAGGTTACATTTTAAAATTAGATTTAACTCAAACTAGCTATCCCCAAATTCATAGCACATAATCTGGTACTGAGCAGCAGGGGTTAACACATGGTATCCGTCATACAAAACAAAAAACTTTAAATCCCTTCATTAAGTGAAAAACTGAGACCAATCATAATAAATATGTAGCGCAACTACTGCACCTCCTTAATAAGTGGCCAAATTCCTCATCTATTGATGAACCAGTCCATGATGTTTAGTAACAAGAAAAGGGAGAGAGAAAATTGATTCTGATCTTGTCTAGATTAAGAAAAACATCACTCTTATTTCTGTATTCTGATAAGGTTTTGAACCATAGAAGTTGAGGAGGCAAAACTGGCTTTAGAAATAACTGCCTGCCGCGTGGTGGCTATTAATAAGTATGAAAACACCTGGTTTAGAAATCTGCTCTTAGCAGGAAGTTTCATTATACTAGAAGTAAAAAATGCACTTGTTTTAGATTAGTGAATACATCAGTATTAACATACATTTAAAACCCTGATTGTAGCTCTAGTTTCTTAGAGATCCTGCTGCCAGGAGAAAAGGAATATAGGCCAACAGTAATGCTTTCAAAGCAAAGTAATACAGCTGATTGAAAATACAGGTTAGCACTCCCAGAAGATGAAGGTGTGAACTTCCCCATACATCATCTTAATGGCAACATTTTCTATAAAGTGACATGAAGCACTCCTTTCATATTTCATGAGTTCTTATTTGCCTGGCTTCAAAATGCCAAATGTGCCAGTGAATAGCACTTCAATATTCATGGGTTTCTGCAGTGTTTTTGACAGTTGTCAACTACGGAAATGGCTTTATCAGGAAGGAATCTGACTTGATTTCTGCCACACACTTACTTACACAAACATTCTTACACTCCCAATCTCTTTGAAACATGCATTATCTCTACATTTCTTTTATGAAAATATTTTGATATGTAACTGAAATATTTGGCTATTACACATGGCTGCTCTGATCTTTTTAGCTATACATATCCTAGTATTTAAATTACAGTAGTAATACCATGAGTTTTATGATAGAAGATTGATTTTCATATTGCACAGAGAAAATCAACCTGGGTGCTAATATGCTTCATGTTCTAAAGAATAAAATGAAACCATCATGTGAATATCCTAATAAACACTAATATTTTTACCTGAAATTTGTGCACTCCTTCTTTCTAAATTGTGAACCCACAACAATCCTTCAGCTATCATTGGGCAATAGATCCAGTTCAACAGGTAGGGTATGCATGTCCTTTTGAGCTGTGAAAAGCTATGGATCCTGACTCATCAACTCGGCAGCCCAACATAGCTAGTGTGTAATTTGCATTCTGTGATGGCCAGAGAAAGGGATCTTTCTACTCGGAGTGTCATCCATTCAATCACCCTCATATTTGTGGAGCTCGGAAACCTCCTAAACCTCGTAAAGTTTCTAAGGGACAGAAACCACACAGGGTACTTTTTGTTGTTGTGCAAGCTGTGATTCTACTATAAGTAGATTGAGGATCCACTATTTGGATCTGGATCTGGATTTGGTTTTGATTAATGTTTAGGTTTCAAGGAGGGCTTGGATTTCATAATACCAAGATTTCTTGAGTTCTACCAAGATTTCAGCCTCAAAAGGTGGATATCTAGTGCGTCGGTTGTGGTCTCATTTGGTTCTTTTCTGTGTCTGATGTAGAATTGAAAAATATGGCTTTCAGTTTTGGGTCCAATCTGGAATTGAAACTGGAATGGCAGGTAAAAATCTGAAGAATCAAATTTAATCCCCACTTCTCACACACATTCAAAGGAGTTCAGATTCAATATTATAGTTTCAGCTGTAGCCTGATCTATTGATTATGTAGTAAGTATATTGATTACTGAAGAATTTCCAGTTATCACTTTGAGGGTTAACAGGTTCTTGTCCCAAGATCAGGCCCAGTGTTATTCAAATTATTATACAGTTGGGAACCCTGATGTGCACAGCTGCAACACTCACATGGTAGGAACTCTGCTATATTACAAATATATTATTATTATTATTATTATTAATACATTTAGCACAGTCACAAACACCCCAACTCAGTAAGATAGATAGAGATACTACAGAATGCATATCTGCACATCCATATACTCCACCGTCCCTTTCAGAAGAACCTGAAACGTTAGCCGCCATCTTCCTCATCACCATCACTTTCCCCTTCATCACCAGTAGCTGTGATTCTGGCACCTCCCAAGGGCTATCTCTCTTTCCTCTCTTACTGCCCATAGGCTGGGATGCAACTTTTATAATATGTCATGCTGATGTCACTACGTCTGATGCATACTCTGTAGGGGTTTCTCCCCTCTTCCTGCAACATCAGCAATGAAGAATTCAATATGTTTTTTCCACAGGTCTGGTACTACAACATTTGGGCTCTGTGTTCATTCTGCAGTCAAACTGTTGAGTTGCCTTGGGGAAGGACAGAGCTTATGTGAAGGAAAAGCCCATTATAGAGCTTGAGCTTCTCTCTACCCTACACTCAGGGCTACAGAGTTTATTGCAGCCTTAAAGTTGCCATGACTTTTAGAACTTGCACAACAGCAGAAGAGTGGGAAGAGAAAGGAAACAATTTTTATCTTCAGGTGTTTTGGGCGGAACCATTTGGTAGTTAAGGATGCCTTGAAGGTCCATCTATATTGGGAGGGTGGAGTTACCCCCAAATGGGTGAAAACTTTCCTGGCTGACAACTCTCTTCAGTCCTTCAACCCTTTCCATCTCTCTAGCTGCCACTCTTTTTCCAGAAGAAACAAGGATCCTCTCATTTCTTGGAACATTGAGAAAGTGTTCTCTTTCCTGACATAATCCCTTCTGCCTGATAGCTAACATGAGGCAACAAGACTGGGGGAGGGGAATGTCCCCACAGGAGTTGCTTGAGCATTTGTGGTCATGGAGCACTCAAAGGCCCTTCTAGTCTTGGTGGCCATAGGCTGCAGATGCACCATGGATCAGATTGCACCATAACCATTCCTACCAGTTCCTGGCTAAAATTTATTTGACTATTGAAGCTACAGTGAACGTTCCTTTATTGGAAATCAGATGCAGGTACTATATCACCATAGCAGCCCAGTAATTGGTAGAACAATATTGTTTCGGCTCCTGAGAACTCACAGCAGATTTTTGGGTGCTGCTACTCTGCCTTCCCAAAATTCACTGTCAATTGGGCCTGGGATTCTTTCACTTAGCTGTTGTGTAGTGTTGCCTTGTGATATAGGGCCCTGATCAACATGATTATTCATGTGTATAAAGTTAAGCAAGTGTTTAAAAGTTTTGCTGGTTTGGGTGCATGAGTAGTTGTCATTTCAGAGAGGCTGCATTTCAGTGGTAGATGACGCAGTCTCTGTGTGAAGCACAGTTATATATCAACTTACTTTTTTAAAGTGCCGTGGGATCCTTTGAGGTGAAAGATACAGTATTACATAAATGTACTGCTGGCTATGAAGGGTCATTGTCTAATCCAGTGGTTCTGAACTGGGGTGTATATATAACCGTGGAGGTACACATAGGTTTTCCAAGGGGTACATCAACTTATCTAGATATTTGCCTAGTTTTACAACAGGCTACATAAAAAGCGCTAGCGAATTCAGTACGAACTAAAATTTCATACAGATAATGTCCTGTTTATACTGCTCTATATACTGTATACTGAAATGTAAGTACAAGATGTATATTCCAATTGATTTACTTTATAATTATATGGTAAAAATGAGAAAGTAAACAATTTTTCAGTAATAGTGTGCTGTGACACTCATATTTTTATGTCTGATTTTGTAAGCAAGTAGTTTTTAAGTGAGGTGAAACTTGGGGGCACGCAAGACAAATCAGACTTCTGAAAGGGGTACAGTAGTCTGGAAAGGTTGAGAGCCACTGGTCTAATCCACTTTATAGAGTGCTGCTGTGGAAACTAGAATCATAAGCATGATTTCAGGAAAACATTTAAGTATATGCTTAAATCCATTTCTGTTCAAGAAAGCACTTAAGCACATATTTAATGGGAATTAAACATGTGCTTAACATTAATTTAAATGAATAAGGATGGACTACTGAATTGGGTCCATAATCCTTGCAATCTTTGATCACCATAATTGCACTGTGCCTAGCATAGGACGTACAAAGAGGGAAGTCCCCTTGAACTCGCTTCTCAAATTGCATGTCTGCATAGGGCTCAGGCACAATCTGGCCCATAATGTATAAATGGGCTTGGACAGATTAGATTTTTATCAATAAATGTTGGTAAACAATGATTTTGTCATACACATACAAACTGATGAATATACTTCTAGTGATGCTGATCAAAATTTACAGATAGGCCAAGTAAGAAAAATATGGCTTGAAAACTTCTTAGAGAGGTTTCGGGATATTTCTTTTGTATATTTTGATAAGTGATATTTAAACTTTGTGTTTTAATGTTATAAACCTTTAACTTTTTGAATCTGTGTCTATCATTAAATAATTTTCTGACCTCTTCCCCCCCCCCCCCCCCCCCCCCCCCCCCCCGTTGCCTGACTCCCCATAATTTCCAAAACTGTGAAAATTGACATTGATGATAAAACTTAAAACCCGTAATTTGGTGCAATTGTGAAACTTTAAATCAGTAATAAAAATGCATAAGAATAAACTTTGATATCTGTAGAAATGATTAAAAGATAACTATTGAATTCTGCCAAGCCCATTTATATAATGAATTTTGTTCTAACGATCAATTTTATGCCAGTACAACCAGTAATTCAGTCCGTGTGTGAGTCCTTCCATGTTTATGAAACTGAACCTCCTGTTGTTGCAGTCAGAATAATAGCTGTAACTTAGGTGTCACTTATTTAAAGCTTTCAATGTGTGTGTTTTTATATCTACTGAAAATATCTAGATTTTTAATTCCTGTACATTCTTCATAAATGGGCATTTTGTAATTTGAGAGTTGAGTGCTTTTTGAGGAGAACATGAAGTTCTTGAACAGATAATAAACAACTTTATAAATAGTACACCCATTTTTTTCAGGTAACCATCAAGATTCATACATAAAGCAGCCACGATTACTTATTTTTGTAATTCTGTTCTCACTTCACTTGGCTTGTTTCTTCCATTTAGTAATTGGATTTATACCCCGACCCTGTAATACTCATGCATAAGTTTATTCAAATGGACACTCTCATTGACTACAAAAGGACTACTCATAAAATTACACATGTGCATAAATACTGGCATTCCTGGAGTTTTAGATTGTAAAATATTCCAGGAAGACACTACAGGATAGATCCTCTGCTGATGTAAATTGGCATATATCTATTGATTTCAGTGAGATTAAAGCAACTAATACCACCTGAGGATCTGTTCCCCCTTCTCCTCCTCCTGTTTCCCCCTGCATTGCTAGTACTTAAAAACTCATTAATTGCCTAACATTTGCAGTTAGTCAACCTAAATATTTGCAGTATATAAAATATTTTCTCTAATAGGTATAGGGAAGGTCAAAGGGATAGTAATAATAATGAAGTAATATTATATAACTCTGGGTGAAAAATAGGCAATTTTTTTTAGTATAAAATATTGTGCATGCTATGGTATTGTGTTAATAATAATACTGTCTTCTTAGTCTATTCTTGCATAGTCTTACCTCTTCTGAAATTTGTTGTAGAGGAGTGTTTGATTTTGAAATGAAAAAGCTTTTGCACATTTTTTGCAGTGTAGAATTGTTATGTACCAAATGTGATCATCAGCATTTTTCAGTAATATGCCAGGTTAGTATTCCATAGCTAATCAGATCCTTGGATGAGGAATGGATCAATAGAGAATATAATATTCTTTTGTGACATGCCATTATGCAAAGAGAGCCATATTGGAGAAATTCTGAGACATGGTAGTATTTCTTACGATGATTTGCCCAAGGCTGAAGTCAAATTCCTCTAGTAAATCTGGCTCCCATTTGCCAGATATGTCAGTAAAATCTACCCTTCCTCAATGTCAGTCAGTAAATTCTTTATAATGTTCACTGACTAAACTACAGATTATTTCACCTCTGCCCTGCACTTTAAAAGAAAAATCAAAGGATTAAAAGAGCCTGGTGGTTTTTACCCAACAAAATGAAAGCCAAATGTCAAAATCTGTATTTAAACCATGGGCCCGATCTTATAAAAATGTATGCATATATGGAATTTTATTCACATGAGTTGTCCCCTTGACATTAGTGTAAGAAGTCAGTGAGACTACTTACGTTAATACTGGTCAGTATATGCATTTGATTAGCAGAATCTGGGTGGATGTCAGCAAATTACAAGTCAATTGTGAAAATAAGAAGTGGAAGCATTTCAGTGGGGAATATTGGCTTCTGTATACAACCTGTGCCATGATAGTTACATACAGAGCATACAGTATTGATTGCACATGCCAGACACACCACCCACACTAATTTGAGAGGAAGGAAGGCTGCCATATTTAACGTTTCATGTCAAACCCAGCTGTCTGTAGTGCTGATATTCACTATAGAAGGAATGTAAGTCCATTGATATGCTCTGGATTTTCACTCAACTTCAGTTCACTATAGTATAGATAGAATTAGTATTGCTAATCATAAGGGGCTCTTTTTATGGAGATAATCTGCAACAATTAGTTCTTATTTTTTTTTAAAAACAAAAATCTCTAAACGTGCACATATGCACATGCGCCTTTAGAGCAATTGCTCAGAAAAGTAAATACCTTGGATTAAAATAAACTTCCAAGAGTAAATTATATCCTTTCAGACCTCAACATCTCTCAGTAGAACATTCATTATAAACCTGCTGAAGGCTGAGGAAATAGGATTCATTAACAAAAAAAAATGCTTAGCGTTTTAAGACTTCTTTTGATGATGTTGTACAGCACACAAAAGCAAATAGTTTCAGTTTTTCATTTACAGCCAGCTAAAATACGATCAAGATATTCTGTGTTCTGAAAATTTGGGCACTCTGACCTTATCTTAAATTGCTGAGGTTTCAATCTTCAGATGCTTGTACCAATTCTATTGGTAAGAGGTTAACAAAATACATATCAGACAAAATAAAAAAGTCGGAGAGTTTACCAGATCAGACAGATGCATTTAATCCACAAGACCTTTTTCAAGTTATGGAAAAAAATAACATAAGATAATTTGTTTAAATTTAGGGACCTTGCATATTAGTAATCAATATTAAGTCATTAATCATGCTGGTAGATAGATGAAGTTCTTAATTTACCATGTGATAAATCATCCAGCCGAGCTCAGTCTTTTGCCAGTGGCGGTTTTTGACCTTTATTTCCCGCCCATGAAATCTTATTACTGATGAGATTAATATTGAGTAGACATGAGAACACAAATTGGGAGAAGAGGCAACTGCATCATGTATTGTAGCTCTTCATATTCCATGGAGACAGAAGGCAAATTTGTCGGATATCATCTCAGATGTTAGAAGCTCTTGAGGTTATTAGAAACTAAAGGACATTCTTGGCATATGGTTGAGTCGCAAACCTGAACCTACCACCTTCTAACCTGAACTTTTGTGAGTTTGAGCTTGGGAGACATATCAGCATGACTCAAGTCAACATGTTTGTGATGTGTGAAAGAGCTGGTCTGAACACAGAACTGGGAAATTCTGAGTTCTACGTTTGTTTCTGATTACCACTTTGACCAAATATAATTCACTTCACCTCTCTGCCTCAGTGACCCTATCTTTGAAATACACACATACTTAACTCACAAAGGTGTTGTAAGGATCAATATTTGTAAACACCTTAAAGACAGTGTTATTCAAGTGCTCATTATTATCTTTTTTATTTATTATATCGTGTCATACATGTACTTATATTTATTATGTATTACTGGCTCACAATGGAGTGATGTCTCTGTGGAGCAGGGAGAAACCTAGAATCAAGTTCAGTTTCCCACACTTTGTACTAGAAATCACACCCAAACATGTTCATCCACCCCTACAAAAGGGAGTCTATTTTCTAGTGAAATAAATAAGTGGGAAAACCCCCCTTATCCACTCATTCAGTGGGTTTTGACTTGCAGAAGCAAAGCTCTGAAAAATCAATTTAAACGTAGCTCACTGTTGTCACAGACTCCTCTGCTCAAAGAAGAATCTGTGCTTCTCTTACTATATGCTGCCATCAGTGTTAAGCACACTTAGGGCTCATTCATACAAGGTAAAAGTCACCCATGGGCAGAAGGCCAGTACAAGGCCTATGCACCATTTAAATCCCAATTTTTGGTAACTTTTCATAAAGATATGAATACTATACCTGAGCTACCCTAAATTATTTTAGTACAAAATGTTTACCAGCAGATGGGAAGGACAAAAATGAGGAATAAATTCAACACTCTCCAGTAAATTGTATTTGTTATATAAAGATCAGACACATACGGAGTGAGTGAAAGAGAGTTAACAGCTTCAGACCAAAATAACTGCACACATTCTAGTAGCTCTACCCCACAATTAATTAATTTAAACAAAACCAAATACAGTCTGCTGTCATCACAGACCATACCCTCTTTCTTGTCAGAACATCCCAGCTGGTCCATTGCTAAGTGTTCTGGACTGTCTAAATTTAAAAACAACTATAAGGTATTGTAACTTCATTTTGTATAGCATCTTTCATACAACCTGCATCCTAAAACACTATACAGTTTAATAAAAATGTTACCAAATTAGGCCCTGATTCTGCATAAGGGTTACACATGTGCTTAACTTTATGCATGTAAGTAGTCCTCTTGAAGTCAACAAGAATACACCCGGTGTCAAGTTAACAGGGTGTATTTAACCATTTGTAGGATTGAGGCTTGAGCAGTGAAGGGAAAGAGATGTAAAGAAGAAAATTGGGATAAAAAAGAATTATGTCAAGTTCATGAAAGTTTCACTTAGATATTTAATCATACAGGCTTGATAATATATTTATTGCAACAGTATATATATAAACAATATATTTATTGCAATAATTAGCAGGGCCAATGATTTCCTTTGGTTCATAAAAATGATTTAGGAAATGTTAGTGACTAAGATAAACATTGTAAGTGATGCTGAGATTTGATCTTTCAGATTTGGGCTCTTTCCAAAGTTACAGAACACAAGCTATTATTTTAGTACATTTGGATGCTTTGTTGTTATTTTGGGAGCAGTTGAACAAAACAGTGATGGACACTGTTGAACAAAACAGTGATGGAGGTAACAACTGCTTATACCTCTGTAGGAAGGCACAGTGGCCTTCCTCCAAGCCTGGGCCCGAGGAAGGGCCTCAAGGACAAGATCAGGCCCTGAACAGGCTGGCATCTCAGTCTGCCCGGCAACCGGGGAGCCGGCCACCAATAGGTTCCGCCAGCCGGCCAACCCAGCAACAGGGGGGCGGAGCCTCAGTGAGGGCTGTAACTACAAAAAGCAGGCCCTGTTGCTCAGTAGGAAGAGAGCTGCCGCTGGAGGCAGACGTGCTGTCCCACCGGCTGCAGCGAAGGCCTGAAGCGGGCCGGGCCTCTGCCCCAGGCGAATGCCCCCCAGCACAGAGGCCCCGGGAACGACCCCAGCGGCTCGCCTCTGAGTGCTGGATACAGCCTCTGGGGCCTTCTAGACTGGCCTAGGCCTACAGGCCCGAAGGACTGGACCAGGCCTCAGGGCCCGAGCGACTGGACCGAGCCCCCTGAGACTGAGGGCTGGGAGTTCCCCCCTGAGGTCAGCCCTGACTTGGAAGAGCTGCTGGACGCCGAGCCCCCAGAGGCAGGATCAGATCTGGAGGAGCTGCCTGAGGCAGAGCCCTACCCCGAGCCCTGGGACCTGGAGGAGCTGCCCCTCACAGAGGAGCTCCCCGCCTTGCCGCCCATGGATGAGGAGGGACTGGCTGGTTTGCCCCGGTCGGTGTACCCCAGCGACCCTGAGGAACCAGCGGATGCAGGTACCGGGGGATATGGGGAGGAAGTGGCCCAGGGACAGCCATAGGCATGGCTGTACAAGGGGCAAGCCCCGTCGGTGTGTTGTGGCGGGAGCCCCGCCAACTGAGTGACATTGCCTTTGCCACTGCTAGGGCCCTGGGCCGGGACGCAGTGGAGTTGAGTGGGCCTGCTTCCCCCTACTCTCCCCTTTATCCTTGCCACCCAGAGAGCGAATACCATCCCCTGCCCTCTTGACTCTAGGACACTACTTGCCTGCCTGCCCTTGCCCGCCCAGGGCGATAGACTGCTTGCCCGCCCGCCCTGCCTGAGGCCCTGCCTGAGGCCCGAGGAAGGGCCGCAAGGACCAGACCGGGCAGGAGCCCATTCTACAATCTCTTTGTCCACGATCTGTAGCAGCAAAGGAATTCAGAAATCTTCATTCAGTTCCAATGTATGCATTTTCTGGGGCTGTTTACTTTGATGTAGCAGTCTGAAAACTGAACATAAATATAATATTTGTGTTAAAATGTATGTATGCCATTGAAAATTAATCACATTTTATTGAATACTCTGTGTTATGAATAATCACTTAATTAAATTACACAGTCTCCTCTCTTTATTTACATCAAGAGAAGTTATTTATTGTAGGTTATTTAATTTCCAGACAGAATGATTGCAAATGTCCACATTTCATTTAGAAATACATATGGGTTTAGTAGAATAGGGATAGATGATGGGCTATGTTCTTTGGTCCGCTTTGATCATTTTGCAGCATACAGGCAAAAATGGTATAGCAGAGTAAATGTTTGCTTGGCTCAAATCTCTCACACCAAAGACCTTCCTAACTCAAATCCACTTCCACCAGGTGCCCCCTCACACACACATCCATTATGTCCCCACACACAGCACAAATCACCCCTGCATACCCATGCTTCTCTCAAAATGGTCCCCAAATCCTCCCACACCTGTTACAAAGTTCCCCCCCTTCCCTTCAAGTCCCCAGTGCCTCCCAATGTATTTACCCCATGTTCTAATCTCTTCACACAGCCCTTTTCACCTGCATACAATCCTATAGACCTGTCATTCAGCTTCCCCATTTCTTCCCTACACCCAGTGTTTAAATGTTGATAAATGTCACTGTTTAAAATCTGAATGTGGTTGGTAGGTGAGAGGCAGGGATGAGAATATTGAGAACTGATTGTTGGTGAGTATGGAGGGATACAGGGCTCCGGAAGGGAGGACGTGGGAACAATCTATACTCTGCATGGGGGCTAAGATGATGGATAGGGGCTTTGCAGGGGACATAGGGAAGGAGTGTATGTGTTTGTTCAACTTCTAAGTGCATGAATAACTCTCAACATTGATCTATATTAGAGATTCTCAAACTGGGGTGTGTGCGCGTGGAATGTATTCTGGGGAGTGGGGACATAATAAACTTTAGGTAAAAAAACATATTGCACACATTCAGAGCTGGGCACCCAGAGAGTGGTGTCTGCTGGCCGGGTGCCCAGCTCTGAAGGCAACAGTGCTGCCAGCAGCAGTGGAAAAGGTATGGTGTTATGGTATTGCCACCCTTACTTCTGTACTGCTGTTGGCAGTGCCACTGCCGTCAGAGCTGGATGGTGGGAGAGTGGCAGCAACTGGCCGGGTGCTCGGGGAGAGGGGTGTAAACTACTACAGACTCACAGAAAGGGGGCATGATCAAATAAGTTTGAAAACCAGTGATATATACTTGTTTAAAACCAGAGTAATTCCTTCCCCCCGCCCCACAAAAAAAGTGCAAACAAAATAAAAAACATGGTTAATTTGGAGCTTTGATTGCTCAAGTGCAAATTCAACCAATGCAATCTAAAAATCTAGAAAATCACCACTCTATAAAATTCATCATCTCTCTCTGTTGTTCTTTATTTCTTCAGTGTCATTTTTTGTTGCATTAGAACTGTATTAATGTGGAGGAGAAGTAGAATAATAGAAAATAATAATGAATGTTTAAGATGTATATGTGTAACTGGAATATCTACGTAGAAATATATAGAAGAGTCACTATTTTGTGTTTAGGAAATGTGCTTTAAAGTGGAATGGTTTTTGGGCTGATGGCTGGCTGATAGATGAGAGTTAAGGTTGCACATTTCTTAAGAATGTGATGGAGATGGTACAGATATTGTGTTTATTGGGTAAATATAGGTGAATACAAGGAGAGGTTTTTTTATTATTGTGGAATGGGGAGAAGGAAGAAGAATTTAACAGATCTAGATTCTTAGAGATGACTTTGTTAGGATTTGAACTTGAGAAACCTTAACTCCAAATGAACAATTGTTTGGTTTTTGTTTGGTTGGTTGTAGGAAGCTATATAGGAATACACTCTAAACTTTTTATGGACTCTGTAAGTATGTACTTCTTTGTCTTCATAGGTGAGCAGAAGTTATCACTTTAGGGCCAGACTCTGCAATTCCTGATCAGGTAAAACTCCTGTTATACTCAGGATCAGGCTTATAATCAGAATCTGATTGGAACCAGGGTCCATAAGAGAATCAAATGCTTCCCAGACATCATTATACAGAGTCTAGCTGTCTAAAAATGGTTCCTGCCTTCCTCCACCATCTCCTGTTCATTGCCACCACAGTAATTGACTGACCCATCAGATGCCACTTCTCTATTGCTGCATTCTCTGCAGCTCTCTGTTGACTCTCTGGAAAATGTTCACTGAGGCCACTGCACTTGTCTCTTTTTTTCCATTCAACCTTGCTTTCTATTAGTCTAAACAGACAACTTGGGGCATTCTCCCAGAACGGATATATATATATATATATATACCACAGAAGGATATTCAACAATTGCTGTAGCCTAGAGTACTCATTAAATTTGAAATACAGTAAACATTTATTATATCAGAAATAGCAGACTGCACACCACTGGCTAAACAACAAATGTGTCAAAATGATGCATTAGTTGAATTTTGCCTAGCTTTTTTTCTGCCCCTTTATACCTGAGAATAAGAAAACTCTGGTTAGAGAAATATTAGAGATGGCGACTAAGTTGCAGAGTAAATGACATCAAAACAAGCTACCGATCTGATAAGAGTGAATTGTTGTTAATCATTTTCTCGTTTATTGTTTATTGTTTGTTTGCTTTCTGTTTTTATCCAATACCATTATCAACAGACAGGAAAACAGATTGATATGAAGAGATGAGATACAAAAAAGTTAGTGGAAGTTTGTATTATAGGAAATATCAGCAGTAGATTTTCACATACTTTCAAACCTCTTGATGAAGAGAATTATACCCAATATATTTTTCTGTGTGACCATTAAATATTTTATGCATTACGAAATTAAAACAAAACATGTCAGATGTTATTCACTGCATTAAAGTCAAAGATATAAATAATGAGTTTATTAACACTGTTGCCACCAGAAATCAGGATAAGCAGGGCTGAGTTAAAGCATAGACTCTATCCCAGCATAGCTCTGCTGGGGAGGGGTGTAAACAAAAATTGAAGAAATCTGAACTGAGGCTAGAACATGGCTTTCGGTGGATGTAACTGTCTTGACTGACTGAAGGTGTTAGATCACCTTCTTCACTGAGGCTCAAATACCTAGATGCAGTGGGAGGAAACTTTTGTTTGTATTAAATATCATGCCCTCTGTAGTGACACTTCATAACTTGCTTAAGACACTGTCAAGGCTGTTTACATGGCAACTTTATTGTATAATGTGGTTGATAAGATTTAGTTAAAAGTAAAATTTGGGAAGAAAAATGGCAGGATATATTTATCGGTGTGGACATGGAAACAATGACACAAAGACAGCATAATCTGGTTAAATGAGGAGGCAGCAACTTTATTTAAAACTACCACTTTGCCATGGGGTAACCATTCCAAATTACCCAGCAAAGTTATTTCAATGTGTATTTCAACTGGCCTGGGTGGGCTATAAACCTGAGGGTGAGTGGGAAGACCAGGCCCCCTTTACACCCTGAGGCTTGCCAAGGGTCTTTGATTGAAAGCCAGAGTGCCAAGCCGCTCCACTCCTCCATGCCAGAGGTAAGAGGGGTAAGATGAGGGGCCACAAGCTGCATGAGTCATAGAGGCACATCCTCTCACTAGGCATTGCAGTGCTCACGACAAGTACCCAGGAAACCCATTGGTTTACAGGGAGCTCATTCAGGCCCTTTCTATCCCACCAACTACACTAGAACCTATCAAATTCTCAATATTTGTAATTTAACCTCTCAAACTCAGGTCTTCTGGATGCTGGATGGAAGGTGAAAAACCCAGCATAGCAGTCTTACCATGTGGGAAAATTCCTTCCAACCCTCAAAACTGGCTATCAGCCTAGTTCCCTCCATCACCAGCGATCCTGAAACCACATTAAGGGTGGTATGGGTGGGACTGCCCAGGCAGCAAACTATAGCAACTCCCTTTATGCTGTTCCACCACCAAATGAGGGCCTGACCTGACCTCCATAATACTCCCTTTGCCCAGTGGTAGCAGCAGTTGTTGGGACAAGCTCCAAAGTCTGTGCCCATATACAGGATATGCCACTTCCCCACCCTTTGCTCTGCAGCATAGGTAAGGAAAGGGGCAGGGGAGAAGGAAGAGAGAAGAAGCAGCCCCACATGCTGAGGGCAAAGTGGGGGAGGGGCAAAGGAAATCAGAGGGGGTTGCATGAAACACCATTTCTGATGCTTCCACTTGAGATCTCCCCCACTCATCCCTGGAAGGTGTCTCCTCTACTCCTGTACTCATCAGAACTGCATCTCCACTAGTGAGGTGAGGACTGCCCAGACACTGTTTCCCATGAAAAATAAAGACAAAAATCAATCCCTGGAGCAATGTTTAGAAAATTGTCAATAAACATGGTCCCCTGGCCACTGTTCAGCTGGGCTATGTCTATTCTGCCTACCAAAATTTCCCCTCTAACTTTGATTGGACACAGTATTTTTCATTTTGTCTGAGCTTTTGTTGCCATGTGCTTTTTAACAAATCCATATCCCAGATAGCAGCGTTTCAGTGGTGGTGAAGAGATTTGTATTTACTCTTTAGCTGTTTCACACATGCATGTTTAGAAATTTGTCTGAAAGTTGCTGTCCAAGTGCAAAGTATTATTACTTATGTAATCCCTCTTTTCCTCCCTCAGTTACTCGGGAGCAGGCAACATTCCTGTGTGCCCAGGTGCCTGATGTTGTTTGATAGTAAAGGAGATCCTGAGTATCCCGATGGTGAGGTTGGCTAGGTGGGAATCCTCTATCCATGCTGCAGCCCTTTTACTTGTAAAGGAAATTAAAATTGACGGTGCCTCCCCCTGGCTGTAGTACCCTTATTGTATTTCACTTTCTGGAGCATACTACTTGCTTCTAATGTATTTGTAGAATGTTTTCTTATAACACTTTATGTCTCTAGCTAGTTTAATCTCGTTTTGTGTCTTGGGCTTTCTACTTTTGTCCCTACATACTTGTGTTATTTGTTTATATTCATCCTTTGTAATTTGACATAAGTTGACTCTTTTTAGAGTTTCAAATCATTGAAAATATCCTGGTTAAACCAAGGGAGTCTCTTGCCATCCTTTCTATCTTTCCTACGTAGTGCGATAGTTTGCTCTTGTGCCCTTAATATATCTTTGGAAAAAATGTCAACTCTTTTGATTTGTTTTTCCATTCGACTTGCTTCCCACGAGCTCTTACGTACCAACTCCCTGAGTTTGCTAAAGTCTGCCTTATTGAAATCCAGTATCATTATTGTGTTGGTTTCCCTCACCATTCCTTAGAATCATAAACTCTACCATTTCATGATCATTTTCATCCAAGCTGCCTTCCATTTTCAAATTCTCAACCTGTTCCTCCCTATTTGTCAAAATCAAATCTAGAGCAACTTTTTCCCAACTTGTTTTCTCCATCTTCTAAAATAAAAAATGGTCTCCAATGCATTCCAAGAACTTATTGGATAATCAGTGCTCTGTCATGTTGTTTTCCCAACAGATATCTGGGTAACTGAAGTCTCCCATCACCATTTTGCATGTAAAAGTTGCTACTTTTAATATTTTTAAGATCTATTTCTCACATATAAATAGCCTGGCTGTTCAAAACCACAGTACTGCACTACAGAGTCTATAAAATGTTTTTTTTTTTGTTTTTTTTTTAAATATCAACCTTTTGTTAGCTAAAATATGTTTGAAAAGAAAACACAGGATCTGGTGTAAAAAATTTTTAGAAATAAAAGCCTATTCCCTCCCCCTACTTTTTTTTAAACATAAACATACAACAAGGCTGATAGTGTGTCAAGATTCTTCTGCAGTGTGCTATTTGAAACTCAAGACAGCCAGGATATCCAGTCCAAACATTTGGTAAATCTATGACCAGATTGTCCCAGTAGAACCATTACAGCAATTTCATTCATAACAGTGCCATATCCTTCACAACATATATGGTACGAATAATGAATTCACGGTGGATACTGTGAATGCTCATTTGCTCATATAAATCAAACATCTTACTGGTTTAAAAACTTAATTAAAGGAACAGTATAACAAGCCACACTAATGGTTAATTGTCTTCATGGTTTTTATTTTCTACAATTAAGTATTTTTATCCATGATTAATCTGAAAAATTTCTGATGTCTTTAGGGGCTCAATTCTGCAACCACTTCAGCACTTAACTTTACTCATGCACGTAGTCCTATTCATTTCAATGAGTCTTGTATAGTTCGTCTTGTATGTGTTTGCAGGATTTTTACTGTTCTATAACTGAAGTATTGAAATACAGTGGAACCCTATTTATTTGATCTAATTGGGACCGGAGCCAGATCAGATCATCAAAAATTCAGATAATCAAGAGAATGGGCAAAGATTTTCTGTCTGTTATTTTAAGAAGCTGTCAGCCCCTGGGCAGTGGGGCTCAGGCTATCAGCAATTAAATACAGTAGACCTTCCATTATCTGGCTTCAGCCGGAGCCTTGCTGCTCAGGGATCCAACAGCTGAAGCCCTGTTGCCCAGGGCTGAAGTGTAAATTTCCCATATTCCTGTATGTGTTGGTGGTTTGGTTAATATGGCGAGCCAGATAATGGAGGCTTGGCTAAACAGGGTTCAACTGTATTTCAGTTTTCAGTAGAATTATTTTGGGTTTCAATTTTCACCAAGTGAAAATTTTCCACAGAAAATATCCCATTTTCTGACCAGCTCTACTCAGGTTTTTAATCTCACTGTCATCCCTTTTCATTAATTTCAGTGGCATGCTGCCCAGGGGAATTGTGAGGTCCTTGCAACCTCTTGCTGATGAATTTGGTACATTATAAAATTGTGCCTCATCTACCTTTCTCTCCCTTTTATTTAAGGGCCAGATTGTAATATGCTTACTCACATTAAATAGTATTGTGCATCACAAATAGTCCCACTGAAGTCAAGTGGTCAACTTGTGAAGTAAGATACTACTCAATATGAATACAGTCTAGACCAAAGTTGTTCTTTTTGTACTTTCTCCTCAGGGCTCAGGATCAATACGAAGGCAGATTATGTCAGATCACTTTTTAAAATGTACTTGATTTACTTTTGAAAAAATCATTACAAGGAAAAAAACCCAAAGGAAATATTTGTACACAAAGATAACTGAAGATCTATAAAACCTGTGCTTATCTGTATAATAGTTTATTTATACTAATTTGTAGTATGGTAGCACTCTGAGGCTCCAATCAGACTGAGCCCCATTGTATAGGGTGCTGTTCAAAAACATTGTAAGAGACAATCGCTGCCCCAAACTCTAGGGTTTTCAAAGCATTTTAGCTAAGCCTCTTATAAACACTGTGTTTCTGAGTATCATGCGCCTTACGTTATGAATGAGTAAATCAGTTGTCCTGAGTCGCACAGAGTGGCAGGCTTGGGACTAGATGGAACTTCTAGACTTCTGCTCTAGCATAATAATGCTATGATAACCATGCCAGAAACCATCAAATCTTTCTCAGAAATATGCTGCCTGGGGTACAGAGGAAAAGAACAAAAATCAGAAAGAGGTAGGATGAGGGAGAGTAATCTGTCTTTAACATCTTTGTTGCTGGAGGAGATGGGTGTGATGCTTGTGGTTATTACAGAATCTGTTCTCCTTTTGCTGGAAACTCAGATAAAATCTTAATATATAAAATAAACATAATGCACATAACTGTCAATTTTTAGACTATTGCTGAACCTCTTTTGAGCCTCTTGTTTCCCTGTCAGGATTTCATATTCCTGTCTGCTTAGCAAACCCTTGAAAAAAATTAATACAGAGCAGCAGTGAACTGCTACTGCCAACTCTTCAGGCACTGAGAGAAAGAGCTTTCAAGGGGCTGCTATTTCTGACTCTGCTTTTGTAATATTTCTTTTTGGATCAACTATAATTCAGAAAGGTGTGTTTTATTTTATTGTTCTTCCAGAACTTCCCAAGCAGACTAATCTTTTCAGGCATCAGGGCTTTTAAGCTTCTGTTTGCTCATCTATTACATTTTCTATTTGCAACCATGATGTTATCCTGTCAAAGATGCATACTTATTTAGTACATGAATGATTGTGCAATATATGATAATGTTTTGAGATTGGCTCAACGTTTAAAAGACTCTAGTTGAATGAAGAAAATAAAATAAGAATTTGCAGATGTCTCCATCCTATTTTGTTTGCAGCGGGAGTGCAGTTGAATAAGATAAGCCATTGGAGTGAATATTGCAAGACTAATGAAAAGAATAGGAACATATTTTTTGGCTTAGGTCTAAGAGTTATATATACAATTCTCATTAAATGTTGTTTTATCCTGGAAAACATTTATTTAAGGGTTGTTTAGTTCTAAGAAAGGATTGTTTAGTTGATTTTTTAGTTATATTGATTTTTATTAAACGTATTCTACAACATATTCATGTTATTACAACTAAAGAAGGGACAAATTGAGAACATATACTAAACTCTTGTATTCTAATTTGTGATAAGGTAGTCTGACTCTTCAAAGATAGTGATGTGTGACATGGTATGGCCCTTTAAGATTTTGAAAGTTCTGATATACAAAGATGTAGGAGATATTAGTTGAGATGAAGCTGTCCCAGGAACCTCTGGTGTTTGGGAGGAAAAAACTCACTATTTCTTTAAGAGCTAAGGACCAGGAGCCTTGCACAGTGGTCAGGGCAAGGCTTCCCACTCACCCAACCACCTAGGATGAGCTAGGGGAAAGGGACTAGCATTTATGCTGCCTCCTCCCTCAGAGCAGAAGTTCTGCCTGAACCTTCTGAGTTTGAGGACTGGTTGAGGAAAAGGGGTCAAGCTCTCTGAGGCCCTACAGTTGACCTAAATTACAGCTCCAACTCCAACGAGAAGAACTGGAGACACTTGTGGCAAGGAGAGGGAGTATTGGAAGTACAAGCTAGCTCCAAGTAAAAAAACAGGGAATTCCAGTCTTAAGGCAGAGTGACTGTCTGAAGTAGAACCCAGCCCCCAAAGGAGGGCTGAGGCCTCTTGAGCAGGGTCAAAAAAACCTACCAAGTGTCTTATATGGACCTAGAATGGGCATGAATATGAGCAACTACAGAAGAAAAGTTACACTCTGTAGAAAAAGTTGATAAACCAGACCCCATGAAGGGGATATTTGCTTTGAATTGATCTTCTGTGGGCCATGAGGGAACACAAGGGAGTTCACTCGAGGGCAGCACCCAATTATATAACTTGCCTCCATGGTTTGGATTGTGTCTTAGATCTAGAACAAAAAGTGGCCTCCGTCCTGGCTTGGATGGTAGCTGAGGACAAGAAGTGACATTCTCATCAGGCAAAAGCTCCAAATGGCTTCATGATCACGAGAACAGCTGAAAATTTTAAAATAGTCACTATTTAGAATGATGGAATTCTTGTGAGATCATTTTTGAGTATTTCCTCCATTTTCCTATGAAGATCTAATGAAATTTAGATACTATTGAATCCAAAACCCAACCTTGATATGACTTCAAACCTGGACTCTCCACTACAGCCCAAACCTAATCTTGATCTCAACATGACCCCTGAGGTAATCTTTAAATGCAGCTAATGACTTCTGTAGCCCAATGACCTGCCACAGGGTGAGAATCATAGTATAATGATAAGGTAAATAACCTGTTGCAAAAATTTCAGAGGAGGAGTTGTACATTTATGACATTAAACCTTTTAAGTATTGAAAGGCCTAAATCCGGAGAAGCTTGTTTAAATTGCAGTTAATTTAATTAATGTATTACTTTGCATTAATTGATTATAAAAATATAATTGAATTAATTAATGCAAAGGGGACTGTCAAGATCTCATGTCTACCCATGTCTTTTGTGTCATAAAAAGTAAACAGAATAATTAAACCATCTACCAGGTCCAGTCACCTTAGATTAATGTGTTGCTTTCATCTCTGAGGAGAACAAATCCTCCTCGTGGAAGAACATTTTCTTCAGAATCTAGAGAATAATATGCTTGTTTTACTTACTACATAGCATGATGTAGAAGTTTTAGATTTCTATAAAATTTGCCAATACTGTCATAAATAACTTCCTTTTATGACCTTGCCAACTTTTTCCAGTTAGAACATGGTTTGGGATTTATGTTCTATTTCTACTTTCAGGACAACTCTGGCAGCTGGAGCTATCTGCTTGACCAGAAGGTTTAGGTGGCTGTGGAAAAAAGACAGTTCATTTCCCCCCCAAATTAAGGCCATTCTTATATTCTGATTTAGATTTTTAAGTATTGTTAAGGTGAGAGGCAAGTTGAAGCACTGAATCTGATATTACAGATTTAAAAATACGCATATGTATATAGTACATATGAAGTGTTGCTTTCCATGGAAGGTCATTTGAGGCTGTCAGGAGTTAATGCCAATACATTCTAATGGTTCGGCTTTTCCTCAGTGTATCCTGTTTTATTAATTTAGATGGAATACATAGGACAAGGGTGTTAATATAACCCAGTCACTGTTCAACTTTAAACAGTGTTAAACAAGGCCTGGATTTGGTATACAGAGACATTGGCCTGCTTACTATGATGGCCAATACACTATTAAAATCCTTTTTACTTTTTCTTTGAAGATACAGAATAGAAAAACAGTTAAAGCATTTGAAATGTAAAGTATTAAGTAAGACTTATATTTTAACAACATTTATTGTTCTTTCCCTTTAGCTAGAGAGAGTTTTAGAAGAAAAATCCCTTGTTTGACAGTCTCTTATGTGGCATTAAAGATGGTAATAACTGCTCTTTTGGGTATTTTTAAATAAAAAAAGTTAGTTGGTATGGGCTGGAGCTATTGTTGCTGCTGTTGTTTAAGTCCAGAACAGTCCTTTCTGGGGGAAAAAGCAGCTAGATAAGATGGACTGGAATTGTTGCTGCTGCTGCTGAAGTCTGATCCTGTTTCATCTCTTCTGGTGGCTGGGATTCATTTGGAACTGGTAGGAGTGGTGAAGTCATGTGGATCCCTTTATCTGACCTGAGCTGATCAGGACATCCCTCAGGATTAGGATAAAGAAGGGCTGGGTCGCAGGAGATGGTGGTGTGACAGCAATGATCATAACTTTTGCTCCAGTAGCTTTGGTCTGTTCTTCTAATTTTCTTCTGCCAATTCTTTAAGGACAAAAAGGGAGTAATGTGTGGAATAGCCCATCCCCTCATTATTTTGTCCATCATTTTGGCCTAATATTTGACTGTGACGTTCCCCCCCTGCGATCTAGACTGGTGTGTAGCTGTGTCACCCCGATCACTCACTCCTGGGCCCTGACTCACTCTGCTTTGCTGTGCGAACTACCCACTCCTGGGTAAGCCTATTCCCAGAGTCCTGTAAGTAATCAGTCCCTGGCCCAGTGAAAGAGCGCTTCTGGCCAGCGGCTGATAGGATTGACTCCCAGCAAACACCCTCAGTCCTAGATGCAACCCTGGGAACTGCTGTCTTACAGGGTTCAGTGCTGCACACTGCACCCTGCAAGCTCATTTATATTCGTCTGTCAGTTTATCAAAGAAATTGATATGCACCAGTTCTGTCACTCTAAGTGAAGTCTCTACACATGCTCAATCCACATGCACTGTTTTAGATAAAACAAACAAACACACACATTTATTGACTACAGCAAGATTTTAAGTGATCATAAGTCATATTAATATGAATCGAGAGAGTAGATCACAATTAACTAAAAGGTAACTTGCACCCTAAACTAGACAATATTTCAGTAGCTTTTCAGTCTATGATGGCAGCTTACCCACAAGCTGGCTGGGATGAATCTTGCAGCCAGGCCCTCCCCTGGCCCTTGTGGGCAGTTTCTCAGTGTCCTTGATGTTGCTTTGTAGATGGATTCCAAGGGAGAGCTCCAGAGACAAAGATGCCTCTCTCTTTTGACAAGTTTCTTTGATATCCTCTGGGGTCAGGTGATCGGCCATGTCCAGCAATGGGCATGATTTACCACACTTGACACAAATGAATGTTACCTTATCATGTGCTCAGGCCTGTCCATTGTTCCTGTATGCATTGTCCTCTGTGACGCGTGGACCTTCAGCTTTGTGTTTGTCTGCATCTATTCAAGCCACGTGAGAGACACATTTGGGAATATGACATAGCAGAGTTTCATATATGTGTATATGTATGGCATTGCAGGAAACATGCTGCCATAACAATAATATTCAGTATGCCACGAGCATTCCAAAAACATCTTACATGACATACTTTGCATTAGACAATACACAGTTACACTATAAGGGTGATCATGAATGATACACAAATCACACTAAAAGGGTGTACATTAGGTCACACCAACATACCAATTTTGGTTCATAAATTTCTACCTCCACATTTTCTGATTTTACAAAGCATGATTTCAACATAGTCCTTGAATCATATTAGTTATATTATGCCTTTTTTGTTTGCGCTAATTTAGTTTATCTGTCTGGTCCTCTGGCACTTGTTCATAATATTCATTATTAAAAACAACTTGACATACTTCCCATCAACATTTGTTGTTGTAGGTTATTGTAACAAACACTTTATGAACTTTTATATACTTTTTACAATTAATCTAACAATTAGTATAAATGTGTAGGTCCAATTATCACAACTATCCTTATCCACATATCTTGAGCCAGAGATCAGGTACTCAGCTCTTGAACAAGTCTTTGAGTGTTCATTGGCTTGAATGCTGATTATACTGGACTTATAGTGAGCAGAAAATCTCTAATTAAAACTTGCAGTACTCACAGTTAAGTACCATTCTTTTTTAAATAATCACACAGAAATGTGGTGAATATGGGGAAAGTAAGGAAGTGCAAAATAAAGAGTTTAATCTCTATTAATTCTTTATCTGTTGTACTCCAAGCAATTCTCAAAGGGCCCAGTCAGAATGTGATTTTATATTAATCTCTCCAAATGTGCATTTAAAATCTATATTATTCATAGAGATTAAAACCAGAAGGAACCATTATATCATCTAATGTGACCTCCTGTATATCATAAGTCATTAAATTTTATCCATATACCCCTATATTAAGCCCAATGACTTTCAGTGGATGAAAGTATTTCAGACCTTGGGACAATAAATTAAACTCTCTCATGTTTATAGAGCACCAATCAGTCACCATACCATCTAGGCACCACTAATATAAGTGGTTATAGTAGATTATATATTATGAACTTTTATAAATATTATTGATCAAGATGACAAAAAGGGCCAATTTTTTCCCTTAAGGAACTGTCTAGTACACCCACAAAAATATATTTCTGTTCTATTCTTATATTGCTGTGTGTTTTAGTTTCTCTTTCTCTGGAGATATGGAAATACGGGGGGGAGGGGGGAGCAGGTTTACAAATAGGCATTGGTGCATGGAAATTAAAGTAAGTGTGTGCTAATCTACAGGAGAAACCATCCAAAAGACGTAATTCGCCAACTGTTGTCTCACAGTTCCCATAGATGACTCCTACTCTCTGGCTCTCTTATTTGGCAACTATTGCAATTTTGCCACCTCTTGCAATTTTATCAAAATAGTGCGATATTTGGTGTTTCCTAAAGCTCCTGTAAACTTGTTATGATGTGAGAATCCCAGGTTCCATTTATAAAAAAGTGTAAGTTTTTAGCCATCATGAAGAAAAGCTTAAGAATGTGAACCTGAAAGGCTGAAAACCTAGAATGCAAATAAAAATAACCCAACATGTCTTTCAAAAATACAACCTCATGATTTTTAACTCAATCTCATGATTTTTGGGGCCTGACTTTATTTTTTTTTGTAGAGTTGGGGTTGATAATACTATTATTGGCAAGTTTTGTTTGTTTACTTATTGTTAAGGGTGACTACTATACATTTATGTGCATGCAGTTACCTAGTTTGTGCGGTGCAGTAGGCATGCATGCCTCAGGCCATCCTGAAAGGAAATTCTCTGGGAGGTAAGGGCATCCCCATGAATCAAACCAGTTTAATCAGAAACTCACCTGGGTTTGTACAGTTGCATTTGGAGTTTTTAAGTTCAAATGGAAAGCAAACCTGAAGGAAGCAAAACTATGTGAGGTGGCTTCTTCTGCAAGGTATGCCAAAATTCCCAAGCCTCTACTTGTAAATGAAAAATGAGAATAAAAGCTGATGTGCTTTTTTATTACTGGTGAACTTCAACAAGAAGCAGTTTCTGTTGATCTATTAAGAAGGATACAAGTACAATCAAGTATCGTGGCTGTGCACATTTCATTTTAATGTCTTGTATGTAAACTCTGTGCAAATCAGTTACCTTCCTGGGAAGTTGCCATTGCAGACCTTGTTCCAAATCTTGTATCAACGTTGAGAAATAAGATGCTGCACAGAACATTACGAAGTGCTAATTAGAGACTGGCACTGACCAGAAATTAGAGGGACCCTCTTCTCAGTCCCTGCATTTCTGCAAGAAGTAGTATCACTGAGGGGCAATGGAAAAAAACTTTGTCTCCTCAGCTTCTGGTGTTGCCCAGGAGTAAGAGGAAGATCCCTTCATAAATAAGTGATATTGTCAGAAAGACTTCTAAGACTGCCAGAGATACTGAGGCTGCTTGCAATTTGCCAAGATTGTCTTAAGCTTTGAAGCTGATATCAAGGAGAAAGGATTGGTTACTTTCTCTCCCCATTGCTCTTTCTGCTGCTATCAGGGATTGATTGCTTCCTTGTTTCCTATTGTATTTAAAATCACCTTAGGAAGGATTGGGGTATTTTATAAAGTCCATAATTCTTATCTTCCTTTTATTACTAGTGGGCTTCGTGTAACTCTTATTCTGATGGTCAACACTGTACAGCTACCTCTAAAACAGCCTAACTTAGGCTATACAGAAATGTTTTCCCTTAATTAACTTATACAGTGCTATACTGAGGATATATTTCCCTATCATAGTATTACATTTAAAAGTTCTCCATAAGGAAACAGAGGCAAAATGTTACAGAGGAATCCATAAAGACCCATACAAAATGTCAATGACATTCTCTTATATTCAGGTTGTCTACATGATGTCAGGGTGCTGCCACAGAACTCAAATCTGTTTGACTATCCAACAAGGTTTCTGAATTCACTAAGTCTACTGCTGCTGTTACTGTGAAGGCTTCTTTGAAACCACAGTTTTTGCAATTCAGGGACTAAAGGCACGGTTTGATGTGTTTGATGCTAAATTAGACTCTAATCATTTTTTTCAGGGAAAAAGTAATTGAAAAGAATTTTTTCAGGGAGAAGTAATTGAAAAGAATTTTGAAAACTCACAGAACACATACAGTGAACTGAAATTTGAACAAAGTGGTTCAAAACCTCTTCCAGGTAAATTCCTGATATGAGAGGAGATCAAGATTTCTAAAAATTATATTAAAAAAAACTGGTGAAACTTTATAGCCTATATTACATGGGCATTCAGACTAGATGATCACAATGGTCCCTCTTGGCATTCAGATCTTTGAATTAGTATAGTGATATTTCCTGACCCATCTGGACAGGAGAACATTTCTGACCTAACATCTATCTTTTTAAATTCTGTAGGTGTGTTTTGATACGCCTCTCCAGATCCTAGCTGTATTCAGCAAATCAAATAAAGCCTCACTAGAAGCATAGGAACCAGGGATTTATGAGGTTCACTGTTATGTCTCTAACAATAGCTAGGGCCAGATTCCCACAGTAGGTGGTATCAGAATAACCTATTAGGGAAATTTCTTTCAGAGACTCATCATTTACAGATTGGCCTATGTTCAGAAGCATAAGGGTTTATAACCCTTCCAAACATTTCTTTTTTTAATCCTTAGTAATATAACTCTGGATTTTCTAGTTATCCATGTATATCTAATTCTTCCAGATCAAGTATTGCCTCACCTGTAACTTGACTCTGTCAGTTTCAATTGCAGAGAATTATGTAACCAGTATGGATAAGAGAAGGAATGAACTTATTAAATGATTACAGGTTCTCCTTTTTTTTTTTCCCAGTCTTTCTAAGATCATAGGTTAGAAGGCAGAAGTTATTACTTGCTTTATGTGTTTCTTGCATTAACCTACATTTGTCTAAAGACAATTAAAAATGCATGTTCTCTGATTATGGTTAATATAAGGAGTTTATGATCATTAAAATGAATAGTGAAGAGGTTCTCTGATGATTTTGCAAAGAACTTGGAATAGTAACATAGTTATTACAATGTTGAAGTCTTAACATCAACATTTGTGTCTGGGCCTTTTTTTCCTTACTTATTCTGAAGCTGTCTGCTGTAGGGACATCCTTCAATTTACCATTGGATTAATTAAGATATTTTTGAGCTGTGCAGTCTTTCTACCCCCAAGCACTTAGCAGCCTTAAATAATACTGACAAGGTTTATTATATGTAATTATTTTAGGATAATTGTGTAGTACTGTTATTTATCCAAATAGACTTCTGAAATCATATCATATTAAAAATCCTGTTGAGTAGAGATTCTGTATACCAGGGAATAGTTACAATTGGGTGAGAAAATAATAAGAACATTTGTTTCGATACTAAGATAATGAAAAAAAAAAATTCTGCTACTCTGCCTCAAAGCAACAAATATGAGCTGAACATAGTGGTATCTATACTGATTCAAAGCATTGTGCTTTTTTCCTTGATGATAGCATGAAAGCAAATAAGTTTACACAATATATACACAAAACGGATGCTTTCAAAGTAGTATTGCTCCTTTCCAAAGGGTGAAAAAATATGGAAAGGATGAGCCTGCTAAGGGCTGGATCTTACAAGAGTTATAGGGAGCTGAGTCTACTCAGCAACTCACAAGCTCAGCCCATCTTGTTCTGGGGATAGTAGGCTAGAATTAATGAGGTTGTATGGTTGTATGGTTGATCTAAACGAGAAAAGAATAAGGACCTACGTGTTTAAACTCACAGTTTTCACTGTTATAAGACACAATGCAGGTTTCTAGTTTCTGTGAAAGAAATGCAAAAATGTCAGACCAGGCAGTGGGGAGTGGACTGCCAGAAACAATTTGCCTCAAAGGGCTTGTGATACTCTGGAAGTGGGGAGAATTTTAATGTGACTTAGCTGGAGGGCTAAGCTATGAAGAGAATAGTGCTGCCACTCCTGGCTCATGAGAGGCCACAGGGTAACTGAGGGGAATGATGGACTCAGTAACCACAGGAATGGACGTCAGACCAGATGGCAGAGCTAATTCCCAAGATGAGCCACAAGGAAGCACTGCTGAGCAATGAGTGAACCACTCATCACACTACCCCAAGAATGTACAGAAGCTCCAACAGCAGAGGAAATTTGGAGGCAGATATATCCACATCAATGTCACAATATTGTGGTGAAGTCCATTTCTTGCCTTGTGTTGTTACATCAAGCCACTCCTGTCTACTATTTACTAATTATCGTGGAAGAGGTTCAGACCATGTTAGGACTAACACAGTTCTTTTGAATACCAAAAAGGAGTGCAATGGCACTGTATGGCAATGGAACTTGATGTTCAGGGACTAGAATATCCGGTCTTCTCCAAGGTGATATTGCACACAGTGTCCTAAAGTGACTAATCATGTTGGGTGTCCAGCTTGCGACTTAAAGGGGCCGGATTTTCAAAAGTGCTGAGAACTTATCCTCTGCAGATCAGTCCCCTTTAATGTTTCTTCAACTGGTATTCAGAAATTGAGGCTACTGTGGTAGCATGTAGGGCCCCTAGTCCTTTATCACGGCCCCATTATGTTAGGCACTATAGACAAACAACTAAAATAGGACCCCTGAGCCAAAGAGCTTGCAAAGTATTTGTGAACAAGCTCCTTTCTCTCTGATTTTGTTGAAAAAGTCTTCTTTGTTATTTTGTGCCCTCATGTTCATATGACACCTACCATTTTCCACCATTTATTTCAGTCTTGTGCTGGTCTGCTCAGGCTACTGATTGTCATGTTGATAGATTTAACATCTTCATTGTTGTATGTAATGTTTCTCTAAGTCATCCTCTTCTCTTTCCAATATTATCACTTGATGTGGAAGTCATGTTGGTGGCATTCTTAAAGCGTGTCCTAAATATGTCCATCTTTTTCTTTCCATGTTTGATGGTTTAGATTGGTACTTAGAATTTCTGATGTTGCAAGAAACTCTTTGGACTCTGAAGATCTTCCGCAGACATTTACTTTGGAATGAGTTGATCTTCTTACCTAAACCAGACCAGTCTTTTCTTGTGAACAATGTCAAAGAGACCTACTTCATTTCTGCCAATAGCCCAGTGGATAGGACACTCAACTGGGATATGAGAAATCTGTTTTCAAATACCCACTCTGCCTGATGTAGTGCAGGGACTTAAATCCAGATCGTCTACATCCCAGGTGAGTGCCCTAACCACCAGGCTGTGGTATTCTGCGGTGCACCTGTCTCCTGTTGGAGCTGGTCCACTTTGAATAAATAATTAAAAATATTTATTGAGTCAGACAGAGAGAGAGAACCTATAGTCCTGTGGTTAGGACACATAACTGGGATGTGAGAGAGTCAGATTTGAGTCCCTACTCCAATAAATATTTAATTATACGAATCGGATCAGGTCCAACAGGAGAGATTGAGTACCACCTCAGAATACCTAAGTGGTTAGGGCACTCACCTGGGTTGTGAGAGACTTGGGTGTGAATTCCTGCTACAATTCAGGCACAGTGGGGATTTGAAATCAGGTCTCCTACATCCCAGCTGAGTGCCCTAACCACTGGGCTGTACCACTGGTTAAGGTACACATACAGATTTGCCCTGGCTCTCTCTTGTGCAAGTCCCCATCCTATAAGTGTGCTCTGAGACTACTTACTGGATTGGGCCCCAGGAGGGAGATAGGTGAGGAGAATACCTAGCCTGAGACTCCCACCAGGGCTTAGTTATGAGCTAGAGTTTTGAGCAGCTTGTTAGCTGTGAGGCAGTGTTAGGACTTAGGCCACTGGTGCTGGGACCAGGGGGCCATGGCTCCCTTACTTTTTAACATGGGCATAGTTTGGGAGGGGTGGGAGAAGCATTGCCTCCCCAAACTGCAAGCCTCAGGCAGTCACACAATGGCACTGATGAGGGCTGTGCTTAGCAGTGGGAGAGCTGATCATGGTGTTGCAGGTGCCAGATGGCAGCTGGTGGGAAGAGCAGAAGGAAGCCAGGTTACGCAGCTAGTTCCCAGAGAGTTAAGGTAGGTGACCGGTTGTACCAAGTGCCTGGGGAGAGCAGGGAGTGGGTGCACAGGGCTAGGGCCATGAGGGAGTGCAAGGTTAGGGAGAAAGAGCACAGGAATCCACTTTGGCCATGGCAGAGATAGTGTGTGTGTGTGGGGGGGGGGTGGGGAGGCGCCATGCAGGATCACGTCTCCCCAGATGTCATGGGGTGCCTCTTCCAGGATGCCCAGCAGTGAAGAGGCAACGCTTTCCCTGGCAGCTGCACTCTCCATGTGTCTGTGCAGCGTGGGGAGGGAGGAAGCAGCAGGGTGGCTGGCTGCAGGCAGCCAGCTGAGCTCCTCCCCACACACTTTTACAAACTTTCTGGCACCGTAAGTGGCTTTGTGCTCAGATGCCTAGAGGACTTTAGGCACCTGCAGGTTAAAGTGGCAGCCAGATGGTGGTTTGAGGAGGTCTGTGGTGCCTAAAGAGGCAAGTAAGCCCCTAAGTTCCTTTTGTGGACCTATCCCAGAAAGTCTAAGTGACTTTCCCAAGATTACACAGGAAGTCTGTGTCAGAGGAGGGAATTTACTTCAGGTCTATCCTGTCCCAGGTCAGCACTCTAACCACTGCATTACTCATCCTTTTTACATGGCCACATACTTGCCTCTCCATATTACTGTAATATATTTGAAAAAGATTAAAGCAAGCTTTCACATCAATACATGTACAATAATTACATTACCCACTTGTAATATATAAAAAGTACTCTTCCATTTGGTTCATGGTAATTAGACTGATTTCACATTTGTTGGCATTACACTCCGTTTTCCATTTACTGGTCTATCATTTTGATGTTTTATTGAAGTCAATGGTTAAAAATTTCCATTGAATTCAATGGGAGTGGGATCTGACCCTGTAACACAAACTCTATATTTTCAGTGTCTGTTTTTCTAACATTTTTTTGCTGATTGAACATATCTTTGGAGATCTTTATTGTTAATTGAAACATCTTGTTCAATTCAACATGTATATTAATAGATTATATGGTTGGTAACGAGCTTGTTGGTCAGCTTGTCCATCCCAAGGCTTCAGAGTTATCTGTGGATTTCTACAGACTCCTCATTACATCTCTGCTTTGTTTAGCTCTTGCCTTGGACACTCCCCAGGTTGATGATCCCATGGCCTGCCTTGGCAGGTTATGCTATTAATTCACTTCACTAAAAATGCATCTCATTATTTAGTCTGCATTTTTCTTTTCTTAATTTTAGGCCATTGCATATTGCACCTTCAGTGACTACTGAAATCCCTTCCAATTTTTTAATTCCTTACAGCTATCTATAGAGAAATACCATGTTTTGTTTTACTGTTTTTTGTTTTTGTTTTTTACTGTAGTGTATACTAAATCAGATCTCCTATCTACTTTTTTTATTTTTTTATTTTTGTTTTCTAACCTCTTTTTTTAATTGTTGTTTGGACTCTCTCCAGCTTACTAGTATTTTTTTATAAATAAAAAGTGTGTGTCCCAAAATTGTACACATGATTCTTTCTATTGCTTCACCAAGACACTGAGAGAGAAATAATTATATCCCTGGTGCTAGATGTAACGACTCTTTTTAGATATCTCCAGTATGCTGTAGCACTACCTTTCTGTGGCAACGTTGTATTTCATTTCATGTTCAATGCACTGTCTCCAATTTCTCTGAAGTCACTTACTGTAACACAGTTCCCTAATCTATATTTTACATAAGAACATAAGAACGGCCATACTGGGTCACACCAAGAGTCCATCTAGCCCAGTATCCTGTCTTCAGAGAGTAGCCAATGCCAGATGATTCAGAGGGAATGAACAGAAGACGTAATCATCAAGTGATCCATCCCCTGTCAGCCATTCCCAGCTTCTGACAAACAGAGGCCAGGGACACTTCAGAGCATGGTTTTGCATCCCTGCTCATCCTGGCTAATGGCCATGGATGGAGCTATCCTCCATGAACTTGCCTAGTTTTTTCTTTTTTTTTTTTTTTTGAACCTCGTCGTAGTATTGGCCTTCACAACTTCCTTTGGCAAGGAGTTCCACAGGTTGATTGCGCATTATGTGAAGAAATACTTCCTTTTGTTCATTTTAAATCTGTTGCCTATTAATTTCATTCAGTGCCCCCCTAATTCTTGTGTTATGAGAAGGAGTAAATAACACTTCATTATTTACTTTCTCCATACCAGCCATGATTTTATAGATGTCTGTCATATCCGCTCTTGGTCATCTCTTGTCCAAGCCGAAAAGTCCCAGCGTTATTAATCTTGATTCATATGGAAGCTGTTCCATACCCTTAATAATTTTTGTTGCCTTTTCTGTACCTTTTCCAATTCCAATTTTTTTTTTTTTTTTGATGGGGTGACCAGATGTGCATGCACTATTCAAGATGTGGGCGTACCATGAATTTATAAAGAGGCAATCTGATATTTTCTGTTTTGTTATCTATCCCTTTCCTAATAATTCCCAACATTCTGTTAGCTTTTTTGACTGCTGCACATTGAGTGAATGATTTCAGAGAACTAGCCACAATGAATCCAAGATCTATCTTGAGTGGTAACAGCTAATTTAGACCCCATCATTATATATGTATATTTGGGATTATGTTTTCCAATGTGCATTACTTTTCATTTATCAACATTGAATTTCATCTACCATTTTGTTGCCCAGTCACCCAGTTTTGTGAGATCCCTTTGTAACTCTTCGCAGTCTGCTTTGGACTTAACTATCTTGAGTAGTTTAGTATCATCTGCAAATTTTGCCGCCTCACTGTTCACCCTTTTTCCAGATCATTTGTGTATATGTTGAACAGTATTGGTCCCAGTACAGACCTCTGGGGGGACATCACTATTTACCTCTCTTTGTTATGAAAACTGACCCTTTATTCCTACCCTTTTTTCCTATCTTTTAACCAGTTACTGATCCAGGAGTAAACAGCAATTCTCTGTTATGATGCACTTCATAACCAGATACTACAAGCATTGCAGTTACTTGATCTATTCAGCTGTAATATTAATTCTCTCTCTTTCCTGTTTACTCCCTTTCACCCAAGTATCCCAACGTGCTTATTTTACTCTAGGTGTTTTGGGATACATACTCAGCAATTATTGTTATAGCTCCATTGACTACAATGAAGCTTTGACAATTTACATCAGCTGAAGATCTACCTTTCTTTCTCTAGTGGATCCTCACCCCAATACTTTATATAAATAAAAATATAAACTGTAGTTGGTGGGTATGGCCGGTATTAGCAGGAAAAAAAGTAGCTAATCAAGTTAGCATGATTGTGCCAGTAACCCAAAGCATGTAGTTTCAGTTCTTTTACAGAAAAATAATCAATGAGTTGTCCCAAGAAGCAATAATTATCTGCCTACTTTATCGGCTTAGTGCTTAAATTAGAACCACTACTTTCACTTCCCCCTTGACAGTTGACATTGAATCACTGTTGCCTTCTGGTTGTGTACTCTTCTGTTCAGCTTCAGTGTGGATTTGGACTACATTTAGATGCAGGGAGGTGTTACCACCTGTTTCAAGTTATTTAATTAGCACTCTTCAGCATCTCTTCGTCTTGGTGAGTGAGCCCTTGAAGCTGTTCAAGAGTATCACTTGTGTTCTCCCTAGCAATCAGTGACATATTTCAGTTGTTGGCACTATAGAGATGGAAAGAGATTTTGACCTTTTGTGGCGATAGTGGAAGAATATTAACTGAATCATAAGTGCATTTTATTTCTGTAGCTATGATATCCTCACTGGACATGAATCACTGAAAGAAGTATCAGGAAGAACAAATGTTCAATTATTCATCATATTCATGTCTAACTAAATTTATATTGGGATGTTACAAGAAATAATTCAACAACCGAATAAAATTGAATATTTCTGATTTTTTGAATCAGCTGTTTACAAAAAGCACTGCATGTAATATTTTCCTGCTGAATGTGGCATAAGATTATGATTGAATGTCTCAGTTGAAAAACCTTGTGAATGTGTGCACAGAGAGAATAAGTTGCCAGCTTGCATTATTTCTTCATACAGGGGATAAAGTTGTTGTGCCCACTAATTGATAGATGTAATCTGGTAGAATTAGGATGATTTTATAGGGGGAACAGAATATGGTAAGATTCTGGTCTATTTATTTCCAAATTAAAAGAGAGAGCAAAAACAAACACAATTTGTTATAATATTGTATTGTTAGTATGTGGCCAATTCCTGCTTGACTGTTTTATTTGTATGCTGCACCTTCCCACCCACCCCCCTGAGTCCCCACTCTGTTTTGTCATTTTAAAGGGAAAACTTTTCAGGGCAGAGACCATATCTTTTTTTGGTGTTTGTACAGCACCTAGCACTTTGTGGATATTACCAGAAACAAATAAAACATAACACAATAGATCTTTGCCTTTATATGCCTTAAATATGTTTTCTTTCTTTTATAAGCTTTTATCATTGTATCTTTGATGTAAACCATATAATGTGTCAAGTATATTGACAGTGAAACCCAATATGTATCCTACTTTACTTTGCTCACTTACAGTCAAATTATACCACTATCACTTACACTAAGTAGTAGCTTACTCTGAAGTTATAAGTTAGTGTGAGTTACAGGTGGCACCATTTGACCCTGAGAAAACAATAATCTGTTATTTAGTCTAATGTAATTTATATTACCTTGAAGCAGTAAATCACACGTGCCCTTAAATTGGTTCTAAAATATTTATACAGCCATGATAGTGATGTAAATTGAAGAACAGATGTATCATTTTGCATGCAGTGACAGATCAGGGAGTAGTGCCAATAATATACAAGCAGTTTCAGAAGTGGGCCTATTGAGTTTCATAGATTGGGAACTTTGCGAGGCCTGTGATCCATTTTAAAAGTGCCAGCATTGCAACTTATAATTGTCAATGTATTTCTGGTGTGAGAACAATTGGGATACCAAAATTCTGACTCTTAATAGTACTGTAAGCATGAATATTTGTTAGCACAAAATTAAAATATATGAACTCTTACTCAGCTTGAACTGCAAATTGAAAGTTTTCTATTCATTAATGCTTAGACTGATAGTTGCTGAGCTCAGATTCCCAATGAAGGTGTTCTAATTTACAAGTTTAATATGATCAATGTCAGTAAAATTTTCTAATTTATTAGTGGGCAGTAAATAAAAACTGCCAAAACCCAATCAATAGACAAGAACTCAACTCAGCAAAGACTTGTACCTCTTAAATAATATAGCAGGGCTACCAGGAGTCAGTTGCAACATATTTGCAAAGCAAAGGCCCACAAAGATCAGATGAAGGTGCTAAAGGCTTGGCTTTGCCAGGAGTTTGCATTAGTTCTGAATTTTAACAAAGCAACTATAATTATGGTAAAACCTGAGAATTAAAATATATATCATAGTATTTCCCTCCAGCATATTCAAGAACTTTCACTTGACAGAGATGGGCATAGTCTCACTTCCAAAAATAATATGTATATCCCCTCCACTATACCTATTCTGGTATCATTATGCTACTCGTCCCATTTAACTGGGATGATTTAGAATTAGCTACAGTATCTCTGAGATAACATAACGTTCAAAGAGGACATTTCATTGCATGTGAGTCATCAGTTTGGATTATAAAAAACAACATTTTCGGAAGTACTACATGCAAGTAACTTGGAAATAATTAATGTGCTGAGAAGAGTTGATGAAATGCATATATCATTTGAACTGTCATTATTCTCTTTATTCTTGTAAAACAAATGTATTTTTCTTTGCTTTTATTGACAGTACAGGCTAAGCAATAGGAAGCTCTCAAGAAAATATTATTGGTGGAAGAGGAAATGGGTTATGAGGAGAGTTCATGATGGCAAAGAGTGAAGTAACTATGTGCAAAAAAAAGGGAGTCTAGTGATTACAAGAAGACATAAAACTAAAATGATCAAGGTGAGTTGAGTTGACAGAAAGACGGCAGTAAGGGACAAGTGCATATTTGGCAAGGCAGAGAACCTTGAAAGTGAAGGTGAAGGCAAAGAGTTTGTGAGAGGGAAAGCAATAGGAATGGAAGCCAGTGGGAACAGACTAGAAGGGTAACGCAACAATAGAGGAAGATAATTTTTACAGTGACATCCTGGATAAACTGGAGAACAGACACCTGAGAAGTAGGCAGGCTAAGATGCAGAAGGCTTCAGTAATTAATGCATGACAAGATAAAGGCATGGAGAAGGGTTGTAGCAGTGGCAATGGAGAGGAAGAGGTGCATTTTGGAGGGAAAGAATGAGAAGAACAAACATGATTTGTTTTTAGGTAACTATCTAGGCCAGCTTTTCTTTTATCTTGGAGTTAAGATTTCAGACTTGCATATAAATGTGTGCTCTACATTGCCGAGGAGGGCGGGGGAGCTATAACTTCAGTGCGCAATAATTCTTTGAATACTCTATGGATTGTTTTATAAGAAGTTTGCTGTGTGTCCCTTTTGTCTTGCAATTACTTTGGGTGACAGAACAACTATTGTGATTGTCTTGAAGTATTAAAATTTTCAGAAATTTTACTTGACAGCTCAGTTAAATGTGAGGCTTCACTTGTCTTAATAAATTCATAGTATTCCTTTGTTTCGTTTGATTTTACCTCACAGGGAATTCAGCACACCTATTACCATTATTAAATTGAAAGTATGTTATTATCACTTCAGTGTTTTAGAAGTTGGCATATGAAATGATGGCTAGAGTACAATATCTCTACCTCCCAGTGTGCTAGATGCAAAAGTCATGCTATTTGCTAATTATGTAGATTGTGTAAATTGAGAACAGAGATGTTGAATAAGAGCGGAAGCAATACAGTATTATCTGCAGTATGTTTTCTGCTAGGCAGGGTATCACAGGCCCAACAACAAAAAAACACACATCCTTTGAATTTGTGAATAGAAAGTTCTCCTCCTTGGAGTAAGGGAATTATTTATTTCAATCTACCCAAGTAGACAGCAAATTCACCAAGTCTCATAGACTGTCTCAGACACTCTTCAAAGATGCCTACTCCAAAAACATCATAAAACAAAAGATTAAAAAAGTAAAAGTGAGTGGGTTTTTTGCCCACACATTCCAAGAAGGTTCAATACCACACCCTGGCTACCTCCAGATAGCTCTCTATCTTGTGTAAAGAGGGACAGTTTATATACTCTCCTTTATTTCCATCTTGCCTTGGCAGAATTTATCGCATTGTCCAGCCTGCCCTGTGTTCTCAGCTCTCATAAAGGGAGACTGGTTGAAACCAACAACAGCCAGCCTGATCCTTCACCACTGAAGGAAAAGGGGAGTCCTAACCCCTTATGTATCTTATATAATACCTGGCCTCAGGACCTGAAGCCAGAGTCAGCCCAGACTTATTTATAAACCTCCGACTGCTCCCCTGAGATAATTTGTTACTCTTCAGTGATGCACAGATATTTTTAGAGTCCAACCTGAAATAAATTTTTATTGCCTCAGGAGAGTTGCCCTGATAATTGGATCTTGAGATGTATCCCTCTTGATTTCCGAGAGAGTCCTGGTGGAAGAGTATCCTCCATGTGGAGCCTTTAGTTTGGGAATGAGTTCTTCCCCTTTCACCCATGTCCATTATCCCATCATGCATGCTGCAAAGCACATTTACTTATTTTCTTTTTGTAGAAATATGGTTTACTGGTGATTGAGGTATGGGAAGATTGGGGAGTTTCAAGAGTTTGGGAGGACAAGTTTGTATGAATTCTTGTAGGGTTAGATGTTAGTTATTTATTTGGTGGAAGTACCTTACATCACAGGTGATGAGCATCTCAGGCTGGCACCTTTTACAAAACTGTTTATAAATCAAAATTAATAAATAAGCCTCCAAATGTCTGTGCCACTCATTACACAAACTGATTTATTGAATAGAAAATAGCAGAGAAAAAAAATCTGTTAATTGCTGGATCTATATGGAAATCTGTGCTGTCTCCTCCAGAAGCAGGGGTATGACTAGAGGCCAGAGCTTAATGTGTGTCACTGTTTGGTGAGAAGGAATTTCACACTGTGTGGCAAAGTAACTGCACAACTGCCAGAAATTATTATGTGAATGTTCTAATCCAATTATATTATCATTTATTTATGTATTTATTACAGTTTCATGTTTCCAAGGGCCTATGTCACAAAAAATACATTGTGTGTGTGCGTGTGCGTGTTATGGTGACGAATATTAAAAGATCAGCATTTGCCAGCAGAGACCTAGATTTCCTTCTCTGAGGCAAAATCCTGTAAAGGGAGAGGGACTCTGTGAGGATCCCTCCACAAAGATTTCCCCCTATCATTTCATGAGGGACACAGGATTTGCCCCACTGTACAACAGTGGCTGTGGCACCTACCCACAAACCAGAAGATTCTCAAGGTTGCATGGTAACCTGGGCTATCTGCAAAGAGGCTTTGTGCCTCCACACTGCTCAGTCCCCTGTTTACTTTCCTTGACTCACTGGCATTCAAGTTACAGCTGCCCCAGGCATGATTGATATAAACTATGGAGGATGGATAAAGCCAAAAAACACAGTTAGGTGTAGGAAGAACTAAATTCTCTTCTCACATCCACTGCAACCTTCCTTGTAACCTCTGGCATGTCACTTTAGAATTAGGTTTTCAGAGGTGTTCACTAATTATTGGTGCCTCCATTGAAACACTGAGCGTCTGATTTTCAAAGTTATTAAGCATCTGCCACTCACAGTTTCATGTATTCAGCACTAAAGCTGGTGAAACAGTGGGAAAATGAAAATATGAAGATTTTTCCATTTCAGATGTTCAAAATAGATCCATTTCCCACCAAATCCTCAATCCAAATTTTTACTTGAATCATTTTGAAAATGTTGATCTAAATTATCTTTGAATATTTTATTTGTCCACAAAGAAATGTTTCAGTGAGAAAACACTATTTTTGATAAGCATAACATTAGTATAACAACTTGAAAATTATTTCAATAAAAATGTCATTGACAATTTTGTTTAAAAATCAGAAAATTTGTTTACAGTTCATGGAAAAAAATCATATTTGAAACAAAGACCATTTTTTAATTAAAAATGTATGTGAAAAATTTCAACTAGCTTTGTTCAGTGCCTTGGAACGTCAGGTGCTAAGTACCTTGATTTGGGGCCATATAATTAGATGGTTTGGAAAATTTAGTCATTAATATATTTGTGCTCAGTTCCCCAGGATGGGTAAAATATAGGCATGAAAAATGGGGAATGTACACAGGCATTGAGAGATTTTGCTCTTTAATATCTGTAGATACATGGAAGGACGGTGTTATAGAAATACAGAATATTATTTTTATTCACCATTCCTTCTCAGCATTTTCACAGCATTATAGCTGGAGTTCAGGAATTGTCTTATTCAAAATCCAGTGCTATTGATCATATGCTAATGTTCTTTATTCCCTTCAAATTGTTATGTTTCAGGAGGGAATTGAGATTAATTATTCTCATTTTGGCGTGTGACAGTCCTGGATATGTGGCCAGTGTCATATCCCCTATGTGCTAATTGGCACTTTCAACAGAATATGGAGGTAGCAGCTCTTCACACTTCAGATACTGGCATGGAGAAATGTAGATTCAATACACCTGGAACTAATAATGTCAGAGTCTAGCATGAGGTCAAATATTTTGGCTGTAATTTGGGCAGCATATATAGTAGCCAATGAATCCAACTGTGAAAAATATCCCTGTAGAAGTACATACATAAAAACCAAATGGAGCCCCTAAATGGGGTTTCTGGTGGATCATTTTTAATCTTGATCTGCAGTCTGCTATCATGAGACAATCTGTGGTTATCTCTGGGAAAAAGCATCTGGAAGCTCCTTGGATTCATTCCAAACTGCTTTGAAATAGATGTCAATATAGTAAAGCACAAAGGATAGTCAGGTGGGCATATCAGGGTGATGGCAAATTCTGCATTTACAAGATGGTCTGTTCTGTTCATTTCTGTAAAGTTTGCTATGAATGCTGTGTTTTTAAACAAAACTAAGAATACATTTTTTATTTGGAGAGCCAAACATTGCTTTACAAATGTACAGGACACCCTCATTAGGACAGTTTTGATTCCAGGGCTAGTCCACATAAGAGGAAAGAGTCTTCTATTAAAGGTCCTAGGCTCAAACTCTGTTAATAGTTGAAGCAAGTAGTCACTATAAAGATATGTTATGATGGCACAGCAGCACCACTATAAGGTTGCATCATGACAGCTGTTTAAAGGCTGACCTTTCTCAGGGCAGGTCTGTGCTACAGACCTATGTCAGTATAACTACATTGCCCCGGGGTATGAAAAATCCACACCCCTGAGTGATGCAGTTATACCGACCAAACTCCCTGTGTAGACAGTGCTGTGTTTACTGGGGAACTTCTCCTGCTGACATAGCTACCACCTCTCGGGGAGGTGGATTAACTATGCCAACAGGAGAAGCTCTCCTGTCGGCATAGTAGCGTCCTCACTATAGTGCTGCAGCAGCCCAGCTGCACCAGTGCAGCTGTGCTGCTGTAGTGTTGTAGGTGAAGACAAGCCTTAAGTCCTGTGACTATTGGAATACTGGGGAATGAAATGGCAGACAAAGCAGCTAAATGTGCTGTAAGAAATGGAAGGACTGACAGAAATATTCTTGAGTAAACAGGAATTCAAAAGTGTAGTACAGAAAAACTTAAGAGGATTGTGCTCTAGAGGCAAGGACTAAGGATATGATTTAGTCGTAGAGGTCACAGTCATGACTTTCCTGGATCCCCAGGATTTCTGGGGCAGGGCTGGAGGGCCCTGTTAGCCCTGGGGCCACTGCCGAACAACTTACCAGTGGCAAACCCACAGGAGCAGCCGCAGGGCTGAAGCAGCTGCAAACCCCAGAAGCTCTGTATTCTCTCCTCCCCCAAGATCATTTTAGTAAAAGTCAGGGGCAGGTTGCGGCATCTGTGAATTTTTGTTTATTGCCCATGACTTGTCCCTGACTTTTACTAAAAATACCCATGACATAATCTTAACCTTTAATAATGAACTACTTCAGGGCCCGGATAGGAAAAATGAAGTGATTTTGTTTAGAATACTACCTGGCCGCTGAGGTTTTAATGAAGATATTTTTTGAATAAACACAAAGATAGACTATGCACTGTAAGGTAGAAGAAACAATTGATCACCTTTTATGGGTAGGTAAGGACTTTGATAAAGAAAGGGAAAAAATCTTCATTACATTATTTAATGAAAATATCAGGGAAATGAAGTAGTATTAGAAAAGTGTGGTTACATAACCCTGAAACACATGGAGCAGAACAAAACAATATAAACCATTAGTTATTTAGGAATTATAGTTGGTGATGGCTATAAAGACTATCCAGTCAAGTCTGCTTCATGATGGGGGAAAAAAAAGGAGCGGGGGGGTACTGGAGGAGGCTGGTAGGAGCCGGGAATAAAGAATCTCTAGATGATGAGATCTTGCCCTGTCTATCCACAGAGAGTGGATTACTGGGGAAGTTTACTTCCAATTTGATGTTGCTGCACAAGGGTGTATTCATGACCTGGTGGAGGGGACTTAATTACATAACACAGTGCTGCTTATAAACTTGGAAGCTGTGACGTTCCCCTTGGCAATCTGGACTGGTATGTTGCTGTGTCATCTAGTTCCCCCACTACTGGGGCCATCTTGCACTTGCCCCACTGTGTGAACCCCCATTCCTGGGTCAGTCCATGCACAGCACCCTGCAAGCAAAACGGTCTTTGACCTAGTGAATGAGTACTTCTGGACAGCTACTCATGAGATTAGGCAATGGTGTGATCCCACAGCCATCATCCCCAGTCCCAGATGCAACCTTAGGAACTGCCATTTTAGTGAGTTCAGCACTGCCCACTGGACTCTGCAAGCTCATTGGTTAGTTAATCAAATAAATTGATATACACCAGCTCTGTCACTCTAAATGAGGTCTCTACACTCCCAAACCACATGCACTGCTTTAGATAAAACAAACAATTAAGTTTATTAAGTAGAGAAAGATTTTAAGTGATTATAAGACAGAAATATTAATCAGAACTGATCAGGAAGAAATAAAAGAAAAATCACATTCTAAACTAAACACTTCAATAGCCTTAGTCTTCAGATGGTTCTCACCAAAGGCTGGCTGACTCTTCAGCCAGGCCCTCCCCTTGTGGACCGTCTTTCAGTTGCTTGGCATTGTCTTGTAGATGGAATGCAAGAGAGCGCTCGAGACACCAAAATGTCTCTGCCCTTAACCCCTGTTCCTTTGCCGCCCTCTGGAGTCAGGTGTTCTGCAATGTCTGGCCTGGTTTCCTCCAGTAGAGTCAAATGAGCATGATCTTATCAGATGCTCAAGCCAGTCCATTGTTCTTGTATGCATGCCTCAGCGAGGCATGATCTCTCACTCTGCTTTGTTTGTGTCTGTATCTATTCAAGCCCTGTGAGAGACCTGTTTGGGCAGAGCTTCATAACCACACATGTGACATTGCAAGAAGCATACTATCATAACAGTAACATTCAGTATGATATGAACATTCCAAAAACACCTTATATGACATAGTTTGCATTAGACAATGCACAGTTACAGTATAAGGGTGTACATGAATGATACACAATCACACCATAAGGATGTACATGGGATATCATTGTGTTATGGTCCAAAAGAGCAGAGAAAGGAGCCTGTTACAGGGACCAAAATTATGAGTGTTTTTTAAGAACGTGTTCACTCCTTTCCTCGTGTAGATTTGCAGTCTGGAAGAATTACAATGTGCATGCGTCAATAAAGAAAAAAATATTGCAAAAGGATTTCTAAGCAACCTGAGTAGTTTGAGGGAATGTGCAGGTGCTACAGTTCCCAGTGAACACATTTCTGATGTTTCTAGTCAGAAACTTTCTTCACCTGTGTAGTAAAGACTTCTTAACCTGTGGCAAGCAGCAAGACTTCTTTGTTAAATGTTTTTATTTATTGTTTAAGGGGACATTTACTGTGAACACAGTGGTATAGTCAGCAGCCAGTCTAACCACAGTTTTTGTTATATCATCTGGATATTGTGATGCTGGCTGGATTAGGGGGGCCCCTGAGGTGTATTCAGGAACTCTGATTACTCGCTTCTACACCAATCTTACGTAGGGGGGTGTCACGCAAGCTGGATTGGGGGAGGGGGGCATTTATTATATTATTTAACATCAGTGTGTCAAAATCATAATAATTCATGTGAGATATGCCATGTCTGGTACTGTTAGAAAGGCTATGATGTGCTAAGTAAGATGATAATGTTTATGTTCATGTGTCATATGTGTAATGGAAGATACGGATATGTTTGATATCTCTGTATTTCAAATAGTGCTGTGTCTGGGCAACACCCCAGACAGGATGGCTGCAGCACTAGCCTGGTTAATGGTCCATTAAGAAATTCACAGGTATAGGGGGCCCAGGAGGAGAAGCCAGGGATATACCTGATGAGTCACCAGGACTTGCTCAAGTGACTCTGGATTCCATCTTGTTCCTGTAAAATTCCACAAGCAACATGGCAAAGACCAAAGGACATAAAAGGCAGCTGCACGACATCCATTTTGTCTTTAGTCTCCAGCCTACCTCTGGATCAATTCATCTACAACTGAACTGAACTGAAGCTGTGAAACAAAGGACTGAGACCCATCCAAGTACTGGATGTATACCAGAGGGATTATATAAGCCTGCAAACGCCACAATTCTACTAGGAACCTGAGGTATATGGACTTTCCAATCATTTGTATGTATGTTATTGCTTTAATCCTTTAATATTTCTCTTATAGTTTGTTTCTCTCTTTTTATAATAAACCTTTAGTTTTATTTACTAAAGGATTAGCTGGTAGCGTAGTATTTTGGGTAAGATCCAAACTTATATTGATCTGGTACTGTGGCTGACCCTTTGGGGTCAGGAGAAACCTTTTCGGTAAAGAGCATAGAGTTTTAAATAACTGATCTCTTTGCTGGACCTAGTGGATGATTGGGAGCCGGAGACTGAAATGCAGTAAAGGAGGCTATGTATATTTTTATTTTGGCTTCTTGATAACCAGTGTGGGGAATCAGAAGCACTGTTTGTGGCTGGTTGGGAAGTCTGACTTCAGTGTTATCCACCAGTGTTGGGAGAATCTGCTCTCCTTTTACAGCCTGCCCTGACCTTGGCATTTTCAGGTGGCTACCCTAGGTACGGACGGGTCACAGATATATCAAAACATAGAACTCTATGGTGATGGGGAGAAGATGAAAGATGGAGAGAGGGGTTACAATTGCAGAGGATTGGGCAATAAGGACATGAGGTAGGCAAGTCATGGATTGAGTGAGGAATCCACTAGGAATTTACTAGCTCCAGGGGGGAAGAGGGGGAAAAAGTGGTTACTTCCTGATCTTGGGACAGATTAATTGGTGGTTCTAAAGACATACTGTGCAGAGGTTTGGAACTGGCCGTGCAGGTACCTTGACCCGCTGAGGGAAAATTGTGTGCCAGGGTTGCCAATACGTGGATTCTGGGTGATTCCTGGATCACGAGGGTACAGAAATTTGTAAGACAGCAAGGAGTACACCATGATATGGGGACTGCTGACTACAGGCTGATTTGGCTCTTTATACAAATTGCAGGACATGGTATGTAAAACTGCCTAAATGACAAGTAACTCCTGCCAATAACATCTTTTCCTGTTCAACAATCTAAGAAATTCAATAGCAAAAACCTACAGTAATGCAAAGTTAGGGTTGTGTGGTGGAATGTCATCCCCTTTCAGAATGCTGAGTTGAGCAAAACTCAAACTTCTAAAAACCAAGTCATGCACAGTTCAGGTTGCCTGTGGATCTTTGGTTCTGCCATCTTTCAGCAGGACTCCAATAGGCCCCTTAATACACAAATCTTTACTCTGCCAACACCATTCGGGCTGAAATGCAGAAACTCTTCACCTCCTTTTACAACTCATTCCCTGTCACCCAAAGGATTCCATCTTAGGGCTGGTCTACACTGGTGGCAGCCATCGATGGGAGATATGCAAACTACATTGTGTAGCTTGCATATCTCTTGTCGACGTACTTACATTGACACACTGCGATATCTTCACAGTGCTGTGTTGATGGGAGATGCCCTTTGACCGACTGACCCTCTCAATCGATGCCAGTGCATTGATCCCTGCTGCCGCAGCAGTGTAGACATACCCTAAAACTACTTAAGGACAAAAACAGGGTAAGGGTAAGGTAGCCCATGTCACCTTCTCTCTACCCATTTTCAAATAATGCCTCAATATGCACATAGCAAGTACACTGACACTTGGCACTTTAAGATTCAGGAGGTTCCAGATCCTGGCATACACTCACACACTTAGCCAACTCCCCAGAAAGAAACTACATGTGTGCAATTTACAAACCGCTTTACAGCCTTTTACAGCTCCCTTACGCTTAGAAGATACCATCTCAACCTACACTTTCACTTAACCATTATTAAAGCATTAAAGCATTCTCTCCTGTTCCACTTCACTGCTAATAATATCCTTTGTAATAAAAGCCCTATGTCATGCTACTGATATTACCTACACAATTCTGTATTGAAATGATGCATTCTGCATTTTGAAGGTACACATGCACCTCTTCCTTTTCCTGACACACATCAGAGGGTGCAAAACATAGATCTCCTAATATAATAAGCGCAGCTTTGTCACGCACCTCAAAATAATCCACACGTTGTCCTATCACAAACACGCTTTTACCAAGCAGGCCCAAGTACTGCCTCTACCATTTAGTGTAGGTATATCCAATGCACTGACTACACCTGGAGTGTACACAAATAATTCCCATTGGCTACTGTAAACTCCTTTAGTCTACTTGGGTTGAAACACTTAGGTTTATTAATTTAAACCTTTATTTGAACCAAAAGCATACCTTGTGATTAACAATTACTATTAAAGCAATGACATATACAGAAAAAGATAATGATCAGTTACTTTTTAATTAAATCAGGAACACAAGATTAGCCATCTCATTGATTAATTATCAATTATACATAAACCATATATGATAGCTACACCATATATTGACAACTTAGCCCATTGTACTTTCCTCAATGGTACATTTGTTTTATCTCAACTTCCCTGTTGTGATCACTGTCCTGGTTGGGAACACCATTTTGAACACACGATTATTTTTTTTTTAAGCAAACAACTTGGGTAGTTTTGTGGTTTTAACAGAAATTTTCTGTCCTAGAACATAAGTAGGCTTGGAAGAATTAGATTTTTATTGGCAAATTTTGATAAATGTTGATTTCATCATACATGCACAAACCAATGAAAAATATTTCCATCAATAATAATCAATGTTTACAATAGGCAAAGTGAGAAAAATGCTGCTTGAAAAGTTTGATTTAAAGATATTTACTGTCTTATTTTGATGTGTTGACAATGTGTTTTAACAGATATGAAGTTTTAACTTTTTGTATCTCAACATCTGCTGTCATTAAATAATCTGCCATCCCTCCATAATTTACCACAACTGTGAAAATTATAAATAGATAAAAATAAAAAAAGCATACAACCCATAATTTTGCACACCTATTACAATTTAAATCAATACAATTCTAAAAAAGCTTAAAAATAAATATAAATAATACCCATAAAAAGTACAAAGAAAATTGAACTCTTCCAAGCCTAAACATAAAAAAAGTTATTTTAGCAATACTTATTAAATGTTGTCACACTTGACCTTAAGCAGGCTGAGACCTGACCATTATTAGGAATAAATTGCCCAAGGAGGTTGTGGAATTTTCGTCACTGAAGGTTTTTAAGAGCAGGCTAGATAACAACTGTCAGAGATGGTCTAGATAATACTTAGTCCTGCCTTGTGTTCAGGGGACGGGACTAGAAGACCTCTCAAGGTCCATTCCAGTCCTACACTTCTATAATTATTACTCCTACTTAATCTTAATAATTTAGCTCTCCAACAGCAGTATTAGCTGGAATTCTGTCGATGAGAGAGTATGGGTTGTAAAAGGAGAAGTGCTTGTATATTTCAGCGACCATGGGTTTGACAGAATAAGTGTGTGTGTGTGTGTGTGTGTGTGTGTGTGTGTGTGTGTGTGTGTGTGTGTGTGTGTGTGTGTGTGTGTTAACAAGGCATATTGGGTATTGGTGAAAGAAGGCGGAGTTAAGGATGCATGGACAACCTTAACTGTGCATTCCCTGACTTTCAGAAGTATGTTTCAGAAGTATGAAGCTCAACCTTCTCCAAGGAGGTGATATACCACCAATCAATCTTAACTCTACATGGATATAGATTTTTGCCACTGAATACATACATACGTTGATCGTACCTGCCTTACAAAAACAGTGATCTATCCCTATGGTACCTCTCAGCAAAGTCTTAAAATTACTAACACTTCATTCCTTTTACAAAATACATTACATAACACTTACCATTATACTTAGTGAAGTATGTTTTTAAATAATTCCATCTGAACAATACTTGTGAAATAAATTACGTAGTTATTAGTGCATTATTCTTGATATTTTTTGTGTTTGTTCACTTTGTTTTCTACTTTGCAAAATTTAGTAACTTGCAGTGGCTCTTCCAGTCATTCATGCAGATTAGTAGGATTTTACTACATGTGTTAAATATATTATATGGTACCTATAATAATGCATACGTATATATTTAAAGTATCTGTTGGCATCTCTGAAATTTTGCACATTGGTAATTCAGTGGCTGTAGGTAGAAACATCAATTTGGGGTTTACCTATTTCCTTGATAGCTAAGGAAAAATAAAGTTTAGACCAAAACATTTGAATAAATATAAAGTCATGAGAACTGATATTTGCATAGCTCATGTATGCACAGTAGAATTTTGCTATCTATACTTTAACTTGCTGTGTGAAAGATCAGGCCAGCCGACGGGGCAGGCAATTGCCCTGGGCCCCAGAAATTTTAAGGGGCCCTGGGCCATAGGTGGCAGGGTGAAAGCTTCCCCTTGGGGAGGCTAGCTCCCTGTCCCACTTCTTCCACCTGTGGCCCCTGCCCACAGTTCATCCCCACTCTGCACTCGGGCTCAGCCCGCTTGCTGACGACAATGCATCCCTCCCCACCAGGCCACCTCCCTGCTTGGTCCCCCCTCCTCTCTTCCACACCCCTCTTTCCCCACTTGGCTTCTCCACAGCTGCATCCCCCCTCCCCACTCAGCCCTCCTGATGTTGCTCACAGACAGAGAAGGGGGAGTGTGGAAGACAGGAGGTAGACCGAGTGATGGGGGGCCTGGTTGTGAGTGGGCAGAGTGGTGGCAGGGCCTAGGGCGGACTGTGGGTGGGGCTGCAGGCAGAAGAGGCAGGGCAGGACTGTTCTGCCCTGGGGCCCAGCATTCCTGTCTACAGGCCTGGAAAGGATGTATAAAAAACGTATCTTGTATTGTTTAACAAATCATTCCTAATGATAGAAAAAAAGACCATCTGTCAAGTCTTTCATATGGAGGCAGAGTTAAAACTGAGCTTTCAGCCGTAACATTAAGTTAAATCTAAGGGAGCGGGTTGTCTATGTGTTTTATGGAATTTTTTAAAAAATAGTGTGTGTAGAATGCGGGAAGAAAGGAGATAAAGTTCTAATCCTGCATAACTTCATTTCACTATGGCTACAATCCACTCTTCAGATTCTGAAAACAACTTGACAGCTTTGAGAAACAGAATTTTAACTTGTAAAGATTTATTTGATTTTCCAATTCATAATTCTACTAATGCAAAACTTTCTCAAATGCTTTCACAAACCTACATTTTGAATTATTCTCGTAATAAGGATGCTTCCATATCCACTGGAGGACTGTCCCATATTTTAATTAATCTTATTTTTCAGAAATCCTTCATGATGTCTAGTTTCATTTTTCCTTAAACTGTGTCATACAAAATCCTCAACCTCCCTTAATGTGGATTCATTTTCAATATTTCTGGAGTATTATCCTTTCTCCCTTTAATATTCTTCTAGGCAAGGTATATATGCTTAGTTCTTTTAACCTTTCCTTATACATGCATTTCTTATTTATATTATTGAAATCCAGTCAGGACTAGAGTTCCATTGTGCTTGGCACAGTACAAAAACATATAAAAATATCCAAACTACTAAAAATGTGTGCCTAAAGTTAAGATCCTAAATACATATTGTGGTGCCTAAATTAGAGAACTGCCTTTCCAATAAATGTTGAGCACCTGCAGTTGCCAATGACTTGACATCAGTGGAATCATTTGTGACTAAGAGTATATCTATACTGACGGCAGCCAAGTTGTTGCCATCAGATCGACCTTTCTGGATCGATTGAGCGGTCAGTAAAGACCCACTCAATCGATCCAGAAGTCAACACAGTAAAACCATCCCCTCAAGTGGCATACTTTGCGTAGCTTGCATAACTCCCGTCGACTGCCACCAAATCGCCAGGTAAGTGTAGATCAGGCCTAAGAGCTCACCTGTGTAAAGTTTTCCCAAGCACTAACCCACATAGTCTGCTAAACTCTCACATTTACACATTCCTTTGCATAATTAGATTATCTCTAATCTGCAATGCAGAAGTCAAAGCTCCACATGAAGTCTACAGAGGAAAAGTGTATACAAACTATTTATCGTCTTCTTTCTTCAGGGATTAAATTTATCACCGGCACATGAATGTAAAAAAGAGTTGCATCTCAGCTTCATCTGACTATACTGTCATCTGTTTATAGCTTTACAAATATTTTAATGTGTACCTTCCAATAGTAGAAGGTGCATTTAAGCTTAAAGGACAAATATGATCTTATATTTCAGTGAGTTATATTCATTGTTTTAACACTCAGGGATGTTAAGAAAGAGGTTTTATGCCTGATGCTGCAGTCAATCCCCACACAACACTCATTGATTTTAAAAAGAATATTCCTAGTAGAACAGTGGTAGAATTGGGCTTTGTAAGAAGGTAAAGTTCCAGCTCTGCTCTAGCATATCCAGCCCAAACTGACCCTTTCCTGGGGCCTGGCTTTATTTGTTACCCAAACAACAATCACAAAACATAAATTTCTAAGCTTTCTTCTCTCTCCTTCTATATGCCTCTTCCCTTCCCCTCACAGCCTACTACATGCTACTATTGAATGCAATACTGATTAATCTTTGTTATTATTATGCCAGAGAAGTTTTTTCTGTTTATTCCAGCTTGTGTTTGTGTCAGAGGTAAAATCATTAATATTCTCTCTGCTGGCTTTTTTTAATGGATTAATTGCCTTGGGAGATCTAGTAAGTCCAAACAATGAGGGTAATAATTTAACCTTTCTGATTGGGCATATGCATTAGCCTTAATAAAACTGAGACAGATACTTTCTGCAGTATTGTAAGACGTAAAGTAGTCTGTGCCTGTTCGCTTATAAGGGTTTATTTTCCAACGTAAAACTCTCCTTTAATATTTTAAATAATTTCATAGCAGAACATTTCTGTCTGTTTGCAATTCTGGGAATGTGCATAAGCTCCTTTTGATGCATGTAAACGTACCAAAGAGACTACTTTGACCATGTATACCATGTTCATGTACTACAAAGAGAAGAGAACATGCCCATGTATATTTTTAAATCATCTAAATTAAGAAAATCTCACCCAAGCATTAGCAGTTTCAGAAAGAGAAGTTCCCGAAGTAGAACCAAGACCTCTATATGTTACCTCTTATTCCAGTATAGGCTACAATGATAAAAGAAAGACTCTGACAGGCCAATGAGGATCCAGAGCTGTTTGAATACAACAGTGCTCTTGCAGGAGTTCCAATTCATTAGCTTCACTACCATCCTTAAAGTCCACTCACTCAAGAAAAAGTGAAAAGTATATTATTTTAATGATAAAATGCTACAGATCTTAGGAGCCTGTTTGTTCCTAAAATCTATGGACTATATAATGGTGATCATTAATAAAGCAATTCTTCAGTACCTCTGCATGCAAAGCCTTAGTGGGAAGGATTAGAAGTTGGCATCAGCTATTCTGCCATATCTTTTAAGATGACCTACTGACTCCAGCATAAATGACTCTGAAATGAAAAGAGGAATTTTTTCTGTGGTGCTTTTAAAAATATGCAGCTCTCACAAACAACTCTCACTGGCTTGATGCATTTATCACATTATAACGTCTTTAAATTTTTCATACTAAGTAAAATTAAAATGAAGTAAAGCTAATATAAGGCTAAACTTTACAATTATTGTACAAACAAAACTCTTTTTTGGATAATGGCAATTGGAAATCCTTCATTCCAATTCACCCTAATCCCCACCACCAACACAAATCTAATATTAATTATCATAAGTAATATTAATATCAGGTTCCTGAGGCAACTGGCAAACAGTGAGATGTATTTGAAGGGTTGTGTGGGTGGGGAGTGTTGTTTCTTTTACAGCTATTTATTTCTGATTATTTAAAGTGATCATTTCAGGAAGGCAAGGGGAATATATCTAAGATAATTAATGTAAACAGTTGCAGAGAATATGCACATTTTCACAAGAAAATGATGTAGACAGAAAGTAACAGGAATATGAACAATATATTTTTACACTGTTGGTAGGAAGTCAAATCAATAAGTCAGTTTGTACACAAATAGTAGACACAAATGCAGATTAGCTAGTCTATTGGCAGAGTTTAGAAGGTGTCTACACAGCAGTTGGGAGGTGTAATTCCCAATGTAGGTAGACCTACACACTAGCTCTGCTCAAGCTAGCAGTGAAAAGTAGCAGTGTGGCCACAGGGAAAGTGGATCAGGCTAGCTACTCCAGTATGTATCCAGGAGATTGAGTGAGACTGTAGTTGGTCAACTTGCCTGAGCATCAGCCCAGGCTGATACAGCCACCCAGCTCTATTTAAGTGCACATGTATGTCTACATGAGCTGGGAATCATCTCCCAACTGCTGTGTAGACATATCCTTAGTCTCATTATATATGGATCAGTTTTTAACACATTTGGTGTGGCTATGTCATATTGCCAGTATTAATTTTGAGGTTATACTTTATTATAATATTTTAGTTTGAGTTCATGGTTGTGTGTCTTTTGAGTTCTTTTAGATGCTGAGAGAAGTAGCCTGCTAAGACCCATCTTTCCTCAAGCCACTCCCACAATTGTCAGAGTCAGGCTATAATTTGTTTCATATCTTGCATTCCTTGTATCTTGTCTAGCCGCATTTTATGTGAAGGGCTCTCTTTGTATGCCACAGAACGGTGACACACTGTTAGCTATGGTTACAATGTTGTATAAATGTTGTTCTGAAGACTGTGAAGGGTACTTAGCAGAATATAAGAGGTTGGATTATTAGCAAACTGATTTGAAGGCATTTTTCAGACTGTTTGTGTGACCAGAAATTTTGTATTTGAGGCAAGTCCCAGAAACATATGATTGAGGTAACCTATCTTCACCCATCTCCCCAGAAGAGAATCAGGGATCTGTGATGGGATGTTCATCCCACATTTGCCCTGAGAGTGTTAAGGCAGTCTGAGAAACTGCTAATTAACCCAACAAGTCACAGCTGAGGGGAATCACATGGCTAAGCAATCCCCTGATGGAATGAGGAAGCACAGCTGACGAGCTGGGCTGGGACTATAAAGGAAATTGGAAGTAGAAAGGGTGGCTGGGAAAGTTTGCAGTTACTCCTTGGGAGAAGGGTTTGGAAGCTATAGGGACAAGAAGCCCATATTTACTCTTTGGGAGAGGGGAGTTAGGTGGCTGGCAAACTTCAGAGAGGTTCACAGAGTGCCAGAAGGTAGGAGAGAGGGCTCACAGAAAAGCAGTAAGGTCCAGGAGGGAACAGATCTTGACTGCTGGCTAGAGAGTCCCTGAGCTGGAACCCAGAGTAAAGGGTGGACCTAGGTTTCCCTAGCTGCTACTGGGAAGTGGCACCATAAGGTAGTGAAGGGGAAGATTGCCTGAGCCTACTCATGTGGAGAGAGACTTTGTCCCTTTCCAGAGGAACAAAGGGTTTCAATGTACAGTGACCTGGCCGGAGGACTGAGTCATGAAGATGCAGCAGCTTGTGAAATGAGAGGGCATGGAGAGATGGTGTGCAAACATGGGAAGGGATGTCAACCTCATGAGCTATTTTCCAGAGCAACCAGGAGGAGGTGCCATTCTAGCAGTGAAGGGAACGTCCTTCACAGGATCTTTGTATTCATTTGTTGTTAATACCTGGACTGCAGAAGATACATGTGATATTGCCTCTTGCAGTCCTCTCCAAAATTGTGAGGAGATGATGCAATGAGTAATGAGGGCATCTGCCCAAGTGCAGTCTTCTACAGAAGTCTGGAAGTCTCATTCTCTTTTTTTATATGCAGTTACTTGTATGTTTCTGCATCATTTAGGATTGCATAAAGTATGCCATAGTTCTCCAGTTTTCTGCAGGACTTCTCAGTCTAGTTTCAAATTTGGTCATAACCTAATCAGTATTTTCCCAGTCAGGCCTAAAATGAAAGTTGTGTCACAGCAGGAGGTACATGTGAAAATCCAAGCTATTCAGCCTGCATAGTTCATTCAGCTGTTGAAACTCTTTTGTGTGTGGTCCCAATGAGTCATCTTGTTCTGTTGTTGTGAGGTGTTTTCGGTTTGGTGAACTTTAACTCTGAACAAAAATCACCCATTTCAAAATATGAACACAACAAACATTAGGAAAAAAATACCCAAAATTAATCCTCAAATGCAAGTCCATATGCAAACATAATTTTCCAAAAACAATACTAACACTTTTCCTATTGAACTAAATATACACTATTGCTCTCAAGAATTTAAGTGCTTTACCAAAAACACCTCATGTTGATGAATAAGTATATATATTGATGGTCAGAGTTAGTTGTTTTGATGAAATATGCACTTTTTTATATTTGAGAAAATTTTATTTATTTTATTATGTGAGCCAATTTATAACGGCTGCAGCTATTCCTGCCCTTGCTTTTAAGTGCCTTGATTTTGTGAATGATGTGATAGATGCCAGTTAGCAACCTTTGCAGAATTTGAAAAGTGTTTCATTTTTGGAATTGATATTCAGCTTAATCCTATTCTTTTTAAAGTAATTGGCAAAAATCAGCATTTGGTATTAATTCCCCCAAAATTTGCTAGTATACATATTGACTGTATACACAAATCTCAAAGTATCTAAATTTTCTCTTTGTACTCTATTCTGCATTCCTTGTCCACCCATTACTGGAATTGTTGGATGTTCATGGAATGCACTCAATCAGCTTTTATAAAAAATGAAGTGCTTCTCCCTATTAAGTCTTAATTGTTCTGATTCTATTTGAGGCAAACATGTCATGATCCTCTAGATATATAAAAATTTAACCTTCACCTGGCTATCTTGATTTGTTATGTTATGGTTAAGTTGTGTTAGTTTAAAATATAACAAGTACATTACTTAAAAATCTGAAGTCTATATAAAAATGTAACAAAACACAAGCTTCATGCATTATCTCTTCTCTTCTGTTGGAATTGAAAAATTAGCTAAGTGAACCAATGTACAATTTGTAAGTGTTATGTGCTTTAGTGCACGCTGTTTTGTAAAAATAATTATAGTTCTCACGTCAAATCATTTTAAATCTCTAATCTGATTTTTGATATTTTTGACAGACTACTTTTGTGCATTTTAACAATTAATACTGTAACAGAGCAACCTAGCTTTCTCTGTGAAACTCTAATGATCTAGATTCTGTCAGTAAGATATTTATCACAGATTTTTGTAGCTAAAATTATTAGGGCATCCTACAGACAAATGTCATTATGTCATTTGTCTTATGTCATTTGTTGCAGAAGTTTGCACGGGTAGTCTTAATTCTGGCATTTCCTAACTTCAGAGTACATAACTTTGCAACCCTAATAGTGATTTTCTAATGTGCTGTGTGCAGTTTCCTAGATTTGGGGGGGAAAATTCACCATGTTGATACCCATGTGAGTTATCAGTAGAATCATAAAAGATTAGGGTTGGAAGGGACCTCAGGAGATCACCTACTCCAATCCCCTGCTCAAAACAGGACCAACTCCAACTAAATCATCCCAGCCAGGGCTTTAAGATGGCCTTAAAAACGTCCAAGAATGGAGATTCCACCCCCTCCATAGGCAAGCCATTCCAGTGCTTTACCCACTCCTAGTGAAAAAGATTTTCCTCATATCCAACCTAGATCTCCCCTACTGCAACTTGACACCATTGCTCCTTGTTCTGTCATCTGCCACTACTGAGAACAGCCTAGCTCCATCCTCCCTGGAACTCCCATTAGTTGAAGGCTGTTATCAAATCCCCTCCCTCACTCTTCTCTTCTGCAAACTAAATAAGACCAGTTCCCTCAGCCTCTCCTAATCAGTCAAGTGCTCCAGCCCCCTAATAATTTTTGTTGCCTTCTGCTGGACTCTCTCCAATTTATCCACATCCTTTCTATAATGGGAAGTCCAAAACTGGACACAATACTCTGGATGTGACCTCACCAGTGCCAAATAAGGGAAATAATCACTTCCCTCAATCTTCTGGCAATGCTCCTACTAATGCAATATGCCGATAGCCTTCTTGGCAACAAGGGCACACTGTTGACTCATATCCAGCTTCTTGTCCACTCTAACCCCCAGGTCCTCTTCTGCAGAACTGCTGCCTAGCCACTCTGTAACATTGTATAGGATTCTTCTGTCCTAAGTGCAGGACTTTGAACTTGTCCTTGCTGAACCTCAAATTTCTTTTGGCCCAATCCTCCAATTTGTCTAGGTCACTCAGTAGCCTGTCCCTACCCTCCAGCACATCTATCACTTTCCCCAGTGCAGTGTCATTCATTACTGAAGGTTCAATCTACCCCATCATCCATATCGTTCATGAAGATGTTGAACAAAACCAGCCCCAGGACTGACCTCTGGAGCACACTGCTTGATACTGCATGCTAACTAGACATTGAGGCATTGATCACTACCCATTGAGCTCGATAATCTAACCAGCTTTCTATCCACCTTATAGTCCATTCATCCAATCTATACTTCTTTAACTTGCTGGCAAGAATACTGCGGGAGACCCTATCAGAAGGTTTGTTAAAGTCAAGGTATATCATGTCCACCACTTTCCCCACATCCACATAGCCAGTAATTTCATTACAGACTTGGAACTTTTAAATCCACCACACAGACTGTTATCAGACACTGTGTTGGGTTGCTTATAACTTTGCCAAACTTTAAAATTCTGTTCCTGTTGTGAAGGAAGAGATGTTTTTCTTCTCTATAAGAGCATTCACAAAGTTTCATCCAGGAGGGCTTGAGCGATAGCTTGATGAATCCAGGCTGCAATCATCTGGAAGCAGAGTTGCATGTTTCTTGCTATGAGGAGCCTTAATGTTTTCATGGACTAAAATTGTCTGCATTACATCTTATTTCTGGATTGAGTCTACTTTTATCTAGTTAACGTTGATTTCTGAGGGTGTGTGCAATATTTATATATGTGCCTACAGCTGATAGAGAGTGGTATGTTTTCAGATCTTTCCTTACATATGTTCCTTTTCTGAGGGTCTACAACCCTTGTCTTTAAAAAGACATTCTTACTTTTTTCTTTAAAATGGATTCTTAACTGCGGGAATGGGGCTGCTCATGTGCTTTAAGCAAAGCACATGTTGAAGTACTTTGCTGCCTCAGGACCTCATGTATTGTAGTTTGAATCTTGGCTGAACCAGGGCTTTTACCAAAATTCAGAACCACCACAGGGGTTATTTCTTCTATGCACATCCTGCTTTGTGCCAAGAAACTGAATATTCAGTATTTGCTACTTTTGCAAACTCAATTTCAAATCCCACCCAAGATTTTATTTGCTATCTTTACCTGCTAGTACCTTATGTATTTCACTATATCTGAAAACTGCTTCAGGGTACTGCTACAGCTAGTTCACCTCCCCAACCCTCTGATTTATGAAGCCACAGGTTGTAACTCACGGCAAAACTGGGGCTCTTTGCATTGATGACCTATATACCCAAGGGCTGTTGTGATCATAAAATATGCTACATTATTAACTTTTCTATTACCATATCTTTAGGATATGTGATAATGTTGCATTATTTGTGGGTTCACAGTTATCAGACATAATTTTTCTTATGCTTTGCAAATATGCTTGAAAACAGTGAAAACCCACACTTTTTAAATAGGATGAGTTACTAAAGATGAAATGAAGTGCATTATTTTAAAATAACTGAAAGAACTAACATAGTCTGTGTCACCTTACAAATTACAGATCTATTGTGAAACTGAAGAGAAGCTTCTTATCTGCCAAGGCAACATTTCTGGAGAAATATGCTGTAGCAGCATAAACATTTCATGGCAGACAAGTGAAGGATAAAATGATCTTAGAGGTGAAGCAAAAATATGTTTCGAACAAACCTCCCTCCCCCCAAAATAAGCAGACGCAGTATTACTTGATATAGGTTACATATTGAACACTGATTAAAATCCTAGATAATTAACAAAATACGTGCATAAACTTCAGTGGCAAATATTTTTTAGATTTACCATATTGGAAAATCATTTCCTTTTTTACTTACATGCCCAAACCTGCATTCATTTATTTTCTCTTTTGCGAGAGTCGAATGCATAATCAAATGTAATGCAGCTCTCTGCTCTGATTAATGAGGTTTGTTTATGTCAGCAGCTTTCAGGAGAAACAAAGATTACTGAATTCAGGCCTTGACAGTTGTTTTGTTTTAGATTATTTTTATAAAAATAATCTGTTTCCTTTAAAATGTATTTAGTTGGTCAGACTGTGTGGGTCAAGGGAATGGTAATGATAGAACCAATCACCTTTAGGATGCCAGTTTAAATCCAGTGGACATCCCTTGCAATCGAAAGACCTTGAACTCTGATAGTTCAATGAATAGCTACATAAAATAACTTTGGTCCCAGTCCAGTTTACAAAGGTCAATGGTATTCACTTCACAAAACCATCAGAATTTGCTGGTGGCATCAGTACACAAGAACCAAATGATCAACCTTTTCCATTAGTCAATCTAGTTCAGAGAGGAAGCACATTGGCAGGATGTAAGACGGGCTCCTGCCCGGTCTAGTCCTGGTGGCCCTTCCTTGGGCCCAGGCTCAGAGGAAGGCCACTGCGCCTTCCTACAGCAAAGGGGAATGTTAGTATTAGCAGTCTTTCGCCCCGGCCCTCAGGCCGGGCGGGCAAGGAGTCTTTCGCCCCGGCCCTCAGGCCGGGCGGGCAAGGAGTCTTTCGCCCCGGCCCTCAGGCCGGGCGGGCAAGGAGCAGTGACCTCAAGTCAAGTGGGCGGTTGACACTATTCACTCTTTGGGGCTGGCAAGGATCGGGAGGGAGATGAGGGGGATGCAGGCCCACACAACTCCACTGCGTCCCAGCCCAGGGCCCTAGCAGTGGCACGGGTGTTGCCACTCAGTCGGCAGGGCTCCCGCCACAACACGCCGACTGGGCTTACCCCTATTACAGCCACGTCTCTGGCTGTCCCTGGGCTTCTTCCTCCTCATGTTCCCCAGTACCTGTGTCCGCCGGTTCCTCCGGGTCGCCGGGGTACACCACACAGGGTAGACCAGTCAGTCCCTCTGCGTCCATGGGGGGTAGAGTGGGAAGCTCCTCGGCGAGGGGCAGCTCCTCCAGATCGCAGGGCTGGGGGTAGGGTTCAGCCTCCGGCAACTCCTCCAGGTCTGGTCCTGCCTCCAGGGGTTGGGCATCCGGCAGCTCCTCCAAGTCCGGACCTGCTTCTGGGCGGAACTCCCAGCTCTCCGGTTCAGGGGGCTCGTCCCAGTTGCTGCGGCCCCGAGGCTGGGCCCAGCACCTCAGGCCTGTAGGCCTCGGCCAGTCCAGGGGGCCCGGAGGCCCGACCCAGGCTTTAGAGGCAGGCTGCTGGGGTCGCTCCTGGGACCTCAAGGCCAGGGGAGGGTTACCTGGGGCGGAGGTCTGGCGTGGTTCAGCCCTTCGCTGCAGCCGGCGAGACAGTACATCTGTCCCCATCGGCAGCCTTTTCCTTTCTGAGCCAAGGGGCCTGCTTTTTATGGCTGCCGTCCTCCCTGAGGCCCCGCCCCCCCCGCTGACGGGTTGGCCAACTGGCAGGACCTATCAGGGCCCAGCTGTCTGGTTGCCGGGCAGATTGTGCTGCCGGCCTGTCCAGGATCTGATTGGGTGCTTGCGGCCCTGTCTCGGGCCCAGGCTCAGAGGAAGGCCACTGCGCCTTCCTACACAGGACATTTTGGGGAAGCCTGACACTGCCTATGCTGTATCTGTGTATAAGTAGGAGTGTTTATATCCATGGTTGTGAAGCTAAAACTTGTCATGGGCTCTAACCCTTCTTACCACATATTTGGCATTAATTAAAGCACAATATGGAATCTATCAATGATTAATATCTAACAGCTTCTGTAATATTTTTATTAAAAGAAATAAGTTCACCTTGAAACGAGTTTAATTTAAAAATATATTCTTTGGTGATTTTAAATGAACACAAATTGTATTAATTGGGGTTTTCTCCCCCTTCCCTGAAAAGCATTTCAGAACATAACCACTTAAGATGAGACCATTTGGGACAAAACCGTGTCTAGATTTTGCTGTGATGCTCTGAAGAATTTTACTTACACAATTACAGGTTGGAGTTTCATCACATAACTTCAAACTTTGGTAGTGTTTGAGGTAGTAGCAATTACCATACCAAATACAAATCAAGAACATGAATGGTGAAATTGATTTTATCTGTACAAAGTCTGAATAAATGGGATTTACATGAGAACCCTATCTAAAGAGACGGGGGAAAAAATCCTCCTCCACCTCTACTAGAAACCAGGGCATGAAATACCTCTCTGTGGTTATGACAACCCTTCCTCTGCAACTTCTCTAGCCTGTCCATGAACTCTTCCTGCATATTCCTGTAGCTAGAGCAACTGCAAAATAGTTTGTAGCGTGCTAAAGGCCGCAGTGCCCTCCCATGCATTGCCTGTTTCCATTCTCCCGTCCCAACTCTCCCAGCTCAGATATAAACGCACCCTACACAACAAAACTATAGCACTTCCACAGCAGTTCAGGGACTTGTCTTCCCAGTGCATTAGTCCACAGCAGAGGTGTGTAAATTCTAAAGCACACTGTGTGGTGCACAACTAACTGGCCCATGAGGACCCTGCTGACATTCACTAAAGGTTCACTAGTGTTCATTATTGTAGTACTATTTGAAATAGTTCAATGTGCACTAGGAAACTTTGCGTGTGCCAGTAGGGTCCACTTTGGCTATTTAGAGCCAACATGCTAGCACGCACTAGAATTTATATCCATCTGGTGCAGACTAATATGTCATGTAGACCAGCCCCAAGCTGTACAGAGCAATTTTGTTCAGTAGTAGCAATGAAAAGAGTAGTTTTCATGACATATACATACAAAATTTGATCTTTTGAATAAGAACACTAACATTTAGTGAAACTAATTCCACAGAACTGGTATAAATTTTCTGAATTTTGATTTTTCAATCAAACTTTTGTTTGAAATTACAAATGTTGATGAGAGAAGGAATCTTTAATAAATACTTATGTAAAATTCCTCCCATTTTGAACCATCTATGGAGAACTGTAGAACCGGTTGGAAATTTTTTCAACCAAAAAACGAATAAAAAAAAATTCACAATTTCCCCCCACTTTTGACCTCTTTTATAATTTCATAAATTGATATAGGGCAGGGTATAAAGCTAAGAGTATTTTCTGTTTTTAAAACAGGAATTCTTAACTTCTGTAAGTCACTCCTTATGAATTGCAGTTTTGCTTTGAAGTATGTGTAACAAAAAGATAGGATTTTACTGTTGCCCCATCTGGTAAGCAGGTGCTGAAACACTGGTAGTAGCTGCCACAAATTATGGCTGATTTATCCAGCAAGTATGGCTCATTATATTACTCTGAATATTGTTGCCACTTGGCCTGAGCAGTTAGCCAATATTTTGAACCTAGCCAGGCTGTTTCCATTAGAGGGAGAAAGGGATGATATGAGAGAGCTATGTCTTTGGTGCAATCTTGTTTGTTATTACACGATCCCATATTATTTTATCCACAGGACCCTGTCTCAGTCAGTGCATAGGCTGGATGTGCTCTGAGCATAATCTGAGTTGTGTAGTGAAGACCTCTGCCTCATTTGTTGTACAAGCTGAAATATTTGTAATGGATGAGGCAGGGGACTGCAGGAAGAAAGAATGATCTTGTGATTTTAAATGCTATCTGCCATTTAGTTCCTATGTGATATTGACCAAGTTACTTAACACCAAACATTTCAAAGGGAGTCACTTCTGGATGTTAAAGGCTGTATCATAATTCATCCCCCTTGTTCATATTCAGTAAGGTTGCATGGCAGTGTTCATTCTGGAATTTCCTTACTTCAGGGTACCTGACATTGCAACCTTTTAATCTTTTTAATCCTTTCATTTGTATTTCCTAAATTTTTATGGTTTAGTTGATTGAGAGCAATTGTAACATTAAACAAAGTGTTTTGTTTGTAAATTTAGAGTATGTACCCAAATTCTGTTTTCCTTAACACAGGAGGAGCAAACAGTTAGTTGGTTTCCTTGCTCAGTCTCCAAGCCTGTCTTGCAAAAGAAGCTGTCTCTCGGCTTCCTCCCAAGACCACATACTCACACTGCTCCTCTCCCTCTCTGCTTGCTTTTTGGTTCCTTTCCACAAACTGAGACACCTAGCTGCAACCAAATTCATATCCCAGCCCTTATATTTGCAATCAGACTCCAGGTAAATCCATTGGGCTGCATGGCTCAGCTTCTACTCAGTCCATGCCATGCCTTGGGCAGTGGTTTACATCATTTTAGTTAAACCAAGGGACATTTAATTGCTCCCTCATTTAGCCAGAGTGCAAGTAGCTAGCACATCCATCAGTTTCAACAAGGTCTGTGGACATGCTTGTTGGCAGACACCAATGGATTCTAACATAGCAATATAAAGGAGGTGGGAGTAGTCCACTGATTGCAGGAACTAGGGTCTGGGACAAACAGAGGGAAGGACCCTACATACAGCAGCTGTCAGACAGAGAGAGGGCTGAGGTTCATGTAACACTGTTTTGGAAACATCTTGTTTGTTAATAAAAGCAGACCCCAGAAGGGATCATTTTTTGACTCTGCAAAATGTGTAGTTTATGTTGTTTAGAGCTGGAGAGGGACTCCACTTGCTCATAACGGGTTATTTGTTAATTTACAATAACCAAAAAAACTCAGAATGGACAATGGAGAAATTATTTTACTAACGTTTCTATCTTTTATGACACTTTCCTGTTATCATAATCATTATTGCAACGCACATACATAACTGACACTGAAACAATCCATTATTACTTCTGCATATTCCAGCTGACCATATAATTGATATGTTTTGTTGAAAACATTTATCACAAATACTTACAGAAAAATATTGAAAGTTGCTTTCTTTGTTGGTGAAGAATATGGTGGTCATCTACTACACTGGTATGAAAGGAGCAAGTTATATATATGACTGTAAGCATTTTCCTAATTCTTACCATGAGTATTTTTAACTCCATTTCCTTAAGTGCTTTCAATAAGCGTTTACTTTTAAGCTTAAAAGTAATATTCACTGCTTGCTTGCAAAAGCCACCCTGATTTTCCTCAAAAGATAATGGTTGTTAAGTCCACAAACTCTACCTATTATGGGAATAATTTGATACTGCACAGACATACTAGAGGGATCAGGACTGTGATGAATTTGCTTATCTGCATATCATACCAAAAATTGCTGTTTAGGATAAATTTAAAATATATCAAATGTGCTAGAAAAACTTTCTGTACTTTTAAGGGCAGGCTCAGAGTAGAAATGGTCTAGACTGAAGACAGGATGTGCACTATTAATTTGATAACCTCATAAAAAGATTTTTGCCAATTATTTGTTTCCTAAACTAATCTTGCTGTATTTGCCAAGTTTTAAGCTGCAGGATTTTAAAACATTACATTGACAACCTTTATTGCCAGGACTGCAAATATGTTATCACAGGTGTAATGAAAAAAGTTAAAAGAGAAGCCAAGAAAATTCAGTGCAATAATGAGAGCTTTTTAACTAGCAGAAACCTTTGCTCCGAGGCACAAGAATGGATTTTATGAGTTACTCAAGAGCTTTCGGGAAAAAGTAGAATCCTGACCTTAACAGAACTCACAAAATTTGAAAAGAAGAATAAACTCCAGATTACTCATTAGCTAAGTAGGGAGTGCAAAGAGGTCTCTCTTGTGCCTCTTTGAGCTGTAATATGAATTGATCCTAGAGTGCTTTATTGTAAAATTTTCTGACATTTGGTCTCTTACAGCTGTTATGCTTGTGCCCAAATACCATGGCTATCAGCACATTATATAGAAATTAGTTCAGCTAGTAATGAATAAGGAAGAACAGGGAAGCAAGGAGTGTTAACAGAGACTTTGGTTTGTAAGAACCATATTACTATGTTGCCACCATATAAAGTATTTGTTTGACATTTTGTGCTATCTCAGCAGAATAGACATCTATGTGGATATTATTACAGACACAGTGTAACCGCCTTGGTATACCTACAGTGCCATCTCATTGAGGAATCCTGTGACATACCCACATACAATCTGGACTGATGAACAACTGTGTCCCTCAGTTCTTCAGTCTGGGGTTTCTTTTACACTGCTTTGCTATGAGATCAACCACTCCTGGTCTCCTCACACACAGCCTCCTGCATGTAAATTATTCCTGTTATATTGTACGAATACGCTCATCAACCACTCTTGAATTATACTGCAGAGAATGACCAGCAAACTCCCAGTCCCAGACTTTCCCCAGAAATGGGCATCTTATACTACCCAACTCTCTCCTGGACAACACAAGCTCATAAAAGTCCATCATTTTGTTAATAGAGAATGATATGCACAAATCCAGTTTTCCTAAATGGAGTTTCCTAAATACTTCAGTCCAAACACACTTGTTTAGGTAAAACAAGTTTATTAAGTACAAAAGAATAGGTTTTAAGTGAATATAAGTAATGAGGCATAAAAGTTGGAACTGTTACAAGAAAACTAAAAGTAAAACAACTAATGCCTAACTTAACAAACTAGAGTGAATTCAAAGCAAAGGTTTCTTACCACATGTTTCAGCAGTCATACTGGCTGAACTTTTCAGTCAGTATCCCTCCCCCAGTCTAGTGCTGTTTCCTTTTATTCTTCAGGTGCCATGGGCAAAAAGAAAGGGAAGAATAATTTGGGGGCATCCACACTCCCTTCTTATAGTTCTTTCTCTTCTTTAAGAAGCATTTCTAGCTAAGGTTCAGGAGAGAGTCTGTGTATTTCAACCTGTTTCTTTGTCAAGATGTGGATTTTTTCAACCACGCCCTCTTTACTTCCAAGGAGTGGCCACTTGCCCAGGGCCATATGATTTTTGCTAACACTTGGCTGAGACATCAGCTTGCCTTTTGTCTCTGGGGAGCTGATTTGCTGCTCCCCAGAATTGGAACATGACTTAGTATTACCATACAGTAGAATCTTAACTTTACATACAATATTGCCACGTATATTTTACCAGGACAATAATGGTTAGCAAAATGAGTTTTCAAATGATGCTTCCTAAGGCATACTTTGTACAAAATTTATCATAATCTTGTAAAATGGGGGAATACAAGGGTACAGATTGTCACTACTACCAACTGCTCACTTAAGGATTTTAGAGTGGGATAATAGTACATAACCATCGGTATCAACTTAACTCGCACAAACTGGGCGATTTGCTTTCATTCCAGTTCCATAGTGGGAGACTACCTGCATTTCAGATTGGATGCAGACAGCACAGCCACAAACACAAAATACTTTTCAATTCATGTTACATCAAATTCCTAGCTGGAATCAACTCTGCCAGAACCAGTTCAGCAGTGTTCAACCAGGTTTCTGTAATACATGCACCAATGTAATGTGTGCAATATGGAGGTTTTCATTGGAAGTAGATACAGTAGAATCCTGAAATGAACTGGCACAAAATACTTGTTTTAGAATATCTACTGTTGCCTCCAAAATATGACTGAAAATACTTCACTTTGAAAGCAAAGCTGCTATGATAATGTAGCATTTAGCCCTGGAAAAGGAAAACTCCATCCAATACACATACACAAAGAAAATAAACAGTGTCAGGTATTGACAGGGTGATGCTATTCTTAGTAGTGTGTTTTGTTTAGGTATTTTTGTTTTGTTTTAGGGGTTGTTTTTGGCAACATTTTCTGGGACAATTTCCAGAAATGAGGGGAAACATGATGAATGAAATGTGTATCTAAATATCTAACCTAGCTGCATTATCTCCTTGCCTTCTGTATTCAGAAGCAATCAAACTTTGTATATATGGCCTTGTTCATCTCAGCTTTATTTCATTTTTTCCCCTCCAAAAGTATTATGAATATGCAGAATTTGGACAGATTTAAATTTAGCCACAGATCTTTCACCCCTTGCCTGATTATACTTGGTTATATATAGATATGAAATGAAAAACAAAATAAAAGATAGTTTAAGATGAGTTTCACTTTATTGTGTAGCTCTTAAGAATGAGAACTCTGTTTTGACCTATCCCTTTGCCACTAAAACTAATAATGCAGGGCTATAATATAATCACTATCATACAAATGTTCATTTATGACAGTCTATTTGAGGCGCCTAAGTTTCTGTGCCAGCTTAGGCTAAGTAAAGGATTAATTCCTTTGTTGTTTTTATTATTGTTTTCCACCAGTGATGTAGGCCAGGAATTGTTACAGTATGTGTCAGTCATTTTTTTGTGTGGAGGGCATGTGGGGCTCAGAAAGGCTTAGTAAGTCTGTCCTTTTTTTACATGAAAGTTGCTCTTGTGGGAATTATAGTAGGAATCAGTGACCTTGACTCAATTTCCAGAATATAGTTCCACACAGACGTAGCATGTGATGCAGTGGGACATTACAGTTGTAATGTACTTTAATTTTGCAGTGTAATTTTAAAATAATTGAAGGTAGCTGAATAGTAAGATGTTTGAAAAGTCAACATGCTAAAGATAAACTGTTTCAGAATATGAATTGCTAATATAAATGTAAATTGCAGTACATCACAGTATCATTCAGATAATAACACTGTCATAATCAGACTATTGTTCACACCCAAATCATTTCAGTTTGTTTGAGGTGTAAGCTTAAACACTTTCCTTGATTTGTAACATGACACTCACAAAAGGGAGTATAATAAAATATTAAATCCTATGACAATACAACAGTGGACAAATAAAGGATCTTTAATTACCTAAACAGAGTCAAAAATATTTTAGAACTGTATTTTGAAAAGCATAAGCACAATTGACTGTGCTCATTATATAATATGAATTAACATATCACTTGCGAAAGAGGAGAGGGGGATGATTTTATTTGTTTTTGGGGTTGTAATCATGGTATGGCAGATTTTGAAGATAGTAATGTGGATTTATTTCTGCTTGCATTAATTGATCTACTGCACAAAGAAACTATTAATAAAACAATAGAAATATTTATATTCTCTAAAGTGTGGAAGCTTTAATAGTTTAGGATTATTGATGTTGCAAAGTATCCGAATTTGCATGATTTCGTAGCTCAAATCAGTTGTTTGTGTGATCATCCTGAAAAGCCCCTAAGACTGTCCAACCAATCAGACAGCTCCATTGGCTGAGCGCTCTGTCACCATAGTTTTTTTTTTTCTTTTCCCATGAAATGTTGTTTGGCACAAAGCAGCATCCATTGGAGTGATCCATTGTCATGGAAGGAGCTTTTTTAAAAAAGATTTGCAATATTCAAACAAAACCCTCTGTGCTACAAACAAGCCAGTATACTTTTCTTCACTTAAATCCAGAAATGCTGAAGTTAGGTTGTACTTGTAAGCTTAATTCTGCTCTTTTGTGCTTATGCATTACATAATATGTTATCATGGATTTTAAAACTATTATTTCCAGAAGCTACCTGTCTTATTCAATCCATGTGGTACAGTTAATGGTAATGGGGGTTACAAGCATTAATTCCCCCTGTTTTGAATGGCATGTTCCTGTATTGTTTACTTCTGCTCTGAAGTGTTTGCGCATCTGAATGTACTGATAAATCTCACGCCCATGACATATACATTTCAGGCTGTAGCAGATAACGGTTTAAAGATTTGACTCTAAAATGGAAATAAAAAAAAATTGTATCAGAATAGATTTCAGAACACAAAGAAGTATTCTTTATGTATAAGCCCCTTCATTTTCAGTTTAAACTGATTTTTACAAAGTTTTATTAACCAAAGTTTTAAAAATAACAAAAACAGCATATTATGATAATACATTAAGAAAAGAATGAAGTTGAGTGTATGTGTTACAAATGGTGTGGCATTGAAGTTTACAGTTGTGCCAATCAGATTAAAGAACATTTGGAGAGCAAATGACACTTAAGATTAAAACAAAAAGGTGAAAATAGAAACAAGCAAACATTGGAATCAGCATTTGTCCCGGCATGGCAGAAAGAGTAACATGATGTAGTAAGTGAATTTATGTGTGTCCTCTACTTTTCAGAGCAGCCACTAGACCTCGCTGATGGTCCTCTGGGGACTTCGTACAAAATTTCTGACCAGCTGCAAAATCCTTGCCAAATTCAATCAATCTGACCAAGAAATGTTTGAAAGAGAACGATGTTGCTCTGACCAGCAAAATTCAAGAGAGGTTGGCTGGAAATATAGTTAGTTCTTTGATTTTTTTGACAAATAGCCAGATGTTCTTGCTGCCCCACCCTGGTGATTTTGTTTTCATTTTTTATTTTGTTGTGGAGAATCCTGCACTCACTTTAGTAGATTTAGAGTTTGCAAAGTCAGCAAACTGTCGAACAGGTGTAGCTTCTGTCAATATGAACGTAGCTGGAAAGATGTGACAAGATGTGGAAGAAAGTGAATTCTGACTGCTTCTAACTGCATGAAGATATAAACCTGAATGGAAACCTGAATTGCTTTGTTTGTTTGTCTTGCTCTACTCACCTGCTGTGTCACATGCAATAGGTGTTGCCAAAATGACTAATTTTAAAAGGTTCATAATAGATGCTGTTGCAGTTTTCAAGCATTCAAGTAAAACAAAAAACCTCTTCTCTGATGTTTGTGAAAAGATCGCATTTGAATGCAGTGTTCCAGTTGTACCGACAACATGGTTTAGTCTGTATTTGGCTGCACAGAGTGTTCAGAAGGCATGCTTGTCTTAATGAGACTTTTAGATCATGAAGAGTTCAACAGTGGAAAAGCTGAAAAGCGGAAATCTCAAAGCTGCAATGCAAAAAATTAGGCAAAGCTTTTGTACAAAACTCTAATTCCTTCAACCACTACATGAAGCACAGAGGAAATTGGAATCCAATTCTTCTAACAGATGGCACATTTTCTAACACAGAGGTATATGGCATTCTGGTTAACAATGTTTCTGCACATCTGGGGAGTTTCCAGGAAAAAACAGATCTTTTCATGTCTATTGTCAGTGACTGGACACAGTACTCCAGCTGATGCCTCACCAGTGCTCAGTAGAGCAGGACTATTACCTCATGTCCTACATATGACTCACCGAAATATTAGCCTTTTTCACAACTGTATCACATTGTAGCTCATGTTCAGTTTGCGATCGCTATAACTCCTAAATCCTTTTCAGCAGTACAGCTGCCTAACTGCTCCATTATCCAAGTCATTATTGAACAGTATTGGACCAACGACAGACCCCTGTATGACCCAACTAGATATGTCCTCCCAGTTTGATAGCAAACGATTGGTAACTACTCTAAACAACATATCCCTAGTTTGCCTATGAGAATGTCATGTGGGACTGGATGAAAAGCCTTAATTAAAATCAAGATATGTCACATCTACAGCTTCGCCTTCTCCATTAGCCCAGTAAACCTGTTAAAGAAGGAAATGAGGTTGGTTTGACATGACTTTTTTTGACACATCCATATCGTCTATTGTTTATCCCTCTATTATTCCCTAGGTGCTTAATAATTTGTTCCAGTAACTTCCCAGGTATTGTAGTTAGGCTGACTGGTCTATAAGTATTTGAAAATCAAACTGTTAGTTAGTTTTACTTGGAGATATAAATCACATGGGTTGTTGGGTTTTGTTTTTTTCTGATTGGATGACCTTAGTGGGGTCTATGTTCCTTATTAATTTCTGCATTAATTTTTACAAGTTAAAAAACGTATTTTAACTGCTAGCCCCTGCAAACACAAATTGGACTCTGAGTTAATGCTTAGTTTTTTTTCCTTTTGCATCCTCTGTAATAAAGTTGCTCCAGCCCAAATTATGCCCTTTGCGACATCTATGTAATCCCATTGTTTTCAGATTGTCTATGAAGGTGATACATTTATAACCCGTTGTTTTCAGTTCATTGGTCAATGCATAACTAATGGAATTTAAACATTTATGTTGCTGCAAAAAAAAGGAACAGAACCTAACTCACTTCTTCAGCTGTATTGGCTCTGTAGTAGAAACAAAAATAAAAAAAGTAGTAAACATTTCTATAGTGATAAAATTAGGCAGAGAGGGCAAGTAGTATATAATTTGTTTGTGTCATTTTTACACAGAAACATTATAGAGTAAAACCACACTTTAAGACAATTAGATGGTTTCACCTCTGACATTGATTATATTTTATCATAAAGAATATGAGTAAAATCCTGTACCCACTGAAGTCAATGGCAAAACTCCCATTGACTTCACTGGGACCAGGTTTTAATCCAAAATCCATGTCTTCACTATGAGCTAGGGGTATGATTCCCAGCTCAGCTAGTTTAGAGTATAAATAGTAATGTATCCATGGTAACACAGGTAGCAGCAGGAGGGCTAAGCCATGCTGAGTACATACTCATGGAATTCAGACGGGTTTATACTCTGCACAACTCTGAGAACTAATGCAAGTATGTGTACATGAGCTGGGAATCACGTCCCTAGCTTGTAGTGTAGATGTAGTCTAAATGTGTGGTTTTTGAAGGAGGAGGAGGCTTTTTTTCATACCACTTTTCAGTTCAGAATTGATCACCAGTTTCATCAATGCTTAATCCTTTTTTTCGTCAAATTCATGAATTTGATAAGAGACTTTTTCCTACATTAGTGCAAGTTTGTAAAGACTTAAGTTTCAAAACTCAATAGTATTTAGTGGCTTTATGCAATTTTTTTTTCCAGTTTCATGCGACCATTAATTTCATCCTTCTAATGCAATGCATTTGATAGATATTTGATAAATGCGGTTTTAAGATGCTCCACTTACAGGAATTTAAGCATAAGAATTACCACTCATGGTCTAGTTTATCCTGTCTCCAACAGTGACCAATGTACATGCTTGATGGAGAGCATAAATTGCCAATAATGCACCTAAATAGTGAAATACTAATACTACCAGAGGCAATTGCTTCTTGATGTTCTTTGGAGGTCAGAGGAGGTCAGTCTTGAAGCTTTAGAGTTGATATCCTTATCACTTTTATCTTAATAAATATAATGCATAGACTGTTCTTATTCATATAAAACCAAATCTCGAGTTTGTGAAGACCTTACATACAACATGACAGCATTTCTCTATTTGTCATTATGTAATGCAATAACATTTCAGCACCACATTTGATCAATTTCAAAATTTCAGGGACCATTCTAGATCAGAACAGTATTGATTTGGGGGTTGGGGGCTGAAAGGGGAAAAATAGGGGACACAGAGGCCCTGCCATCTGATTAGTACAAAATAATAATTGGTAGATGGGAATGGGGGAAGGGAGACATCCCCTGTCTGGGGGGAGTGTGACGACTAGGGAAGTATTTACTCAAAATAGTTTAATGATACTATCAGAAGAAGAAAACAAGATGCTTGCAGAATTCTAATAGTGTATAATCTTTATCTTAGCAATATTATGTTGATGGGGAAAGGCTTGTTCAATCATTCTACCTATATTTTTGTTAAAGCAACACAAACCATTATCCAAATACATTTTGATAACAAAGCCCTGTATTATATTGGCTTATTCAGTTCTGCCTCCTTTAGAAGCAGTTCTAAAAAGTAAGGGTCACCAGCATACTCTCTATTATACACATCTATTATACACACCAGCACCATCTCTAGAGATGTGAACACTCGACCCAACAACTCAAGATAGAATCAACTCATAATACACTGCTATTTGTTAGTCATTTTTACAATAGAATATTAGTACTGTATTTATCTTTGAATCTTTGCCTGTTTGCATTTTATACTCCAAAAGTTCATGTTAGCATTGATAGTGCACGATATTAATACTAAGATGAGAGTAAATAGTAATAACTTTTATGCTATCTGCAGGTTGATAAGAGGTTTTATTTTAAAAACTTAGAGATTATTTAAATCAATCAATCAGACAGTAGCAATCAGAAATCTGATTAATGTCTACCTGTATTAATAGGCCATCAAAAGAAATATTTTAAATTAAGCTTTAATATATGTAAGAGGAAACTTTTTTTGAAAAAATCAATTATATTCAGACGAGAGGGTCTGATCCAGGACTTAAATCCTGGTATTACATGAAATTAAATTAAAAAGCTGTTACATTTGTATGACTAAGTTACAATTCTATTTTAGGGTCCTTGTGACCATACAAACCATTACTGTTACTTTGCATGTAATAACATCAGCAGAATGATCCGCATAACTTTCTAATGCAGTTATCTGCAGTTGCTCACCTTGCTAGCTGCGGTGAGGCTTTGATGGGGCTCGGAGCAGTGGAGAGAAGGTCGGGGGCTGTCAGGGAGAAATCTCAGAGCATTGAAGCAATGTTCTACGTGGCCCCTCTCCTTTTCTTTTTCTCTCGCCCTTCTCACACCTTTCTTTATAGCATATGGGGGCTACTTCTCCTCTTCCCCCTTAACTCCTCTTCCTTTTTTTTCTTATGCTGCAGAGCCTGGAATGGGGTGTCATGCACTGTATCTAGTGCCCAAGCTTTCTTACCCCTGCTGCTGCCACCATTGGGGGCTGGGGATGGTGCTGGGTGGGGTGATTGGCTCCCATCTGCTGGTGGTGCAGTGTGAAGAGGGCCAATGCCATTTGTTGTTTAGGCCAGGTAGTCATTATAGGCCCCCCATTTCAGCCCCATTCTTTCTACCCTTACAGTGTTTGTAGGACCTCTGGTAATACCAGGGACAAGGCTGATTGCCAGTTTTGGGGTCTGGAAGGGATTTTTCACACATGGCAAAATGGTAAACTGTTGTGTGGGTTTTTTCACTTTCAATCCACCATCCAAAAAACCTGGGTTTGATGAGTTACATTACAAGTGTTACAAATATGGCATATTCCCTAGGGCAGCTGATGGGTTAGAAAGGGTCTGATTGAAGTTCCTTGTAACCTAGTGAGCTTCCTGGGCACTGTAATGCTTGGCAAGGGGGCAGCTTCTATTGCTTGTGCAACTTGTGACTCCTTTTATGTATTCTCTGCTACTTCTGATGTGGAGGAGGGGAGCGGGTGGGACTCTGGCTTCCAGTCAGGGTCCCATAGCTGGCCTGATGATGATGTAAATGGGAGATGGCATTTACAATCACCCCAGATTTATAGTTCGCCAGGGCTATCAAAGTCCTTTTAGAATTGTACTAGAACAACCCTGCTGGGTAGTTTGGTGTGGTTACTCCAGCTAGATAATAGTTTTAAATAAAGTTGTAGCCTCTGAATTTAATCATATTATGCTGTCTGCGTCTCAATTAGAGCTGATCTGGATTTCTTCACTAAAATGGTTTTTAATGAAGTGCTGATCCATCTAAACCAAACCTTTTTATCAGAAACATATCTGGTTTCTAAAATCTAGAATGGCATTTCTGTTCAGAGAGAGAGACCACACATCCCAGAATATGCTATGGCCTGGTCAGAATCAGGCAGAGCGGGAACTTGAACCTTGGTTTTCCACGAGTTCCCAAAGCACTGGGCTAATGCCTATTCAGGAGTGAGCGTCTTGATTTTTTTCCTGAAACTCTGAGAAGTCTTAGTTTTGCCCTAGTGTAGATCAGAACCATGAAATTTTTTCATGAAATTAAATTCTAATTTTCTACCACCCCTAAACATTTCTATGTCCACATCCACATCTCGATCTTTATTCCCAGTCTATTTTGTCTCTGTGCCTTCATCACAAGGTTATATTGAATGGTAATTATGGGACAGTTAGTTGTGCAAAACCCTCTGCTTTTGATGTACCTGGGTTTCAGCAGTCCCCACTTTAACACTGATATTTTTTCTCACCTGAATGATTTGTTTGCCCCCCTGCTCACTATTTAAACCATATGGAGTTAAACATAAACTTGCTGTGCATTGATGAAAGAGTATATCCTTACTTTTTATGAGTTAGATAAATACATGCACAGAAATCAAATCTGAACATGTAAAACAATGACATGGCAGAGAATAGAATTAGTGTGGACTGTATTCAAATGAGCATATCTGATTGCTTTCTCCTACAGCACTGAACTTTTATTATCATTCACTTTTTATGATCTTACAAAGGTCAAAATACATGTCATAATGTATGATAAAGGCTTTAATAATAACCATAAGTCACCATTCTCTATAATTTATTATATTTGATTGCAATCAGGTCATTGCAACAACAGCTAAATTATAAAACTTCAAAGGTTTAATCAGCTACTCTAGAGAACTAGTGTGTGTTCTAGCAGCCACAGCCATGGATATCAATCTGCTTACCTGGATGTTTTTATTAGTTACAACTAAATGTACCAAGATTCTATAAATATATCTGCCAAATAAATTAAGTGCAGAAATACTAGTATTTGAAATTATTAAACATAGAGTTTGATAACTAGCACTTCCTTTGCCTGTTTTCATGTTATTCACAGGTAGTTAACATGAAAAAAAGTGCTGGTTTTTTTGGTATACCTTTTCCTGAGTACAAATACAAGTCATTTGTCTGTGCCAGCTTTGCATTCAAAGCACCACACGCCTAACTGCCAGATTTCAGTGCACATCCACTTAAGTTATGTTAGTTTTTACATATTGCCACATCCTGACCTTTGTGCAAGTGGTGGGAGAGAGTGACTTTTTTTAAGTTGCTCTCCCATTCCCACAGGGAGCTTATGAAGCAATAGGCCAGGATGCATACCAAGTGCTTGAGAGACAATGAATTGCTGGGAAAGGGGATGGGGTCTCTAGTCACTACTGCATCACAGTCCAAAGTGGGTTTCAGCTACCGCTAAAGGGTATGAAGGGGGACCCTCAGTTGATTAGTGGGTATATTTGAATGAACAATGTATGTGCTGACCCTTCACATGCTCGCTTTTAAAAACCTCACTTCACCCCATTTCCTCTCTTACTTGCCTCACATATAAGTGGCCTGTACAACCATATTCCTCCACCTCTAGTCTAGTTGAAGCAAAAAGCAGGATTAGGATCAAAATCATCATCTTAAAGTATAGTTTGCAATCAGGTGTAATGGAGGACATAATTTAATCTGATAAGTAAAATTTAGCTTTTCTGGTGAGTGAAAAGTAAAATCAACCTTCTCTGCCTAAGCTGTATTGGCTTTGTAGTGCTAGTAGAGGTAAAACATAACATTTGGCAATTAGAAGGGCAGATTTGATATACTTGAACCCTTGTATACCTGTCACAATCTGGCCCAGTACCTCAATATACGGTCACCAATATGTAAGTGGACCTGGTCCATTGGGTCTCACATGCTTCTAAGCCAGCTGGATCTGGAAAGAGTCCAGACATTGTTTCTAGCTCTGGAACTAGCAGGAACGCTCCCAGGCGGAGACTTCTTGGCCGACACTCTTCTTTGGGACATGAGACTCCATACTCTCGCTATCCTAGACCCTGAAACCAGTGCTTCAGACCTTTTGAGTGACTTATGAATGCTCCCACTTGGCTCCACATTGGCTGTGGGCACTCTGGGCGTCTAGTTTAACCCTTTGGGGACAATGTGGCAGAAGAGAAAGGGACACAAGGTTAGCAAAGGAATTTCTTACTCACAGTCACTTTACTTGTAAGCACCCGAGTGTTTCAGAACTTTGAAAACAATCGAAGTCCTGAAGCCCTCCCCTAGTCTACTCTTACCCTTCTGTGAGTCTGAGGTTTGTCAGCCTTCCAGGCTGGATGGAGTTAGTCCTGTACATCTTGCTTCCATGTGGCAATGATCAGCACTCCTGTGTGACACTGACAATATCCTGAGCAAACCTTATAAATAAGGTGAAGATTTTGTCATGATTATTTTAAGTAGAAATTATAGACAGGTCACTGGCAATACACAAAAATTAATGTAAGCTGTGACCTGACTGTGACTTCTACTAAAAATAATGGGGGGAGGGGCTGAGCAAATGCCCGAGGGGGGAGGATGAGAGCCTTAACCCCACTGCGGGAGGGGGAGGGTGCAGCAATCACAGAGAGGAGCACTGGGTCCCCAGCCAGCACTGCGGCTTCCTACTCCTGTCCACCCGAGCTGTGGGTGAAGTCTCTGCACCGGCACATAGCAACAGACTCTGCTGCTGGCAGCAGCTTGGAGCCGTGGGGTCCCTGATGCCACTGGGTCCTTGCCATGGCTCGGGACTCTGACGATGGCAGCGGGCTGCCCCCAGCACAGCAGATGGCAGTGGAGTGCCCCCACCACCAGCAGTGGCTTGGGGCTCTGGGATCCCTTCACCTCTGCCCCAGCTCACGGCTACGGGGCTGCCTGTGGTGGCTCGGAGCCGGGGGTCCCTTCTGCCTGCACCGGCAGACAGCAGCGGATTCTGCTGCCGGCAGCAGCTCGGAACTGTGGGCCCCCTGCAGCGGCTGAGAGCTGCTCCGCCACCCCAGAGCTCTGGGACCCTTGCCACCTGTGGATAATTTCATGTAGGTTTCTGGAAGTCCGGAATCCATGACATCTGTGATCTCTGTGACAAAATCATATCCTTACTTATGGAATTAAGATCAATTTAACTTTATTGAATTAAACCTTATTGAATTAAGGTTCATACCTTTGAGGTACTGTAAGGGGACATGCCCTCACACTGATATGGAGGAGGTTAACGAGCTCTTCTGGGCCTATTCCATGCTAACGAGATGCACCTGCAAGGCTTGTTCAGCCTGAAGGGTGATGAGCTTAAAAGAGGCGGAACTGTCCACAAAAGTGGAGGGTTAGGCTGTGACTAGGAAGGCTGTTGTTCCACTCCCAGACTGCTGGTAACCGGTTAATCCAGCTGAGGAGACTGTCGTGAGACGCACCACCCCTGAAGCTGCCCTGACTGATGAAAAAGCAATGCAAAGCAAAGCAAGAAGAGGGGTAGAAGGTAAACCCTAGGAAGGGGCAGTAGACTCTGAGACTGAGCCCTCATAACTGAATCTCTATGGGCTGCCTGAGAAACAGGTCCTTGTGCCAACCATATCTGCCTTTTATGCTCGAGAGAGGGAAGAGGAAGAGCCAACCTCCTGCCTGTTGGCAGTTGCCCTCAGAGAGCTCCCCAAGGGCTGCCAGCTGAGGGAGAGGAGAGTCAACAATGGACAGTGAGACCTGGAGTGTCCAGGCAGCTTTGACCCCACCCCTGACCCAGGTGCGTTATATTAAAAATGCAACTGTGTATGTGGTGTTGTGGCATTATATGCATCTTCTCTCATAGGGAGGGGGATGCTAACATGTTTCCTCCATTATCAGCCCTTTGAAGCTACACTCCTGAAGAGGTGTGCATATACAAATTCAAACTGGATTCTCCAGGGACCAACGGACAAAGAAAGGGTTTTTGGATAAATAGCCTGGTTTTAAACTGGCTCAGGGGCTTCTCCCTCATGGTCCTTCAATGAAGTAAGCATCTCTTCTGGTAGGGCAGTGTCTGCAGTGCTGTAAAATCCAGTTCAACATGTAATACAAAAATGGTGTTTGCAGTTGGATAGAGACCTATCATACTCGGTCACAGTACTGTCATAGTTTAGGGATTAATTTCGATGTTAATATACACGAAAAACACAACCATTTTTCTTGTGTACACATGGTATGTGTCGGGCCTGATTAAGGCATAGGCAAATTGGATACATGCTCAGGGCCCAGTTCATGTCTTGTCGGTTGAAGGAGGGAGGGGCAGCAACCTGCATGGTGCTGTCTCCCCATGCATCAGGTCACAATGCCACTCACTCAGAATTGGCCTCATTATCTCATCACCCCCAGACAGGGGGGCTATGAGGCCAGACCTAAGCAGGAAATGGGGCAGCCAGTGTTGCTTCTCTTTGCTGTTGCTATGAGAACAGCTCCTGCACCCTATTCTTCCAGGTATTCTCCCACTAATAGGTATCTACCTATTCTCCCCCTAATAGGTATCAACAATTTATGAACAAAAGAAATGTCTAGCTTGTTTAAATTAAAATAAACTCTTTTTTTTAAAGTGAATATAAAAAACCTCACATACAGATAGTATAGGGCAGATCTCAGAGATATAACATTGATCCCTTGGGTGATGTCAGAGTTTCTATGAGAGCTGATTTTTACAGAGCAGCGAGAAAAGCAGCATGGAACACCCTCAAAACAATCTAAAGCACATGAATCCGCAGCAGTTTTGTTCCACACTGCAGCAGTAAAGGGGCTATCTTTAGTAGTACCAGGAACCTACGTTAAAATGAACTTCTCCATCTACTAGAGAGGGTTAAGGAAATAACCTGAGTTTAAGTTCTGAAACAGTGATAAATTTGGCATGTATGTGTGTGATTTTTTTTTTTTTTTTTTTTTTTTATTTGGTAGTACAAATACATTTATCCTCTCAAGTTCAGGGTATGCAGTTCCATCTTTTTTTCAGCGAAGATTCACACATTTCTGAAACCACTCTGTGGTACTCCATTGAAAGCAACAGAAATGCCTTTATAAAGTACAGAATATATGCCATGCAATCCTGGGTTAATGGCTTTGCAAATAGTAAATTACCAGTAGTAAATTCAGAATATGTTCACAGGTAAATAACGTGAGCCTTTGTTAATTATTCTAATGGATTATCTGTTTAATTTCCCTGTTAACGGGAATGATCTAATTAACAAACAGAACAAAAGGTAGCAAAGTGCCTTATTCTGTGGTTCTCCATTTTATCCAGGCACCCATGGGATTACCTTGTGTGGAAATGTTTTATACCTTTACATCCATCTGTTTGCCAAGCAGTACTCCAGTTAGACAGATGGCAATACTCTAAAGACCCTAAATTATCAGCATGAGATCAAGGAATTAGGGATCGCTAGTAATTTACAAACTAAGTGCTAACTGCTGTTTACTCTTGTCTAAGTCATCTGGATAGCTTGCACAGCAAACTGGGAAATGCCAGAGGTGGTTGGATGACACAACGTTCTGACATAGTTGTTTTCATCATCTTTTTTTCCTTTATAACAAAAAATAAATGTCCTGCAGCAATTCTTCTGATGCCTAACAAACATTTTTCTCCTGAACTGATCCTCATGTCACTAATGCTCACAATGATACTTATTTTTCCATTTCTACAGTATTCTAGATTGTACTGAGAATGTGTGTATGGTTTCTGAAAATCTATGTCCAGTAGCAAGATGAACAGATCTGGTGAAAGTTCTAGGTGGAAGTTCCGTAGTAAAGCACAGACAGACAGAGTAGTTTTAAGGTTAATACTGTTCTCACTAAATTAAATTTCTTTGTTCAGGTTAAAGAAGAAGGTAACTGATTCTTTACAATTTTATATCAAACGCCCTTGCTTCTGGGCACCACTGCTTCAATGAAGCAACAAGGAATCCTACATATGTCTGCCTCTAGAAACCATCTTTAGGGGAGGTGATCCATTGTAGTAGACTTAGGATATATTTACATTGTCCCACATGGCTTGTGAGTAGCAGCGTGTACCGAAGTTCTGAGTTAACTCCCCTGCATGGTTGCTGCAGGTGCAAACTAAAAGGTTCCTACTTCTCAGTGACATAGTCTTGTTTGTTTGAAGAGGACTATGTTAATGTTAACTAGGAACCTTTTAGTTTGCACCTGCAGCATCCATGCAGGGGAGTTACAGCTCAGAACTTTGGTGCACTGTGCTAGTCACAATCCCCATAATCTGAATTTTGGGGTAGTGTAGACATGCCCTAAGTGTCAAAGATAATGTAACTTTAAGTACTACTTTGTCTGTCCCTAGACATTTCTAGGGATTGACAATTCATCTGCTGCAGCTTGGTATAAAATGTTTGTAATAGCATCATACGCCCCATGCCCTCCACTGTGTCTGATAAGCATCTATATAATAAGGACTAAATTCTGTACATAGATATGCTCATGCAGATTGAAGTATTTAAACATACTCCTTCCTAGCCACGGGTAGAATGGGGACCAGACCAGGCTGAATTTTCCTACTCTGTTGAAATTCAACCCAGTCTTTGGATTCCATATTCTTCAAAGCCATCTTGGTCTGGGCAGTGTCCAGTCTCTGTTTCTAGCTCTGGGCCTTTGAGGTACACTCCTTTATGCAAACTCTCCTGTCTGGTACCCCTCTTTGGGATGTCGGACTCTCCAGTACAGCTGCCCTAGGCTGTGAAACCAATCTTTCCAGTTACTTATGCATGGTCCCACCAGAGTCCTTCTCTGTGGGCACACTAGTTTATAGTTCAGCTCTTTGGGGACCATGTGGTAGGCTAAAGTTGGGAACCCAGATTTTGCAGAGGAGCTTCTAATATCTCAGTGACTTATTGTCAAACATACAAGAGTTACAGATAGATCTTCAGGATAAACAGCAAACACCTATACACTCTCTCCTCTCAATTTAGGCTCACCCCTTTTTGTGAGCCCTTAGGCCCAGTCAGCATGTCAGATGTGTAGGCCCCATCTGTCTCTTGCTGGCTTCCTGGTGTCTGGCAGCAGTTGGCCATTAAGCATGACAGGTGCACATCTTGCCCTTAAATTAAGTTTCTGTCTTACGTGCAGCTGATCAGCTTGTCACAACTTCAGTCGGGTTGTTAGCTGGGAAATTCCAGCTCCAAACTGGGAAAATGAGTTTCTATCAGCCTGGCACTTTCTGTAGCAAAACCATTGTTCTAAGGGTGGATCTCTTCAACTGGAAGACAGTCACAGTTGATGACTCTTTTGTGTTAGCCGTGCAGAGAGCTGTCAGAATTAAGGTGCCCTTGGTTTGTTCTTGACATCTCGAGGCAGGTATAGTTGTATACTCAAAAGGTAGGGCACATTGTTCAAAATGGCAGTTAAAAGGTCAAAAGAAGGTCACAGTTTGAGTCAGACTTGTACCAATCCACCACATCATAGTAAGCTTAAATAGAAAACACTGGCAATATCTTCTACTGTTCAAAAACTGTTCATGAACTGTGAAAAAAATCTCATTTGTTTAAACTATTTAATAAATAGTTTGGGACGTACGTTACTATAGTATTTGATATTGATATTTACTATTTGAAAATTATCAGCAGTGGTGTAATAGTAAAAGTAGCTTCATATACTAAATAGGAAGATAGAGAATATGTGTAATACTTCAGTAATGCTATTTACTTTCAAATGGCAAATGTCCACTTTTTAAAGATAACCACTGCATGATATGTGCCATTGCTACAGGATATCTTTCTTTCTCAGCAGACATTGTCTTATAGACAACGATGAATGTGTTTTGTGATCTCTAAAATCTTGCAGAATATTAAACATCTGGTTACCCTGTTAGACATTGACATTATCTGAATTAAAATGTAGCAAATGATGATGAAAGTCCCCTAAGAATACTGAGTGACCGTGTGAATTAACCACAATCATCAAAGTACATTTGTGTACTCCTCAGCGTACAGCCCTTTACCAGCAGTGCCCGAAACCTTTTCAGCAGACATTTCAAGAATTACTTTGACACTCTACAAATTAAAAACAGGTGTTGGAAAAATTCAAGTTTTATGCTTTGATTATTTCTTTATCTCACTGTTGATTAATTTCTTTGATTAGAATCTAAGTTGACTGTGTTGCTATTTTGTTATGTTTATAAAATGCAAGATTTAACATTTTTAAGTTTTATATTTATTAATATTTAAAATAACTAAAATTGCCTGAAGAAGGTTACATCAATGAATAAATCCCTTTTACAATATCTTACACTGCCGTTACAGCAAAAAATCTTTGTATTTTAACAGATCAGCTTTATGTGGCATTTACACAACTATAGTAACTTGAATATACAACTATAGTAACTCACACAAATCAGTTTGTTAAATCTTTGCATATTTTAAACTATTAGTAAATACACCTAAACTATCTGTTTGAGAGCCTGTTGAGAGTCTCTGGGTTAAGTTTAGAGGTGAAAGCAACAAGGATGATGTCATGGTGTGCGTCTGTTATAGACCACCAAGCTAGAGGGATGAGGAATATGAGACTTTCTTCAGACAACTAACAAAAGTTTCCAGATCACAGCTCCTGGTTTTCATGGGGGACTTCAATCACCCGCACATCTGATGGGAGAGCAATACAGCAGTGCACAGACAATTCAGGAAGTTTATGGAGAGTGTTGGGGACAACTTCCTTGTGCAGGTGGTGGAGGAACCAACTAGGGGCCATGCTCCTCTTGACCTGCTGCTCACAAACAGAAAAGAATTGATAGGGAAAGTAGAAGTGGGAGGCAACTTAGGCATCAGTGACTACAAGATGGTAGAGTTCAGGATCCTGACAAAAGGAAGAAAGGAGAACAGCAGAATATGGATCCTGAACTTCAGAAAAACAGATTTTGACTCCCTCAGGGACTGATGGGCAGGATCCTTTGGAAGGCTTATATGAGAGGGAAAGGAGTCCAAGAGAACTGGCTGTATCTTAAAGAAACTTTATTGAGGGCGCAGGAACAAACCATCCCAATATGCAGAAAGAATAGCAAACATGGCAGACGACCAGCTTGGCTTAACAAAGATGTCTTTGGTGGGTTTAAACACAAAAAGGAAGCTTACAAGAAGTGAAAGCTTGGTCAGATGACTAGGGAGGAGTATAAAAATACTGTTCAAGCATGCAGGAGTGAAATCAGGAAGGCCAAATCACAATTGGAGTTGCAGCTAGCAAGGGAAGTGAAAGGTAACAAGAAGGGTTTCTACAGGTATGTTGGTAACAAGAAGAAGGTCAGGGAAAGCGTGGGCCCCTTACTGAATGGGGGAGGCAATCTGGTGACAAATAATGTTGAAAAAGCTAAAGTACTCAATGCTTTTTTTTGCCTCTGTCTTCACAGACAAGGTCAGCTTCCAGACTACTGCACTGGGCATCACAGTATGGGATGGAAGTGAGCAGCCCTCAGTGGTGAAAGAGCAGGTTCAGGATTATTTAGAACGTCTGGAGATGCATGAGTCCATGGGGCCGGATGCAATGCATCCAAGGGTGCTGAGGGAGGTGGATCTGCAATCACATCAGCCATTGGCCATTATCTTTGAAATTTGTCGAGGTCCCGAAGGATAAGAATAATGCAAATATAGTGCCCATCTTTAAAAAAAGGGAAGGAGGAGGACAGGGAACTACAGACCAGTCAGCCTCTCCTCAGTCTCTGGAAAAATCATGGAGCAGGTCCTCAAGGAATCCATTTTGAAGCACTTGGAAGAGAGGAAGGTGATCAGGAATGGTCAGCATGGATTCACCAAGGGCAAGCCATGCCTGAACAACCTGATTGCCTTCTATGATGAGATGACTGACTCTGTGGATGTGGTATATCTTGACTTTAGCAAAGCTTTTGATATGGTCTCCCACAGTATTCTTGCCAGCAAGCTAAAGAAGTATGGGTTGGATGAGTGGATTATAAGATGCATAGAAAGCTGGCTAGATCATCAGGCTCAGCTGTGGTGATCAATGACCCGATGTCTAGTTGGCAGCCAGTATCAAGCGAAGTGTCCCAGAGGGCAGTCCTGGGGCCAGTTTTGTTCAACATTTTCATTAATGATCTGGAGAATGAGGTGGATTGAACCCTCATGCAAGTTTACAGAAGCTTGGGGGACTGATAGATATGCCAGAGGGAGGGATAGCATACAGAGTGACTTAGACAAATGGGAGGATTGGGCCAAAAGAAATTTGATGAGGTTAAACAAGGACAAGTGCAGAGTCCTGCATTTAGGGCGGAAGAATCCCATGCGCTGCTTCAGACTGGGGACTGGCTCAGCAGCAGTTCTGCAGAAAAGGACCTAAATATGAGTTAACAGTGTGCCCTTATTGCCAAGAAGGCTAATGGCATATTGGGCTGTATTAGTAGGAGCATTGCCAGCAGATCAAGGGAAGTGATTATTCCCCTCTATTCAGCACTGGTGAGGCCACATTTGGAGTATTTTGTCCAGATTTGGGCCCCCCACTACAGGAAGGATGTGGACAAATTGGAAAAAGTCCAACGGAGGGCAACAAAAATAATTAGGGTGCTGGAGCACATGAATTATGAGGCAAGATTGCGGGAACTGAGCTTATTTAGTCTGCAAAAGAGAAGAATGAGGGGGGGGGGATTTGATAACAGCCCTCAACTACCTGAAGGGAGGTTCCAGGGTAAATGGAACTAGGCTGTTCTCATTGGGTGGCAGATGACAAAACAAGAAGCAATGGTCTCAAGTTGCAGTGAGTGAAGTCTAGGTTGGATATTAGGAAAAAGTTTTTCACTAGGAGGGTGGCAAAGCACTGGAATGGGTTACCTAGGGAGGTGGTGGAATCTCCATCCTCTAGAAATTTTTAAGGCTTGGCTTGACAAAGCCCTATCTGGGAGATTTAGTTGGGGTTGGTCTTGCTCTTAGCAGGGGATTGGACTAGATGTCCTCCTGAGGTCCTTTCCAACCCTTATCTTCTATAATTCTATCTGTATTGGAGCATACAGGCCCCCCACCCTGGCAAGGAGGGAATTAATGAGGGCCTCTCGATTCAATTGTCCCCACTACAGCTGTATTAGATGTCAAGAGTGGAGAAGGGTGTTAAAATGAGGAGACCCAACTCAGTCTGGGATTGATGAGGAAGAATAGAAGAGTTTTGCTTCTCCTTTGGTAAGGGAAGATTGGTTTCAGCCATAAGTCTGAAGCAGCTTGCTGCCTGGATGAGTCTCCCCATGGATGGGGTAACCGGGCCCAGCAAGACTGACTAAAAGTACTGGCTGTCTGAAGACAAGCCCTGAGAAGAAAATGGACTACTGCCAAAGACTTCTTGGATACTCCTCATTTTGAGTTCATGCCATTCCTTTATATTTTGAGCTTCAGTGCCTTGGAAGGAGTGGGACTCAAATGTGCCTTAGCCATAGGGCAAAAACACCACTGCACTGGACCTGTGAGAGGTGGCAATGGACTGTCAGAGATCCCATGACAGAGTGAGTAATGCCAGCTTTTCCTACAAGGGGGCACTACAGAGCCAGGCCCTGTTACACGATGTTAAAAGGAAATTAAGGTTGCAAAGTCAAGCAAAAATGTAAGGTTGTCTGTGCAACCTTAATTTCATCCTCTTGTTAATATGTATCGTGATAGATTTAATTACATAATCATCTACTATTTTTTCCACAGTGTACCAAATGGACTGTGCTCAGGGGATGAATCAGAGTTATACAGTGAAGTAGGTGTTTATCTGTCTGAATGTGATCATGTAATTAAAGATGGTGTCATAATGCATACACATGAGCCAAATTAATGTTGTACAGACAACTCTAATTTTGGCCTTCCCTAAATTTCGAGTGCTTGACTTCACTAACATGATGTTCTGATCACAGCTTTTGTGTGTAATTTCCTAGATTATTTTTTTAAAGCAAACTAAAAAAACAGAAATTCTATCAATCTGCTAATCTACTCCCTTCTGCAGAGAATGGAAGCATCAATCAGCTGTAACTTTTATATTTTTGCAGTCATAAAATATATCCATTCTTTGCCCTTTTATATTGTCCTGGTTTTGTAATGTTACTAACTTGTATGACAGAATAAATTTGTTTAATTATTGATGTGACCCACTAAGAGTTGAAACTATTTGTCTTAATCATTTTCCCTTCCTTTTTTATTATCATCTGTGTAATGGAAAGTTATATTTTCCGATCTGTATTGTTCCTCTTTAATAAGTAGTATAATACGTTTGTAGTATCATATTTTTCCACAAAGACCTATTGATGTTTGTAGTATGTGTTCTCAGGTACGTTAATATAATTGAACATTATGACCTTTGCAAGATGATTTTCTTATAAATTTGTGCTGAGTCCAGACCTCAATGAATAGCAAAGCTTCACCAGGATCAGACTGAAGAAGGCCCTAGGCCATTCACAGCAAACTCAGGTTCACCAAGAGGAATCTGAAGATAATAGAAAATTGGCCTCCATCTGTTGAGCAGGATCAATTCACCTCAGGCTTGCCATACACCTTACAAAGCATTTAACAAATAACTTGAGCAGATGGATCTCTATGGGTAACTTTGTTCGGGTATTCCAAATTTTCATTTGGACTACTTTCAGTCCTCTAGAGCAACTGTCTGGAGGATACAGTACAATGTGTTTAACCTTTGTTCTTGCTGAGAGTTGATCCTTATCTTAGTTTGCAATTCACAAATCTATTGTCTGGATTTCTCAAGTGTGGATGTATAGTTGATCCTCTGAATTGACTCTGTATTCTTATTTTGCATTGTGGGATTATTTTGATATGTTAACCATTTCCAGTTAAAGTTTCTATAGATAAGATGCCAATGGTTTGAAATTCCTAGTCATTCTTAGAAGTTAGATATTATTACTCTGGATTTTTGAAAAATTTCAAACCCACTTTTTCAAAGATTCTCCCGCTTTCAAAAAGATTAAAAGTGGGGAGATTCAGTAATTTAAGTAGCAAGTCCTTCTTTTTGGAAAACATGGTGTTTTCCATTTAAAAAGTTGGTGCATTAAAATAATACTTTAAGAATTGCTATGAAGAGATTATTTATCTTCAAGGTGCACTTTACTCTAATTCTAGATGTGAAGTGTGTTTACAATGGATCTGTGAAAAATATTTTTGGCATAATGGATCATAACTTAGATATTATGTTTCACTAAATTCCCTTTTGATAGTCTTAATACTCTCAGAGAATCTTGAACAATAGTTCACTGAAAGAAAGCAAAATGTTTTATAATAAAAAAATTTTCTTATTCATCAGATTGTTCTGCAAGGATTAATTCTGGGCCTTTCTTTTCATTGTGCACATTATCAACAGAAGCCTGGCAATTAATCAAGCACACAGTCTTTGCTGTGCTAATGATCCCATCCTTTAAACAGATGTAGTAAATGTTAACATGTCAAAAATAAATTGCAGCCAGTTTCTGCAGGAATTGAATAAGACCACATTCATTTAAAATTTCTATTGGATTTAAATAAAACAATGGTGATATTCTTCCTCCCAGAAAAGACTATTAACAATGAACTAAGGATGGCTCTTTGAAATGAGGAATTAGAGCAGGTGGATTCTTGTGTTCTAAGTGGTTTCTGAACAGGTCAGGAACACCTTTGCTTGTAATCTTAGGCCATTAGAAATTTGATATCTACAGGATGAAAGAACAAAGAAACAGCATTTTTTTTTTTTTTTTTTTTTTAAATCCCAGATTGCTTCCAGGCTATCTGTTTTCATGAATTCAGACACATAAAGCAGTGGCAGATTTCTCTTTATTTAGAGCTACCAGAAAAAGCATTTTAACTCTGATTTTAATTGCATCTTTTTATTGCAAAGCAGATGTCATTGGCTTCAGCCGCTCTTTACTCAAATTTCTATTCTGGATAGAATGGATTTTTACAAATATTTTAAAGTAGTTTTCTTGGCTGACCTCTTCTTTGACGGGGAAGTCTTTTAATCCTCTCTCCAGATCTGTTCTTACAGATTAAACTGGGGCCCAAAATAGCCTCAGTGTCTGTCCTTAACATGTTTTAATAAATAATACTAGTAATATGTAGCTCTTATAGAAGAATTGCTTTTTTTTAACCCTGAAAGGAGACCCACTTGAGAGATTCCTCTGGCTATTTCAAGAGATGAGGAAAGACATTTAGACAAATAACACTGCCTTATAACCCATTTCTAGGACTGCAATCAAACTGATCTTTCTAAGTTAAATATTTTATTGTGAAACTAGTGCTGGCAAAAGGTCTTGACTTTACACCCCTGGTGCCTAAAAATCCTCCTTTTACCACCTTTTAGGAACACCACATGCAGTGGCAGTGCAACCATCCCCTCATCCTACTTTGCCTTTCTTGTTTATGACTAAGCGCTTGTCTACATATGAATACTGCAGCGCTTCAATGTAAACACTACCTATGCCAATGGGAAGGGTTCTTCCATCGACATAAGTAATCCATCTCCCTGAAAGGCAGTAGCTAGGTTGACGGAAGAGCACTGTCTATGCCAGAGGTTAGGTTGATTTAACTACATTGTGGATTTTTCACACCCCTGAGTGATATAGCTGGATTGATGCTACTTGTTAGTATAGATCAAACCTCAGAGTAGAACTTGGGTTCTAGATGTGAGGTGAGACCAGAATTGAGGTGCCAAAAAACCATCCCACTATTCTTGTTGCATTTGAAGCTGTGAGCCAACACACTACACAACTCATGAGACCTTTTTTCTTAAATGTTCAGAGGAATTTTACAATCCCATGAAGTTGTGAGAATTCAAATTAGCTTCAGAAAAAGCAAACAAAAGCACAAAAACAAATTAGCTTTTACAATCCCATGAGATTGTGGGAATTCAAATTACTGTGCAAAAGTTTGTCTGAAGAGAAATTCATAGAATCCAAAGCCACAAGGGGCCATTATGATCATCAAGTCTGAACTATAGTCTGTGTTATACAGAAGAACTTCTCCCAATAATTTCTAGAGCATATCTTTTAGAAAAACATACAATCTTAATTTAAAAATGGTCAATGATGGAGAATCGACCACAATTCTTGGCAAATTTTTCCAGTAGCTAATTACTCCCTGTCAAAAAGATATGTCTTATTTCCAGTCTGAATTTTCTAGCTTCAGCTTACAGCCATTAGATTGTTATACCTTTCTGTGCTAAATTGACAAGCTTATTATCAAATATTTGTTCCAGACTTTAATCATTATCCCTTAACCTTCTTTGTTAAACTAAATAGATTGAGTTCCTTGAAAATCTCACCAGAAGGCATTTTTTAATCCTTTAATCATTCTCCTAGCTCTTCTCTGAACCCAATCTAATTTATCAACATCTGTATTGAATTGTTGACTCCCAAAGTGTACACACTATTCCAGCTGCAGTTGCACCAGTGTCAAAAATTGAGTACTTGAAATTCGCCTGTCTCAGTCTCCTATCTGTTGTGCTTTGTCTCTTGTATAATGGTAGCACCATGCTCTGCTGACTATTCAGTGTAGAATCCCAGAAGGGACTTGGCATTGCAACAGTGAGCAGCATGGTGCCCAACTTTTTAGATGCCTAGAAAATCACAGGAATAATACTGGATACACAAAGCTGAGTTAGGTGCCTAGGCTTCCTATACAATGAGTGGAGAGAGAGGGGCATGATTCACAAAAACCAGCATACTAAGAGGCTCCCCCACTGAAGCCTGCCAGGGGGAGATGTGTCCCATTCCTTTCTCAGAGATAGGACTCTAAATCCAGGCTGCAGGGAAGCACTTTCCTCTGCTAGCAATCCATGGGATCTCCTCTCCTGGCTTAGGCACCTATATAGTGTCATGCAGAAATGAATTAGACACTTGTCCTGTTTTACAAATAAATTGCCAGAGGAGGAAGAAGTGGTGGTGCCCATTTGATAACTTTTTGTCTAGTAGTTAGAGTACTCATCTTGGATGTGAGAGACCCACATTCAATTCCATCCTCCCTAACAGAGAGGGAAAAGGGGCCTCCCATGTCTCAGGAGAGTGTTCTAAGCACTGAGCTATGGGATATTCGTGTCTGTCTCTCAATCTCTCCTGTTGAAACTGTTCCACCATGGATAAAGCGATTGGAGCAGGGGAACATAACCCAGCATCTCCTGCCCCTGGGTTTGGTGCCCTAATCCCCAGGTGCAGTCATATTCTCTCTCTTTTTTTCCCCCAACCTCTCTTTAGTTATGCGGAGTGGGACAGCTTCAACAGGCAAGACTGAGGGTGCCCACATTACAATATCATATAGCTCCGTGCTTACAGCAGTCTATGAGAAGTGGGAAACCCCTTTCTTCCTCCTCTAGCAGGGATGGGGGAATTGCACCTGGTCCTCCTATATACTAGGTGAGTACCCTAACCACTGGCTAAAAGTCATAAGGTGGGTACCACCATCACATCCTCTGGCTGGCTTCTGAATGGGACTGATCCGGCAGGTGTGCTCAGAAGGCACTTACTGGATTGGGCCCCTTGGGTGAGTTAGGTGGTCGAATGTGTGTCTTCCCTTGGTTCATGAATCACTCTCAGGCTTAGGCAGAGGACAGGCGTCTGGACATGTAGAGTGAGGCAGCAGCAACCGTGCTAAGACACAAAAACTGAAGTGCCTAGAGAACGTTTGCTGTAACATTTAGCTGTTAAGGGAAATTAGGCACCTACTGGGCTCAATATGAGTCTTTTGGATCATAGTGGGTGATTTAATCTGGTCTGAGACACCTAGTTAGTTTTGTGGTTTCCACCCTCCATCTTAATGTTTGGCTAGCTCGCTACTGCGCACATTTCTGTTTGAATGTGCATTAGTGATGGAGTTTGATGCTAGTTTTTAGGAGTGACTGACCCACTTGCTGATGAGCCCACTGGCACTCCCCTAATGCCTCTTGGAGGATCTGTGACTGATGCTGGCTAGTTAAATAGATCCTGTACTCAATCCCAGGATGATTAAACAGATAAGTCATTTTGCTTTTTTTTCCCCCCCCCTTGTTTTTTTGTTTTTAATTGTGCTCTTTGCCTTACTTGCTGTTTGAGTAACTCCTGACCAGACTGACTTCCTTCTCTACGAATGGATCCAATTTTCTCCTTCAGTTTTGATAAACAACTCTTTTTATTCAATTTAATTTAATCCCATGCTTACAATCCTGGATGTCTTTTTCCCACCTTTGATTCACTCCTCAAACTGTCCCCCCTCCTGCTTCTCCATCTCTCCTTGCACAGGATCATACTGATTTTTTTTCGAAGAGAATTGATCAAATACATGGTGGCGCTCCTTTTCTACAATTCTTCCCTCCTCCTGTGTTAGATGCAGAAGTTTCTCATTGGCTTTCCTCCTCTACCTCCTCCATTTGCTACAGGGACTCCATCCCATATCTTGATCTACATTACACCCACTCTCATTGCCTCTCTTACTCTTTTTTCTTTAGCCTACCTTTTTGTGTGTGGCTCTTTTCCTTCACAATATAAGCATGATATAGCCTCTCCCATCTTAAAAACAAAACACAAAAAAACTACTCTTGACTGCACTTGCCTCTCCCAGCTACCATCCCATCTCCCTTCTCCATTTCATCTAAGTTAACTGAATAAGCAGTTTGTGATCAGTCTGGAGTTCCTCTCTGATCCAGCTTTCACCCTTTGCACTCCACTGAAACTGCTCTTCCCAAAGTCGCTAATGAATGCTCCTAGACAAAGTTCAGAACCAGTATTCATTCCTCATACTCCTTGATATGTTGGCCATCTTCGACACAGTCAGCTTTGCTCTTCTTGAAATCTTGTCCTCCTGTCACATCCATGACTCTGCCCTCTCCTGGTTCTCCTCATATCTCTCTAATCACTGAATCAGCATATCCTTCAGAGGATCTTCCTCAGTTCCTCTCCTGCTTTCTGTGAGGGTTCCACAGGGCTCTGTCCTTGGGTCCCATCTCTTTCCCCTTTACACCTTATTGCCTAATACACCCTTATTATAATCTCATCCACAGACACAAATTCAATCACTGTCTCTATGCTGACAACTCGTCAGTCTCTCTTTCTGATCTGGACCCCTCTGCTTCTGTCCAAAATATAGTCTTGGCCTGGATATCTGACATATCCCTATGGATATCTAGCCATTAGCTCTAGCACCGCATGGCTAAAAGAGCTCTTGATCCCCCCTCCTCCCCCCGCTTTCAAATACTCCCCCTGCTCACCTCCTTTCTCAATCACTGTGGACAACACCACCATCCTGCTTGTGACCCAAGCTCATAATCTGGGTTTTCTCTTTAATTCAGATATCCCTTTAGGTCCTCACACCCAGGCTATGTCTAAATCTTGCAGATTCTTTTTGCATCACATCTCTAAATTCAGCCTTTCCTATCCATCCAAACAGCTAAAACTCTTGTCGACACTGTCACAGTCTTGCATCTTAGTTACTGCAACATCCTTTACTCTGGCCTGACAAATGCAGTCTTGCCTCACTCATTTCATTAAAACTGCTGCTGCAAAGATCATAGGTCATTTTTCTAGCATGTCACTTTGACAATGTCACCCCTTGTTACTTTCCTGGGTGCAATCCAGATTAGTGAGGTGGTGCCTCACAATGCTTTGCTGTTGTAGCTTTCCCCTGAGTTGCTCACGAACAGCCTGTTAGCATAGAATTTACTTCCCGAGGGTCTGCGTGCAACCACAGCCCTGGTCCAGAACCTCTGATCTCAGCAGCCTGTCAGCAAACACCAGCCACCCCCTGGCTCCCACTTGCCTTATCTACTATTTGCAGGGTAACCCCAACACACTCAGAGTCCCAAATTTTTACCCCAAACCATGTATTCTGATCTGCCAGCCCTTTCCTGGACAGCCCAGATATATTAGGTCTGTTGTTCCTCTAAGGGTACAACACATAAAAGCTTACCAGCTTTAATAGAGTTACCCAAACAGTTTCGCTTAAACACCCTGGATTTGATTAAACAGTAAAAGATAAGATTTTAAATGAATTCAAGTATAGGCATTACAGTTAGAAACAGTTTCAAGAAAAATAAAGATAAAACACTTTCTGATGCTAAAACATAACAAATTAGGCTTGCTTTAAAGCAAAGTTCTTTTCCACGTACTCCTATCAGCCATAATGAATGACCTTTTTGGTCAGGACCTCACCCAAGTCCAATAGCTTTCTTTTTTCATCTTAGGTGCAAAGAGAGGGACAGAGAGGTATCTTGGGGTGTTTGCCTCTCACTTTCATAGTTTATTTTCTCCCTTTGAAATTCAAGCTCTTGAGTGATTTTTCTTGGTAAAAGTTCTTTCCAGCAGACAGCCAGGCACCATGAAGTCTCCTGGTGAAAATTTCTGTTGTTTTTTTATCATCCCTGTTTACTGAAATGCAGATCTCCTTTGTCCCCCCACCTTTCATCCTCCCAGTCCTTCACTGTCTGAGGACTCTGTTTATGGTTTATATGTGAATTTGAGGTAAATACACATCCCTTTAAAACTCGTGTGACTCGTTTTGTCTAACTGTTGCCAATGCCCACTGGTTAAATATTCAAAAGAGTACCTTTCTCCAAGACTGCCCCTCAGGTTGGGAGGAGCTGCCCATAAACAATCTCAAGCTACCTCGTTATCCATCTTCAAATCCTTCCTTAAATCTCTCCTTTGCTATGATGCCTACAAAAAACTTGACAATGGTTAGGCCACTGGTGTGCTGATATCACTACCTATTGTGCTAAGCAATATTGTCTTATTGTTTCCATGTACTCCCTTTCAAGCTGTCTGTATCCATCTGTTGTTACTTCTACTTAGTCCCTGCCCCGAAGAGCTTTTAATCTATCTTTTTCTTCTGTATTTGTACAGCATCTAGCACAATGGGAGCTCTGGTGAATGATAATACAAATAAATAACAACTACTGGGCTCATTGAGTGCCTGAAATCCTCCCTCTATTGAAAAAGCTTTAAAGGTATAATTCTACTCTAAAAAGTGTCTGTAAAAATGGCACCTTCCTACTTAACGGATGTGCTCTCTGTGGATTCAGTCATGGCTGTTTAACTCTGTGTCTAAAGTAAATCTTTTACTTTTTGCTGCTTCTAACACTGCCGAGCCAAGGCAGCAAAGAGTATGAGTTGCATTCTGTTCCTTATTGTGCATCGTGAACAGACTCTTACTAGACTGCAGTTACAGGGTCAATTAGTCACACCTGTGTAAACCCATGGACAGGCATTTACTTCTGTAGGTGTTTCTGAGAGACTAATGTGGAGAACAGTGGGGTTGCACTAAACAGTGGGGGTGTAACTAAATGAATAATTTCACCTGCAGAATTGGAGTTACTGGAGGTGGAAGTGAGAAAAACAAAGAAAGAATAAAAAAGCCAAGCCTGAACTGTGGTCTGAGATCTGCGGTTGAGGTGTTAGAGCTGACAGTTAAAGGAAAAAAATTACTTGCAAATTGATATAGGAAAAAATATCATTAGGCAATCAACATGCCCTGTTTCACAGTGCAATGGCATATTAAACATCTTGTTGACAAAAGTTGAATTTGCAATAAGTTGACCTGGCCGTATGTTCCAATAGCCTTGCACAAATTTGCATATTAGAATTACAGGGATGCAAATATATATAGGGCTGGAGCTAAAAAACGTATATATCTATATTACCCAATAGTGCATCAACAAATCTGATACGGCAAGCATAGCTTGGTTCATTTTAGCTGCAGATCAAAATTAGCCTTTATTTTCTATGTTTTCATGGTCGATTTCCTCTAATCAGAAATTATGGGACAAAGACATTGGTGACTTCTTGAGGTGAAAATTATAGCTGTCACACTTAAAAGGTTAAATCAGGTTTTTAGGAATATATACTGACTCCAGTGGTATTCCTCATTTTGAGTACAGAGAATACATCTCAAAATTTTAGAGAGAACTTTAAATGCAGCGTGTGAGCTATAAAACAGGTAAAATAGTGTATGGCATTCAGTGGGTGCACAGTCATTGTAACTCACCTGCTAAGGGGGAAAATAGAGAGCTGAAGCAGGGAAAGTAACTGGTATATGTAAGATAAAGCTGCCCCTGCTCACTGACTTTAAAATAAGCCCTACTATTAGTTGCTTTTCCTACTCACCATGTCCTTCCCTGTACATTTTGCATAACCAATAAATATCAAAGTGGTTTCAAGTTAACGCTACTTTAATTGTTGCACTCACTTTGAAATGTGTTACATAAATGGGACAATGTTCTTTGAAAGTACTGTAGATAGTACAAACACCTGTAATGCAGTGCAGAGAGAGAGTCAGATCTGTAGGAAACAGGGCTCTAACTAAATTCTCTGACCCTATACCACAACAACCCATACAGGAAGAAAGTACAGGTAGAGAGTGCTGGAAATTACCACCTCTGGGTAACACATTGGTGGGTTGTCCAAAAAGTTCAACTACTGTGAAAATGTCAGTGATCAAATGTAAGATCATAGCACTCCCTTCTGTGTATGCCTTACTATTACATCACCATTTAAGTTGCAAAATAATTTAGTCCTTTAATATCATTTTATAGCTGATGGCATCAGGGTAGCATTTCAGAAATATGTCCAGGGAGAGGGAGGAAGGATATCAGGAACAAGACATTCCTATGGCATTGTATGTGTTATAAACTCTTCCAGCTAATGTTCTCCTTTTCTTTACAAGAGCTCCTCCAAAGTAACCAAATACAAGAGGTCTGACTGTAGGCATGTCAGTCTACATATTAATACATTAGAAATCCTAGTGAGTAGCATTCCATGCTGGTATGTAATGGTCCAAATATTTTCAGTATTTCATTTTTCTTTCTCTCACATGTGAATTCCAAGTATGGAAACATAAATGTTGGTTTTAAAACAGTTTTAATCACATTTGTACTGCCATTTTATCTTTATCTTGGAGTTTATGGCAATTCAGTGCTTGTACTTTTCATTAACTACCCTCCATGTGGATGCTCGCACAATCACTTTTTCTCACACACTGTCAAATCTGTCTCATGCTACTTTGTCTTTTACCTGAGATCTCATTAAAGCTTCATATATACAGATCGAAAGTGAACTTTAGTAAAAAAGCATGTGTATTTAAAGATATGTTAAACTGACAGTTTAAGCTGTTTCCCTTTTAATTCCTCTCCAAACCCAGGACATTTTAAAAGTTCATCTTGGTTGAATTTTGAAGTTGTAATACTCAGTGAACAGGAAAAAGGGGGCTAATTAGTTCTTTGCTTTTACAGTGGTCACCAGCAAAATGTTAGCATTTGAAACAGTTACTACACAGAGAACACAAATTTCTGTGGCAAATGTTCACTTTGTAATAGTGATAATTGTGCCCATTGCAGGGTGAGCTGGCCCTTTAAGGGACTCTCAGCCAGCAGAGCATGTGACTAGAAATCAGACCTGCTGAGGGATATAAGGTCAGCCTGAGCTGAGCTTTGGTAGGTCCAAGGAGAGATTCAGAGGAGTAACAGTGTTCTAGAAGCTCTGTGCGTGCGCGCAATGCAGAGGCTCTTCTTAACTTCTAGCTGAGAACTTGGGGAGAGCAAGCCTGGGAATGCTAGCTTGTTGGGAGGAAAGCCTCAGTAGGGACTGTGTTAAACCCTGGTAAGGAATGTGAGTGACCCAGGCTGGTTAGACTTGTCTTGAACTTTACAGCCCAGCCCCTCTCAAGGAGAAAGTTAAGAAAACACCCCAGTACAAACTTTTCCTGAGAAAGAATGGAAATGTAGGCAATGAAAACCTGACTGAGTAAGCACATGCTACAGTACCATTTGTTGGTTTAATCAGTTTTAAAGCACTTATCACTATAGTAGTTAGATACTAGCTCAAAGGTTCTCAAAATGCTTTGCAAGCATCAACTGATCTTTGTAACAGCCCTATGAGGAAATGAAATACTCCAGTTTACAGATGGGGATACCAATGTCAATGGTTTCAAATTCAATTGAAATTCAGTCAATAGGGGCTGTCAGTAAATCAGACCATTTTTATATGGACTAATAAACATGGATTTAGGTAGCTAGCTTAGGGCATTTTAAAATGTTGATGTGACTTGTCTAAACTCACACAAGAAATCTGTAGAAAAGCTGAACATCAAACTAAGATTTCCTAACTCTCAGCACCTGTGCTACAAGCACCAGGTTAATTACTTTTAAGGATTGTTTTGGTGCAAGCACTGTGCACATTGTGGCATAAGCAATTGAAAGTGCTTCAAACCTAAGTTTGGTGCATATGTGCTGGGGTAAAGTCAAACAAAAGCTGAAGGTTAAATGTCTAAAGCTACATTTGAGTTACAGTAGCTTAGACTGTTCAATGAGGTGTAACCTTCAATTCCCACAAAAAGTGTGGGAGACAAGGAAATAAAAATTAATACACTGAGTTTCAGTCAAAGCTGTTCTTTCATCTCATTTTAATATGCTATTCAGTCTTGGTGTTTATACAATTAGATTAATCACAGTACTCTGTTTAGTGAAATACACCATGATTGCTTTTATAATTGAAAAATATCTGCATAAAATTGAAAGGTCAATTTTAAATGGCATAAGACAGAGGAATGTCTGTCTACTTGTTCAGTTTTAAAGTTTTTTGGTTTAAAATTACAGGCTGGCTATCCTTTTTAGATTTGAAGCAGTTCATTCAAGGCTCACAATCTCTGGCCCCCACTAACCCACTTCATTCATCCTCTGCCACAAATGGAAGAGCTTTAATGCAGTCCTTGATTATTTTAGTACAGTCTCAACATTAAAGAAAACCAGGTCTTTCAGCTATTCATATATATTTTGAATAATCAAATATTCTAATTTAGAGATGGAAGAGACCTGTTAGATCATAAATCCACTGTTTCTAGTGCTTTGTCTGGTCTAATTTAAAATATCCTTAGATAGGGTATTAAACTTCAACACACAGATATTTCCAGGATTGTAACATAATTTTTGGGCTATTAAGATAATTTATACCATTGAAAAGTGTTTTTTTTTTAGGTGTCCATTTTACACTGAGGCTCTTTTAAAGTAATCATTTCAGAGATTTCTTTCGTAAAATAAAATATATGACTGGTTGGGTAAAGTAGTGGTTTGTTAGTATCCGAGGTTATTTTAAGTAGGTTGAAATTGTTGGAGGCATCATGGAAGTTAGATGGAGAAGACCTATTACAGTAGGTAATTTAATCCATCCTATTGCCAGGATATGATCATTACTGATGGTACATTTTCTAGTCATTTGTCCAGTCTTAGATTATAAATCCCAGCACTTCCCCTATTGCTCAGCCTACTATATTTCTGTCAGATTTTTCTAATAAACAGCTTAGTAAATTTTCCCTTCCTCTAATTATTATCCTCTTCTGCCCCACCTCATGCACCTACCAAAATAATGCCTTTCCATGTATGAGATCAGATCCTTGGTTTACAGTGAGATTGCACAGTGTAAGAGCATGGTGTTCACAGATGGCTTAAAGCTCACTATAGCACTACGTTAATTATGGTGCTACTCTGCCTGCCATCCCCACTGTACTGTGTTATAGCATTGTGAACACTACCCTAATTTTTATTAGCTGGAAGGGCCACAAGAGGCTGAAAACAGCTCAAGGACTGGTGTGGTATAAGGATGTCCCTGCCATCTCTCTTCCTGCTGCTGGAAGGGTGTAGCTTGTAAGTCTCTCTGCACTGGTTTTATGCCAGCAAAGGGTCACTTTACATTGAAGTGATCCTCCTTGGACCATTTAAGCCACTTTTATAGGCAGATACACCTTTTTGGCCAAAGCACTGTACTGCATGCATGCAAAGATCTGGCCAATGGTCTTTACATCAAAAAAAGTCTGTAGATTAAGTTCTCCTCCTCATCTAGCAGACCCAGACCTCGATACTGTAATGAGTTAGAGATGGAGTCTGGCACTGGTGCAAAATTCTATGGGTTGCATTTGGATAAGTGGGACTGTCTCATCTGAAATGAAAATAAAACTCTGAGTCAGAAGATCAGAGTGCATCTGTGGAGACCTGGAGGAACAGACCACTTGGAATCAGATCAATAAACAGTAAGGTTCTCCATTAGTCTTAATCAATCCATGAAAACAGTTTCAGCTGCTTGCATTTCTCTTAGTGGGACCACAGCAGTTATGTTCAAACAGGCCATTCTGCACATTTACACAGTATGTATTGCATTATCTTTTTTGCAAGACAGTACATAAATCATCACCTTTTCATTTATTTCTATATCTAGCAGATTTCAAATGTTTATTTAATCCATTCCTGTTTAATCAGAAATTCTAAGTAGTAGAATTTGTACTATGGTTAACATGTCCCATTATCATCATATGGAAGAGGAGGTAAAATTAGTTTCAGTCCCAATGGTTTGCAAACCACTATATGGACATTCATACTTTCTCCATGTTCTTTTCTCAAGAATGAATGTTTCTCTTGATACAGGATTGTTTCATGCTGGAAATGGTCAACCTAAATTCCCCACATGCTTGATCTCCAGATCACTTTTCTTGTCATGCTACCAGATTAAGAAAAATGTGATTAACCTTTTTTCTTTTTTTGACATAATTTACACTAGAAAAAGTTAAACTTCTAAGGATGGTAATATGTAACAAACCTAAGAAAGTGCAGCTAAGATCCCAAAAGTTTGGATGATTATCTGAAGTAGTTTCAGGCTTACCTGAAACTTTGTTTTCTCTTCCCATTCTGTAGCCTCCTCCTTTCAAAGCAACATTATTTTTCTTTTCCTCCAGTTCATTCACTGAATTTTCTAATCCCTTATTTTGCAGATATATTTGTGCATGAATGTAATATATGATGCAAAGGTGTTGAATGTGGTTGGATAAGCATTGTACTTTCTATAAGCTGTTATTTCCAAGTGGTATAATTGATAAAATGTAACTGGCTTTTTTGATTTGCAAAATGTAGTGTTTGTATTAGAATATAAATTTTGGGATGAGAGAACCTCATGGTTGGTTTGTTATCCTAAAACTCTGGGACCCTCAAGACCCTACACTGGCTTGGGTGTACCAACAATACCATTCCCAGCCTTACTTCTATATGTGGGTGATCACTGTGCTTTGCTCTAGGGGATTTAAGAGTGTTTATCAGGGGGCTCCCATTTATAATCACTGAAAACTCCCCAGACTGCCTGCCTTGGTTTACCCTTGAGCACACAGATACAGCCCTTCAATCAAAGGATTGACACTTAGACAGTAAATTCTTCAAAAACAAATCTCTTTAGTAACTACTAATTCTAAAACAATGGGTTTTCAAATTGAAAGTCATACAGTAAAACATAGAAATAAGCCACTTAAGTCAATACAAAACACTATAAAATATACAGTATAAAATTCTAAAGGTACAATATACCATTCACAACACTATATTGTATTCCCTTATCAAAAGCTACAATGTTATAAATACTTAATTGCAGCAGGGCATAACATACACACAAAGTAACAGCATATAACATAAGGAAATCCTGCATACATATGTACAAATCCTTAGCATGCTGCAATATCAAGAGCTTATTACAACGTGGCATGTAATATACATGTATACAGTAACATTACAATAATCTTAATACTACTATAAACTAGGTAACATTCTATGACTGTTGATCTGACAGTCATAGAATGGAGGGGGGGGGGTGACCACTCAAGCCGCAGGCATCCAGCTTTATTTACAGTCATTCCCATACATTCCTTATTATTAAACCCAGGAGGAGTAAGTATGATCATTCTTTAATCCCTCTCCCTCTTTTAAAGGTCATCCTGCTGCTGCTGAGTTGTGTCTTCTGCTGCTATCACGATCATCCACACCCAAACTTGTCAGCTCTCTGCCTTATATATAGTTTTTCTGACCTTTACAGATCCTTGCTCATTGGTTGCTCTCTTAATGTCAGTCAACACCTCCTTCCCACCAAGGGGTGAGATCATGTTGAGCCAATCAGTATCCCACTATGCTAATCAAACAGAGACTTCCCCCTGCTCCTCCTCCATAGTGATATTATCTTTAACCGATCAGCTATCTTGTATGCTAATGACCTTCACTTGTTTACTCCAAACCTGACTCCACCCTGCTTCATCTTCTCATTTATAGACCCCTCCCTTCAGGTATCAGGAGTGAATGTTCTTTCATCCCATTCTGCCTTCCTGCTATTGATCAATTTCTCAATACCTCCATTTTCTTTCTACTCCCTCTCTACCTAATGACATCATCAGCCACCATTTTGATTTTTACCTAAAACTTACTGTAAACTATGATTAATTACTACTTATCAGAATCTTTAAACTTAAAATAACTATATTCTATTCACGGCTAATCATTATGATACCATCATCACTTTTGTTCTTCTGATTAAAGCAGATAAAATCTTCGCCAATTTTGCCCCGTCCGTCTGCATTTTCAGCTGTATGGCTAAATGCTGTCTCTAGTGCTGAGCATATTATGTGAACTAGAACAGCTTTAAAAATCTCTTCTATCAGTCTGATCAAATTATCCAAACTCATGTAGGACCTCACTGTAACACATGACTGTCTCTCTCTACATAAATTCCTTCTAACCTTATCTCTAAGAATTGTAACCACCTCCTTTATCCACCATCTTTCCTAAATGGACTGGTCTCCCTTCTGATGTCTTTGTGCTGCCATGATGGGTCATTGTCCTATAAAATCTAGGATGTACTTTGGGGATGGCAGTATGGAACTCCTCCATAATGCTGCTACTGATCATTTTATAATAAATAGCTCAGACACACATCAGAAAATGCTGTCGTTCCTAGTGACAAAATGAATCCAAATAGCTTCTGATAATCCTGTTGACTTCTGGACCTACCCAGGAGACTAGAATGAATTCCATGTGACTTGTGACCAAGCACAAACCACTGATTTCATTCAAACTTTGAAAACATACTAAGAAAATTGTCATAAAAATTTGCCGTCGTTGTATTGGGAGAAAAAATTTGTTGTAAATAATTTCACAAGAGCTTCTGATTATTTTCATGTAACATCATCCATTTCACACAATCTAAAATTTTGGACAAAAAGACTTGTTAGGTGTATTTCAGTAAGGTCTAATATAGTCATTAAGTAAAATCCTGGTGCCACTAAAGTGAATGGCTATTGTCTTCAGTAGGATCAGGATTTCACCCACTGGGTGCTTTTGACAAAAATCAGGTGTAAAAAAAAAATTAAAAATTAAAGCATAACTGTATCTGTGTGTCACAAGATATTACGGCGACATAGATATTGTATTTCACACAGCTGAATGATGTATTTGATCTTCCTTTTATCTCTCCTTTTTTGGTCCCATGGCAAATATCTATGTAATCTAATGATTCCTTCTAGATTTGAATATACAGTCACATTCCTTCTACTGGTGGGTTTAGAAGAGTACTTTAGGTACAATTTAATTATATGTCTTATTGGCTTATATGTTTACAGTAGTAAATGCAAATTACATAACTGTTGGTGATGTGTAGGGAATGCATTTTTTTTTTTAACTTGGAAATATGGAGGCTGACTCTCTTTCTTTAAATGTTTGGATTTTTTTTTAAATGTAGGTTTATAATCAAAACACAATGTACAGGGAAACATTTAACATATAAACACTTCAAAAACAGCCCATCTTCCATTACTGGGGAAGAAGTAAAAAATTAACCAGTCTTACATACATATTACTAATCTATACAGATTTTTGAGCTCCCATCTGGATGCCTTTAAATATATATTATGCAGAAAAGATAAATACCTTATAAGGATAATTAATCAATGAAAATAGTTTAATCAACTTCACAAACAAGACAAAAACCAAACTACTTTATTCCATATGGAGCCATTAAAAGCTTCAAATTGGCAACATTTACTTTTCATAAAGAAATCTCCACAAATGGCAGCACAATATCAGCTCAGATATACCAGTACCTCAACATCCAAACAAATAAAATAGTGTAAAAATCAGAGTTCTTAACTGCGTTGTAAAACCTGCCTTTGCTTCTTGTCATCTCATCTGACTCATCAATTTCTGAGCACACTGTAGATCAATGTGTACACTCAGCATTCCAAGAAGAGTTGTATCATTTACTACCCCTGATTTTGCCAGGGAAGGTACTAGAGGTGACCTAGTTTATTGAAGGAAGCTTTGTTTGGTATTGACATACATAATGTATCCTTCTTATAAATTTGGATTTTATCTCATTTCCTCATGAGTCAAATTGGGATTTTTGGTGATGAAGTATGTTCTTGATACCACATGTCATCAAATTACTTCCAGAAGTATTGTTGATATGTTCCTGAGATGAATTTGATAATTCTATTGCATTTAATAACAATTCAAGACTTTCAAATCAAGAGACTCAAATGGAATTACTTGATAAAAGATTTCAATCAAAGATTGATACAGCATTATATTGAATACAGAAATAAAACACGTTTCCACTCCTTTTAAGTTGAAGATTCGGCTCCTTTTTCCTCCATCTGTAACTGGTGGAATGCTGACTGTTTTCATTCCCAAACTAACTCCCAAAACCTCTTTCCTTTTATAGTCTTTCAGACAATAATTCCTTTTTTAAGGAAAATTATTTTTCCACAATTAATTTCACTGTTTTAGTTTCTCATTTTACCTAATGATTTACATAGTTTATTATGGTATCATGCATGCATAGCTTTATCAGCTAAAGGAATTTCTAATTCAATTAACACCTGTTGTAATAATCACTTCCTAATGAGTTAAACATCAGTGAATGGGTCATTTCATAAATCATAGATAACATTTGATAAATAGCTCATCAATTACAGAACATAATGGATTATAAGCACCCTCTCATTATTTACTGCTTATAATGTAATATAAGCATCTCCCTTATCTATTCATAGAATTATAGAAGATTAGAGTTGGAAGGGCCCTTAGGAGGTCATCTATTCCAATCTCCTGCTCAAAGCAGGACCAACCCTAGCTAAATCATCCCAAAAAGGGCTTTGTCAAGCCTCACCTTAACCTCTAAGGATGGAGATTCCACCACATCCCTAGGTAACACATTCCAGTGCTTCCCCACCCTCCTAGTGAAAGTTTTCCCTAATATCCAACCTAGACCTCCTCCTCTGCAACTAGAGACCATTGCGCCTAGTTCTGTCATCTGCCACCACTGAGAACAGCCTAGCTCCATCTTCCCTGAACCCCACCTCATCCTTCTCTCTGCAGACTAAACAAGCTTAGTTCTCTCAGCCTCTCTTCATAAGTCCAGCACCATAATCATTATTGTTGCCCTCTGCTGGACTGTCTCCAATTTGTCCACAACTTTCTGTAGTAGGAGGCCCAAAAGTGGACACAGTGCTCCAAATGAGGCCTCACCAGTGCCAAATAGAGGGAAATGATTATTTCCCTCGATCTGCTAGCAATGTTCCTACTAATGCAGCCGAATATGCCGTTAACTTTCTTGGCAATAAGGGCACACTGTTGATTCATATCCAACTTCTTGTCCACTGTAACCCGTAGGTCCTTTTCTGCCGAACAGCTGCTTAGCCAGTCAATCCCCAGTCTGTAGCAGTGCATGGGATATTTCCATCCTAAGTGGAGGACTCTGCAGTTGTCCTTGTTGAACCTCATCAGATTTCTTTTGGCCCAATCCTCTAATTTGTCTAGGTTACACTGTATCCTATCCCTTCCCTCCAGTATATCTACCACTCCCCCTCCCCTAGCTTAGTGTCATCTGTAAACTTTCTGAGGATGCAATCCACCCCATTTTCCAGATCATTAATGATGTTGAACAAAACTGGCCCCATCACCGACCGCTGGGGCACTCCACTTGTTACCAGCTGCCAACCAGACATCAAGCTATTGATCACTACCTGTTGAGCCAAATGATCTAGCCAGCTCTCTATCCACCTTGTTGTCCATTCATCCAACCCATATTTCTTTAACTTACTGATAAGAATACTGTGGGAGACAGTATTAAAAGCTTTGCTAAAGTCAAGGTATATCACATCCACTGCTTTTCCCAAATCTACAGTCAGTCATCTCATCATAAAAGGCAATCAGGATTGTCAGATGTGTCTTGCCCTTGGTGAATCCATGTTGACTGTTCCTGATCACCTTCCTCTCTTCCAAGTGCCTCAAAATGGATTCCTTGAGGACCTGCTCCATGATTTTTCCAGAGACTGAGGAGAGGCTGACTGGTCTGTAGTCCCCAGATCCTCCTCCTTCCCTTTTTTGAGGATGAGCACTATATTTACCTTTTTCCAATCATCTGGGACCTCCCCCAATCACCATGAGTTTTCAAAGATAATGGCCAATGGCTCTGCAATCACATCAGACAACTCCCTCAGCACTCTTGGGTGCACTGCATCTGGCCCTATGGACTTGTGCATCTCCAGTCTTTCTAAATAGTCCTGAACCTATTCTCTCAGCACTGAGGCCTGCTCTCCTCCCTGTTCTGTGCTGCCCAGTGCAGCAGTCTGGGAGCTGACCTTGTCTGTAAAGACAGAGGCAAAAAAAGCATTGAGTACTTCAGCTTTTTCAACATCATCTGTCACTAGGTTTCCGCCCCCATTCTATGAGCCCACACTTTCCCTGACCACCTTCTTGTTACTAACATACCTGTAAAACCCCTTCTTGTTACCCTTCACATCCCTTGCTAGCTGTAACTCCAGTTGTGATTTCGCTTTCCTGATTTCACTCCTGCATGCTCGAGCAGTATTTGTATACTCCTCCCTAGTCATCTGACCACGCTTCCACTTCTTGTAAGCTTCCTTTTTGTGTTTAAACTCACCAAAGACATCTTTGTTAAGCCAAGCTGGTCGCCTGCCATATTTGCTATTCTTTTTGCACATCAGGATGTTTTTTTCCTGTGTCCTCAATAAGGTTTCTTTAAAATACAGCGAGGGGTCTAAGCTATGTTAGTAAGGTCAGGATAAAAAATGACACATTATGTTGAGTTCATTTTCCCTTTACCCAGTATGTTTTACTGAAGGACAAGTGTTTTCAATTTCAATAGGTATAGGTCACTGAATATATATATACACAACATAAAAAGCATTTTAGTTAATGTTAAAAAATTGTGAGAGTTAACATACAGACATAAAAAAATAAAAAGATTAGTACTTATTAACATTTCCACATACCACCCTCAAAACTTGACTTCAAGACTTCGTGACAGAGAATCCACCATTTACTTTAGTTCAAACTAGCAAGTGACCAATGTCCCGCGCTGCAGAGGAAGGCAAAAAACAAAGACAAAAAACCCAGGGTCTCTGGTAACCTGACTTAAAGGAAAATTCCTTCCCAACTCCAAATATGGAGATCAGTTAGACCCTGAGAATGTGGGTGAGGCCCAACAGCCAGGCAGCTGGGAAAGAATTCTCTGTAGTAACACAGAGCCCTCCCTATCTAGTGTCCCATCTTTGGCCATTGGAGATATTTGCTAATAGCAGATATGGATGGACCATATGCCTTTGTAGGCAACCTTATCACATGATCCCCTCTATAAACTACCAAGCTCAATCTTGGAGAAAAAAAAATTAAGTTTTTTGCCTTCACTACTCCCCTTGGAAGGCTGTTCCAGAACTTCAGTCCTCTGTTGGTTAGAAACCTTCATCTAATTTCAAGCCTAAAGTTGTTGATGGCCTCTGGATATCCATTTGTTCCTGTGCCAGCATTAGCCTTAACTTAGATAACTCCTTTCCCTCCCTGGTGTTTATCCCTTTGATCTATTTATAGACGGCAATCATATCTGTCCTCAACCTTCATTTTGTTAAGATAATCAAGCCAGTCTTCTTAAATCTCCTCTTATAAGGTGGGTTCCCCATTCCTCTCATCATCCTAATAGGCCTTTTCTGCACCTGTCCCAGTTTGAATTCATCTTCTTAAACATGGGAGACCAGAACTGCACAACATACAGGTATACCAGGTGAGGTCTCACCAGTGCCTTGTCGAAAGATAGGAAAGTGTTATCTCCACAGCAGTGGTTTTCAACCTGTGTTCCTCGGACCCTTAGGGGTCTGCAGATTTTCTACGATTTCCAAAGGGGTCTGCATCTCATCTGAAAATTTTTAGGGGGTCCCCAAGTGAAAAAAGGTTGAAAACCACTGTTCTACAGGAAATCCTCTCCTAATGCATCCTAGGATTGAATTAGCGTTTTCTCACAGTTTGCATCACATTGGCAGCTCAAAATCTTCCTGTGATTGACCAGTACATTCAGGACCTTCTTCTCCTGCTCTGTTATTTCCAACTGGTAAAACTCTTGTTTGCACTATTAAATTTCATCCCATTTCTATTACTCCAGTTTTCAGGGTCATCAAAATCTTGTATAACATTCCTGTCCTCCTCTGCACTGGCAATACCTCCAACTTTCTGTCAACTGCAAATTTTATTAGTGCACACCCACTTTGTGCTGAGGTAATTAATTAAAATGTTACATATGATGGGCCCAACACCAATCCTTCAGGAATTCCACTAGTGACCTCCCTGCAGCTTGACAGTTTCAGTATCGCCCATTGTAGTCTCCCTTTTAACCAGTTCTTTACCCACCTTTTGATTCTCATATTAATCCCCATCTTCAATTTTAGCTAATTTCCCATGTAGAATAAGAACATAAGAATGGTCATATTGGGTCAGATCAGTGGTCCATCTAGCTCAGTATCCTGTCTTCCAACTGTGGCCAATGCCAGATGCTTCAGAGGGAATGAATAGAACAGGTGATAATCAAGTGATGATACATCCCTTTGGCTATTCCCAGTTTCTGGCAAACAGCAATCCCGCCCTATCCTGGCTAATAGCCATTGATGGACCTATCCTCCATGAACTTACCTGCTTCTTTTTTGAACCCCATTATAGTCTTGGCCTTCACAACATCCTCTGGCAAGGAGTTCCGCAGATTGACTATGCATTGTGTGAAGAAATACTTCCTTTTGTTAGTTTTTAAACCCACAGTCTATTAATTTCATCTGGTGACCCCCTAGATTTTGTGTTATGAGAGAGTAACTAACACTTCCTTATTTACGTTCTCCACACCAGTCATGATTTTATAGAACTCTAGCACATCCTCCCTTTAGTCATCTCTTTTCCAAGATGAAAAGACCCAGTCTTATTTTCTCTCTCCTCGCATGGAAGCTTTTCCATGCCCCTAAGCATTCTAGTTGCCCTTTTCTGTACCTTTTCCAATTCTAATATCTCTTTTTTGAGATGGGGCAACCAAATCTGCACATAGTATTCAAGATGTGGTTGTACCATGGATCTATAAAGAGGCAATCCAATATTTTTGTCTTATTATCAAACCCTTTCATAATGATTCCTAACATTGTTAGCTTTTTTGACTGTCGCTGCACATTGAGTGGATGATTTCAGAGAACTATCCACAATCTATCCACTATCCACTATCTTTCTTGAGTGGTAACAGCTAACTTAGACCCCATCATTGTATATATATAGTTGGAATTATGTTTTCCAGTGTGCATTACTTTGCATTTATTAACATTGAATTTCATTTGCCATTTTGTGGCCCAGTCACCCAGTTTTGTGAGATCCCTTTGTAACTCTTGGTAGTCTGCTTTGGACTTACAAAACTACTCAAGATAGTTATCATCTACAAATTTTGCCACTTCACTGTTTACCCCTTTTTCCAGATCATTTATGAATATGCTGAACAGTATTGGTCCCAGTATAGATCTTTGAGGGACACCACCATTTACCTCTCTCCATTCTGAAAACTGACCCTTTATTCCTATCCTTTGTTTCCTATCTTTTAACCAGTTACTGATCAAGGAGAAGACCTTCCCTCTTATTCCATGACTGCTTACTGTAAAAGCCTTTGGTGAAGGACCTTGTAAAAGGCTTTCTGAAAATCCGAGTACACTATATCCACTGGATTACCCTTGTCCACATGCTTATTGACCCCCCTCTCAAAGAATTCTAGTAGATTGGTGAGGCATGATCTCCCTTTACAAAAAAATATTTGCTCACCCCCAACAAATCATATTCATCTATGTGTCTGATAATTCTGATCTTTTCTGTAGTTTCAACCAACTTGCCTGATACTGAAGTAAGGCTTACTGGTCTGTAATTACCGGGATCACTTCTGGAGCCTTTTATAAAAATTGGCACCACATTAGCTATCCTCCAGTCATATGGTATGCAAGCTGATTTAAATGATAGGTTACATACCACAGTTCTGCAGTTTCATGTCTGAGTTCCTTCCACCACCTGGTCCTGGTGACGTCTTATGGCTTATTTTATTAATTTGTTCCAAATCCTCCTTTAATGACACCTCAACCTCGGACAGTTCCTCATATTTGTCGCCTAAAAAGAATGTCTCAGGTTTGGGTATCTCCCTCACATCCTCAGCCATGAAGACCGATGCAAAAATTAATTTAGTTTCTCCACAATAGCCTTATCTTCCTTGAGTGCTCCTTTAGCTCCACTGGTTGTTTAGCAGTCTCCCTGCTTCTGATGTACTTAAAAATTTTGTTGCTGTTTGTTTTTGAGTCTTTGTCCATTTCACACACACCACCCTAGGGATGTTAAATTTTATTATGTTATAGTCACTATTACCAAGCAATTCAGCTATATTCAGCTCTTGGACCAGCTGTGCTCCACTTAGGACTAAATCAAGAATTGCCTCTCCTCTTGTGGCTTCCAGGACTAGCTGCTCCAAGAAGCGTCATTTAAGGTGTTAAGAAATTTTATTTCTGCATCCTGTCTTGAGGTGACATGTACCCAGTCAATATGGGATAGCTGAAATCCTCCATTATCATTGAGTTTTTTATTTTCACACTCTCTCTGATCTCCCTGAGCATTTCACAGTCACTATCAGCATCCTGGTCCGGTGGTCAGTAGTATATCCCTACTGTTAAATTGTTGTTATTCAAGCATGGAGTAACTATCCATAGAGATTCTATGGCACAATTTGGTTCGTTTAAGATTTTTATTTCATTTGACTCTATGCTTTCTTTCACAAACAGTGCCACACCCCCACTAATCTGACTTATTAAGTCCTTCTGATATATTTTGCCTGCTGTAATACTCTGGTCCGATTGATTATCCTCATTCCACCAAGTTTCTGTGATGCCTACTATATCAATAGCCTCATTTAATACTTGAATAGTATCAAATACTTTGACATCAGTGTTTGTGATGCTTCTCTCCCTGACAGTTGCTGCTGGCTATGAGTTTGGCTTCTAGGAAAGCTGGGGACTTCTAAAGTTCTCCCCAATAAGCCTAGTGCTTCTAGTCATGGTGGAAGTGGGGAAAGCACCCAATAGATCCCATGATCTCTTCACAGGTACTTCTGGCATTAGGGGAAGCACATTTCCCCCTCTCTCCAAAGGCCTTAATTGCATAACGTGTACACACATTTAAAACTTCTCTGGGTCCAACCCTGATCATGCTGGGATCAATGGCAGTTTTGCCATTGGCAAAACTGCCATTGGTTTCAGTGGTCCAGGATCAATCCAGTCACCTCTCACTTGCAGAAATGTCACAAAAATGCTATGCAAAACACAACAGTATGCATGCTAACATTTGCCAATTAACTTAGAAGAGGTCTCTTTATCAAGCCATTTTCTATTTGAGACTTTAACAAGACTGAATTAGAATTTAAACCTGCCTATTTATTTTAATTTCTTTTCTTTTCTCACAGCCTCAGGTGTGTTAAGAGTCTTTCTTGAATGGAAACTGCTGTTTGATGCAAAGGCAGGAACAGAATACCTTGATAGATCTAGTAATGACTCATGAATTGGAACATTGGTAGCCTGCTGAGCAGTCAGCTCTTGCAGTTTAGCAAGAGATGAGTTTGTCTTAAGAACTATTTAAATTTAATATTAGTTGTTCAAGGATGAGATTCTTGTTTTTGTCACTTTTATCCCGATATAACATAAGCCATATGATTGCCACAGGCCCCAAAATTTAGTGCTCAAACATGCTAATTTTGTGCGTCATTTAATGAATTCCTATGCCCAGCTGATGTTGCAGGAAGAAAGACACCTGATGAGAACAGTACTATGTTCACTTTTCTCCAGTGTAAAAGGTTACTTTGTGGAATGGATAATTTGAAGGGTTAATACCCAAATCAACACTCGTACTCAGCGTGGCACAGTGGCGTACCATGGCTCTCCAGCTCCCGGGGCCAAGCCTATATTGGCACCTCCCCCTCACGTGCCCCCCCCCCAGCAGGGCATCAGGGGTTCCAGCACCGCCCCCCAGCTGCCCTGGGGAGTTGGGGTCTGTAGTTGCAGAGGGGAGGGGTTGTAAATGCAGGCATCCCCCCGCCCACACACTTATCCGCCACGCAGCATCCGCCTCTTCTGGCTCGGATGGGGGCAGCCTTATGACGTGCGAGGGGCCGGAGCAGGAGCAGCTGCCCTTCAGCCTCTTGCACCCTCTGCCCACCATTTTAGGGCCAGCTCAGCGCCCCGCACTTACCCCCTGCTCCAGCCCTGCAGCCTGGCACCGACTCAAACGGGGCAGCCTCACCCCCTGGCCTGGACTATGTAGTTCTATTGTATTCTCTCACAAATCAGTGAAACAGTCCAAAATATACTTTTAAACTGTCCAGTTCTTACTGTGCCTGAGTATTTTTTAAAAACTTTGAAATAGAATTGAAATGGAACAGGGATACATGGCTCATAGACAACTTGACAGTATGGTAGAATGTATACAGATTTGATCTTAAAGCTGATAAAAACCTTTTTTAATGATCTCTCGATCTTTCACTGTAGAAATTTGAAAATGTAAAAGCTAATTTACTGTGGACACACATGTACCCATTGAGGGACAAATTTAATTTACAGCATTTACTGTTTATTAAGGAAACAGGCCTCTCTGTTGTGACAGGATACTAATAATTTATGTAACATTGCTTTCATTTTTATTTGAAAAATATGGATGATAGCCATACTTGCAAATTACTTTTAAATTCATGGTCAAATCTGACTTGTCTTTTTTATAGACTGTGGTGAAATGTAGCTTACAAAACTTTTGTCAGTATCCATTCAGAGTGTCTCCCAAATTGTGAGGTGCTTGTTGGACCTCCACAAAGCATAATACTTGTTTTGATATAGCTTATCATCGTTTTTAAATGGTTATGGTATAGTGATTTATCTTGAATTGTAAGTGCTTCCTTCTTGTATCATTGCCAACTCCAGGTGGTCAGACCTTAAGTTGGGTCCATATATTAATGAAATTGGCTTTAAAATATTTTAAATTAATACTTTTGGGGTTCTTTATTTGCCTCGTTTTCTGAACATTTAGGGGTATATTCTCAAGCTTTTCTCCATACTCATGAATGTTAAAAAATTACTTACTTTCAAAAAGAAACTGAGATTCTCATGCAATCACCTGACTCCAGAAACTGGGGGTTTAAATAAAAACATCTAATATGTTTAGGTTGAATTCTTGCTACAAATTCTGTCAACACTGCAGAGATGCCTGATTTCAGCTACAGGTTTGAGGAGAAACTTGTTTGGTGTGCTGGAAGAGATCTTGACTCTTCTTTTGGTTTCCTCCTTTGTTTTGTTTTCTGTGTTTTGATGCTTTCCTATGTGTAAACTATTTATATGGCCCTAATCACTATCATTTCTGAATATCTCAAATCTTTTGTATATTTATCCTCATAACATCCAAGTGAAGTATGCTTATGTCCATTTTTACTGCTGCAGAATTGAGGCACAGAGACTCTGTGCCCAAAGTCACATGGGTAGTCTGTTGTAGAACATTAAATTGAACCCTGGTCTCCCAAATCCCAGGCTCCTTCTTCATTATCTCCATCTTACTTCCTTGATCCTGCCAGGATTAGACACTTGTTTTTAAACCTTATTTAGACACCTAAATAAGTGGCCAGATTTTCAAAATCCATACCACACTAACTCTGCCAAATTGTTTTACTGTGCTTGAGTCATAAATCATACTGCAACCTCGATTTGAATTTTCATGCCTATATATGGGATATGAAAGTTTAATAAATTAATCACCTGCTATTCTTTGTAAAAAATAAATTGTACATTTTAAAAAATGTGATTAAGAAAACACCATAAAGATAATTCAAGTAGTTACCATACTCTGTTTAAATAGCACTAGAAATCAATGATGTGAACTCTGGAAGTCCAGTCAGTATAATGCTTGTTCTTGGAAATGTGATAGAGACTGTTATTTGTTTGTCCTATACTGTTGATATTGAGAACTCTTTAAGAGAGAGGTGAAAGGCTGTTTATATAAAACTGCCATTTAAAATTTGTTAAGCAACACAGCATGGCAAAGAAAAATTAATATTCAGTCATCACCCATCATGTAAGCAATACATTACTCACCCACATGTACAAGAATCACTCAGACTTTCATAAACACATTTGATAATGTTCATCAAGAAGCTCAATAGAGAATTATATGTATGCTGAAAAGTGGGAAGGGGAAATAAATGTTGATATGCAAGGTGTTTTAAGCAAAGCTACTGTGAGAAATGGAGCTTTCTGCCAATAAACACAATATCAATAGCAATAATTCCACTGAATTCCCCTTTAGCCCTCCTCACATTTTCTTCTTTAAAAATAATTACTGAATGAAGTAGCTATTAACAACATCATGAAATATTAAAATAACATTAGAGGTTTGATCCTAAACTTTCCGAAGCTAGAGGATTCACTTTGTGGACTTTCCTTTAGCTCAGGTTGTTGTGTCTATAACTATCCTCAAGTCCAAGAGAAGGCACGCATGATGGTGTGAGACAATGTAAAAAGCCCAATGATGTGTTTTCTAGCTCATTTGGGTTTTAGACAATCATAAGTTATTTAAATGTAGCTGTGTGTTTAATTTCTTACTGTTTTAATTTGCAAGAATAGATCTCTGTTCAGGTTTTGAAAGACAGGTCAGTGGCAGAGCTGGGTTTTTCAACTGGGGGGCAATGGGTCATTGGTGGTGGGCTGGAGGGCAAGCCCATTCTGCACTCACTGGGCAGCAGCAGCTCCTGTCCTGAGGGGTTAGACCAGCTCACCACTCCAGGCATTGCTACTTGGCACAAGGTCTCAGTGCCATTCTGGTTTGGCTTGTCTGCTGCTCCCCTTCTTCCCCCCATGACAGGGGTGGGTCTAGTCGTGCAGGACAAAAGCGCCTGCTGCTAGTTGAGCACTTGCTCTCTATCCCCATGTGAAAGGTGCCACACATACATTTAAAGGCTGGCAGGGAGGCACTTGCCTCCCTGCCCTTGTATTAGCTCCACCATCAGACAGGGTTGTTTTCAGCGTGGAGGTTAATACCTGAGTTGGAGACCTAGATAGCTGACAGAAGCAGGTGCGGGGAGCTCACTCAGGCATAGCACTTCCAATACACTTCAATATTACTTCAGAGGAAGGTTAGTCCAATGGCCAGGGTGCTAGCCTGGGACCCTAGAGCACCCGTGCAGTTCCCTGCCCTGCCACAGATTTGTGCAAGGTGTTGCAGGAATTCTCTGTAAAATGGGGATCATAGAGAAGTACTTACTTACAGAGGTGTTGTGAATATGAATATATTAAAGATTGTGAGGTGGTCAGATAAGTACCTTTGATATAAATTTTAGACCTACGATATGTGCTCCCTCTAGCTACCACTCTGAATGGAAGTAGGTGCACATGGAGGAGCTCTGGTATTGCTCCACCCTACTCATGAGTACCCCCTTTCTGGCTCTAAATACTGCTGGCTGCACTAATCAATCCATACTCTGTGACCAGAGAGCACAGGAACCAACTTTCAGCCTGCCTCCATGTGCCCTCTTTCCCACCGCTTGTGTGCGTGCGCACACACACATGATGTTTTACCATTGAGGAGATAATAGATCTTGTTACAATTTCAAAGGGACTATAAAACATTGCCAGAAGTATATGGAGGATGTTTTCAACATGCATTGAAGGGTACCAAAGCTCAGCATGTTTCTTGATGCAATTGGCCGTACTCATGAAGTCCTGCAAGTGGGAGTAACCAAAAGGTTCACAAATTCCTTTACCCAATAACTATAGCATCCTAACCAAAAAGACAGTACTACTCAAAATGTCAGTGCATTCCGAGTGCTCTTAATCCATGCATAATGGACACGAAAGACAGTACCTGTATGAAAGAATCTGTTAATCTATCATGACAATGAATGTTATTGGGGATCCTCTAAAGAGTGACATGATAAATTAAACAGTCTAATATGCAAATAAACTTTAGGGAGTTTTAATTCAGATTACTGAAACATTCGTTTGCTGTGTCAATTGTAAATTGATGTTTTTAAAATTAATCCTGTAATCTGCATAATGTACTGAATATGCACAGCTATTGCATGTGCTAATATTCCTTTTGAAAATTTAAAATGGAAAAGAAGGACGTTGTACTTCACTAATTCTTTCTGTGTCTCCATCTTTAATTGTAAAATGGAGATAATACTTTTCTCATAGGCGTATACAGGCTAAAAGAAATGGATTTTTATAAAGCACTTTCAATGAGAGTCAATGAATGCAGTATTGTTATAATTGCACAGCAGATAATCTGCAGAGTGAAGGTTTAAAAAAAAAAGACAATCTTAGGAAATAAACGTCTTTATTTTTATTCTCTATCTCAGCCTAATACTACTTTCCTTGGGCCAAATTGTAAAGTTAATGGGAATCTGCTTGAGTGAAAACTGAGTAGGGACCTGAATTGTTCACCTCATATTTCTGGGTGGTTGCTAATTTAAAAAAAAGAGGTCTTTTTCTTTTGCAGCAAACTGGGCAGGTTAGAAGTGTTGGTAGTATAGATCCTTCAGTGCAGTGCGCCGCACTCTGAGGAGGAAGGTGCTATGTTTTAGTCCTCACTGAACAGTGCTAAAATACGGCATGCCCTCAGGCTGCTCTTTCAGTACTAAGGGCGGGAGAGAATTAGAGTATACCGAGAGCATGAGTGCAAATGAAGCCTCAGTGTAGAAGCACCACCAGGGCCCAAGTATTGTGGAAGAAACAGAGGCAGAGGGAATGAGGCGCTTGGGTGGCTTGTGACTTGTGAGGCAGAAGATAGCATCCTGTAACTGGGAAGGAAAAAGGGACTCTGACCAGATGAGCAAGAGATAGGGAAGCAGAGCTGCTGCAGTTGCTGGCTCTTCTTTAGGTAGAAGAAGAGTGGAAGGGGGGTAGCTACTTGCTCAGTTTCAGGAGTTGGGAAGTAAGTGGTGGCAGCAGAATTATTATTGTATGAGAGAGGTTAGTTGGGCTGATTTTTATTTGAGATTTAATTTTGTTTGTTGTTTTGTTTTTGTTATTTGTTTTGTTTTTTTTCTTATCAGCATAAGTCACTTTGGGTTGGGGATGGTGGGAATCTAACTGCCAGTTCCCTCTCCTTCACTTACCATGGGTACCAAGACTATTAACTGGTACTGGAGTAACTGATTTCCTTCATTCCTGTAGTTCTGTATCACAGAAGAGTTTTTCCCTTTACCTCTTGTAATCATAAAAGGATGATATAATCTTTCCTTTCTCACCCCCCACCCATTAAAAACTAACATAAGGACAACTAACTCAGTGATGAATTGTTACTGCTTAGTAACTAGTAGCCCAATTAGGAAGTGCTGATTCCCTGTGTGCTTGAGAGAGGGTAGCAGGATCTACCACAGGTGGGGCTCCTCTGATAATTGATCCTGTTTAGAGGAGTTTCATTTCTCTTGAAGCTACTGAGTAAATTCAGCTGACTCATTGCAGCAGGTGTGGTGTGTTAAATCCTCTACTGTTCAGAGAAACCTAGGGATAAGAGGAGAGAGAAGGTACTAGAAGGAACCTAGTAATAGTCTAGTTTGAGGAGAAATGCTAAACTGAAGGTTAAGGCTTTGAGTTACCAGTATAACAAAACCCCAGGTAAGCAGTGAGTTTGACCTCATACAGTATGTAGGTTTTATTTTGGGTAAGGTGGAGATGCCATTTTTTCCTCCCTCATCCCTCCAACTAGCAGCAGCAGGGAAGGGGACAAGTTCACCTGTAAATTTCCTCTCTGCTTATAGAGGTTTTGAATATTGGCTGTAGCCTGAAAAAGATGTTGGTATATAATTTCATGGATTTTTCTTGATAGCTTTTCAATCAAAGCACAATCAAAATAAGTGTTGTCAGTATATTAAGCTGTTTTTGGAAGGATGGGGGAATGGTCTACAGAATTTCCTGTGTTACATCAAAGCCATATTTGAGTTGTAAGAGAATAGAAGTGCATCTACAACCACAAACTTCACATTGAATCTGGGCCCGAGAAATCTTCCTGATGAAACTTTTGTCAAAATAAGTACACGTCCACATTTTTGGTTTCAACAAAACAGTATTCTTCAATCCAAAAAGAAAAATATTTTTGATCAGCTCTCCAGCAAGCACTAAAAATTTAGTCCCTGGAAACTGTGCTGACCCAATATTTCATTTTTGGATAAGATTGAGCTCTCAGATATTTGGTTAAATTGGTCATGTGATTATAAAATACCTAACAAATTCTACTATTCAAGAAAATTGCCAATAATCTCAGAAAACGAATGAAAAAGTATCTTGAAATGAGGGCATTAGAGAACAATGATGTATGGTTGAGGCTTACTAAAGAGGTGGTTTAAGGGAAAGAAGAGAGATTTGTTTACAAAAGTTCAGATAAGCTTTAGTTAGTTAATTTGTTAGAAAAATGCCAGTGATGCAGTCTGTGTCAATTCAATATACTGAAAGTAGTCCTTAACTGTATGTCTTCTTCCAACATGCTCAATAGTATTGATATGGCAGTAGGTTGTTTGGAAGTAAACACTATCATTAAGGTTACAGAGCAGTTCCTGTGGTAATTCTTTCCATATCCCCATAAATCAGAAAATGCAAAAGTTAACCTTAACTCGACTATTTTTCACATGTGGCATTTTCAATTCTTATGTTTTTCCTCATTAATTATGTAGGTTACTATATTACAGTTCATAATAAAATCCATACCATGAAAAACACAGCACAGTTGAGTTAACACTGCTGTTGGAACCTTAACTTTTGCTTTTCTGATTTGACTTTAAAACAGTGCAACTGTAATGTCTGTAGAAAACTTCATGGTAATGAAATGACCTGTAGCTTGGCATTTCCTGGATGATGGTTTTTAAAGTGTGTGGTTTTTTGTTTTTTAATTTGGATTTGATGATATGACACTGTAGTGCAGTCCATAATATCTGAAACTAAAAGCTGAGAAGTCATTGATTTGTACTTGCAAAATTTAAATCTTTTTAGACATCAAATCAAATGTTTCCTTCTGTGCTGGACTGATTATTGCATTGACATTAGTATAGATAAAGAGTAAACAATAATAATTGTACAAAAAATGTGGGGAGGGGGTGAAGAAATTTTATATGAAAAGAATTGGCTACAAATAGGCAATAAGCGTGTTTTTTGGCAACCTTTCATTTGTTTCTTTTTACAATGTGTTCAGTTGTTTGAAGAAGACTGCCATTTAGCCTTATTTTTGTTTTCTGGATGACTTTTCTCTCTCATGAGGTTCCAAAGATCAGTTCCCATGCTGCTGCCCACTGTTAATAGATGGCAGTTATGAGCTTGATCTCTCAAGGTTCTGAGCAACTCCTGCTTGTAGTTGAGTGCCCTCAATATGTGTTAAAGCTAATAGGGCACTGTATCTAAATTTAAAGGAAACAATATTTGCTTGCAGACAGGCGATCTATTCAATGTTCTTTTAATGGGGATAGGTACTATGAATGTCTAATGAGGTCAGACCATAGTCCTGAGAGCCTTAGGTAAGGACAGTCTTATGCTTACCAGAAAGGGAATTAAAGATCTTCGTTTTTGCCCCTCTGCCACAAACTTTCTATATGTCTATAAAATTATGTAACCTCTAATCTGTATGTATGTTCAAATTGGTATTGAATTGAGTAATACTTGCCATTGCTTGATGACTAGCAGTGCATACAGAGGTGTGTGTAGTCCCCAAATAAATACTATCCTAGACAGAAGGCAACTGGCCACTCACAAGAATCACTCTATGCCAATTGTTTGAAATTCCAAAAAAGCCACTGATTAACATAAAATCACAGAATATTAGAGTTGGAAGGGACCTCAGAGGTCATCTAGTCCAACCCCCTGCTCAAAGCAGGACTAACCTCAGCTATATCATCCCAGTCAGGGCTTTGTCAAGCCTCATCTTAAAAACCTCTAAAGATGGAGATTCCACCACCTCCCTAGGTAACCCATTCCAGTGGGTTTAAATAATCCCGTAATGGCCTAGATAGCAAATGTATAGATCCAGATTACCGAATCTAACACTTATGTATGTGTGGAGTGCCCATTACCTAACAAATAGCTGCTACGCTTTTTCTCATCTAGTACTTTATATAGTTCCTAAGAAGATAGCTGGACCTCTCAGTTAGCTGGCAATTTCAGATACAACTTTTTGGTTCCATTTGTCAGGCTAAACTGAAAGATGCTTAAGTAGGGATAAGCCTAACAGACAGTATTTAGTGCTCAAACACAAAGAGTGAGACCATGCCAGTTAGGCTTTGTCTTTTTCCACAAATGCTATTTTCTCATCGAGCACTTTCAGAAAGTACAATACCTGTTGTCACGCTGGTTAGATTGGGGGGGGCATTTAACATATGGGTTAACATCAATATGTCAAAATCATAGTTCATGTGAGAGATGCCATGTCAGGTACTGTTAGAAAGGTTATAATATGTGAAGTAAGATGATACTCATGTTCATGTGTGGTATGTGTAATGGAAGTTGATATATTTGATATCTGCATTTCAAATGGTGCTGTCTGGGTAATGACTCAGACAGGATGGCTGAACAGAACAATAGCCTGCTCAATGGCCCATTAAGACATCCTCAGGTGTAAGGGGCCCAGGGGGAGGAGCTGGAAATACACCTGATGAGGCAGCAGGACTTGCCCATGTGACTCTAAACTCCATTTTGGTTCCTGTAAAATTCTACAAACGGCATGGCCAGGGCCAGAGGGTATATAAGACAGAGGCCTTGGGAAGCCATTTTGTTTTTCAGTCGGAACCACGCTTCAAACACTTATCTACCTCTGAATCAAGTCATCTGCAACTGAAGCTGTGAACAAAGGACTGAGGTCCATCCAATTACTGGATGTATATCAGAGGAACTATACAAGCCTGCAACTCCACAATTCTTTTAGAAACCTGATGTATATGGACTTTTAATCATCTGTATATATCTGCTGTAATTCTTTAACAGTTATGGGTTATTTCTTTTTACAATAAACCTTTAGTTTTATTACTAAAGGATTGGCTGGCAGTGTGGTATTTTGGATAAGATCCAAACTTATATTGAACTGGTACTGTGGCTGACCCCTTGAGGTCAGAGGGAACCTATTTAGTAAAGAGCACAGAGTTTAAACAACTGGTCTCTTTACTGGACCTAGTGCTGATTGGGAGCCAGAGGCTGAAATGCAGTAAAAGGGGGTTGTGTGTATTTGTGTACTGGCTTCTTGATAACCAGTTCGGGGGAGTCAGAAGCACTGTTTGTGGCTGGTTGGGAAGTCTGGCTTCAGTGCCACCCACCAGCACTGGGAGAATCTGCTCTCCTTTTCCAGCCTGCCCTGACCTTGGCATTCTCAGGTGGCTGCACTAGGCACGGAAGGCTCATACCTGTCCTATACATAACCATATTTCAGTGCCCACTATTGGCAAGTTATTTTTGTCATAACAGATGGCATTTGTTTGTGGAGCTAGATAAGGACTGGAAACAGGGATGGGTTTGGGGCTAGATTTCAAAATTACATGTGATAGTGCTGACATTTAATTTGACGGTCTTGTGTGAGAATTTAGCCCCAATAGGCAGAAAGATAATTTGATGTTGAGAGAGCTTTCGCATCCTGATCAGTGAGTTTTGTGAAATTAATGGTTTCTGTGATAGTTTCACTGTACTGGGACTGTTACAAGAATATCAGTCCTCATAAGATTGCTGCCATATCTGCACAAAAAAAGGAAAATAGGCCACTTACAATTTTAGATTTGAACGGGAACCAAAGCTAGGGTGATATATGCAGAGCTAAGGGTTTGATTCCAACACTGCAACTGTACAGAAATTTCAATGGATTGAATTGTGCGTGTTGGATTTTCAACTGTCTTTAACTTGCTCTTTGGCTGACATACAAATAAAAGCTATTGCACATGCCTTCAGCTGAGCAAATAAGTCACTTAATGAATTGGTGTTCTCTCTTTTTGCAGAATACTCAATTTTGAGGGCTTTTTATTCTGCGAATTGTTTATGAACAGATAATTGTAAACATCTGAAATTTAAGCTCTGTTATCTTGTAGCTGTTGGTCATATAAATCCTATTCCTGGTTAGACTATTGTAACTCTTATAATCAGAAGGAAATCTTGAAGAAGGAAATGGAGCTATGAATCTCTCAATGAGAGAGAGCAGTGAAAAGAGAAGTAGTCCGTAAATAAGATGAGGGGATTCTAGAACCAGTTTAAAGCTTTATTTTTTTGAGCCACACAAGGTATGATTCCTAGAAAGAAAACTATTGTAAGATTTGACTGGTTGCAGAGTTTAAATTTAATGGTCTGTTATCATGTTTATATAAAGTAGTTGTATGTGAAATAGTGCAAAAGGTGCAATCAGACCTTCATCTGGATGTTTTAACTGCTTCTGTGTCAGTGCTCTTGCAAGTTGTTTTGGGGAAATCGATCCTATCTTAACTCTGTATCGACTACTGTCCCATATCCTATAACATAAGTGATATCAGTTTCTTATCGACGATCATTACGATGTTCATGTTAAACAGCTAAGTGACAAAAGCCTTTTTAAAGCAAATTTTATTTTCAGGCTGAACAGTCACTTAACTTTTTTTTTTACATTGAGTTTTACTTCCTGCTTATGACAGTATCTCTATTTGCGTTGGTATTAGCTCAGTAAAATATCCTTTAAATGAGAGATTCAAATGAAGCCTGAAAGTTTGATATACAACTTTTTTTAGGAATTTGTATTTTCATGATCTCTGCTTTAGCCTAAGTCCCTTCTAATTGTGTACCTCTATAGAAAAAAATTAAAAATGAGTTACTCAATGAATGCACTTGTTTTCTAAATTTCAGCACTTAGATTCCTCAGAGAAACAAAATATGGCTTCTCTGCCAGTGACATCCATCCAAAAGATTCACTCTCAGATTTTCTTAAACCAAAATAAGAATGTGATTATCATAGTCTCTAATTGAACCAGATGTTAAATCTTCTCTAGAGGAGATAGATCTTCTGAATCCATGTAATATTTTATCAGGCTGGCATCCCATAGGGTTTGAGGTTTAATATCAAAATCAAATGGTGAGCTAGACATTGCATGTAATGCTGCTGTATGTTGATAATTCCTCCTAAACCAAACCACTTAAAAATGTGCAGTTTACAGATACCAATTAGGTATAAAAAACAGCTGGGGTATAAAATATTCTGACAGCATGGGTATGCACAAGGGGCAGCAAGCCGGGGCACGGCCCCCCTCAATCTCTGTGTCCCTAGGGAAGGAGGAAGCAGCAAGGCGGCTGGCTGCTAGCTGAGCTTCTCCTCAACCCGCCCTATGGCTCCAGCCTCTTTCCCTGCTGCTGGAGTCCTACATGTTGCATCTGTGTCCATCCCCTGACTCACTTCAGTGAATGGTTTGCAAAACAGGCAGCAGCATTGGGATTCCAGCAGCAGGGAAGGAGAAGCAGCAGCTGTAGGAATGAGGGGAGGAGGAGCTCAGCTGGCAGCCAGTGGCCCTGCTGCTTCCTCCCTCCCCAGGCTACAGGAACATGGACAGTGCCAGTGCTAGGGAGAGTAGCACTGCTGGATGTTCCCTGCCAGAGGTGTTGCAAGAAATCTGGGGATAGGAGGGGAAGGATCATGCGAACCTTTCATTTGTGTATGTTTAACATGCCCCTAAAAATTCTGTGCATTCATATTTGACAGCCAGTTAAAAACCAGATTCATGTGCATAAAGAAATTTAGACCTATTACAATAGCAGCTTAACTTTAGGTACATTTTTTTTCTAAAAGTTTGGCCTAAAAAGAAAAAAACAGCCTGAGGCACTAGTCCTGCAAAGAATTATGCACATGTTAATCTCTAAGCATATTAGTAGTCTCACTGAAGTTAATAGGACTATGCAGGTATATACGTATGTACCAAATCCGGGCCTAAATACTGATTTGTTAGTACTTATGGCTCCTAAATTTCCTTAGACAGGCTAAAACAAAACAAGTCGTATATCATTAATTCCCAAGCTAATACTAAGGCTAATTAATATCCAGGGGAGCCAGCAGGATAACACATTATTTTTTAAAATAAGAACACCAGCAGCACGATTGCTGTGTACACATTGCAGAATATGCAGAAAACTTTCATTGACATGCACATTAAAGGAATTCAGTTACACATTATTCTTCTACCTTTGGGGAGTCAACTATCCATTTAAGATGACAGAAGAGGACCTTCAAACCCTTTAGGGGAGAACTAAAAGCCCAATATATTTCAGTGTGAACAGACTTCCCCCCCCCCCCCACCCACCTCCTTTCTATGCCTGCCTCCCAGTATAGGCTGACTTTAGTGGGGGTGCTGGATGCTCTGCACTTTTGAAAATCGGGCCATTTACTGAGGTGTCTAAGTATGGACTTCGCTTAACATTAGGCGTCCATTTAAAACAAACAAAAAAACCTTGATCTTTGTGCCACAGATCTGGCTGACCACTCCCTTTCAGACAGCCATCAAACTGCCAACCCAAGCCTATGGATCCCCATGTGTGTGGGGTTGCCAGGTGTCCAGTTTTCGATGGGAAAGAGGACTTGGCAGTAACTGGCCTCCACCTGTGGAGGGAGGGAAGCAAAGCAACTGCAGCTGGAGGAGCACTCAGGGATGGCTCCACTGGGGAGAGGTACCAGCAGTTCCCCTGCCATGTCCCAGGCACCCTCCAACCTCACCCCTGGAGGAGTATGGCTCCCCCTCCCCTCCCCTGCCCTGCCCTGCCCAGCTGGCAGGGGGAAAAAGATGGAGAGAGCAGCACATGATGGAGGGGAAGAGCGGGAAGTGGGACCTCAAGGGATGGGGTGGGGCAGGGGGTGGGATCTCAGGGAAAGAGGCGGGGTGGGGCAGGGGGTGGGCAGTGTGTCCAGTTTTCGAAAACTAGAAAGTTGACCACCCTTCATATGTGTTAGGCCTTTAGAGCCTGAGAAGAGTCAGCCATAACCACAATCTCAGGGTCCCTATACAATGGGAATACAGACCTGCAGTTTAAGGGTATGTTTACACTTAAAACGCTACTGTAGCAAGCTGCAGGGCTTCAGTGTAGATGTTACCTATGCTGCTGGGAGGGATTCTCCCATCGGTGTAAGTATTCAACTTCCCTGAGAAGTGATAGCTAGGCTGACAGAAGAATTCTTCCATTGACCTAATGCTGTCTATGCTGGGGACTAACTCGGTATAGCTACGTCTCCAGGGGTGTGAATTTTTCATTCCCCTGAGAGACCTAGATATACTGAAGTAAATTCCTGGTGTGGATCAGGCCTGATGCTCCCGTCTGAGAGCTGGAACTTCTATCTAGTTGCCTAGCCCAGTGCTCCCCTCCCTCTGGCTCCAGTGAGGGACCCCGGTGCCTAGGGACCCAGGCAGAGCACTTCGCTCTCTGCTGGAGCGAGGGGAGGGGAGTGCTGATCTCCCACCCCCTTGGCTGCAGCAAGAAGCCTGCACCGGCAGTGTGCTCCTCCTGGGTACTTAAGCAGCAGTGCTCTTCTGCAGCCAGTGGTAGGGGAGCCGTGGGCCATTCTGAAAGACCCTCCAGGCCATGGGTTGGGAATCACTGGCCTAGGCCTCTGGGCACAGGGCCAACTCTTCATGCTATCTGGCACTTAAGCATATCCTCTCCCAGAATTCCACCCAAAGGTGTGAAGCTTCTAGGTTACAGCTTAACTCTCCAGAGGCATGCAATAGTTATAAAGCACTTAGACTTTGAACAAAGAATTAATACATTTGCTCTTTCACCAGTGATACAAAGCATACAAATCAATAAACATTACACACAATGCCACTTAGTTTCCTCATCATTCCAGAGCATTCTTTGGACTGGGGTCAGAGTACTATGGGTTGTCCAAAATCCTCCTGCTTCAGTGCATTGCTTGAGGGATACAACATGGAGTCACTTTCCCCCTAAATCAGTTTGCTTCGTTGCCCTTTCCCAGTCTGACACTTTCCTCCTTTGTCTGCCTCCTTTTCCTGAGTGACTCTTTACTTAACACTCCTCCCTCCTTCCTTTGTTCTGTCTTTGGGTAATTTTCCACTGCTCCTACCTTTTGCTGCCCTTAATGAGGGAAGCTTAAAAACTTTGTTCCCCTCTCCTCTTCCCTTCCCCTCCCCCTCAAGTTTACCATTGTTCCCATGTTTGTACCTGAATAGGCTCACGGAGTTCTGAGCACTGCACTGCTGTATCTATTAGGAGGATGTGATACAGCCAATACCAGCTAGAGTGGGCTTCATATTTAAGTAGATACATTCAGAAATACAGTAATTTCATAATAAAACTTCACAATATCAGCCAGAATTCATTAGTACAGGCAGAGATCCCCAATTCATCAGAGAATATATTTTAATTTGGGATTGAGTTGTATTTGCTTTTTAAAGGCCAATTTGTGTGTGCATTTATCAGATATTACTTACAATTAGCTTCCTCAGTTCCATTGAGGCTATTTTTGTGATTATTCAGCTTGCTGATGGACTTTCAAAGATCTAAAGAAAAGTGACTAGATTTTTGTTAAAAGGAATAGTATCACATTTGGTGAGACAGAGTAGGGATGGGAAAGTCATTTACTTGCTTCTAAGGAGCTGACTTTGGAGGAGTAAACAGTATATTTGTTTACTATTAATGTACTTAATTTTTTACAGTGACCATCATCTAGATACTTGCAAATTGTCTAGTCAGCTGAAGTAGGTGTTTCCACTGGAATAGTAACTTCCCCTACAAGTAGGTTCGGGTTACATTGTGATCTTTCCAACTCTGGAATTAAGAGTTAATATTCCTGTCTATAGAAAGGCAGGGTCTATTATTCATGCTCTGAAAAGGCTTGTGTAAAACAGTACTGAAATAGGAGATTTATACTATTCTAAAGACTCTTGCTTGATTGTTAAATTGTTTTTAATAGGGCTTTGTGATGCAGGGGGTATGAGAGATCTGATCACTTTTAGTCTAGGCTTTGAACTGATCAGTGGTTAAAATTAAGTTTGTCCCCACTCTCCATATGTTTCTTCTTAGTGCTTTGTCATACTGTGACTTTCCCTTATTCCAGTTTAGCCATGGGTTTATGGTTGATGTTGTTGTGTTTTTTATCTTCAGCAGTAATTCAAAATCAGGGTACAGGAGTAGGGATTTCTGTGTACTGGTTCTTGTGCTACTTCTGGGCAGGTTCCTTGCCCTGCAATGTTCAACATAAGGTGTTACAGAAACTGGTGCTTGTTTAATGCATTTTTGGCATCTGAAAAGGCCTAGATGAAAGGCACAGAGCAAAAAATAAGACTGGTGAAGCATATAGCCTTAACTTTTGAAATCTCACTGATCCTTCTATAGAACTGCCTATAGTATAGCATTAGTGGTGGGCAATTCCTCTTTCCTTCATTAGCGTGTATATATTTTCATATCTCTTAAAATCCATTTATCTTCCCAAAGGAATGGGGAAAGGCTAATGACTTTAAGCCATTTTGGGGCCTACCCAGTCCTCAGAATGTGGTAGAGTGGCCTACTTGGACTGCCAATGGTCTCCTAGGAACTGTGGGCAGCTGAGAATAGCCACAGCCTAGAACCTCTTCCCAGCATTTGGCCATTCCTTCCACAGGCGCACACTTGTGGCCCCTATTATGGGGGGGAGAGGGATGAAGAGCCATTCTACCAGCTCTCTGCCATGTTGGAGAGCTTCATGCCTAACTACAGATGGAGCAGAAAATCAGATTCTAATTCTAACTGGATGTTCTGTTTACAGATTGAGGAACTCGCCTTATATTCCATGTTTATTACATGGGATCTACCGAAATCCTGGCTCACGTTAAGCAATCATGAATAGTTAGCAGAAGATCTTCAATAGAGCTGTGGGGAAAATCTGATTTTTTCTTGTAACTTCAAAAATAAAAAATAAACTTTAAATATTTGACTATTCCCGTAAGGGAAGGGGGAATTAACTTTGTGAACCTCGTCCATTTTTATATTTCCCACCTCCAATATTATAGCTACAAAACAAGCACAGTATAGGGAAAATCAATGTGTTTTTTGGTTTTGGTTGTGTGGGAGTATCGGGAGCTCTGTATGCATTAACATGCCCTATAGAAAAAGGGAGTTGGATGGTAAGAAGCAAGGAGAAAGCCAGTGACTGTTGCCAAACAAAAACAGCTTCTGAAACTGAGCTATGACACTAAGAAAGATGATATAGGTACTGTATAAAGCCCGAACTGACATCAGCATCACACAGAATATCATATTTGAGTCATTCAGGCCCTACCACCATCCTCAGAGGGAAAGGGTGGGTAGATGGAAGGGAGAAAAGGGGAGGCTGCTGCTCTTTTTTTAATCTGTTTTTTCAGGGGGGGGATTAGGTGCTTTAGAAATGGTAATCTTTCCACTCATTGCAGTCTGGATTAAGCAAGTATGTAAGCATAGAAATATAGGGTTTAGAGAGGTCATGTAGCTCAGTCTACTGTGCTGAGGCTGGGACTGGTTACCTAGACCTTCCCTGACAAATGTTTGTCCAACCTGTTCTTAAAAATCTGATGGCTTCCAAAGCCTCTCTTAGAAGCCTATTCCAGAGTTCAACTAACATTGTAGTGTTTGGTTTTTTTTTCCTAATATCTAACCATTGTAAATTTCCCTTGCTGTAGATTAAGCCCATTGCTACTGTCCCTGCCTTAGATGGACATGGAGGACACTGGATCTCTAACAGCCTTTTAAAATATTTGGTGACTGTTACCAGATCCCTCCTCTATTGACTTTTCTGAACACTAAACAAGCTCATTTTTTAACCTTTTCTCACAAATCAGGTTTTCTAAGCCTTTCATCATTTTTGTTCTGTTCTGGGCTCTCATCCGTTTGTTCACTGCCTTAAAGCATTGAGCCCAAAAAGGAACACTGTATTCCAGCTGAGACCTCAACAACACTGGATAGAGCAGGATACTAACTTCCCGTGTCTTATTTAAAACGCTTCTGTTAATACACCCTAGAATATTAGCCTTTTTTATAACTGCATCACATTGTAGGTTAACAATCAACTTGTGATCCACTGTAAGCCCCAGAACCTGTTCAGCCTTATTACCACCTAGCCAGTTAGTTCTCATTTTATAGTTGTGCATTTGATTTTTTTTCTTCTTGAGTGAAGTGCTTTGCACTTGACTCTGTTGAATTTCATCTTGTTGTTTTCAGAGAAATTCCCCAGTTCATCACAGTTGCTTTGAATTCTAATCTTGTCCTCCAAAGTGCTTGTAACTTGTCCCAGCTAGGTGTCATCTGAGAATTTTATAAGCATACTCTCTGCTTCATTATTTATCATTAGTGAAAATGTTTACTGATACCAGACCCAGAACTGACCCTATAGGAACCCACTAAGTACATCCTCTGCAGTGAACCATAGACTATCCTCTGAGTGGTTAACATTCAACCAGCTGATCATCTTCCTTATAACCTTATCTAGACCACATTTCTCTAATTTGTTTGAGAATAGCATGTGGGACTGTCATAAGCCTTACTAAAATCAAGATATCACATATACAGTGCTCCATCTAACCACTAGGACAGTAATCTTGTTAAAGGAGGAAATTCAGTTGGTTTGGTGTGATTTGTTCTTGACAAATCCATGTTAGCTGTTTATCATTCTTGTCCTCTTAGATGCTTACAAATCAAGTGCTTCATGACTTGTTCCAGTATCATTGCAGGTATTGAAGTTGGACTGACTGATATATAATTCCCTGGGTCATCTTCATTCCTCTTTTTAGATACCGGTACTATGTTATCCCGTCTCCAGTCTCCCTGGACCTCTTGTCCTCCATTAATTCTCAAATATAATTAACAGTTCTGAGATGGCTTCAGCTAGTTCTTTAAGTACCTTTGGGTGAATTTCATCAGACTTGAATTCATCCAACTTAGCTAAATATTCTTTAACTTGTTCCCTCCCTGTTTTGGCTCATGTTTTTCTTCCTTCCTTGTTAATATTAATTGTGTTAAATGTCTGGTCACAATTTACCTTTTTAGTGACAACTCTAGCAAAATAGGTACTAAATACCTTTACCTCCTTGATGTCATCTGTTAGCGCTCTTCCCCTACTAAGTAGAGGATCTCCATTTCCTTTGTCTTTCTCTTGCTCATTTTTATAGAACCTCTACTTATTGCCTTATATGTTCCTTGCAAGGTGTAACTCATTTTGTGCCTTAGCCCTTTCTGATTTTGTCCCTACATGTTCATTCCTTTTATTGTGATACGAATACAAAGGAATAGCAAGTGCACCTGTATTCTTCCTCTGTGGTCCCTTGAAAGTACTCACTCCCAATTCTTCAGCCTTCACCATTCTTGGGCAGAGACCGATGTCTTTTTTTTCCTCTCTCCTGTCCTGTGATATCCCTAGCAAGCCAGACTACCTAATAGGCCAATGTCTGTTTTGCTTTCTCTTTGAAGGCTATGAACATCTGTAATTATTAGCAGTTACAAGTTACCACACAGCTCTTTCTAAGAAGGAATGTTTATTCTTAAATTGAAAGCACTAAAGAGAACATTAAAAACTATTTTAAAAAAAGGAAAAAAAAAAAAAAAAAACCTACACACATGCTAATAAGCTTATCAGAGATCATCCCCCACCCCACAGACTGCAACAGAGGCCCTGGTGGGAGACATTCTTTCAAATCCCACAACAGGTTTTTCGGTAGTTACAAGTTCCTAATAGCCTTAGCTCAGAACCAGAGCAACCATGGATAGTGCTGTTTCTCATTTGTACAGTTTGTACCTTTGATCTTGGCCTTTTGCATCAGGTGATCAGCAGACAAAGGCCCACTCCACAGGGTGTAACTTCAAAAGGCTAGGTTTTTGCACAGCTAGGAATGTTGAATTTGCATTCACCTCCCTAAATATTGCCCACCAAATATTTCACCGGTATTGTTCTAAAAGACTATTCTTGTCTGCCACAGTCCTCTGATCATCCAGGCCCACAGTCATAGATAACCTTTGTATTTAATACAGTGGATTTCAAGGATACTTCAACTTAATTTATTAAGGTTTTATAAGAATATTTCAGGAAATTGCCATTTGTCTCACTTATCCTAAGCAAATTGTCCATGTTTCTATTTTTTTGTAGGATTCAGTCTTTGACATTTTTTTTCAGGTCATTAAATAGCTCCTGTTGGAGCCATATTGACCTCTTTAGAATATTTTCTGGAGGTGAGGTTAGATGTGAATATTCAGCGGTCTTAAACACAATTACTGGAATATGATTTTAACTATCCTCTTTAAAGCCAACTCCAGGAAACAGTATTTTCAAATAGTTTTAAAAACTTGTTAGGCAATATAGAAACAACAAGAGGGAAGGAAGGCTTTCTTCAGCTGCTTATGGGAAATCTTGGAGATGTCTAGTCCTTCAGCTCAAGTTTTCAAAGCCACAGAATCTGCCCTACTGCAAAATTCCTTCTCTCTTCTCTCTCTCTCTCTCTCTCTCTCTCTCTCTCTCCCCCCCCCCCCCCCTTTCCGAATTTGGCTCTGAAATATACAAAATTGCAAAAAGCTTGCTTCATACTTGCATGCTCATAAGCAAAACCCTAGGGTGGGGGGTGTACACAAATTTCATTAAATCTCATCCCTCTGAGGGCCCCTAACATTTCTCATTAGAGAAATTATATTGTCTGAATGTAACTGTTTGGAAATGACTTACAAGGTCACTGTATTTAATTCTCCTTTAGAATGAATGAAGACGTAAGATAAAGCCTGAAACCCCCCTCCCCACACCCCCACTGTGTTTAACTTGATAGAAGGGAGGTTGAGGATCTAAACACAGATTCCACTTATTCTTTTGGCAGCATCAACTAAGTATATATATTTTGTTTTTTTGTTTCCCTTGCCTGTTAGATATTTTTGAAAGGTTATGTAGCCCAGAATAAGACTTCAGATGGATATAAACTAGACTACTATATTTACTCATGTATTGGATTAATGAGCTGCGGCTCCAGCTGCTTGTTTGTTACATTGTTTGGATTTATATTTACCTTTTTGCTAGATGAATTTTAGTGAATATGGCTATTAAATTAAGTTGTGGTTGCCAGAAGGATCGATAGTACATTAGAATTGTAAATGCTACCAAGTAAAGTAAATACAAATAATTAACAAGAGTATGTCTAAAAGCAAGTTGGAGACCCTAGCAAAGCTAGCTGTAGGCTGCAATGCTCAATGTTCTCTCAAGAACACACCATGCTGTTATGATTTAAATTGTATTAGATAAGTAAGAATGGTCCCCGGTGTAGGGTATCACAAGAAGGTATGGTCATGTAGTAGACTCTGCAGTCACAGATTTGTACTTAATTTTGTTAGGTAATATATACAGCCTAGGCCTGGTCTACACTGGCGACTTAAAGTCACTTAAGTCGACTTAATTACACCCACGCCTACACTGGCACCACTGTTAATTCGAATTAAGGTGCCTGTAAAATCGACTTAATAAGACCACGTCTGCAAGTGGCATAGCGTCTAATTTGAATTTGTTAAATTGATTTAGTGTCCGTGTAGACACAACGGAACTTAAATCGAATTAATTGACCTCTGGAATGTATCCCACAATGCTCCGTTTTGACCGCTCTGGACAGCTATCAGGAAAAGTCCTCTCCTCTCAAGCCCTGGGAAGATGTGAATTTTCATTTCCTGTGTTGCCAGCATGGAGAGAGCTTTATCACTGTTCTCCACATGGCTACTAAAAAGCCCAAACGTGCTCCAGCATGGAGTCGACCAGCGATCTTAGACCTCATCGGGCTGTGGGGGGAGGAGTCCATTCTGGTTCAGCTCAGAGCCAGTAAAAGGAATCTGGACATTCCTGGGAAGATATCCCAGGACATGCTGGAGAAGGAACACCAGAGGGACGCTCAGCAGTGCCGTGTGAAGATCAAGGAGCTGCGTAAGTCATATCAGAAAGCCAGGGCAGCTAACAGCCATTCTGGTTCTTCACCCAAAACATGCCGCTTCTATGATGAGGTGCATGCAATTCTCGGTGGCGATCCGACCATGGTGCCTCCCCGCAGCATCAATACCTCTGCTAGGTCACAGTCCATGATCAACAATGAGGACTCCATGGAGGAGGAGGAAGCTGAGGAGAGCAGGGTGCAGAAGAGCGTGGTGTCCATTCTTCCTGAAAGTCGGGACTTATTCCTGACCCCGAGCAGTCCAGCAGCACATAGGACAGCATAAATGATCGGGGAAGGCACATCTGGTGAGTTGTTTTTTCTTCTTAGCATTTGTCCTTTTACATTGGGTGGGGGAGCATGAAGGGGATCTCAGGTGTTTTGGTGACTGTACTGGGGGGTTACCCAGGGATCAGCTTTTTAATGTGATGAGAGAGGCTACGTTTATCACCAGTTGATATCTCTCAGAAACTGTCATGTATGTAATCTGTTATCCTTGGCAAAACTTCTAAGGAGAGGACTGCCTTATTTCTCCCTGCACAGTAGGATTCTTTGGTGCAATCCGGTAGCCAGCATCATGGCGGGACACTGCTGGTACCCCATTGTGTCAAGCAAATCTGTGTTTTTAAACATAGCCTCCCCCGCCCCACGGTATCCACAATTCCTCTCTGTAAGCATTTAAAATACAAGCAGATTTCCCCCCCCCCCCCCACTCCCCCCTCACACACCATGCTGTCCGCAGTTCCTCTATGTAAGGGTTTAAAATACAAGGAATCGTTTGCTACATTTTTTCAGGGGATCATTGTATCTGAGGATCATTATCTAAATTGTTACATTTGTATTCTTTTCTTCACTATGCTAACTATGGCTACCTTATTTTTCTTTCATTCTGTAGACACCTCGGCACTGGACCGACCTTTAAGAAAATCTGTGGACATCCTGTCTCAGATTAGGAGGGGGGGAAGCAGAGATGACATTTTGCGAAGCTCATGAACGCCTCAGCAGCCACAGAGACAGAGCAAAGAGCGTGGCGGCTGACCTTGTCACAGAATATGGACAGGGAGAGTCGCTGAGAAATGATGGAGCATGCTCGCAGTACCATACAGGAAATGCTGTGAATCATGCAGGACCAGGCAGACATGCTCCAGTGGCTTGTAGAACTTTAGGAGGAGTGGAGGCAGGACAGAGTCCTGCTGAACCCCCTCCATAATGCTCCTCAACTGAGGGCTTTGCCACCCTCCCCCTTCCCTGACCCCAAGAGATCTCAGTGGAGGCAAGCAGAAAGCAGTGGCGGCAATGATGACAGCTGGCCAGCAAGCTACCACCCTACCCCTGGAGACAGTGAATGCACACTTCCCCCCCCCCCCATGACTTGAATGTTCAGAAATAAAGTTTTGCATCGTTTCAACATGTTTCTTTATTAAATCATAACTTCTTCAGGATGGATTTGGTGAGCACAGATATTGTTTGGGGGGAGGGGGGGGAGGAGACAGAGAGGGTTCACCAAAGGCAAACATACAGGAACAGAAATGAGTCCTGCATCTCATTGCAGAACCTGGTTTTCAAAGCTTCCCTAATGCAAAGCGCTCCGTGATTAGCTCTCAACGTACTGCTGGTATCTGGCTGCTCATAATTGGTGGCCAGTCTTTCTGCCCCCACAACCCAATGCTGGGGGAACCTCTCACCCTTGGCTTCACCCACATTATGAAGAACACAACAAGCAGATATCACAGAAGGGAGGTACTTCTCACTCATGTCCAGCCTAGTGAGGAGACCTCTCCAACTACCCTTTAAATGCCCAAAGGCACATACTACAACCATTCTGCAACTTAACCTCTTATTAAAACACTCCTTGTCACTGTCACTGTGAGCAGTGTATGGCTTTATTAGCCAAGGGAGTGAGGGGTAAGTAGGATCCCCCAGGATCATTATTGGCATTTCCACACCCCTGATGTGACTTTTTTGGTCAGGGAAGAAAGTGCCCGCTTGCCCCAAACAGCCCTGAATTACAAAATACACGAGCATCATGCACCTTCCCCGACCACCCCACACAGATGTCAGTGAAACAACTCCTATGATCCACAAGGCCCTGCAGGACCATGGAAAAGTATCCCTTGTGATTTATGTACTCGGTTGCTAGGTGGGCAGGTGCTAAGATAGGGATGTGCGTCCCATCAAGGCTCCCCTTTCCCCCCGCGGTTTGGAAAGCCCATCATGGCAAACCCCTCCACTATGTTCTGCACATTTCCCAAAGTCACTAGCCTTCATAGCAGAAGTCTATTTATGGCCCTACATACTTGATTCACGGCTATGCCCCCTGTAGATTTACAGACTCCAAATTGATTCCTAACCGAGCGGTAACAGTCGGGGGTTGCCAGTTTCCACAGAGCGATGGCCACTCTCTTCTCCACTGTCACAGCTTGTCTCAAGCAAGTGTTCACACGCTTAGGGATGGGGCCAGCTCCGAGCACAGTCTGAGGAAAGTTGTCTTTCACATACAAAAGTTTTGCAGCCACTGATCATCATCCCACCGCTACATAATGATGCGGTCCCACCAGTCTGTGCTTGTTTCCCTGCACCAGACCTGGTGCTCCACGCACTGCAGATGACTCGTTACAGCCTGCAACAATTGGGAACTGTTCTGCTCAATGTCTTGTAGCAGGGCAGCCTCGGTGGCATCAGTGTTGTCTCTGCTTCAGCTTCTTGCTCTATTTCTAAAATAATCAATGATAAGCTGCAATCTATTTGTCACGCTCACAATTATAGTGCAGAGTTGAGCTGGCTCCATGTCTCTGTAGCAATGGCGATCGCGTGGAGTTCCCAAAAAAAGGCGCAAAAATACTTTTCCTGTTTGTTTGGGGGAGAGAGAGAAGGGTGGGAAAAGCAGCGTTGTATCCTGGGACGATGACACTCGTCTCAACAGCCACCGTGGCTAGTTGCACTGTGGGATAGCTACCCACATTGCACTGCTTTCCGATTTGAATTAAGGCTGGTCAGTGTAAACGCAAGAGACCAGCGCAAATAACGTAGTGTGTACAGTCTGCTGCGATTTCTAAAAATCAGCTGCTGAAAGTCAAATTAAACTAAGTTGATTTCCCGCAGCAGTGTGGACATATCCCTAGATGCTGTGGTCTTTTTTTTTTTTTTTTTTTTTAGTTCTTAGTTCAACACTCATGGACTGTAAACTACATCACTCATATGGAATTATTAGAATGCATGTCTTAGAGTTCAGTTCTTGAGTAGGAACACTTTCACCTACAGAAGTGATAGTTTATCAGGAAATCTTGTTCAATAGTTGTCTCAGTACTGAACCAGTTTAACTGTATTACATTAACATGTAGAAACAGTCTCTTACCAGAACACTAGGATCTATTATTTTGATGCAAATACTGAAGTAACCAAACCATATTGTTTCTGGCATTCACCAAAAATCAGCTACAATACAAATCATATGTGAAGGAGCAAAGGGCTGCCGTAGAAGGGAGATCTGCAATGAATTTCACATTTCTCCTTTAGAATGGAGAACAGATATGTGGAAGTTATGGATTCTAAATAAACTTCTTGGGTTTTGTTTTTGCTAACAATTTAAACACTGCATTTAGCTCTGTAATTTCTAAGAATACTCATTTTTATTGAAAGATAATGGAATAATTGCTTAATTCTTGCATTAAGGCCAAGTAACTTAAAACCTATCAATGGAAATGCAATCCAGTCTATATTACTGAGGTCAGAAAAGCAATGACATATATTAGGTCATGTTAGAATTTAAATCATAAAGGTAGAAATGTGAGTAAAGTAGTGAATCACTTCTATGGTAAAGAACTTCCTTTCCCTCCTCTACTCTGTTTTCCATCTATTAAAAGGTACTGTTGGGACAGTTGAAACTACTGTGGTATTTCACGATACTTGATGCTCTCTGAATTTGTTGAGTATTAATTTCCTGTCATCAAAAAACACTGTTTCAAACAATCAAGGAAAATGAAATGAGCATGACTGACAGATCTAAATCTGATTGCCAGAATGTTTATGCACATTTGACATGAAAACAAAGCAATCAAATATCACTGAGCTAATGCATGCTGCTGTCCTACTTTTTTTTTCTTCCACCTCCTGTAGCATGTAAAAAGAAGCTGGATGTGCTTTAGTCCTTATACTGCAAAATCATTGATATCACCCATTTTGGGACTACCAGAATCACTGGGTCTTACATCATTAATAGATGAGGACTGAGTTCTGTGTCCATTCAGTCCAAAAAGGAAATCATGGACGACCAAGTATTTTACTGTTGGAGGCAGGTGAAATATATGGTGGAAGCAGGGCTCAAAATTGACTATCACATGTTGGCGCCATCTACTAGTACTGCTTCCACACTCATTACCTGCAAGAGAGCCTTAACCAAGTGGCATGGAAGCATTGCTCAGGCTACTTTCCACATCATCTGGTCTACTGAGGAAATGTGCTGATTGCCTAAACACCGTCAGAGAGAATACAAGACCAGAGAGCCTGAAAAGTATTATCCATTCTGTTGGGCAGAGGGGTACAACTGAGCCTAAATACCCCAGTAGTCTGAGGGGGCCAACGTGGAAACTTGGCTTCTAACTGGGATGTGAAAGGACTGTATAGAAATTCCATCTCCATTATCCAAGGAAGAGAGGATGGGGAATGTTATGGTTCAGTGTGTAGAAGACCACATAATGGATAGGGCAGTATGGTCCAACAGGTAAAATGCAGGACCGTAGATGCTTGCCTAGATTTTTATATAGTCACCTTGAAAACTTGGCAAGCATGATCTATCTAGTCCAGATCAGATCTGTCTCTAGGTATGTCTGCTACAAGTCAGGCCTGGTGGAAGGACTCAAATCTTTTTCTGAAGATTGTTGGAAGCATTTTCTGTCAGTTTACATGTTGCTTATTGGGGTATCTCTTAGGTTGCCCTCTGACTACGTAAAGCAAACAATGTTTTACTATGTGGGTGAAATAATATTAGAAACTAAAAAGGGAATCACAGTTTGGTGCGCATGTGATTAGAATGCAGTGGAAATATTCTGCTAACCCCGTGTACATTCTGAGACAAACTCTGCCCTTTATGTGTGTGACTCTCAGGAATCTCATATCTGTAACCAATGGCACAATTTGTCTTCTGTGATGACTTCTTAACTCAGAACAATTTAGAAATAGTTATAACTTTTTTATAATATACCTAACTTCCTATAGTCTCAAGGAACTGGCCTGCCAGCTGAGAATAGCCAGAGCATAAATATCCTTCCCCACCAAACTGGGGGCTGGAAGATGTAAAACCAGTATGCTCGCAGAATATCTCTCCCCTCCATTTGTTTCCCCTATATAGGGCCAGATCTACTGGCTTTATAGGCCTTTTGTATCAGTGGAGCAAGACTGTGGTCCTTTTTGTGTACCAATAGTTTGAGTTTAAGAATCTGACTGAGAGGAGCTGAGCACATACATCTCCCATTGAGCAGAAATTAGTAAAAAATTGTTGGACAGCTCTTGAGTTTAGTTTAGTTTAGTTTGAGCTGAGTTTGGTTGCGGGTGTTGTGTGTATTCTGGGTTGGTTTGTTTTTTTGGGTGTGTGGTGGTGGTGGTGGTGTTTTTTTGTAAACTGCTCACTTTCAATGAATCATCTTATTTCCACAGATTTTGTAATAGCAAGAGGAATATTGTAAAGGGGAGTGAGAAGTACAAAGCAGAAGCAGTTGTACTGTTTTTCTTTTGTATGGCTCAGTCATTTAATCAAGAAATAACTGGTGTCGTTTCTTGTGGACTTTTCAGGTCCAGCTAGACTTGATTTACTGTATATAGGGTTCAATATGTGCCTTGCATTAGCTAAATATCTTGCAGACAAGAATGGCAGACTCAAAATCAATGTTATAAAATACTTAATCTCCTTTACAGTTGTATTGTTGTACAATATCTGGAACTAAATTGAACTTCTTAGAAACTAATTTATATCAACGTTCAGTTGAAAGGATGCTCAACTCTTGTAATGTATCATAAATGCCTCTATACTCTAATATAAATCATTCTCCTTTTCAACAGACATTGCCACTGAGCCTCGGAGATGGACAGTTCTATACTTGGTCTGATGGCTTGAAAAGGAAGGACTGGCATAACTATGAAAGTATTCAGAAAGATGCAATGCGTACAGGTATGGTGCTCAGAGTAAATGTAAATCTTTCACTTGTTCCTTTTCCAGTGAGGCATTTTTCCATTAGTCAGAGTATTTGGTGATGCAAGCTTTTGGATGCTTGCTCACATCTCACTGCAGTACCCATCAGAACATGAGATTTCAAGTTGAGATGTCAGACTGAGCAGAAATAATATCTTGATTGGCAGAATAGGTAGGTGAAAAGAAAAAAGTTCACTAGCCCTTGTATAGTAGTGGCATCTTTACCGTGCTAAATAATTTTATATTCTATTCTGTTTTTTGAAACCATGCTTGATATTGTAAATGGAATAGAAGCCATGACTCTCCCAAAAATGTTTAATATGCTTTACTTGAACTATTCCAAAATCATTATTGTTGGAAGATGAGCTCAGTTTTCACCCAGTTTCAAGAATGCTAAGGTTATATTGGTCTCAAAAGACTCTAAATAAGTTCTATGATTACTAATATGTTAGTACCACTGACCCTACTCTTGGTCTTAGTCTCATTTACACTGGCCTTCAGATTACGACATCTAATATCATAAGAACTCTCTTTATGCTGCTATATGACACAAATGGAGGGGAAATGTCAGCGTTGCTTCCTGAAGTGCTCCTGCCACTCATACACAGGAATATGCATAGATTAGCCACTTTTTGTTAATGTAATTTATAACAATCCTGCATGAAAGATTAAATTTAAAAGGAGTAATAGAATCACAGAAATGCAAGACTGGACAGGATGTTGAACTCAAGTCCAGCTCTCTGTGATAGGACAGGACCAAGTAAACCTAGACCATCTCATACAGGTGTTTTGTCCAACCTGTTCTTAAAAACCTCCATTGACGGATTCCATAACCTCCCTTTGGGGGCCTGTTTCAGAGCTTAACTACCTTTATAGTTAGAAAGTTTTGTCCCAATATCTAACCAAAATCTCCCCTGTTCCAGATTAAGCCCATTGCTACTTGTCCTACCTTCAGTGGACATAGAGTATGGTTGATCACCATTCTCTTTATAACAGCTCTTAACATATTTGAAGGCTGTTATCAAGTCTTACCTCAGTCATCTTTTCTCAAGACTAGACATGCCCAGTTTTTTAACTTTTTCTCCTAGGTCAGGTTTTTAATCACTTTTGTTGCTCTCCTCTGGACAATCTCCAATTTGTTCACACCTTTCCTAAAGCATGGCACCCAGAATTGGACACAGTACTTCAGCCAAGGCCTCACCAGTGCCAAGTAGAATGGAATAATTACCCCCTATGTCTTGTTAATACACCCAGAACGTTATACTTTATTGGAACTGCATCACGTTTTTGACTCATATTCAATTTGTGATCTCTGTAATCCCAATATCCTTTTCAGCAGTAGTACCTCCTAGCCAGTTATTCCCCATATTGTATTATTTGAATTTCATCTTGTTGATTTCAGACACATTGTCCAGGTTGTCAAGGTTTTGAATTCTAATCCTGTTCTCCAAAGTGCTTGCAACCACTCCCGGTTTGGTGCCATCTGCAATTTTGAAATTTGGGTAAAATGCTTAATCAAGTCGTCACTGAAAATATTTTATGTGCCAGACACAGGACTGACCCCTGTGGATCCCTATAAGATACACCCTTCAAGTTTGAAGTGAACAATTGATAACTACTCTGAGTATGGTCTGTCAACCAGTGGTGCACCCACCTTACAGTAATTTCATCTAGACAGCATTTCCCTAGTTTGCTTATAAGACTCATGTGGGACTGTGACACACACCTTATTTAAAATCAAGATATCTTCCACTGCTTCCCCTGTAACTCTAAGTCAGTAACCCTGTCAAAAGGTGAGGCGCAAGAGTCAAATCCTACTCCTATCAGTACAGTGGTTGAAATACAGTGTGTTGTGGCAGTTTGACCTCTGTGAAATGAGTTTTGTTGTCTGAATCAAGTTGTTAGAAGATCCACATCCCCAAAAATACTGTTACGCTTACTGTAATTGACAGTGTTGTTAGACTCAGTAACTGTTTGATCTTGCAAGGTTCTGAGCACTCACTGTGATCAGTAAAACATTTAAACATGTTTAATTTTATAATCCCACTGACTTTTTGATGAAATGCAACACCACTTCTCAAAATTTATCCTATAATTTCTCCACATATGTCTTAAGGGAATAGTAGTGGAGCATGTGAAGTTGTTAGAGAAAATAAGGAACTGATGTACCAAGTTGGACAAGTGTTGGTTCTCATCAAGTATTCAAACTGTCAGTGACAGAATACCAGATGTTTCAAAGGGAAGTGGAAAAAAAACCCCTATGAAATTAAAGTATATTTATTTTGTGGGTGGGGCTGTGTCTTGCTCAAGGAATTTTGTATATATTTGCTAACTGAGGTGGAAAATTTTTGAGTAAACCACTTGATTACTTGGTAGCATATCACAGATTCCTTGGTGTATTATGATTAGTGTGATAAAGTCAGGCCAGAGGACTGCAAAAAGGCATATCAGGGCCAGAGTGTGAGCCCAAGAATGCCTAAAGCCCTGGTTCCTGCAAGCAGGGGAGAGATGATTGCAGGGCAGTTAGAGACACTTGGACCCAATGAAGGGCTAGTCCAGGTGTACTTAAACTCTGCCTTCCCTAAAGGGAGGGGGGGAAGCACAGGAGGAGAAAGCTGCCAGAAGGCAGGTAGCAGCTGGAGGAGAAACTTCCCTACCCAGGCCAAGAGACAGTGCTTCTCTGCGGCTACAGAAGGAGAAAACCCCTGGCCCCAGCCAGCAGAAGGAAGCTGGAGCAAGGTACCCCCAAGGGGAGACAGGGTTACTGGGGACTTCCTGGTCCACTACAAGGGGTTGAAGCGTGAGACCCACTAGGGAGGAGCTGGCTGCTTTCCACACTAATTAGAACTCTAATTCCTTGGATAGGAATGGATAGTATTCTAACTGTCTGTAAAGAACCATGCACAACTGTGGCACTGCATGAATACTAATAATCATAATAGAATAATGTCAAATGAGAAATTAGAGACTGTAATGTAACAGTACTAACCAAGAGTCGTCATCCCAACTCTCATACTTAACTCTAGGAAAATGTCAGTAGCAGTTACATAAAATTCTAATATCTTTTCTTATTGTCAATAATAACTAATTAAAATGTATTGATGTGTTTATGGTTTTAGCTTCCTTGCAGTAGCAATCATTGCAAGATTTCTTAGACCGTCAACTTTGGCAGGCACTGTCTAAGCAGCAGTATTCATTATTATTCATTAGATTAAAATTAACTTTTAATGAAATCTTTCCTTTGACAGTCACAATATAATAAAGCAGGTGAAAAGTTGGAGTGCAAAAGACTCTGAATGCACTCTGTTGGGACATACTGTATTATTTTTTCTTCCTACTACAAGAACAAATTTATCTGAAATCAGCTTCTGGTTAAAATTATCTAGGGAATAATCCTCTCAATCTGAAGACATGAAAATAGCAGCAATGAAAAGACTTCTCATGAGATTTCAGAAATGTCAGTCACTTCTCACTACATTGAAAAATATAAATGGATGAAGTCTTTTTAAATTCCACATAGCTGTTTATCTCTAAAGCTCATGGTTTTCAAGGTACTGGGGCCATTAATTTCATAAATCTAATGATGGAGAGATGCTAGTCTGCATAATTAAGGTTATTTATACTAGTTTTGTTATAAAATCAAATGTTGACCCTCCTCTAGCTTCACCAAAACAGAACCAGTGTGTCTGTGATTGTGCACTTGTGGTCCTCTACCCAGGAAAAAAACTCGGACAACTTGGGGTAAAATAGACAAGACATTTGTGAGATGTGACAGATGTATATCAACTTATATAAAATATTCTAGCCCATCTTTTTGGTGTCATTCATATATATTTAAAAAAAAATGCTTTGGCCAGCCTATTAATTCGGCTCATGTTTCTTTAATAGGACTGCCCTGCTTAAATAAGTGGGGCCTTTGTGAGCTGCCAGGGGTCCATTTGTGCTGTGCTCAGTCTCAAGTTTTCACAACAGTATTATAAGGCCACATCTGTGAGCAAGGGATAATATCCAAGAAGGGTGCAGGTAAGGGATGGCTCTGAGCTGGAGGAAGGAGAGACCGGCTCTGATGTGCTGAGGTCTTGATGTGGCAGAGTACTAAAATGAATACTGGGGTATGTCTACACTACATTTGGCAGAGAGTCTCAGAGCTCAGATCTACAGACTCGAGCTTGCACTCCAGTGCTAAAAGCAGAAGTATAATCATTGCAGACTGGGCTGGAGATTGGCCTGTGGAGCCTACATAGGAGGATGGGTTTCAGAGCATGTTTTTAGCGACACAGCATGAATCTCAGTCTCTAGACCTGGAATTTGAAACTTGCTGCCACGGGTTTCAAAATGTAGCATAGTCATACGCTTAGTCAAGGACTCCTGCAGAGACTGAGCCCCTCAGAAACTAATATTTCTTCTTTGAGTGATTATCTACACAGATCCCCACTCTTTGCATGCATGTGCAGCACGAGATTGGATTCTTTTGGCCAGCAGTGTCCATTGGGGCTGTGTCTGTATTCTAGGTCCCCTCATATCCCCTTACCTGAAAGCACAAAGAACAAAGCAGGTCCAGCCATTCCCCAGTTCCTCCTTATGGCAACAGACCTGAATCCCCCACAGTGTTGGCTTTCTCCAGTGGGGTACCGTGGATCACCAGTGCCCGGGGTCCAATACTTGCATTTGCCCCCCACCCCTCGGTAGCAAATACTTGAGCGGTGGTGCAGCTTCCCGGGTAGGAGCCAGAGATGCTGAGTCCAGGGCAGGCAGCAGCCAGCATGGAGCTTTTGCTTTCTCTTCTGCTGCTGCTTCCTCTTTCCACACTCTTCTTTCAGAAGCTTCCCACGCCGACTTCAGGGATGAGTCATGGTGCAGGACACCATCCCTTGTGCATGACAAGAAGCAGAAGGGTCATCAGACTTGATTTATCTCAGACTTATTCTTCCAAGTGTCATAAGAGCCCCAGTGAGGGCTCAGCTTAGGGTTTGGGACCACCAAAGTGGTTTTCCTTGCAGACTCAAGGCCATAGTTTTGTAAAAATGCTTTGAGAATCTTTGGCATGAAAGACATTATGTAAACAATAATTAAGTCACAGCTCTTTGTTCTTCACTACTTACACATGTATTCAGCAGGGTCATTTATCAACTTAAGACAAACATCGTCCTGTGAAATATGAAAATGTCCCTTTGATTTTGCTGGTGGACGTTCTGTTCCAACCAAAATAATGCTGTTCTTGACCCAAAACTTTCTCCTGTACTGGACGTTAGGCAATATATAGTCCTTTTTAAAAAGGAAATTTCACTTTTTTCTGTCTGAGTCTCCATCTGTGATCAACTTACAAGTTGATTCACAATACTTTTTGATCTTCTTTCTACTAAAACTCATTTACAGCATGTGGTGATCCCCTCTGCAATATGAACTTGTATATTGCTGTCACCCCAATCTCCCCATGTCCTAGGGCCTTGCCTTACTGTGAAAACCCCTATTCCTGGGTCAGCTAATGCACAGCCACCTCTAAGCCAATGGAACTCTGACTTAGTGAACGAGTGCTTCTGGCCAGCCATTTGGGATTTGCAATGGTGTGGACACCTCCCCCTCCCCCCGTCCCAGATGCAAACCTAGGAACTGACATCTTACAGAGTTCAGTGCTGCCCACTGGACTCTGCAAGATCATTGGTTTGTCAATTTATCAAAGAAATTGATATGCACTTGCCCTGTCACTCTAAATGAAGTCTCTACACACAGCCAAACCACAAGCACTGCTTTAGATAAACAAGTTTATTAAATACAGAAAGATTTTAATTGATTTTAATATAAATCAAATTTGATCAGGAAGAAATAAAAGCAAATCACATTCTAAACTAAGCTTACTACTTTTAGTAGCTTCCCAAAGTTAGATAATTCTCACCACAGGCTGGTTGGTCGACCTCCAATCAGGCTGCCCCCTCCCCCGTGGGCAGTCTTGATGTCTTGTAGATGGATTGCAAGAGAGAGCTCAAGAGACCAAAATGTCTCCCCCCTTTAACATGTTCCTGTGCCTATCTCTTGGGCCTCACCTCTGCCCCTTCAGGGTCAGGTAACAAAAGTATCCAGGCATGGTTTTTTCCACGTCCTGAGTCGATGAGCATCTCATTATCAGATGCTCAGGCTAGTCCATTGTTCCTGTATGCATGCCTCAGCGAGGTGTGAACTTTCACTCTGCTTTGTGTTTTCCTGGATATATTCAAACCGTGTGAGATGCACATTTGGGAATATTACATAGCAGAGCTTCATAACCATACATGTGACATTGCAAGAAGCATACTATCCTAATAATGTTCATGTCATGAGCATTCCAGAAACACCTTACATGACATACTTTTGCATTAAACAATACACAGTTGCAGTATAAGGGTGAACATGAATGATACACAATCACACCATAAGGGTATATGTGGGGTACAGTGAGTGTCACACACTGTTAAATAAAACTTTAAATTTTAAATAGATCTGCTGCTTTTCAAATGTTCTACAGTCAGGTTCTGAGGGTTCTACCACTGGTAGGATATGGCCCTTTTGAGAGAACAAGGAATCTATTCTTTTTGTTTGTTTGTTTCAGGTGACTACATGTATTTGGTTTGAGTATCAATGTAATTTGAGAAACCCCTCTCCTGGAAGTATGGGCCTTGGTGTTGAGAGAGATCAGGCCACCCTGACTTTGGGCAGGCTTTTCCTTTGAGTCATACATTGTTCATTCCTTGCTATATATTTTGTGCTTTTCACAGCTCTTGGGAGTAGATCAGTGGTAGATTTAACATATTTGTCAGTGCAGAAAGCAGAGTTCAACACTGCCGAGGTTTGAGTGACATTGCTCTGCATAAGCAAATGTCTGGACCGCCTTGACCCTAACTAAATGAGTTTTCTTCAGCTGCCAGAGTTCAGACAATACCAGAATAGCTGAATAACTTGTCTGATGCCTGGCTGTGCTGATGACAGCATCATATGGTGAACTGACTTTTTTGGGCCCAGTGCTAAAATTTGTTTGAAAGCTGCTTCCTCCTGCAATGGAATGAAATAACTGCTGGTTAACCCAGGGCACTTGGAGAGTTAGTCCACATAAGTATCCTATTTACATAAGAGAGGAAAAATGTAATTCTGAAAAAATATGGTGTAAGAATATGCTGTGGCATATTCGTGGTTCACCATTCTCTTCAGTGACTAAAATTTCCATCTGGCACATTATATATAAATATAAACAAAAGTGAAGGTGGTTTACCTTATGGTCTTCTTGGATCTCTAGTTAGTTCTAGCTTTCCAGGTAGCAGCAATTATCAAATGGCTTAAATTGTATGTGAAATGTGTATTTTTCCATATTGCTTCTCAGGTGATGATACTCATGATTTTTTAAAAAAAAAGCTTTTTTTTTTTTTTTCTGTCTCTGTTCTTTTCCTCCGGTCTCTAATGGTTCATTGATATCTGTCTTGGGCATCTTGAAAGGAGGTTGCCGGAGACAGAAGTTATTGTAATTACCTGTGACTTTTTTGTCAGTTTGAGGCTAGATTACTAGAGTGCATTCTATATTAGGCTCTCATCAAACCATTTGGAAGTTGGAAGCAGAATATGATGTCTTGCTTATTACGTGGACTTTCTTGCAGCGCATATTGCCTATCTGATCAGTGTTCTGAACAAACTGTCAACCAACTTCCTGTTGATGTTTAAGGTTTAGACTGCAACCTTCGAATGGTTTGAGTCCCATTTGTTTCAGAGGCTACCTTTCTCTGGCACTGCAATAATTGTGGCATTTGAGGTCATGTAAAGCACTTAAGCTAAAAGTATTTCCTGGCACAAATGAGGTGGACTGCAGGCAGGGCATTCTCAGCAAGGGTTTGAACCTGGCATGGACCTATGGGATGGAGGTATTTGGGTGATCAGGCATATGTCACACGGACACCTATTCCTCCCCATTCCTCTGAAAGGGTGCAACACCACTTGCCAAAAAATTGTGCTCTAATTCATCTGTGGTGTTCAGGAAGTAGGAGTGGAGCATGTGAAGTGAGTATACGAAGATAGGAATTGGCAGATCAGATCAGACTTGTGTTCAGTGCTGCCCATCACACTGCATTTATGCTAGCCCTCCAGAATTCAAGGAAGGAACCATTGTTGGCTATTGGTACTTTGCCCCAATGTGGTCCCTGGAAAGAAACCCCCCTTCTGCTTCTGCTGTAGGTATTTCTCAGATAATTCGGGAGTAAATAACTAGGTTTGTGTGGCAGGTACAAAACAATATAACTGGCTGACCTTGCCTACATGGAATCCTAGCAACTCATAGACCAGCCAAACCATACACAGTAAGGATATTGATCCAGATAACTGAGAGGAGGCAGTCTGCCATGCTTGGGAAATATTATCCCTAACAACATATTGCTGCTGAAGACAGTGTAAAAGGAACTGTGGCTTTGGCACACAAGACAGATTTCTGTGGTGGATTGTATGTCTTTTGCTTTTTGTGCTGCTAGAGCCTAACTAAAAAACAGCACTCCTCCATGTTCCCAAGACATTTAAAAAATATATTAACCTGAGCCTCTTGTCTCTTACTGAAGAAGAAGGCTATGCCTGTTTATGCTCATAGGAAGGATAGTTTTCTTATTGTCCTCAGTTAGTGGTTAACAGATGCCATGAAGCATGAGAACTTGTATCCCTTTATATTGATCTAGAATAAAATCTGTTTCTTGTCTTCAGTGATCTCCTGTTGAATGAGGCTACAGGTGAATTGTGGTTTGCATGTGTATTTTTCCCTTCCAGTTTCACCTTTGTTGTATTATGAGGATAAATGGGAATAGCTTAACTAGTTTTTTCTAGAACATTTATTCATGTCTCATTTATCTCATCTAAGCAAAACCATCCTAATCTTTTCAATCTCTCTTCAAATGGAAATCTGTCCAATCTTCTCCTCATTTTAGTTCTTGATTCATGCAGTGAGAAGAGTAAATCAGGAGAATGTGCTGCTATTGGGGCAAAGGGAATAGCCAAGTAGCCAGTTACTACCAGTGATCCAAGCCCCAGACTGTGCTGAGCATGAAAGGTGAAAAGCAATGTGTAAAAATCTTTGTTTTAAAGAAAACATAGTGGTTATCAGAGTGAAACCAGTATTGTTTTTTGTCTAGTCGTGCCACGTGCTATTCAGAGAAAGGCCTGGATTTGTGTGTTTGTGTTTTTGCACTTTAACACCTATAGTTGAAACACTAGTGAAGGATATAGGAGGGTACGTGTTTAGAGACAAGTCAGTTCTACTGATAAACCTAAGAAAACATGAATAGCTTTGATGGACACTTTAACAGTTTCTAATTTTTCTTGTCTAATTTTGTTGCCTGTTTGCTAAGCAGTTCAGCAAAGCAGTCAAAAGATTACAATTGCTAAAAAGGTTAATCAGAGAAACGGATTTTAGTGCAGCTGGTGTCATGACTTAATGCTGATTTCTTATCAGAAATAAGATAAGAATAGTTCCTATTACTTTTATTCCCAAAAGAGTTTAAATTAAGAAATAGATTACATGTCTTGATGAGGAACCTACTTAATTTACATTAAAAAATCAAATAGGGAAAGGTATAAAATGTACAATGCCATAATTCTGTTCAGATGAGTAGTAAGCAGAATGCTACCTCTTCATTTCTGAATCAAACTGGAAATATCCCTCTCTAAGTAGGGATGTTAATCCTGTTAGCAAACTTCATCTTGTGTTTACGCTGATCCCAATCCTGCAAGATCGCACAGGCCTCCTGAAAGGGGTTGTGTATTCTCGACTCCCATTTCAGTCCGTGGAAATTGCTCAGTACCTTGCTGGACTAGACCTAATTTACTTACCTAAATTCCCAGTTCGAATTTGCCAAAAAAAAAATTATTTTTACTATTGGATTTAGCGGAGGGCAGATTCACTGCATTTCCGTGATGTGAAATTATTTGGGGTGTATTACAGGCAGGGCAGGTATCTCAGCACTAAGGTTGCTCAACACTTCCCTTTAGAAGACCCCATTTTCAGCTGCTTATAACACTGCCAAACTTCAACTGTTAGTGCTTAAATTTTCCATGCCAAATCCCTCTTAACACTGATTGTTTTATGAGCCCAAGCAACATGTAGAGGGGACATTTGGATCAGGGTAACATCGGGGATGTGGATTCAGATAAGGAGACTGGAGTGTGTGTGGGGGGGGAAGATGGACAGGCTGGGCGCAAAGGCCATGAGATAAAAAAAGGCGGGGGAGGGGGACATTGGAATTAGACCCGAAGAAGGGAGACTGGGTGCCAGAGGGGATGGATGAAACCAGAGGACAAAGGTTGGAGAGAGACAGATAGGATGAGGAGATAGGAGTGGGAAGCCAGGAGCCAAGTTTAATCTGCAACAGAGTCCAGAGGGAGGAAATGGAATAAGGATGAGACTCCTGATAAGTGAAGATGAGGATTGGCTAGTTGAGGAGGCATGCTGAGTTTGGATGAGGAGCCAAGGGTGGGTAGAGATGGCTGGGACTGGAAAAGATTGATAGGAACAGGCTGAAGGATCTGTAACCACTAGAGCATGGCCCCCTCCAGAGCCTGGAATGCAATCAACAGTTTCTGTGTCTGACCATTCCTGTCAGCAAATATTTTGGGAAACCCACTGGAAAAGTGTTCCAGAGCTTTCTAGTTCCGATTCACATATCAGTTACTCTGTTAGCTCAAGTGGCAGAGGTCTTTGTGGTGCATCCAAAGGTGCCAACCCTGCTGATGACCCATGTGAGTGTCAACATGAGTACATTAACATCAGAGGTTATGATATGTACACCCTTAACTCAACCCCCTTGTGCATATTCATTATGATCATCTTTAATTTCATGATCACATTTTTTTTCTAGAAGACCTCTCTCCTCTTCCAGTGAACAGACTAATGGTGTTCTTGGGATGAATCCAGCTTCTGTATATTGTCTCTAGGACCCTGCCTCATTTGTTGCAGAAGTTAGAAAGCATACAGTATATGAAGCAGGGGACTGAAGGATGTGAAAGGACAGTCTACATTTAAGTCAATAGAATTGCCTTAGATTCTATCCTTGCCTCTGCCACCGAGTTCCTCCGTGGTGCTGGGCAAATCACATAATCCAAACTTCTCAGTGACGGTCATTAATTGTTTCTCATTTTGTGGGTGCCCAACTTGAGATCCTGGTGTTTGCAGAAGTGCTGAGCCCTCAGATCTGCAACTGAAGTTGTTGATGTGGTTTGAACACTGAACATAGAAAATTGCTATATTATGCAAAGAAATCTGAAAAATCAGGGTCTAGGTGTCAATATGGGCATCCAAAATTGGAGGATACTTTGACCTTAATCTTTCTGTGTCTCAGTTCCTTATCTGAAAAGGGGATAATACCATCCCCTATCCTCACCAGGGTGTTGTAAGAATAAAAATTGATATTTGTGAAGCACTTAAATTAGAATGAGTGTTGTAGAAAACCCCATGAGGAAATGAATAAACTTGTATTCAAACCAGTGTTTGAACAGGGTACAGCAAATAAAGTGTAGGACAACACCATTGAGCAAGTGAGGGGTGATAAAATATTAGCTGTTCTTTGTGTACACTGAATGAGGCAGCAGTCCTGTGTGTGGGGGGAAATGGTGTAATCGTGTAATTAAAGACTGTATCATAATGCATACACACACAGACTGAATTAAGTTTAAACATCCTCCTGAGATACCACTGGAATGGAAAGAATAGTGTCACATGACATCTTTAAAAAACAAAAAACCAACACAGAAATATTTATTGAACACTTCTGCCTCTTCTGCATTAACAACTCTACCATTTCTTTATGGTAATGGACCGATAGTATCGTTAAGACGCTTTCTAATTATTTTTTTAAAATTCCAATTCTTAACTCTGCTGGCTATAGATTTCTCGTTGTCCTTTTGTATCCCATATCAGTTTTGTATAATTCCTAGCTTCCGATTTTATATTCCTTACTATATACTTTCCCTGTCTTCCTTTTTGTTAAATATTCTTAATTTTTATAGCTGCTTTCACTTCCCTCTAAACCAGGTCAGTTTTTTAACTAGTGTGGCCTTCTTCTACAATTGTGGGATTATAGCTTTTTTGAGCATGTAGAGTTCTTAAACAATTCCCAATTACCATTTACATTTTTCTGATTAAATTCTTCCTCCCAGCTGATGTGGTTCATAGTTGTTTTCAGCTGTGTGAAACTGACCCTTTTTGAGCACTGTTTTCTACACACTAGGTGTTTGGGCTTTATTCCTTTTGCACTTAAAAATGTGATCGTCATGATCACTAGCACCTAAGCTACCATTATTTTTCAGTTCTGTGATCAATTCCTCTTTATCTTTCAAGGTAATGTTTAATATAGCCTTCCCTCATGTTGGATGGAACACTTCTTGAGTTAGGAAATTGTCATCTATAATATTTAGAAATTTGGAGAACATTATAGTATTGGCAGCATGAAACCTCTAGCATGTCAGTCAAATTAAAGTCCCCCATGATATCTCTCAGCTTTTTTTCATACACATTGTAAGTAGATGCATAACGAGTTGGTGAATCTGTTCCCTAGTGAGATTTGATAGTCTGTAGCAGACACCAGTTAATACCGATATTGTGCTTTATTTGTTGGGATGTTCATACATAGGTATTAAAACTCATTTATTTCTGAGTTGTCAGTGACTCGTAGGTAATGCCATCTTTGACATAGTGTCACTTGTTCTCCCTATTAGGTTATAACATTGATCTTTAACATTCCAGTCATGTAAATCATCCCATCAACGAGATCAAATTTGTATTATAAATGAGCAATTCCAATTCCTTTTTTTTAGCCATAATGATAGCACATTTTTTTCTCTTCATGTCCTTTGGTTCTTGATTAATTTTGTTCTCAGCATCTGGATTTGCTGCTAATTAAGTATTCCTATCTTTTTACCCTCCTCTTTTGTTAATCTGACTAACCTGACTACTCTAGCCAGCCTGTCCCCAAGGATATTGGTTGCCCTTCTACTGAGGTGGAGGTCATCCAATCTACAGCCCCCACTCTCCATAGAATCAAAACCATCCTTCACTTACTTAGCTAGTAGCTGACTTCCAAAATCATCTGCCTTCACTGGTGGGATAGGAAGGGTCTCTGAGAAGACTGCTTGGACATTCTTCTTCAACATGCTCTTTAGTTTCCTGAAGTCTGTCTATGAGCTATGGCATGGCAAAGTGTCAGTTCCCAGTGAATGAAGTTGAATGCAGGTCAAACTGAAGAAGTGGAACTTCATTAAACCCTGTGAACTGCTCTTGCCCATCTGGGTAAGTTGATTCCAGCCTAACTCCCTGTGTTCCATGTTCCCATGGTATGGATTAAGAATAGCCCTTCCAGGGAACATAGGTCCTCTAATTATAGTTTCAATGGTCATCATTCAGTCAGCAGGGTTTGAACATTTAGATTCATCGTAGACGCCTCTGCCTCTTGAACTCCTGGATTAACTGATAGAGGATGACAACCTACTATTCCTATGTGGGCCAGCATTAGATGGGGATGAGTCCCTTTGCCAGTGGGCTTCACAGATACTTGCTGGCAGCTGAGGAATCATGAGGCTTGGCAAACTTAGGTTCCATTGCAGGCTTTGTAGGGCAGTGTGTTCTCATGGACAAAATTTCTTTGGAATAGGTTGTTGAAATCTACTCCCCGCACCCAAAGTCCAGCTCTTGTCCCCTTTGCATTCACACTTCTCCGCAGTGCCTGAGCCTAGCATTGAGATCATTGAGAACACAGGAGAGACAGGTTCCCTCCTCTGTACCTGACTCTCAGTAGCCCAGAGTTACAGTTGTGGGAAAGTCCTGCTCAACCCCAGGCTGACGCACATTTGGAGCAGACAGGATCTTCAGGAAGCTTGGGAGTTTTAGTCAGTCTCTACTGAGCATGTGTAAATTGCAATTCCCCCCCCCTCCCCCAAAGACTTCAGACATTTTCGAAACCATTGACCAAGGATTTAGTAATGGTCTATCACAGTGGTGGTATAATTCACTTGGTAGGTGAGAGCTGGGGAGGTGTTATACCATGATAAAAGCTATTTAATGGTGGACAAGATACTACTGATTGTCCAGGAAAAAAAAAAAAGATTTAAACCAGAGCAAACAGAAGTGAATTCTACCTACCTATAACACTAAATATATGAAGAATACACAAAAAATATTTGAATACACACACACACACTAAACTTACTAAGTGTACTTCAGTAAATATAACCCTCTAAATAGCTTTTGTGTTTTTTTTTAAAGGGTTCCCTTTCCTTAAATATCTCAATGGGTGCTGTCTAATGCCCAAGTCAGTCTTTGAGCCTCAAGCATCTCTTGTGAGTTTCTGAAGCGATTAAGTTTACTCCAATGCTGCTTGCTGGAGGTGGGGGTGCACATAAGATCAGACCCATCTTTCTATCCTGCTCGACCTCAGCCTCTCCACTTACTCTGTTTCTCTCAGTTCTGGTTTCCCTCCATCCCTCTGGCTGCCTCCTCTCCTCCCACCCTGATCCTCTGTTTGCTCAGACTTTTTCTCTCCATCTCTCTCTCAAGCTCCTCCTAACTGTCACCTCCCCTCCCACTGAAATAACTGACTTCCTCTCCATGGAATAATGACAGAGCATTCACTTTGAATCATATATCCCTATACTGGGTTGAGTCCTTTTATCATATTTACATTAGCTTTGTTCTCTGAAATCGCTGAATCTTTTTTGACTTAGTAATTAGTGATTCAAATGGGGGAGAGCCATTTCTGGCTGCCAACATGCTCGCTTTCTGCATTGTGAAATACTGGGAGACTAAGGGACAGGCAAACTGATGACATTTTCCAGTCAAGCATAACTGATGGAAACCAAAAATCAGTCTTTTAAACGTGTGCCCAATTGTCTCTTGTTCTGATTTAGAGCTGTCCCTTTAAAATTAAAGGCAGTTGAAGTGGCTTCGGAAAATTCACATGAAGTTTCACTGAAGTCTTTTGTCTTAAAAATTCATGTGCATCATATTGTTACTGAATGAATATTTTGAGGCAATTTTCTTTAAATACTCTTTGTTTTTCAAATAATTTTGGAGATACATATTTTACAGGGTTTTTGACTGTCTCCATTTGTGTGCTTAAATAGCTGTTGTGTGAGGGTCACAGAAAATTCAGTATAATGGGAAAATAGTTAATTTGTGGAAAAGATGCTAACTGCTAAACATGTCTGCTGCAGCATTAAACATAATTTAAAAACAGATTTAGCTTTCAAAGGAAGTTGGTTAAAACTCAAGTGATTTTAAAATGCATCTTTCAGTGATAGAGTTTGTGTTTGAACAGTGAGTCTTTTGCTCTTGTGTACAAATATGTTCCCTCAAGAAGAGAGATTTTTAAAAAAGTAAATAAAAGCAACCACCATAAAAGCTCTCTCAGGCAAAGAATCAGAGATTGGTAGAATAGTTGCCAAGTCAACAACCAGGAGATTGATTCTTTTTATCTCCAGCATTAGACTGAATGCATAGAAGAAGCAGAGTTTTAATTCCTTCCCCCCTTCCAACATCTACTTCCCCTTTAAAACATATTCAGTCTTAAAAGTTTGAAGTACTACACAAGCAATCCTGACTGAAAGGTATTTATTGCAAGTGTAATTGAGGTGTACCTTCCCACACCCCTTTACATCTCATGTTAACCCTTAAATACAGTTGTTCTAGCAGTGGCATTGGAACAATTTTTATAGTGGGGGTGCTGAAATCCATTGAATAAAACTGTAAACCCTGTATATGATGGAAACCAAGCCAGGGGCTGCTACTGCCCCCACCTCCCCCCGCGTTCCAGCATGCCTGGGCTCTAGTGAATAGCATGTTCTAGAGACTGTAATGATGCTAAATGCATTGGGGCCAGATATTTAAAACTATTTAGGTGCCAAATATTGTTAGGTGCCTAATGGGATTTTTAGAGGTGCCTATCTGCATGTTAAGGGCCAGATTTCAAAAATAGGTTAGTGTTCAGGTGAAACTTATGAATTGTTAATTATTAATCATTAAAATTCACAAAGGGCATTTAGGAAAGATCAAAACTTTGTGTATAAATCTTATTCCAATCTGCATTATTTTCTTCTCTAATTGCAGATACTATTGCCCATTTTGGATGGCTTTTATATTAATTGCTGGGAAACAAAATCTAAAAATAGAGATCATTTTTTTGCAAGAAACCAGTGCATTAGGATGGTGATTTTACTCTTTGGAAAGGAGATCATAAATGTTTAACATGGCATTATTGAAAAAACAGACCAATTCAAAACAAGTAATCGGCAGAATGGGGAGCGGTATCATTTTCCTCATGAGTGCTGTCCAAGGCAGGTCCCAAAGAATCAGGAGGTTGTCCTAAAAGTCAAAAATTTAATATTTTTAGGGGTCCCTTTTATTTGCCTTCCAGTTTTTGAGCCTTTAGGGTTTGTAGCCACCTTCATGATACTTCAAGGGAGTAGCACAGGTTGCAGGAAGGGGGCAACCAGGAAGTCAGTGTTCATATAACTGGACTTTTAGCTGCAGCATCTCTATAAATAGTTCTTTTAATAAAGCACCTTTTTAGTTTTAGAAGTATGGAATCCTGTTATTACCCAGCGTTCAGTACATGAAAGAAGGTTCATGTTTCCAAGCTTTACTCTGCAACCATGAGGACTACAGACTTTTCTTTCAAATTTAAGTTGTTTTATGTAACTACATAATTCCAGAAGGTGAACTTGAAACAACAAAAACAAAACAACCCCAAATATCACAAGATTTGTGATCAAATCCATGAGTGCAACATTCCATTGTTCAGATTACTGAATTAAAAGGTGCCAGGATCACTCATGCACAGGTATGACTGAACTAGAGTGCACTGGAATTTGACTTGTTAGATGACATACTTCTGTTCTGAGGGGATTCATCAGCACTCCCATCGGAGAGTGTTTTAAAGTGCAGAGCAATAGAAGCGTTCCTTCAGAAGTCTTTGGTTAATCCTTTTTGTTTTTGAACAGTGCTGTTTTCAAATGTGGAGGAACTTTGCCAAAGCAAAGTTTAGAATTAAAATGCCTCTAGAAGTATTACAACGCTGCAACACTGTGATAGCAGTGTTAAATGTAATTCCCAATGGGTTATAGAAAGGGAATATTTGTTGTAGAGTAGTTATATTTACAATCCAAAAGTTGTATACTGTTTGTTACTCCTGTAGTTCTCCACTACTAGTAAAAATGAAAACTTCAAAAATTTAAGTTGCGTTTCAGATGGGATTCACAGCGTAGACTCCTATCAACATGATCTATGTAATATGTAAATAATACAGCTAGGTTCTGTATACCCTTCTCCTTCTCCCTCCCATCCCCTGAAAAATGCTGCCTTTTACAAAACACTTGCAACGTAAGTAAAACAAAATTTTTAACCCAGTTTAAAAGGCCTAGTGCTACAATGATAACAGCCTGATAAAAACGTATTGGGTAAGCTGTGGACTTTAAAGTGTTAGAACAGTTTCTAATGATCCTGCCAATTGGAGCCCAAAGTTGGATCCAAATGTTTCGCCTGGTTTTCAGTAACCAGGCTGTAGGGAAGCCAATGACGCTGAACCATCCAAACAAGGGGTTAGGTTCAGACGATCATGTTGAAGGAAACGAGCATTGAGAACCCCAAGTGGACATACAGAGAGGTTAATTCTTGGACAGTAGTAGAATTAGAGAACTGGTGGAAATATCAACTCACTTATTACTTTTACCTGGGAGATAGTCAGGAGAACCAGGTTGTGTGTTTTTCATGTGACCCACCAGGTCGTATAAGGAAGGATTGCTCACTTATGGAGCGTAGCTGTTTGTTTGGACTGCTACTGCAGTCAAACTTAGGGCATTCTCTCACTAGGGTGCACACTCCACCTGATGTACATATTAAGGTAGCTGGATGGGAAATGAGAGGCTTGGTCAACTCCAGATGAGGCAGATTCTAGTCAGGGAAACAGCTTCCGGGCAGCAAGACTAGACAGATGCCGTGCATACAAGGAGATGCATACCAGCACGCAAGACCTGGTTCTACCTGACAACAGAAGTAGAGGGAGATACAAGGTCAGTTGGAAAACCTTCTCTGTCCCATAATCCTAGGCAGAGACTGAGTCTGACCAAATATGGATGTTCTATGTGTTTTCACTTATATTTTAGCATGATCTCTGCACAGGAAATGTTGACATCTAATACTTCCTAATGACTTCATCATTAACCATTGTGTCACCAATGTGCAATATCCCTTACCCGCACCTCTAAATTTCCATTAGTGCTCTGTGAAGAAGTCCTCAAAGTTGCTCAAATATTCCAGGCATCCTATATTTTCTATCTAGAGAGAATAAATCTCTTATCTACACATGCAAAAGGACCTATTGTCGCCAGAAGCTTTTGCAGCGCAACAAATGTTCCAAACGCTTCTATCCAGTACCTTTTCCCACTTACTGAATTTCAAGGTCCATGCAGTTATTTGTTTTTTAAAAAGATAAGGAGCACATTGATATCCAGTTAGCTGAACTGACTATCTGCAGTCGTGAGTGGCACTGAACATCATGGCTTCTCTACAGTGGTGAGGTACCACCACTATCAAACTCCATGAGCTTTAAAATTACTGAGAGCCTGATACTCGATAATTTTCTTTCTTTTTTTTTTTTTTATGTGCTGTGGTATGGGTAATTGGAGTGAGGAGATGAAGGTAGAGGAGGACCTCTTCACTCTTAAAAGCTTTCCTTTCTTTTTTTTTAAGTCACTGATATTTTGCTTAGGGCTTGGGCCTGTGCATCAATCTGGAACTATTTATATTTTTTCTGCTAAAAATATTTTACTGCTAAAATTACCCACTCTCCTGCTACTTTTGCATAGACTATTTCAACATTTCTGTATCATCTAAGTAAACTAAATCTAATGTGATGTGAACTATACACTAATAAGTCATTGTAGAGTTTTTAGTGGGTTTTTTTGCATGTGCAAGGCATTCTGACAGTAAATGAATCTCATGCCTGAAAGGACTTCCTCTGGAGCACTCCTTCTCCATTTCAAACTTTCCCTATAGAAGAATCAAGCACATTTTTTAAAGATCTTCAAAATAAAATGCCCAACTTGGTATAGGAAGGAAGGAACTCTCTTTATAGACCAATTATATTGGGTTGACTTGTCTGTCTTAGTATTTGTAGAAATTACCAAGCTTGTCACTTAAGAGCAGATAGTGACTGGGCCCAGCATAACAAAGAGAAATAATGATCTTCTATATTATTGTTTCCAGTTGTTCATATTGATATGAGAAGTCCAATTTTAAAGGAAAATGCCTCCTGAATAAATATTGGGGAAGGACTAGGACAAAAACTTAACAATTATAGTCAATCTAGATATTTTCATCTCAGAACCATTACAAAGGAGTTTTTCCTCTAACTACTAGTATCTTCAGTAAGCTTATATCTCAGAAGAAGCCACTGTCAATTTACTTTGTCTTAAGGATGTGGAGATATTCCAAAAGATCTAGCATAAGAGATTCAATTTTAATGCTTTGCCAAATGTCTGAGTAAACATCTCTTTTGTCATCTATATGGCAGATTCCAGAGTGCCCTCATTGTGGTATCTCAATAGTTCCCTACTCTATCTGCAAGCCACTCAGTCATTTAATTGTGTACTTTAGCGTCCAGAAAAATACAATCAGTGACTACATCATTCTCAAGAAGCTAGAAAACTAGATGCCCCAAATAATTAACTGACCACTGTCTCAGCACTGCATTTTTAATATTTCTGCCAATGTTACATGTAATATCTTGCTAGAAGAATATTTAGTTATTACTATCAGAAGTGCAGGCGGAATGTTTTAAACAATTAACTTCAAAGAACACTTGGTTGATGCCAGCATCAGGAAGCATTCTTGGATGCTAAACTATTTTCTAGGTTTCCTGTTATATCAAAAGGCCAATGGGTTGATATAAAATACTATAATAAAGAAGTTATTTGATAAGGGTCTGTTTTATTGGAAGACCTAAACTATATTTGCATGAATGGAAATCCAATACTGATAATCTGAATGGAGATGATGATTTAAGGATGAATAAGTAGGCTTTTTTTCCTTTTCTCCTTCTAGTCATTTGTGTGTGTATATAGGTCATCTGAACACTTGTGCATCCATTTATTCAATTAGGCTCCTCAGGAGCCTATGGGTATATTTCTCAACTATTTTGGAATAACCTCTTAAATTGAAATGGTAGAGCAGAGCAAACGATTTGCCAAAATTTGTGAATTTGGCACAATTTGTATTACTTGTGAAACAAGTGCAACCTTTCTGCTTGCAGCAGAAAGGCCTGACTCAACTATCTAGGAGTTCCTCTAAAAATTTGCTAACACCTCTCACTTGAGCCCCCACCCAGGGAAATGGAAAAATGAAATACATTGACTAGATGCTCTTAACAGGCAATACTTCCCCTCTTGCAAGTGGTGGATCAGTGTATACATCCAAAAAATGTTAAAGGGAGAAAGGACACCGCATTTATTTGGGCAAACACAATAAATAGCACTACTCTCTTCTCCTCTTCTCCCCTTCCCCCCCCCCCTGCTCCTTCCCTCCCCCACACACTTTGTTGGTCAGTAGTCCTTTCCCTCAGGTTCCTTACTTGCCAATGTAACCGGTGAGTGGATGAATGTCACTTCCATCCTTTTCTTTGCACCCTGCTCACAGTTCATTGTCAGTGGTTAGTTTGCACTCAGGTAGGTCCATCTCCAAGCTTTAGTTGGAAGAGCTGCCAGTCTTCCAGAAGGAGATACCTGGCTTCTGCCTCTGTGTCTTCTCTGACTGTAATGCTGTCCAGTCTGGAGACAAAAACGTCTTTGGTCAAAATTTCAAATTTCCAAACACCATTGTCAGTTCTAAGCTGGTTGAAAAATCAGGGGAAAATGCCCAAAATGTTGCAGAAAAAATTCCATCTGCTTTAATAAGGAAGAGCTGAACAAGTCAGGGACTTTGCCTTTCCACAAGGGGAGAATGGGAGCATTTTTAGATGGAGAGCAAGAAGAACACGCCTAGGAGATTTGACAACATTTTAAAATCTTTCCCCTTTATTCTTTTCACAAGAAATACCCATATGCAGCAAAATATAGTTTCTGTGGTCTGCTTGTCTGCATGGACGGAATTTGTGATCTCTGAACTAAATGAGTGAGTCTCTCATTCTAGTGACAGTGGCTAGATTCATGTGTGGGATTTAGCTACCAGAGTGGGATAAAGAGCCACCCTGAGTTTGTGTGGGTTATGCATGGTACCTGGATTCATCATTTAAAATATCTGGGCTCCTATCAAGGATTAGGGACCACTATAAACCAAATCTATTGTCTCTTTAGCAGACATTACATTCAGTTGACACAAGTTTGTATGTGTGCGCGCAGTTGTGTTTATAAAGGGTAGAGAAGTTGTTCTTCTCTTGTCAATGTAACGGTCTAAGTGGTAGAGTTCTGGCCAACGGGGTTTAGAGACTTACTATAAATTCTATATCCTATATGATATAAATTCCTATATCACATTTCTGCCAAGTGCACACACTTAATTTACTGGTCTATATTTTACATTGTATTATCACTAACTAGTCACAATACTCATTAATTGCATGCAAGTATGTAGGTGTGATCCTGGAACTGCCCTCTTCATAAATCTGTCTGATCATCTTCAATCTGTTGTGGAAAAAGGCAAATAGGCTGTGGACCCTGAAGGTGCACACTAGAACTGGTGCCATCAACTCTGGGAGCAAGGTTGGGTTGTAACACCCTGTAATACATGATAAAGAGGCTGTATTTCTGTTACTGCTGTATGTTATGGGGGAGCTCTATAATATGGTCTGTAGGCCTAAGTGTGGGTCTATAGGCCTAAATGTGCATAAAAAATATTTTGTTCCACCACCCTAGCAATTTTTCTGTGATACTGCTTGTATGATGTGACCTATACACATGAGGGTGTGGGATATGTGCTGCTATGCTATAATTTATTTTATAGGCTTTAGCTCCTCAAATGATATCATGTCATCACTGCCCGTGTGCACAACCTGGCTCCCATTAAACGTATTCTCACACTAGCCATGTGCAGTATCCTTGTAAAAGAGTTTGTCCCCTTTACCACTGAAATGGGGTAAAAATAGAAAACACATTCATTGGAACTGGAACTTCTTCCATTCATCTCTTAGGAAGTTCCGCTTTACAGAACTCTGAAAGAAAAGGATTGTTATTTAAGTGCTGTTCAGACTCAGTATCACAGTGAGGCCAGACTCCTATATGAAGCCTTTTTCTGCTATTGCCATCCAAATCATAAGGGCTGCCAGCAAGTTGACTGGCGAAATATAATAAAGACTCCAACAATCAGATTTTTTAACTTTTCAAAAATAATTACCTTGAATGGCATTGTCCAAAATATTTTTTGAAAGTGATATCACTGTCTGCCATCAATAAATTCTGAATATATTCAATTAACTTAAATGAGGTCAACTTGTCCTTACAAAATAAATTAAAGCTTTTTTAAAAAAATGTTTAACATTATTTCAAGTCACTAAAATAACTTTAACTCTTTGAACAAATACTACTGTTCTGCTTTTAACCAAATAACTGCAGAATGCATATAAAAGTGTTTCTACTTTGTCATTTTTACACTGTTATCCCAGAGGTGAAAAGAGACCTGGAGGCAGCTGTTACACATCAGAATGGTGGGGATTGGTTTCTAGGACAGTGCGTAGTGGTGACTCTCCCAGGGCAACAGCAATCTGCAGAGAACAGGGAGGCATGCTGAGAACACCACCATTTGGAGAAGATACCTTTCATCTTCCTTATCCTCTAGAATAAATCCTGTTGCCCCCTTCTGGGTCTGCCTCTCCTTCCCCTTTGACAGTCTAGTTATGGGCAGAAGTGGTCCTGGAGGAGACCAAAGGAGAAAAGTTGAAGGATTCTCTGGGTGGAGCATTAAATTGTTTTTTATATCTTCACGTTTGAACCTCCCCCATCCTCCACCCCACCAAAAAAACAAACCTGTTGTTGAAAATGGTACAATGGTATTATATTTTTTATCCTGTTTGATTCTGTCCTCTCTTCCCCATTCAACTAGGTTGTCTGTGTCTTTCAGCTTCTTCCTCCGCAACCCCACAGATTTCAGTCATCCTCTTGTTGTCCATGTTTTATTCATTTTCTGTTACTTCAACTCTTCCATGCTGACCTACGCATCACTCCCAACCAGTCCATTCAAAGTGCAGCTGTTAAAAGCTTTTTATCCTTTTGTGTTGCCACAACACCGCCCCTTCTTTGAATCCCTCCAGTATCTCCATTGTCTCAACTACCTCAAGTTAAAACTTTGTTTTTGTCTGAAGGCTTTGTTACTCCATCTTGACCTAATGGGTTGCATTTCCCCCCTGTCCTCTCCAATCGCTACTCTGCTTCACAGTTGTTGCCAGGTCTTGTTCATCAGCTTCTCTCACAACTGTCTCAGTATATTTTTCTATGGCACTTACTATAAATGCTCTCTCAAGTTTTGGTCAATAAGACATCTTCCACTTATAACGTGAATACCTCTTTAACACTTATTCCTTCTGATCCACACAAGAGGTGAGTTAGTAATATTTATATTTAAATAAAACCGCGAAGGTCTGTCCAACTGAACCATCAAGATGTGCACATGCCCAAACTGTCACCCAGAGATCATAGTGCTTAAATTATTGTCGTCCTTTACCTCATTCTCCCCACTGTTAACTTTCATTCATCAATATCTAAAATGTAGTCTTTGATTTACATGAACAGCCCATGAATCAGTAATGTGAAAATATGTTCATCTAAAAAATTTGGCAGACATTTGAAATTAAATTATCAAAAATGAGGGTCCGTTAAAGATACTTTTAAGAACAAAAAGTCTAAATTCATTGATTAACTGATTCATAATGAAAAATACGCACTATTTTTGGCTTCTTAGCAAAACTGAAAGTTGGGTTAATACTTTCTTTAAACAGAAGGGTTTTTTGCAGTCTGCAAAAATGTATTTAAAGTACCTTCCAGAAAAAGAATCATAGAAGATTAGGATAGGAAGGGACCTCAGGAGGTCATCTAGTCCAACCCTCTGCTCAAAGCAGGACCAACCCCAACTAAATCATCGCAGGCAGGGCTTTGTCCAGCCGCACCTTAAAAATCTCTAAGGATGGAGTTTCCATCATCTCCCTAGGTAATCCATTCCAGTGCTTCAACACCCTCCTGATGAAAAAGTTTCTCCTAATATCCAACCTAGACCTCCCCCACTGAAACTTGAGACTATTGCTCTAAGTTGTCATCTACTACCATTGAAAACAGCTTAGCTCCATCCTCCCTGAACCCCCTTTCAGGTAGTTAAAGGCTGCTATCAGTGCAGGCATTGTTTTGATGTATGTACCCCAAGAGTTGCAAGTATTATCTTCTGGACTAGAGCAGTGGTTCTGAACCTTTCCAGACTATTGTTCCCCTTTCAGGAGTCTGATTTGTCTTGTGCACCCCAAGTTTCACCTCACTTAAAAACTATTTGCTTATAAAAACAGACATAAAAATACAAAAGTGTCACAGCACATTGTTACTGAAAAATTGCTTACTTTTTCATTTTTACCATATAATTATAAAATAAATCAATTGGAATATAAATATTGCACTTACCTTTCAGTGTATGACACAGAGCAGTATAAACAAGTAATTGTTTATGAAATTTTAGTTTGTACTGACTTCACTAGTGTTTTTTATGTAGCCTATTGTAAAACTAGGCAAATATCTAGCTGAGTTGATGTACCCCCTGGAAGAACTTTGTGTACCCCAGGGGTAAAGAAACACTGGACTAGAGCACTCATTCTTTTGGGCACCAAACATTGATTTTCAAACTTTTAGTCTAGCATAAAAATATTTACCTGACATACAAAAATGGCCTCAGATTTTTGTTTATTCAATACTTTAAGATTGGGAACAGGGAAAAGTCCATAGCATCAGGCTGGGGGGGAAGCATGTTTTTTTTCAGAGGGGAAAAATAAATGTTCCATCATAGTAACAAGTGATATCAATTCAATTCTAATTAGTAATTAGCATCAGTTGTTCAATTCTGTATGATGTATTTCTATCACATCTGCTTAAGAAATGGTGCCAAAGCACTAAATGGATTTAGTATTACTTTCAATTGTATTTTGAAAACTAATGGACCGTCCCCAAAAGACCACTTTCTTTTCACTTCATGAAATCTGTGCATACATTTTTATCATAATATTTTGTGGAGATTTTGTCTGTGTTAACATTTCCACTAGAGGTGATTTGATCATGTTTGACTCTATGATGTTCTAGCCTGGTGATTAGGGTTACTGGCCTGACATGTAAATTCAAGACTCTCATCTGCTTTATTCAGAGCAGTTTTTCATTGCAGATCACTCTAAATCAAGGACTTGAACCTCATCCCACATCAGTAGCCAATCACCCAGCTGTGGACACAAACCTCCTTCTTCGCTAAATTGTTCAAAATGTTTTGCTTGGAAACTTTGAAAATTGCCCTGAAAAGGAATTTTTGTCTTCTGGTAATCTCTAATTTCTACCTCCTATGTACAATGCCAGTCCTCCAGAGACTTATGTATGTACGTAATCTAAGCATACTAGTAGTTTTTACTTTGAGCGGGATTGGCTGGTAGTAAGAATGGTTGAGCCCTGTCTATGCTACAACTTCCACGGTTGCTGCACGGGTGGAACTGTGCTGGCGATGAATTATAGGTTCAAATTTTGTTAGTGTAGATGCACTCTCAGCATTACCCTGTAACTATGTTTCACAATCCTCTAAGGTTTTGAGGTATGCAAGAAGAGTTAGAATGTTACATGTTGAAATCAACGGTTCGAACTCATTTAGGAAGAATCAAGTGGGCAAAAGGGGAGAGGGAGTGGCACTCTGTCAACGTTCTCTTTCTGTGTCACTGACAACTTGAATTGAATGATTAGGGATCACTTTCCTAACAGACAGTGACACACTGTGGGTCTCCAGCGCCCGGGGACCAAGCCTGCATTTGCGTGCTCCCCCCCCCCCCCCCCCGCCCATGCGCCGCCTCCTTGCACAGGGCAGGAGGGGTCTCAGCGCTGCTGCCTGGGGAGAGGAGGGTCTGTACTGGCAGTGGGAGCATGAGCCGGGGGGGCCACAAATGCAGACTTGGCTCCACCGCACACCCCCCCCCCCCTGCACTTACCCACTGCTGAGCACCTGCCTCTCACACTCCAGTCTGGCACTTACTCAGATAGGGGCAGCTTCACCTGCTGGCCTGAAGGGGGGGTGCAGGAGAGGCCAGCACCCCCTGTCCCCTGCACTTTGTGAAGGGCCAGCCCAGTGCCCGCTTCAGTACACCACTGCTAACAGATAGATAAAGCACAAAATGGGATATTACTGATCTGCTACCAGGTCACTCTAGAGAACAGATGACCAGCTCCTTAAGCAACTATCCATAATGTTTAGGGAAAAAGCTGAGAGACCATGAGGGACCTTAATGAGAGTGACACATGCTGCCTGCCTAGAACATCCCTGGAATTTCCAAATATAATAGATGACTGTTACCTAACTCAAAAAGTGTTGCATGCAGGACTGCAAAATTCTATATTAAACCTTGTCTTGAGAGAGAGAGGAACTGATTGCAAAATTAAAAATTAATGGCAGCTTTGATATAAGTGTTCATGACTTGATCACGTTTATAATGTGCAAACAAGATAAAAACCATATGAGTAATATATATATGTAATGCTTTAAAAGGGTCAGTTTCACAAAGCTGGAAACAATTGAGTCAAATCAGCTCAGAGGAAGAATTCAATCAGAAAACTGAATGATCATGGGGAATTCTTTAAAAACACTTTTTAGATGCTCAAAAGGTACAATCAAGAGGGAATGCCATGTTGGTTTAAAAAATGACCTGGCTTAGAAGAGAACTAAAAGTAGCTATAGAAAATAACAATATTTAACACATGGAAGGAAGGAGAAGTAATTAGTCATGAATATAAATTAGAGGCTTTAGAATTGTAGCAAATTGGTAAGAGAAGCAAAGGGGCCCAAGGAAAAATCTATGGCCAGCAAAGTTAAGACAATAAGAAGGAGGTTTTTTAAAGTATACTTTGGGGGGGAACATAAAAATGGTATGACTAGATGGAAATGGATGAATTATCAATAGTCGTGCAGAAAAAGGAAGTGTTCAATAAATATTTCTGTTCTGTGTTTGGATAAAAAAACAGGTGATGTAGTTATATCATATATCACTCTTTCCATTTCACTAGTATCTCAGGAGCATGTTTAAATAGAAGCTACTAAAGTTAGATACTTTTTAAATCAGCATGTCCCAGTAACTTGCATCCAAGAAATTTAAACGAGCTGGCTGCAAGCTCATTGGATGGTTGCTGCTGATTTTTCAACAAGTCTTGGAATTTTGGGGAAATGGGATGACCTGGGTAATTATAAGCCTGTCGATTCCAGACAAGGTAATAGGACAAAGTAATAGAGCTGCTGTTACAGGACTTAATGAAGGGTAATGTAATTAATGCTAATCAACATAAGTTTATGGAAAATAGATCTTGTCAAGCTAACTTGATACGTTTTTTGATGAGGTTACAAGTTTGGTTGATAAAGGTAATAGTCTTGTTATGATACAAGTAGGCTTCAGTAAGGCATTTGTCTTGGTACCACATGACATTTTTATTAAAAACTAAAATGATATAAAATTCACATGGCCTACATTAAATGGATTAAAAACTATCTAACTTACAGAAATCAAAATGTAACTGTTAATTGGGAATCATCATCAAGCAGATGTTTCTAGTGGGGTCCTGGAAGGATCAATTTTTGGCCCTATATTAATTAATAATTTTATCAGTGACCTAGTGGAGAACATGAGATCATAATTGATAAAATGTAAAGATGACACACAACTTGGGGAATGATAAATAATGAAGAGGACTGCTCATTAAATCAGAGCACTATGAATTGGCTGGTAAATTGGGCTCAGGTAAATAATTTGAGGTTTTTATACAGTTAAATGTCAATGTATACAAATAGAAACAAAGAATGTAGGCCATACTTATAAAATGGGGGACTCTAGTCTGGGAAGCAGTGACTGAAAAATTTGGGGGTAGGGGGATAATCAGTAGAACATGAGCTCCCAGTGCAGTGCTGTGACCAATAGAAGTAATGTCATCCTAAGATATGCATAAACGGGAATCTCGAGTAGGAATAGAGAGGTTATTTTTACCTCTGAATGTGTCACTGGTGCAACTGCTGTGGAGTACTGTGTCCGGTTTTGGTTTCAGCAATGATACTGATAAATTGGAGATGGCTCAGAAGAGCCACAAGGCTGATTAAAGGATTTGGAAAATATGCCTTTATAATGGTAAGCTCAAGGAGATCAGTCTGAGCCTTAACAAAGAGAAGGTTAAGCAATGATTTGATCAAGTTTAGAAATATCTACATGGGGAACAAATATTTGATGATGGGCTCTTCAATCTAGGAAACAAAGGTATAACACATTCCAATGTCTGGAATTTGAAACTAGATAAAATCAGACTGGAAATAAGACATACATTTTTACGTATTGTTATTTAAACATTACAACAACTTACCAAGGGTCTTGGTGGATTCTTCATTGCTGGCAATTAATAAATTATGATTGGATGGCTTTATAGAAAAATTGCTCTAAGAATTGGGAAAGTTCCATGGCCTGTGTTATACAGGAGATTGGAGTAGATTAATGGAATGGTCTCTTCTGGCCCTGGAATCTATGAATTTGTCAGTTACCATGATGCAGACCAGTGATTCAATGACCTTCACATGCTCAGGTTAACAACTTTATTTCCACCAAACCTTCTCAAACTAGTTTAATTGTGTACTTCATTTTGTTTGTGGAGTCGGACCAATTATCACTTCTTCTACATACACTTGAATCACTTTTCAAAGGACTAAATCCACTGTTTCTGCTAGAGCACTGAAATGGGTCATCAATCCCTTCACAGTTAAAACTTTCATTGAAACCAGTCTATTTCTGCCTGAATTATGATGGCGAAATTAGGTATAGTGGGAATTTTGAGAGGAAGGTGATAAGTACCTTCAAAAGTAGATAGGAAACCATATTAAAAGACTACTTGGAGCCATTTCAAACTACTTTTTATATTATGTGGTCTGAAAAAACATCCGAAACACAGTCCTTAACAATGCTTCTTAATTCCTTTATCAAGTTTGTTATGGTGAGATATTTGTGACCCTGCTTTTACAATAATTAATATGCATATTAATTTAAAAACAAAAATACCCTTGAAAAGTCAGAAAAAACTGTCATTTTATCCAAAAGGAGCGTCTCATGAATGCAAAGATGAATTAAGGGCAAAAATAATCCATATTTACCAAAGATGCAGGGGGCTCTCTTTCTCTGCTTGCATTACACTGCTTCCTGAAATTATTTAACTCTTTGAAGTATAGGACATGGATTAGAGAATCCTTTTCATTTTGCCTTGATTTGCCCACTGCCTGTGGCTCTGGAGGTACGGGATGTTGCTCTGACTCACTGAAGCACATCAGCTTGCCATTTCATTGAGTTCCCTTTTCTCTGCAAATATGAAGGATTCAGCATGGTCTCTCTCCTCTTTTAGAGAAGTCCTATTGATAATTTACCATGTGATACGCAATTGCAGCATGTATCTGTGTATAGAAATGTGGTGTATTCAGACTCCTCAGAGTTAAATTCAGCAGTTTATTGAAAATGTTGCTACATGCATGTCAGCATATTAAGTTTCTGCAGAGATTTGGACTTTGGCAAAGTTGTTAGTTAGTCACTTGCTGTAGGTGCTGAATTCTGCTCATGATTATAAAGTATATTTTATAAAGTAGGTGGCAAACTGTTCAGTATATGGTGGGAGGGAGTGATTCATGAGTCAGCAAGATCCAGTCCTGCTTAATGCTCTCTTACCAGCAAGAGGACTGAATTTAAGTGCAGCCTCAGGTGAAGTGAAAATAGTTAGACTTCAGGTATTCAGAAAAGGGTGAATTGATGGAAGAAAAGTTTAGTATGGGAAGCAGCAGTTAAGTGTGCTCATGATAGTTGAATCAATAAGTTTTGCTGTTTCCAGAGCAGGGCTTCTACAGACAGACAGTGAGTGCACAGAGCCATATTTACTTAACTCAAGTGTAAGTTTTTCAGATAAAAAATTGGTTTTCAATAACAAAAAGCAAATGATCTAGGGAAACCCTGAGGACTGCTGCAATAGTAATAATTTGTGAGAAGATGATAAAGAGATGATTGAAAGTTCTGATTTACTGATGTAAGTGTACTGTGTACATGCTACTAGCAAAGGAAGGTAAATGACTTGGAAGAAACTATGAAAAACAAGGAGCCATGGGAAAAGAACATTGTGATTCAGTGTTACACTAAGGACTCGGAGGTGGAGGGAAGAATCAAGTAGTGTCTTCAAAAAAAAAATGTTAATCTGAGACTGAAAGCATTTATATACACCAATCATAAATGTATGGTTATTGAATGACATCATTACAGTGCTGAGTTAAGTGTTGAGGTGACAAATGTGCATCACCATACCTTAACACGTTGAGAATTTTTTCAAATCTAAATTTAACTCTGAATTTCCTGGATTCACGTTTGTTTTGAGCATAATTACAACATCCCTGAATTGTTTTTCTCCTAGATGTAATTATATGTACCCTCCACTTTAACTCCATATTAATGTAATTTTTGTTTGGAATCTATAATGTATTTTTATTGTGCTATAAATTTGCATGGTGCTAAACGGACAATGAAATACATATGTGCTATCCAGAAGAATTTACTAGCTAAGGCCCTGCCTCTGCACATTCCTATAATTTGAGTAGTTCTCACATAAATACTCCCATTGACTTCACTGTGGGAGGAAGGCTGGCCTTTTGACTAAGGCGCTTGAGTGGGAATCAGGATATGTAGGTTCTTTTCCTGGTTCTTCTGCAAACTTACTATATGATCTTGGGGAAGTTACTTAACCTTTCCATCTCTTGGCTTTCTCATCTGTAAAATGGGAATACATTTTTTACTAGAAGTCTTGTGACGCTAAACCCATTAGGGCTGGATTGTGCCAGGAGGAGCAACTGAGCTTCTTGGTATGCATGGGAAAGGATATAGCATATTTTTCTCTATGTGGTCGAGCAGTCTGTGCATGGGTGGAACCTTGAATCCCTCCTACTCTGTTCCTCCCCAGTACAGACTGGGCAGAAGATTTCTGCATTTTTTCCTTTAAATAGTCTTTTATTTGGACTCTGATCCTCAGAAGGGAAAGGACTCAGAAGTTTTGGTTGGAGGGACTGAACCGACAAATCCTTTATCCCTGGGTAACACTGTGTACCACCATTTGGAAAAGGGGAAACTGAGGCAGCAGACATATCTCCATGCCAGGGAGAGGTACACGGCTGTTACAGCAATATTGTTTTCAAGGGAAGGGCTAGGGTTTGTAGATTTCATGGTAGTGTAAAAAAGGCAGAATATCCAGAAAGTTAAGGAGTCTACAACCTCAGTGCCCCACTGTTATAGCCTAGTTTATATATTGTGGTATGCATTTGAAATGTATTAAACACATTTGAATAAAAAAAGGAATAAAGAATGAAAAAAGTAATCCTGGCTAAATTAACTTGAAGTGTAGGAATCCTAACTTTTGCATTTCCTGACATCTTGCAATTGTAATACTGCATTTAGATAGGATTTTTAACGTTTACTTATATACATTATTGGTGACAGACTAGTTCGAGTACTTCAAAGAGATCAGGTTGGAGCACACATTAGTTGTAGTAGAAACATTGGCATTAAAGAGAATATTAGAATGTTACTCCTGAGTCAACTTTTGTGAATTAATTTATTTAAATTGAAACATTTTCCCCTCCACACTAACTAACTTTCTTCAGATGATCTGGTTACATATTGGGTCCCTTTAAACCATGCGAGTCAGCCAGTGATTGTAACAAATTTCAAAGCCTTTATAGTTAAGTGGTATTTTTCACAAGCTTGCTCGCTCACTTGTTCACTCACTATTTACAAGGCTTGGTTCTGAGTAATGGTCTACTGCCAGTCTGTTCTAATGTTAAATGAAAAAAAACATTCTGCTGCTTGTGGCGCTGGGTAATAAGTAGCTGGACTAAATAGAAGATGTACTGTGCATCCCCTGGCTATAGAGTTGTGATTAGTTTCAGCTCAGACTGTAGCATGCTGCTGGGGACATAACTTCTCCAGTATGGTGACAGCAGGTCAACTCATATGAAAACAGCATGTTTTGCTCATTATTGTGCATCATACAACTATGGTATTTCAAATACACTGGACATACTGTATAGCAGTTGTTTTTGGAATTTAGGCTTATGATGTTGGATAAAGGACTAGATTCAGCATTTCTTTTCCTTTTTAATTCCATTGCACTAGTTGGAGAGGCTGTTCCAAGCACGCAAGTTGAGTTTTTACAAAGCTTTTCATATGTTTTCAAATATGAGCTTGCAGCACTCATTTATGGTAATACATGTGTCCTGCATACTGAAATAAAATATGGAAAAATAGACTATGTCCTATGATACACTTTAAAGCAATGAAGTCTCTCTCGCCATCCTTTTCTTATAAGATCTGTATTGTGGAAGGTCTCATGCTTTAGTTTTAATGCTACAGGCCCTACCCAGCCAAAATGAGCACCTGTGGCTGCTGACAGAATATAATTAGACTGGAAACTGCACATCCAGAGAGGCTGCTCCCATGTCTTCAAGTAACAGGTGGGGATTACTATCTCAAAACTTCCCAGAGGTGGCAGAATCTGTGATACTGCCTACATGATCTACATATTAAACCAACAGGCTCATAGAATGATGTCAAGAGAACACAGAGTAAATCCCCGTATATTAAAGGAGATGAGTTCATCAAGAGCTTTAAAAGGGGCAGCTATCTCTTCTTGCCTGACTACTTTTGTACTGGAGATGATCCAGGAAGATAGGAGGAGAGGTCACAAAGCCCAAACATTGATCTCCATATACACACCTGCGCAGCAATTTGTGAGAAGCCAGAGAGAAAGCCAGCTGGGTTTTATGTTATTTCCTTACCTAGAGCAGCAGTCATGAAAGGACCAAGGTTCATCCCACTCTGTTACCTCAACTTTTGTAGGGCAGAGTCTGAGGCTACTCTGTATCAGCACCAAGTGACATATGAGGTATTGTGGCCCATGGTGAAAAAAATGACTGAGTTGTTTGTTTCTGAAGAGCAAGAAAATGATAGAGAAATTAATTTCTCCAGGAATTCTTCCCACCAGTTAATTAGAATGAATTTCTGGTTGTTTTGGCTTCTACAGCAGAACAAATTTGCAAAGATCATTTAGATACAGAGTCAGCATTTGTGACTTTTTAGGATTTATAGTCCAGGAGGCCACTGATATTTTACTGGATCAGGCCCTTGGGGCTGCGTCATCTTGGGCTTAGCAATACTGTTATATTTTTTTTTTAATTATTACAGGAATGCTCATAGAAATTCTGTCAAGGAACTCCTGAGCAATGTGCCTTTCCAATAATACAAACAACTTTTGAATTCAACCAGTAGTAGATAGTGCCAAGAAAAGAGCCTTCTACCACCTGCTGGCCTAGGCCTTCACAGAGATACATAATGTATTTTAGAAAACATTCTGAATCTCTTATTGGCATAGACTGCCAATGTGTTACTGGACTAAAGTAGTAAAAAATCAAAACAATGGGCCTGATTATAACCCCACTCTACAGTGTAAAGTCAGTGGAGCTAGAGTCCTGTAAAATGATAGATCAGAATTACATTCGTAAAGTTGTTTAAATAGTGGGATCCTTTGAGAATTCCAGGAAAGACAGTAGAGAATTATGATAAACATCTGTCTCAAGTACAAGATCTATTGATTTACAAAGAAGAAATTATCTAGCAAACACTCTCCCATCCTACCTCTCAGTTCTCCGATCTATTTAGCTAAAAATAGAAGGTGTGATGGAGGTGTCTCATCAAGACGTTCTGAATGATAACATGAAGGAGAAAGTTTTTGGATGGCTGGTTTGTTCATGTGGAAAGTTTCCAAGCAGTAAATAGAGATGGTGGAAATTCACTGGTAACCCTCAAACTTTGCAGGTAACATAATGTAATCTCAATATTTGCAGTACTCTTTATAGTTCTAGGTATAGGGACCATGAAAAATACTGAAATTTGCCTCTGTATTGCAGAGCAGCCAAAAGCCTATGCCACCTCTTCAGTACCACTTAATCTGTACTTCAAGAATTTACTTGGTACGTAAGAAATGCAAAGGCCGTGTGCAGGCCTGCAACATAGAGGTGAACGTCATCCCATTTGTTTATATAGTGTATCTGAATACCAGCCTTTCAGGTAATTATCCGTGATTTTTACTTACAACTTTAATATGAAGAACATGAAGCCTGTTGTTGTTTGTATTGTGGTAGAACCCAGAGACTATAATCAGGATTGGACCTGTATGCTACTTACTGTACAAGCATCTAGGAAGAAATGGTCTTTGCCCCAAGAGCTTACAATATAATTTAAGAAAAGAGACAAGGGAGAGTAACAAAGGGTAATAGGGAGGAAAGGAAGACAACCACATAAGTCATAAGAACAATGGCTTACATAGGTTCTTTGTGCATAAACTGATGTTACAACTCATTTTAATATGTTAATATAAATGTATTAACGAAATTGCATCATTAATTCCACCAAAGATCACAAACTGACTTTAACTTTCTCCCAGCCTGAGTTAATTTCTTACTCAGCAAATTTTAAGACATCTTAAATCACCAAAACCACATCCCAAATTCCTGAATGAAAATTTATTCAGACCTGAATAACTTTCCTTAGTATTTTTTATGTTTTCCCCTGTAAATGCTAACAATGCAGGTAGGAGTAAAAAAATTGATTTTCTGAATGTTAGCTGTCAATAGGACTTTATATTGTTGTGTGACTGCAGTTAATGGCCCAAACAGTTTTTATTTAGCACATAAAAAATTGATAAATTAAACTGTAATAAGTCACTGGGAACAGATGGTATTCACCAAAAAGTTCTGAAGGAACTCCATAATGAAATTGCAGTACTAACTGTGGTATGTTACCTATCACTTAAATCAACCTCTGTACCAGATCACTGGAGGGTAGCTAATGAAACGCCAGTTTTTTAAAAAGGCTCCTGAGGCAATCCTGGCAATTATAGGCCAGTAAGCCTAACTTTAGGCAACTGGTTAAAATTATAGTAAAGAACAGACTTATCAGACACTCAGATGAACAAGAAATGTTGGGGAAGAGTCAACAAGGCTTTTGTAAAGAGAAATCATGCCTCATGAATCTATTAGAATTCTTTGAGGAGGTCAACAAGTATGTGGACAAGGATGATCCAGTGGATATAGTGTACTGGGATTTTCAGAAGGCCTTTGACAAGGTCCCACACCAAAGGCCCTTAAGTAAAGTAGGAAGTCATGGGATAAGAGTGAAGGTCTTCTCACGGATCACTAACTGGTTAAAAGACAGGAAATACAGGGTAGGAATAAATTGTCAGTGGTGACAGTGGAGAGAGGTAACTAGTGGTGTCCTCCAAATATCTGTTCTTGGACCAGTTTTGTTCAACATATTCATAAATGATCTGGAAAGGGGGGGAATAAACAGTGAGGTGGCAAAATTTGCAGATGATACAAAACTACTCAAGATAGTTAAGTCCAATGCTGATTGCCAAGAGTTACAAAGAGATCTTCCAACTGGGTGACTGGGCAAGAAAATGACAGATGAAATTCAGTGTTAAAGTGCAAAGTAATGCACATTGGAAAACATAATCCCAACCAAGCATACAAGATGATGGGATCTAAATTAGCTATTACCACTCAAGATACAGATCTTGGAGTCATCCTGGATAGTTCTCTGGAAACATCTGCTCAATGGGAAACAGTAAAAAAAAGCTAACTATTTTAGGAACCATTTGGAAAGAGAAAATTAATAAAACAGAAAATGTCACTATAAATATGTGGGCATGCCATGTTTTGAATTTTGTGTGCAGTTTTGATCATCCCATCTCAAAAAGATATATTAGAAATAAAGTACAGAAAAGGCAACAAAAATTACTAGGACTATGCCAAAATTTGCATAAGAGGAGAGATTAAAAGACTGAGACTATTCGTCTTGGAAAAGAGATGTCTAAGGGAGGATATGATAGAGGTCAATAAAATCATGACTGGTGTGATGATTTTTTTTTTTTGAGGGGAGGGGGGAGCAATTGCAAGCAGCAGAGAAGTCCACTTGCTGCCTTCATGTCTCTAACTAGAGTCAGTTTTCGAGGCAGAGTTGCTCCTAGGAAGCTGGACACTGGTGTTTTGGTTGATATTCCTGAAATAGGAGATTCTGTCTGCAAGCTGGTTTTGACCACCTCTGTTCGAGAACTGCTTTATATATTGTGAATCAAAACAAATTACAGTTACAGGATATTGGAATTGCACATCAATGACTGTCTCCAATGGAAAACCAATAAATTTAAAACTATATTTGTTAAATATATAAATATAAATATATTATATAAATATTTCTGATTCTCTCATAGTATATTATTGATCAACACATCCTTGCGTAGAGTAGAAAGGAATAAAGTTGACTCACAAAACCCATGTACACAAGAATTCAGGGGAAAAAACAGCATACAAGTCTGATGATGAAATGGTGCATTTGGTTACTACTCATATAAAGCTTACTAGGTTTTAAATTACACAGGTATTGCACAGAATATGCCAAAGTATCTTTTAAATAGAGAGCAAGTCACATTCTTACTAGCCATCTTTCAATATGGGTTATCCCTTTGAGATTTTTAGGATGTCTTCTCCATTACATCTTATCTTTATTTAATTTTCTCCAGCTGGCAGCAACATGTGCCAAAATGTCTCTGCAGCAGGGTTTAAAACAGGAGAAAAAATCATATGTTCAACCAGTCAGTGATAAGATCTTATTTCAATAGTGGCTTCCAAAATTATCTCCTTATTTCTGCTGTCTGGAATGGAAACTATTTTATTTTCTATTAGGCCAAATCCAGATGCCCCCGCACAGATTTTACTCAGGTCATTGATTTCAGTTAACCTTATTCAGTAAGAACATGAATTTTTAAAATATTTATATCATTATACGTTTGATGGCACTTTACTCATGAGATGTTAAACTAAAATCTCATCTGACTGTGAAGAGGAAGAAAAAAAGATTCCATACCACTTTTGAAAGTTCAGATGATAATTCTTGAGTTCTGGTTATTAGAAATGATTTTATTCAGAACAGTTATTTTCTAAGACTGTTTCAGCTAATGTTGAACTTAATAAAGGCTTCTTACCCACCTGATCACTGCATTATTTATTCCTTGTATTGTAACACATTGTAACACATGTATATCTTATAAACCAAATCTTGTTCTGTGTATTTAGAAAATCTCTCCATCCACACAGATAACTGGCCATTCCCAGCAGAAAACATTTTTTTTCTTCCACTATAGCGATGAATGATAAAGAAAAGCCTCTGATTAAAGAAATAATTGAATTTGGTTTGTTGATCCTCACAGAAGAAATTACATTTCCAAAACTTAGTGCAAAGTGCCACCATATTCTAACAGTAAGAGAGAGTCTAACAGATTGCGGATTATTAATCAAGGAAATAGGCAAAGCTCCATCTCAGCTGCGCGAGATGGCATATTTCAGGCCAGCTGTGACACTGAAGTGTTTACTTTATCAGAATTCTGACTCCGAGATTTATTTTTGTGCACAGAATCTGTTTCGAAAGATTAAACTAGGGAATATCTGAGATAAGGAGGAAGGTACTGTAGATTCTCTTATATTAACTTAACTCTTGCATTCCGACTCCATTAGACCCACTCACTGACTCATGTGGGAGTCAGCGTAAAAGGTTCTCACATGCAAGGAACTAGAAGATGTGTAAATTAAAGAAGAGAATATCCTATTCAAATTCTGACCTCCTGTTCATTGCTTTTCTTGCTACATGCTATTTTTCTGGACAGTTGTGTGATTTGCACCAACATAGAAGCTTATGTCAGCGGCGATTTATATCTTCCCGTTTGTCCCTGATAAGAAGAATTTGACTTTTTCTTTCAAATGTGAAACTCACTACAACTTTACATGGCAATCTTTTCCTTGAGACAAAATTACTAAAAAAACACTGGGGGGGAGGGGCTGAACTTTCAGAAGTCAGACTCTGGCTATCCACTTTACAAATGGTGCTGTGTGTAGACAGCACACTGGTTGGTGGTCTTCAGTCTGCATTGGCTATTAGTTTCTAAGTTCTTGCACTAGAAGATCCCTTTATGGCTATATCTACACTACCACTTATGTCGGCAAAACTTATGTTGCTCAGGGGTGTGAATGTTCCATTCCTCTGAGCGACATAAGTTACACTGACATAAGCGGTGGTGTGGACAGTGCTATGTTGGCAGGAGAGCTCCTCCCACCAACATAGCTACTGCTGCTCATTGGGGGTGGATTAATTGTTGACAGGAGAGCTCCCGTCAGCTTAAAGCGGCTATGCAGGAGATGTAACAGTGGCGCAGCTGCATTGGTACAGTGGTGTTGCTGTAAGCTCTCTAGTGTAGACATAGTGTATGAAAGGGAGGGAATAGTGGCAGGGCATTCTCTGTGAGAGGTTCTCAGCTCTGGAATTTTCTTGCTGCTTTGGTCCACTGAAGTTAAGGTCCCTTTTTTTTCCCCCTTCCAGTTTTGCATGTTGCAAAGTGCATGCATGTATACTATAAGGGTCACTGTTTGCTAGACTTTTGGTTAGGTTTAGAAAGGCAGGGTTGGACATGGTGGTTGGTTGTTTTGGAATGTGGTATTCTAGCTTGGATGGTTTTGGTTGGGCTGTTCATTTGGATGTTTGGATTTTTTGCTTTTGTTTTTTGTAATGACTAGTGGCCCCAAAATTATGATTAATTACTATTTAAGAATTGCCCAGACATCAAGGCTTTTAAGAAAAGATAAGGCTGAGGGCTGAAAGAACAATTTAAAAAAACAAGTCTAACTGCAAGGTTTCTTCAAACTTTCCAAATAGTCTGAGGAAACTCAGTTTCTGCAGCCTTTCACCAGTGTGCTGTTGATGCAGCTGAAGAAACTTCCCTTTCTTCCATGTTTGTGAATGAATTATGTGCCAGATACAATAGTGAGAAAAACAGTGAACCTGAATACCTATTATGTGTAAAAGTGATACAGCTTTGGGCTAAATATTGTAAACTTTAACGACAGAGTTTACCTTGGACAATTCTGGTAGAGAAAGAAGTGGTTCATATTAATTTCTTTCAGCTTAATGTTAAAGTGAAGAACTAAGGCTAATATTTGGAATCAAGTATGCTTATGCTATCAAAGTAGTGAAATTCACCTATGCTGAAAGATAGTAACTAAAAGGGACTGGAAACAAATAGTATGTAAGAAGGACACTTGATCGCAGAGTACAATAATCAGAAATGCAGTTGTTTGATCAACATGACAGAGGCACAGCTCAAGCATACATACAAAGATTGTTGTTAAAACAAGGAGAAAGGAAATGGAAGACTTATGCAGCTTTTCTGGCCTGCTGGAGAACGACAATTCTTCTTCGAGGAGAGTTCCTGTGGGTGTTCCACTTCGGGTGTTGGTGCGTCCCTGCGTCTTTGATTGGAGAACTTCAGCAGCAGTGCTTGTCTGGATCACACATGCACTCTCCCCATCCCGCGCTGTTGTCGGTGCCCATCTAGTGCCACGTGACCAGACCGCCATTAGTTACTTCTCAACCGTCCTCAGCCTGAGACAGAGTTCCCAGCAGTGTTAAGACTGATAGCTATACTTAGTGTTTAAAATAGTTTAGTATAGTCTTTAGTATCCTAGTTAGGTTTACTTATCCCTTTCTCCCTGTTTGTTTTTGTTTTTTTGTTTTGGTTTATTTAAAAGAAAATAAACAAAAACCTTTTTCCTTTATATTTCAAGTTGACTATCCCTTAGGGTAGTTAGATTCAACCCTAATGGTGAACATTATAACTTGTGCCATGACTGGTTCTCTGGACTTTGAGCGCTGCCTTTCCTGCCAAGAGGTGATCCTGGTCTCAGATGGATGTTCTCAGTGAGTCCAGTGCCTACAGGATACATATGTTCCTCAAAAATGCTTTCACTGCACCAACCTAAAGCCTGGTGCCAGGAAGGACAGACCTACGTCTCAAACTTGCATTAATGGAGAAGTCTCAGCACCCCACATCTGATTCCAGTCTGCAGGCCTCCTCTGGACCATGGTCTCCAACCATTTCAAATGCCTCACAGCGGAAGGCCGACTTCCCCTCCAAAAAAGTAGAGAGGAAAAGGCTTAGACTTCTACCTTCAAGGAGTTGCCAAAAAAGAAGCGGTTTCCGGCCCGCTCTACATCCACTGTACTGACCGCACCACAGTTGAGTAATTACAAGGCACTTGGATTCTCTGGTACCATGTGTACCGTGAAAGCCAGTGACCCCAAGTGGGCAGGCTCAGAGTCAAGGGACAAACAGAAACTTATGTCTTCAGGGCTGGCTAAGAACTGCATACATACCACACAGACACAGGCTAAACAGACAACTTGTAAAGCTGATCAAAGTCAAGGACTCACTACGCTTCTGGATGCAACCCAAAAATGTGTGCGTGGGACTTGCTTTTACACAAACTCCATCTTTAATTATTCTCACAACTGATGTCTCCTTGATAGGCTGGGGAGCCTATTTACAGCACTACTCAATTCAGGGCAGGTGGCCTCCCCTCCGAGACCCTGTTACACACACAACTGTCTGGAACTGCGTGCTTCCTGTACTTCCTGCCTACTTCCACGTATGCTTGCATTTCCTGCTGTTGATAAGGAATGAGACCATGTGGGTAATGATGGACAACGTTGCCTGCATGTTCTATATACATTAACAAGGAGGGGCAAGGTCACACTCCCTGTGCACCAAAGCCATAAAACTATGGAACTGGTGTATCCAACACAATGTCAACATATCAGCCTCATATCTCCCAGGGCATGAAAACACCACAGTGGATATGTTGAGCAGAGAATTTGCATAGGACCATGAGTGGAAGCTAAACATGTTCCTGCAGAGCATATTCTCTCTCACATTCATCCATAGACCTCTTCGTGAGATCTCAGAGCAGGGTTGGGCTTCTGATCCTTGGGCAATGCTTTTCTTCTAAAATGCAATGCATCTCTGCTATAGGCATTTTCCCCTATCGCCCTGCTATCGAGAGTAATACACAAGATAAGAGACTGCAAGGGCAAAGTCATCCTGATAGCCCCCAAATGGTCCAGACAACCTTGGTACTCATACTGTTGAGGATGGAGTATGCACTCTTCCATTCTTGCCAAATCTTCTATCTCAAGATGTCAGACAGGTTTACTACCCAAACCTGGAGAGGCTTTACCTGAGAGCATGGCTCCAGCACAACAAAGGCTGCTTGGAACAGGTGAAAGACCTATTAATGAACAGTAGAAGGACAATCACACATCATGCTTTCCTTCACAAATGGAAGAGATTTGCCATCTGGTACCAAAACAAACTAGCACGGCATGTTACTGCCCACCTTCCAATGATTTTAGAATACATGCTAGAACTAAAGCACTCCACCCTAGCCTTCAGCTTCCTTAGAGTATACCTCACCACTATTACTGCCTTTCACCACAAGGTGGATGGGATATCAATATTTGCCTATTGCATCACCAAATGCTTTCTTAGGGGCAACAGAAATGCCTACCCTGAAATACAAGTACATACCCCACTTTGGGACTTGAACTTACTACTAAGTTATCTTACTGGGGCCCCATTAAAATGCTTAGCAACATGCTTTCTAACATATCTGTCAATGAAGCTGGCATTCTTAGTTGCTATTATGTCTGCCCAACAAGTGGGAGAGTTAGGGGCCCTCATGGTCCATTCACCATCTACCATCTTTTTCATGGACAAGGTCACTCTAAGACCTCATGCAGAATTCTTATCCAAAGTACCTCCTCTTTTCAGTGGAACCCAACCAATCCATCTTCCTTTGTTCTTCCCCAAACCTCATGGGAGCAAACGGGACTCAACATTACACACAATATATGTCAGACATGCACTACCATTTTACTTAAGAGAACCAAAATCTTCAAAAAGTCAGACTTATTTAAACTTTGCAATGATCTAAAGGTTCCGCCATTTCCAAGCAGAGACTGTCCAAATGGATTTCTGGATGCACTCACCTTTGTTCCCAACAGCAGGATATACAATCTCCACTGGGGATCTGAACCCACTCTACCAGGTGTGATATAGCAAGTACAGAGGGCAACAGGAGAGTATGTGAAGGGGGAGATATAAGCCCCAGAATGATCAGGGCTTTATTCCCTGCAGCCTAGCCGGAGTCAGGAGAGGGCAATCAGGAGCAGCTGAGGCCAATTAAGGCCCAGCCAGCTGCCTGTTAAAAGCCCACTGCTCCAGAGAAACAGGGCACAAACTGGAGGAAGTAGGTGTGCTGTGCTGTGCTGTGCTGTGCTGTGCTGTGCTGTGCTGTGCTGTGCTGTGCTGTGCTGTGCTGTGAGGAGCTGAGGAGCAGACTGGAGAGTACTGGAGGTGTGGAAGGACGGAGCAGCCCCAAGAGAGGTACTGAGCCCAGGAAAGGGGAGACCCTGCCCCTCACCAGACTGAAACCCTTCCCCAGGCACAGGGGCCTGGATCAGGAAGCCCAGCTTGGGACAACATGGAAAACAGGGCCTGAGAGGCCAGAAGGACTGAGGGGGGAAAAGTAGCCCAGGGGAAAAAGACTGAAGCTGCAAATACAGTGCCAGCAGCCCACAGCTGCTAGTCACAGGGCCCCTGGGCTGGGACCTGGAGGAGTGGGTGGGCCTGGGCCCCTACCCCCCTCCCCTGAGAAGATGGGGTGATGGGCAACTTCCTGGCCCACTATGAGGAGTAAGTGTGAGACCCACTAAAGGGAAGCCGGCTGTCTGCCACACAGGTCATAATCAACCTCAGTAGCTTTTCTCAACAATTTACCAATCATAGTCATGTGTAAAGTGGTCACCTCACATCTGCACACATTTACAAAACACTATGCAATATACCAGAGCTCAAGATCGGATGCATTGGTAGGACTTACTGTACTGTCATCAGTTACCCACGCAACTCTGAAGCCCTTTCCGCCCCCCAAAGGGGCACTGCTCGACAGTAGCCTGAAGTGGAGCACCCACAGGGAACTGACCTTCTCTTTTTCTTCTAGGACTCACCCTGTGCAGTAACTGAGGTTCTTTGAGATGGTGTCCTGGTGGGTGCTCCACTACCCACCCTCCTCCTCTCTACTTCAGAGTTCAATCTATGGACTCGGTGATACAGAAGAAACTGGGGGGTGGGTTTGGTCACATGGCACTAATAATCGCGAGGGACAGGGAGAGTGCATGTGTGACCCAGACGTGCACTGCTGCTGAAATTCTCTGATGAAAGGTGCAGGGACACACCAACACCTGAAGTGGAGCACCCAAGGACACTATCTTGAAGAACCTCAGTTACTGCACAGGGTGAGTAACTTTCTCTTCTTGAAGTGACTCTGTGTTGTACAATGGACTATTAAAACAAGTTGAGAGAGCATCAAAGAATATGAAGGGACATTGTATAAACTATAAGAACTTTAAACTGCCGATTTCAGCAGCTGGCAAAATGGCAATGGGAGAAACTGCAACTTAAGCAAGCATGGTGTGCAGTTGATCAAGGGATGCACTGTAGAAGGGCCCATGGAAAGCAACTTACGGAGGTAAGTTGCTTTTGGAGTAAAGCAGCCAGTGTTTAATGTATGTCTCAAGATAGTTGCACCAACAGCTATGGCCTAACTGGTCTTGCACAAAGTAGTAGGATATATTTTGCACCAAGAGACTGGAAAATTTCAGCCCTAGTTGCTGAAATTCAAAAGTGAAGCCTTGCTCTCTGGTGAGAGGACAACTCTCATTTTGGTTGGACACTTTGAATTTTTGGCAGAAATATGTGTCACCATCTGACTGGAGATGCTGGCATGGACCAAGAAGAGGACCCAACTTGGACCACTCAGCAGAAATACTTGTCTCGTTCAGCACATCAGTTCCCCAAAACCAGAGATTCCTGGAATGGAGAAGACTGAGGTCCTAGGCCAGCCACCAGGGAGTCATCCTGTTGATATCAGGTACCCAACTCTGGTAGGCACCTTTTTAACTATCTTTCTATTTTCCAGCAATTCAGGTTACCCACTAGCTCACAAGGAAAAGACTATAGCTGTCCATTCTTTGATCCACCTGTCTTCACAATGTTAGCTCCTGCTGTGACCAGTAGTTGAGTGAAAATGAGGGCTGAGCAAAGATCTGATTAAAAGTAACAGACACACACACTTTCTCTTGTGTGAAGACCCAAATCAGTCAATTGACTACTTCCTGAAACTGGGTACCTAAGTAGTAAGGAAGTATAAAAGTTTGTGTATGTGCTTTAAAGATGTCATAGTTATAGTGTGTCCTTGTTTTGTAACAGTTTCCAATCATGGTAGTTGCAATGTGGTTTTGAAACGAAACGACAATTTACTGTTGTAATGAAGACTACAGAACACTGCATGTGTCTTTCTAGTTAAGGATTTCATACAACCTTTTCAAGTTCTAGGTGTAAACAGAAATAAAATGAGATCAAGTGTGCAAGCCTCTTGACCTGCACTCAGTCTGTGCAGCGTGTCATAAATGTAGGCGTTTGTTAGACAGTTAGGTGTGTTAATTAAATCCTGGGGCTAATATAATTTGTGGGAAAGTAGACTAAAAGGGTTAACTACTATATATATCCATTGGGAAAGAGACCTTGATGAATTGGCATGTAAGTAAGTGATCAAACTGTCTTATGCTTTAGCTTTGGATTGTCTTCCCTTTGTGTTAGCAACACTGCTACAATATTCTCTCAGACCTGGGTTTGGTGCGCAGTGGACTGGTTATGCAATGTGAGTGAATATTATAGCAGTGGACTGAAGAAAAGAAAACAATGGAGGTTGTATACAGTCTCCCTGGAGACTTAGTGGATTATATCCCTTATCAAACTTAGCTTCCACTAACCCATATACTAGAATGCCAAGTTTGCAGTTGCTGAGCCTTGGTTATTTTCAATAGCAAAGCCAATGTTTTTCTGCTGTGTGTATGGAAACATAAATAGCATCAAATTTAAAATACAGAACCCATTGCTGTGTTTTTTAAACAGGAGTTTTATCCAATGCACATTACAGTTGCACAGAACTGCTCCTTTAATACATGTACAGTTTGATTTGCAGCTGAGTTTTTCAGTTAACTTTAGTCTTGTTCTCTTAATAATTAGCATGTCTGGCAACTAAACTGTTCTGGGTGATACAGCATCATTTTTATGGCATCATGTGTTTGTACTTACTGCAGGAAATGTTTCTTTTCTTGTCTCTCTCAATCCCCTGTTGTGCTATCTAGTGTGCAAAAAAAATCTTCCTTCCCTCTGCTGAATTTGACATCTTCATCATATGTAGGAGAGGCTTTGGTTGAGGCAGTTCTGGCTACAAACATCATAAACTGAGCATAAGAGTTCAAACCCCTTGAGTATATGTCCATTCCAAAGAGACATCAGCATTATTCCATTGGGACTGAAGAAGCCCTATTATATATCTGTCACTCTGACAAAAGCAGTGACTTCTATAGAATTTCTGTAACCTCGTACCTTTTTTATAATCCGCTTATCTGAACGTTTTGGTGGCTTTTAGAAAGCGTCTGTTATTCTAAATTCCATATTCATTTATATTCTTACAATAGCAGTCTGCTAACTAATATAGAGATGTCATATTCAAAAAAAAAAATCTTACACTATTTTAGGAAAAATAAAATTCCTTGTGTGATAGGGCATAAGAAAATTATATTTTCAGGTGGTTTAGCCTTGAGTGGTGAATTGAGAAGTTGGATCTAAAAACTAATAATTAAACAACATTTGAGTTTTATATCTGGGCTGTGTCCTAGAAACATATCAAGACTGTAATCCTGTACCACTTTCTGTTCTAGGCAGTGATAGGATTTAATAATGACTTTAGTCTTTAGGGTGACCAGATGTCCCGATTTTATAGAGACAGTCCCAATATTCAGGGATTTTTCTTTATATAGGTGCCTATTGCTTCCCACCCTCATCCCAATTTTTCACACTTCCTATCTGGTCACCCTACTATTCTCAATCTGTAGCCACCATTTTTTTGCTGCAAGTCAACAACTAATTTATGGAATAAAATGATAGAAATCAATAATTAGTGAAGATGGCCATGAATTTTAGTTCTGGGAACTGTACATCACTCACCTTATTGAGAAAGTGACACTGATATAGATGGTGATCCAAACTTTGTGGTACCAACATCTTGTACTTTTTATCAACATCTACAAGTCCCTGTACCCCCCGCGCACCCCCAAGAAAACTTGTGAAAAGTGGAAGTATGGCAGATACTTGTGTGGATATGTAGTTGCACTGAAAGTGTTAATGTGTCTTCAAAGTTGTGTTTGGGAGTAGAAACTTGACAATGACTTGTGACCAATAACACATAATATCGTGATATTATGAATAGTGAATATTTGAAGTTGTAGTCATGGCAAATATTTCATAAGCAACCCATCAACTGAAATACGTTCACTTCAACCAAATAATATGTGAAACCAGAGTAGCAGGACAGCATTTAAAAGGAAAGTTACATTGTGTCTCAAAGCTGCTATACATAACCTCTGCCACAGCTTCTATCAGAGAAAATGTAACTGAACCCTACTCAAGAGAGTGATAGAGGTATAAATTATGTGGGAAAGGGTTCTAGGTTTAAATCCACAAGAAGAAAAATATCAAATTTCAAATTGCTGTTCCCACAGTGCCTCTCGAGTTCAGATGTAGAATTGATACAAGAATGCAGTATTAAATTCTTCACATCTGAATTCCACTATCTAATTTCCAACCTAATTTTTAAAAAGTTTACACTTTTTATAAATGCACTATGCGATGTCACTGAAGTCCTCAAAAGATTATTTTTTACAGCTTTCCCTGACTCTTGTGTGCTTCAAAGACATGGAACTCAGAAGTATTTTTTCCCTTTGTCTTTGGTCCAGAGGATGAAATTCACACCTCCACTGCCCTACAATGAAGGGCAAGTAATAGGCTTTCTGCATAATGGAAGCTGTGCTAGCAATGGGCAAAGCTACTAAAAAGTTCTCCCATTTGGTGAGGAATTTGGGGGAAGATCAAATGGTGGGCCACTGCTACCTTATACTATACTTTTATGTCAAATGTTGCCATTTTAACATGAATCTGGTAATATCTGAGAATCTTAGCTTTCATGTTTCTTTAAAAAAGTAAGTCACTAGTTCTTATGGTGGCAGAGCGAAGCCTGAAAATGTGAACCCCAAAGGCTTAGAAACTAGAAAACAAATAAAAAGAACCCAAAACTTGTTTCTAGGAGTTCATGATTTTCACCCCAATTTGTGTGATGATTTTTTTTTTTTTTTAAGATATGACTCATGACTTTAAACATCTGGGGTTGCCAATGCTGACTTACGCAAACTAGAATGCCCAGCTAAACTGATGTCCTTGTACTTTTCTCGTGCCCCAAAAACACCACAGAGGATATAGAGACCAGATGTGGCTGCTATTTCAAACTATATTCTGGAACAGAGCTACAGAGGCAAAGGACAGGGGTGGATCCCATCCCTTCTATCCTTGCAGAACTCTCTCCTCAAAGTACAATTGTTCACACTTTGTTGGTAGAAGAGTGATTTGTCACCCTTTGTGACTGGTCTTTCAGGAAAGATAGTGTATTGTGACTGGTGACTTTCATCTGGTTAGGGGAAAACTTCAGAGGAAATAGTCTCACTGCTTGAAAGAGAGCAAACAGCAGGATAATAACGGACATTACATAATGAAAAGGGTATGTGAGCAACAACTTAGCTCAATTATATAAGCTGTCTGTTCTGGGATTTCCTCAGTCATAATATCTACTATCTAAATCTCGAATTATTTCAAACAAATAAAAAGTGCTTGGGGTCTACTTAGCCTATATTCTGAGATATATAAACATTGACCTCTATACAATGCCTTGTTCGACTGCAATATGACAGCATATAGCTATTTTTTAACATTTGGCTCTAATATAAATCCACTGTTAGACTTTGACTACTGCTCTGTATTAACACTGGTTACTGTAATCAATAAATGAGCAGCTGTTATTCTGATTACTCTTCTCACAGCTATTTAGTGTGAATTTTATGAAGATTCACATAGAATCATAATGTTAGGGATTCTGCATCCATATTAGCTTCAGGCAGTTTGATATTTGCATTTTAAGGGATAATTTTCCTTTTGAATAGAAATAAGTTAACTGTGAATAAGAAAATGATGTGAGTGAAGAATTCTTTGTAATTCAAGCTGACATTTTTCCTCCTAAAACACATCAGTAATTGTGACTGGGACTTTTTGTCTTTGTAAGCAAAGAAAAAAAATATGAAGTTCGGAACCTAAAATGCATACTTGATTAAATGTCAATGATCTCCAAATGTGAAATAATCATTTATAGGCAACATTACAAATGAAGCCAGAGTAAATAATGAAAATACTTAGGGCACCTCACATTTTTACTTGCAAAGATAAGTATTTGGTACCAATGCAAACTGAGTTGCCAGTATTGACAGTTGTCACCATACGAAATATATTTTGCCTTTAAAGATTCGAGATTTTCCCTTCTAAAAAGTGATTACAGCCTGTAAGTATCAGGAATGGCGAAGGCCTGGTCTACACGACGGGAGATACGCAAGCTACATAAAGTGGATTAATCATGTTGACAGGAGAGCATTTCTGGAATCCATTGAGCAGGTCTCCATGACCTGCTCAATCGATCGTACTGCCTCGATCCCCAAGTCGCTGGCAGTGTAGACATACCCTGAGAAAGATTTAGCGAAAGCTATTTGGTTCAGAAAGTATGGGTTCTCCTACCCTTTGGGTCTGATTCAAAGCCTGCAAGCTCATTGAAGTTAATGGAAAGAGACTGGGTAAGTCTGCACTGCATCAAAGAAACAAACAAAAAAAGCCACCACCACACCCGCAGCAGTGAGTCTCAGAACTGGGTCAACTGACTTGAGCACACACTATGGAGCTAAAAATAGTAGTGTGGATGTTGCTGCATGGGTGGGAACCCAGACTCTAAAACCTGGTGAGGGGGAAGGGTCTCTCAGAGAGAATGCTTTAAGGATATCAAAGGGCCGATGATGGACATATAAGAAACTGTTAGTTTTCAATTTAATATCCAAGGTTATTTCTATGTGCTGGAGAAGACGAGAATCTACACAGGTGCAGTACTTCTCATATCCTGCCTTCACATCACCTGGGAGAGATCTCATTATAGCAGAGCTTCATGACCCCTAGGGAGAGCATACTCCTTGCAAGCCTCCCTGCCCTGAATTCTGCACCACCTTTGAACAAGAGAACTACACCATTTCTTTCAAGCAGAGGGGATAGGATTTTCTCAATACAATGCATAGATGGCTTTCGTAGTTAACATTTCATGTAGAAAAGGTTGTAGGTAGGTAGTTACATAGGGCAGCCATTTGGTTGAATCGCTGCACCAAACAGGAATGTAACAACTGAATGTAAACTGTTTACTGTGGTTTTAAGAATACTACAAGACTGTTTTTCCCCTACCACTTCATGAATGTCTCATAATGTCAGACAAAATACCCCCAAACAATCACCATAACCTTTTTCCCAGCTTGAGACCTCTCTCCCCAAGCACAAATCACCATGCCTTGGTTGATTGTCGAGCTGTCCGCTTGCTAGGGGACAGTGAGGTGTATTTTACAGTAATGAATCAATAGTGGTATTGCACTGACATTCATGCTTCTATTTATTGTTTGTTTTGTGCTTCTATGGATGTGGCCTTGAAGGGAAACCCCTCCATATCTTCCAAGCGCCCGCGGCTGATAGGAAAATGACCATGGAGAAGCAAAGAGGAGATGCTCTAAGAACTATTTGAGTTCTTGTGAGGTGGGGGGAGGAGCATGGAGATAGAGTGTCCGAAAATCAAAAAATTGATAGGCAGGAGAGGAGGGAAAATCAAGACGGAGTGATAGCAGGTCACGAGCAAATGATAAAAACCATGAAGGAGAAAATGGAGCAGCTAAAGTCACTAATGCCGCGGACTGAATTCATGCATGCTTGCACCCCCTTGCAGCCAATACAGAACTGCTTTCCATGTCCTCTCCAAACTTCACCCACACATTCCTACCAAATTCACTACACCCCCCCAGACAGCTTTCAGAATGATAGCTGGATTTACACCCCGCTGTCATAGCTCACACTGCCCCTCACTGCTTTCTCCCCTCCAGCCCAGCTTTTTGTGTGTTGTGAATAATTATTTAATAAAGACATACTCTGTGAAGAATAAGCAATCTTTGTCTCTTGCACACAGTGGTTGCATCTCACATTGATACACACTGCAAGCTGGATAGTGGTCATATCATGGCACAGTGCTGTTTACAAACACACCCTATTGATGCTCATTGTCAAAATGGCTCCTCAAGGCCTCCTTGATTTGAATGCCTCTCCCCCTGTTATATACTTCTAATAGCTCTGACACTGGTTACTCATAGTCAGCTGCAAGGCCATCTACCGCTGTGCTCCATGCAGGGGGAAACTTTTCACCCTTAGCTTCATAAATATTATGGGGCACACAGCATGCAGCTACAACCATGGGAATATTTTCCCCATTTAAATCTAACCTGCCTTAAAGGCATCACCAGCGAGCTCTTAATATGCCAAATGCATATTCAAGAGTCATTTAGCACCTGCTTAACCTGTTATTGAAGTGCTCCTTGCTGCTATCCAGGTTGCTATAAGGCTTCATGAGCCATGGCAATAAGGGGTAGGCTGGGTCTCCCAGGATCGCTATGGGCATTTCAACATCCTTCATTGGAATCTTTTGGACTGGAAAGAAAGTCCCTGCTTGCAGCTTTCTGTACAGGCCAGTTTTCCTGAAGATGCATGCGTCATGCACCTTCCCTGGCCAACCCGCTGATGTCAGTGAAACGCCCACGGTGATCCACAAGCTCCTGCAGTACCATCGAGAAGTACCCCTTTCTATTGATGTACTCCATCACAAGATGGTCCAGAGCCAAAATTGGGACATGTGCCATCTATCACCCCACCTCAGTTAGGGAAATCCCATCGCTGCGAAGCCATCCACTATCACACATTTTCAAGACTCTGTCCTTCATAGCAGAATGCAATTAATGGCCCTGCACAGTGCCAATGGTGGATTTCCCAACTCCAAACTGATTAGCAACTGAGCTGTAGCAGTCTGGAGTTGCCATCTTCCACACAGCAATCACCACTTGCTTCTCCACCGAGAGTGGGAAGCTCTTATTCTGGTGTCCGTGTGTCACAGGGCAGGGGTGAGCTCCGCACGGACTTCCAAGAAGGTGGTTTGCGCATGTGAAAATTCTGCCGTCACTGCTCATCATCCCAAACCTACATAATGATGTGATCCTACCACTCAATGCTTGTTTCATGTGCCCGAAAGTGTCAGTGCACCATGAATGCAAACAGTAATCCAGTGTTGTTTGTTTGTATAGCACAGAGCAGATGAGGCACCTCAGATTCCTGTTTTGATTGGAAGCTCATGAAATATACTGAATGACCAGCAGCAATATATTCAGAACACTGACATCAACAGGGGAGACCAGTGCAGAATCCATCCTTTCAGATAAAAATGGCAGGCACGCAAGAAACTGGGGCCATTGAAATATGCCACAAAATGCAGTCGGAAAACCATAAAATGACAGGATGGAAATGACTGCATTATGGGATGTTGAACCTGCACCCATGATACACTGCAATCCTCTCTGCCTTCCTACAACTCCTAGCGCACAAGGTGGTGAGTTGCACAGTGGGATAGCTGCCCACAGTGCGCTGCACTCACTGTCGCTGTTAGAGCACCAACTGAGGATGCGCTTCAGCGACACAAGTGCTGTGTGGATAGGCACAAGCATTGTAATTATGCTTTTTGATGATTGCTATAACTTGCATATACAACACTTTCTAGTGAAGGGAAAGCGAAAATGTAAGGTAGTGGAGGATCAGGCCCACAAGGTTGAGGGGTGGTGAACCAGGCCTTAGATCATCTATCTTTTAAAGGCATAGATTGCCTCCTGGAAAGCCAAAAATCTAAAATGGCCAGAAACTCTCCTCTACAATGTGGAAAAGGACAAGGCAACGAGAAAAAAAAGCAAAGATGTACTGCACAGCTGTGCAAGAGAGGGCAGATGTTAACTTTTGCACATACTAAATAATGCGATGTGATGCAAGATAATTATAACATTCCTTGTAGGAAATGATTCTTTCCCAGCTGTTGGTTCACATGAATATGGGGAGCCTACAGCCATTTAGTCAAGTATACCACATCATGCCTCTCTTTTCTCTCCCCCTCTCCCTCATCTCTACACACACATTAAGAATGACAAAAGTTGAGAAATTCACTTCTATGCCTTTTATAATTCAAGGTTACATTAAGGGGATGTGAGTGAGGACCACAGCTTCCCACCCTCTATTAAAAACAAAGGAGAACTCCTGCCCCCCACAACTTGGAGTGACGTTTCCTTACAGCTTCCTCTCGTCATTGGCTGGTTCATTGAGAGGTTTTCCTCTTGTTTCAATCTGCTCTAACTAGTATTTATTATTACATAATGATTGCCTTCCCCCTTATATTTTTGTAATGATATTTGTAACTAAAGAAGATGGCACTAGAGCTGAGCAGAAAAAGGTAATTTAGTTTCACAGAGGAATTAGGATGTTTCAAAATTTGATTGCATTGTCTTCAGAATGAAAATGAATCATTTCACAATTATCCATGAAAGGAAATTGAGCCCAGGCTTTGGAATAGTCTGCATGGTGACCTGAGAAGCGCTGGAAACCTAGCCTGTTGAGGACCCATGAGCCTGGGAAGTTTTGGAGTCACAGCTTCTCCCAGGGCTGGCAGACTGCAGAGGAGCCATGAGCCTGGAAGCCCAGGCTGCCGAGGAGCCATGAACTTGGGTGTCAGGACTCCCATGGCTTCCAGGCTTTTAGCTCCCTGGCAGCCTGCCTTGCAGCCTGACAAGGAGCAAGGCAGGTGATCTGCCAGGAAACCAGCCAAGATTGTATTGCAAAGTCAATGGAATCAAACAGTCTTCATGAAATATTTCTATTTTGATAAAATGGCAAATTCTGTCAAAAATACTGGCACCATCAACTCTAAATGACACCCTCATTTAAGTTCAAGTCTTAGCAACGGCAATAAAGATACTGAAACAAATGTGAGAAGCTTTCGAATTGTCTTTTTTTTTTTAAATATAAAATTGAAAGCAAGACAGGGAACCAAGCTGTACAGTTCAGACCCAGAAGTGGATCTTAATCAAAACTACCCCAGAGCTTTGGGGAAATTCCGATTAGTTCTGATTTGGTATTCAGCCCATTATATGAAGTACATCTGAATCATGATGTTTATATCAATATACATATCTAGATCATAAATGTCCTTACAGGCGTTCAGATGTGAGGTTCTGATTTGAGTCCATATCTACTATTTCCTTGTCATCATCCTTGTTGTCTTTGCCTTTTTCCCATCCATCAGGGTCAGTGGCTCTTGTTCTTCAGTTTCAGTTCTTCCCCTTTCAGGGGAGGGGAGGGAGTAGGTAGGAGGGTGCTAATTCATAAGCCATTTTTTTCTAATGCAGCTCTCTGTAGTTCTAGGTCCCTTTCCAGTTTGTATTTATCTTCCTGCACAATGTCATCAGCAAAAAGCATGCTTCATGGAGCCTGTCTACTAATCTCCTGTGTCCAGGTGTCCATTTACAATCACATATAGAAATGGGTTTAGTGCTGATCCTTCATATAGACCTATCCTTGCTTTGAATGACTCACTGTAGTTGCAGCTGCTTCTCATGACTGTTGTGCTATCCTTGTACATGTCCATGATAGTCTGAGCATATGTCTCTGTCAGATTGTTTGTCCTCATGCTTTACAATAACAATTATCTAGGAATCCTGTCTTAGCCTTCTCTAAATCCACCAACATGAAGTGCAATTCACTGTGTTTCTCTCTGTACTTCTCCAGCAATGTTTGGGGTGCAGACACTGCATCTATTGTTGACCTATCTGGCATAAAATCAAATTGGCTGTCACTTATTTGATGCTCCAGTTTCACCCAAAGTCTTTTCTTGATAATTCCTTCCAGCCAGTTCACCATGTGATTCATTAGCTTGATTGGTCAGTAATTACTACGTTCTTGTAATTTTTACACTTGAAGATGGGGACCAATGTGTTCTTCCTCCACTCATCCAGTATTTTTCCAGTACTGTCAGGATTCAGAGCAAAGGTAAGCAGGACTAGTATCAGATCCGTGGGAGCTAGGAACTGAAACCAGGGGTCAGAGACAGACCTCACAAGGTGGGATAAGCAATGGGATCAGACAGTGTACCAGTTGAGGTACACTGTCCGATCCCATTGCTTTTCCCATCTCATAAGGTTCTTGCTTGCACACACTTCCCTCAATTGTTTCTTCACTTTTTTCTTCATTGAACTGTTTCTCATAAAACTTCTGCTACTTCCTAATGGTTTCACCGTCTTTCACCCGTACTCTTCCATTTTCATCTTTGACACACTCTACAGCTCCTAAGTCCTCTATGCTTCTGTGCCTAGTCTTGGTTAGTCTATATATTTCCCCCCATCCCTCTTTCCTTCAAGGTAGTCCTACATATAAGGCTTTAAATGCCTGATCTTTTAGCTTTCACAACAGCTCTTTTTGCTGTTTTGTTTACCAGCTTGTATTCATCATAACTTTCCACCAATCTTACTTTTTGCCATCACTTAAACCTTTCCTCCTTTTTTCACTGTCTCCTGCACATCATTACCTCCTGACTTCATTTCCTGGTCATTAAATTTCTCTCCTTTCATTTGGCCACAGGCAGCTGATGTAATGTGTTTAGATATTTTCCCCCCAAATCTCATTGGTGCCATCGTGTTGGTTTGGTCATTGTCCAGCTTCCTTAGGACCTCATCCTTAAATGTGTCTAACTTCTTCCAGATTCTCTGGAATCTGCTCTCCTGTGATCACTGTACAGTCTCTCATGTTTGTTTAAATGTCTTCCTCTTGTTAGGAAATAATCAATCTGAAACTTGTTGCTATCACTTTTTATATAATTAAACACTCCTCCCTCTATATAAACTACATATTGGCAACAATAAGGCCATGGTCTCTGGCTAATTCTAAAGAATTGCCTTGCTTCACTTCTGGTTCCAAAGCCTTGTGGTCCATCACAATTGTCATAGACCTTATTGTATTTTCCCACACATCCATGAGATCTGCTTCAATAATAAAGTAGTCAGCTTGTGGTACTTCACTTATCAATTGTTCAGGACTATCTGGAATTCCTCATTCTCCTGAATTGTACAACCAATCTGTGGTATTCATCTACATATAACATTAATATCTGTTCTCTGCTCAGTACTATTATAATTTTCATCAGCCAGTCTCTCTTCCTTTGGATTCCAGTACCTTATCCTGTAATATTTCTGCTATGATTATTCCTGCTCCATTCCTCCTTGTTATATCCTTGCTATAGTCCAAATTTGAACCTTCTCTGTGATGTCAAATAATAGAAACTGGTAACTCTTTCATTTTGTTACAGGGAAAGGTGAGCATGGAAAGCCGTACCCTCTCACAGAGGAAGACCATGATGATACTGCTTATAGAGAGAATGGCTTTAACATATTTGTTAGCAACAACATAGCCCTGGAACGATCACTGCCAGACATTCGACATCCAAAGTATGTAAACTATGTTTGATAAAATACTTCACTCTGTGTATTCACCTGTTGTCTTTCTGGGGAAGTACCTGCCAGCCTAACAGGAAATGTGACTATATAACTATGGTGCTGTATGATGAAGGTATTTTGTCGAAGTTGGCAAAAAGTAGACATATAACTATTTGCTGGAGTTAAATGTGTGAGCAGTGCAGTTGTTCGGCAATCTTATGTTGAGGGTTTTTCAGTTTGTGTTTTTTGTGGGGTTTTGTGTGAATATGATTTGATCTCACAATACATACCATAAGCTGGGTCTGGGTAAATCCTGTAAAAAATCTCAGTGAACTTTAATTTGTATTTTTAATCAAGCTTTTGCTGTTTATGCCATTTTCCCCCAAATGCCCATGTTCCATTTCCTTGAATATTTTAGTAGAGTTCCATGGTAGGAATGTCCACAGAAACTGTAAATTTTAAGTGAATAGTGAATATTCTGAATATTCAGAAACTTAAACTCTTAAATTTGATTAATAGGTCTATTTTTAAGTTTTTAAGCAAATGATGAAGAACATTCAGAGAGTGAAATTTGAACACACATAATTTTGCTAGAAACCTGATTCTAATTGTTCCAGTCATCTAGCCAGAGAACAGAAAATTATCCATGTAACCAATCAAAATTAAGCATGACCATTCAGAAAAATGACATAGTAGCATAGAGCCTCCTGCTACTACTGTTATATGAGAGTTTGAAGAATCCCAGCAAATATTTAGGGGTAAGGGTGACAAGTCATGTTGCTTCTGGTATATGATATTTTGGCAGCTGACTTTTTTTTTTTTAGAACCAGTTTTATTTTTAAAAACCTTTGTCTCTGAATAGGGTCTTCTGACATTCCCAACAAACTGTGACAGGAAAAAGTTGATGCAACCAGCAACAGTTTAGGATACTATGTAAAGAAAAAAGTTCACAGCAAGAATGGATTCCTAGATAAATAACTTTTAAACTGTAGTGGTCTCTCACTCTCAAGTGTGGTGGGGAGGCCACTCTACCTCACTGTATCAGGCAACAGTAGTTTGGCTCAGGCAGTGCTGGTCAGGGCTGAGCAACAAGCAGTCTATAGCTCACAGCTTCCTCGTTGGGGCAACCAACAACCAAGGTACAGGCCTTCAGGCCTAGGATCAGTTGTGGAGTAGCAGCAAAGGGGATAGAGAGACGGGAGCCCACCCTAATCCATTGGGGCCCAGCACACGGCCCTATTAGTGGTGGGTTGTCCACTAGGTTGGTGGGAAAACCAAAATTCCACTGCCTTGTTTCCCAGCAGCACAATTTTACTGAAATCTGGTTCCCCTGGGCTACTTCCTGCCCCACTATAGTCAGTTTTGCTCAGTTGAGCTGGGGCTCTGTCTTGTAGTTGGGTGGCAGTCACTTCAGCCACTCCTCTGGGTCCTCTGTCTCTTCACTCAGTAGGGCACTGGTCTGCTCGACAGCTGATACAGGGTCCCGCAGAAGGCTCAGCTGCAGAGAAGAGTCATCTGTCTCCTTCCCTGGTGCAGTTGCAACTTAGCTGCAGGCCCTCCCTTTATACTTCCTGCCCCACCCTGGTACTTCTGGCGAGTGGGACGGGGCAGCTTTGGGTTCACCCACCGGGGAAGGGTAGTGGTCCCTTGCTCTCAAGTCTGGAGGGAAGCCACTCCACCTCACTACAAACCCCTAAGAGCCTCTACTCCCTCTTTTGGGGGAGGTTATTGGTCCGTTGTTGGCTGGGTGGAAAGAAAATATCAGAAAAGTAAATATTTCTGTTTTCTTTTCATTAGAGTTCTTTACTATTACAACTCATTTTTAGGACACTATTTTACACATTTTACACAGAACTATCTCTAATCAAGTAAATCTTTAAAACTGACCACTCCTATATGCATGCATCAACTCTGACAGCTGCCAGTAAATAATATATTATTTGTGCCTGATTGGTTTTGCATGTGTCTGAAGGACCACAACTTGTGCCAGGGTACCTATCTTATTTAACTGGAAAGAATCAAACACATCAGTGGTGATAAATAACAATTAGATCTAGTATAAACTTTCAAATGCTGATTTTTTTGACAAAAAGGGAACATTTTTCCCATTTTTCAACCAGCTCTAATGATATTGACAAGTATTGTGAAGGTGGGAGCAAACCGCAAAACCTACTTAAATATGCTATTAGCCAGTTTAAGCAATATTTTGCTTAATATATGCTATTGCTTAAGCAATATTTTGCTTAATATATAATATTGCTTGATGTGGGTGTTATTTTTTCCTGACATAATCTTCCACTCACAGTTGCTATCAATTTCCCTTTCATTCCCATTTGATGGCAGCCTCAACAAACTCCCCCTCTGGTTTTTGCTTCTCTATCAGCTACCTCTTCAACATTAAATCACTTCTGGTTTTCATGCCAGGAAAGCTTTACCTCAACCTACTGCTTTTCTTTTCCCTATTCTTCTTCAGTAACTCTTACATCCAGGACAGGGGAAAGAGGTGGGTTCCCTGAAGGACAGAGGTGTGTTGTGATTAGCTCTGTCCAGGAGTCCTGACTGTCCTTACTTCACCACTTCATGATGCTTCCAACCCAAGGAAAATTATCAGTCCTGAAAGTATAAAGTCCTCAGGACTGGTATGATTCATATGAGGTGGCTGTGACGCTGGCTGGATTTGGGGAGGCATTCATTATATTATTTAACATCAATATGTCAAAATCATAATAATTCATATGAAATATTCCGTGTCAGGTACTGTTAGAAAGGCTATAATGTGCCAAGATAGATAATGTTTATGTTCATGTGTTGTGTGTAATAGAAGTTATGGATATGTTTGATATATCTGTATTTCAAATTGTGCTATGCCTGGGCGACACCCCAGACAGGATGGCTACAGCACGAGCCTGCTTAATGACCCATTAAGAAATTCACAGGTACAGGGGGCCCAGGGGGAGAAGCCAGGGATTTACCTGATAGTCATCAGGACTTACTCATGTGACTTTGGACTCCATCTTATTCCTGTAAATTTCCACAAGCAGCATGGCAAAGGCCAAAGGACATAAAAGGCAGCTGCACCACATCCATTTTATGGACTTTCAAATCAATTGTATGTGTCTGGTTGCTTTAATCCTTTAACACTTCTCTTATAGTTTGTTTCTTTCTTTTTATAATAAACCTTTAGTTTTATTTACTAAAGGATCGATTGGCAGCATGGTATTTTGGGAAAGATCCAAACTTATATTGATCTGATACTGTGGCTGACCCTTTGAGGTCAGGAGAAACTTTTTGGTAAAGAGCATAGAGTTTTAAATATCTGGTCTCTTTATTGAACCTAGTGGCTGATAGGAAGCCAGAGACTGAAATGCAATAAAGGAGGTTGTGTATATTTTTATTTTGGCTTCTTGATAACCAGTGTGGGGAATCAGAAGCACTCTTTGTGGCTGGTTGGGAAGTCTGACTTCAGTGTCACCCACCAGTGCTGGGAGAATCCGCTCTCCTTTTACAGCCTGCCCTGACCTTGGCATTTTCAGGTGGCTATCCTAGGCACGGATGGGTCACAGTGGCAATCTGTTTTGAAATTTGCACTGAACAGAATGGAATTAATAAAGCTGGCTAGAAAATGTTGGAGGTGGAAGTTGAGGAGGAATCATGAAAAATGAGAATTTTTTTTTACAACAACCTTGAAATTCAAAAACAAAGAAAAAGATTATATAAATGTCAAAATATAAAGATTTTTTAAATATGTGGAGGAAGAATTAACCCAAAGAGAATCCCCAAAAGAATGTATTTTATTGAGTTGTTTTCTATCTAAATACCATATTTTGTGTATTTATTTTAGAAAGCAAACAGTGTCCTTTTATGACTGTATATTAATTTCCATATCTCAATGTTGATTTGCATAGGATTAATGCAAAGAACTAACCCTTTTTTCTAAACTGTGTGTTTTAAATATTTTGTCTATGCCTTGTGGCTGGCCAAATTATCCCAGGTTGCCTAAAATTATCTACAGCAATTCCCACTGGCCAAGAATGTTTCCAGTAAGATGGAATATTAATACATAATTGCACAGCATCAAAGTTACATTAAACTGCGTTGTTGGCATGATAAATATGCTCATAAAGGAACATCCACCTCCACAACAGAATATTTTAATTTGTATTGGTGTTCAAAAGAGCGTGAATGAAAACAATGCAGAAAATCGCTAGAGAGAAAAGGAAGTTAGTGTCCATTTCCCCTGTTTTTGCCAGTATATCTGCTAGTAATCTGTTTTTTACCCACCGCTAGTCACATGGGGCATGTCACTTCACAGAGTCTCCCCAGAAGTAAGGCATTGTCAGCAGGGACTTATTAGGAACAAGTCAGCACTATAGTGACTGCTGTTGCTTTTTCTTTCTTTCTTTCACCTCAACTGCCTTATTTGGAAAACCACAGTCCCCAGGCACCCAAATTATTCTCATGTTCTGATTCGACCAGGTTATTATACTGTCCAGTGTAGCCCTTTACAATTGATTAGGCTAGGTAACATCTCTGTGAATTGATTTGCAAATACAATCAAGGCTTGACTTTGTCAGCCTTACTCATATTACATAGTACCTTATTACACGGGTAGTCCAAACTTCCCCAATAGCTTAGGGTATGTCTACACTGCAGAGTGAAGTCATCTTACTTTAAATCAACTTTCACCTGCTGATTTTTAGAAGTCGCAGGAGCGTGTTCACACCACGCTCCTTGCACTGGGCTCGTGCGTCCATACTCGCCATACTTGAGTCGACATTGAAAGCAGTGCACTGTGGGTGGCTATCCCACAGTGCAACTAGCAACGGAAGATTTTCATCATCCCATGATGCTACGCTCCTTCCCCCTCCTTTCTTGCCCCAAACAAACAAGAAACCAGTTTTCACGCCGTTTGTTTATGCTGCGTGCTCCCCATTGCTGCAAAGACATGGAGCCAGCTCAACTCTGCGCTATTATTGTGAGCATCACAAATACATCACGGCTTATCCTGGATTATTTTCAAAGGCGAGAGAGAACCCGAAGCACAGACAACAGTGATGTCACCGAGGCTGCCCTGCTACAAGCTATAGCATGGAACAATTCCCGATTTCTGCAGGCTGTTACGCATCATTTGCAGTCAGTGGAGTGCCGGTTCTGGTCCCAGGAAACAAGCACAAACTGGTGGAACCACATTGTTATGAAGCTGTGGGATGATGACCAGTGGCTGCAGAACTTTCTTATGCAAAAGGCCACTTTCCTTGAACTTTGCGTGGAACTGTCCCCGGCCCTGAAGCGCATGAATACTCGCTTGAGACCGGCTCTGACAGTGGAGAAGCGAATGGCAATCGCGCTGTGGGAGCTGGCAACCCCCAACTGTTATCGTTCAGTTGGGAATCCGTTCAGAGTCAGTAAATCTACAGTGGGAGTTGCCATGATTCAAGTTTGTATGGCCATCAGTAGACTTCTTCTACGAAGGGTAGTGACTTTGGGAAACATGCAGGACATACTGGACGGGTTTGCCGCAATAGAGTTCCCAAACTGTGTGGGGTTATTGATGTCATGCACATCCCTATTTTAATGCCTGACCACCTTGCAACAGCGTACATAAAGCGCAAGGGGTACTTTTCAATGGTGTTGCAGGCCCTGTAAATCACAGGGGCCGTTTCACTGACATCTATGTGGGGCAGGCTGGAAAGGTGCATGACGTGCACATATTTAGGAACTCAGGTCTGTTCACGAACATGCAGGTGGGCACTTTCTTCCCAGACGGTAAAATTAACATTGGGGATGTGGAAATGCTAATAGTGATTCTGGGGGATCCTGCTTACCCCTTGCTCCTTTGGCTAATGAAGCCCTACACCGGGCACCTCAACAGCAACAAGGAGCATTTTAATAATAGGCTCAGCACTTGCAGAATGGTGGTGGAATGTGCATTTGGATGTTTAAAGGCCAAATGGAGATGTCTCCTTACTAGGCTGGACATGAGTGAAAAAAACATCCCATCAGTTATCTCTGTGTGCTGTGTTCTTCATAATGTGTGTGAAGCAAAGGGGGAAAAGTTCCTTCAGGGTTGGCCTGTGGAGGCAGAAAGGCTGGCTGCAAATTTTGAGCAGTCAGATGGCAGCAATACGCTCAGAGCCAGCCACGGAGTGCTTTGCTTTTGGGAAGCATTGAAAAACCTGTTCTACAATGACCCGCAGTAATTTTTTCTGTATGTTTTGTGTCTTTCTTTCCCATCCCCTCCCCACCATTGATATCAGCACCCTCCAAATCCCTCCCCAAACTAGCTACGAATTAATAAAGACGTGTATTGAAACACTGCAAAATTTTATTTATGAACATTCTGGTGAGTGGGGGGGGGGGGGCGTGTTAATTCACAGTTTAAAGTGATACTAAGCAACTGTGGTTGCTTGCAGTACAGTTCTCAATGGGGCTGCCGCGTCTTTCTGCTTGCCTCCACCAGGGTGGAGTGCACCACATAGTGCAGCCTGCCCAGTCTCCTCTGAGGCTGCTTGGGGGTGGGGAAGGGCAGCAAAGTGATAGGTAGAGGAGCATTCTGGAGGGGCTGTAGAGGGACTCTGTCCTGCTGCCGCTCTTCCTGTAGTTCCCCAAGATGCTCGAGCACATCAGCTTGATCCTGCATTATTTACAGCATCTCCTGCTGCATACTGCGCTCCTGTTCCTGTGCGGATCTTCTATGCTCCATGTCCAGTTTCTGGACAAGGACATCCTCCACGCTCAAAGCTCTGTCTCTGAGGCCGCGGAGGTGTTCATGAGCTCACCAAACATGTTGTCCTGTGTTTTTTTTCCTCTTTCTGATCTGGGAAAGTCTTTCTGCAGCAGTTCTGGTGGGGGGCTCAAGGCCAAGGTGTCTACAGAAAGACAATAAATGCACAACGTTGCCATTGTCAGCAGACCCAAAAAATTGAAGTAACTGCCACAATGTAAAAAGTACTTCCCTTCATGTGCACAAGGCTAAGCCAGACCTGCATTCCATTCTGAACATCTCAAAAGGGTCGGGTCGCTCTGCCATTACAGAGATGGTAAGCCAGAGGCTCTTTAATTTGTTATAGAGAGGCTTAATTATCAGTAAAAACCACAGTCCAAAATGAATGTATGAAGGGGTGACCAGGTGCCCCGCTTATATTCAGAGGAATGATGTGGGAGGAGGTGGGCAAAGTTGATCAGAGGATCCCGCGGGTTAATTGTATCGTCAGATACCTTTGGACAATTGTTGAACTGACTCATTATGCCCATAGAAAGGGGACTAGAGGAGTAAAGGGTATCGACTGTATAGCTCGGGTACTTTAATCTTGAGCCGTCTTTCCTAGGTGATCATGAGTGATATCAATCTCCTGAGGGTAACACAGGAGGAAAGAGAAGATTTGCTGCATGCAGCGGGGTACAGGCCTGGCCCTTATGCTGCTGTGCTGTGTTCCGCCATAATTCCGGCTCATTTGATTGCAGTGTGGTGTGGAAAAGTATCCTACAATGGTGGAAGAAACAAGGCTGCCCTCCCCAGAAACCTTGTGCAAAGGGTAACAGATTATCTGCATGAGAGTTTCCTGGAGATATCGACTGATGATTCTCAGAGCATACCTCTGCACATAATCTGTTCCGGGAGTAACCCTGTAGTCAAGTCCACTAACACCCAGAAATCCCCTTCCCCTGATTAAAAAGGGCATTTTAGACATTGGATCAAGGACATACCCACTAAGAAGGAAAAAAAGAACCTCACTGATGTGCCTTCCCTGGGATCCCGATAATTATTGCTGTCCTGTGTGTTGCTGGACTGCTCTGGGGTCAGGAATAGGTCCTGGTTGTCTGAGAGCATGGACACCCCGCTCTTCTGCACCTTGCTCTCCTCCTCGTCCACAGAGTCCTTGTCATTCTCTCAGGACTGGGATCCATCTGGGAGATATCGATGCTGCATGGTGGTGGGGTCGCCACCGAGAATTGTATGCAGCTTCTCATAGAAGCGGCATGTTTTAGGTGAGGAGCCAGAATGGCTGTTAGCTTCTCTAGCTTTCTGATATACCTGCTGTAGCTCTTTGATCTTCACGCGGCACTGCTGCGCATCCCTGTTGTGCCCCTTCTCCAACACATGCCCTGGGATATCTTCCTGCATATGTCCAAATTTCTTTTGCTGGCTCTGAGCTGAGCCATAAGATTCCTCGCCCCACAGACTGATGAGATCCAAGATCTCTGGTCGACTCCATGCTGGAGCGCGTTTGGGCCTTGCAGTCACCATGACGAGTTCAGCTACAAAGCTCTCTCCACACTGGCTATACAGAAAATGAAAATTCAAATTTTCCCGGGACTTGAGAGGAGGAGCTATTTCTTGTTTGTGTGGCCACGTAACAGCAGAGCGTGAATGTCCAGAGCAGTCACAATGGGGCATTATGGGATAGCTCCTGGTGGCCATTAACATTGAATTACGTTACGCTCTGTCTACATTGATGCAAATTCGACCCATGAAATTCGAATTATGTGCTATGCCACTTGTGAAGGTGGTTTTATTAGGTCAACTTTTACCACGCTTCAAGTCGACGGAACTAATGTGCCAGTGTAGACGCATGCTTTTGGGGTTCAATGTAAGCGACGTTACATTGACCTTTGTTGACAGTGTAGACCAAGTGTGAGTCTAAAGGAGATAAATGATTTCCAGTGAAACTGTTTGTGAATAAGGTACATGTAAATTGGGCAGAATCAGGCCCACAAGCTCTAATGGCACTACTCAGGCTTTGAAGGCCTGATCCAAAGTTCACTGTAGTCACTGGGAAGACTTTCATTGACTTCAGTGGGTCTTGATTCAGGCCCTATATGCATTGTCTTCACTTGTGCTTTTAGATGGTAATGGGGCAGGAACTTGATAACAGGTACCTATTGTTGTACAGCATGGTGTATGTTTATAGCGCTATATGCATGATGATACATAATTATTAAAATAAATCTTTAACATGGAATGAGCCAGACTTCTAGAAATTGAAAACTGTATTTCATCTTTAAGAATATATCTCCCCGTTGCCAGGTATTTTATTATATTTGAGAGGAATGTAAGTAATATGCTCATTTATAAATAGATTTATTTTTGTAAATTAAAACTCTATGCCAAATAAACATAGTGTTTATACCCATTAATAAATAACATGCTACAATTTGAGAGCAATTTATTCTAAAATATATATCTTGCTGGGCTGTTTTGTCATATCTCCCAAGTTAAACAGATTTGGATGTGGTTAGCTGGTGGCTGAGAGGTCAATGGAAGGCTTGTTTACATGGGGAACTATAGTAGTATAATTATACCTCAATAGTTATCACTGTGCAGCTCCTGTGTGTACTACCTTTCTCTGGATTAGTTTATACTGCTTTCAAAGTGACACGCTAAACTAGAAAGCGGTATTCTTAGATCAGAATAAGTGTCTTGCACGCAGGGAGCTGCAAAATTATAATTATAGACATATAATTATATAGTATGGTTATTCTAGTAAATTTCACCTTGTAGACAAGCCCGAACTCTGTGTGTGGCAGTAAGTGGTGATTCAATAGATAGAACTCTTCTTTGTGAGTGACTGCTGTGCCAGTGACCCACTTTGTGCATGAGGACACTGGGTTCTCTTCTGAGCTATAAAAGCAAGGTCCTTGTGGAAATCCCTAAAGACTTCATTAGAATATTGCATTTTGTCTCTGGTGATTTTGTCAGGAATACCAGGAATAGACCAATAGACTCTCTGCTCTGCTCCAAAGTCTAGCTGACAACTGGAAACGATTCAGCAAAAATACTGCATAATATAATATTCACACTGTTAAGGCATCTGAATTCCTGAAACATTAGACCGCTGTTTCCAGTGTCTGGCTCTTCTTTTCTCTACATGAGCTGGAACTTGATTTCCAAACCAATTTTGTTTTAACCTCAGTCTGAAAAGACTCATTATCATTGTACTTGCAGGTGGTGAGGGAAGGGTCAATATGTATCAGTATATTTGTGCTTTTGGCAGCGATACGCCAAAAATACACTTAAATTAATCCTTTATTATTGCATTAATGGGTAGTGAATATTGCAATCCATGGTCTAGCCCAAAGATGATTTTTTCCCTGCCTTAAATGATTAAGGTCAATTGTTTCACTATTTGCAAAGATGTCAAAACCATACCCAATTTTCCCACTCAAAATTATTTCTTTTCTCTTAGGGTATGTACACACTGAAGGTGGCAAATTCATTGCCGTCAGATTGATCTATCTGGATCGATTGAGCGGCAGTGAAGACCCACTCAATTGATCTGTAAGTCAATTAAATTAAACCACCTCCTCAAAAGTGCTGTGTCGATGGGAAGTTAGGGAAAGAGACGTTAGGAAGTCGACGGGAGTCAACTCCCATTAACTGCTGCCAAATTTACTGGTAAGTGTGTACTAAGACTTAGTCTCCTATAACTCTGATAAAGCTAAAGCAATTCAGCTCAAACTTGGCAAAATAGTAGCTTTTTCCTGAAGAAAAATCAAGTTACGCTTGAAGCACAATGGCTGAGTATTTAAATTATAAAAGCGTGAAAATCTGAACTCTCCCAGAAAAAAAAAAATCTGTATTCCTTTGAGTGACTAGGCACATATACACTGGAAGTGGAATGTATGTGCACCCAGTGCACTCAAGTCAGAGGCCTTTCCCACTTGGCAGCCCCACTCCTTCCTGGTCTCAGTGCTGAGCTGAGGACATAAAACGAGGCATGTCTGTGGCCTCCCTCTCAATGCCCATGGTAGGAGTTGGAGCTCCCTGTAGCTTTTGCTTCAGTTAACCAACTTTAGATCTTTAGTGTATGTAGTTCTTATAGATTAGTTAGTTAGCATTAGTAGATCTAATGATAGTTTTAGATAGTCAGTATGGGTTTGTCATGAAAAAATCTCCAGGCTTTAAGCAGTGTGCCACTTGCAGGGCTGTTATTCCTGTCACAGGTAGGCAAAAAAGCTGCTTAATTCCTCTTGGAGAGGGGCAGGTGAGGGACAAATAACCTATTTGTGCCTCCTTCCCAAACAGGACTAAAAAACGGGATTTCCACCTCAAATTTCACCACATGAAGGAGGTGATGCATCACTCTTTGGAACCAGGCCCAATTCACAAGATGACAGACTGAGTCCACCAGGAGTGCTCCTCCAGCAGCTTCAACCTTGAAGCATAAATCTGGAGAGAAGTGTTGCTATTCCTTCTCCGCGATGGGCTCTTCCAAGAGATCCAAGCTCTCTGATTCAGAAACAGTCAAAGTCCTGGCCTTCTCACAAGAAGGCTTCTAGTAATTCCTCTGGTGTTGAGTCAAGGCTTCGCATAAATACAGGCACTTACCAAGTCCATCTGGGGTGGCACTGTTGACACCAGCTTCTCTGTGGCCATTGAGGCTGGTACCTTCCTCTTTGTTGGATTCTCCTTTGGCTTCACCAATTCAGATGCTGTTGCACCATCGGAAGACCACCTGGCTCTCTTGGGGCCTTTGCTCTGCAAATCTACCTGTTCACGGGGGGGTCATCTTAGCCTCCCACTTCTGGACTTTTCATTGCTGTATCTGGATCTGGCCTCTTCAGCACTGTCAGCACCATTGACACATGTTGTTCCATTGAACTTGGTCAGCATTCCCATTGCACCTGGCACTGTCTGTCATCTCTCCTGTACCTTGAGTTGGCGTCAATTATTAGTTCAGCATTCTGACCATTCTTGAACTTCGTCTGACCAGTGAAACTCCCAGATACCAAGGTCCCTATGGACCCCGAGAGGAAACAAGTCTCCCTTTCCAAATGAGGCCTACATCTCATTGGATTCTAAGTGTGAGAGGCCAGTATTCCCATCAAGGTCCTTTCATTCATCTCTTAGACCTTGTCCAAGGGACAAAGCAGAAAGAACAGGACTAGTAATCTTATAAAGAGGCTCCTGTGTGTTACCCTACTCAGAAAATAGAAAACCCTCCATGGACTTGGACAGTCTTGGACTGTTCTGAGGGAATCTAGACCTCCATCAGTTAGTCCAAGAGGAAAACCCCTCTTGTTTCTAGGGAGGCTTCTTCTGCCATCTCTCCACTGGGATTCTGTTGAGAAAGGGGAATTGATGGAGGAACCCCTAAATGTTCTCCCCTGCTCTCCATATTTTATCCTCTTCTCTGGATGAAGCAGTCACTTCAGAGTTGATGTCCCTCCTCCAGCGGACTTTAAAGTATTTTGGGATTTGATGAGAAGTGTATCCCCTTCTCTACGCATGCAGGCAGAACTTGAACAAGAAAACCTGCTGAGCCTCGTTGATATTTGACAGGCCCCTGCCCCACAAAGGGTTGCCTTTCCCATTAGTGAAGTCCTGCTAGAACTGGAGAAAGCCCTCTGGCAAACTCCAGCATCTATACCACCTGTGGCCAACTGGATGAATAGATATTACCACATCCCTCAGCAGGATTTTGATTATTCTTGACTCATTGGTGGTCACAGTCTGGGTGAGTCAGTACTGATTCATGGATCTACACCAAGCTTGGTTCAACTCAGCAATAACCTTGCCCATAGTTGAGGGGCTCTTTTCTCAAAACCAGGAAAGTCTCTAGCTACCAACCTCCAGATGGTACCATCTCAGAGCATGGATGAGCTGTGGCTGAATAATCATAAAATGCCATGTGTGATGGAGTCCCACAGGAACAGTGCTCTGGAACCACTCGGGGCGAAGCCAGCCAGGACCCTAGTGCTTGGAGTCTGACCCTCCCTCCCCCAGATCTCAACACACCAGTGCAGCCACCTCCTGAATCTGGCCTTGGAATGTTCACCACCCCTGCGTTGCCTGAACTCCCCTTATGAGTCCCCCATGGATGGGACTCTGCAGAGCTCCTACACGCCCCCAAAGGGGCCATGCACCCTGCCTTGCAGTCAGAAGTCAATCACACCTAGCATGGAAATCAGAAGGGTTTATTAATACTCAGGATCACAACATAGAAAAACCATTAGCAGATTAATTAGAAGTTACAGCATCAACCAACTAGGGAGCCTCAGAACCCATTCTCAGGCCCTGCTCCTGAGTCCCCTTACAGGGGACTGCCCTTCCTACCATCCACCCCCCAGAGCCATTCCCTTGCCCCTCCCCAGTCCTTTGTCTCCTTCCTGGGCAAGGTGTCTACCCCGCCTTGTCTCTGCCTGCCGCAACCTGTTAAAACCTGTTGCAGTTGGTTGATCCAGGGCAGGGGGTCCTGGCCATTGTTTGTGTATGTGTGGCTGGGGAAGGCCCATCCGCCCTCTGCAATGATCACACCCGAAATACATGAGTAATATATAGGGGAAACTGAGATGCGTGTACACTCAGAGGAAACCCCAAGAATATCTCCACTTCATCACACCATGCTCTCAAGCTGTTCAAGCCATCTAGGTGAGCAGCAGGAAAGAATATATTAGAACACATATGGAGCTAAGTGGAGAATGTTTTCTGTTTGGGTGCGGTCTCATCACTTATTGACCCATCTCACAGAGATCTCATATTTATTAGACTATCTGTTAAACTTGAAATTGTTAGTCCTATCAGTTCTGTGAGAGTCCACCTGGCATCAATATCTGATCTGCATCCGCCACTGGATGTGTTTTCCATCTTCTTTCCCTCTCTGGCTTCCAGATTTTTGAAGGGCCTAGTGAACGCCAACCCACCTATGTCTGATACAGTATCTTTATGCAATCTTAACCCTGTCCTCTCCAGGTTAATGGGGGTTCTCCCTTTGCACCTGTGGTAACAACCTCACTATCGCTGTTGTTTATGAAGACTACATTCCTGATGACAACCACTTCTGCAAGGAGAGTTTTGGAATTTCAAGGTCTCTCAGCTGAACCTCCTTTCACAGTTCTTCATAGACAGTTTTTCTTAACTCACATGCTAAATTTATGCCGGAGATAGTTTGAGCTTTCCATCTGAATCAAACCATTCATCTTCCAGTGTTTTTTTTCCTGAAACTTCACTTTTCCAAAGATAAAGAGAAGCTCCCCACCTTGATATTCGTAGAGGTCTGGCATGCTATCTGGATTACACAAAGTCCTTCGGAGCCTCTCCTAGGCTTTTTTGTTTCCCAGGCTGAGAGAGTTAGAGGCCAACAAGTAACAGCTCAGCTAATGTCTTATTGGATTTCTGACTTCAATAAGCTGTGCTACAGCCTTGCTAATGACTCCTCTTCCAAGGATAACAGCTCTTTACTGGAGCTTAGCCTTCTTCATCAGTAACTGTTTTTCGTATGTTGTGCACACATTTATTCCATGACTCTCCCGCCTTCCCTACTACTTTGGACATTGTAGATGCAATGGTTCAACGGAATAGAGAGGGAGACAATGGACACACCTCTCTTATGTCTTTGGCTCAGTGCATGAAATATGGGATTCATGCACTGCTTAGTGATGATGCTGTGAAAGTGTCTGACTTGACTTCATTGAAACCTATGGGTCCACAACATATATAGAACAACAGTTACTGTACATATAAGTAACTTTTTTTTTCAAGGGAATACTCAGGAAAAACGAATTTTAAACTTCAAAAGTTTCTCTATATGGTGTCTCTCTACTCTCTATCTCATCCTGGATAAATGTTCAGTAGAACCTCAGAATTACGAACACCTCGGGAATGGAGGTTGTTTGTAACTGAAATATTCGTAACTCTAACGTTATGGTTGTTCTTTCAAAAGTATAACTTGAACATTGACTTAATACAGCTTTGAAGCACTACTTTGCAGAACAAAAAATGCTTTCCCTTTATTTTTTTAGTAGTTTAACACAGTACTGTACTGTATTTGCCTTTTGTTTTTTCTCTGTGGATGCCTGATTGTGTACTTCTGTACACTTGTACACCAAATGAGGTGTGTGGTTGACTGGTCAGTTCGTACCTCTGATGTTCATAACTCTGAGGTTCTACTGTATATGCAATATACTTATAGTGCCACAGTCCTTAAACATTTCAGAAAGTTGAATGCAGATTGAAACAATTAGATGATTTGCAAACAGTAAAAGACGCCTCCTGTTTATAAAACATTAGGTCATCCAACCAAAAAGTAGAAACAATACTATGGGAATTTGCCACTGACTTCAATGGGACCAAGATTTTACCCTAGGTGCTTTAGGTGACCAATCAGAATAAATAAGGAATGCCAACTATATTCCGAGTGACCTGTATTTGAACGAACATAAGCTAAAGTTTGCTCATAGTTAATTATTTGAAGAAAAATAATATTAAATTTTGGGAAAAAAGCCTTATTTGCAAACAGAAAAAGGGCAGTGTTTGTAAGATAAGTTATACACAAGTATTTCAACCAGGGCCTTACCTGGAGTCCCCTGCAACACACACATGCATCCCACTCTTCCACCTAAAGTGTTCTAAAATAACCTATTCTCTATCCTATTGTGGACATTATTGGCAGGATACATATCAAACTGAATTGCACTTGAAGGGAGAAGTATAGTTGATCTCTTCCCCTCTCCCTCCGCCCCCTTTTGCTCACCTAGAAACTGATGTTCATGCACATCCTTAACAAATTTTGTCATTCCAAGAAATACCATCCATGAAACTATACTTCCAGGAGGTATGTCACAATGTTTGCTTTGTCAGTCAATGGCTCAGTGAAGTAGTAATGATGAGCTTCTTCCTAGTGCTTGTTTTATTTTGTAGTGCAATCAGCAATCCCTTTCCTGACTGCTTAAATATTGCCTATAATATGTAGTTAATCGGGAATCTTACAGGCATTCTTCGTGGCCGATATCTCAATAAAGAGCTGCATTCACTGCAACGGATCCTGTCACTTTCTCCACCATGAACAATACAAATCTCATATATTGAAATATTGTTCCCTGTTGTTTTGAAGGTGTTACAAAATATTGCTTCACTCCTTAAGCAAAACCTCTATTGAAAGCTAACGGATTATATTTTTTTATTAGATATGGCAAGTTTAAAAAAACATGACTAGCTTTCTGACGATATGCTTTCCTCTATCCTACCACCTTTTTAAAAAGAAACCTAAAATATACAGGTCATAAATCTTGTTCCCATTGAAGCCAATGGCAACAGACATCAGTGTCCCCATGGTAGGGGAGAAATAGGTCTCAGCTACAGTGAATTTCAAAGGGATTGCTTTACTGAAGCAACTAGAAACAAACAACATCCTGTTGCCGTTCATGACTCTAATTACCAGGCTACCTAAACAGCCTGTGCTGGCTAATGTCACTTAGGGTGAAAAATCGGAAGACTTCTATTTATTTATTTTTTGTGGGAGGGGGGAAAATAGGAGGAGGGTATAGTTGCCTATATAAGACAAAGCCCCTAATATCAGGATGGTCCCAATAATTTCAGGATGTCTGGTGAGCCTAATGTCACTGCACAAACTCTTTTTAAAGCTTGGTTTCACTTCTCTGATTGACTCTAATAGGAGTTTTGCCTGAGAAAGGACAGAGTCAAAATTGGGGGGGAGGAGGGCGTAGAGCTCTGGGTTTGGCCCGTTATTGATTTTTTTTCAGCTTTTTAGCTGTTCCACTAAAAATGGAAATTATAATTGATTTTTCTCTTTTTTGAAGGGGAAGTAGATGCAGTGTTCTTATCCAATTAATAAAATTTAAACATACAAACATACAGGATGTCAAAAACAAACAAGAATTTTAATAAATCCTTCTGCTATTTAAATTGTTTTTATCTTCATATCAAAATGTAGTTAAAATAAATCTACTTTAAGAATTCATTACATCCAAGAGTCTCATGAAATATAGCTAGTTTAGCACATGTTCATTAGGCAAATTTATTTCCTCTTAAGTATACTGGAGTTTTACCACTAATGTGCTCTGAGGTTTGCAAACCTAGACTGTCAGTAAGTCAAGTGATAGATTCAAGGAGCTCAGTCTATTTAGCTTAAAGAAAAGGTGAAGGGGTGACTTGATTGCAGTCTATAAGTACCTACATGGGGAACATACGTTTAATAACTGGCTCTTCAATCTAACAGAGAGGGAGATAACACAAACCAATGGCTGGAAGTTAAAGCCTTACAAATTCATACTGGGGATCAGGTGTATGTTTTAATTTAGAATAATTAACCACTGGAACAACTTACCAAGGGTCTTGGTAAATTTTTCATCACTGACCATTTTAAAATCAAGATTGTATGTTTTTCTAAAAAGTATGTTTTAGGAATTATTTTGGGGGTGTTCTAGGGCCTGTGGTATACAGGAAGTCAGACTAGATGATCACAATGGTCCCTTCTGAATCATAGAGTTCTGAGGAAATTTACTCTGAAGGAAACAGAACTATTTAGCAGCATTTCTAAGGAAAGAATGTGTTGACAAAAACTCAAGAGAATTGAAACGCTATTTTTCTTCTTTGCTCTGACTTAGGCTGTCATACTTTTATAAGAATTAAAAGAGAATATTGGGGATGGTTATGATCTCTTAGGTGCTGTAGGAAGCTGCTTCCTAAAATGTTTTGCAGACAACCTTCACTTCATTTAATTTTTCCTGTGCTATTATCCATCAGAAAGGGCGGTTTTACAAGTCTAAAAGGCGTACAACCTGGTAGCTGGCCAAGGTACTGACACTGGTTTCCCTTAAAGTGTATAAAATATTGCTATTGTTATAACCACAGGGTCAAACCAATTGCAGCTTTTATGAATTGACTTTTGCTATAAACTGACTGAAATGGTGCTTACACTGCCCTCCTTTCTCATTTTAGGAGCTCATTTTCTTTCACTGTACCTTTTTTACAGAACTTCATTAGGTCTCTTAAGGATGCTAATGGCCATAATTTTGAAGTTGCTCACCTTCAAAGATTTTTACACATGGAGATTTTATTAATGTTTATTTTTATTTGATATTTATATGAAATATGATCCTGTAATCAGGAAATGCAGAAGAATGAAACACAGACATAGGAATGGATTTTAAAGCAGAAGTTAACTTAGGGAAGAGGGAGTTAATCCTCCCTCCTTTATCTCCTGCCCCCTACCCCCAAAATACCAAACATTTATTAGGATCCTGTACAGTGTTAAGTATCATCCATGCCACATAACTAATATTCAGAATTGGCCCCATTCAGCCTAAACCCAGTCCAGCTCTGAATCCTCTTCTTCACCCCTCACCACATGAGAGTACACATGTAAGATAAATCAGCCTGCAAAGACCTTAAGACTCCCCTTCTTTCTCCAGGCTAATAGGGGCCAATAGTTATCCCTCAGGTATCATCAGACCTCTGGCAGCAGTCTCTTTGAGACTATCACACCTACACTAGACACCAGAACAGTGAATTCTGATATTACAAACTCCACTTAAAAATATAGTCTCTTAAATTCCTGTCCTTATTATCCTAGAAACAGGCTTCAAGAATGGTGTGGGGGGAGGGGGGGGAACCCACCAGTCACTTCCATCAATCCTTCCCTGAGGGAAAAATTCCTTCTTGATTCCCAAAACTATTAATTAGTCAGACCTGCAGCATCCTTGAACTGTGTCCCTGAGTGTATGTCCATTATAGGGCAGAGAGAATGGAATATCAACCACAGTAGAAGATTATTGGATGTCCTGAGGGTTTCAGATACATCAAGGAGGGGACTGCAAGAAGCCACTAGTCCTCCCCTGTCCCCTCTAAATACCTCTAATGGCAGGAGGTAGTGACATCTCCTCCTATTCCTGCTACCTTGGCATGATTTCCCTATGCATATGGGGAGGGGAGCAGGAGGAAGGCTCCTATGAAGCTGAGCCTTCCTCCCTCCTTTCAAAGTCTGTCTGAGATGGGGATGTTTCTCTATTTAAATTGCTATGAAGTTTTGTGAGTAAATGCTGAAAATATATACCAGACACAATTTTTTAGAATTAATATTTACCTTCTCAGGTGGGTGCACAGGAGAATCCCACCCTGTCTCTGCAACTGTTGTCTTTTAGGCAGCTAATTTGATTCCAAAATAATTATAAACAAACTCCTTGATTCTTATTCCTCATTCAAACATTGGAAGAAATAAACTTCTTGTTTAGAATGAATGGTTAGATCATGGTATTAAATGTTGAGTGAGTTTAGGTAAGGATCTGATGTCTGTGAACAAAATCACCCCTCTGTTCATACCCTAAAGATTATTGTAATATTTTTTGTCCAAAATATGCCTTGAGATATCATTTAAAACAACTCAATGATCATCAATATTCTTGTGTAATGTATGTACAAAATGCATATTAAGAATTATTAATATAAAATGAAATTATGACTACAATGTGTTTACCAGACAAGTCTGGGGAGGGGGTAAACCAGTTTCCCAAAGACAAAGGACAAGCTCACACCTCCAGCCAGGTGTCACCAAAGTTGATCGGTAGTCACCTGGTAAGTGGCCATTTTTGGGCAACGAAGCGAGGGAGGAACAGATCGATCTGCCTTTTAGCATGTAACTGCATGGATCCTCTTTCACCACGAGACTCCATGTCTCTGTCATCACAGCTGGAATGAACTTTATATAGGGGTAGCCCTCAGGAAAATGCATTTCAAAGAATGACTGGACTATAAAAGTGAGGCTCAAAAACACCCTGAGCAAGCATGCGGTTTCTCTCTCTCACCTATGTTAGAGACAAAGGAACCAGTCTTTACAAATTTACCTTAATTATAAGATCAACTGTAAAGTGAGTGAGTGTTACAATAATCTGTAATATTAAATGTTGATAGGAAAAGTTGCAAAACAGAGGCAGACTGAATTGGTAAAAACAAAAAAGGTTTACAGAATAAAAGTGAAGGACTGTTAAGATCATGCTTAGTAAACATGAAAATTGTGGAACTGAAAATCAATGAGGCAAAATTCATGAAACTAGTCCTGATTCATGGACAAAGTACTGAGAGGATAGGTTATTCTGTCCACCGCTCCCTTTTTTATTCCTCAAAGAAAGAGACTTTGGTGAGAAAAATTGGCTACTGGAGCCAGCTTCACCATCATGACTGCCACCCACCATCTTCTGGGGCCCCAGATCTTCATCCTAATTCTGAGAGATCCTGCCCAGAATGGGCCAGAGAAAAAAGGACCTAGATGACTCTACTATCTCTACGGGCTCCACCTATATTCCAAAAACCATCTGGGATGTGAGACCATCTCCCTCTTCAAACGTGTCCTTTTTCTTCCCCCAATTTTTCTTCACTTTCCTGTCCTTTTCCTTTTTTCCTTCTAATACAGGGATTAGACTAGATGACCCTTGTAGTTCCTTCTAATTATATGAATCTTGTTTAGCTGGACAAAACTATATATTTTGCAACACTGCTGTAAGGATGTGGTCTGAAAGAGGCCACTAAAAGGAATGCCTTAAACAGTCTGATGCTGATACAAGTTTCCCAGGTCTTGATGTGGCTCATAAAACCATGTGCTGTACCTGTTTCTCTCCAGCAATGAGGTTACAAGTGAGAATCAACACCAGAGACAGAAGCTGCTCTTTCTATCTTTGCTGTTCTTTACTTTCCCCTTTTGCATGCATTTGTTTTTTGTTTTGTTTTGTTTTGTTTTTGTCATCTAGGAAATGGGATCAGACTTTAAGAGGTGCGGTAACAGCAACCACTTCAGCTCATTTCAATTAACTTCTCTTTTATCCAGAAGGACAATTGTTACCATCTAACAGACTGTCAAACAATGAGGTTTTTCCTTCTTAAAATCTCCTTTCAGTTAAAAGGAAAGGGAACACGAGATGTTAAAATGGAAATCTTATTTAATACTTCACATGCGAAATGCCTCACTGTTTTTTCTTCTCTGATTTTCATGAAAAGGTTTAAGGGATTTTAATGATGTTTGCCATGGCACTAAGCAGGCTCAGGTCTCTGTATACCAAACCCTGAACCTTGTTTAATGCTATTTAGTGTTGCATTGACTGGGTTAACATCTTTGACTCTTTGGGCCCTTTATTCCATTTAAATTAATACAACAGAACATTTTGGCTGCTAGAGATTAAACTACTTGAAAACAAATTCACTTTTCCTAGTGTTAGGAAATCAATGAAGTTCTCAAAACAAAACTATCATCTTTTTATGTGCCTCTCCAACATAAAACAGTTTGATATTGCCAAAGTTTCCAAACTTGATAAACTAGGCTATGTATGTATGAGATCACTGAAATGCAGCCACATCTGAAATGGCAGGATAACATCTGATTGGTGCACAACACTTTGTAAGCTAACGATAGAACAGAAATTTTAGCCAAGGATACTAGAGAAGAATCTTCTTACTGTGAAAATGGCTATGGAATCTCTCGTGCTCATGAAAAGCAGACAGGACCTCTGTTTCCAAAGTCTCATCTTAACGTCCCTCTCCCACCTCCAATTAACAGTATGGAACTCAATTCATCTGTCACAGAAGCATGAAAAAATTATTCAATCTTGACAATTTTGAAACAGTGATTTTGGGGGAGTCTTGGTACCTGTTTCTCTGAGTAGACAAGAAAACTACATCAGTTCATCAGCCAAATCCTCAGTTGATGTATATCAGCATAGCTCCACCGACAACAATTGTGAAGATCTTGCCCTACATTTTCTTTTGTCAATAAATAGGACTGTATTTAACACAGGAAATTGCTACTACTGTTTGACTATTCTATGAAAACTGGTGCAAAGTGTGCAGATAATATGCAGAATGAGTCTTGTTACTTGTACTCTTCCCATTTTCTACTTAAATAACTTAGTAAAAATGTATGTTATGTAAATAACTATCTAATAATTCCAGACTCTCTCGTGTTATGTTACAATTGGTGTTCTTGCCTATCTCCTTCTTCAGTGTCTCTACCAAGGCCTTTTGGATTTCAGTTATATTACATAAAAATAACAAAGGCAAAATTTGCTTTGGTCTTATATTTAATTATATTTTAATCAATAAGTTTAACAGAATGTATTAACATTTATACTAAGAAATTGACATTCTGTTAACCTCAGCTAGTGAAGCTATTATTCAACATTGTAAAGATGCAGGCAATGCAACAGCAAAATTGATCAATGTTTTCACCACATATTTTAGATTTATATGTACGAAAGATATGCATTTAAACACAATGAGAGATTTCTGAACATTTGGAATACAACGGCCTATTTGAATTAATTAGTATTAAACAGAATTAATTATGTAAGATGTATTAGCACAGCCATTTTTTACGTCAGCTGAGATTTTATTTTATTAATGCTTTATATCAGGTATCTTTTTTATGCCTCTTATGGTATGTCATTTGTATTATCTTTTAAAATTCAATAAGAATGTTAGATAAAAAAGAAGAGTCTGCACCATGAAGTCTGCAAAAACTGACAGTTAAATTAGATGAGGAATCCTGGCATCTCTGCTTCCCCTGGTTAACTTGCATGGTGCAAACAGACCAGATAGGTAATCCCTCTCCTTTAATGCACCCATTCCTGTAATAAAAGCACACTATTTTAACTGGACAATCGTAAAGTGCAACTGGATGGATGCCAGTCCCTAAACTACATTTCCCCAAAAGCCATGGGCCTAAGCATTAAGGGCAAAGCCTACACTCTGCCCTTCAAAGCACAAGACACTCCAGCATTTGACTGTGCCTTGATTAAAGAGCACTCCAAATTGTAAAACTTCCAGGATTGAAAGCAACTTCTCAGGGCCCATTTAGCGATACTATTGCAAGATAAGGTAAATGTTAACAATAGCATATCTTCTCTTGACTACTCATTGGCTGCTTTGAGGGGATACAGCCCTAAACAGCATGCATTTTAAGCCTCCAGAGTCTGAACAAAGTCCAGGCACCATCCTATCTTAAGGCATTTGAGCATATTCTGAGGGTAAAGATCTTCTTTCTATCATCGCCTCCTGAGAGTTGCAGCTGCATGGCCCATTGCCTAGTCCCTGGAACCAGTGCTGAGCCTTCTGACTACACCCATAGCTTAAAAAGCGTGAGCCGAAAAGTGTGAGCCTTCTGGCTTACCTATTCAAGGGGGTATGTGAAAGGTGAAACACATGGAATAGACACTAGCACAGGATTTTACAGCACTATTTTTCCTTGTGGTTTTCCTGTCCTGACGGCCTGAACTTGATATGCTGTGACTCAAGAGTCATATCATCATCACCGCTGTCTGCTGTGCCATCCTACTCTTGTACAAGTCTGACGGAACCTTTGAGACCTTTCTCTGCTCTTGAACACAGTGATAAAATGGTTCAACTTGCCACATGCCTTGCAGCGCTGTCCTAAGGTAGGACACTTCTCCTTTACCTGCTCATGTTGTCTCCCAGAGTAAATGCATCTCATTGTGGATGTTGAAACTGTAGCCACCTACTCTCCTTTGCTGTTGTCTCACTATATATTTTTCTCGTGGTGTTGTTTCTCTTAGCGCTTTCATTCTTTCTCTTGAGACTTCTGCTGCATGCCCCATGTCTAAGCATCTGTCTAATGTGAAAATTGACTTATTGGAGCAGCCATTCCCACAGGGGGTGATCCCAAAAGCTGCAGACTGTCAAGTCCCCAGAATTATATGTTGCAGCCATTGTGCATGAGACAGTGACATAAGGATCTATCCCCTTACCTTCAGACTAGTCTACTGTGAAAAACCCGTGACATTCCACAGACTTGTTTTGCTTGGGCAAGTGTATGGCAATCAGTGGAACTGGAGTTAGAGAGCCCATGTCCTGGGAGGGGGACTATCATTGACAGGACACCAGTGGAACAGGGAATGAGGGGAGTTAGGCTGGCAGCAACTCAGCCACATGGAGAGACCAGTGCTTGCAGGGTTTAATAAAGTTTCACTTGTTCATATTAACCTGTATTAACATAATTTTTTGTGACTGAAACCGGGAGCAATAGTTCCCCAGAACACCTAGGACAGCTGTGAGGCTTATGGCAGTGGTAAGCTTCAGAGTGTTACAGACCTCTCTGCCTTGTTCCCCCTCAAGATAAAATAAGTTTTACATTGTTGCTGTTGTCACCCTAATGCATGACCAGGTCTGTGTACTGTTCAAACGTCTCCTTCCACTAGCTCAATTGCTGGGCTAGGTACAGGGGTACCGTTTAAGGAGTGGTTCCCAGAGTTGACATGAAGGTGGAGTTAAAAAAGACTTACACAGGGAAATGGGTGAGAGTGGTGGAGAAAAGGTACATGCATGATACACTTTATTTCAGCCTTTTTAATGTTCGAAATATGAATGCACTGATAAAATATCAGCTGTGTAAGAAAGCACAGAGACTAAGTGATCAAACCAATCCATAATCCTGCATGTCTGATATTAAATCCCAGAATACTAACACTAGTTCATTATGGACTGTAGGTGGAAATTTAAGGTTTGTTGGACTGAATTTTCTCATTTGTATTACGGTTGCAAATACCTGTTTTAAATGACTTCTCTGTGGAAACTCGCAGCATTCAGTAGTCCTTAGTTTTTCATTTCTTGCCTCAGGTAGAAGGTGGATCTCTTCTATGGGGAAAAAAAAAAGATTTACCGCACGTTTCTCATTATACCTCAAGCAACGGCAGCCCACTAGAGTTAGGTTGAATCATGGTTATTGTTCTAACTCCCTGTTTTCAGTTAGTCGGTTTTCTTGAAACTCACCTTTTGGTCTGAAAATTTCCTGGAGTTGGTCACTATGTGAACTGAATCTTCTTTTTTTTTTAAACTAAAAAAAAAAAAAAAAAAAAAGGGAAGGAAGGAGGGGAGGGAGGGAGGTAAATAACTCGAGAGTGGAAAAAAATGTGAGGTTTTCTTTTTTCTTAAAAGGAATTGCCAAAAAAAAAATCCTTAACTTTGTTTGGTTGTTTTAAAATATAGCCTCTCCCTGCTGCCTGCCCCCTATCAGAGCCTTTCCTCATCACAGTGAAAGGCTCTGGCAGCAGGCAGCTGCTGAAGACTTTTCCGTGATGCCTTCCCTCTGCCAGAGTCTTTCAATAACACGTGAAGATATTCACTACAGTGTGGATGCAGCCTGCTTTTCACAGTGGCATGTAGCTACACATACATTGCATGCTGCTGCCAATGGTATGTAGTATAGACCTAGCCTAAGGGTTTGTCAGAGTGAATTAAGGTAAGCCAAATTAAGACCATTTTAATTGTGAATGGGTGTGTCCACACAGGGTTTAATGTAGTTTAATGCACTTTTAATTTACATCTCTAGTTAATTTGCAATAATTTTCCTGAGTGTTCCTGTGTAGAGAAGCCCTAAGATTATAAAGGTACATTGACTGAAAAAGACCTCCTGGGTCATTTAGTCTATTGAGTCCTTGTTCTCATGGATAATTCTGTTCATAAAATTATCAAGCTCCACAAAACTATTATCACAAAACTTAGGTTGTCTGCCCACACTACTTCTAGATTTGTAGATTCCAAGGCCAGAAGGGACCATTATATATATTTATAGAGAGCAATCACATCCCCTCTCAGCCTTCATGCTAGGTTAAATAAGCCAACATCGCTTAGTTTCCCTTGTCAGATAGGCTCTTCATTCCCTTGATCATCCTATTAGCCATTCTCTATATACATTCCAATTTGAATTAATCTTTCTTGAACATGGATGATCTGAGCTGTACATGGTATTCCAAATGAGCTCTTACCACTGTCTCGTACAATGGCATTAATGCTTCTTAGCTGTACTGAAAATACCTCGTCTGATGCATCCTAGGATCACATTTGCTTTTTTACAGACACATTACGTTGGTTCATACTCATCCTGTGACTGATTTAATACACCCAGGTTTGTCTCCTCAGTCACTTTCAACAGATTAGCCCCCACCCCAGTTAATAGCAGAATTTCTTGTTGTTAGAGCCTTAGTACATGACTTTGCACTTTGTACTATTCAATTGCATTCTATTTCTGTCACTCCAGGCCTCGTGGTCATCCAGTTCTTCTTGTATAGTATTCCAGTCTTTATATAGTACTCCAACTTTGTGTTATCAGCAAATTTCATTAGCACATGCTTACTTGTCCCAAAGTCACTAAAAAAAATTGGTCTCAAGGACTGATCCTTGAAGAACTCTACAAGGCTTGGGCTACACTATAGATCTGACAGCGGCACAGCTGCACCAATGCAGCTGCACCATTGTAGCGCTGCTAGTGCAGATGCTCTTAGTCGATGGGAGAGAGCTCCCCTTTACTTAATTACCCCAGCCTACATGAGCTGCGGTAGCTATGTCGGCGGGAGAAGCTCTCTCATTGACATAGCGCTGTCCACACCAGGGTTTAGATCCGTGTAACTTAGATCACTTGAGGGTGGCTTATTCACCCCCCCCCCCAGTGACATAACTTATATCAGTGTAAGCTGTAGTGTGTACTTAGCTGTAGTAACCTCCCCACAGCCCAGCAATTCTCCTTTGAGCATAACTCGCTGTCATCTCCCCTTTAGCTAGTTCCTTACCCACCTTACAAATTTTGGTACTATCACCACCTTCTGCATTTTAATTAATATTTTCCCATACGGTGCCATGTCAAGTGCTTTACTGAAATCCAGATAGGTTAGATCTAATGCATTTCTCTTGTCTAAGAAATCAGTTATTTTAATAAAAAATAGATGAATCTGGCACAATCTACCTTCGGTAAACCCATGTTGCATTTTATCCCAATTTCCATTTACCTCTGTCTTTAATTGTTCATTCCTTCAAAATTTGTTCTGAAATGCATGCTTGAGTTCAGACTCATGAGTCTGAAGTTGCCCCGATCATTTCCCCCTTCTTAAATATAGATACTGCATTTACTATTCTCCAATCATATGGTACCACCCCCAATTTGAGAGATTTATTAAAAATCTTTGCTACCAGAATTGCAATTTTATGTGCCAGTTCTTACAGTGTTCTGGAATAGAGATTATCTATTCTCCCTAGTTTGAGCACATTCAACTCTGAGCTTTTTTCCACGTTGGATGTGGTAATTTCCATTTCTGTACATGAAATAATGGAAAATGAAAAGACAGTACATGTGTATCCAATGTTGTAAAAAACATTCTGATATTATTGTGATGGTTAGAAAACACTATGTAATTCTATAATTAAAGATTATATAGAGATGCGTACGGACAAGAGGACAGACTTAAAGATGCAAGTACAATCTTAACTCTGGCATTTCCTGATTTATTTTCTGTTTTTGTTTTGAGCACTTAATATGCCAACTAAAGCTTTATTTTAGAACTTGTTCTTCACAGAATGATCTTTGCACCCTTGTGGAACCCTGTTTGAAATCAGTGGGGCCCTTCACAGGCATACAGTTTTGCCTGTATAGAATTTACAAGATTGGGGCCTTAGTGCCTGTGGTTGTGGGCTGCTCACTGCCCTCCACTCGGTACTGACAGAATTGGGACCTTAATGCAATTCTAACTTATACCTTTGATGGCCAGATGGGACTGTTAGGATAGTCTAGTGAGTCTCACCTGCATAACAAAAGTCTCAGAACTTTGCCCAGTAATTCTTGCCTTAAGCCTAACTTTTGGTTAGCTAGAACGTATGTTTTGTAAAGACATCCTAACTTGATGTAAAGACTGCAAGTGATGGAGAAATTAACATTTCACTTTGAAAACTGCTTCAGTGATTAATATTTAAAATGTGCAGCTTATTTCCAGTCTGAATTTGTCAAGCTTCATCTTTCAGCCATTGGAACTTGTTCTGCCTTTGTCTGCGAGGTTAAAGAATTATCTAGTGTTAGGTATCTTCATACAGGGCAGGCATTTATAGACCATGATCAGGTCACCTTTCTTCTCTTGAATAAACTAAATAGACTGAACTTCTTCAGTCTCTCACTGTAAGGCGGGTTTTCCAGACCCTGAATTTTTACATGGCCCTTTTCTAAATGCTCTCCAAATGTTCAGCATTCTTTTAAAAGTGTGGACACCAGAACAATGGTCTTCCCAATGCCATAGAGATACCACTTGTACTCCTACTCAATATTCTCTTGTTTATACCTTCAGGGTCCTCTTAGCCACAGCTTTGCACCTGAAGTACCTGTGCAGTCTGTGGTCTGCTATGACCTCAAAGGGTAGGCTTTTGAAAATACCTAAGTGATTTAGGGGCCTGTCATTTTTGAAAATTAGTTTTAGGCTCTGAAGTAACTTAGGCACTTTTGAAAAGTTTAGCCAAGTCTTTTTCAGAGGTAATTCTGAGATATAGTCCACTATCCTCTATAGCCAACAATCTTTGTCCCGAGACTTTGCATTTATCTGTATGAAAATGCATTTTGTTCTGCCCATCTTTCCAAGTGATCCATGTTATTCAGCTCTGTGTAATTGACCTGTCTTCATTGTTGTTCTACCACTCAAATCAATGTGTGACTCTGCAAACTTTACCAGCAATTATTTTGTATTTTCATCTGGATCATTGACACAGATAGCACCTGTCCAACAATAAATCCCTGTAGGATACTATTGATTTCACTAAAAGATGTACAATTATTTAAAAGCCTATTATTAATTAAGGTTGTAAAGTCATGTACACAAACTTAGGAAACATGAGAATTAAGGTTCTATGCCTCTGAAGCCTTAATTCTGTCCCCCTGTGCGTATGCATTATGATAGTATTTTATCATGTAAACAACAGCGACATTTCCTTTTATTTCAAAAGTTGTCAGGCACTGCCTTTAATAATCAGGTGTATTTGTTGGCATTAGAGTCAAAACTGGGCATAGGGTTGGACCAGAGCCAAGGGTAGTCCTGGAATTGAGATTCAGGGACAGGCTGGGGTTGACACTGAGATCAGAGTCCTTAGACAAACTGAGATCAGAACCATAGCCAGAGTTCAGGTGCAGGCCAGAGGTCAAAGTCGGCTAGTCAGAGAGAAAAAACAAGCCAAGTCGGTACCAAAGCCAGAGTCCAGATATGCACCAAAGGTTGAAAACTGGATAGTCCGAGTGTAAGGGGTTGGGGATGGATCAGGATGCAGAAGCAAGGCTGGAGTGAATCAGTGTCAAGGCAGAAATGAGGGTAGGGCAGGGCAAGGATGGGGCTCAAGCAAGGCTGGGGTAGGAAGGGAGGAGTAGGCTGAAGAACAGTAAAAGGCTGGAAGTTGCTGGAGTCTGGTGCACTGTGAGGCAGCAGGAGGATTCTTGGCCAGGTAACACTGTTGCTCAGATGGATCTGCAGCTCTGTTGGGGTTATGGAAATGTCTGGGGTCATGTGACCCAGCCTTTGCTTGGTGATAGTTGCTGCCACATGCCTGAGTGCTGACTCACTGAAGCAGCAGAGTGAGCAGCCTTGGTTTGGCTGCGAGTTTGCCTCACATCATGCCTCCCACATTCAAAGGCATCTCCCTGCTGCCCCTGGGCTAACTTTGTTAAGGTGGGCCTAGTCGAACTCGCAGGTCAGGGGTAGGAATGTTGCTTGCCGGCTCCTATCAATGCTCCTTTGGGCCACACCCTTCCCAGTCCATGAGGTACAGAAGCCTCCCTTAGAGGATCTTGGAGTCAAGGATTTGGCTTACCAGGTATTTTTCCTGCATTTGTCCCAGTGGGGAGTTGGAGTATATATATTTTTTTTTTCAGTATGGAGACATAGAACATGGATGTACACGCATTGTTGGGGGTAACTGGAGATGCAAAGTGACCTGGTTAATTTGCTGAGTGATCAGGAAGTGACCAAGGTAGCAGTAGTCATGTTTACAGGAGGAATGGGAGGTGTCCAGATGTTGGTGGAAAGCCATACCTTGTTCCCAATGGAAATGGATAGGTTATCCCAGTGCTGGCAGCCTGCGAATTGCTTGTATTCTGACTTGGCAGTGTCCAGCTGGGTTTTTAGCTCCTTTTGTATATGATGGAGGAATTCAACCAAGACACAGGCATCAGGGACATGGGAAGCCAAGGACAGAGATGGGTGGAACTTTATTTGGAGAAAAAGGGACTCTGCTTATGCTCAGAGTTGTTGTAGGTGAACTCTGCAAAGGGCAGGAGTTGGACCCAGACATCCTGCGGCAGTTGATGAAATATCGCAAGTACTGCTGTAGTACTTGATTGACCTATTCTGATTGTCTATTGGTCTGGAGGTAATGGGCAGTGGAGAGATGTAGGTCAGTGTCCACTAGGTGGAAAAATTCTTGCCATAAGTGGGAGATAAATTGTGGTCCAGAGTCCGATGTGATGTTGGATGGTAACCCATGAAGTTTTAAAAACATGGTCAAAAAACAGGCAGGCTGTTGCCTCTGCGTAAGAATCTCAAAATAGGACTTTTTTGAGAGGAGGTCCATGACTACTGGTATGGCAGTGTGGTTCTGGGAGTTAAGAAGCTCTACAATAAAATCTATGGATATAGATGTGACTCACTGAATCCTCCATAATCAGCCTTATTGTGTATTGTTTAATGCAAAGTATGTCATGTAAGATGTTTTTGGAATGCTCATGATGTACTGAACATTATTATTATAGTAATATGTTTGTTGCAATGTGATGTGGTTATGAGGCCTCGATATGTGATAACCCCAAAGATGTGTTTCATGGCTTACAACATATTCAAGCAAGACTCCCTGAGGAGAGGGGCAGTTTGCACCTCATTAAGACTTTTATAGAACAAACCCAGCTTCCCATTCCAGGAACAAAGGACTGGCTTAGTTGTCAACAAAGGAATCAACAAAGGACCTCACTGACTCAGGACATGGAGGGAACCATACACCAACATTGTTTGTCATCTGATCCTGAAGAGGGGGTGAAATCACAGAGGGGAGAAGGAACATTTTTTAAAAAGGAGACATTTTCCCATTCTCTCTCTCTCTCACCTACATATACAAATACCACCAAGCAACTGAAGTGCCAACTCACAGGGAGAGCCTGGCTGGAAAGGAATCCAACCAGCCTCTGGTGAGAATCATCTAAGTTTGTAAGGATGCTGAAAGTGTTGAGCTTACTTTAGAATATGTTTGGCTTTTGTTTATTTTAACTAAACCTGGTTTGCTTTCTTCTGACTATAATCACTTAAAATCCTTCTGTACATTAATACATTTGTTTATTTCACCTAAAAGGGTGCATTTGGTTTAAGACGCATTAGAGATTCTATTTGCAGTGACACGGCTGGCCCATATCAACATCTTTGATAAATTGACGAACATATAAGCTTGCAGTGTTCAGTGGGCAACATTGAACATTGTAAGATGGCAGTTCAAAGGGTTGCATCTGGGACTGGGAATATTGGGTTATGCAGCAGAATGACCCCAGCCAAAGTGTGGCTGGCTAGAAACACTCACTCACTGAGTTGAAGGCTGTGCGTGGAAACCCAGGAGTAGGAGTTCTCACAGCAAAGTAGAGTAAGATGGGCTCCAAGAGTGAGTGTTTGGGGTGACAGCGATTCACCAGTCCAGATTGCACTAGGGGAATGTCACAATAGATTCCCCAGGTCGAAAGGAGTAGGTAGGGGGACCAAGACACCCAGGGGCTTAGTATGAGCCTTCATACAGCAACATACTTTGCATGAGTCGATGTACGACCTCACGGAGGTGTGCAACTGGCACCATCAGAAGTGGTGTGTAATCAATTTCATGGTCTTCCAATGTCCAAAGTGGCCAGCCAAAGGTGAGTCATGGCATAATCAGAGGATTATCAGTGAGATGGGGCAGGCCTTCGGGCAGAAATATGGCCTTGGAACATGAGGAGTACCTTGTTCTTGACAGAGATGCCCAGGTTGGCCTTTAGCAACATCTATTTAGTTGCCAACTGGTCATTTGGTAAGGGCTTAGTCAGGGCCAACAGGTCTGTGTTTACTAATACGCTGGAAAAATGATGGTTTCAGCATGATGGAAGGTTCTGGTGGTCCTTTTTTGTCACTGAGGTACCCCTCTTTGTGGGAGAGCACATCAGGTTTCCTATTCCAGCTTCCGGGTCAATACTGTAGTGTAAACTCAAAGAGTGAAAAGAACAGAACCATCAGGTCTGGAGCTGGTTGAGGACCTTGGTGGATTATAAATGCTCATACATTTTTGTGGTCTGTGAATACTTGGACAGGAAAGCAGGCCCCCTCCAAGTGGTGACGCCACTCCTCGAAGGCAGCCTTGGTGGCTAGCAGCTCCATGTCGTAGATTTCATACTTTTGCTCATAGGGCTTAGCTTCTTTGAGTAGAAGGAATGTGGACGGAGAATGCTGGGTGATCCATTTGGTTGTGACAGTACCATCTCAGTGACATAATTGGAGGCATCTGACTTGAAAATGAAGGGCTTGGATGGGTCCAAGTGCCTCAATATGGGTGTGGAGGTGAAGGCCTTCTTTAGTTACTTAAATCCCTATTAGGGCTTTCGATGTCCAGAGGAAGGTGGAGTTCTTGTGGAAGAGTTGGGTAATTGGGGCCACTACCAGGGAGAATTTCTTGATGAATCTTTGGTCAAATTTTGTGAAATTGCCGGGAAGCATTGAATGTCATGGATGGTCCTTGGTGGAGACCAGTCGACTATGGCATCAACTTTCCATAGATCCATGCTGATGAGATGAAGTAGCCCAGAAAGTCAATGGTTGTGCAGTTGAATTTAAATTTTTCCGGTTTGACATACACACCATTCTTCCTGAGGTGTTCTAACACTTGTCGGACATGCTGGTCATGCAGGGTCTGTTTCTTTAAGAAGATGACGATATCTTCTAGGTAAATCACCACAAACTGGTCTAGGATATCTTTGAAGATTTTGTTCAAGAGGTACTGGAATATTACTGGGTCATTTGAGAGACCGAAAGACATAACCTAGTACTCATAGTGGCCATACCTGGAGTGAAAGGCAATCTTCCACTCATTGCTCTCTTGTATGTGGACCAAGTTGTGTACACTGTGTGGTTCAAGCTTGGTGAACACTTTTGCTATGCTAACCCATTCTAGGAGCTCATTGATGAATGGAGGATAATATTTGGTTTTGATGGTAATGCTATTCAGAGCACAATCAACACAGAGGTGCAGGGTCCCATGGTTCCTAACAAATGAAATGGGGGCGCCCACAGGGGATTTGGAGGACTGAATGAAGCCTTTGGCCAGGTAATCCCATATGGCCTTTATTTTGGGTTCTAATAGTAGGTAAGTGCAGCCAAAGGGGATACTTCCTGTTGGGTGGAGGTCTGTATGGTAGTTATAGGGGCAATGTATCAGCCTTCTCATCAAACACATCTGCAGTGATCTTCGGACTTGGCTGCGATTGGAGAATCAGTACCTTTGGGAGGTGAGGTAGTACTGAGCAGGGAGGACGCCTTCCCACGGGTGGGTCCTAGCCTCTCCCTGTGGGGTCATTTGAGGCATTGCAGCTGACAGAATCCAGAGTTAAAGTATACCTGCCATATCATCCATAAAATGTTTGGGTTGTGTAGGGAGAGACAGGGAAGGCCCAATATGACCCAAAAGATCAGCGATAGGATTAGGTCATATTTAATAGTTCCTTGATGATCCCCAGTCCTGATCTGGAGAGGGGCCATCTTATAAGCCACTGGCCTGAAGGTCCGCATACTGCAGTCAATAGTCCCTATGTGCTCTGTAACAGGCTTCTTCTGGATGGGTTGGTAATTGGCCCGGGCAAAGGTCAGGTCCATAAAATGGCTGGATGATCCAGAGTCAATTAGTGTGAGTGAGATACAACTTACTTTGGGTACAGCAGGAGCCCAGATCCAGAGGAGGACCTGCAGGTGTAGTTGGTGTGTCCCTGCTGGTGCTGGGGCACAGGCAGGCAGCAAAGGGGATCTGGTCGGAGACCTTGCTGTCTGAGTCATGTCCAGCTGCAACCCCACTAGCAGGGCTGGACAGGGTGGTTTCCTGTAGTGGATCTGGGCTTGTGGTGGCACCCTCAGGCAAAATGGCCACTTTCTCTACAATACAGGCCAAGGCTGCTTTGATGCCGATATTCCTTTTTTTTGGGCCCTGAAATGCCTCTTGTTGCTGTCAAATTGAACACAGGACTAAGCAAAGAGTTCATTGGCGGGGGGTGGGGCTTGACACTAGGCTGGGGACAGGTAGCAACTTGTTTCCTCTCTAGACGATGCTTGACTACCTGGTTCTTGATTTTAACACAGAGCTGTATCTATGGTAGTAACTTCATGGAGGAGTCGACCCAGGCCAGCTCATCATTCATGGTGTCTTTCAATCCCTTATGAAAATGGTATACTTGAGCCACCTCATTCCAGGCCATATCCATGGCCAGAAGCTGTAAGTGGGCTATGTATGATCCCTAGGTGAGGAACTGTTGGGCTCCCTCAGTTGTACAGGCTCACTTGGGGGTCGTCTAATATTAACGAGAAAGATTGGGTTCCACTGGATTCCAAAGCCTGTTCCATTTGGCTTCCCCAGATAGTAGACAGGTAACCAAGTCCCACCTTTGTCGGGTAGTCTGGGTACAAAGATGGCCACATCAGGAAAAAAAAAGTGGCACTGGTTGATGAACCGCTGGAATTTGTGGTGAGGACCATCAAACCGTTCTGGCAAGGTGTTTTTCAGACCATGCTCTGGGATGGCTGCCATACGTATGCCCAGGGTTCTGGAGGGCTCTGGACCTGAGCTTGCTGGGAGGTGTTCTCCAACTGCAGATAGCTAATTGGATTCTGGAGGCTCTGGAGGATGGACTCAGCCTCCAGGGCCACAGCACCCAGGTACTCAATCGAGGCACTGGAGTCCAATTGTAATGGAGTCTGAGCAAACTGTCAGTCACCGCTTCTGGCCTAGTGATTCAAGTCTGGCTCACAGCTAGGCATAGGGTTGGGTCTGAGCCAAGGGTGGTCATGGAATCGAGATCCAGGGACAGGCCAGGGTTGAGACTGAGATCACAGTCCATAGACAAACCAGGAACAGAACCATAGCCAGAATTCAGGTGCAGGCCAGAGGTTGAAGCTGGGTGGTCTGAGTTGAAAGACAAGCCAAGTCAGTACTGAAGCCAGAGTCCAGATACACACCAAAAGTCAAAAACCGGATAGTCAGAATCCGATTGTGGAGGCGGGGAGGAGTGTGGACCAGGAGGTAGAGGCAAAACTGGAGAGAGTCAGTGAAAAGGCTGGAATGAGGCTAGTGCAAGGACAGGCCTCAGGCTGGTGCCCTGCAGTGCAGCAGGATGGTTCCTGGCTTGTTAGCGCTGTTGCTCAGACTGATCTGCAACTCTGCTGGGGATAAGGAGATACCTGAGCCTGGGATCATCTGATCCAGGCTCTGCTCAATGATAGGTTGCTGATGCATGCCTGAGTGCTGAGTCACTGCAACAGCTGAGTGAGTAGCCCTGGTTTTGCTGTGAGTTTGCTTCTCATTTGTGGTCTCCAATGAAATACGGGGCAATGTAACAGCTCAAGTAAATGCTCTGGGACAAAACGAGGTGATTCTGAAAGGTTTGTGCCTCAGATGTTAATTGCTACTGCTCCTTCTGTCGTTGAATAAGAATTTTCCTCACTTGACCTAGTGGACTCAGATTAGAAACCACATAGGAACAGATAGAATTTAAGGTTTGTTTTTCTTCTCAAGTATTTTAATTTTGAAAGCCTTGTAAGCACACTCAGTGGTAATTGACTTGAGTTTTGATCATGGATTATACTTATGTTTAAAATGTTGCATAATGAAATTTATATTGATGTGTTAGCACAATACCTGTGCTTAGTGTATTTAAATAGTTTTTATATTTTAGTATGTGGTTAATGTATTGAAACTCTAGACAACATTTTAATATTAACATTAAGTAATTTTTGTTTTGTAGTGAAAATTATGGTGTAGTGCTTTAGAGTTCTAAGAAAAGCATTTTGAATAAAAATACAGCTGTAGGCCCTAATTCTGCAAACACTTAATGTGTGTATAACTTTAAGAAGGCATTGTAGTCATACTGCATGCAGTTAATGAGATCACTCACATGAGTGAATTTACACAAGGTTTTTTCTTTACCTCAGCTTATTAAAATTCAAATAAAATACTTTACTAGTAGTGCCATTGTAATTAAACATTTTAGAAATCAGCACTTGCCATGTATTTTATGGAAAATTTGTTCTGTTGCAATTTTAGATTAAAATTTATCAATTAGGCTGAAGCTTTGTAAAAATGAGTTAAATAAATTATTTTAATTGCTGTGATTTAAATCACTCCACTCTACATTTTACATCTGTATTGTGCTTCACAAACAAAACTACATATCTACAATTCCCCTTTGTAAATTTCTTTATTCCTATACAAATATTCAGTTGAATAGCAGAAATTAAAATCTAATATTATTGGAGCTAATGTGGTTTTCATTCAGGATTATGCAACTCTTTCCATAAGAACACAAGAATAGCCATACTGGGTCAGACTAATGGTCTATCTAGCACAGTATCCTGTCTTCTGACAGTGCGAATCCAAGATGCTTCGGAGGGAATGAATAGAACAGGTAATCATCACGTAATCCATCCCGTCAACCATTTCCAGCCTCTGGCAAACAGCAATCCCTGCCTATCCTTGCTGATAATAGCCATTGATGGACCTATCCTCCATGAACTTTATCTAGTTATTTTTTGACCCCTGTTATAGTTTTGGACTTCACTACATCCTCTGGCAAGGAGTTCCACAGGTTGACAGTGCCTTGTGTGAAGAAATACTTTCTTTTGTTCATTTCAAACCTGCTGCCTATTAATTTCATTTGGTGACCCCCAGTTTGTGTTCTGAGAAGGAGTAAATAATACTTCCTTATTTACTTTCTCCACACCAGTCTATTATAATGCCCCCTTCCCCCCCCCCAGTCATCTCTTTTCCAAGCTGAAAAGTCAGTCTTATTAATCTCTTCTCAAATGGAAGCTTTTTCATGCCCTTTTAATTGCCCTTTTCTGTACATTTTCCAATTCCAATATATCTTTTTAGAGATGGAGCGGCCAGATCTGCAAACAGTATTCAAGATATGGGCATACCATAAATTTATAAAGAGGCAATATGATTTTTTCTGTTTTTATTATCTATCCCTTTTTTAATGATACCCAACATTATTAGCTTTTTTGACTGCCACTGCACATTGAATGGATGTTTTCAGAGCACTATCCACAGTGACTCCAAGATCTTTCTTGAGTAGTAACAGCTAATTTAGATCCCATAATTTTATATGTATATTTGGGATTGTTTTTCAATGTGCATTACTTTGCGTTTATCAACATTGAATTTCATCTGCCATTTTGTTGCCCAGTCACTCAGTTTTGTGAGATCCTTTGTAACTCTTCTCAATCTCCTTTGAACTTAACTATCTTGAGTAGTTTTGTATCATCTGCAAATTTTGCCACCTCATTGTTTGCCCCTTTTTCCAGATCATTTATGAATATGTTGAACAGTATTGGTCCCAGTATAGATCTCTGAGGGACCACCATCATTTACCTCTCCCCATTCTGACCCTTAATTCCTACCCTTTGTTTCCTATCTTTTAACCAGTTACTGATCAAGGAGAAGACCTTCCCTCTTATCCCATGACTGCTTACTTTGCTTAAGAGCCTTTGGTGAGGGACTTTGTCACCCTTGTCCTCCAAGCTATTATATGTATAAATGAAGAGGGTTGTGGGGGAGAGCATACCCTGCTCTCCATGGCCCTAGTTCCGGAAATCGTCCCTATTCAGAAGAAATGTTTATGAATATTGTTAACTTTAATGGGACTCATGTTCATGCATAAAGTTTAATGTACTTGATTATCCTTCCTGAATAGGGATGGACTTAAGTACATGCTTACATGATTTCACGAATCATGACTAATTATAACAGGGGTAAAAACAGAGTAACTCCATTAACATCAGTGAAGTTATTCCATTCAGATTTTCACTGCTGCAACTGGGGATTGAAATTTTCCCAAGAATTTCAACATGTAGGCAGCTCATTCACATCAACACAGGAGTGGCTTATTGTGTATCATATTGACAATGTTGTGAATTTCCTGATTGTAATGACAGTATACAGTGATTTCACTAAAATAAGGGTGGCTTTGAAGAATGTTACCTATAATCCATGATGGTTACGTAACCTGAAATAATAGTATTTTAATTCTCACTGAATTTTTGTGCATACACTTACAGTATTCACCACATAGTCTATTTAGGAAATAGTGTTGATATTTCCATAATTTTTTTCATTTTGTAAAGTAAAACAGAAGAGTTAAGTACCACTATTCTATGCTGTGTTTCTGAGACTTGCAACAGATACCATGTGTATTTGGGTAAATTTTGCGTCCGTTTTTAGTCAGTTTGAGTAGTGCAGCTCAAAACACTGTGCAAGCTTTGACAATTGACTTCAGCTTGGTTTCAACTGGTTGTCTTGTTAAATTAAACAAATGTAAAATATATGTAAAAACACAACTGAGCTGTGTGAAAACTGTGTTAAAACCTCATCATCTTATATCTTACTGATATTGTAAACATGCTAATGAAAGATAAAAAGATCAAAAGTGGTACCATTTGGCTTTATAAAAAATTAGTGACGTGAGGGACACTTTTTGACAGCTCTTGAGTCCAACTCCTTGTTCTGCACTGTTTCTTAAAGATTTCAAAAGATTGAGTCTCACTTTGTGTATATAGGTAGAAAATTTAGAATAGCCTTTGGCTGCAATCTCTTCTGCATTTACAAAAAGTACATTTAGAAACTTGTACTGTAGCATGGTCGATTGCTCAAATACTCTGGCAACTATTAGCCTTTATGTACACAAATAACCTTGCAGTTCCCTGAGTGCCACTAGTCACTGAAGGTGTGCATTTGCAAAGCGCTGCAGTCTGTTCATGACAAGGAGGAACATTTACTGTTCACTCTACACTGAAGGCCTATATACATGAGCATTATCATTTTCTAAATAAGTATAAAAGTCTGGAAGAGTTCCCTATATTGAAGGTACTAGGTTTCAAAAATGCCCACATTTTGTGCATCATAGAATAATATTGGAACATTTTTGTGATAATATTCAAATAACTTTTACAGAACGCATGAGCTGTCAATTATTTTGGCATCTTGGAATTGATATGTAGAGCTCAGTGAGGCACACTGTATGGATTGAAAGGTCAAGAATGCCACTCTCTTGCTACATGGAATTTTATTAAAAACATTCTCTTCTTCCATCCTACCATAAAATGACCCTGATTTATTTTATTTTATTAGTTTCTGGTTGATAGTGATGTGCAATTCCTGAACCAACTTTAGAAAATACCAGGTAATCTAGAGAGAAAGAAGCCTGCTCCTTCAGAACAACAAAAATCTCTCTTTTTAGGTCATGATTCTGCACACTAGTTAAGTACATGCCTAACTTTAAGGATCTGAGTAGTCCCCCTGAGCTTAATATGATACAGCAAAATTTTAAGCACAGGCCTATCAAGGCCTGTTTCTACTCAATGAACAAATACTTTAGGAAATTTTAATTACTTGATTTATCTGATCAGGACAGTCTTTAAGAGTATAATTCATCTGGATTTAAAACCATTACCACATATAGGCTGAAAAATAAAATAGGCAGTTATGAATGTAATAAAGTACTTGCCAGAAACAGTTCAGACTTGAAGCTTTCTTTCAATTTCAACAATAGAGCAAGGTTAGTTCAAGGCTATAATGCAAAATAGCTTTAGTACAGCAGTACTTGAAAACTCTTGAAAATGATTTAATGTTGAAATAACTAACTTTACTAATTCCAAAATCCTTTGATTGCTTAGTGCTGAGGAGAAAATAGGTACATTTCCGAAAATAGTTTAGTAGTACTAAAGCTGATTCCTGAAACTTCTGGAACTGACATTGTCTCCTCCTTTGAGTAAATATAAGAATGTTTAAAAATTATTCAGTAAATAGTGACAAGACCTACAAATTAGTCCAACACTTTGATTGCATCATTAGAACTATTATCTTTCTGTTCTAACATTTGAGTTCTAGAGCTGAGGATAGTTTAACTGGTGGATTCCATGTGTAGGTACCATGGACAATTTATATTATAAAAGTTCATAACATGCTATCTACAGGACTATTTTTGACTAGTGAAACTTTTTCATGTCCCAGTTGGTAGGAAGGAATAGTCTCTGTTAAAGACCAGCAATGAATGTCAACAAACCACTTTCATAGATTCCAAAGCCAGAAAGTACCATTGTGATCATCTAGTCAGACCTCCTGTACAACACAGGAAAAAACCCCGCCCCAAAACAATTCTCTTTGAATCTGAGCATAACTTAAAAAAAAAAAATCCAACCTCAATCTAAAAATTGCCAGTGATGGAGAACTCATAATGACCAATGGTAAATTGTTCCAGTGGCTAATTACCCTCACTGTTATTTTCAGTCTGAATTTGTCTAGTTTCGATGTTCAGCAATTTGATCATGTTACTTCTTTCTCTACTAGATTCAAGAGCCCATTGTCAACTATTAGTTCCCCATGTAGGTTCTTAAAGACTGTAATCAAGTCGCCCCTTAACCTTCTCTTTGTTAAACTGAATAAACTGAGATCTTGGAATCATTCACCATGGGTGTGTCACTGTCTGGGGTGGCTCATGATCATGAGTGCCTACCTCAGGGCAGACTGTCAAAAGCAGGGCAGACATGCCAAATTAGTGGTATGTTCTAGAATTAGACTTCACCAAGCCCAGTATCAAATGTGTGCTCCCAAAGTACTACAATAGTATACAATAGTATAATGGAGTCTCAGAAAGTCCCCTTAGACATGTCAGTCTATCTTGCCACCCACACTGGACCATGTAATAAATGGTCACTTACACCAAAAATCACAAAATACTCAGGTTACACCAGTCCCAAGAGACCATTCCATTATGCAGATTGATTTGCATCAGATTTCACACCAAAGACAATGCTGATAGCCAATTCTATAGTGAACTAACTAAAGGTTTATTTGCTAAGAAAATGGAATGAGTTATTGAGAAGTTAAACAGGTAAAAATGTATGTACAGGTGAGTCACAGTCTATAATTTCAACAGGTAGCAGAGATGTAGTAATCTGCCAGTTTCCCAAAAATCTTTTAGGGCTACCCAGAGTAACTCTGGGGATCATCTTCTCATTCAGTTATTCTGCCCTGTTAGAATCCAAACAGTAGAAAGATGAAGAAGTTTTCCTTATGTCCATATTTATAGCTTCTTCTTGCTGAAACCAAACCACTAGCAACAGTTTCCACACAAGTCTTTTCTTCATGTGGGGGGGCAGGAGTAGGGGAGAGGAATGCACTTAAAGTACTTGATCCTTGATCTCATACAATGGCTTATTTGCATTTAATGAACAGGATTTAACATCATCTTAAGAGACCATCATGTGCATTATGTAAGACTTCTTTCTTGTGGGTTACTTAGTTACAGGGGTACCTACAAAGCAAATGTTTGCTGATACAGTATAACATGGGGTATACATGCAGCATCCTACAAGCATCCTAAACACATTTTTATCAACTTAACATCTAATATTTATTTTGATAATGCTAACATACAGATAAGCAAGAATAGTTTTCAGCTATGCAATTGTAAATATTCAGTGAGGCCTGGAGCCTTGGCATGAGCTGGCATCTGGTCTGCCAGCATAAAAGTGGATATGCTACGCTGCAGCTGAGAGTGAGCCTTCCAGTCTGGGTATTCTGGCCAGGCTTGAGCTATTGCTCTATAGATAGCAATGTGGACATTGCAGCTTGGGCTCTTAAGCCCACATGAGCCCCTAGGCTTGAGTGCCTGAGCTCCAGCCAGACCCGCAACATTCACACTGCTATTTTCAGTGCACTTGCTCAAGCCCCGCTAACATGAGTCGGTCTGTTTGGACTGGGAGGGTCCCGGATGCAGTGTAGATGTACCCTGTGCGGCATATTTTCTAATCCTTTAATCATTCTTATCTCTTCTTTGAACTCTCCCCAATTTATCAATATTCTTCTTGAATTGTGGACGTCAGAACTGGATGCAGTTGTGTAGTAGTCCAGTAGCAGTTGCAACCATGCCAAATGTAGAGGTAAAATAACTTCTTTATTCCTACTCTTGCGCCTCTGTTAATGCATCCATAGATCTCATTAGCCCTTTTGGCCACAGTGTCGGACTAGGAGCTCCTGTTCAGCTGATTGTCCTCCACGACTCCCAAATCTCTTTCAGAATCCCTGCTTCCAGTATAGTCCTCTATCCCGTGATTATGGCCGACAGTCTTTGTTCCTGGACATATACATTTATATTTATATATATATTATATATATTTATATATATTATTATTTATATATATTATATATATTTATATTAAGAATGCATATTGTTTGCTTGTCCAGTTTACCAAACAGTCAAGATTGCTTGGATCTTTGGCCTGTGTTTTCATTGTTTATCATTCCCCCCCAATTTTTGTCATCTGCAAACTTTATCAGTTATGATTTTATGTCTTCTCCCAGGTTTATTGATAAGTGTTAAATAGCATAGGGCCACAAACCTCTGAGACGCCTCTAGAAAAAACAGCCAATCAATTATGATTCTGCATTTCATTATATTTTGAGAACAATCCAGTTTTTAATACACTTAATGAATGCTATGTTAATTTTTCTATTGTTCTGGTTTTTTAATCAAAACATCATGAGGTAACAAATCAAATGTGCTACAGAAGTCAAAGGTAACAGTATTGATGTAATACACGTAACCAAGAAAACTTGTAATATTATAAAAAAAAAAAATCAGATTAGCTTGTCAGAATCTACTTTCCATAAATCCATATTATTGACATCAATTATATTATCTTCCTTTAATTCTTCATTAATCAAGTCTGATATCAGCTACTCCATTGTTTTGCCCGGGGTCGACATCAGGCTGATGAGCCTGCAATTACCCGGGTCATCTTGTTTCTCTTTTTCAAAATATTGACACAACATGAGCTTTTTTGCAGTCTCCTGGAAGTTCTCCAGTGTTTCAAGACTTACTGAAAACAACAATATTTCAATGAGATCATCAACCAGCTCTTTTAAAACTCTGGGATGCAAGTTATCTGGACCCCTTAATTTAAAAATGTCTAACTTTAATAGCTACTTCTTAACATCCCTCTGAGATACTAATAGAATGGAAAGTGTCATCATGTGACATCATCTGGTTTTCCCAAATATAGAACAAAATTGAAAACTTCTGCCTTTTCTACATTACTATTGATAATTCTACCATTTCCATCTTGTAATGGACCAATACCATTCTTAAGATTTTTTTTGTTTTGTTTCTAATATATTTTAAAAACTCCTTATTGTCCTTAACTCTTCTGGCTATAGATTTCTCTGTCTCCTTGCCTTTCTTTTCAATTTTCTTCAATTACTAGCTTCTGATTTATATTCGTTACTATTGACTTCCCCTTTCTTCCATTTGTTTTATAGAGATAGCTCTTTTCACTTCCCTTATATGCCAGGTTGGTATATAACCCATACAGCATTCTTCTTTGATTGTGGTATTATGGCTTTTGGGGCATCAAGTGAAAAATATTCTTGAACAATTCCCAGTCATCATTCACAGTTCTGATTTTCTTCCTCGCAGCTGTTTTGTTTCAAGGTTGTTTTCAGGTTTGTGAAATTGGCCCTTTCAAAACATGAAGTAAATGTGGTATTCATTTGGACTTCCTTTCATTGGCACATACAAATGTGATGAAGTCATGATTACTTGCACCTAAGCTACCATAAATGTTCAGTTCTGTGATCAGTTCCTCTTTATCTGTCAAAATGAGGTCTAATATAGAATTCACCCTTGTGGGATGCAACACTTTTTTTGAGTTAGGAAATTGTCATCTATAATATTTAGATATTCCAAAATTCATGCTTTTAAGTAATGTTGTTGAACAGTGTAACTGCAACTCATCTTTTATTAGACATCTTTTTCTAAAATGCAGAAAGTAAAGAGTAATAGTGAGATTTACTACCATGTAAATTTTTCAGCGGTTCCAGGCTTTTGGGCCATACTCTGCAATTCTTGCTCAAAGTAGAGAGACAAGATGGGTGAGGTAATGTCTCTTATGGGATGAATTTCTGCTCTTAAAAGAGACAAACTTTCAAGCAATACAGAGATCTTCAGGTGTGGGAAAGGTATTCAGAGTATCACAGCTAAATACTATATTGGACAATTTGTTTAGCATAAATAGTTAACAAATGTTGTAAGAGACCGTTCAAAGTGAAGTGACCAGTTAACACCTCTGCAATCATGGGACAAAAAACAGGGTTATCAGGTTTCAGATTATGGTAATAAACCATAAATCCAGAGCTTTCTTAAAACAATGATTTTTAAAGTCTAGCAAAGTTATGAATTTCAGTTCCCATGCTTGCTTTTGAAAGTGTTGTTGTGCAGATTTTCTTTGAGGGCGAGGACTGAGAGATTAGATATGGAGGATCACTCTGTGAAAAGTGTTCACCCATGGGCAATAGGGTGTTTTTGTCTTTTATCACTTTTCTGCATGAGTTGATTCGAGAACAAAGTGACTGTCAAACATAGTTGTTGGGTCATTTAGTGCACAGGATTATGTACACTTCATGTTGTGATAGGCATGTGAAAGGACCCCATAAATCTTGAAAGGTGTGTTGTGGGGCTATTGATCATTGTAGCAATGGAGATATGTCTGCAATCTGTTGTTTTGGCAGTGTCGGGTGCTGCTTTGAGTTGGTCTGTGGAGCTTGCTTCTGATGATGAGCCTGGCTAGGCTGGGGGTTACTTGAAGGCCAAACGAGGGAGTTTAGGAAAGATTTTTCAGGATGTGGTCCCCATCAAGCATGGGTTGTAATTTTTTGATGATACCCCGTATGGGTTCCAGTGTGGGGTGAAAGGTGACAATGAGGGGTATATAGTTGGAGGGCAGGGTTTCTGTATTGAAATAGGTTCTCTCAGGGTATCTGAGTGGCTCATTCCATGATGCAATTTACTTCTATGATGGCGTGTCCTTGTTTGGTGAAGGCGGTTTGTGTGTTAAGGTATATATCCCGGACATTCTCCTTGGAGCATATTCAGTGGTATCTGATTGCCTGGCTGTAGACCAGATTTCCTGGCATGTTTTGGATGGTTATAGGATCTGTGAAGGTAAGTGTGATGATCCATGGGTTTCTTGTATATAGTTGTCTGCAGAGTTCCATTTTTGAAGCTGATCATGGTGTCCCTATAGTTTATGCTAGTGCAGGAGAGTTCTAGAGAGAGTTTGATGGATGAGTGGTAGTGGTTGAAGTTGTGATGGAAATCTGTGAAAGAGTTTAAGTGATCAGTCAAAAGGATAAAAATATCATTGATATATCCCAGATGTATCATTGGGTTTGTGGTACATTTGTCCAGAAAGTCTTCCTGAAGGTGCGCCATGAAGAGGTTGGTATTTTGAGGTTCCATCCTAGGAGCTATGGCTGTTCGCATGGTTTGGACAGAATGTTTGTTATTGAAAGTAAAATTGTTCTGGGTGAGGATGAAATGGATGAGTTTGGCAATGTGTTTGGGGTTGATATCAGAGTGTTGTCCATTGTCTTGTTGCAGACAGCTATGCCGTCATTGTGAGGGATGTTGTTGCAGAGGGAGGTGACATCCATGGGGGCAGGGATGGTGTTCTGAGGGAGGTTGTTAATGTTTCAGAGTTTCTGGAGGAAGTTGGTTGTGTTCTGGAATAAGCTGGACTTTTTGTGTGGTGAGGGGTTTGAGGGTGGTTTCTGAGTCCTGATATTCCTTCAGTAAGAGTGCAATGGCCAGATATGACAAGCTGCCTGGTTTCCCTTGTTTGTGTATTCTCAGGAGCACATAGAAAATCTCGGGGGAAGGGGGTTGTGATGGATGAGGTTGTAGAGTTTCTCTTGGATTTGTTTAGGAAAGGATTTTATGGTATCCTTAAATTCCTGAGTGAATTGTGGTGTAGAGTCGTCTCTGAGTTCTTTACAGTAGGTCGTGTCAGAGAGTTGTCGATTACCCTTGTTAACATAGCCGTCATGTTTGAGAACTGAGTCTATTTGTATGATCACTGTCTGGTGGCTGGATTTCAGAGACTATTTTGTCCTATGACTGCAAAGGTGTTAATTGACCACTTCACCTTGAATGGTTGCATACAATGTGTGTTAACTACTTATGCTAATCTGACCCACCTTGTATTTAGCTGTAATAATCTTTCCCAGCCATGAAGAAGAGCAGGAGCTCTGTGTAGCTTGAAAGCTTGAGTCTCTTTCAAGAGCAGAAGTTCATCCAATAGAAGATATTATCGCACACATTACCCTGTCTCTCTAATGTCCTGGGACCAACACAACATAATTACACTGAAATCAGAAAAAACTCTCGCTCATATCAGTTTTCAAGACTGAAGGCCAAATGCTGTCCTCCTTTCATTCCCAATCAACTTTCCCTGCTATTCAAGGCTTGACTAATCCCTTGTCTCATAAGTAAGGATAAGATTATGTCACAGAAGTCATGGAATCCATGTTCTGTGACCTGTGAATTTTCTGCTTCAGTGGGAAGGAGAGGCAAGAGCTGTCAGCTGGCTGGGTGCTCCCTGCCCCTGTGGAGAGGGGAAAGGAGAGACCTAGAATTCCAAGCCACAGTGAGCAGGAGGAGACCTGGAGCTCCCAGCTGCCAAGGGTGGCAGGGTGGGACCTGGAGCTCCCAGCCGCCACTGCAGGCGACCAGTGGGGAGGGGCGGCCACTGCGGCTCTGAGCCATGGGCCCCACAGGGTAGTGGTGGGGGAGGAGGGGAGGACGGACAACCCTGCCCCACTGTGCTCACCCCCCCACATCCAGCCCCATTTTTCATAGATAGTTATTTTTAGAAAAGTCAGAAAGAAGTCACGACTTCTGTGAATTTTTGTTTATTGCCCATGACCTCTCCCTGACTCATGAGACACTTTTCCCACCCTTGCTACCACTAGTGCATTCTACTAGCAGTAATTGGAGTAGGCGTGCTGATAGCTGACAGCATTCTTATTACTGTATCATCCAGATCCACTCTGAGTATGGTTAATGGACGCAGAGGTACAAAATGGTAGTGCCCTTTCTGAGCTAGTGGGAATTTGCTACCATGGGTGGAGCTGCACCAGTGGTAGCAATAGTTTTAAGTTTTAAGGAAGAAAGTCGAGGTTATATAATTGGCTTTAAGCAGAGATTCTAAGAAGTTCTCCTCCTCCTCCTATCCTCTGTCAACCAACAGCTGATACAGAGGTCTAGGCCTACCCAGAGAGTCAGGCCTCTGGGTAAACAGTGGCTACTCTTCTGGTCCACCAACCCCAATATAACCTACATGCTGCTCTGGCATTTGCCTGAATAAGGACTGCAAGGTTCAGCCACAAGTTCATAGTCTATCTGATGTATGTATATGAAAGTTAAGGTATAAGCACTTTTACCCAACTTCAAAAGTAGGGGAAATCTGACCAACCCAATTCAGAAGACAAATACATATTTAAAGGGTGCCTACATCTATATTGCAACCAGGGCTGTAATTCTCAGCTCACTTAGATGTTCCTGTGCTAGGTTTAAGATAGAGAGCTCACTAAAAATACCAGTAAAGATGCAACAGCATAGGTTTCAGTCAGAGTAGAAATGTGAATTCATAGCTGGGATCCGGGTGGGCCTTATAGCCAGTACTGAAGACTTTGCAACTGTGCCCTCTTCACTATTTTTAATGAGCTGTGCAAATATTTATCAAAAGGAAAGACTGGGAGGGAGAGGCAGCAATCATGAGAATAGAGTATTTGAGAGAGAGAGTAGAAACATTTAGGGTGAAATTCTCCCCTCACATTCCAAGCAATAGTGTTTCATAGAGGACACTATGAAAAGGTTGTGTGGCAGAATGGAATTTCCCTCCCAAACTGTGGGAGGAATACGGCACTGTAAACTTCATCCTGCCATATTGCTATTACATTTCCATAAACTGGCAGAATGGCAGCTACCACTATGCAGCCCTCTGTACAGGATCTGTTGGCCATGGCTTCTGGGTGTTCTGGCCCCATATCCAATGCAATCCAAGCCACCTATATGTAGCCCTAATCCAGCTCCCTTTTAAAGCAATACTTAGTTTGTAATGAAAGAGGTGCCGAGGCTCAAGCAATTTTTTTTACTTTGATACAGCAAGCCCGGAGGTGCCAGGTTATGAAGGGCCAAGCCTCGAGGTGCCAGGGTTCAGCCCTGGCACAAATTAAGCGCTGCTTTGAAGTCAATGGGAGTATTTTCATTGATTTTAGTGGGAACTGAATCAAGTCCTATGATGGCATATATGTGGCTGGCAAACAATCCACCATATGGCCACTCTCATTACTACTACTATTCTGATTATTATTCTGTATTCAATATTATTTCTCTTCCAGTTAAAAGTTACCGTGTTGATGAGCATGCTCCTTTCCTTTTTAAAATGATTAGTTGTAGAGAATACCACAATTTTTACCTGTAATACTCCTAGATAATTGTTAAACAAAAAGCTTGCTTTTAGAAATGCAATGAGAGTCCTGCAATTATGGTTATCTAGGAAGTATAACTGTATGCGCTCAATCAGCAAAACTCAGAGCCTGGTCGAATCAGTGCTCCATGTTCATGTTCCTTTGTTTGTAAATTGAAATACCGTCTGCTACTAGAATAGAAAATCAGTTAATAAGATGCTTTTATGGGCAGTTCCAATGAAAATTCACTTACATTTAATCCTCTTGCTGTGCTATGTAAATGTTGATGCCTTGTTAAAAAAGAGCCAATATTTGATGCTTACATTCTGGAAAAAAAAGTTTCTTTTCATTAAAAAAAACTGTGCAATCTGTTTTTTCTGGACGAAATGAAGAAATATTTTCTCCAGGCCTTGGAATCCTTTAGTAACCATTCTCTTTTCATTTTATAAAATGTGTTTATTAAAAGGTTTGTAACTAGGTTAAAAAGTTTTCCACTGGAGGATTAAAGTAATATTAATGGATCATTAATACACGTTGATTGCTGTTAAATGGGCAGCTTTATTACCATATCTTAAGGAGAAATGAGTGAAGCAAAAAGTAGTTAGATCAATTTCTTGTTGCTAAAAAATTTGAAAAACCTTAAATATTCACTGGTCATCAATTAAAGCTGTTACCACATAGTAATAATTATAATAGTAACAGTTTCCCCTCTATTTGGAAATACAAGATAAATATAGCACCTGTGTGTATGATAAGTCAGCAAATACTGACTTCTAAATGGATTCTACTGAACTAGATTTTAAAAGAAAAACAAACTGAACTGAAAATGTTTGTAAATCAATCCTAAAGCAATATTTGATATTTATAGTAATGCTCTCAATAAAATAAGCATTGATACTTATGAAAATAAATGATGTAAAAAAACCAAACCTATTTGAAATTCACACGGCTAGAAGTTCTGAGTCCTAACCTAAATGTTATCACTGTATTGTTTTTAATTGTCACGTGTAGTCAGTTATGTCATGTATTTCTTACTCTCATGGATTTCAGTCTGGGGTGAGCGAATAATAATGTGGGATATTTTGTCCAAGTTGCTGAAGATGCCATCTAGAAATAGAGAAAAGCAGTTCTTTGCCTTCTGCTCAGACAACTTAAATAAATGGAAAAGATAAGAACCACTCAGATGTAATCATCCTAAACTTCTGTATGGGTGTTCCGCATATTATTTAATCCTCATTGAGAAAGAACAAATACCCACCACAGTCCTAAAATAAGTTGTAGAACATAAAATATTTTTCCACAATCACAATCAGTCTCATGCTTGGCTGTTTAATTAAAAATAAATAAATAAATAAAAATAAAAGAAAGATTGGTGGCTCCTCTTTTCCATCATAAAAAATCAAGCATCCCCTCCTCACTCACAACCCTGTAAAAACAAACAAAACTATCCTGAGTACATCTGTCCATAACTAGAAAAGGGGGAAGAGCTAATGACTGTGTAGTTCTTTAGGGGGTTGGTTAGTGTCAATCTCTTTTACACGGTAGGTGCTTTATTACTGTAGTGCTGGGTAGCCATACAAAAACATGGGGGAGAGAGATTCCCAATAATATTCAAAGGGACACTTAGGAAGTTTGTTTGGGTCAAAATATAGCACAGATTTCAGGAGAGAGAGACTAAATTTAAAAGAGCTCGTATGAATTTAGGAGTTTACTTGACTAATTACAGGCTGATGACATAACCTTTGCATGGATAAGATAGTGCATCAGTCTTGTCTGCGGTTCCTTTGTAAAACAGAGTTCCATGTTTTTTTCATGCCCATTCCAAGGACACCCCCTCCACATGCCAAGCATTAAAAGCTCCTTGAGGTTCTACTTGGAGCGGACATAATGGCCTGAGAAAGTCCACTCAACTTTTGTCTCTTTGACACTAATTCCCTGAGAAATGCTCTCATTAAAGCAATACCTGAAGGGCTGTCTAACTGTTTTTCACTACTATAACCTGGCTGGCTGGCAGTTAGGTCACGTCAAGGCTATGTTATCTGAGGCAAAGCTACTTCTACTGCCTACCTTATCACATTTTCAATCTGGATTTTAGGCAGAAGCAGCTGCATGTTCTCAGTCTTCACTGCAGAGAATGTGAGGGAGATTCTTACATCTGAACCATTCTTTTTAGGTGACAAATATGAGGAACTGTCCCAGATTGATGTGACAGTAGAGGCCGTTTTGGAACAAATTAAACAATAATAATTCATGAGGACCAGCGGGTTATTCACCCAAGAGCTCGGTGTAAGAGGATGAATGAGGCACCATACTTATTCAGTCTTTGGATTCCTTGCTGCAGTGTATAAGGGATTCCAACTATGATATGAACATCCATTAGGGATTGGGCTGAGATCACCAACTCCTTCCCATGGATTATTAAAAAGATATCAAATAGTAATGTCTTTCCATCACTATTGATTTGTGCTGAATTGAAGCAGTGACTTCCAGGTAAAAGGCTCTATAGCCCAATAAATGTAGTGTACTATCCACTCCAGACATATTATTTGGTTTGAAACTTTACCTCAGAATTAAGGGCTTTGAGATATTGTTGCAAAATTATGAGTATGTCTTTTACTTGATGGCATTGTATAATGCAGTTGTTGTGGAACAGTTCTGAAATACCTTTGCCTTCCAAATATCTGCAAAAGATGAGTGTGGATATCCAGAGACACATTTGTTATAACACTTTTCACTTAATGGCACCAGCTGTATTGAATATTTTGATGTAGAGCTGGAATTGTACTTATGTCTTTGGATGAATATATATCATCCAGGAAAATAGACAATTAAATGCTATCAGTTTTGCCTCTTTGAGTAAAGAACTAATTTTACAATTCTTCTTTGTTTTGGATAAGAAAGGGATCGTTCAGATTCTGTTTTTCATTTGATGTCCCAAAAACATTTTCAGTAAATATATCCTTTTAAAGAAAAATATTATTTAGAATGCACATTCTCTACTAGTTACTCAGGCAAAATTCCCACTGAAGCCAGGTAACCTAGTTCTGAGTTTACAACAACAATGCTCTATTGTACCTCCATTTTTTCTAATTTACAATGTTATATTTGTAAAATCCTTGCTATTGAGTATTTGAATAAAAAACATCCTAGTAGTTATTGAACATTAGTTTCAAGGTAGTTACAGTGTGGGTACTTAATGTTATTTAATAAATACATAATTTAATTAATGATGTGACTGACTATAGTGTTAAAGGCATATTTGGATATGCTGAGTTATTTCACTCCAAAAAATGTGATGGCTGAATGGGGCAAATAGTTGAGTTGTATATACTGAGTCCATTCTTCTCTTCTGTGTTCTTATACACCTCCTTTTTTTCCCCCTCCTCAGCTGTAAGCACAAGGTATACTTGGAAAAGCTGCCAAATACAAGCATAATTATCCCATTTCATAATGAAGGATGGACTTCACTCTTGCGAACTATACACAGCATTATCAACCGGACTCCAGACATCCTTATAGCTGAAATCATTCTTGTGGATGACTTCAGTGACAGAGGTAAGATCCACAGGTTTAAGTTTGGTTTGGAACCTACAACTCCATCTGACTATGTAGAAATTAAAGGAAAGGAAAGATATAAAGAAACAAAACCTGTTTGACCAGCATAGTTGTTATAGTTTGATCTTGTATCTAGCATTGCTTCTTTAGTTAAGTTTTAATGGTTAGCTTTTGTGTTACTGTGGATGAATGCTGAAATACATTTTATCTCAAGGGGAAGAAAACAGTAAAATTTCTCTCATGTCCTTCCACTAATAAAATGTTTGAATTGGTGTATCTTTCTGGAATATGGCAAACTACCAATGTTGAAAGCATCTTTTCTCTAGGCTTTATTCTCCCCGGTAAAAACCTATTAATGTTCACTTTTTGGATCTGACTTGACAGATTTCTTACCTTATGTTTTATTGCACGAGGCAGCTCCATTTAACTATAAAAAATAGCCATACCGAAGAATGACAATATTATAATTTGTTCATATATATTATTCTTTTGACTGGAAAGGGAAAATTGCTTCAGAATATGAGTTAGTTGAAATTTCTAGAAGTCTGCATACGGTAAAGCTAAGTAAACTTTTTTGTGAAGTCTTGTGCCTCTTGAGTTGCTGCAAGAGTTAGTCATCCTCCATCATTAGTTCTTGAATTCAATGTAAAGAAATTCCCTCTCTTCTTGGTAAAATCAAACAATGGCAGTTTGGGGTTTTGACAAAAAATGAAATAATTCTTTCTTTTCATATGTACATTATTTTTGTGACCCTAAATCTTGTAAACAATTTTGAATTTTGTTTTAATTGCTAAAAATTATCAGTGGGTACTTGATATAGGTGAACTTTACTTTGAACTGCAGTCCACCAAATCTGTTGCTCATCTCCAAACAGATTGATATGTGGTGTAAAGGGAAAACTACATTCTTGGTTAGTTTTTTAGGTAATTAGGTTTTGTCTCAATAAGGAATTTATCACAGCAAATTTCTGACCTACAGGTATTATGGCAGGAAGCCTTTAGGTGTCTAAGAAAAATGTTTGTGGAGTATTACTGTGACAGAGCATTTCTCAGCAAGATTTGTATTTGACAATAATATTCGAAGAGGGGGGGAATGCTGACACATGCATCTATCTTGGCTTCTCATCACTGTTATCTCTCTTGCAATATAAATTTTGATGAACTGTTCTTTTACATATAATGTAGTTTAACTGCAATCATGAAGTAAGCAAGTGGAATGCTGGCTGCTCCGTGTTTGATAGATTCTATACTATGACCAGAATTTTCCAGTACAAGAATCATAAAGTAATACTGCAATTTTTCCACAGGCCAGTGATTTTTCCAGTAGTAAACAATTTGTAGAGGCATCTGAAAGGAGGAGTCTTATTGCTTTTATGAAAACATATTAGAAGTTAAAAAGAATAATGTTACTCCAAGAGAACACTGTTACTGAGATCCTGTTATCTCATAAGCACTCGTGACCATATGTGCATTCAGAATATAGTGGCATATTAGTGGTGTTTATGAAGGTTTTACTGAATTAGCTTTTATTACAAAAGTGTTATTGATCTAAAGATTTAAATCTACCTCCCAGTTACAAAACAAAGTCAGTTACAGTTAATCAAGGAATCCTGTATCTCTTTTAGGAGTGCTCAGCCTTTTGGTTTTTTTCTAGGGCAGACCCTCTGCCTGCTAAACAAGATCTCTCTTTAGTAGTGTGAAAATGTTTTGTGTGAATAAATGATATTACATTTCAACCTCTGGAGTACATTTTCAAAACATTGTGCACAGTTTTAGCCAGACTCTATACTTCCAAAAATGCATGCAGCTTTGAGAAAGTCTAACCTCTAAGACAAGTCATTTGTTAATAATATAGGAATAAAGATAAGGCTTCTGAACAAGCCTCTGTCTCGCTGAAAAATAAATACTAGTTTAAAAAAATTTCCAAACCACTGTTTCTACTTCAAAAATGCTTGACATTAAACTAGGCAAATTTTTTTCTCCATGCTGATTCAATGGTATCTAAATGTATTATGGAAACTTGGAGTGCTGTGAGGCTCCCCAGTTCCGTAGTAGTCCACCAGGCTTGTGTAGTACAGATGAATTAGTTTGGTTTGCACTTCTGTTGCAAGATTTTTATTGACTTTTCAGTTCGTGGAATGATCCAATCACAGTGATTCATGAAATACCTTATTTGTATTTGTAATGAGTAAAATCTGTCCTTCATCTTGTAGGGGAACTCTTTGGAAGATTAGAGAGGAAGGCAAGAAGGCATATCTAAAACAGTCTAGGCCTAATTCCTATCTTGGATACATGTGTATAACTGTTATTGAAATCCATGGAAATAGAGAGCAAATTGTTGTCCTCTATCACCTCTGTGCTGGAGATGTTCTCACATGGGCTGGTGATGAATCTGTTTTTATTGGTGATATTGTCCTTTTTCCCAGTAAGTGCCATATTGTGAGTTCTTGATGTAATCTAGTTCCTATTTTTCTGGGGTGAGTTATATTATATTGTTTAAGTAATGTTACATTTGTGCCATAGTATTCAACTGAAAAGTGAGGAAAGGTACTTTTTACTGTGAATTGGTGGTCTCTGCCTTTAAAGTTTACATGGTTACGGTTGAGACTAGGGTAATTTAAACTGTTCTTAAACCCTTCCAATTTATCTTGAAACTGAAAGGAGAAAGGAGAACAGCAGGATACGGCAGGATGTGGACCATGGACTTCAGAAAAGCAGACTTTGACTCCCTCAGGGAGCAGATAGGCAGGATCCCCTGGGAGGCTAATATGAGGGGGCAAGGAATCCAAGAGAGCTGGCTGTATTTTAAAGAAACTTAATTGAGGGCGCAGAAACAAACCATCCCGATGTGCAGAAAGAATAGCAAATATGGTAGGCGTCCAGCGTGGCTTAAAAAAGAAGTCTTTGGTGAACTTAAACACAAAAAAGAAGCTTACAAGAAGTGGAAGCTTGCACAGATGACTAGGGAGTTCAAGACTATTTAGAAAGATTTAGAAAGATTGGACATACACAAGTCCATGGGGCCAGATGCAATGCACCTGAGGGTGTTGAGGGAGTTGGCTGATGTGATTTCAGAGCCATTAGCTATTATCTTTGAAAGCTCATGGCAATTGGGGGAGGTCCCTGATGATTGGAAAAAGGCAAATATAGTGCCCATCTTCGAGAAAAGAGGATGCAGAGAACTACAGACCGGTCAGCCTCACCTCAATCCCTGGAAAAATCATGGAGCAGGTCCTCAAGGAATCCATTTTAAGGCACTTGGAAGAGAGGAAGGTGATCAGGAACAGTCAACATGGATTCATCAAAGGAAAGTCATGCTTGACCAACCTGATTGCTTTATATGAAGAGGTGACTGGCTCTGTGGATGTGGGGAAAGCGGTGGACGTGATATACCTTGACTTTAGCAAAGTTTTGATACGGTCTCTCACAGTATTCTTATCAGCAAGTTAAAGAAGTATGGGTTGGATGAATGGACTATAAAATGGATAGAGAACTGCCTAGAGCATAGGGCTCAACGAGTAGTGATCAATGGCTCCATGTCTAGCTGGCAGCCGGTCACAAGTGGAGTGCCCCAGGGGTCGGTCCTGGGGCCGGTTTTGTTCAACATCTTTCATTAATGATCTGGGGGATGGGGTAGATTGCACCCTCAGCAAGTTTGCAGATGACACTAAGCTAGGGGGAGTGGTAGATACCCTGGAAGGTAGGGATAGGATACAGAAGGACCTAAACAAACTGGAGGATTGGGCCAAAAAAAATCTGATGAGGTTCAACAAGGACAAGTGCAGAATCCTGCACTTAGGACAGAAGAATCCCATACACAGCTACAGACTGGGGATTGACAGGCTAGGCAGCTGTTCTGCAGAAAAGGACCTAGGGGTTACAGTGGATAAGAAGCTGGATATGAATCAGCAGTGTGCTCTGGTTGCCAAGAAGGCTAATAGCATATTGGGCTGCATTAATAGGAGCATTGCAGCAGATCGAGGGAAGTGATTGTTCCCCTCTAGTCGGCATTGGTGAGGCCGCATTTGGAGTATTGTGTCCAGTTTTGGGCCCCCCACTACAAAAAGGATGTGGACAAGTTGGAGAGAGTCCAGAGGAGGGCAACAAAAAAGATTAGGGGGCTGGAGCACAAGACTTATGAGGAGAGGCTGAGGGAACAAGGCTTGTTTAGTCTGCAGAAGAGAAGAATGAGGGGGGATTTGATAGCAGCCTTTAACTACCTGAAAGGGGGTTCCAGGGAGGATGGAGCTAGGCTGTTCTCAGTGGTGGCAGATGACAGAACAAGGAGCAACAGTCTCAAGTTGCAGTGGGGGAGGTCTAGGTTGGACATTAGGAAAAAGTGTTTCACTAGGAGGGTGGTGGAGCACTGGAATGGGTTACCTAGGGAGGGTGGTGGAGTCTCCATCTTTAGAGGTTTTTAAGCTGTGGCTTGACAAAACCCTTGCTGGGATTATTTAGCTGAGGTTAGTCCTGCTTTGAGCAGTGGGTTGGACTAGATGACCTCCTGAGGTCCCTTCCAACTCTATGATTCTATGATGCTAAGTATCTAGCATTCCCTCACAGGTCCCTTTCTTAATCAAATTCTTCTGCAAAACACTATTGAAGAGAGATTACTGATAGACAGACAAACTGGTTGGAAATACAATTATTTAGAAAGGTGGAGACCACTTAGCAACTTGAAAGGACTGTAAAAATAGATGAAGGAATGGCAGTTCTTTTCCTATTTTATATTCTTACCTAATATTAACACTGAAGTGTGCATATAAAGAGCATTAGATGACAGACAACAACGTTTTAGTGTATAACATCTCACTGAGCTTCAGCTAGACTATTTATGAAAAGTTATTTGTATGCCTTGATTTTATTTACATTTATTCCTAAAGCTTTAGCTATAAATACCAAAACCTTTGGATTGTTCATGCATAACATAGCAATAAATTATGACAGATATTATAAAACTGGAAGGGCAACTACACCTTTTAAATCAGTAGAGAGCTGTTAAAAAAAAAAAAAAGACAAAAAAAAAAGAAAGCTAAATAAATGTTATAAAATATGGCATGGAAAACTTATTTATGAAGAAATTTAGTGTTTGATGGCTGTGAATCAAAGGAACTCTCACAATCCAGAGGAGAAATCCACATTTTGGTGTAGATATCTCAGAAGGCACAGTATCTTAAAAAGCTGCTTCTCTCCTCCCCCCCCCCCCCCCCCCCACATATGTTTCCTATCACATCTAAAGTAAAGATTGTGAAGAAATAAAAGTAAAACTTATTGATGGGTTCAGTAGAAATAGTTCTTTTCTCTGGTTCTCTTAACAACAATGGGGTAAAAAAGAAATGTGAAAATTTAAGTGAGCCATAGTGTTTGATATGCTCATAAAAACAAGAAAGCAAACACTAGTGTGTTGCCAGGGTCACAGGAAAATGAGCCTGAGGCTTACAAGAACACAAGTAAAGGTGGTCAGGGGGAGGGGAGGGAGATTCAAAATCCAAATCATAAATGAATATACTGTCATTTAACAGTTCTATAGAAGACAAGTGGTTTACTTCTACCAAATTATATGTCTGAAAAGACACTGACTGGGGAGCTAATAGCACTATATTTCAGCAGATCTCGAGAAGCAGGGATGTGCTTTCTCGTCTAATAAGCTGAAGTCAGTTCTCTCAATTAGAAAACTGCATTGATATCTCTCTCTAACTATGTTCCGGCTCTATGTATTGTTGTACCATTTATACTTCTAAAATATATATATAATTTTTCTGTAAAGCCTTATTTTAATGGAGACCTTTATCAGTTGTAAAATCATTTTAGATAGGTTTGGTGATATACCATATTTTCTTCCAAATTGTTTTATTGTATTTTTGCCATCTAAAGTTCCTACCTACAGAAAACAAACAGACAAAGGATTAATTTTGTATATGAAAAAGTATGCAAAGGAGATTTAGTTCCAATTTTGTTAAGAAGAAATGTGAAACATCTTTGGGTGAAGAATATTCCAGTATGTGATTCAAGTAAGCCCTTTTCTGCAAATAGTGCATGCAAGCCTCTTCAAGTTATATGTCTAGGAAGCTTAAAAATAGTCTAGATCGTGACAAACTGCTGAGTTCTATGGACTCATAACATCTTTCTGAAGTGATGTTTTGAAATGGAAATAACTGACATTAGTATTTCCCTTGTAGAAAGTGTGTATGAAACTTATTTAGTGAAAAATAAGTTTCTCATATCCATAATTAGAGTATTTTACCTGTAAATCTGTTCTACCTAAGGGGCCTGTAAGCAGTGTTTCAGTATGTTAAGGGCTGTTATAAAGAGGACTATGATCAATTCTCCATGTCCTCTGAAGGCAGGATGAGGTAATGGGTTTACTCTGCAGCAAAAGAGATTTAGTTAGATATTAGGAAAAACTGTTTGCCTGTAAGAATAGCTTGTCTCTGGAACAGGCTTCTAAAGGAGGTGGTGGAATCCCCATCTTTGGACATTCTTGAGAACAGGTTGGAAAAACACCTGTCGGGGATGGTCTACGTTTACTTGGTCCTGTCTCAGCACAGAGAGCTGGACTTAATGATCTCTTGAGATTCCTTCCAGCCCTACAGTTTTGTGATTCTATGATCTGCTGGTATACATCTGCCTTATTTTATTTATTTCTAATATATGTGTGAAAGAGCTTCTGGAACAATGGGTTTATTTCACTTACGTAAAATGAATTAATCTAACATGGGCCATATAAGAAGCCAACCAAGGCAATCTTTGCTGTTGTTGTTTAATCTCTTTAGCTACTCTTTAGTCCTTTTGTTTTTATGACTGCATTCGCATTCTCAGACCTGTCAACAGTTAATAGCAGGTCCCCCTTGTGAAGACCCATGAAAACATAATTTATCAAAAAGTTCAGTCCTTTTCTAGTGCTAATTCTATGTCACCATTTTCCTCCTAATTCCCAAAATTGTATTGTGTTAATTAGAAGAAGAAACATTAGAACTGCTGTCTTGCAAGCGTGACTTCTTCACCAACAGCAAATATCAACAACACGAAAAAGCAACTTGCAAGTGGAAATGGAGAGAAACACTCAAATTATTTGTACAAACTTTCTCGAAATAATGTTTGTTAGTGTTTTTATTTTAGTCTGATATTTGTCTGACAATGTTACTCGGCTAAGGAGCAAAAATACATTTAGGAAAAATGTCCAGCTAAAATCCCTACAGGACTGAATTAACATAACACTTCTTTAAAAACTATGCAAATCAGTCACATTTGACAGGTCGGTGTCTTGTGGCTCAACTTCTTTCCTTCAACAGTAAGTCAATGAGGGTGTGTATAAAATCCAAGATGCTCTGTGGCTGTCTGGAGTGCCTGCTGCAGACTCAGTGTGGGGACCTGCAGCTATCAAGTGGTGGGGTTGTGTTAGTTAGATTCACCTATCCAGATTTATAAAGGAACTTCAGAGGTAGTGGGTCAAGAGACCTGCCCACCAGTTGCACACCTTGTTTCTCATCATGTGCTCTTACGTCTGTGCTGTTCAGCCTGGTCTGGTCTTTATTCCTGCTGGTTATCTGCTGTGGGGTTGAGCCTATCCCAGTGAGGTCAATTGGCATTTTAACCATTCATTTCTAGAGTGAGCTATATGCCGTGCTCACCAGAGATAAAAATTGGCACTTTATAGAAGGTGTAGTTTAGCATCTTACTGGCTCTTCGCTGTATCTCTCTTGAGGCCCACTCCGACATGGACTGTGGACCAAGGCAACTCCTAGTTCCTAAAACTTCACACATTATTCATGCGGGTAGCTCCATGCCCATTTGCCAAGGGTCACCTGCCTGGTTTATTTAGTTGGTTATTTTGTTTAGATTCTAACTTTCCTGGAACAAGGACCATATCTTCCTCAGAGTCACTAGAGAACCAAGAGCACCATCAATGTTCAGATAATATCCAGCTGCAGCTAGTTTAGCCAAATAGCACACATCTAACTTTATTGCTTCATTCAAGTTTGCAAATAGTGATGTGACAAGGTGAGGGCTGCCTGTTGGAAAAGCAAATCAGTTGTAGTTCAGCATCAGAACTGTATACCTTTCTCAAGAATAAGAAGTTGTTCAATCTGTTTTACAGCAGATTAAATCCCATTTAATTGACTTGTAGACAGCTGCTTTGAGTAGGATGTCACTTGTGACACCACTTTATAGATGTTTGGGCAGGCAAAATCCTTAGTGATTGAATTAAGGTTATGGTGTATGATCTATCTTGCTACAGGAAAACTCAGCTGTAGAAGGAGAAGGTTGTCTGATTATTGTGCATGTTCACTCTTCGCACTAGGTGTTCTCCCATGTCAAAATACATAACTTCTTTAAAAAAGTTGCAATATCATGGAATCTAACTGACCATTTGTGTTTGTTTATACCAGTGTGTACAAGCAATGAAGATGACTTTTTGTATAAATTAGTCACCTAATTGCATGTGTATTTTTACACACAATTGTGTATGTATTTAACAAACCAAAACAGGTCCTAATAGTTTTGTTCATCTGATAGACGTGTCATTCTTTCTGCAGTTGCTGCTGTTCGACAAAATGAGGTTCTTGTGAAGCTTCTTTCAGAAGCAAACACACAATTTTATCAGTGTTATGAAATATACCTCTCTCAAATAATCTTTACTACGTGGCTTTAAATGTTTTCAGGGAGCTCAGGATATGAATTCTGGGAATGGTAGTTTTCTTTTGTAAAGCAATTATATCTTTGTGCTTCTTGTCATTAGGGTATGAGATTATTAACTTTGTGTATCTGACTAGGACAGTCCTGTGAGTCAGGAAGTGGATTGGAAGTCAGGAAACAATCTCTGCCTCAGAGTTTCTCTTGGATCTTGGGTAAATTTCTTGATGTTGTCTATTCTTTTATCTGTATATTAGGGCTAGTAATGTTTGTCTACCTCCATAGGAATACTGTGAGGTTAAATTAATTAAAGTGGGTAAAGGACCTTGAAATCTTCAGGGGGAACACGCATTCTAAGATATAGCTTACTTCATGATTTATTTACATTACCTTTGAACAAAGAGCACAAAAGTTGTTGTGACTGAAGAGCACTTGGTGGAACTCGGGGGGAGGGAGTGGTTTGCTTTGTCAACTAGGCACTTACTGGTTCCCAGGGTGGCTGTGCACTAATCAAAATCCCCCAGTGCAATTCAGACTTAGAACCCAGTGAAATTTTTTGGACAAAACTTTTTATTTTTCCCACCAAAAATGCAGGTTCAGGTTGACTTAAACTATTTATTTATTTGAGTCAATTTTTGTAAATAGTTTCAGACTGGAAGAAAAAAATCAGAAACATTGAACAATTTATTTTAGCATTTCCTTTAATTTTATTTTTAAAATTAACCTTTTCAAAACATTTTCAAAACTTCAACATTGAAATGAAATGTTTTGTTTTGGGTTGATCTTAATATTTTTGTTGACCAAAATGAAATTTAAAAATTTTGTTTCACTGAAACATTTGAAACATTTTTGTTTCAGGTTGAACCATATTTTCAGGTATTCAGAAAACATTACTTAAAACAACCCTGGGTCTTTCTTACTAACGTAGGCTGCCATTGGCCTCAAGGAGCTGTTACAGCAGCTTATAATTGCCAGGGCATATACATTGCCTAGCTATACTTCTTTCCTCCAGATGTTTCTGCTTGGTCTGGTTACAGGAAGAACGGATGGCATGGGAACCACTACAGCAGTTCTGCACAACCTTTATAGAATAACACAATGCTGTCCTTATACAATTCAAGGATCTCACCTGCTTAGTCCAGTGCTCTGCACCAAGCATGAGTTATCAGTCACCTTAAGTATCCTGAGCTATTCTGTCAACTTTGTTAAATTTAAGAACACTATCACGGTTATATGTGCACTTCGGACAACCAAAGCCAATTAATTATCTTCTGCTGTAAGATTTACCAGCAAAAATCAGTTGTCATTGGGAATGGGAACGCCAATACGTTTAGAAATGGGGCAGTTCACCTAATGCTGTATTACAATCTTTTGTAGAACATTAATCACTAGTACAGACCAGAATGACCTCACTGGTATTTGGAAAGGGTCAGGGAATAAGTAAGGGTGAACTAAGCAATATATGGAATACCTGAGGCGTATTTCACATAGCAGACTCATCGCATGGCAGTCCCACTCTGATTCCTAGATTCACTACTTCCGTCTACAACTAATGGTCTTTTTTCCCCAATGTCTTTTATATCTTTGTTTCATTTGCCCAAAACATAATTTGAAGGGGTTTGTTTTTGAGTTTCTTTGGTAAGTGCTTTGATAAAGGTATATTTGCCAAGCAGAGTGGCTGAAATCCTGACAGCATCTTGTATCTCTCTCCAAAATGAACTCCTAGCCAAGTGTTAGCAGGAAGACCACAAAGGAAGTACTAATAAGAATTCCTGGATAAAATCTGGCATTTCATCTTAATCTTTTGGCCCTTTATTTCATTTCATTTCTGAAATGATTGAAATGGTTTTCTCCTTCTTAGTGAAGGACAGTCTGTATATAAAGAGCTGTATCTAGAGATGACATTTAAGCAATAAGTCCTTTTCAGACATGGCATTTATTTCCTCTCCATGAATCTAGCCAAACCGAAACAATGCCATGTAAAGCACTATAATGAAATCCTTATCAGCACTTACTAGTCTACTGGAAAAATGGTTTGCAACCAACACAGATGTTGGGCCAGATCATAAAATAAATGGGAAGAGAAATTTCATATTGATTTCAACAGAAGATGACTCAACCTATTTTTTTTAAAAAAAGGCTGGTGTTGTTTCTTACCATGATCATTTGGAAAGTGGAAAGCACTGCCTATGGCATTTAATGCTTTTGTTCCTTGACCCTCTGGAAACCTCTCTAAAGGAGAGCAAATAACTTTCAGGTATGCAGTGGACGGAGTAGGAAAAAGATGAGCAGAAGAAGAGACCAGCCATTCAGTGAGACCATTCCCTGAAGACTTATTGTCCAAAAATCCAGGCAGTAGTTAATGTAACTTGGAACAGTTTTAGTTCCCTCTGTGTTGCCTCTGTCATTGCTAATAGGCCATAGGGGGGACCTTGCTAAATGCCTCCCTATAAGAGGCATGCTATTTGGGAAAAAAGGGCACCAGTGAAGCTACATAGAGGGAGAGCTTACCATAATGAGAGTACCAACTTTAGATCCTCAGTATCTGTAGTATTGAAAGGAGCAGCCCCCATCCAGCTCTGTGTCCTAAAGCCTTTGCTCCCCAATCAAATTGACAAATCTCTCAATAAACACAATGCTGCTAATTAGTCCAGCTACTGGAGCCAAATTGTTTGGATATGATGTGCAAGACAGTATTTGAATGTAAATTTCTATTAGGTTATAGTTATGTGTTTGTCTTATTTGTATGGGAAAGCACCTTGATGCTTCAGTCTGATCTGGGCTTGGCATACAGCTTCATAGATATACACTGAAGAACAATGAACCCCAATTCTCTGAAGGATTGCAAAATTTTAAAGTACAATTTTATATAATCTGAAACAATGTGATATTGCTCCATGTATAATGTGTTGAAAAATACTTTCTCATATGAATTCCTTAGTAGCAGGTGGGCCTACTTCATGCTGTTTACTCTAGCCCAGTGATCTAATAATAGCATATTACTACTTAGAAGATCCATGTTTGGGACCTTAACTCATCAAGATGGCAGGTGATGCTACCTTACAGGAATGAGTCGCACTGTCCCTGGAGGTGGAAGCACGTGCTTTCACTTTTGCAGGTGAGACTTCTTGAGCCATCCAAGGGATAATATTGACTGATTTCAGAAGAAGGTCATATACCGTTCCTTTAAGCCAAAAGGATGCAATCTTCCTGACACAAATTCACTGGGAAGGGAATAAAAGAGGAAAATACCAGGAAATGCTGTTAACTAATTCCTAGAGGTTTGATAGCCCAATCTTGGACAGTATCTTGGGCTAAACCCCCAAATCTGGGGAAATTCTGATTTGGATTAGATTACAAATCTAATTTTGCTATTGGGCCCATCTTTAGTCGAAATACAATAGGTTCTTTCTGCTTTATTCTGTATTGTGTAACAAACAGTGTTTCAGAAAAGGACATGTAAGCCACAGTAGGAACAAAATGCTTTTGATGATTCCATTACAAGATTTCCAATTAACAAAATATTTAAATAGTTTTTCATTACTCTCCTTCCCTCTCCCACCCATTTTGATTATTTAATATTATGCCCATCTATTGTTTTTTGTTGTTTGTTTTCCCTGGAATGAAGATAACAGATTTTTGCCTTCAGCAAGTGAGTGAATCCACCAATAACAGTTTCATTACTAAGGCATTACCACTTGGCAGAGTGACTTCGCGTACCTGTGGGGAAGAGGAGAGTTTTCCCTGAGGACAGTAGTTGCACTCATTAGACTGATGGTCAGCTTGAAAACATCTGCAACCAGTCTCAAAATGGATTTTATTCCCTACAGGAGAAGAATATTGTCATGTTAGGAGGGGGAAAAGAAGCAATTTCAAATAATTGAAATCACACTCCAGCTGCTTTGAATTGGTTGTGTGTGTGGCTGGTATAGGAGATGGAATTTTAAAGGGGAAGAAAAAGCAAAACTCGTCTTTATTTAGTTATCTCAAGTCCAACTCAGCTGTGTTATGAAAACTCAATCAGACAATACAAAAATGCTAACGAATCCTTATTCCTTGCACAATCCATGCATAAGAAGTTGCAAATGACAGGTACTTTTAGATCTGTAAGTCTCTAGATGAGTTTGTTTGCCAATCCTCTGAAATGTATGAAGGGTATACCTCTGCTGGTGATTTCAGGCTGCATTTCTCTCAAGCGTGATCAAGGTGTGCTAACACCACACTGCCTACTGAGGCCTCTTTGTGTCAGCTTCCAAAAATGCGTACACATTAGTTGCACATCATGTCATTCTGACTTTTGAGCCATCTGCTAAAGACTTAAGCGCAGATTCTGAACAAAGTCTTTCTGACCATTTTGTAGTGTAAATATAATTTGTGATTGTGAAATACCTCCTCTAAACATACTGTGAGAGTATATTTACCTTTTTTTTCCTCATGTAGTAAACTGCATCCACCCTACTTCTTTCTTCTGTTTTTTTTTTGTTTGTTTTTTTTTTAATTATTCAGTTATGAATCCTGAACTGCTGTTGTATAGGTATCATGAAGTTAATTTCCTCTTTAGCTAATCTTATTTTATCCCCCAATTCTCCATGTGAAATATTTAGACCTTGATATCATGAACAGCAGAGAAAATGGCTAAACCTGGTGAACATTAATTTTTACATTAGTTTCTTACTCCGACGTCAGCTGTTTGCTTTCCACACCAAAGAAAATGATGAAGACAGTTCTCTGAAACATCAAACAACCCAAAAATGGGCTTGAACAATTAACTCATGGTTACCTTCTTCAGCTGTCATCATTGCTGAAAGATGAATGTCATACATAATTAGTCCAAACGCTCGAAAACCTAGGTTATTTATAACAAATCTCTTCATATTTTTGTATATTTTCATTTAGGATTTTTATTGGTCTTCAGACCGTAAAATACAATAAAATGGTGATGTTTTATTCAGCTTTAGCTGAGGCTGTGAATATCTGATCTTGAAAATCACAGAAGCTCTCAATGGAAGCTATCAGAGACTGAAAATCTGGTAACTTCTGCAATTGCTGTGATCAGAGTAGTGACTAATCCAATAAACCTTGGGCCATATGTGGCCTCAATTCATCACCAGAATAGCCATGTTATATATGAGAAACTTGTCTCTGGTCATGTGGGGTAACACTCTATCTGTTCATTTTTACTTGTAGAGAGGCTTTTGGCAGCTTTCAGATGAGTTCCCTGTCTTGCACTTTTCAGGTTAACTTTGATTTGATTTTTCTTGGGTACTGAAATGTTGGTCTGGGCCTCATTAATCAGTGTTTGAAGTTACTGAGCTTCTCTCTTTCTCTGTCTGCATCTCAGTCTCTCTTCCCCTTCTCCCCAACCCTAAGTTATAGGCCCTGAAAACGAGAGAGAACAAAAACTCTACTTCCCAAAAATATTGCGGTGAGCTTTAAAATCGAACAAATAATAGCTCTATTTAACTCAGAATTAATTATTCTGTATTTCTGGGATAAATTAATTATGTAAAAATTGACGTCAACATTCCTAAAACTGGTACAATTTATATGCTGTAAATAGATATTCAACTGCTTATCAATTTTTTCTGTTGACTTATCATTGTGAATGGATCCCAATTTCTGCAAATGTATAATTTTTTCTTATTTGGCAAACAGTTTGTGTAAACAATTTTCATCCTGTTTCATCCTGTATCCAATCAGCTATTTTTGCTGATTGTTGACTGAGGTGTGTAATTGGTCACCTAAGTCAGTGTTTCCCAACCAGTGTGCCGCTGGTGTGACATCAGGCCTGAGCAGGTGTGCCACGGATTTTTTGAAAAACTACTTGAAGTCTCAATTAGCTCATGAATATTCATTAGTTCATTTGGAGACTGTATGGTGGTGTACCTCAAAATAATTAAAGGTATCAAGGTGTGCCAAGGCATAGAAAAGTTAGGGAACCACTGACCTAAGCCACATGGTATTGTTTCTGTTCCCTGATGGTATGAATGAACATTTTAAAAATTGAATAATGAATTAAGCATAGTGACTGACTAAACTTCTTGGGTAAATAATCACTTAGGTAAAAATCGGTTCTTAGTACACTTTGTAGACCCATCTGTGAACATATCTTCTTTCTAAACTGACAATTCTTCTGTTCTGGTTCTGGGTAGACATTGGCACTAATGCCAAGTAATATGGTGGTGGTCTGAGATGTACCAGCATCCATAAACAAATGGTAATTATAAGTAGTTTAACAATAGTAGTATTTTTTTTTGTATTTACTTAACACCAGCAAAGTGCTAGGCACTTTACAGAAAGGTGAAAAGATTCTTTCTCCACAGAGATTGCAATCTATCTCAAATTCACATATACCTCCTATTACTGTAATATCTGAGTATCTCACAATTTGTGTTATATTTATCCTAACTACGTTCCTGTAAAGTAGGATAATCAGGCATAGAAAGACTAATTGACTTGCCCATGATCACACAGCAATTCTGTGGCACAGCAGAGAACTGACCACAGGTTTCCAGATTTGGAGAGTAAGGGATACAAGGGAAAGCACCAGTATGCAAAGAAGCAAATGGTGATGTTTAGAATGCACCTTGTTCTACATTTGTAAAATATATAGGAAGGATGTAGACAAACTGGAGAGAGTTCAGAGGAGAGCAACAAAGAAATGATAAAAGGTTTAGAAAATATGACACTGTGCATGTTCAGTCTTCAGAAAACAAAACATAGGGGAGACTTGGGTAAGTCTTCAAATAAGAGCTCGTGTTGATTTCATTTGGTGTTGCCTGTGCATATAAGAAGGTTGAATTTTCTACATCGTACATAAACTTTCAGAAATGCCTCTCTCTTAATTTATTGTTGAAGCCTTTTGCAGGCTGTTTCTTAAACTTGTGTGTTTCATCACTAACCTAATGCAAAATCAGGGAGGAAGGGGGAGTAATGAGTGTAGCAAATGCATGCCTCCAAGATTTTATATTTAACAGAGACAAAAGGTTTGCTCTATCCTATTAATTTGGTAATCCTGACAATCTGAGACATTTTAAGAGCTTGAAAAGCTACAGTGACCACGCCTTCAGAAGACAATGATTCCATTAGGGCTTTGTTATGTACTGATCTGTAAAAAAAAAAGAAAGAAAAAAAAAAAAAGAAAACTTTTTTTAAATATATTAGTATGAAAAAAAGCTGTAATTCACCTGCATTCATTTAATCTTGTCATTGAGCTGTAGAAAGCAATGCACTAGATAATTGTACAGCATTTGTGTTTGATGACTCTTCCCTGGCTAATAACAGACAGTTCCACCATATTTCTTTTAGTTGCATAAATGAAGATCATGTTGCCATCAGCATCTGTTTTCATTGGCATCTGTATGTGTTTATTCAAATAGATTGTATTTTGTGCAGACAAAGATAAAAAAGTACTTATGCATATTTCTTTATTGATATGTACTTCTTAGATGTACCATAGGATACGCTAACAATTTAGGAAGTTGTCCTATTTACAAATCAGAGGGAGAGAAATATTTCAGTGATCTCCGGATTTTAAGAAATTATTTCAGTCAACTTATTTTTAAAACTATGTCCAAGTATCTTCCTGCTGCAGATGGGCAATTTAGGGAAGTTTATAAATATGTGCATGCTTTATCAGATCTGTCATACACAGTTTGTCTGTTTTTAAAATGTTGCTGATTTGTGCACAAAAATATGAGCAACTCGCATCTAGAAATTGTACATGATTTATTTTAATAGGACTAGGTCAAATCAGCTTTCCAAACCTGTGTGCAGCTCCAGGCCTAGTTGAAAGGCTGTGGGGAAGAAGAATGGAGGAATAGAAGTGGGCCAGATTGTGTCTAGTGAACACTGCAGGCCTTCTGAGACAAAACACTTCATAGTTGGGGGGGGGGGGGGGGTTTACTCTTAAATAGTGGCTGTATCCCTGCTGGTATTCTGGTTAATGCAATACTGGGGCTGAATATTTTGTTCCTGAGCCCCACAATGTGTTTTCTGCATTTTCATGAGGATACAGGCTGTGCACTTGAGCTGTACAATTCTCTCTGTGATTTGGCTCATAGTAAATGGTGAACTTCATTCAACAACTACAAAAAAAGAAATGTCGAATTCGGTATTCAAGAAATTAACTTGAAAGAAAGGGATTGCAATCTGAGACTGATGTGGTACAGAACAAAATGTTTGTCTATCTCCAAAAATACATTACACCCTTATTGAAAAGCTGTGGATATGTATTTAAAACCTTTTTGAGGAGAGAAAATCAAGCCAACTTACATCACCTGGCAAGTGAAAGTAAATAAAGTACTTAAAGTAAATAAATTGAAATTACTTAAAGTAAATAACCACCCCAACAGAAACCAAATCCAGCCTCATGCTTCTGTCAACAAATGCAAACAGAGTATTCTATGTAGTGTAGAAAACTCCCACCTTTCAACATCTGTAATCACTGTTGATACTGGACACTTAGTGGTCAGTGTGAATGCCAGTGAGACACAGTACACCTGATTTGCAGGTCAATAAGGTTTAATGTGCAAGGTTTTCTATAGATATACTAGTTGAATACAAAACCTAAAATTAACTACAATATATCATACTCACTAAGCCTGGAGAGCTAAGCAGTTACTCAGAAGCTGTATACAGGAATGGCTTTCTTCAGGGGCCCCGCCAGGGAGTCCGTGGATCTTCTGGTCCGACTGGCAGCACCTCCTGCAGAGTCTGGTGTTGATGGAGCACTCCCCTTTGTCTAAATAATGACTTCTTATACCCTTCCATACACAGCCTTCACCTAATTACCTCTCTGCTCATTATCATATATGCTAATTACCTACATTGGGTTTTCACCCTTAACTATATTCCATTCTCACCATGATAATTGGGTCATCAAAACAACATCTGGTGATAGGAGGGGCGGTGTAAAAATATGCCCCTTGGCAATGAAAGAGAGTACCCCAGACGTTCAAGGATAACTTGTTGTTCCCATCACCATTATCTATGTGCAGCTGCAAGCATACTTGTATATTTCGTCCTGTTATGTCCCATGGTATGCAGAAACTGAGACATCTGCAAGGTTACTTAGTAGTTCTATTCATCTCTGCCAACTGGAAGATGTCATGCTACAGGGGGTCAGAATAGCCAAGCAAGCAACGGAAGCTATGCTAGGCCTGTAGGACAGTGATCAAGCAACTCAAATTGTTTTGGGCCTCCAATAATCACTAGGAATTTTTTTTTATTGAAATGTCACACCAGACATGACACAATATGAATTGCTATCTATGTCCCCAGCATCATCTTCAAATATGTGCGCTCTTTAAGGTGATGCTGGGTTGTTTCCAGCATGTGTTTATATCCATTTTCAAAACTGTAATGGTCTAATTGTCAGGACTTTTGAAGAATGATTTAATTATACTGAATTACATTTCTGTGCTGTTTTCCATGGCACTTTCTTGTTTTGAAAAGAGTAGACAGACAACCTGTATATTAATTATGGGCCACATATGCATTTTTTACTAAATCATCTTGGGTAAAAAACATTCAAGCATTAATAAACTGAAACTCTGTGGAGTTCCCAACTAATCATTTCATTGAGGGAGGGGGTGCCATTTTCACCTCAGCTGACAGAAGATTCTGGTGGGGCCACAAGAGGCCAATTTAGAGAGACTGGGAGCACTGGTTGCCATACTATTTCTAGATAATAACAATCTTATCTCCCACCACCTGCCCCACCAGGTCCCCAAATAGCGATGGGAAAGAAAAAGCCCTCCACAGCCCAGCTAATCTGGCGATAAGGAAAAAATTCCTTCCCAGTGCCAAAAGTCTATAGTGCGATGGTCACAGCAGACTAAAAAACTTAATCCTACGCTAATCACAGGATGAGAGCTCAGTACACAAACGTAACTTTCTATTTGTGTATATGTTGTTGAAGCTTTTTTCCACTCTCATTAACCCTATTTTGAATAAACAAATTGTCTATAACCATTTCTATAATATTGATTAAAAAAATAAAAAAAATAAGATATAGTTTTTGTAAAATATTTGACTGAACAATTGTTCACAAATATTTTATCTTTGAGATGGTCGTTTTTAATGAAAAAGTCGATTAGTGCTATTCAAAATATATATTATTTGAATGGGTAGAATGCCTCCAGGATTTTTGAAATTTCATTCCTTATTTTCTTCTTAAACTTCTTCCTTTGGCATTTCACCTAATGAAGGCTGGATGCTGTTCATTCTCAAACCAATCAGTGCCAATCAAAATGCCAGCCATGGATTGTAAGCTTTTCAGAGCAAGCACTATTTACTGTTCTGGATTTGTATAGTGCTTGGCGCATTGGGACCCCATTCTTGGTTGGTCTTTGTGCACTAAAATAATAAACATGAATGATGATAGTAAATAAGTAAGATGATTAATTGGAAGCAAATGACACCTTGGGCTGCATGTACTACTTCTGAATTTGTAGTCCCTGTCAGCTTATGTGAGTTTAGGATCTAAACTCATGCTGCAAGAAAATTTGACTAATTTCTACCTCTCCCACTGCCACTTCTCAATATAATTTTTACACTACTGCTCTCATATTTACTTGTACCGTGCCTTTTTCCTAGGGTGGACAACTTCTTTTCATGTTATTTGTCAAGCTTTTTGCTATGCAAGCTATTTTTAAAAGGGGGTAATTCTCATTCTCATGTGTGTTAAAAATTAAAAAAAAAAGATTTAACTATAGATGACCACAAAATAGTTGTTTTATAAAATGGAATCCAAAAAAGTCAAAATTTGGGTTTTGTTTGTTACCTAAAACCAAAACATCTGTGAAACAGGTTCTATAGCTCAGTTTAAAACTCTTTCAAGTGGGGATATATACCTCTATAAACAAAGCAACATGCTGTATGTAAATAGTCAAATAATAAACTGCTTTAGTCCACTGTGGTTCACACTTCCATTTCCTCACTTTAACACAGATAATGACTTGCATTCCAGTCTGCTGTAATGGTTTTTGCTTTTTCTATTTGAATACTGTTAGAATTCATGTAAAGCCTATTAGAAGGAATGTGCTTGTCCTAGTAATAAAAAACAATTATGTTGACTGAAAAAATCTATGATGAAAAGGTTTGCAACTCATGTAGGACATCTAATTAATTTTGCACACACCGGATTGAGTTTTAGCAACCTGTTTATGGCAGAAAAACTCAATCTAATCATGCTTATATACCACTGCCAAAAAATCAGTATACTCTATTACCAACTCTTTGAAAATAACTGGCATTGAGAACAAAGAGTTTAATATCTCTATTCTTTTCCTTTATGATGATGATTTTTTTATTGTAATGGTCTACTAAGGAGGCCCACAGGATGGAGCCACTCTGTGCTTCATAATATCAACTATGCATTGTTTTTGTGATGAGAAAATATTAACTTGTATAACACTAGTTTATTGCATATATTCTTGCTCACTGTAATGATTTGCATGTTAAATTACTGGTTTTAATATTACTGTACTTTGTACCAGCAGATATGAAATAACTTACTTTTTTTTAACCTGTCAATATATGTTTTATTGAGTGTCACTTTCATTGTTCTGACCCTCCACACACAGCTGTATTTCACCTTTCATGAATAGGCAAAATGTTTCTTATTGTTTCTTCAGTAGAAAAAAGACTTTTTTGTGTACTTGTCTAGAACATTGGGATTAGATATCTGTCTGACATCCGGACGCTAGGAAATATGTTGAGCTGATGAAAATATTTTGCTTACAGATTTTCAACTGCACAGTGCTACTTCAGGCTAGTGCCCATATGGTAGGAGAGTAGAGGCAGGTTTTCTAGCTGTCATTATGCAACTATATGATGTAGCTGTGATTTCCTTTTACTACACTTTGAGCAGCTGGGCATCTCCCTTCAGTGTTCAGCTGCACTGGCGCTTCTGATGGGTGTGCAGAGTATAAATAGGCTTGGCTGGATTAGAGTTTTATCAGTAAATGTCATTAAATGTCAATTTTACTATATTCACACATGCCAACAAATATTTTTTTCCATCAAAGATCATTAAAACTTCCAAATAGGTAAAGTATGAAAAATGCTGCTTGCAAACTTAGAGCTTGATTTAAGGATAGTTACTTTGTATATTTTGGCATGTCATATTGACAATATGTATTTTAACGGTTATTAAGCTTTAACTTTTTGCATCTCAGTGTCTACTGTCATGAAATAATTAATATAACACACCCCCATAATTTCCCACAACTGTAAAAATTTAAATGATTAAATATAAATATTGATTTTGTCAAAAATATATTTTTAAAAACATTGAAATGTGCCAAGATGAAGTATAAAGCTTTTAGGAGACTGATCCTTATTTGTACAGCTCCTAGGATAATAGTATTCTAAACCTAATTGGACTGTCTAGACATTGGCATAATATAAATATTAAATAATCTGGTAAATTAAATATTTAACAATGGAAAATAATTTCAAAAAACCTTCCAGGTCAGAAGATCCTGAACAAAAGTTCATTTGTCCATAAGCCAAGCTGGTGATTGTACCATTGCTCTCAATAACTACATCATTGATTTCTCTGACTTCAAGACATCCAGCTGAACATTTCTTTCAACCGTACTATAAAAAATAACATTATGCAATACTTTTTAATCTGAGAATATATTGTTGCAACTTGGTTGGGGCAGAGTTAAGTTTCTGATTGTTGTTTGTTTGTAACTTGTTGCAAAAGTGCCCTTAATTTCCTGGTTTTCTAATATTTCCTGTTTAATTGTTGTCATTCGAATTTTTTAACTCTAACATTCTTGGTAATATACTGATGTATGCCTTTAAACTTAAATTGGCTGTACTAAAGTTATTTTTCTTTGGAATTATGTTTAATCATTTATTGGTTTGCTGCTGTAAAAATGTAAAAGAAGCTAAATATTCTGTTTTTAAAAGGACAAACGGACCTAACCTTTTCCAAATGGCTGTGGCTCTCCTACATTATCTCATTTTGCTGGCTTTAATTTAGTTACAGAAATGCCCTGCATGAAGGATTACACTAATGCATCCATGGGCTGTGAACTTGTTTCCTCGCAGCCTTAATGTGGGTGCCACTGCTGAAAACTGCTGAAGATAGCACTTTGTTTTGTTTTAAATAGAACTGTGCTGCTTCAGGACTAAGGTCAGCTCCTCCTAACAGCCTTTAACAGCTGCTTCATTGTTTCGCTGGAAAATTGCTATCTGTAGACTGCCAGGCAAAACTGCCCAAATACAGGTCATTTAAAACTTTTATGAATATTGTAAATTTTTAAATATACAGAGGGAAATTAATTAGCTTAACTAATAATAATGACCAGCAACTCTGATTTTTGTGCTGTTAAGAGTCAGAAAGTACAAAGGCTAATTAAAAGACTTAGATTAAGCCATGGTAAATCAAAGAAAGGCAAAACGGCTCACTTCTGTTTCTCTGATGAGTAAAGCTTTGGGACTATATAAAGACATTTTTGCTGTTTTTCTTCATGGCTTCAGGGAACTAGTAGTTGCCAAAGAGAATTGAAATAGAGCGATTGAAGTGATAAGGTAAAGAGTCAGTGATGTAATCTTCATCCCAGAAGGCATCTTGTTTCTTGGTATATAGGTTGTTTTACAAGGGAAGGCTTAAATTAGATTGATTATGTATGAGGTAGAGTGAGCTTTCATTCATAGAGTGAGCAGTATTCATCTAGACAGTTTCCTTTATAAACCGAGCCAAAAATCTATACAAGTGATGATAATGAAAACTATACAACCTCAGGGTTGGGCATAATTGAGAGATTTATTGTATGAAACAAGGAGTAAACCATCTTTGTATTCATTTCATAGCATATAGAATTCATTTATTGCAACAGGAACACATTTTTTCAACTGCATATGGATTCATGTTAGCACTTCTCACTTTCATGTACTGTCAAGTCATCCAAAATGACAACAGATTTGATGTCTTCTGCACAACAAGTCTTCAAAGAGCCCTGAACTGGTGTGTCACTAAATTGCAACAAAACTGTGTATAACATTTATGTGACCACCATGTAAGTAACATTTTTTATGTTAGATTTATGATTCATATATGAACTGACAATGTGTATTGCAACGGATATACAAAGTTACCGTAATGGAAGAGCACAATTAAAGTTGTACATTTCCTGATTTTGAGTGCTAGGTAGAGGCAACCTTAATCTTCTATTAGTATAATTTATTTTACTTTTAAAGGGAAAAATATAGTGGGGGGAAAAATCCTTAGGATATGATGTTCCACTCTCCCCACTCACACATTCATGTTTCTGCTGACTCCCTTTTCTTTACCCTATCGAACATAAGCTACTTGTCTTCACTTTCAAGGCAGTCCTGACCTATTTCCACCCTACCTATTGCCTTTCATTCTATATGGAAAGATCAACTCCCACCACCAATCACCCCATGCTATTGGCCTCCATCACCCACTTGTTACATTTTCAAATGAATACCTGCATGTCCTCTCCCATGCTGCCCCTCAAATTTGAAAGAACCTCCCTGTGAACATCTGACTCCTTATCTCCATTTAGATCTCTCCTTAAAACTCTCCTCTGCACTGAATCCTACAAAAAGCTACTGTGGTGCTGCAACCAGCCTATCAGGTTGACTAAGGTTGACTCATTAGTATGTTTGTTTGGTCTGGTTTTGTTGGTTTTTGTACTCCTCCATCAGTCTGTCTGTATCCATCTGTTGTCTCTTACATTATACTGATATTGTAAGCTTTTTGGAGAGGGGGCTAACTTTTTATTCTGTTTGTACAGTGGCTAGCATAGTGGGGTCCTGGTCCATGACTAGAACTTCTAGGTGTTATGATGATGATAAATGTTTAGTACTTTAGTACATAGATATTTCCATTTACAACACATGGATTCCACATGGAATAGGATGTTACTCAGTATGCAGAAAGAGTAACAGCATTGCACCCCATGTGGAACTATTTGCATAGACATCACTGGAACATTGAATCCCACACGGCTTTTGTGATGTGCAGGAGGAGGCCATCTCGTACACATCTCAGGAAGTCCAACAAGAGCCTATCTTCATTGAAGTTTAGGAGCAGTGTACTTTTCGAGGTGGGTGGTGGTGGATGCTTTAAAATAGTGTGCTTCCTGCAAGTGCATTTCAATTATTATGATTTGTAACACTTTTGAGCAACAATCTTAGTGAAGGCAAGTTAAATATTTAATTTATGGGTAACTGCTGTGTGCTACAAAAACCTTAAGAGAAAAAGAAATGAAAGGTAGAGAAATGAAATGCATTGAGCTTTTGGCAAACACTTCTTCACAATTTTTCATTGGGTACTCTACATTGTTACTACCACTTTCCAGATGAGTTACATGGCTTTAGGAAGCTTTCTCTTGAACTGGAATTTCTCCTGGTGGATGAAAGTTAGCTCCCACTTTGGATTTAGGCTTTAACACAAGCCATATCTTTAATTTCTGTAACATCATGGGTCTCTGAGCATCTCAGACTGCGCAAGATCTGTCTTTCCTTGCTATGATGTTCTATGGTATTTTGAGGTTGTGCCTAAACTTGTTTCACAGGTGTGTTTTATTAGACTTTCCTACAGGGAGACCAAGAACATCTTACCTAATGGAGCAGAAGGAAATTAGCTCCCTAAAACTCCTGTTTATTATAATATTCTCCCAGGTATGAGAGAGCTTATCTGATTCATTGGTTTGCCTGAAAATATCTCTTAGCCAGCTGGAATAGTAACCCAGCAGATAAGATTATGCATTTGAGGAACTTTATGCTGAAGAGATACTGTTGTTGTTATACAAGTGATATTCTAAAGACTCAGGAGAACATCTTATTGTTAACGTGATATGAGCAGAATAGCAGAAGATACTTTGTGGAAATGCCCTCAAGTGGGTTCTAGGATTAACATATGTTTATGCTTGTTTTACATTTTAAACTTTTGCAGCATTCCCATGGCTCTCTAATCAGATCTCTTGCCTTACCAGCAGATTACCGCACAGCAGTTGAAAATATTTGTGTGGTGTCTCGAAGCCAAAGTTAATGACTCCAGCAGTTGAACAATTTTTTAAAAATAAGTTGATTGGCTGTGGGAGACAATGAATACAAGAGTGTATAAAGTGCCTGTACCCTGGTGGCATTATGTAAACAGTGAATAATAAGCAAACCTTATTGATTTGAATGAATAATAATTGAAATGCACTTGCAGGAAGCACACTATTTTAAAGCATCCACCACCACCCACCTCGAAAAGTACATTGATTTGAACAATGTATAGGAAAATGTTATTTCTTCATTTCCTATTAAAGTATGTTGTACCTATCAGATCCCCCCATTTTGGGAATATGACTATTTTATAGATATGGCCATCCAGCATCTTGACAGATGAAAGGAAACACGATGAAGTCAGTCAGTCAATCAATGGTGATTGGCAGTAGTGTGGGAGAAGAGCCCAAGATGTGAGCGGCAGACCTTTCCACAGTGGCTACAGGTCCACTTGCCAGATGGAGGTTGGTGCACTCACAGCTTCCTGGCCTCAGCATGGGCCTCAGCGTAGGCTGTCTGATCACTCTTTGCAATGACTGCACCAGCCTTGGCCCAACTTCTCCAGACTGAGAGGTTGTGGGCAGGCTCTCCCAGTTGTCAGTGGGAATGCTGAATTTCTTGAGACCCTGCTTGACCTTGTTGCTGTATCGGAGCTTTGGCCCTTCTCTGCATCACAGGTAGTTCTTGAGTTGGCCATAGCGCACAACCTTTGGCAGAGGTTCTTGAGGCACGTGCTCCAATGTACCAGCCAGCGAAGCCTGTGAGCATCCAGCATAAGCTACATAGTCTGTAGGCAGGTTCTCTCAAGGATCTTGTTGTTAGTGATCCATTGTAATGAATGTATAATTCTCAGTTACTGCTACTTCCTTTTGTTTTACTGACTACTATTGAATTTTTTTTCTGTTAAATTCAGTTGAGTTCTACAGATGAGTCCTGCTGTAGCCATTTTCCTTTATGGGGTACAATTTTCAAAGTGCCTAAGTGACTTAAGAGACTAAGATGTGCTCTACACACACAGTTTGTTCCAGTATAACGATTTCAGTTGAGGATGTGGTATTTTTACTGATACAGTTATACTGGTACAATCACCAGCATGGACACAGTTGTAATAATATAAAGATGCCTTATATTGGTAAACATCCCTATTCTGTGTGGGAATGAGATATACCAGTATAAACACTTTAACATCAGTATAATTGTGTCCACATTAGGAAGATCTTACCTCTTCATACCACTATAGTTAAAAGGATACAACTTTTGTATGTAGACAAAGCCTTTTAGTCCCATTTTCAAAAGTTACTTCTGAAAATGGGAATTGAAGACGTTAAGTCACTTAAATGCTTCTGAAAATTTTACCCAGGGTCTCAGAACTGTAAAAATTCTAATGTAAATTAAGGTCCAGATTGCATGCATGCATTTTTCCATACACATGAGTAGTCCAATTGAATTTATTTCAGTGGAAGTACTCAAGTGCATAGTTATTCATATGAAGAAGTGTTTGCAGGATCATGGACCTAAATATTAGAAAACATTGAATTAAAATAGGATATTAAAACTGTGAGTTATTGGACTGAATTTTCAGCTGGTTTAATTTGGTTTAATTCTATCAAAGTCAATGGAGCTGTGCCAGATTATACCAGCAGAGAATTTGGTCCAATTTTTTAAAGATGTGGTGAATACACACTCCCATGTACATGGGGCCCCCTTAAGGACTTTCATTTTCCATTTTTAGCATTAATTTACCAGTATTAAAGTATTTGCACTATTCTCTGTGCACTACTGTGCGGAATTAACACAAATATCACATGCATCTCATGCATCTGACGAAGTGGGTTGCAGCCCATGAAAGCTTATGCCCACAGAAATTTGTTAGTCTTTAATGTGCTCTTTAAGGACTCTCGTTGTTTTTACAAATATCACAGTAACTTTTAAAGTAAGTAAGACCCAAATCAGCAGAGCACCTAAGCACTGGCTTAAGTCCACATCTATTCAGAAGACCACTTAATGGGACACAAGCACATGCTAAAAAGCTTTGTTGAATCAGAGCCAAATATGGTAAAAGACAGTTTATGGATGCCTGTAAAGTAAGAAAATGAGTGTAAAATACCCACATATTATTTTCAGTATATTGATGAAATAATACAAATACTTCAATTTTAATGAGTAAGTACTAGTTTAACATGTTCATCTTATCTGCAGCATTTTTTATTCCAGTTGTTACTGTGATGTTTCAATTTATTTTTCTCAATAAATGTACTTTTCTCTATTCTTTAGTAACAAAGAAACTAACATCTAAGAGTTGTAAATGTTGGGGAGTTTTTTACAATTCTGGAATGAATGCATTATTTATCCATCTTTGAGCTTTGTTCACTATTTCAGATCTGAAGAGCTTTCTGTTTTGACATTTATTGTAGTCACAACATTTTAGAGCAGAGAGGTAATGAAAACAGTCACAGGCCTGGCCTACACTGATAATGCAGGTTGATGGAATGCGGCTTCCATCAACCACATAAAGTATGCATCTCCGACCTAAATCATGATAAAATTCGACTTAATGAAACCACCTCTGCAAGTGGTATAGCGCTGAAGTCAAATTCTGTGGGTCAAATGAGCATCAGCATAGTCAGAGCACAACGTAAATCGACATCATTGCCTCCGGGAGATAGCCAATGTGTTGTGACCACTCTGCACATTCATAGTCTGCTGCACTGTGGCCAAAATAGCTCCTCCCTTCAATCCCCAGGAAATTTTGAATTCCCATTTCCTGTTTGGTCAGCATGTAGAGAGCTTGCCAGCACAACTGATCATGGTGTCTGCATGCCCCAAACACGCTTCAGCCTGGAATCAACCTGAGGTCTTGGATCTCATCGGTTTGTGAGGTGAAGTCTGTTCTGGCTCAGTTTTGAGCAAGCAAAAGAAATTTGGATATTTACATGAAGATATCTCATGGCATGTTGGAGAAGGGGCACAACAGAGACACGCAGCAGTGTCGTGTTAAGATCAAAGAGCTGAGGCAGGCTTATCAGAAAACTAGGGAAGCTAACAGTCATTCTGGCTCCTCAGCAAAAACATGCCGCTTTCACAAGGAGCTGCATGCAATTCTCGGAAGAGACCCCACCACTATGCCACCATGCAGTGTTGATACCTTGGGAGAATTTGAGGCCACGATGAATGAGGGAGTCGTCTGTGGAGGAGGAGGAGGAGAAAACAGCCATGCGAGTAGGGTATCCTTTCTCCCTGAAAGCCAGTAGCTGTTTGCAACACAGGAGCAGCCCACCCAGATACAGGAAACCGTGACTGACCATGATGCCGGGGAAGGCACATCTGGTGAATATGTACTGCATATTGCATGTCTTTGGTTATATCCCCAGTCCATAATCTTGTACCAGCAGGAAAAAGTAGTGAGTGGGGCTGTGCTTCCTCGTATTTATTGTGCTTAACCATTGGGTTCACCCTGGAAAAGATTATTTATGTGCACAGGGATGCTCCGAGAATCCGTCATGCACATCTCCAGGAAGCTTTCATTCAAGTACTCTGTAATCCTTTGCAGAAGGTTTCTTGGGAGGGCAGCCTTGTTTCTTCCACCATGATAGGATGCTTTCCCCCACCACTCTGTTATTAATTGTGCAGGCATCATCGCGGAACACAGCATAGCAGCATAAGGGCCCAGGCCTGTAGCCAGATGCTTGCAGCAAATCCTCCTTTTCCACCTGTCTGACCCTCAGCAGACTGATATCACTCATGGTTACCTAGGGAAGCTGGCGCACATTTACAGTACCCGCCCAAGACAGTTTTTTAAAGTGTGTGTTATTCCACAGCCGGGGATGGTTTCTTGGTTCAGCACAGTGCCAGTCCCTAAGCAGGACATTTTTGCTATGGGCCTTTGGCATCTGCAAACGGGTTCCCATTTTTTTCCTAAAGACACGGTTAACCCGTAACTACCCCTCACCCTTTCTACCACCTGTTAAAAGTCTGATCAATGGGAGCCCGACATCCATGCTGCTCTAGGGAGCAGGGATTTATGCAGCATGGGCACCAGGGATTTCCCTAAAATAGATTTACTAGCCCCTTACTTCCATGGCTGGAACAGCGCTCCAACCCCTGCAATAATTAGGCAATGGTATGCGGTTCTAGCTTTCCCGTGGGAAGGCTAAGGGGAGTTATTTATAAATTGTAACATTGATTTTCGTCTATGGATTGAATTACCAATGGGTACCTTGTGCTTTGCTTCCCTTACAATGGACAATGTGGCCTTCAACGCACCGTCTCATACTCCTGTAGAGTGCCTGTCACAGATAAGAAGGCAGAAAAAAAAACCTCGGGATATGTTTAATGAGCTAATGAACACTCATTAAATGCAGCTGCTGATACAGAGCTGCGAGTGTTGAGGATTTCATTATCTGACAGGCTGAACATGGACATAGACAACAGAAAGGCAGCACATGAGTATGAGCGTTCAACACAAGATGAGATGCTGCATATAATACATTATCAGTCAGACATGTTGAGGCATCCAGTTGAGCTTCAGGAAGCTCAGTGGCAAGAGAGACTCCCTCTGCAGTCCCTGCAAAACTCTTGAGCATTCTTTCCTAGCCCCAACCCCCAAGTGGTCTAGGAGGAGGTTGAGCAGGGTGCAGTACGTGCTGCACTCCTCGCCGGTTGAGGGGAGCATAAAGAGATGACAGCCCCTTTAAGGAGTGGAGCGTGTGATTCTTTCACGTGTGCACAGCCGAAATGGGCTCTTTATCCTCTCTCAGACCACACACAATGCATGCGGAACATTCAATTATCTTCCTTTTCCCCCCCTCTGCAAAGGATCACCAATAAAAAGAGTACTGCTTTACAAATCATTACTGATTATTCATTGATAACAAGGGAATAAAGGGGGAAGTTGGGGGGAATGGATCGGTGGGGGAGGGGGAAGGTTGGGGGGAAACATACTGCTTCACAATTCATTACTGTTTATTGATAAGAAGAGAATAAAGGGAGGAGAATGTTGGGGAAAACTGGAACAGTTGGTGAAGGGGAATGGAGGAACTGGATCAGTGAGGAATGGGTAGGGGATGCGAAGTCAAAGCACAGCACAGATAAGTGACGCACATTATTGTTGTGCCTCATTACAAAAGCGGTTTTTCAATGCTTTCCTGAGGCGCAGAGTTCTGCAATTGGCTCTGTGTTGTAGTGGCATCTGGCTGCTCAAAATGTGCAGCCAGCCTATCTGCCTCCACAACACAACCCAATGGGAACTTTCTCCCCCTTGGTCTCACAGACATTATGGAGCACACAGCAGGCAGAGATAACTATTGGGATGTTTTATTCACTGAGGCCTAACCTAGTGAGCAGACTGTGCCACTTTTAAATGCTTTTAAATGTCCAAATGCACATTCCACCACCAGTCTGCAGTTGCTGAGCCTATTATTAAAATGCTCCTTCTCGCTGTCCAGGTGCCCAGTGTATGGCTTCATTGGCCAGGGGACAAGGGGTAGCAGGATCCCCCAGGATCACTATTGGTATTTCAACATGGCCAATATTTATTTTTTGGTCAGGGAAGAAAGTGCCCACCTGCATCTTTTTTAACAGCCCTGAGTGCCTAAAGATTGTGCACATCATGCACTTTTCCAGACCACCCCACACTGATATTAGTGGAGCAACCCTTGTGATCCACAAGGGCCTGCAACACTGTGAGAAGTATCCCTTTCGGTTTATGTACTCTGTGGCAAGGCGGTCCAAGACTAAGATAGGGATGTGCGTGCCAGCTTTTCCCCCCCATAGTTTGGGAACCCCATTGCATAAAAGCTTTCCACTATGTTCTCCATGTTTCCCAAAGTCATTACCCTTCTTAGCAGAAGTCTATTAATGGCCCTGCACACTTGTCTCACAGTTGCTCCCACGGTGGATTTACTGACTCCAAATTGATTCCCAACTGACCGGTAGCAGTCTGGCATTGCTAGCTTCCACAGAATGATGGCCACTCTCTTCTCCACTATTAGAGCTGGTCTCAAGCGAGTGTTCATGCGTTTCAGGGCTGGGGAGAACTCTCGGCAAAGTTCAATGATGTGGCCTTTCGCATTCAGAAGTCTGCAGCCACTGCTAATCATCCCATACCTTCATAACAATGCAATCCCACCAGTCACTGCTTGTTTTCTGGGACCAGAAGTGGTGCATGACAGCCTGCAGCAAATGGGAATTGTTTCATTCTACGGCTTGTAGCAAGGCGGCCTCTGTAACATCGCAATTTCAGTGCTGCGGCTCCTGTCTCACCCCTGAAAATACTGCAGAATAAGTCATAAGGTGGTTGTGATGCTCACGATAATAATGCAGAGCTGAGTGGGCTCCATTCCTCTCAGGCAATGGCGTGGACGCAGCAGAGAGTGAAAGGTTTGAAAAGGCGCAAAAAGGCGATCGTCTGTTTGTTTGGATTGGGACAAGAATGGAGGGGGAGGGAGTAGGTTGCATCATGGGAGGATGACAACCTTCCCAAAAGCCTCTGTGGCTAGTTACAATGTGGGTTAGCTACCTATGGTGTACTGCTTTGATTGTTGACACAAGTACGGCTAGTGGGGACGCAGTCCCCCAATGCAATGAGCATGGATTGATCACGCTCCTGTGATTTCTAAACTTCGGTGGGTGAAAGTCTATTTAAAATAAATCTACTTGACTCCACAGTGTAGACATGCCCTTAATGTAAATATGAAAAATATCTTAATTTTTCACAATATTCAGTAAGCATTAGTATAAGGCAGAAGGTTTACTTTTTTCTTACTATTTTTACACAATACAGAATACCATACACTGGGTAAATGTCTTGATTTTGATATGTAAGGCAAAAATTCAAAGCCATTTGAAAGCACGAAATGAGTAGTTTGATGTATAGTTAGGCCTGCAATTAACCATTTTGCCATTGCAAATGACTACTTGCTCATTCAAATAAGGGCCTCTCAAAGTTTTTTGAACATTTCATTCTCATATTTTCATCTACTCTGAGAAGCTACCTTGTAGAGATTTGGGGATTTTTAAAATTATTTATTTTATTTTTTTATTTAATGCTTTGCCGCAAGAATTCATATTATGTATGTTAGTTTCTATTTCGTAATCTAGAGAATTGAATGCTAAAATGTTTGATGAATGATAAACACTGAATTGAGAAAGCATCTGTCATATTACAGTAGTACATTGCACCAATGTACTTCCCAATTGAACATATCATATGCTTACTTGAAGTGTGCACAAGGCAGAATATACCAAACTTCCTAAAGGTAATTTTGCATACCAGCAGATGCATACGTTTCCAGACTATTTGCAATTAAATGAAAGATGCAAAGAGAAAAATAGGCTTTTGATTAAATCTATAAGGCAAATTTTGGTTTGGGTGTAGTTTTCACGCCTGTTCTATCATATGGGTTGGCCTACAATAATCTAAAATGTATATCTTATGTTGAGAGTTCTGTTTTTATTTTAATTACAGCATACAAACTACTACAGAAAGTACATGTGAAACTCGCTTAGTTCATTACATTCATCAGGTATTAGGAGCAAATTACTTCCAGATAACAAAAACGATCTAACCAAATGTTCCCCTTGAGTTGTGAAACCAAATGTTCTTATCCAGAATCAGTATACGTTGTCAGTACTGGGAATAAACTGTTTGTTCATTTTTAAAATTATTATATGGAACAATTAGAAACAGTGACTGCCAGTAAGAGATTAACCTATTTGTACAGTTAATAAAATACATACATTAAAATATTAATGTGTGGAAAACATGAAGGCCAAATTAATATGGATTAGACACATGAAATGCCTTATTTTGAAACTTAAAGTGCAAAGTTTCTATAATTGAATAATACATTGCCTGATATAGTGTCAGCTATAAGGAAAACAGGTATTTTTTCCCAAACAGGCTTCACAAGTAGCTTTAACTTCATGTCTTCCAGTGCACCCAAGGTGTTTGAACATTATTTGGGTTACAGCAATCCTCCACAAAGTACACACCTCTGGCATTCTCTGGAACCCAGGTCTGCAGTGACTTCCTGTCTGCATTAATACAGTAGAGTTGTAAGAAAGAACAGTGGGCACATGGCCCATGGATCTTCTATTACACAGATCCGCTATCCGTGTTCCCTGCACAGCAAGGATGCAAAGGAGATGCAGCTGCTGTGTAGCATCAGCCAGAGGGAAGGATTCCTTCCCTCCTCCATTAAACCTCTCCTCCCCCCACCTGCCCCATCCCCCACACACATGCCCCAGAAGTGATTTGTTTGACACAGGGTTTGAATGGGGGGATTTTGCAAAAGTTACCTACAATATTTTACAGTAGATTGAGATATTTAATACTGCACAGTCATATAGACTCTATTGATACTGCTTTCCTTCACCGTGAGTTTTCTATAATTCACTTTTTCACACTTCATTTATCATTACACAAACTTCATATTATATTTTTATTCTGAGCAATGAGAGTTTTTTGTAACATGAACAAACTTTTTGTAACTCCTAGATTTTGTTTTGTTAGAGAGGAGAAAGTAGATGGATTACTGTGTGTGTGTTTTGCATCCCATTTCCAAGTATTCTTGTACACAATTCTGCATGGCCGTCAATCCCTGCTAAATTCTTTTCCTCTTAACCCAGCATCACATTCTCCTTTTTCTTTATTGACTTTAAAAGATGACTTGGTCCAGGGCTGTCTTGAGGTGATGGACTACAACATTTTTCACTAGCTGACACAAATTGATCCCTTGGTGTCAATAAATTATTTGGGTACTTTCAATACTTCTAATTGGTGCTTTTACAGCTCTCTCGCCAGCCTGGCAGATGTGATTTAAACTGACTATAAGTCATGACTGAAAAAAGAGAAGACGCTTAAAACTTAGAGGAACAAAAAAGGAATTATAACATTCTTGACAATATTCTTGCTTAAATTTCAGTCAAGAAGATTGTGGTTACTTCATACATCTATTTGAACATTTAAAACACTTGTTTTAAGAGCAGTAGGTTATATTTTAAAATGTATATAAAAGTATCTTAAAATAGTATTTATCGCTATTCAAACAAATGTTTAAAACACTGGAGACAGGTTGGAAGAAATATATATAAAATATGCATTGAACATCTAGAATATATACCCACTTTTTAGATTACATATAAATTTGAATTTCTCTTTTGAATGGGCTCACACATCTTGGAACATGGTGCTAGAAATACCATCAGTAAACAACCCATGTACCTCAAGATCTGAACCTTGATTCTTACTCATCTGGCATTACAGTACTGTGCAGCTAGTGTTCAAGAAAGGAAGTGAGACTAGGATTTGTTCCTTTTGCCACTGAGATGGAGTGTATAAAGCCTACACTGGAAATGAAGGGGTTAAGCAGAGCAACTCTGGGCCCAGATGACCCCACCTGTAAGGAATGCTCCAACTGGAGGTGGAACTTAAAAAGAAACCAGACAACTCAGAAGGGGCCTGACAGGGCAGGGAAAAATCTTCTGAAGAAAGGGGCTGCAGAAGCCTTTCCCTAGAAGAAAGAGCCTGCCAGCTGAGCCCATAGGGACCAAAGTTTCAGTTACTCTCTCTTTTTTCTTTACAATTTTGGTGGGAGAGTGGATGGTGGAAAGGGGCCCAAGTATGCAGCCTTAAGTCACTCTTGGATGCTGAACATTGTTGCTTCTTACAGGGTCTTGGGCTGGAACCCAGTGGAGTGTGCTCCCTACCAACCATCCTTGTTATAAAGAACATGAAAATCCTAGTTTCCAGTCTCCCCCTTGGGGAGGCAAGGAGAGGGTAAAGACTTTGAAATCTCTACATCTGTGACTGGATACCTGCAGGGCTCAATAGGTAGAAAGTCCCCTCCATGAATGGTAAGGACATGGAATCCCAGTATCAGCTTGGGACTCTGTTACCCTGGAGAGGGATATGGCTAACTAGTGACCTGCTGCAGGACTGAGTCAACCTCCACCAAAAGCCAATCTGCCACGAGTGTGATTGGCCTGTGAGATGCATCAGAGGCAGAGCGAGTAGAGGCCTTGTGCGCTAACCGCTAGGTGCCACCACAATTGAGTTCTTTCATCCAGGAGTTTCTGTGCACCCAAAAGTGAATGTGTAGTGTTATTACCATTTTATAGATTGTAAAAATGAAACACTGAAGGGTTTTGACTAGAGCTGGTCAGAAATTTGATTAAATGGTTTCTCACTGGGAAATACCGATTTGTTAAAACTGAAACTTTTTGCAGGTATGTACCAGTTTTGATGCTGTTTCCATCTGGAAAGGTCCGATATGGCCCATATGGAAGGCCCAATATGGAATAGCTGTTTCTATCTGGAAAGGCCTAATATGGAATTTCTGGTCAAAGCACGAGAGAGCGAGTGCCTCCATCCCAGAATAGCTAATGGCTATTCTGAGTCCTATAGATGAAAGCACAATGTAAGAGAGAGATATTGCTATTATACTACCACTATAGTACTCTACAATCAAGACTTTTGTTGGACTACAGTATGTGGGAATGTTAACATTAAAGAGTATAGTGTATATTTTATAAAGGCTTGTCCAATTCTCCTATCTACCTGTTCCTATCCTAGCAGTTATCCTGAGAACTTAATGCTGTCATTCTTCTAATCAATACAGTCTTTCTTTCCTTGTCCTGTATTTGCTACATCTAGATGTCTTTGAAAACTGTTGCCATCTAGGTTACTGCAGCCTAATGTAGCCGACCTATAAATTAATTTTGATGCCCAGTATTTTGTCCTTTTGAAACCTTTCACTCTTAGGGCTGGCATAGTTCTTTACAAAGTTAGTCAGCTCACATTTGGCCTAACATGTAGATTTTGTAGAAAAAAAGTGTTTACAAAACTTAGACCAATAAAACTGTTCCATGATTATAATACTATCTCAATTAGTTGATTTTGAACAAATATACATTTCCGGCAGTGTTTGCAACCCAAATATTACAGCACTGAGCTGAATAAATGAAGTGAAACGGATTATAAATAAAAGTGAAATTGACTTCATTGTGCTAGTTGAAATGCCAAGAGTAATAAATAAATAAATAAAAGCCTGATTAGTAAATTAGATTTTAAACATTCTGTCAGTTTTAATAACCTGTGATTTTACTAACACACTGTAAGTGAGGATAGTGGGAAACAGCATGATACTGCTGACAGGGTACTGGGCTAGGAGACAGGAGAACAGGGCTCTATTCCTAGGCCTATCACTGGCCAACTGTGTGACCTCTATTTAGGCGGTATGCTGTCTGCTGCAGGGACTGGTTTTTCCACTATGTGCTCAGACAGTGCCTAATACACTGGGGTCCTGATCTCAACTGGGGGCTCTAGGAACTATTATAATACAAATTATAATAATAGTAAAGGCATTTGTTGTTGTTTTTTAAATATTACCGTTTAAACATCTTAACTATCTCCAATGATTTTTACATTTAAAGGAATACAATCAACTTAAACAGGCTCCAGACTGAGTCATGCTAATCAGGAGAAAAGCATAGCACTTCTTATTAGTGCACTTAGTTCACATTCTGCCTTGTGCTTCTTGAAACACCTGGTTCATGCTAGGCCTGTCCAGAAGCTTAACATAAGTATTAACATAGTTACTCCCATATATTCCCATATCAAGGTAATTATTATTACATAGTCACACCCGTACCATTAACTTGATACTTGTCCTTCGAAGTAGCTATTTGAAACACTATTATAAGTCAATGAAGTAAACCAAAGACCATTCAAATGTTCAATGGGGAGCCACATCTTGATTTTTGTTTTTTCACAATAATTTATTAAATTGAGGCCTGATTTTTGCAGCCCTCAGTTCCTCCGTCCCATTAAAATTGAGTTTTACATCTGTTACCCAGTGAGACTGCTCATCTGAGTGTTGGTGGAATATTAGGCTCCTGAATTAGTACAGTCTCATGATATTTGATGCTTTACTTAAAGCCCCAGCTTCTGGAGATAAATGATTATACAAAAGTTGTGGTTTTCGTTTAAAATAAATAAATTCCTAGTCCTTATGTTCGGAGAGAGAGCTTTAAAATGGGACCAGGCTCAAAAACCCAAAAGGCAGACAAAAAGAACCCAAAATACATAATTTTGTTTAATTCTCATGATTATTGAACATTGGGAGATAGCAGTGCTTGAATTTTATTTTTATGCTAGGATTGCTTTCTTGTGGCTTATAATCATTTTTATCTTCAGGCTGCTTAATGCAAGGGTGATAGCTTTCCCAGCCATGAATAATGGGGAACTTTTCTACTTCCAGACGGGGGTGACTTTTTTCTGTGCTAATGTGCATTATTAACCCTCTCTCATTATCATCTTTTTAAATCCCCTGTTAGAGTATGTGGCTACGTCTGCTTGTGAGTGAGAGCAATTGTAGTGCTTAAGAAAGCATTGGTGGTTAGAACCAGAAAGTGCTTTGCAAATTTCACTGCATTTTATTTAATGCCTTTCAGTCATATAATGCAGGACCCCTACAGTGTCAGTTCTTGATCTGTCCAGAGGAGAGGCTGTCAATTGTATTGAATTGTCACACACTGAGATGGTTTTGACGTGGACAAATGAATAAGCCCCAAATTCATTTAACTTTTGAAGCCAAATTCAAGTTAAATCTTTCTAGGAGAAAAGTGAGTATATTAAACCATTCTGCCACCTAGCTCTCCTGCATGGTATTTCTCAACTAGAGAGGGTGACAAAACGCGTGTGCGTTATTTTACTTATGACATGAAATGTAAAACCTAAAGAAAAGTGGTGGCCAATTGGTGAAATTTTACAAAGCATTTTCATCTCACTTGAGCAACTTTCTTTAAATGAGTAAGAAAGATACAGTTTAGCTTTTTTGTTTTTAGTATATATGAAGAGTGGGTAGTTGACTATTGGGTCTTATTTGTGAGTGGCCTGTGGAACATCAGAAAAGGAGGAGGCAAACAGCATTAACCCACAAAACAAAAACAAACCACTTACAGATAAAGGAGCTATAGCATCTGAGCAGAGCAAACTGCGGCCCCTTTTTGTTTTCTTGTTTAACACACAGAGGAGAGAGTTGGAAAGGGAAAGCATAGCACTCCCTCAGGGCCAGTTGCATGCTTTCCCCCATCTTTTACACCTCCCAGCTCCACACACAAGGATGCTGAAGCAAAAGAATGCAACTCCCCGTCTGTGTGAGTGTACGTGCATGCACGTATGCCTATTGAAAAAAATGTATGTGTATATAATATGAAAATGGCAGCTGGCATTTCAAATATTGTTCAGGTGCCAGGCAGCTATGAAGCCATCTAGAAAAATATGTGTGCAGCGGAAAGAATGTTTTTTGATTTTTTCAAACAAATATGCTGTTCGTAACTTCAGTGAATATTAGCATTAGGATTTTCTGAAACAATTTAAACTGAATATGAACAACTGCAAATTAATAATATGCCCAAAGTCATTGTTCTCACAATCTCCCATTCACTACTCCCAAATATAAAACCCTCGGAAACCCAACTTTTAGGGCAATATATTCCCAAACTTTATAGGGCATTATCTCATCCCTTGTAGATTTTGTTTCTTTTCTTCCAATTTGTTGCAGTTTGACTCTTGATATATCTCCAATTCTTATTCTCTCCCATTTTCATAACAATCTCAAAATACGCAGACAGAATGAAAGCACAGATGGAGTTTCAAAGGTGTTTCTCAACCCCCAGGCTCCTTTTCTGTCCAAGCAGTCCCAGGTAGGAGTTGTTGGCACTATTTAGGATGTGGTTATTGATTTAGCCCTCAAGTACATGTGTTTCAACAAATAAAATATGCATTTGAATCCTCTGCTCCAAAACAGACAAATACACTCAGGTATTATTTCTTTTTTTTATGGAACAGGTGGCAAACAGCAAATAGAGTTATTTTTCTTTATAAGGCAAAAGATCATGCAAAACAATTATCATTACAGTTCCAGCCATGCCTTTAAATTCTCAATTCTAAACCTCTTGATTTTATCTTCTTATTCCGAGTTCTGCTTACTGAGGAAAGCGACCAATAACCCGTATTGGAAATATACAGGGCCTGATTCAGCCTTCCTTGTTGACCAATACCCTATTCTGCAAGTAGTCCCTTTGGTTTCCAAAATTTAGCTTCTAGTCAAATCCCCAAGATAACTGCACCTCTGACCCCTCTGTGGCCTCGATGCACTTCTGAACCCTTTGTAGCCTCCTCGAGGGCACCTCACTTAAGTCTCAAGTCTCTAATCAACTCCTTTCTCAGGGTACAGTCCTGAAACTCTCACGCCTTAGAGTTGGGAAGTAGGCTGCAGGTTCCTGCAATTGATTGTGATTATCTCAGGAGGTCTGACCTTAGTTCAGCACCTGCAGTCCTATTCCATCAGGGCAATCGCAGGGCTAACTAATGACCAGCCAGCCTTCATAAAGAAAAGTACCATTTATTCTGAACAAAGCATTACAGAGAAAACACTTTTTTTTAAAAAAAGCACTTTATGTATTTGGCTTATCAGATTTGTCACCCATCTTCCCCATGGAAATTCTAGTAGCATTTAGGGTATTTCATGTGCTGCCCAGGACTTTGGTCACAGTGTCAGGTCTGTTCTTAGATCAAGGGTGCATGTTCTCTCTCCCTGTGTCATAGTGGTCACTTTATACAGTATTGCAGCTCTTTGTTTGCCAGACCTCTTGACCCAAGTCAAACCAGCATATGCTATCTTCACAGAGCACAAAACTTCCACAGTTTTCCACAGCATTAGGGATTTGCATTAATTACCCCTCAAGTGATTTTAGTTCCTACAAGAAACATTTTTTCAGCTCAACTAGCTACTCTGTAAAGATATGTATAACTTTTATAAAATACATACAATAGTCTGAATATTTCATGTTTCCAAAGCATTATCTCACACTTTATCTTCAAGCTAAATAAAGATACATAGTCTCTTTCCCAGTATGTGTACTTAACTTCCAATAATGTTAATTATCTGCGTGCATCAAAAGAGAATAGATTCTGTAAGATGATTTCTGCTCCATAATTTCTACTTCCTCATTAAAGATAAACAAGTAATATATGAACTACATACTATGAAATACTATCCTGCAAGTGTGTTCCTTCCATGTGTGCCTGCATTAAAGATAATTTTCTTCCAGTTGGCACACTGCATGTAATGTTTTTTTGAATAGTTGTTGAAAACATACTGTGCAAAGTAGAAAAATGGATGAAAGGATAAAGTGGAAGATTTAAGTTGTCTGAGGTTGTTAGGAAAACATAGTATCTGTCCAACTCTTTTTCCATGTTGAGTGGTTGCAATGTGACTATCTTCAGATTAAGATACTGTTCATTAAGAATAAGAGTGGCAGAACTGAGCCAATATTGTTGTTCTCTTAACCAAGGGCATTGGAATTTCCAATCAACTTCCATTAGGTTTTCCACTTTCTACAATGTGGCTACACTTTAACATTACCAGCAACAAACTATATATGTTTATATAAAGGTGTGCATGTCCTACCCAGGGTTAAGGAATGAGTAGATGCATTTATACCACTGCACTTCTCAAGTACAGTTTCAAATCCCAGTTTAGGCTGCTTCTTTTTAATTTATTTACTGAGGCACAAAAATTGAAATGAAATGCAGAAGGATTGCATAACAAATTCCTAAAAGTTCAAGGATTTTTATGCTGGTAAACCATTTTGGAATTTTTGACATACTTTAGCAGGAGCTCCGTTGACTCTGTGGAGAATGTGGCAACTGCACTTTTTTTTCTAGCTGTTGATGGGGAATGCTGCTGTACTTTTGCTGTTGAGAGTTCAGGGACACCAAAAAAGTCCCAAGGCATCATCATTATCAAAGGGGGAAAATATTAAAGGTTCTGTCTCCAATAGAAATGTCAAACTGGATAAGTATTAAAAGAGAAGAGCAGAGAACGCTTGTCCCTGAAGATCGGGAAGCAAGGGCAGAAAACGGGATAAGACATAAGGACAGGTATAGACTATCTCTTGGATGAAAAAGAATGAGTCACACAAATTGATGAAGCCATTTCTTTTATCTAAACCCTTTAAAATTTGTACCAAAACTTGGAAATAGCCAAGAATTTGAAAATAAGTAAAGCTTACCAGGGTACAAGACCCAAAAATACAGAGGGTCCTTGTTCCCAATATTCCTGAGATTCTCAGGTAGGAGCAAGAAACTGAAATGCTTGAAACTTCAAGGGAAGTGGATTTCAATGTATTTGGATTTGACCATGGAAACCTTTGAAAAATATGTAAATGGCATAAAGTAAGGAAAGTATTTTTTGTGGTATCCTTCAAAATTAATTTTGGTCTATGTCAGTAAAAGAAGATTCTTAAATTCTCCTCAGGAAGTACAGGAAATCTTTCATGCCCACCTTAAGCTGCTCGATGATGGGAATCATATCTCCCTAGTGGTGCCCCAGATCAAAGTTTTAAATGTAACAATGTCTCAGCTAAGTAGATTTTTTTGGTGTCAAAGTTTGATCTCAACTCTGTTTAGAATTTTCTCATATTTAGATATCAAATATATATTATTGCAATAGGAACAAGAAAAGGTAATTCTGTGTTCTTTGTATAACTGGAAATAATCTTGATGATGATTACTCTCCTCCCCACTTCCCCCCATTTTGATCAGTGTCTTATGTTGAATGTGGTGGGCTTGATTTTTAAAAGCACTCAATGTTGGCCTAATTCTTTTTTTCCTCAATAAGAGTGACTTCAACCCTTTGAGCATTTTTTAAAATCTCACAGGTATGTTTCACTAAATATTGTTGTTATGAAACATGACTTGATTTTGACAGGTATTGTTTGAATAGTTCCTTGCTTACTTTCTCTGAATATAAGGTTCTCCAATACCCTTTTCATTTAAAAAAAGAAAAAAATCTTTTTTTCCTGTTTGTGGCCAAAATGTTTTAATTGAAAACTGAATTTTCTTTTGAAAATCTGTTTTGATAATTGGAAGTTTTCTACTAACCCTAATATGTATATATCTATACACAAAACAAATGTTCTCGGTATTTTTATAATTCTGTTTTCAATCTGTACTCAGTAATTTAGAGTACCTTGGGGAGTATATTTCATACATTAATAGATTTTAGGACCATTATGACCACCAGTTCTGGGTTCCTGCATAGACTATAGAATTCCAAATAGTAATTTCTGCATTATGTACTTTGTGCTTGAAGGAAAGCATGCCTTTTTGGAAAGACTTCCAATCTTGATTTAAAATGATGGAACATTCACTGCATCCCTTTGTAATCTTCTTCCAATGGTTCATTAGAAACCATTCAGATGTTCTGTAAAAAAAAATGCATCTTATTTCCAATTTCAATTCTTCTGTCTTAAATTTCCGGGCTTTGGTCTTGTTAAGCCTTTGTCTGCTAGATATAGGATGCAATCTGGTTAAAAGTCTATTCAATTTGTTCAGTGACTGTGTATATTGTACATCATAACTGTGACTGAAAGCACCTCTGTATTCGCACCCTCACACAACTGTAATAATCTTCGTATAAAAATGTGCCTTCGGATGTATCATTTGAAAACTAACAACTCACTGGTCAATAATATCATAGTGAAATGTATGTAGCAACATTTTATGTAAAGTTATGAAATCCCCCGTATAATGTCATTAGTACATTTTCAAATCCACACAAGCCTGCCTAGGCAAATGATGCTAAACAGGCCTATCCTAAACAAATGGATGTGTGTTTAACTCATTTTATATATAAGTAGTAAACAGGGTTCTTGAAACAAGAGAGTGAGGAAATAGCAAGAGACAAAGTAAATTTGCAGTTCAGCAAACACAGGTGGGAAGAAAGAGCCCGGAGCCTCCTTCACTACCAGACTCTGTGGTCTCCTTTATTGTTGGAATAAACTTTGCTTTGAGGGGTAATCTTCAAAAGAATCCACTTCGAGTTCACCGGACCATAAAAGAGGGGGGGAGGGAAGAGAATCACAAGTTCTCTCTTTCACCTAAAAAGACAAAGGTAACAGCACCTTTGGGCCTTTGAGAGGGATCCTGACCAAGGAAAGGGTCAGTCACCATCTTGCTGGAAAACTGTGGGTGAGAAAAGCCATCTTAAACAAAGTCTTTGAACCAAAACTTGCTAGATTAAGCTTTAGACTTTTAGATGCCTATTTTCACTTGTATTTGCTTGTAACCACTTCTAAATTTTACACTTGAATTCCTTTAAAATCCTATCTACTGCTGAATTGTTTGGTAACTCCAGATAAAGTAGCAAAATGTTGAATCATCACTGTGTACAAGAGCAAAGAACTATAATATCTGAACTGTCCAGGAGACGGCTGAACATGGCAGAGCACATGTTTTTGGGAAAATTTGGAGCTGTGTGTGTGTTGGGGTTACTCTGTAAGTAGTAAGCCAGGCTGGTGGAAGCCAGTGTGACTTGTGTGTTGCTAACAGGTACTGGATCAGAGTTGCAGCTATACACAGCCACTCAGTGTGTGATCTGCATACTGTCAGGCTGTTTGTGAGTGGCCCAGGTTGGGAGGTACCTCAGCAAGGTATTGTGATGTACCCAAGATTGTGGGGCAGGTGGTGACAACCTCTCACTGGTCCGGACTGCACCCTAGAATGTGACAATATCATCACACACATTGCACTAATGTGACTTTTTAAAATGGATGAGGTAAAGGGAGATACAAATGGCAGTGAGGTGCTTAATTCACATTGATAAGTGTGTATCCGTAAATGTGAATGAGCCAGACAAACCATCCAATTAAGAAGAAAAGGACTCTCTTGCTTAGACATTTAAACCAGATTTCATTGACTTACAAGAAACTCAATATTCTCCAGGTGACAATGAATAATTACAGAGCAAATAAATTAGCGGAGTTTTCTACTCATATTATAAAAATACTGAAAACATGGTTATACTTATTGAACATTTCATATGTTTAAAAGGAATATAAGCCATCACTGAAGATGCTAGGAGATAGGGTTTTTGTGTCTAGTCAGATTGGTCTATCAAATGGGAAACTTTTTTGTGAAAAATTTGCCCTTTTTATTCATCTGAAATGTTTTAAGTGAAACTTTTCAACCAAATCTAGTCTGGCTATAATGACTACACTTTGTTTATATGCACCAAATAGATACTTGGTGTAATCAGTTTTCAGTATAGGTGTGATCAACTTAATTGTGTTCTATGGTGGGAGCATAGGTCTGGCTTCCCCAGTACCTCTCCCACCAAGCTCTAAACTACACAAAAATTGTATTACTAATGTTGGCACCCTGTACGTCTGGGGCCTTGGAACTTAACTGGGAGTTTTACAGTTAGGAAGATCCTGGGAGACAACTCCCATGATGCCTTGGGGGAAAAAGGAGAGAGACTCTTTCCCTTCCAGGGAGTCAGAAAAAAGCATGTGGGGGGCTCCCATTTTGGTGCTGGGATGGAGCGCAGCCGAGGCTGGAAGCTGCTGGCTACTGCCTGCTGCTAGAGTCCCAAAGCTGCTGCTGGAGTTTTGATCGAGCAGGGAGCTTTGGAGGTTGGTGGCCAAGCCAGGGCAGGGACTGAGCCTGGAGCTGACTGAGGTGGGCCTGCAGTGAAGGTGGAGTGAGTGTCCCCCCACTCTGTTGTTTGGGGCAGTGCTTGTAAAGGAAGGGGCAAAGCAGAAAGACTTTGACAAGGTCTGAGAAGAGGCAGAGAGAGAGTTCCTTCAAGCAGGGCCAGGACTGCAGACATTTGGTTGGGCCAACTCCAAATCTCCAGCTTGATAACTGAGCTGAACTGGTACACTGAACCAACACAGTGCTGTCTCCTCCTTCAGATCTTCAAGCGCGCCCACACAAGCGAGGGGTTAGGGCTCTGAACTCTAGGGAAGTGTACACTCTGTAGGTGGGATAAATAGTGGCAGTGTAGATGCCAGTTAGACAAGTTTCATTAATTACTGTATACTATTTTTATTAATTGATTTATTCAACTGTCCATTAACTGTGGAGTTAAAATAATAGTGATGTTTAATTTCAGTCTGTTATTCCATTTTTCTTTAATTTGTTAAGTAAAGGTGTGTTAACTCTAATTTAAGTATATTGGATGTTTAGTTTGCATAATTGCAATTGTTGAGTTAGACCTATGTCTCAGATTATTACAATTATTAGACAAGGTTTAGTCCTGGAAGCTCCCAAGGCTTGCTATTGAGCATGTGCAGGGGCCAGCCAGATGGAGGTACTGCCAATTTTAAATTCATTTAGAAGGAAAGGGACTGCAGCAGAGGGGTGGATAGAGGATTCCCACCTCTCCTACATCACTGGGATACTCAGGATCTCTTTTGTTGTCAGCAACCTTAGGCACCCTTGCACACCAGTGAGTGTTGCCTGCTCCCAAGTAACCCAGGAAAGGAAGGGGGTTACACTAACATGCAGCTTTCATATGTATTGGGGAGGTGCTGCCCTCCAACATAAAGAACTATTCTTTTTTTTCCCATACGGCAAAGCATTTCCCCTCCTACAACAGAATTTTGTCCAGTATAGCAGACTGAAATAATTGGATTAGTGCTCCGTGGAAACAAAATCTCCCTTTGTGATCATGGCTGTGTGTTCACTGATTTTTTTTGCTAGGTTAACCTAAGACCTGTAATATTTTTTTCCCCTGACCTTGGTGGAAAAAAAGCATGACAGAACAGCCATACAAGAGCTAAATTCAACTTTTGAAGATTTAATGTCACATGATACACAGAAAGTTAGTGTTTCCCTTTACTAGCAAGCTTAAAAAACAATCATAGGAGGAAAATGTCACTGTCTATGCATTTCAAAAAAATTAAAAGCTAACACAATTCTACAGCAAATTGCATTCTTTAGAAAGCACATGAAGTTTACTTAAAAAAAAAATCCCTATACCAGGATAGAAAACATACTTATCTTTGTGGTGAAACCGATGCCTTAGAGACACATGAGAGGTTTTTTGGAAAGATTTTATTGTGAGGAAAAATAACAAAGATGATGAAAGTTTCAGCATGATTGGTTTCTTTAAAAAAAATTGCATCACTTCTGCTTGCTTCTCCAAACACACCAGGATTCTCAGTCCACTCTGCTGCATATCTCCTTTCTGACTTTTTGTGACAACCTTTTGTATACATTAGATAAGGGGGTGATAAAATAGATCTTTTGGGCCTGAAAAGCAATTACCTATTAGTGCTATTTGGAATCTCCCTCTTAAAAGGAACAAAACCACTGAAGAACAGCCCCTACTGTCAGAAACCACAAGTGCATCAACAGCAGGAAGTACTGATAGATATAATATCTGCCTGGATACCAGCTCTTTGTGCAGGGCCCAAGCATAATTTTTTTCGGGCCCAGTACAAACTTGTAACACGGGCCCCCTTCCACACACATACCACAATCCCTCATCCCATACATACAATCTCATGAGCCATGAAAATATTTTTCCTCTTTGTAATGGGGGTTGCAGCCTGGACCGGGCCCCCCAGGGCCTCTGAGCCCCAGTAAAGTGTACCCTTTTTTCCCCCCATGTGGGGGCCCTGTCTTTATGCATTGCCAAAAATCATCAATCAATGCAACAAAAGGAGTCTCTTTGTGTTGAAATCTAGATTGCAAGGATCAAGATAATTGGAAACTTCTAGCTACTTTGATAATTGTCTTGCCATTTTTTCTGTAATCTTAACCAGAAATGGAAGATTCAGTGCTGGTCAATAATTGAATAGATTGTCAGCACTGTTACATGGCATTTTGAGCAGAGGCTACATACGTGCTTCCTTTAGACAAGCTGTACCTATAATCCCCAAGGGAGGTATTGACAATTTCTACTAGCAAAGACCACAGTATTTTCTCAGAGACCTCAGCAGCCAGGAAGGACAACTACTATGCTAAAGACTTAATCAATCTATTAGCACTAAGAATATAATAATTCTGTCTCAACTTTTCATGGAAGGTCAGTTTAAGTTTATATAGGGCCAGAGAAATCATATCTAATGCATTCAACTTAGATATTTTGCCATTAATTATATTCACAATCAGCAGCAATGTACTAGATTTCTTGAAGATTTTATGAAAACATACATTCAGGTCATCAAATTTGAGTGTATGATGCAATCAGGACATTATTTGTAGTTCACAGTCACAAATGTATCCAGCTACTTCACTGTGATGTGGAAGTACCTTCATAATTTTTCTGTCTCTTATATCAATAAACAACTTAAAATAGATAGCTTCTCTTTATCTCTGCTGGAAGAGCTGTGGTGAAATTGTATGGTGGCAGAGATCTTCTTTTACACATGTCTAGGCTTGATTAAAAACATAGTCTAGCAAATCATTGGGCTGTTTATCTTAATCTCCTACATTCATTTTGTTGGATATATTGTGTCAGGTATATTGAGCTAAGCTAAAGATACCTATAAACATCTCATCTTTAATGTACAGAATGTATCGGCCTGGTCCTGGAAGAGAAATACAGCTGTTGCTGAAACTGAATGGACCAGCAGTTTATGGTTTATGCATTTCATAAAAAAAATTATTGCTGCCTAACGAGAGCAAATGTGGTTACTGTGTGGTTGCCATTTTATTGTTAGCCAGCATAGTTCTTAATGTCCTCAAGGCTTATTTCTGTTGCATTAATATAATGCAATATGCTGTATTATATGGGATGCAAGGCCCCAGGGGTCTAGAACCCAGGTCTGTAGAGCTACCACCACAGTTAACATCTCTAGCTTCTGCTACACAGTGGAAGCTGTAACCAACATGGATTCCATTTCCCATTGCTCGCTAGGGACACAGACTATGGCAAGTTCCACCTCAAAGGTTTGACAGCCAGCAGGCTCCATCACTCCCTGCACTATATAAACCTATGGGGCTTTTCAGGAAGCATCCTGGCAACAGAATGGATCTTCTGTGGCTGCCACAACCATTCATGTTCTATGCTTTTGTACTCCTGACTTAAACTTGGCTTATTTTGGACTTTGCCTCTTGACTCGGACCCTGACATCTAACTTGGACTCTGGCCCTCAGAGTCAAACCTGACCTGGAACTGACTACAAACTCCTTGGCTACTCTTTTAGCCTCAGGTTTGCCCCTGCTTTGATGCTTGGCCCTGACTGCCCTTGTTGGGATCCTGAGTAGACTCTGGTAATGCTGTGCCAAACATAGGGAAATAATGTAATTTATGTACACCTATTGTTTCCTCTTATCATTCATCCTATAATTTGATATCCTTGTTTTGTCTATTCTTTACTTCAGAAGAAAGTTAGCCTTTTGTTTTATGTTTCAAAGCTTTTCCTTCCAGATTAATTTTTTAAAATTCACTTTTGTCTTAGTGTTGAATTAAAAAGTATGATGCATGTATAAAGTAACATGAGAATGAACTTTCCAACTGCATTATGTATATATTTATATTTTTTGCTTTTTTAACCATGAATTTTTTATACCAAAATCTTTGACCAGGTTCCCATCATTGTATTTTATATCTCTCTCTCTCCGGTGCTCATCATAAATCTCTCATCATTTTACATGCACAATTGGAAAGGAGGGGAAAACCCTTTCAGGAAAATATTTTCTGTGGCATTCAACTTTCCCATACTATATTAGAGCATCTCTACCATTTCCCAGTAACCATGCCATGAGAAGACATTGAGTGCTCACGTATATGGATTAATTCTTTCTTGGTCCATCACTGTTCATTATTTTTGTTTTGTGCAAACACTTTGGTAACTTTCAAATAGTTCAGCTAACTCCTCATTAACTTTACTTTAAGGTCAAAGTCATGGCAGAAAGCTAGAAATCCAAAACAGAAGGAAAATATGTGGGAAATATCACACTGGTTAAAGATGAGTAAAGCATCTTACTGCCAGGAACAAGGCAAGTGAACAGATAGTTCACAATGCCTTTTCCTCTTAATCTGAATCTATTCAAGTCTTCTGTGTCTAGCTAGATAATAAATTGCTACAAAGTAAACATATTTTTGCTTTGCTCATACATAATATATAATAATAAAAATGTTAATTATTTATATGTGTGAATCCTACATGCATCATTAGATATTGGCATGACCAAGGCATAAATTTATGAAGAATATGCCACACACAAATCTTGACTCCTTCTTTAATTGTAAAAATAGTGACTATTATGCAGCTGATCTTGCAAATTCAAAACTATTCAGTACTTTAATTAGGCTTACTTTATTTAAGTGCTAAAGGCTGAAACAGGCCTGCAATTGCTGGAGTACTAATAACACATAATATAGCCAATTGCAAACAGCAGTCTAATTTGTTGATTTCAAGAGAGGTGTAATTATATTGCTTCATTTGCTGAGCAAATCATATGAGAGTTTCTCTACATCAGCCTGATTGTGTAATGAAGAGCTAATTACAAACAGCAGTGTTCTTGCAGTAAATTTATTGTAACTGCTGATGCCAGGTTGGCTCTAGTGTGACAATGGCTCATTAGTACATTAACAAAAGCAACAGTGGAAGACTGCCCAATGCAAGCCTACTGTTCTCTGAGTTTCAGGAGGCTACACAGATTACATGCTTCCCCATGTAATTAGTAAGAAAATGGTGTTTGATTTAGTTTTGTCCCTTTTTTTGAAAGAACTAAGTGGCATTTTTAGAGATTTGAAAAGCTTTCTTGTCTGCCTTTACTGTCTGCTACTTTATGCCACGTGTGGTCTGGAAATGTAATTTGACTAGAAGTTGTTTCAGATGCCATGCCACTAGTTACAACTGAAGTCTGGTATGTCATCTTCCAAATGCTCTGATCTCTAATATAATTCCTTCCATTGTTGTGATGTCACAAGACCAACTGCTGCCATTCTCATGTTTGTGTCAGACTTATACTATCTGAGAGATTCTAGTTTGGATGTTGATATTTTCTTCCAATTAAACTGGAAATGGTGGTATCCTGGTGCAATAGCTTCAGCACTTAACCTGAATTTTGTTAATTGCCTTAATTAACTGGATGGATTGGTGATCTGAACCAGTCCTGGGGCTGATACAGAACCCAGACATGCTTTCTGCTTATTCCAAAGTCTCCATTAATCTTTGGGGTGGAGGGTGGGTAAATAATTTGAGTTCTATGAAGTGTGCCTTCTAAGAGGTAGCTTCAAACAATCAGAATAATTTAATTCTGAATAGATATGCAATTGACTTTTTAAAGTCTGACACCAACAGTAGACTAAATACTAGCTTTGTCAAAGCCTTTGACAATCTTGTCATCTGTTAAATGGTGTGATGGGCCTGATTTCCTATGAAATTGCCTGATATGCTTTTTCTAACCTGGCACAATAGCACAGAATATAATTTTTTCCTTGTGAGCCTGCAGCATCTTATTTACTTTATAAATCCACTTAGCAACAAGTAAGCCTTGGTATTAGGGTTTGATCTGGATAAGGCCCAAAATACGGATCCCCATGTACATACTTATCAAATGTGCAGAAATTGGCATAATCATACAAAAAAGACTTTTTTGGAAAGATTTCTGAGCTTTAACTCCAGCATTCGAGAAACACATACGTTTTACTATGCTAATTCAGATCAGTGTTCTAATTCCTATGATTCTGTGTTTTTAAACTGTCTTCTAAATTTGTGCCCCAATTCCATAAATAACTCCATTCTAGAGTGCTTTTGTTTTTGTACAGCTGCATTTCAAATATATATTTCTTATCGGTCACAGGCCTGGTCACAAGGAGGTCATGAATACCTGAAGCTCCCATTGAACTCTGCACCTCTTCCTATCCAGACCCTTTATGTGTAATACATACGCTATGGAAAATAGTTTACAAGTAAAGAATTTCAAAATAGAAAAGATACTGTATGTTGTACTTGTCTTTAGCATCACGTTGTAACCTAAAAACCTGGAGCATTTTTAATTATTGCTTAGATCTTCCTCTTGGAAGTAATTTACTTATATCTGCTGTAGTACTATAGAAGGGGCCATTATTTCTTTTACTTCTTTATGAAATGAAACAAGACAAGGATTTTTTTTGTATTTCTATCTGTTTCACTCATCTAAAATGTTCCGTTTGTTACTTCCCAAGACCCTGTATAGTGGAGGTGTAAAATATTTTTTTAGCGTAGTTTTCCCAAATTGCAGACTATACATCAGAGGAGCAGAAAGAAAGAAGGAACTGGAATTGTAGGGTAGCTGATTGCATCAGTTAACACTTGTGAAATGATAAATCAAATGAAATTCCATGTGGCTTCCTCAACAGAAGACAGGCACCTTCTCCCACTCCTACTCTCCTGCCCAAAAAATGCTAGCAGGATTTTGTAGACAACCCATTTTAACAATTTTGATCTAACATTGCTTTCCTGTTACAGAGCATTTGTCACCAAAGGGCCCTGTGTTAATCATATTGAAGTCGGTGGAAGTAGAATTCAGGATTTTCAGCTGACTTCTCTTGGCCTTGTACCAGGCCCCAGAGCAATCAGGAAAAGTAGTAGGCTGGTTTGAAGGAAAGTTTCTCAGCTGGGAGGACTCAGTTTTCTAATCTTATTTTACATATGTAGTCCAGCCTTGTCCACACTTTCAAGGACCTACATTGCTTAGCTATGTTCTACATCTTCCTCTGAGTCTCCTCACCATCCACCACTCTTCCAGTGATACCATCCTCAATCCCACATTTATTTCCTGGTCCTACTCTTGTCCCATGCCTTCTTCTAAACAATGGAATGTCTTTACCATCTCTTCACCAAGCTACCAAACTCTCATTCAAAGCTTAGTGAGCTTTGTCCCCTACAAAAACTGACTCGAAAAAGAAAACATCAATCTCCCAGGAAAAAAAGAAAAACAAAACAAAACCCCAGAACCATCAAAGATGTACACATACCTGAACTAACTGCATGACTTTATTTGGAACCTTTATTCTGTCTCACCACTTTCCCCAGATTCTCCACCTCCCTCCTCCTGCCATGTGTATTTATTACCCTCATTTGTTGACATGACTAAAACCTAGATTGTAATTAATCCCTCAGTTTTGGCTCTCTGTGAGAGACCCTCATTGGAGAGGACTATATAAACTTCCTCAGACTACAGAAGTTAATATGCAAATACAATTCAAGGTCATCTACCCATTATTTCATCCAGTTTCTATAGGCTACAGCTGTACTATATCTTTATTCATCGCTTTACACTGCTTAGATTTTATCAGTCTTTTAATTTCCATGCTTATGATTACATCTAGTGTGAACTTCACAAAATCAATACCTAGATTTCTGTTTGCAGCTGTAAAACCAAGTGGAATGACACTACACAAGTGATAAATGCTCTGGCCCATATAACAAGCACCATTTATTCCAAAGTCATGGTGACTCAGTAGGCTGAAGATGATAAACGGATACATGAGAATGCAGGATTATTCACACACTTGACAGGTTCTATGACAACAATGCCGTAGAATTTTTATATTAATGTTTAATATGTGTAAATGTGGCATTTCTTTTATGGGCATTACTGTCATTTCATATTTTAGTGCCTCACCATTTTAATTATATTCAGTTTGCAGTATCTATTCTAGGGGACTGACTTTTTCGAGCAATGTGGATGAGTAACTTTGTATAAGGCATTGGAGGAACAAAGAGAGACAAAGCTCCCATCTTTGCTAGCAGAGAATTATTACATGTGCTAAAATATATAAAAATGCTAAACAATGAGATATATATATATAGTAATGTTAAGGTTTTCCCTGTAAATATAAAGCAGTTTTATTATCCCCCTTAAAATAAGTTTCCCTCACAGTCTAAGATCTCCAGTTTGTATGTCTTACGTTTTTTGGTTTTGTTTTGTTTTGTTTTTTAAATAGACATGAAACCTTTTAGGAGAGAACAGGTCAGCAACTGGTGTCTCTCTCTTTTGATGTTGCTGTAGATGCAATAGTATTTACTGGATGTCCTGTCTGTTGTTTTTGACAGCAGAGCGAGAGAGTCCTCTGGGAGCTTCCCTGCTTTTTTTCTCCCTCCAACTCCCGCCCCCTCCCCTTTTTCTGGAACTACTTGGTTTGTTGCCTTTATGAATCCAGTTGCCTTGATTAACACATTCGCTGCAGGACTATATACCCTTTAAAATTTATTTGTCAACTTGTGTATTAAAAGACAGAGATTACAAATTCATACCAATTTATCAGTTGGTTAAACACCACTTAACACTATCTAAATTCATCCCCATTATGTTGAATTTGTGCTAATAGTGTCCTGTTTAAGCAATGGTTATTGCCATTCAGTATCATTAGCTAAATCAGTTTCCTGGGAGATATCTCAGTAAAGTAACTGTCCGCATTCAGCATGTTCCAATTAAGCAGAGTATTCTGTAATAGAATATTACACTTACACAGCACTTCTCATAAAGCGTTTCATGATGATTACATACATAGAACCATTGAACTACAACTGTCTCTGTGGTAGAGGGCAACTGATAACTGGCACCTAAGACACAGTAATTTAATGGGGAGAATGGAAATTTTGATAACATTGGGGAAAAACAATATGCAGCACAGGCTCTCTGACATCAGCTCAGTGTAGTCAAAGCTTAAGTTTTTAGGAACTTGTCTGAAAAGTCCTTAAAATAAACTATATATGGCTTTATTTATCTCTGTAGAAAATAGACTGAGTAAACCCTGGCACTGTAGGGGGAAAATTATTAATACTATTTCAAGGGAGTGCTTTTATTCCCTCTTTCATAGCTGGGAAAACAGAGGCATAGAGAGGGTAAACGACTTAGCCAAGGTCACACAAGTTACTCAGGACTAGGAGTAGAGAGCCTTGCTCTTCTGATTCACTCCCTGCATAATCCAATAGATTCCCTTGCCCCCTAGAAAAGTCATTTAAACTGAGTGTCTTCCTATTGAAACGCACATACACTGCATTGGTCCCATTGTCTGAAGTTACAAACTCAAGGGGAAGAGTGAGGAAGAGGTCAGATGCACAAACAGAGGTGTTAGTTAGGTAACAGGCTATGTAACGTATGAGATTTTTGAAAATTTTAAAATGCACAGCATGATACTTTTCTAAATATCATTTTAGTGCTAATGCTCTTTCTCCCTGTTAAAATTGTGTTCCTAAAAGATCCATGAATGGATGCACTTGTGCATATAATAGTGGTCTGACAAATGGTGCAATATACTTTTCATCTGATTGATACCTAGAAACAAACTACATTTAAACAAGATGTCAGCTATTACATGGAGTGATATGTACACATTTCTCATTTGGAAATTTTTTACACCTTCACAACTCAAGTGGCTGACTTTTTTTTGTTTGTTTCAACCAAACTCAAACAAAAAAAAAAATTGCAGGGTTGAGACTGCTTGAAAAAATATTTCCCAAAAGGATTTTTTTCCCCAAACACAAGAGGTAGAAAAAGGGAAAATTATTATGGACTTTGCATTTCAACTTTAACTATAGAGATCATTACCATAACTACTGCAATATAAAAATATAATTATATTAGTTGCTTTAAGATGCTGTGATCTTTGGAACCAAGTTAATATCTTACAGAATTCTGTGGAATCTATGATATATTGGTTACCATCTTGGGTTAATTCTACTGAACATTATTTAAGCTTTAGAACTTTTGTTTTCAGTTGCAAAAGCCATTTGAGCATTGCTTACACTCATGCAGTATTTCAATAGAAAATGAAGCTTAAAACTTGGAAAGAAGCCATGGAAACTAACCACTAAAAGGAGAAAATCACAGATGATGCTTTAAGTGTTCTGGTAGTGATTTATGAAGTAGATATATGGACCTAATTGTTTGTAACTGTCCAATAATTTTGGGTATCTCAGAATCAGGTGCCCAACTTTAGAAATCTAGGACCTGATTTTCAGTGGTACTTACTACCCAAAGCTCTACTGACTTCAATTAGAATTGTTTTGCTCAGCACTTCTGAAAATCATCCCACAGTATCTCAAAAAACTGAGGTCAAATTCAAAATTAGTCACTTAAAATTTGTCCATAAAATGATTGCAAATTGTAAACAATTATATTAGTAATAGACAAACTCCAGAAGCTTGGGAGGCTCAAGTCAGATAAGTATTGAAAAGTATTCTTATCTAAAGCTTCTCTGAACCTTTACATTTGAGGTAAGCAGGCCTGTGACAGGGCACCACACTCTACACCACTCTGGTGGGCTCTCCACATGGCTTATATGGGAATTAGCTTGCCACTCTCTATGTCCTGTCCAGCAGTCATTCAGCCTGTTGCCTCAGTTACTTGCTCTGTGGCCCCTCTCCCACTGGTCAGGGCCTGCAGCAACTGTCCTTCATGGCTTGTCTGCTGTCTATGTCACAGTCATCCTCCCCTTCAGAGTTCTCACCAGAAAGTCTCTCCACACAGTCTCAGGCAGTGTACATGTTCACTGCGCTGTCTGGGCCACTCCCACAGTAACTTGACAGGAAACTGGGCCTAATCCTTGAACCAACAGTTCTGGTCTATTCTTTCAGCCCTTACTTGTTCCTTACCTGGACTGCTTCCTATACTACATTCCTATATTACAGCCACCTACTTTCACCCCTTGTATTAGGAAATGTGACTGCAGGCTTTTCTCATTGCAGCCCTCCTCTACTGCCAATTCCCTGGCTTTATAGAAGCCCTGTCTGTGTCTGCCCAGGTGAGCTTCATCTTCACTTAAGCCTCCTAGCTTCCCTCCAGGTGCATTTCATGGCTAATTGGCCCCTTGCCTATATTAGCTTTTGTGCATGATCTTCCTACTTCTTGGACTACTCCAAATTAGTGGCATCTATTACACGTCAGAGGTCATTGTGTGTAAGTACCTAGGAACATTCAAAAGTATAGTTAAAACTGAAGAGAACTATAGCAGCGATACCCAATGGAAAGACTGCTCAGTTCTACTATCCAGAGAAATAATAGCTGAAGGTCATCTGCTGCTAGAGGAGTAGAAAGAGAGCATGTGTGAGGAAAACTAAAGCTACCTTGCATTGAAGCTAATTGTGAAGCTAAGTGGCATATGTTATGATTCTGAAAAAGTTAAGAACTGAACTTTGTGTTAGTATGTAGCGTATGTGTATGTTTCTCTTCTTAATACCTGAAGCAGATTAGACCATTCATACCAAGTTTTCATTTTTTGTAAGTAGACAAAAAGGACTCCCTAATTTATGGCAAATTGGTGCTAAAATATTTAATAAAAACTATTGTGACTACAGTTGTTTGCTCTCTTTAGTTTGAATGGCAAAACGGATTAAGGATTTGGATTAAGATAGAATACTTGATGATAAAGAGTCTGAGTTTCAGGCAGTAAAGAGGTTATATTCATTTACTCACATGAAGGATTGTGACTAACCTCTTAACCTCTGACTTTAGCTTTACAGCCTTTCCATAGCTCAGTTTCATACTAGCCCAAATCTAGAAATAAGATAGACAAATACTATAAAAATATTTATTCCAATTTTTTTACGATTATATTCATGCACCTTTTTATGTTTGTGCGCTCTGAATTTTCTAGAAAAAAAGTTAACTGGCAAGAGATGGTGAATTTTAAGGAAATATCAAAAATATTTACAAAAGTGAATTTTTCAAATGATAAATGTGAGAATTCTAGGCATTATGCTCACCTCTCAGGGATCAAAAACACCTTGTTTCTATGTGATCAATCAACAATTTTATCTTGATTTCAGACAAATTCTCCAATTTGTCAAGGTCATTTTGAATTCTAATCCTGTCCTCAAATGCTAGCAAATGCTTCCAATTTGGTGTCATCTACAGATTTTATAAGCACACTCTGCGTTCCATTATCCAAGGACCCTGTGGACCCCACTAAATATGTCTTCCCAGGTTGACAGCGAACTGTTGATAACAACCCTTTGAGTACAGTTTTGCACCCCCTTTATAGTAATTTAATCTAGAGCAGTGTTTCTCAATTGGTGTTCTGCGGAACCCTGTTAGGGTTCTGCGAAAAAGTGACATCGCGCCGCCAAGAGCAGCTGTTCTCCGCACCGCCGAAAAAGGGAAGATGTCCCGGATTTTTCGGCGGAGGGTATCGAGTATGAGTGTAATTTCCCTGTGGAGCCTAAAGGGTTCCGCGGGGAAATTTAATTGACAAACGCTGATCTAGACCATATTTCCCTAATTTGTATATGAGACTATTTTAAAAGTCTTACTAAAAACAAGATGCATCATGTCTACAGCTTCCCCTGATCCATAAGGCCAATAATCATGTCAAAGAAGGAAATTAGATTGACTTGGCATGATTTCTTCTTGACAAATCAATGCTGGCTATTACTTATGATTCTCTAGATCAGGGTTTTTTCAAACTGGGGATTGGGACCCCTCCAGGGGTCATGAGGTTATGGGGGTGGGGGTCGCAAGCAGTCAGCTCCCCACACATGCTGTGCATGGCTGACAGCCAGAACCCTTCAGAGCTGGGCAGCCAGAGAGCAGTGTCACCCCCAGCAGCAGCGCAGAAGTGTAAGGGTGGCATGGCATGTGGGGGTGTCACTTTTTTGGGGGGGGTCATCACAGCATGAAATATTTTCAAAGGGGGTCCCAGAAAAAAGACTTTGAGAACCCCTGCTCTAGATGCTTACAAATTGATTGTTTGTTAATTTGTTCCAGTGTCTTTCCAGGTATCTAAGTTAGACTGATAGATCTATAATTCCCTGGGCCCTCTTTATTCCCCTTTTAAAAGACAGATATGTTTGACCTTCTCCTGCCCTCTGATAACTCCATGAGTTATCAAATATAACCACTTACCAGTTCTGAGATGGTTTCAGTTTGTTCCTTAAGCACCTTAGGGTTCATATATGCAGCAAAGAAATACCCACGCCTGGCCCACGCCAAGTGACTCAGGCTCGATCTGTGGGATTGTTTCATTGCTGTGTAGACTTCCAGGCTTGGTCCTTCCCAGAACCCTCGCAGGGTTCTAAAGCCTAGGGTCTAGCCCAAGCCCAGATATTTTCACAGCAATGAAACAGTCTGCAAGCCCAGCATGAGTTAGCTGTCACAGGCCAGCCACAGGTGTCCAGTTGCTGTGTAGACATAACCCTATGGTGCATTTCATCAGGCCTGCTGACTTAGATATATTAATAATATCTAAATATTATATAATCTGTTCTTTCCCTCAGTGGTTTTGGAAAGTCATTTAACCTCTGTCTCATTTTCCCCATCTTACAAATAACATTTATTTGTAGAATACTTTGAGGACAAATGAGCTCTTTACAGGACTGCTAAGGATAATATAATTCTTGTTCCTCCTCTATACGTCATTATTTGTAACTCAAATAAGCTAAAATACTCCTTTTTGTCTCTACAGAATTAACTTTTCACACCTGGAAGAATTAGAGCAGAATTAGCAATTCAGAGCAGAATTAGCAATGGCAGATTGCTTTAGCCAGAAGTGTATAAATATAAATTTGACAGCATGTAGATGTTCTCACCTAAGAATCCTGTCTTTGACTCTCATAGTTGGTATGTTGCATGATAGTTCGATGGTGAACACTTAGGTCCCATGCCATCTTCACAGAGGAGTATATTTGTAATATGTGACAGATAAACATGCTGTTTAGAGGGGAAACATGCATATTTCTGCAAGTGCCATCTGTGCTTTAGAATAGTCATCTGTTGTGACTGTGCTGCCTAATGTGTCTGTACTTCATGATACTTTTTTACATTTATGTGCCGAAAAGGGATACCTGAACAGTGAAAGTGAAGAAGGCACCTCTGCCTGCCCACAAGGCAAGATATATTGTAAGAGTAACTGTGGAGATGAAAACATAATTCTTTGTAGTTAAAACTGATATTGAGCAATGCTGGAGACCTGACCCGGACAAATATTTTGTTTTATTTGTTATTGAAAATGGCTAAATGAAAGATTTTGCCATAAAAATCCATAAAACCACCATTTTAACCTCCTATAAAACTAATCTCTGTTGGTTGCCTACTAAACAGTGCTTCGTGTTTTGTGACTGCTGCCTATCATGCTGATTATAATGATCTCACTGGTATCTTACATTTCTGTCTTTTTCTTTCATCATTCACCTGTTGTGTCCCATCTTATACTTATAGAAGGGACGTCATTTGACCTCATGGATTACACAAACCATAGAACTTCACCAAGCAATCCTTGCATCTATAATCCTTGCCCATAATTTCTGGCTGAGCTACAGCACATCATTTAGAAAAACATCCAATTTTATTTAAAGAGTTCAATTGATGGAAAATCCACAACACAAGGCGCTGATAACTTGCTGTCCCTTTATAACTCAGCAAAAAGTTTTTTTTTAGAGGTATGGCCCAACTTGTCCAGCTCTCAGCCCAATTTCAGAGCTGTCAACGAAGACTGGTATCTTTGGGCATGTAAATCTTTTACTGTCCTCATGCAGCTGGTTATCACTCAGTGAGGAAGGGATCTAAGGGCAGTACTGCTCATACAAGCCATCTCTCTGCATATATTTGACTTGGAAGAAGATGGGTAGTCATGGAACACAGTAGCTCCTGAATTCCCCCTTGTCCCATGTGTAAATCTCTATGGTTACGGAACAATGCAATGGAACATGGATTATGATCTGGCCTTAGCAACACAGGTTCTCTTGTACCTTTGTCATTCCAATATACTTCCTCTGGAATTATCCACACCTGTTCTCCTCTGTATCACTAACTAGCTCTGCTATCTTACAATATTGATTGGCTGGAGGCAGGTTGTAAAAAAAGCCATATTCTCAAACTACCGTGATCACCACTGAAATGAATAATATGCAGAAGTAGAGAGAAAACCCAGCAACTCTAACCCCTCCAAAAAGGCAACCTCTTGAGTTCAAGGAAAATCTGGTAATTCAGTAGTATTAGGTCCATACCTTCTCTGTTGGCCAGTCACTGGAAGGTGACACTTAAACAGGTTTGACATTCTGTTCAGTGGAGTGGAATGGTACGCAAATATTCTTAGCTGGTATAGCACAAAGAGTTGACTAAATTACAACTAAACATTTCATGTCCTGCAGTTTTTCCTTGCCTATTCTCTTGTCTTAGTCAGTCTAAAATAGGCCACTACAATGGAGTGCAAAGCTCAGAAACATCACTTCCTGTGAGAAATTTCTGGTCTACAAAGTTCTAATTTTCTGAATTGGATTCAGTTATCAGACAGATTTCACTACTTCAGAGTAGTAAATTTAAGTTTCATTTAATATTTCAAAAAAAAAAAAAAGTTCTTGTAGGTACTAATTCTCAGTTATATTGCTCTAGTATAGTGATGAAAATAGGAAGTTTTTTTAAAAAAAGCATGCTGTCTTTTATCTCCTAAATACTAGGTATCTCGAGAGAGAATTTTTTTTTTTCATACAAAAGTTTCAACCAAATAGACAAGTAGCATGGTCTGACTGGATGGCCTGTGGACATTCTATTTGTTGGCCTGCAATAGATTTACAGAAAAATGTGCTTGATAAACAGCCTTCAAATCTCAGTGAGACATCTGTTGTTTGGAGAACTCTACAGAGGAAATTATTTCATAACCATCTCATATCAGCGATCTTAATTAAAATCCACAGTTGTTTTGGCCCCAGAATTAATCTTAAGTGAAATTACACTGAAGCATTTCAGTGGATTGATCTGTGTAAGATTAACATTGTCACTAATGTCTGTTGGGAACTTTTTTCCATTTTATTTTCTTCTGTTTTAAAAAGGTAATTTTGTAGGAATGATGTGACACTTTGATTCTTCCTGTTCACATGTACACAACAACGTACATAGAAATTCAAATAATTTTTTGCGACTGTAGTACTCCTCACAACATTTGTGTGTGGCACCTTATTATAAAGCAAAAAAGGAGTCATTTATATAACTTCTGTGTTCTAAAATGAACAAACATGTCCAGAAAAAAAAAAAAAAGAAAAGGATGTGTAGAAGTAAATTCAAATTCAGCTTGTACAAATTACTCTAATTTAAATGCAGAAACTTGATAAAAATATGTTTCAAGAGGAAAAATTGAAATGGAATGAAATTGAAATTTTGTTCTGATGTGTTTCAGTTCACCAATCAATTGTATATCTGCATATTTAATGTATGAAGACATATGAACTGATTCAGTGTTCCTGAATATTTATGCCTTGATAAGACTGCTGAACTGAACATAGGCTGTCTCTTTGTAGTGTGAAGAGATCTGTATAAACACTGTAAGGTCTGCTTTTGTTAAGTGTGATACGTGATCTCTGATTTGAATACAAGACTGTAATTCAAGTAGTAATGCTGTTGTCGTAAACTGCAAATGAACAATTTGAGCTAAATATAAACATGAGAAGGACTCTATAATTGAATTTCCACTTTAATATGCAACTGGAGATTAGGTGTTACCTTTAGTAACACGTACAAAATGATTGTCTTATTTGCACTCACCTATGATAATCTTTTATGTTGCTCAAATGCATCACATACATTTGTTGGACATTTAGCATCCTATGGATAGCATGCCGTGAATGGAGTGTCAGAGGCTGACATGGGACAAGACAAAGGGTTAAATCAGAAGGTCTATTGGGGAACTTTTTAGCAGATTAATTTATGGGGAATGGTGAACAATATAGAGAGGATATATAGTTATGGCACTGGACTGGGATTCAGGAAATCTTGGTTCAGTTCCAGACTCTCCCATAGACTTCTTATATGACTCTTGGCAAGTGGCTTAATCTTTCTTCATCTCTCTTCCTCACTTGTAAAATATCGGGATAATAACCTTTTATTACTCCCACCCGCAGTCCATTTTAACTGTTTGGGTTGTAAACTATTTGGGGCAGAGACTGTCTCTTACTATGGACCACTAGGGGCTACCATTATACAATTCATAGTATCAATAATGAACTTTAATTAAAAGTGATGTTTTTGATTCAACCCAATTACTCCCCATCTTGGTGCCCATCTTTAAACTTTAAATGTGCTATTCCACAAGTTATTTATACACTTTTTTTATTTATACTAACTCCACATTTGTTAATCAATTACTTTTTACAGATGCAATATGGGAATAGTATATATAAGGTGCTGTTTGATTATATGAGAGCTGCAAAAATAATGGTATTTTTGGTTCACTGGCAATTAAAAAAAAAAATGGGGTCAAAATGAAATTCTTCTGAAATTTTCAGTGAATCAAAATGTTGAGAATTTCCTTTCACTTTGAAGAAAACTTTTTTTGACAAAATTGAAAAATTTTGATTTTGACCATTTTAAAATATTTTTAATTGTTTTTAATAAAATGAAGGGAAATTTTGAAACGAGAATTTTGTTTCAACATGGTTTATTTAAAAATGTTGAAACAAAATGTTTCAGCTTTTTTGAGGAGGTGGGTTTGGGGGGATGAGATTAAAAACAAGCTGGCAATCTGCACAGTCGGAGAGATGCAATCACAACAATGTGTTTCCATGTCTGCAGTGATAAGTTCATGATGAGATCCTGTAGTCTGTCTGGGTTTGCTTTTTTTTTTTAGCAGTGATCTTTTTCAGATTCCTTGACAAATAATCTCATTTTGCCCACAGATCGAGATTAAATATCTTCTTTCCCTGAACATCAAATAAAATATACACAGAGATTAAAAGTCATTTTGTACCAATATCTGTTTAGGCCCTGATCCAGCAAAGTAATTTAGGCATATGTTTAAAGTCCATGGAACATAAGCATGTGATTAAGTGTTTTGCTGAATTAAGTCCCACTGCAAACTGGGAAGATGTGGCAAGTAACAGGTCACACTGGAGGGCTATGCAGGGAGTCAGAGGCTGAGAAAGAGGAAAGCAAAGAGGAAAGTGCAGCAAGCCTAAAGAACTAGTAATGTGTCTGCTTCATCTGCCCTGCGCTTTGTGCCGGCGTTATCTGTGGCAAGGACTCTCACTAAAACATTGGACTTTTTAAGCACTCATGATGCTGCTGCATGATACATAGTATCTGAACTTTTTTGGCGCTTGCACCATCTTTCGAGATGGACCATTGCCATACATATAGTTTCTAGCACAACAGGGTCTTGATCCCCATTACAGGCCTCTAGTGCTAAAATAACTGAAATGATAGTCATTAAAATCCTATATGCATGCAACAGATACTTTCTAGTACCAGAACATCTGGTTTCTAATTCTTATTAGTCCACATTTTACAATATATGTTGTTTGATGGAGTCCTTGTTCTTCACTCTGTCCTCCAAAAAGTAAAGACTTAACCTGGACATACCGTTCCTGTCCTTCCAAAACTAGGTAAAAGTCATTCAAGAGACTGTTGGATAGCCTCCTTAGAGTCTCTCCAATGTACATGGTCAGAATAAAGCAGAATTTCATTTACTCTTGCTGCCATATTTCTTCACCTTCATTAAATTCCCCACTACCCCATAATGGCTTGGAGCTCTGGATCATATCCTTCCCAACCTATACAACACATTTTTTCCCAAGAGACAGTACATTTAAAGTTAATTAGTTTTCTTCCAAATGAATAAGCCCAATAAAATTGAATTATGATTATTAAAAACATAAAAATGACATCAGTCCTCAGGATTTGGAACATTTCCATACATGTATTCATGACATGCAAATTTGATTGAGATACAGATCATCTGCACTTTCTATTCTGACAAGACAATATGCTAAGATGCGATCTCAGTTTCAAGGAAAAAGTAAAAGGCAAGGTCATGTTCAACAAAAAATACAATAATAAAGCTAACTTGTGCTAGCCATCCTGCCTGATCATCTGACTTCGTTCTCCACCACTTGGTCTGCCTTTCCTTTGTTTAATGTTTGTCTAAGATAAGCTTGTATTATTTACTTTGACAGTTTAGAGGAAGGATTAGCTTGTCAATGTATGATAATGTGCTGATAATGCCAGGAAGCTAAATGTTTAATACTTACATTTTAGGTGCAGATGGCACATCTGATGTTGGAATGAAAGGAAAACAAACAAAGATCAAAACCACTAAAATTTGGGGCAGTTAGCCCATTCATGGCTACATTTCTGTTTTTCATGACTGAGCTGACACACACACATCTACCTGAAAATTATACCTCCAGCTCAAAATGTAGGTGTACCCTAAGGTATGCCTTCCCTGCAAAGTGAAGGAGTGATTTTTATTTTTTAAGCACAAATAGGCACACCCATGTTTCCTTTCAATTAGCTTGCATGTGTAATAAAAGTAATGATGATACAGTGGCAGGGGCTAGCAACCTGAGTGTGGATCCAGGGTCTCTGTCAGCTAGCTTGAGTGTGGCTGTGACTATTATTACCTGTGCTAGGTAGATTAAAGCGATCAAGGATATGCCTATCCATGCTGCAAACACCCCTTCAGTTGCAGTGAAGATATACCCTAAGAGGCACAGCACAGAAATCACAGCCCAGTGAGGAGGATGGGTTGACTGGCTAAGGTGACTAAGCTAGTATTGCACCCTACTAATTCTGTGCAGTCTGTCGTTCCTTGCATAATTGAGACACCATGGAGTATTTCTAAATTATGGCAGTCTCCCTGTGTTGCTCTGTGGGCAGTAGTAGTGTTCAGAATCACCACAGTGTTGCTTGCTGGGTCTCCAACCTTACAATGCCTCTCTGGCTCTCAGCCTCACCCCTAGCATTCCTCCATCCCTGGTATTGCAAGGGGTTCTCAGAATGTAGCCTGAGGCGGTCTTCCTCTCTCCCTGTGCCAGAGGAATTCTCCCTGAGGCAGATCCTGAATGTTTAGAGCAGGGGTGTCAAACATCCGGCCTGCGGGCCAGATATGGCTCACCAGCCTTTTTGGTCCGGCCCCTGGCAGCATCGCACGCTGCCGCCAGAGAGTATGACGCCAGGAGATCTTGCGGCGGCGCGCACTGCCACGAGATCTGTGTACTCTGGCGGCAGCGTGTGGAGCGCTGTGTGCATGAAACACACGGCTCCAAAAGTGCCTAGTATTTCAATTTATGGTAGGTATGGCCCACTTGAAGTACATTTAATTCAAATCTGGCCCGCCATAGCAAATGAGTTTGACACCCGTGGTTTAGAGACTGTTTACATAACTCCAGCCCTTTTACCCACCGTGAGGGGTCAGAATAGGTGTGAGGAACTCGGCTATAGTATTTTGTACACAAGAGATATGCGTGCATTTTGCTTGGTGTACCTGTAGGGCAGGCCTTGGAAAATTTGACAATATGTACATGCTAACTGTACTTCTGTAGTTATTTTTAGATAAATATAGCTACATCTCTGAAAATAGGGACTCATTCTCTTTCACCTTATGTAGCCATTTACACCTGAAAAATCAGACACAGGAGATCTGTACTTGTAAGCATTTATCTTTCTCTCTCTATTCCCCACCTGAAATCATAAACTTCTTTGACTTTGACTTTACAAGTAGTTGCTATGGAAATGACAACATGAAAATAATTTTACTTCATGTGCAGAATAAAAAAACAGGAGCAGAAACAGTCCATAAGAGTTCAACAGTTTATAAACATGATATCATTTTCATGCAAAAATCCTTTATTCTTTTGTAATAAATTGTTTTCTATTTGTATGACAGTGTCACTCAGAGGCTCCAGTTAGGATACATAATTCCTTACCAAAAGTAATAAAGGTCAAGGAAGAAAGTCACAAAATATAACACATCAGCACAGGAGTTCCTAAATGTCTTTTTCCAAATTTTTCCATGAGGCATTGGCAACTTTTTAATTAGAATGACAGAGTTCTGCTATACTTTGCATTATGAATTATTACTTAAGCAATGCCCTTTCCCTTAAACAACTCAGTATGTAATTTTGATTTGAGTTTGAAAGAGATTTTTTTAATATGATGAGAGAGATTTCCATTAGGAAGGGAAGTTATATTTTATGAACATTCCCATCAGGATGGATCTTCATAGATTACATGCTTGACAGTAAGTCATCAGCAACAAGACTTTTCATATACTTTGTTTTAAAAAAAAGTCAGTTTCCTTCCTAAGAACATAAAGTACAGTACATCTTACTAAAATTGATAGCATCATCAAACCTTCAGTTGTAAGCTGTTATATTCTGCATACAATAAAAGGCACAACAGATCAGTGTACCTGACAGTGTTATAGATCCTACCAATCCATTAAGTACTGTGCACCTGGTGATATATTTATTTTAAGAAAAAAATGTGGATACCCTTTTACCACACCAGTTACTGGTACTGTAATAATTTGAAAAGGCACTGAAAATTAGATGAATAATTAGGAATGCATTTATGCCTTAAAGCTGTGCCTGCAAAAATTCCATATTGTTTAACTTATTAGATTTATTAGATTTGATCAGGAAGTTTATTACATCATTTCATGTTAAAACTGGGCAGCTGAATGTTTACAATGTTTTGCGAATGGAATTCTGATTTTAAATTGTCTGAAATACTTTAGACCATGTTTTGCTTCTGTTGTTCCTTCCTCTGATACCAGTGGTGCCTCTCTCCAAAGTACTGGGGGATGTCTGGAGTCTTGCAGGTTGGCTTCCCAGCTGAGAAAAAAATCAGTGATGCAGAGTCTGGGTATATTCTAAATGTAACTTAGAATATACGTGTATTCTATCTGTTACTTGTTTTAGTCACAAATAAAAACCAGTCCTGAATCAAAGGTGATCTAAATGAAGGAGATTCTTCAGATTCTTACAGATTCTTTGGAGTCCCAGCCCAACACCAATGCCCCATTCTCAGAAAGTAAATCTGCTTCTGGAATTGACTCTAATTAGAGACCAAAGCAGAGAGCACACTGTCCAGTGAGTGCTGCCTCTATAGAGAATATTGTTAGTTTTCATTACTCAACATAGCTTGTCTTCCCAAGACTGACCGTTCACTCCCACTCAAAGACTATGATAATGCCTGGTGATGGCTGCTGTTTACAATATTTTGCCAATAAGTTTCTGCTTTACATTTTCTCTGAAATACTTTAAAGTGTGTTTGATTCAAAATGAAGAAACAAAAGCTGATTTTATAACCAAAAATACAAAGATTGTCTCCAAAGCTGTTGGTGAATGGAATCTTCAAATAACAGATGTGTTGATAAGGGCTTCACACTTATCATAACATCTGTTCCATGAATATTCCTTTTGACAAGAACGTTTATCAGGATCCCCCCCCCCCCCCTTTTTTTTAATTGTTTCCCTAGATACATACACAACAGCAGAAAAATATCTCAGAAAATACAGAACAAATATACTTAGTAGAACATCTACTATTCAGGCTGGAGTTCTTAAATTTGCTGCACAGCTCAATAGTGCCACTGTGCACATAAACTCTGAAGACAAACACATTTGGGGATTCTTTTTTTCATAATTGCATCCCTCAGTTTGGCATGAAAACACATGCTGTTATACATGAAAGATGCACTTTCATAAATGGAAATTGCAAATTAACATGCAATTACCTACTTTTTATATGGAATAAAATATTGTGTGCATATAATTTAGGAATATATTTTTGCCCCAGTCTAGTGAAAGCATGCGCTTAAATGCTTGCTAGGCCTGCGCTTTAGTTTTTAACATCAGAGAGTAGATGTCGGTTTACCACTCTTTCTCAAAATTAAAAAAAAATAATTTGGTCATCCACTGTGAGCAGATATAACCTCTCTCCAGTTTACTTCTCACCAGTATCTTATAGGCTTGGTCAACACTTATAAATTTATACTGGCATAGCTTTGTCAGTCAGGGTATGGGGGGAAAAAATCACGCACAGAGACATAACAAACAAACCCCCCCAGTGTGGAGACAGCTATGCTGAGAGAAGTGCTCTTTTGTCAATGAAGCTAATGTCATTCAGGAAAGTGGTGTTCATGTACCAACAGAACTCTTTCTGTCATATGCTATACTGCATATACATTCCAGAGGGGTAGCCGTGTTAGTCTGTATACAGCAAAAACAGCACTTTAAAAACTAACAAATTTAATTTCAGCAGGCATAAGCTTTCATGGGCTTCAGCTCACTTCCTCAGATGCAGCTGGTAGAAATAATACAGCAAATATTGGCAACATATATAGGAGGCAACATATACATATCAAAAAGCATAGACAACAATGGAGTAGGTGGATGAAAGCTGGGTACTTGAGGCCTAATGACAACCATTGAGTAGGAGGTGAGAATGGGTGATCAGACCAAATTACTTCTTGTAATGAGAGAGCCATTCCAAATCCCTGTTTAAACCCACTTTGAATGTGTCGTTTGCAGGTAAATTCTAACTCAGCAGTTTCTCTTTGGAGTCTGTTTTTGAAGTTTTTTTGTAGAAGTATAGCAACTTTGAGGTCAGAGACAGAGTGTCTTGGGAGATTGAAGTGTTCTCCGACTGGTTTATGGATGTTATTATTTTTTATGTCTGATTTGTGTCCATTTATCCTTTTGCGAAGTGATAATCCAGTTTGGCCAATGTACATGATAGAGGGGCATTGCTGGCACATGATGGCATATATAACATTAGTGGATGTGCAGGTGAATGAGCCCCTTATGGTGTGTTTGATGTGGTTAGGACCAGTGATGCTGTCACTAGAGTCGATGTGTGGGCAGAGCTGGCAACGGGGTTTGTTGCAGGGATAGGTTCCTGGATTGGGCTTCTTGTAAGGTGTATGGTTGCTGGTGAGTATTTGCTTCAGGTTGGGGGACTGTCTGTAAGCCAGGATGAGTCTGTCGCCCACTGCCTGAGTGAGAGACGGATCATCTGCTAGGATAGGTTGTAGATCTTTAATGATGTGTTGGAGAGATTTTAACTGGGGACTGTAGGTGATGACCAGTGGTGTTCTGTTGTTTTCTTTGTTGAGTCTGTCCTGTAGTAGGTGACTTCTGGGTACCCGTCTGGCTCTGTCAATTTGTTTCTTCACTTCTCCAGGTGGGTATTATAATTTTAAGAATGTTTCATAGAGATCCTGTAGGTGTTTGTCTCTGTCTGAGCGATCGGAGCAAATCTGGTTGTATCTTAAGGCTTGGCTTTAGACAATGGATCATGTAATGTGTCCAGGGTGAAAGTTGGAGGCATGAAGATACGTATTGCAGTCAGTTTTTGGTATAGGGTGGTATTAATGTGACCATTTTTTATTTTTATTGTAGTGTCCAGGAAGTGGATTTCTTGTGTGGACTGGTCCAGGCTGAGGTTGATAGTGGGATGGAAATTATTGAAATCCCAGTGAAATTCTTTGAGGGACTCTTTCCCATGGGTCCTGATGATGAAAATGTCATCAATGTAGCGTAGGTAAAGAAGAGGTGTTTGGGACGAGTTTTGAGGAAGCGTTGTTCTAGGTCAGCCATAAAAATGTTGGCATACTGTGGGGCCATGTGGAAGTATAGATTGGCTCCAAATCTGAAGTAGTTGTGGATCAGGACAAAGTTTAGCTCACAGATGTAATATATCATCATCATAAAGGAAAATGTTCTTGATGGCTTGAAGTCCATCTTTGTGTGGAATGTTGGTGTAGAGAGCTTCTATATCCATAGTGGCTAGGATGATATTTTCTGGGAGATCACCGATGGATTGTACTTTTCTCAGGAAGTCAGTGGTATCATGAAGATAGCTAGGAGTGCTGGTGGCATAGGGCGTGAGGGAGAGAGTCCATATATCCTGACAGTCCTGCTGTGAGAGTGCCAATGCCTCAGATGATAGGGTGTCCAGGATTCCCAGGTTTGTGACCTTGGGTAGTAGATAGAATAACCCTGGTCAGGACTCGGGGGGGGGTGTCTGTGTAGATTTGTTCCTGTGTTTCTTTAGGGAGTTTATTAAGTAGATGTTTTAGTTTCTTTTGGTATTCCTCAGTGGGATCGGACAGTAGTGGCTTGTAGAATGTGGTGTTTGAGAGGTGTTTGGCAGCCTCCTGTTCGTAATCCAATCTATTCATGATGACAATGGCACCCCCTTTGTCTGTCTCTTTGATTACGATGTCAGAGTTGTTATTGAGGCTGTGGATGGCGTTGCTTTCAGCATTGCTGAGATTATGGGGCAAGTGGTGTTTGTCGACAATCTCAGCTTGTGCATGTTGGCGGAAACAGTATGTAAAAGTCTAATCTGTTGTTTCGAGCATCAGGAGGAGTCCATGCAGAATTCCTTTTCTTATAGCATTGGTAGGAAGGGATCTGTGGGTTAGTGTGTTGTTCATTGGTGTGGTGGGTCCTTGAGTCAGAGACGGCAAAAGTAGGATTCCAGGTCACTGCAGAATTGTATCGTGTGTGGGGGTGGTGGGGCAGAAAGATAGTCCTCGAGATAAGACAGATTCTTCTGCTGGGTTGAGTGTATAACTGGACAGATTTACAATACTGTTGGATGAGTCAAGGGTAGCAGAGTTGTGGTCTCTTGTGTCATGTAGGAGTTTAGATAGTTTAGAGTCCTTTTTCCTCTGTAGAGAAGCAAAGCGTGTGTTGTAAATGGTCTGTCTTGTTTTGGTAAAGGTCAGCCATGTGGAAATACCTGTGAAAGTTTGACTTTTCATGAGATTATCCAGCATTGAGAGTTCTTTCTTGATCTTTTCCTGTTTGCTGTACAGAATGCTGATCAGGTAGTTCCTTAGTTTCTTAGAGAGTGTGAGACACAATTTGTCACCATAGACTGTTTAATATGTTGATCGTAAGGGATTTTTCACTTTCAGTCCATTTGGTATGATGTCCATTTGTTTGCACCTGGATAGGAAGATGATGTCTGTCTGTATCTGCAAGTATCTGCAAACTTTATTTATATTTATCTGCAAACTTGACACATTCAAACTGGGTTTAAACAGGGATTTGGAATGGCTATCTCATTACAAGAAGTAATTTGCTCTGATCACCCATTCCCACCTCCTACTCAATGATTGTCATTAGGCCTCAAGTACCCAGCTTTCATCCACCTACCCCATTGTTGTCTATGCCTTTTGTTATGTATATGTTGCCTCCTTTATATGTTGCCAATATTTGCTGTATTATTTCTACCAACTGCATCTGTGGTAGTGAGCTGAAGCCCACGAAAGCTGATGCGTGCTGAAATTAAATTTGTTAGTCTTTAAAGTGCTACAGAACTCTCGTTGTTTTTGCATATACATTGGAGGCTATACTGGCATAGGCCCTGTGGTGTAGACATAGCCATAATAATTGTAGCCCAGCATCACCATATTTTCTGTGATTTTTGCAAACCAACAAAAACATAAAGGGCTATCAGAATGTTGGGATCCACTCTGAAGAATAGTTTAGAACAGCGGTTCTCAACCTTTTTTTCCCGAGTACCACTCGGGTCAGGTACAGTCAGGTCAAGTACCACTTGACCTGACTGTACCTGACCCGAGTACCACTTGGGGAAAAAAAGGGGGGGGACTTTTGGCAGCGGCGGGGTTTCGCGGCGGCGGCGGGGTTTCACGGCGGGGGGGGCTTTCAGTGGCGGAAGGTTACATGGGGGGAACAATGCCCTCCACCAAAACCCTTCCGCTGTTTGCCCCTTTTCGGCAGCAGGGTTTTGCGAGGGTGGGAGGGCACTTCCGGCGGTGGATTTGGCGGCATGGTACGGCTCGCGTACCACCCAGCCTTCTTCGGCGTACCACCGGTGGTATGCGTACCACTGGTTGAGAAATTCCGTATCAAATGATTTCATTCTAAACATAAACATATTTAAGCAAATAAACAGATAAACATTAACTGAAGAAGTATTAATAAATAAATGTCATGCAAAAGCTCTTTGCAAACAGTACTAAGAACAAATTACTATGCTTTACATTCAAATTATGAAAAGCTAGGGGAGATCAGTGCTTTCTTAGGTGGCTTATGTGCTACTGTCCTCAGACATGACAAATAATTTTCATGTGCAGCAGTCCGTTCTAAGTTGTTTAATTCAAATAAATAGCAAGCAAGTTGTACAAATGTGTTCCATTGCCTTCTCTATTCAGCAAACCATAGCATCTCACTAGAGGGAGACCTATCTGCTTTCTGAAATTTGTATTCTAATGTCACTCATGAATTGAAAAGAGCTCTGAAACGCAATAATTATGTATAGCATCAATTTTAAAATATAATTGTTCTTCTTTTTCTGAATTTATACATTCAATATTCTCCTCTACAAAAGGATCACTTAATCACAATTTATTCCTAGGGAGTCTTCATTTAGACAGGTTCTTGATTATGAGGAAAAATTGAATTTTTTGGGGTTTCTGAGTTTACATTGTTTCTGGCAAAATAAGAATCCTGTACATTTTTGTAATCTTATTTTATTCCCTAATAAACCCATACATGAACCATAAGGAAGAATTTATTTCAAGCATGAAGCTCTATTATTTGCACAGAACAAGCTTCTAATTAATTCAGTTAAATGTTTAGAATTATATAATATTTGTTATGTTTTGCTTAACCTTAAGAGTTTTACAAACCATTTCCTGCCTTCAAGTTATTCCAATCTTTTTAAATGAAAAGATGATTTTTTGTTTGGTTTTTAATTTAATTTTTCCTCAGAAAACAAGGGTTTAAATTAAAGGTATGAAATGTTTTGTAAAATTCAGAACAAAAATGTTTTAAAAAAAGTTACAGAAATTACAGCTTTTGCCAAACCCAAAGCACCAGTGGGTTCTCCCACCCCTCAATTTTAATAGAATTTAGGCTTGTCAAAATTAATTTTGTAAGCCGCTAGATATGATGTATCATTGTAGGCATTACTTATAGGCATTTCAGGCTGTTGTCACTTCCCCTTGACTTAAATGGGACAACTCTCATGCTTTAATGTTAAGCATATGCTTATGCATTTTGCTGGATCAGAGCTTTATGTGCAAATTATTCATCTGTATGAGTCTGTTGGCCCACAGGCTAAAAACACCAAGAGTGTGAACAAGAGGTTTGTGTCCATGGAATTAGATACTTAATAAAGACCCAAACCTACGAAGCACTTAGCACCCATAATTCCAGTGAAGTTAATGGGAGATGGTAAAATGCTCATCACTATCCAGAACCAGACCTTAGTAGGTTTATTCTAGGTTTAAACAAGAGCCAGGCTGCTGGCTAGCCTGAAATTATCCCAGTAGCACCATCTTTCATTGCTGGTGGGTATATGCAGTGTCAGTCATTTCTCTTTGTCTTATTTCTCCAATTTTGTGAAAGTACAAGTTTATTCAAATATAATTTTTCTCTTAGGGGGAGTGGGCAGGGTTGAGTGAAGTGCTGTGATTTTTGCTTGTTCTGATTAATATATCTCAAACAAATCTCGTCATTGTGTTTGTTTAGCGATAAGCCAAACAACAGTGTAGTTGGCATCAGTACCAGTAGTCATAGTCAAACATTATGGCTAATTTTGTAGTATTAATAATGTTCACAGCTATGCAAGCCAAGGTAATGGAAAGGGTAAAGTAAAACTCCTACTTCAGGGTATAAGCTGATCACTGCAGAGGTCAGGAAAGATTTGTTCTCTCATGTACATTATTGCACAGTTGACTAGCCGCATTGTGCATTTTTTATCTTCCTCTCTAGAATCAGGTTGTTTTGGCCAGTAAGGAAAGCAAGAAAACAGGCTGGAACAGTGGCCTTATTTAATATAGTAAACCTGTAATCATTGCAGCTCTCGGTTTAGAAGAGATGATAGATTTTTCAGGCCCAATAAAGTTTTTAATAATGTTATATTTAGAGTAAGCTAAATATTGGATCCAGCATCCTTGACATTATCCTTTTAAAAATTATCTTGAACTACCATCATGAGTATCTGTTAAATTTAGAAGTGTTAAGTTCGTATAGACCTTCCGATATTTTTCAACAAAGTGTTTCTTAGAGCATAATTATCATTTCTTCTACAGCTCAGTTTACTGTACATTACCTCTTATTCCAAAAAGTTGGCTAACTGGGTTTTTTCATTTGGTGTGCATTATTTCTCTCATTTTTCCTTGACCATAATAATAGTGATATAACTTGACAGTTCTATATAAGTTTTTCACACGTACAACTAATACAGCTTACCTATCAACATCAAATATAGACTCAGGTACTTATCTTCACTGATGAAACCACATGCACTGATTAATACAGCATCTGGTATCAGATGTGCAGTAGTAGGCAAAAGTGCAAAGTTAGCTGTTGGTAGTTATGGTTCACTTATTGTGTGTGACTAGCTTGTACAAAAATTGTATTGGTTTTTATATATGGTGAAAATTCACTTTTTTTTTCTGTATGGAACAAATGTTTTGTTTCACTCATGCATAGGTATTGTTTATGTTGTACGCAGAGCCACATGAAAGTTTGTTTATTTTTGAGAGAAAGAGAAACTGGTATTTTTTTAACCTTGTTGGAATTTTGAGATGTTTTCATAATATATATATTTGAAAGTTTTTGTTTGTTTTTTAAGCTGGAAACCTTAGGCTTTGATTTCAATCTGAATAAAAACTTTAAGTTAAAAAGGAAGTGATTAGAACACTAATATTCATGTTATGCTTATTGAGAAACAATAAAAAATTAGTTACCTATGCTGTTTCAATCCTGTAAATACCCACATGCTTAACTTTATGTACTGAAGTCAATAAGTCTACTCACTCATATGCTTAAATATATGGTTGAAAGTGTATGCAGGATCAGTTACTGAGGATAAGGGAAAACCAGCTGATATAATGTATTTAGATTTCCAAAAGGCCTTTACAAAGTACAGCACAAGAAGTTACTAAAGAAGGTAAGTTTTCATAGGGTAAGAGGGAATTTACTCTCTTGGGTCAAAAACTAGCTAGGAGGCAGAAAGATTGGATTAAATGGTCAATTTTCATTGTGTCAAAAGTTTAACAGTGAGGTGCCTCAAGGTTTAGTAATAAGTAAGTCCCTTGTTTGATATATTTATTAATGATCTGGAAAGACGAATGAACAGTGAGGTAGTGAAATTTCATACTCATCTCAGAAATTGCAGGATATAGATTTCTTCATATTCAAGAGCAAATGTATCATTCAATAGATAACATTTCATTCTAGTGGTAGTTCAAAACATTGTTTGATTATCCTAATATTTGCAAAATAGAAAAATACTACTTCTAAGTATTCTGGAAGGAAAAGAAAGCAAATTTAAGCACCAATGTTGTGTTCTCTCCTCTCTTCCTCCAATATTCCGTTGCTAAGCTGTTTTTTCACGTGTTTGTTAACAAAAAGAGGGCTCTAGCAATGCTGTTTCAAAGTCTTAGTGGGTTCTGTTTTCTCTAGGTGCACATGTAATTTCCATGAGCATGAGTGACTTCTACATATATATTAGGAGACAGCAATAGACTTGTTAGTTTTTAATTCACAACACGGTTTTTCTGTAACTCTTTGACTCAAGCCATTATTAAGTTCACCTTGTCATATCCCATGCCATTTAATTCATGACCTCAGTGTTAACAAATTGTACATGTCTAGATATTGGGTATTTTTGTTAAAGCCACTTCTCCTGTGGTCAAGTTACTAGTGAGGAACTCAGCTTTCATTTTAGTAAGCTTCCAGCCTTCATGGTTGCGGAGAATAACGTGAAAACAACCTGAATGTACCCAGAAAGTTCAGAAACCAGAATGCAAAGGAAAAGACTCCCAAATTTCTGATTTTTATAAAACTCTCATCAAGTTTAACCCATTCTGATGAGTTTTTAAGGGCTACCTCATTATTGGCAAATATTTGGGGTTGGAAATACTGTGACATTGTAATAAATGGGGCATTTTGTTCCATCATCCCTAATGGAGTCCGCGCACACACATCTTTAAATTGTCACCAGCTGGCAGGTTGTAGTTTTAAACTTTTCAGGCTTAATCTAGACACTGAGTCTCATGAAGATATTAGGGCTGCCGTGAAGAGAAAGCAGCCTGTTAGGGAGTAACCCTTTCAGCTACTTTGAAAAACCTTCACTTTTGAGCTGGATGCTCATTAGAAAAGCTTTCAGTAGTTCTACCTGCATCTATGACACACAGGGTAGTTTTTCTGACAGCAGTGTTTAGCCTTACATGCACTTAAAAAACACTGTGTACTATTTCCTTGGAAGGGAAAATGTGCAACAAATGTTTAATTATTCAAAAAGCTTTATTGGTCATTTTTAAAAGAGAAATTCAACTTCAGAATCCACGGCAATAGGGTTTAATGAGCAAGGCTTTTACCTTGTAATACCCATTTGGTGTCTTATCAAGACTTGGCAGAATCCTGTTGAAGAATTTTAGAGAACTATTTCAGGCCAAAGCTTCATGGTGCTTTACTTAAACATACATCATTTAAGATCTGATGGCTTCAATTACTGAAGAACCATTGGATTCCATATCAGTAAAATGGTCGATTTATCAAAACTGAAAAGGTAAAAGCTTTTCCACTATTTTACATTTCAGGCAGTACTCAACATTTGGCTGTTAGACAGAAGAGACTAAACCATACAGAGGTGTATTAGATAGCTCAATAAATTAAAATCAGCATCCAAAAGAACAATAGCTGTTACTGTGTTTCTCAGATATGTTTATGTGCGTTATTGGAATAATAGGGCTATATTTTAAATTATTGAAATATAGAATTGGCTCAGGAATGACTGTGAAGGATTCTTTCTACCTTTTCTCCAGTATAGGTAACTTTTGTCTGCAGGGAAGATTTGGAAAATAAACCAGTTCAGTGTATATTTTATAAATTAAAAGATTAGGCTGACAGTTATAAAACAAATATTGTTTAAGTGAAATATGTTACTAGCTAGGTGAACTTAGTTTTCCTGACTTAATTTACAAGAAATACATTATAATGGTCAAATTGATATTACAGTTGAAACACAATGTCAATTGTTTAGATTTAATTTAACTCAATTTGCTGAAAGCAGCAGTTGTTACTTCACCTTGATATTAAGGAAATACAATTCTTAAAATGCTTTCAAGGTAGCTTCCTGGCTACATTTCTCACATTAAGCTTGGCTGCTCACAAAGATTATATTAAGCTGGTTGGTCTAATATATTTCCCTTCCTATGTTACACAATGCCTATAGTACTCTGATAGTCTGGCATAAACACAAATGATTTATTAAACTCGAGCCTCAGAGCAACTTGAGAACATCATTGATTTAACCCAGGGGTCCCTCACTGTTTCAGTAATAGATGTAAGGGTTGAGTGTCTAATTTGGGGAACAGTTAGTAATGCAAAGAGAGACACACACATTCACAAACAATCTAGTGGGTGTTTGCAACGATTCGAGCATCCTAAAATTGCTCTTTTAAAATTGCTCGATCTTTGACCACTTTTTAATGTCTCACTCACATGATTGGTCTTACTTTGGCTTTCAGGTGATATTAACCAGTATCTTCATTGATAAGACATACTGCATTTTCACATGTGCTGGGGCTTTGATCTTTACCTCTCTCTTGGTTACAGCTCAGGCTTGGCTTAGTTGGTGCCAGAGCTCTTCACTTCTCTACCAAGTGGCCAGTCTGGGGAACAGAACAGGATACAGCTTCAGTTATCTAGTTGATGAAAGAGAGTCTTCTCCCACCCTTTTTCTCAACGTAGTTGGCACCTGTTGTAGGGATCAGTGATTCCTCTGCCCCATCCACAGGCATACTCTTGGCCAGTTAGGGGTTCCAGCATGTTGGTATAAGTCATCAGGGACCAATGACTTGACACCTAGTCTTAGGTTTGCATCAAAGTTTCCAAGTTGGGGTGTACATTTTGTAGCTGAATTCATTATTTACTGCGAATAGATGTCTCTTGAAAACATAATGCAAGAAGAAGCCATGTGATAAGATTTGTTAGGTCAGCTTCCACTTACGGCCCCAGACTTAAATGTCTTGACTGTTTAAATGTAATTCATGACTTATTCAAGGATATGCATTCACATGCTTCCACTCACTCTCATGACAATGAGTTAATTATGACACTGGGAAAATAGCCGAAGATATGGGGTAGTAGCTAGGACAAGTATGTGGCCTTTATCCTACTAACTGTTGGCCTACATACAAAAAGTTTATTTAAGTATCTTTCAGCAATGCTAACTTTTGTTATATGTTTTGTCAAACAAAGTCACACACCCGAATCCAGATATGTCCTGTGTCCTTTACGGCATGCATATGCATAAATAGGAGAAAACTTTAATTGCCATCTCTAAATTTAATGTGAACTTCTAAATAAAGCAACATGAAAAAATGTTTTGGAAACTTTTTTTGTAGTCAAGATCCACCAAATCCATCTTGTGAAGTCTCCTTTAGGAGTTATGATGGAGGGCAAATGGAACTGAATGGGGATTATTGGTTAAAATAACTATTGAACATATTTCAGACCCTGTTAAGCGAGTAATACCAGTGGGTTCCCAAGCAGAGCAACATTTGAATGATTCACCTAACAACTTTTTCATTTATTTTTGCAGTTTGCTCACATCAAAACTGATGTGATAAAACTCATCAAAAGTCTGGGGCTGTACTACAAAATTAAATTGACTTAAATTACGTCGATGTAGAGTCACCGCTGTAACTACACCACTGTTGCAGGTCCATACCATGCTCTTTGTGTCAGTGGAGCACATCCCCAATAGCAGCTCTTGCATTGACAAAGCGAGCAGTGCACTCTGGGTAGCTATCCTCTGTGCAGTAGGCCTCAGGGTGCTTTGTGAAGAGTTTGCAAGGCCTTCTGAGGGCAGGTGCAGCATCACAAGATGGTTTCTCAATCTTATTGTTTCATGAGCATCCTACTAGATTGCCAGCCACTTTTCAACTGCACTGGTAACCTGAAATCCAGACATCTGTCAGAAAGCATGGATCCTGCATTGCTGTCCAGTATTCAATTTCAAAACTTCCTGGGGCTTTGAAAGGAGAGGGACACATACCTGTGTAGCTGGATGCAGGGCAGCGGACTTCAAAATGGTGAACACGGCGGTCACAAAGGGCATTGTGGGATACCTCCTGGAGGCCAGTTATGGCGATGTAAGGAATGCAGTTTCTACACTGACACTTTGTTGATCTAAATTTGCCACCAAAAGATCTATGCCTCTCATCAAGGTGGTTTTATTTTGTCAGCAAATCAGGAAAGTATTGTTGGTGGAAAGAGCATTGTAGTGTGTACACCTCCACTGTTTTGTTGACAAAAACTGCCCTGCATCCAGCAAGTGTAGTGTAAACAAGGTCTAAAGGTGATGAACTGAGCCCTTTCTGTTAATGTTATCAGAAATCCAGACTTCTGATTGCTAAGTAGTTCCAGTTCTAACAATCCTTTTAGACATTTAGAAAAGGAATAATTTATTTCATTTTATCCATTATAAAGTGAAAAAGGATCCATTTAGCACCAAAGGCTGAACTGTGAGGGAGTTTGAAATCCAGAACTGAGTTCAAATCCAAATTTTACAATTGAAATTTCTTCTGGCATTAAGCTTAATCAAAGCTTCATTTCTGAACAGCCCTGACCTTTGGAGAGCTGGCGGTTGAAATACAAACCGAAGCCCAGATATGGACTTTATAACTTGAGACTACCTGTAGTTAGCACTTTTGTAGCAGAAATAATACACCCATTTCTGTGTAGCTATTATCATCCAATCATTTTTTTTAAGTTAATTTGCTTTTACTTAAATCCCAAGATTCTTTTTGATAGTGTTTGTATGATGAGCATAACTGACTCTGAGGGCTGAACTGTCAGCAACAGCCATTTGTTACCTGTAGATGTGAGAAAATTCCAATAACTGCAAGTGAATAATTATACACATCTAACTAAATTTTACCTTGTCATATCCAAATGTATGCATGTATTTGTCCAACCCAGTGTTGGTAGGCCAAAACTACTTTTAAAAAGTGTGTGTGTGTGTGTGTGTATATATATATATATATATATATATAAATAAATTAGTCTAGAAAACATGCATCTTTCACATTTCTTGAACAGCCATATGATAAATCACATCTGGCTCCAGTTATGTCAAACACTGACCATTAAAAGGGTGTGATTTTGAAAGAGTGCCTCTAAATTGCAACTGCAGTTGATTGCAGGAACAAATGATAGTATTTACGTGATTGTGGTTAAATCCTATCATTTGTGCCTGTAAGTGATTGTACAGTTAAAGACAGAAAGATTGTACCTGAAAAAATTATGGGCTAAGCTGAGTGCCATTTTAAAATGTACTATCTGATTCTGCAAACCCTTACTCACTTGAGGAGTCATTACTCATGGTATGCCATTGGATTCAGTAAAGACTATTTGATAAAGATGCAAGATAACATATTTAGTTTTAACAGTATGGTATGTCCCTGCTATGATGTGAATGGTGCTACTGGAATCCCATTTTTTAAAAAGCACTTCCTTTTTCCCCCAGATTCCCCTCAGATAAATTCCATTATATGCAAAAATATATATATTTCCTCATTATCTAAGTTTTCATTGTTAATAGCGAATCACATATGGCATTTGTGAAACCACTGTACGTAAGCCTTCCTCCCACATCTTTAGTTATGAGATGTGAAGGAAAGAAGTGGGTGCTGATCCTGAAGGGTACTAAGGGTGGATGGGTGCTTGTGCCTACAGTGAGTACCATTTAAAATCAGATATGTCACAGTTTCAGGGTAACTGCATCTGTATTTCCCCATGGTCTAGTCCAGGAGTGCCAGTCAGGTCTCTAATCATCACTTGTCTCTGGGCACTAGGGACCCTTGTCCCACTCCTGTCTGACCAGGATTTTAAGGCAAGATAGCCTTCTGCCTTACTATGATATCACCAGCAAGCCAGTCTGTAAGGATGCTGGGACTAGAGCCCAGGTCTGTCTGCCAGGTCTGTAGAGCATGGGATGGCTGACGTTCCCACAGTGTCCCAGTGCCACAGGAGACCATGCAGAACTGTAGCCAACAAGCACTGGAGAATAGGTGCCACAGGAAGTGCAGTGCAAGGGACCCAGAATGACAGTACTCTATGGTTCTCTGATTGGCCCACCACACTATTTAACCCTGGAAGGTGCCCCAGGAAGTTGCCTGGGCAACAACGTAGACTTTTGGCCTGCTGTGACACCAGACCTCACCTTATCTCCTGATCTCTAGCCCTGATTCCAGGCTGACTAGGACCCTCACTCTTGTCTTATGACTCTAGCCTGATACTACCTCTGATCTCTAGTCTCCAACTCCAGACTGACTTTGACCCTTAGTCTTGCTTTTTAAACCTGGCTCTAGTGATTCTTCTGACCCCTGCTCACTGACTACCATCCCTGATCTGTGGGCTACAGCCCAGCAGTGACTGCTAGGCCGACCAACTACACCCTAGTCCTTTTCACAGTCTGGATAAAGGCCAGCACCTGTGCTTTGCTTTCTCTTCCAGGGCAATGTTTATTGCCTGCAGTTACAAGTTGCCACTCAGCTCTTTTTAAGTATGCATATTTATTCTTAAAGTAAAAATTACAGAGAAGACACATTTAAATAAATAAACTGATTTAAACAAACTAAAAATACCAGGAGTCATCTATTGTGGGGCCCTACTAGGCGAAAGTCTTTCTAACCTTTCAAGAGTTGGGACCCCCATTGGACAGGTCTTATCCACTTGTTGAATCATAAAGAAGGGCCTGAGTCAGTTTAAACACAGCCTTTGTATGTCAAAAGTCTTTTTGTCTCTTGGTTTATGGAAAACCCAGCTGAACCAGTATATGCAAGCCTCCATAGTGGATGTATCCCCCTGAAGGAGTTTACAACTTCAGTGATTCACCTTAATCACTCCCATTATTTCTGGTTCCTGAAGGAGTTGTGGTAACTCTCTCTATTGCAATTATTTACAATGCCTGGCCCACAGTGATATATAACTTAATACAGTACGGTCCCCAAAGATATTGCATGGGATTGCAATATCTGTCACAAAAGCCTATGTTTATCACTTTTTCTAAAGGCCATAAATAATGTTAACTTGTTAGTGTATTTTAAACTAAAACACATTTTCATAGCAGGTGAAAATGAGATGCAGGGATTCTAGAAATTTTTCATAACATTTTATAATCCCACTGTAGTGTTAGTTACTACATTAATTTATTTGATTTTTAACACCTTGTCATGGTTATTTATATTTTTAAGCAATGGTCCTAAGCCATATTTCACATTCTCTTATGAATCCAGTCTGAACTTCTAAATATATCAGTGACTAGTTTGTCTGGTTTTGTTCTGAAGGTAAATCAAGGAAAAATAGCAAAACAAGTCTCTGTTTTCATTGTAAGTAGTCTGTCCCATCTCCACTCGTGTGATTATTTATATCACTTCCAGGCTATTAAATTCCCGAGAGAATAAGGTTAGTTTTTATACTTGCAAGATATGGATTGTATATCTCATCAGCCACTTCGGTGGAGCTATGCCACTTTTCACCAGCAGAAAATCTGGCCCTCTGTGTCTTAAGGTGTGTTTCAATTGCTATGTTTTTCTTTAATGTACCATACTTTCATTACAGTTTTAAATATGAAAAAGATCACACAGGTAACAGAGCTCCAAATCATGTCATTTAATATTCTTCTTTGTGGTCATATCTGAATGCTTTCAGATTCACGCTTCAGGTTTTAGCTTTCCTAAAATAGCACTACTCAAATCTGACTTGAACAATTATGTAGTCTAATTATACCAATGACTAATGAACAGCCATCATTTATAAAATATCCCAATCAGAAATGTTGCTAATGCTAAATGAAATGTAATGAAAGGGCTTCTGGGTTTTCAATTTGAAGTCAGTGACTACTTGAATTAGTCAAAATAATTGACTAATTTTAACAATAGGTTTCTGCTTTTGATGACACTGCATCCAATAAGTATCTTTATGTCTAGACAAAGGATGGTAATTTCCATCTCTTACTAATTATGAACTTTAGGTTGACACATCTATTGAATGTGCACGGATATAGAGTCTAACTGAATTTTGATTGCCTTGCAGAATCATAATGGATTACTGAAATAGGATTTATTGACTCATATTTAGATTGTAATGTGAAAATTCTAAAAAGTTAGTTTCCAATAAACAATTTAACTTCATGATTTCACTACAGGACTGGCCATATTAGACTCAGTAATGCATTTCAGGAATTGTCACTTAACAGAATGATAATAAACATGCTTGTATAGAACAAGAAATAAAAACGAAAGTTAGTTATTTCTTGCTGGAGGGAGGGGAACCTTAATGATGACTGAGGCTCTATTTAATATTAAATAAGGAAGACTAGACAGGCTTGAAATGAGAGGAAAAATGGCCCATAGAGAGAGATTTTCAATGCCATGTGCAAGGATTTAATTTTTTGTTTCTCAGTAACATTAATGTGAGTTATGTATCTAAATTCTTGAATACCATAAGAAGTGTTTTGAATAAAGAGCAGCATTGCACTAACATACTTCCAATAAACACCATTGGGCAGGTCCTCAGCTAATGTAAATTGTCATAGCTGCATTTATTTTAGCTCGAATATGCTACAGAATAATGGTGTTGGTGGTTTAAAAGATGGCGTTCTTCCAGTGGAGGCAGTTCAGAGAAGGCTTTGCATTTTCTGTTTTGACTTTAGTCTGAGGACTGTGTCTGTGTATTCCCTTATGTTTGTTCATTTTCAGGTATCGTAAGTCTCCAGACACTCCTCTTTCACAGCTGACGCTGAGCCAGTGTCATTGCATATAAAATCAAAGTCATTGTAACAGCTACCACTTTCAATAAGACATGGGGTGTCAATTGTGGTAACTGAGCCACATTCTAGTTCCAATTCCTATCTATCTATAGTGCCATTGTGCACATCGGAAGTACAAAGTATGTTTATTATTTAGCTACCATATTATTTATTGCACATTCTAAACTTTAGTTTGTGTTTTATCCTATACTGCTCTTTAGCTGTTTTATAAATTAGTGTTAAACAACAGCAGCACTTCAGTTGTAAGCCTCCAAGATATCTCTTAAGTATTTCACTAAGCTAACAGAGAGACTTATGCTCTGATCCTGCATGCAGATAGATTGATGCATCTACATGGAGCTCCATTAACTTCAGTGGGGTTCTGCATCAGTCCACCTGTGTAATCACATTGCAGGATTGGGGACTTAATTAGTTAATGTTTGTTAAGAGCTCAAATGTCTTAAGAAAGATAAATGCTGTAAGTCTGACAGCAGACTTAAAAATTCACTTAATTATCCCTCCAAATAAGTTTCTATTTTCAGATGTTACATTTACAGTTTAGTTTTATTAAAAATTAAATTCAGTGTCCAAGGGAAGGCAATATTCCTTGGGTTTTGTTCTGGATAGTTTTGACTAATATAATCCACTTTAAATGTTTTTTGCCACTCTTTTTCCTATTTTGACTTGTAACTTCCCTAAGGCTTCTCCTGAGTTTGAGATTTCTGTTTTCTTTAAGAAGCTTATCTTTTATTCCCTCTTAGTTAAAGAGAAAAAGAAAAAGAAATGTAATAAATCATACATCATTTGGAAGTCTACTCTAAGCACCCTACTTGTTCTTTCATTCTTGCTCTGATGCAAAGATAGGCAGGTGAGGTATGAACTATATTATATCCGTACTACAGAATTTTCTCTACCGACGATTACAACAACAGTTGTAACATAACATAGCAACAGTTATGCCAACGATCACAACCACTAGGAGCAGGAGACAAATAAAGATTGATTATCTTTCAGAGTGTATGTTTTTATTAAATACCAATTAACAACACACACAAAATGCTTAGTGGAAAGGCAGGTAACAGTGAAGCGCTATATCCTGATGTAGTCTTTCATAGCTGTGTGTAATACCATCTATCATTTTAGAAGCTGTCTGAGGAGGTGGAGTGAATGGCTGTTACAGGTCAGGAAGGTGCTTGGAATGTGTGGGAGGAGTTTAGGGAGGGCATGGAAAGCAGTTCTGTATGGGCCGCAGAGTGGGGCAAGTATTCTACCTGCAGTGCAATAAGGGACTTCAACATCTGTTTGCTATTGCATCACCTTGATCATACACTCCTGGCCCATTAAAATTTGTTTCTGACTCTCCTCCCTCTCCTGCCTGTCTATATTGAAATTTCATTTACTCTCTCTCTCCATGCCCTGTGTTCTTGTTTTTCAGCATCTGAAAATTGGAACACCTTTCAAAACACAGTCACATAACCATAGGGTTCCCTTTGTCGGGAATACTCACAGCAACATTTTAGGGGAAACCACACACACACAGTCACATAATCATAGCTATGGGGAATACTATAGCCATAGGGAAAACCCAGGTGGCTATAGGGAAGTCAAGCAGCATGTCTGGATGCTGGGCAAATGTACTTCAACTGGTTAACAGATACAAAAGACTTATATAGGGGTTGCTTAGGTTCATTTACATGTTGATCGTATAGTGGGATTGGATTAACAGTTTATACTTAAAAAGTAGACAATCACAATGCATAGTGGGCACACCAGACGCCCTCCCAGAGACGCCCAATGAGTCACTTGAGTATACAATGATGTGAGTCTCTGTGGGGCCGGTAAGACAAAGGGACAAGTACTGGTACTTATCAAACAGGTGAAGTCTGTTCACAGACTTCAATAAGACTTAAGGCTCAACAGAGAACTTGCCTCTCGGGTGTGGTTCAGAGACCTCTTGTGGGACTTTAACATCTTTATCCTAATTTCAGTTGAGGCCTTCTGTTAATGGTTTAGCCTGGGGCTTCTATTTCAGTTTCAGGCTACAACTTCAGGCCAGGCCTTCCATGACCAGTTTCAGGCCAAGCATTCTATTAATAAATGTAATGCTTATTTCTTTGATTCCACAATCCTCCCTTTTGTACTTCCAGTACAACATAAAAAAGACTGATTTGAAAGGGCATAAGCATCTGTGGCCTCTCTTATCCATTACTACTGGGGGGGGGAATTACAACAAAATTGAAACAAAACTTTTGCTAAACACACTTAGGTTTGCCTGTTCCACAAAGCCATTTTCTGTAGTTCAGGTTCAAGCACTTGTCCTGCTATAAATTGTACTTCCACACACCCTCACTCTCATCTAAAGAGTGGTCCAGGCACCTACCCTTCCCGCACACTGACCAGTGGGGCATCGGTCCAGGAGGCCCAGGCTCCAGGTTGGTCCGATGCCTTATCCACTGGGCATGCTACGGGGAGGCAAGGGAGGCGGTTGTCTGCTTGGACAATAATACCCAAAACTACAGGCATGGTTTTCGAGGAGAGACTGGGATAACGTATGGTTATACATTATTATAAGGCAAAACATTAGAACTATGTACATATTCAGGTTGCATTACATCAAACGAGATTAACAGGCAGTTAGGGCAGTTAGAATGTAAGGTTTTCTTGGGGGGTTTTGAACTTTCACAGTGAAACAAAAATGTCCATTAGCTGCTGGATTTCTTGGTTGTTTTCTTCTTTTGGTGGTAGAGTCTGCTTACAATGTGAAGCATGAATCCAGTTAAGGTATCTTTAACATTGCACTGCAGTGTTAGTGGTTAGCAGCACTAAATAAGGTCCTTTACACCGAGGTTGCAACACATTCTGTTGTTGGTGGACCTTTACACAGACCCAATTGCCAGATTGGAGGGAGTGGTACAGTTCTGTTGCAGGTGCTGGAAGGGCTTCTTGAACCTGTGAGTAGATAGACTTAACACACTTCATTAATAATCTACAATAGTTCAGTATGACCTCATCAGTTAAGTGCAGATCCAATCCTTGTGAGTCTAGTGGTGATCTCATGGATCTGGCCATAAGGATCTCATGTGGAGATAGTCCATGTTTTCTGTTGACAGTATTTCTAATATACATGAGAGCCATGGGTAAGCCATTTGGCCACTTTAAGCTGGTTTCTGCACATAGGTTTTGAATGACTTGTTCTGTGGAGTGGGTTTCTTTATCGCTGTCCAGGATGAGGGGTAACCCAAACCTAGGTATAAATTCTTTCAATAGTTTCTTGGCAACAGCTAATCACATCTGCTTGCTAACAAGGATATGCTTTTACCCATACTGAAAACATATCAATGATGACTAACACATATTCAAAGTAAATCCATTTGCGAGTTTACAATGGGTCCCCGTGGAGGGGGTGAAGTTCACAAAAGGACGCTAGGCCAATAGGGAAAGATTCAGAAAAAGGAGAACAGGAAAAATTCAGGGCAACCCAATCATGATCAAATCAAATCATGATGACACAAAATCAAAAAATCAAACCACCAAAAATCATGAAATCACACGATGAAATCACAATGAAATCAAATCACGATAACATCCGACATCCCCCCTTTGCTCGTGTGAGTCACGGAGTGAGTCACACGGGCAAGGTATGCAAGATATTACAATATCACAGTGTAGGGGTCTGCTGGGCTTACACTATGGACTTGTGGCTTTTAACTTAGCGTATATTTCTTATTTAATAGCACATGGCACATATGCTAACTTAAACAAATACAACTTAACTAAAACAATTAACAATGAGTGAAGTATAATAGACATTATCCCTGAAGAGGTGGGGGACCATCCAGTACAAACATTATACCCATGATATGCAATAAGCTTTTATTCTGCTATTTTGATCATGTTTGCAGCATGTTGCTTTGTTTGCTGCAGAAACTGGGTTACTTTTGCTTTCTGTAACAAGTGATTAGCTATTTTAGACCACTTTAACCCACGGTTCACTGAAAGCTTTGTTAGACTGGCAGTGAGAGTTGTACTGTACCCTACATTGCATTGGCATTTAAATACAGGGGTTTGCTAGTACTCTCATTTTTTCATGATGTTACACAAACACGCTGTTTATCATATAGGACTTTTGTGGCATTTTTCTAAATTATTCCAAATACATTTTTCCACTATGGCAGTTCTGTTGCATGGTTCTACGGAGGAAGGTATGGATAGGCAGACCCATTTGTGGGGTTTACATGCACTACAGCCCCTGGTATCCAATAGTTTTCTCTCTCCCAGCCCACTGACTTATAACCCAGGGTAACCCAAAGGATCCTATGGCCAATTTTGGTAAGGGGCTTACCTTCCATACTTTATCTCCATAGACTGCTGGTGGGCAATTCTTGCAAATACCTAATTTGACACTTTGAGGCACAATAACCATGACCTTGTGCCCATTCCATTTGGCAGTGCAGCTGGTTCTGCAAATTAGGATGTACAGGCACTCTTGTAAAACTGTCAAATTCATTTTAGGCAGTACAGGTTTCACAGAAGAATACAAAGTATACATCACCTTTAACTGGTTAGATCTAAGTTTACAGAGCATTAGGGCTGAAAGGAAAAGCCTTTCATACTCAGTTTGCCTAGAGTTAGATGGCTGCTGTAGTCATGGAGCGAAAGCGGGGGGGACGGGCCGACAGACTGCTTGCTGTAATGTGATCTCCGAGGAGTTGAGTTGGGGTGGGCAAACCCCCCTTCTCACAGCAAAACTCAAAAAGTAAAGAGATAAGACAGCCTCGGCCGATTAGATAAGTAGCTCAGTGACTGAATTCAGGTTAGGTTCTACAGGAGTTTTACAAGTGAAGCAAACTTTACGATTCATTGTCTACCAGACCCTGCTATTTTAAAAGGCTTGTTATTTGCTTGCGAGTAGTAGGAAGTGAAGGCAAACAACAACAACAACAAAAACTTGCTCAGATTGGGAGAGTTTCACAATGGTAAAATAGATCATAGCTGCAGGAAAACATGACCAAGTAGTAGCCGGATTAGGGACGACAGAAAAACTGCAGCATAAACTGCTTGCAGATCTTGCACAAATTAGAACTTGAGGTACCTGTGCCAACAGTTCCTTTTGCAATTAGGAAGTGTGGGCTTTGGTGCCTCTATGATCAGAATTTGTAACAAGGCTACTAGTGAATTTAGGCACTTGAAATTTAAAATCACATTGTCTAATTGGTACAAAACTACAAAAGCATCTAATTTCAGGATCTCTTTTCCTACCAAATTCATTGATTTACAGTGCTTCCTGATTTCTTTTTGCTTAATGCAGTACCTTCAATACTAAACACAATAATAATAGTAACAAGACAAAATATAAAACATAATACAACACAACACAACAATGTTAGTAATCAAGACAAAACATAAAACACAAAACACCACCCTTGTTGCAACACTAGATCCATGGTTCTGTTTTCTAGCTGTTTTACTGGTACCAGTTTTTTTCTTTATAGTCCTGAAAGATAAAAGAACACTTTTTCTACCCCTTGGGGGGCGGCGAATTATTGCTTAGAATACACATTTGTACACAAATTACATTTCCTTTTATGCATTTGGAGGCAGTTAAGTTCCAATGGAAATCCTTTTTTTTTTTTTTTTTTTTTTTTTTTTTCCTAGTTCATGATTTAAACTAAATCATTCATATTTAAGTCACTTTAGTCAGGTTTATTTACAGACCATTCCTTTAGGAGAAGGGCCCATTTTCCTTCAGAATGGCTGCAATGAAACCAAGAATTTATTTTCTATAACAATTTTATAACTTTTAACTGTTTCTTTTCCTCCAGCTTCTATATAGGGTTAATCTTTTACTCTTTTCCCGCTTTTGCTTACAATTCTTGGCAGCAGGCTTATCTTGTTTTACACACATTTATTTTCAAAACATCAAGTTTTGGTCTTTGGGCTTTATATCTGGGAGATTCTTAATAAGCCCCTTATTTCCTCTGTACTGAGAGGAGTATACTTATGAACATGCTGAGCTGTTTTCCATTTAAAATCAGTGTATTCCTCCTGTTGCATGATAGCAGTACTGTGATGTGCAGAGGAGTTACACTCTTTCAGTTTAACCCTGAAAGCACTGTTCTGGGTTTGGAGTTTCTTCAATTTATAGTTCAGATTTCCCTTTTTCTAGCTTTTTTTTTACAGTAAAGTATCACAACTCTTTTTCCTAGCTTTTCTTTAGTCTGACCAGACCACCACAACAAACTGTCTTTTACACATACCCATCCATCCATCTTTTACCATAGGTTTCTGAAACTTTGCATGTTTTTTTTTTTCCTTTAGAAATTTAATGATCTTTTCCTCCCCTTGAGGACATCATTGAAGCATCTGGGGCAATTCGTAAGACATTTTCACCCAGTTTCCCAAACTCATTCAAGTGCGACAAACCTGGCAGTGCAGCCACCTGGTGCTGCAAGAATACTTTGGATTTCTAATGTGCTTTTGATCTGGGACAGTTACTAAGCCTGGTTTTAAGTTTTTCAGTAGGCAGGCAGGCTCCTGCATTGTTGAAATTTACAAGTAGGGGATTCAACAGGCAAGCACTCTAGCTTGTGCTGCTGAAACTGACAAATAGGAATTTCAACAGCCCCCCACACAGACTCCTTGCGCTGTTGAAACTGACAAAGTTTCCTTGGGTGTGCACCCCCGGTATTCACAACAACAATGGCATGCTTACTGTTCTCCCCTTGCATTTTTAATATTACCCAAACAGCAAATATCACAGGATCTATTTTTCTTGGGGATAAGGCAACAAGCCACCTTCATTGAGAATACAGAAACTTAGTAAATAGTATTAATAGGAAAAGTATTAACACTGTAACAACCTTAATATAGTTCTTTACTTAGGCAAACAGTATTACCAATGTAACACTCAAGAAAACAGCATTAATACTGTATCAACAACAGAGACACATGTTTCAATCGGTACCTTCATTCACACTCACATTCTGATAGGCATACACAGACAGAGATAGAGACAGACAAACATTCATAGGGGTCTTACAGATGTTAGACCCAAATCTCCTTCCATTGCTGTTTTAATTTTTACTGGGAGGCTTTGAGATTTCAAGTTTGTGACTTTTTGAAGCTTTATTATACTAATTCAAAAAATGCATTTTATAACTGGGGCCCTCAGGATTCTGGAGACTCTAGCACTTTTCTTAAATGCATTATCTTATCCAAAGCAAGTGTTTTCACATGGGGGAATTGCCTGGCCAGGTCATTCTTGGTGTAAGAATGCCAATTTGCTAGAAACTTGCAAGTTCAGGGAGCTTAATGTATACTAGATAATACACTGGGGTTCCCTTTGGGGGACCTGACACTTGCCTAGATTGTCCTGTTCCCCTTATCACACACACTCACACACATACACAGGAATGGCTTATTGAGGGATCCACACCGCTTCAATTCAGCCCGCAACGCAGCTGGGGTGAAATGAACCCGATGATGAAACGCTTATTTAGCGGGAAGGGGTTAGGAAAGGAGACAAGACACAGAAGGGGTCTTCCAAAGTCACAGGAGTCCATTTGGACAACGGATCTAAGGAAGCTCATGAATTGAAGGGGAAAAGGGATAGCCTCTTCGGCTGCAAAACACTCCGCCTGTCCGTTGGGTCACTAGGTTCAGGCAAGTCCCCCTTGCAATTGACTCTCACCGGTCACTGCCAACAAGGCTAGCGGTGGAATCAGGGCGGCTAGAACTTGCCTTAGTCCAAGACCTGGTCAACGGCTCATTTAGCTAAGCACAATCATTTGGGTCATATCCACACATTACTTTCCCACCCTCTGAAGTTTCCTGGGTGTTATGCTTAAACCTGCTACAGGGAAGAACCAGCCCTCCACTGACAGAAACTTAAACTTGCTATTGCGAAAATTCCCATCCTTAGCTGACAGAAAAGAAAATATAAATCTATGTAGCTTCAGTTTATAAAGAGAAGGAAAGGAAGAACCCAATCCTGCCAAGGTGAAGATTTCTACCTTCAGCTGGCAGTGAAATCAAAAACCTACCAGGCAGAGGACATGATCCTTAGCCCGTAGTCTGCCGGGACCCGTGAAACCTGCAGTAAAACCTAAACCTGCCGGGGTGTGGATCTAACAGTGTCCACAGCCCGCAGTCTGCCGGGGTAAGGATCTAATAGTGTCCTTCAGCCCGTAGTACCTGGTGCGCTTTCCAGTATCACAATAACCCAAGTGGGGGAGACCTAAGGTCTGCAGCCCACAATAAACCAGTTGATCACAGTAAACCAAGTGGGGAGACTTAAGGTCTGCAGCCCACAATAAACCAGGTGACCACTTCAGTTACATACAGACAAAACAGATAGACACAGACAATTTAAAGCTTACCCCGATCCTTAAAGTTCGGATCTCGCTTGGCTGTTCTCAAATAGGAAGCCTATGGACAGCCCTCCTTCAAGACCCCAAATAGAGATTTAAAAGGTCTCTTACCTTTGAGTGGCGCCGAGGGGTTGAAGTGGAGCGATCCATGGTCCTTCCTGGGCGAGGCCAGCACTTGGAGCTCCGAGTCACGGCACCAAATTGTCGTGGAAAAGAATCACACAGCAACATTTTAGAGTTGGATCGGGTGCAGCTTTAATTGTGACACACACACACAGTCACATAATCATAGCTATGGGGAATACTATAGCCATAGGGAAAACCCAGGTGGCTATAGGGAAGTCAAGCAGCATGTCTGGATGCTGGGCAAATGTACTTCAACTGGTTAACAGATACAAAAGACTTATATAGGGGTTGCTTAGGTTCATTTACATGTTGATCGTGTAGTGGGATTGGATTAACAGTTTATACTTAAAAAAGTAGACAATCACAATGCATAGTGGGCACACCAGACGCCCTCCCAGAGACGCCCAATGAGTCACTTGAGTATACAATGATGTGAGTCTCTGTGGGGCCGGTAAGACAAAGGGACAAGTACTGGTACTTATCAAACAGGTGAAGTCTGTTCACAGACTTCAGTAAGACTTAAGGCTCAACAGAGAACTTGCCTCTCGGGTGTGGTTCAGAGACCTCTTGTGGGACTTTAACATCTTTATCCTAATTTCAGTTGAGGCCTTCTGTTAATGGTTTAGCCTGGGGCTTCTATTTCAGTTTCAGGCTACAACTTCAGGCCAGGCCTTCCATGACCAGTTTCAGGCCAAGAATTCTATTAATAAATGTAATGCTTATTTCTTTGATTCCACACCTTGAAGGCCACATCTGCAGAAGCACAATAAATAGAAGCATGATTGTTAGTGCACTCACTGTATCAAATCATTATAGTAAAATACTTCTTTCTCACTGTCCCATGGCAAGCACATAGTGGCCGAGTTACGAATGCCCTAAACATGGTGAGTTTGGCCCCGGGGTGGGGTGAGGGGTGCTTTCAAGGTGGGGAAAAGAGTCTTGGTGGCTTTCAAAAGGGATCACTGCAAGCAAATAGGGACCAAATTGTAAATTTTACTGCTATTTTCCACAAGTGGGGGTCATTCGAGCTGATATCTCCCTCCTAAGGATAAGCAAGGATGCAAAGGTGCACTTCCTGCTTGTGTGTGGCTTCAGACCGGGTCCCTCTGCTGCTCGCCTGTGTGCCGCTTTGGTCCCTGACAAGTGATTGCCGATTAGTGCAGGAAAGGATGGTGTCCAGCTCCTTATAGAAGCCGATTAGTGCAGGAAAGGATGGTGTCCAGCTCCTTATAGAAGCGGCAGGTCTTTGGCGCACCACCAGTGCAACAGTTTGACTCCCTTGCCTTCTGGTATGCTTGCTTCAACTCCTTTATCTTCACATAGCACTGATGTGTGTCCTTTTCATAGGTATCAAAGTTCCTATGGCTGGAGCAGAGCTGGTACCACACAGCCTCCTCTATAGAGCTAGGAGATCTAACAACTCAGGTGTGCTCCAAGTGGAGAGTGTTTGCTGCATGGAGCCACTGTGGTCAGCAGGGAAGATGTGATGTGAGCTCCCCATACCAAGAAAACAGGAAGTGGAATTTCAAAACTTCCGGTACCTTTAAAGGGGGTGGGGTGGATGCCAGTGTACTTGCCTGCAGGGCAGCAGAGTTTGAACTGCTGACTAGAGTGGTCAGGATGGGCATTGTGGGACACCTCCTGGAGGCCATTTATGGTGACATAACCAAGCACAGTGTCTACTTGGACACTTTGTTGATCTAACTTTGTCAGAAAAAGTTCTATGCTGCTCGTCAAGATGGTTTTATTTTTTTGGCAAAGCAGGCAAGTTTTGTCAGGGGGAGGAGCATTGTAGCCACTGTTTTGACGACAAAAGCAGACTTTTGTCAACAAGACCTAAGTTACAAGGAAAGATTCAGTAAATAACTTTGCTTTGAGTTCCCATAAGAAGGGATAGGGGGGACAGATTTTGTAGAGAATAAAAGTTGTAGCCCTGATTCTAAGGTTTCCTAACTGACACAACAAATAATCACAAAGCCTTGTTAAATAAGGAATGTTCTCAGTGGTTGACTGGAATGTTTCTATCTAATTATGGGGAACAATTTCCAGTGCGTTATAGTCTGCTGGTTTTAGCATGGGAAGCAAAACTAATTATTGGCATGCAACAATTTTCCTCTTCCTGTTTTCTTGGTCTGGGGCAAGGGAACGTCTCTAAAAGAAATAATACAACAATCATTACTTCTGGTGAAAGTCCAAAAGGGTGTGCATTTGTTTGATCCTGTGCCATTTCATTCAACTGTATAATGACTTTCAGAAAGGGTCTGGTTGTTGGGAAGCCTTAACTACTGTTGCTATGTGGAGCCAGTGGACTGCTGGAGACTGAGCACAATCAGGAAGTGCTACGTTTCCTCTCTGGATGTGCAAATATAAGATCTCTAATACAATACTTTCATGCTGATTCATCCAGAGGAAACCATCAGCTGTGGAGAGAGTGAAACTTTTGAAAATAATGTGATATTTCTATAGTTTAGTCTCCTTTGGGGATTAAATATAAAATACAAAATCTCCATTATTTCACTTTTATCTTACTTATTTTGCTTTACCCCCCTTTCCTAGATTTTTGCCACCGAAGTATAATTTTGTATTGATGAGATTTCCTTATATCCCATTGTCTTCATTATTGCTGTGAATTGACATTATTGAAATGTTTTATTCTCCCTCTGCTGTCCTGGTACATGCTGCTTGTCTTTTGCACAAAAATCCAGGGGAAGGCAGATTGAGTGGCTCCCTCTGGAATTCTGATTGTAAATTAGCATGGAAAAAGTGCCATACAAACAATACAAAACTCACCATATATAGGAATCCAATCTCCCAGAAGTCTTCCATTTTTAAAAACTTCAGGTCAGACTCTTGACTCTTTCAGGGCCAACATTTTAAACACGTCTCCAAAACTATATCTACAAAGCTCTTCATTCCATATGGAATACTTGCATGGGTATATGCCAGCAGGACATTACGCATGTAAATATGTGCACAAGCAAAAATGCGGCCCTCACATGTGATCCCCATTTATACAGCACCATCATTGTCTAGAAATATTGTTCTTTTAAAATTACATATTTGGTTGAATTATTACTACAACTTATTAGAGAAGTGATGAGAGGTCCCGACTAGGACCAGGACCACATCATGTGACATAGACACAGTAAAAGAAGTGCTTCAAACAGCTTACAATTTATTGAGACAAGACAGAAAAAAGGGCAAGAGAGGAAACAGAGGTCAGTGGTAGAGCTGAGAACACAGCCTTATCCTCCTGACTCCCAGGCCAAAGAACAGGGCTCATTTCTTCAGAAACAATGGACATCTTCATTTTTGTCATTAAAGAAGTTTGTGGCCAGTATTCACTTTAAAGTTTTATAAAATACATCATGCGTTTTTGTTCCATGATTGCTGATCGCTTCTATCCCAGAGCACTTCACTGTACCTTATTAGAAAGGGCAAATGAAAAGTTGTTTGAATATGCCTAGATGGTCCTTTTCAAATTATTTACCTACCTGACGTGAACGGTGAAGGCAAAACAAAATGATCAGACAGAGATTTTACTGATTGATAAAGTTCTAGTAACTAAAACTCAGCAGATGAAATGGGTGCTTTTTTTTCCCCTCTCCTCCTGAGATTGTAGAGTAATTTATGTCAAACAGAATTAAAGTTGCATCAAACTCTTAATCTGAGGTTCACATTTGGCATGAGGATTATCCTTTTGTGTGTAGATTGAAGGTTCCCTGCAGGCTGAGCTAACAGAACCATTAACTGAACAGCTGATCGCTTGGCTGTAATGCTTGAACTATGGGGATCTTCCTCCCAGTCCTTTCTTCTCATGATGCTGTTAGTCAGGTACATTTGTGCATCCAGGGAGACTGAGATAGTGGGAACCACTAGTGTGCCTACTGCATATGTGTATGTAGTCCCTCACATGCATACACAAAGAGTCAAGGCTTGCAATTTAATATGATCTTTCTCTTTGTAAGGGCCACTTTTTATTGAAATGTCTGCGGCGTTTCCAAAAACATTGTTTTAAAGCTCTTAACCCTTTCAAAAGAGAAACAAACTGAGGTTCAACTGAGGTTAATTAGAATAATTATTTCTAAGCAGCATAAAAGTCCCCAGTTGTTGGGATAACTACAGCTGAGAGCTTGTGTCCCAAAAGACTTTTCATGCCAAGTCTGTTATTAACATAAACCTGAAAGGAGCTATATATGCATTGGTCAATGTATGACAATATATTCATTTGATGAATCAGTTTGAATGCCTTTGTATCAAAGAAGGTTTTATTGTTTATAATAAAGAAAGTGCTTAAGAATGATAAATTTATCAATGTGTGCCTAAGTTTCCTTTGTGAAATTTTGGATAATCGGTTTGATGAGATTTGTGGCTTTTCAGTTCAATCAATCTTGATTTCATATATGATCTAAATCTAAGTCTTGCGTATAGCTGAGAAGACTAAATTCTAACAGAGGGAAATACTGTTTGTCAGTTCCTGGCAAAGGAACACCTTCAATGTAATGTACAAGTGAATTATTCTTTTTTCATATCCTAATACTGCCGTTGATGGTGTTGTAAATTGCTATCAAACATGATGCACTACACGAAACAATTTCATACCTGCATAGGTTTTTTTTCTGTATGTTGAAATAGAAATAAAAAATAAAAGTAACACCTTTCTCAGGCTTTTTAGGCACCCTACGAGATAACAAAATTAAACCAAGGCAAAAGCAACAGCAGCAAATAGCGGTCCTCCTCCACATAAGAAGAGCTTATCTACAGAAACTGAACTCCTACCCTGTGATGAGGTATACAACCCTCATACTGGAGAGCAAGGGGTTAAGGAGTAGCTCGTCTCTGGATGGCCCTGTCCTGCCACGCCTGCAAAGCATACACAAGCTGTGTGGGGCTTAAAAAAGGGAGCAGAGCAGCGCAATGGGAGGCAGACAGTGGAAGGGAGAAGACCTCTGCTCTGAGGATGTACTGCCTGGGTGTTCTTATTGCCTGAAACCTGGCAACAAACACTTGATAAAGCCTTTAAAAGAGAGACTGGTGACTGATTGTGAAGTTCAGAAACTTTATTTGAGGTTCTTTAATTTACCCCATGGGGGAAAATGGGATATAGATAGGAAGTGACCAAGAGAGGCAGCTGCTTAACACCCCCAGGTGTGGCGCATAGCTGCCTGCCATTGGGACCTGACTCGGAGCCTGGAGTAGCGGTTTGGCACAGGCTCTCCCACGAGCACCAAAAGACGTGACAACAGAAACTGTGATTTCAGTGGAGAATCCAACTGGGGAAGTGTGACATCCCGCGGGGTACAACCTGGACTGTGGAATTGCTGTGCCGCCTTAACTCTCTAGCTCAGGGTGCCTCTCACACTGCTCCACTAGTGACCAGCAGACTCTTCAGGCCTTGCTCTCAGCATGGGATGGCACACCCAAAGTTACATGTAGACTCTCACAGCAACTCATACTGTATAAAGGGAGACACCTGCAAATTCCCCCAGCCTTGAACTCCAGAAATGTATTGTCTTGTACTGTTCAGTTACTTACTGAACGGTATGAGCTCATGAGGTCCGTCAATTTGAGAAAGAAATTGATCATGCACCAGCCCTGGTTAACCTAAGTATATTCCCCAGACACTTCAGACAAAAGCACACTGGTTTAGATTAAAACTGTGTTATGTTTATTAAAGATAGATTTTAAGTTAAGTGATTCTGGCATAGAAGATCAGAATTGGTTACAAAAGGAAATAAAATATGAATTCACAAGCTAATTCCTACTCTTTACCATGCTAATAATTCTAAAATCAAAAGGATTTCTCTCTCACAAAAGTTCTCAGCAGTTCTTGCTAACTAAAATGCCTTCTAGTTCGGACCAACCCCTCTCATAGTCTCAATGGAGTTTTTGTCTTCCAGCTGATCTTGCTGCTTTGTGTAGAGATGGGGAAGGAGAGGCAGGTGAAGTGATGTCAGTGCCCCTCATTTATACTTTTCTCCAGATGCTGCACAAATCCATGCTGTGTCATGGGTTAGGAAGCCCCAATGGCCTATGTGAGCTGCCCAGTGTTCTTCAAATGCATTGCAAATTTTTTCTCACATCTTTTGTCTACCTGAGGTTTGGCATATGAGGCCTCTGTGTTCACAGCTGCTTCATCATCTCTGAGGGGCTAGTTTGTGGTTGTTCCTCAGACTCAAAGTGTTTCAGTGACAAACCTATGGCAAAATCACATAACTCCATATACAATGATGATACACATATTTTGACACAACGGTAATGTTCAGCAGATTATAACTGTCCAAATGTACAAAGTATTCCTTGTGAGATATCAAGTTTTATCATAATTTTGGTAAAAGTGGTGGTTATGTGTAAACCAAACAACATACAATTAGAGATGCTTCAGATTTTTATTCGAAAACTTCAAAAACTTGTGATTTTATATGGCTAGGATGAATGTTTGATATTCATAACACTCTATTCCAGAAGGGGCATTGCCAAGTATTGCCCCATCATGCATTGTTCACACTGTTTCTTTCATTTTGAAAGGTTCTGCTGGTTTCAGATAGATTCTCTAATTTAAAATGGGGAGTACTGCTGTCCCAATAATGTGTCCCAAAGTAGAAGAAACTTTTGTGACCACTAACACAGAAAACTTGCCCAAAGACAGTTCTGCTAGGAATAGTGCCACCATGCTGGAAACACTGATCTTTCTTCAGATGTGTCACTGTTAAGAGAGAACTCACGCAGTGATATTGGCAGATATGGAAAAATACAGACATCAGGTACAGTACCCACACACTTACATGCATAATTCCATTGTGGATTTTAATTTGCCACAACAGAGGAAAAATATAACTCTGTGAAGAAACAGCATGAGGAATCTTTCTTCTACAGGCAATTGATGACTATACTGCAAATATTGTAAATATCAACTGATTTTTTCCCATTAAAAAATGAAGCAACGCTCCCTCTCATTATAGATTAGTTAATGACAGAGATGGTCCTTCCTTCCATCTCTCTCTTACACAACCGATATACAACCATTCTCACATAATCATCTTGCCTCATTTTCTCAACATATTTAGTACACCTGATTTATTAAATATGTGGGTAAAGGTTATTAAAAATGTCCTCCACACACACACTCCCCAAAGAGAAATATTGCTTGGTATGATTTGATTCTGAACTAACAACTAAAATCATCTTCTGAGGAGTCCTTATTTTTTCAGCATTAAATCATACAAGGCAACATTTCTTTTGCTTCTTGACATTGACTTTTATACCGCCTCCTTGAAAGTTGATCTTTGCTAGTTGTATATTTAAAATCAAAGCAGAAGCCAAAGAGCACTGCATTTGTCTCAAATACTCTGCAGCCTGCTAACCTCTAATAGTTTTTAAAAGCTCTGAGAATGCATAAACCACAAATTCATTCAGTAATATATATGGCTGGGAGCTGAAGAGAGATCAGTCATCATTTTTACCAGGAGTGCTATCTGTATAGAAACTACGAGAGTTCTGTGGCACTTTAAAGACTAACAAATGTAATATTTGCAGACATAAGCTTTCGAGAGACTTCAGCTCTCTTCTTCAGATGCAGTAATACAGAAAATAGGTAACACAGAGGCATCTTATAGATATCCAAGTGCATTGAGAACAATGGGGGAGGTGGAGTCCGGTACTTAAGACCTAATGACGACCATTGAGTAGGAGGTGAGAATGGGTGAGCAAAGTAATATATCTTCCGTAGTGAGATAGCCACTCCAAGTCTCTGTTTAAACCCAGTTTGAATGTGTCAAGTTTGCAGATCATTTCTAACTCAGCAGTTTCTCTCTGAAGTCTGTTTTTGGAGTTTTTTTGGAGAAGTACAGCAATTTTCAGGTCAGAGACAGAATGCCCTGGGGAATTAAAGTGTTCTCCCACTGGTTTATGGATGTTATTTTTTATGTCTGATTTGTGTCCATTTATCTTTGTGCGTAGTGATAGTCCAGTTTGGCCAATGTACATGATAGAGGGGCATTGCTGGCACATGATGGCATATATAACATTAGTGGATATGCAGGTGAATGAGCCCCTTATGGTGTGATTGATGTGGTTAGGACCAGTGATGATGTCATTAGAGACAATGTGTGGGCAGAGCTAACAACAGGGTTTGTTGCAGGGATAGGTTCCTGGGTAGGATTTTTTTGTAGGGTGTATGGTTGCTGGTGAATATTTGCTTCAGGTTGCAGGGCTGTCTGTAAGCCAGGATGGGTCTGCCGCCCACTGCCTGAGCGAGAGATGGATAGAAACTATCGCAGGTCTTTTGCACGGATACTCTAAAGTTAAGCAATTCTGCTCAGTCATAGGTATGAACTTGATAATTATTTTTTTAACTAATTAAAAAAAAGAGCCCGCAACTCAGTACTCATAAGAAACTACCAAAACAAAACATACCCTCACAAATCCTAGTGTCTTTGAGTGATGGAGGAAAATAATTTCATTATTTGGGGCTCAGTTCAGCATAATTCTGAGTACTTCACAGGATTGGTCCAAGAAAAAAGAAACCAGATTTATTTTTTAAGCTTCTAAGGAGATTTTATTTTTAAAGCAGTGTGAGGAAAATATGTATACACACTTTTTTTAAAAATTAATTCTTAAAAGTACCTTAACAGTATCTTTCATTAGCAAAAATCAAAAGAAGATTAAACCATAAAAATTAGCTTAGCCATACTTTATATGTTATGTACATATCCTTAACTCTTACAAACAATGTAAAAAGAATGAAGTATAAAAACTGAATATCAGTTTGTCTGATTTAATCACATCAGAGAGGACACACAATTTATTATAATAAATATAAATGATAGTTTTATGAAGTCAGTGGAAGTATACTAAATGCTTTTATGACTAATGAAGGAATCCCAAGAATAAAGATTCTATGCAGGATGTCTTCTTGAGTTTGAGGTCATATTGTAGGTTACTGTATAGATTTTTCATGATTAAGAGTAGGGAAAGTACATGCTGCTTTGTGTGTCAGTGCATACCGACCATGTAAAGTGCACATTTTAATTTATCATTTAATGGCCAGAGTTACAGGAATTTATTAAAGTTCATTAAAATTTAAGGAGAGATTTCATTCGTCGTACTGACATGCTTTTCTTTTGGAGCATGTTGAAGTTTAAATTCCATTTTAAAATATTAGAGAAATTAATTCTTAGTCTATAGGCAGAATTTGAAACTAAATGTATAACTATATAGCAATTCTGATTTTTAAATATAATTATAACTTTATCACCTCCTAAATATTAAAAATCCTGGGCTATCTGGTAGTACCAATACAAAGCAGCTATAAACTCATTGTATCTGTCCCTGTAAAGATTCTTCTTGAATAGATACCACTGTGATGGCTCTTATGGTACTTCTACTGCTACCATCTTTATGTGTAGATGGCATCACCAGGCAAAAAGGGGCCTGGCTATGGTATACTTGTGCCCAACCAATCTTTTCCTCAGCAATGTGTGATACAGTAGTAGCTATATCCACCGTAACAGTTATGTAAATATAATTTGCATTTTATAGATATTGAAACTAGAGCTAAGAGTTGTTGAGTTGATTTTAGTTCCCAGGAAAGTTCACATTTCTCCATGTGCAAATAAATACCTGTTTTGCACACACGGGTATATATAGGTGTTAAATGTATATATCTCGCTAGCTAAACGGGTACAAATCTCCTAAATTAGGTTTGCGTTGGCATGCATTTAGCAGTTGGGCATGTGGTGCATGTACAGTGGATGTGAAAATCAGTCTCAAAACATCATCCCTGCAGCCACAGGTAGTCAGTGTCAGGGGCCAGGAGAAGAACTCAGGAGTCCTTGTCTCTCAGACCTGTGTTCAGGCAACCAGACCATAACTGTGTTTGCAAATATGGTATTTGAGAAAGCAATGAAGAAAATCCCTCTCTCCCCATCAAACCCCGGCACAAATAACTACTTGGCCAACACCTGAAAACCTCACTGGTACCCTGTCTACACTTACCTCCAGGATTCAGCGGCAGTCGACGGGAGTTATGCAAGCTATGCAAAAAACTTGCGTAACTCCCGTCAACTTCTGGGCTCCTCTTCTGTGCGCCGTCTTCACTGCATTGCGATGCAGTGCTACACCACTTGCGAAGGTGGTCTTAGTAAGTCGAGGCAAATCCCAGAGCTGGCTAGATTCTTAAAACAGTCTGACTGCATATTCCATAAGTCCATCACTGGTGGTCTTTATTGCCACCAGTGCTATTTCTATATGCAGTGACGACTGTGTATTTGTAGACATTAATTGATTGAAATGTTGTGTAATGTTTTTATATGAATGGCTAAATACAATTTAAAGTTCATTGAATTGTGTGTGTTATATAGCTGTACACAGAGAAAGCACTACCGGTGAGGGAAGAGAGAGAAAAGTACACTTTCCTATACACAGTATAAAGTGCACTTTGCTGTGCTTTAGGAAGAAAATCCTAGAGTTGTTGTACAGAAAAAGAGCCACCTAAATTTTGATCACTGCTTTTTGTCTCTCAACAAGAGGTGCAGTAAACTCATCAAATAACAGAGTAGTGTGTAGAGTAGAGAGAAGTCTTAAATTATTACTTTTGTATACCACATGTGTTGTCTTTTGCAGGCTCAACTGAGTAGCCTGAACAAGGAAAATTATAACAATAGGTAAAAGTGGGTAAGCAATTAGCTGCTCAACCTCTAGGTTTCTAAGATTCCATTATTCAGTGCTGGCAGAATTTTCTAAGTCAGTTTGTCTCAGCTCTATATTCCTCTATAAAAATACCCCTTCCATTAACACACTATCAGGAATAATCTTATCAAAAGAATTTGGGAACTAAAATTTTAGAAAAAAGTACTTTTAAGAAGATTATACTTTAATGGTACTTATTTCTTCACTATCTTTGGATGTTTTTCATTGCAGTAATTTTTTTCTGCATATTATAGACTAGCATTTCACAGCTGGTATTTGGGCAGCATTCAAGAATGATTTGAGTCCTTCTAGACTGTAACAATTAGTGGCACAGAAGAATGTAGTGGACCTGCATAGATCTTTTGAATAAACTGAGTCTTCCAGGTAAAGTGTAGTCCTTTTCTCCTTAGAAAGCGTATTTTCCTCCTTGAAACCACTATAAAGCAAATTGCACTGGTTGCTTTTTCAAGTACCACATGTACTGTACTTGCAAGTGTGCTACCTCTAAAATGTTCATAGTAGGACCCAATTCTGTGAAGTGCTGAGCATTGCTGGCTCTGAGTCTATGATTTCCATTCAAGTGGAGGAGTTCTAGATGCACAAGAGTTAGCAGGACCAGAGCTTTGCTCTTTAAAGATCTGATTCTTCATATTTGAAGTTCATGGCAAAAGTGCAATTGACTACAATGGGTGAAGGATCTGATCTTGAGCATTACTGAGCCCCTTGACTCATTTTTAAATCAGTGGGAATAATAGATGCTCAGAAAGGGCTGGGCATCTTGCAGTATTAGGCCTTTACTATTTAAATTATAAACTGTGAGTTTGAAAACCATCCTACCTAATAATCATGCAAATCTTGGTCACCAGTTAATCAATAAGGGTATAAGTTCTTCATTCTAAATATTATATAGCTGAGATTTAATGTATTAATACTGTGCAAACTTCCTGCTAAAAGTAATGATAAAAACCATATAGCATTGATTCAGATAGCTTTTGGTCTCTTTGTCCATTTGCTTAATCAGTAAAGCTGTTTTCAGGTTAGTCTTATAATGGAGCTTGTACTACTGGTGATAAACCAGCTTGTACGATCAGAGTCTTAGGAGAACTGAGTCATTTTTCTTTCATTGGCCCTGGAAGAATCAAGCTTCTAACAGATTTATTTATTTATTTAACCAGATATTTGTATTGATTTAGATACATATTTGAGTTTGCAAGACAAATTGGAGGTTTGTCACTTCCCTGGTTGGTATGATATTCCATCTTGCCATAGTAAGTGGGCGAAGTCACTCATATTACACAACCTGAAGATTAAAATATTTTGTGAATGTACATTTATATAAACAAATTCAAAAGCTTGAAAACTTATCATCCTCTGAAATTCTCTCTGATCCAAAATCATTAAAGTCAATGGAAAAACTTCAAGTAAGCAGGAATGTGCAGTTGCTCTTACAGAAATGGCAAAATGTTCACCAAGCAAAGTGTAACATTATTTTATGAAAGAATTTTTTTTTAAATAAAATAACAAAATAATCAACAAAATAATTATGATGATAAAAACAAGACCAAGATGTTCCCAGGCATAGTAATGACCCTAGTACTTATAGAAATACTGTTTCACTGGAACAGTATCCATGAGTACTAAAATCGTGACATAGGAGAGTCATCACATCTGAGGTGAGAAAGAACAGCTCACCATCAGATCAATTGTTCTACGGAGATACTGCTAAAAGAACAACAGATGGGCTGTCCGCCACTGCCAGCTGTCCAGTTCTCAATAAAATCAATGTAGTAGGCAGTACTACTGTTAACCAGTTTCCACCTTGGTTGGTAGAAAACATTTTATTATGTGGAATACGCTGTATTGAGAGATCCCTCTATTATCTTACATGGTAATTTCTGTGTCAAAGCTACAACCAAAAATGATATCCAGGCAGAATCTCCAAAATGTTGGAACCTTCTAGCTACCCGGGCTATGCCCTCTTTTTTATCTCCCAAATTAGCTCTCCTGAGGGCAGAGCAGAAAAGGCAACCCCTCCCATTTTGGCAGTTTTAATACTTGCAATTTTCAGTGTCTTTCCATCTATGTTTTAATGTTTTCTCTATTTTTGTCCATGGAATCAGCAGCTCCAAAGAGAGGAAGGCTGAAAGCACTCTGGGTATGATAGCACTCTGTGGGGCTCTTCTATGCTACTTCTGAATCTGCCTCAGGCTTGTCCAATTAAGCAGCAGTTTCTAGTAAGGGATCAAAGTGCCAGCCTACAGTTCTCTCCCAGCTGCTCTGTGTAGCTTCAGGGATGCCTGCAGCTAAAGGCAGAGCTTCTCTCAGAAAGAAGCCTTCCTTTAAAAAATAAATAAATAAATCAGTAAATCTTTTATATTCTTTGTTCAGCCAGACACTAAAAAGTTGAAACAAAGACATATTTAAATCTCTTTCTCGGAAAATGCTCTACTCCTCTTTCACTGCTCCTTTTTCATTTTTACCCTGCTCTTCCTCCACAGCTGAGTTTCACTTCCCAATCGTGCTCCTGTTTTCCTTGCTAGGAAAATCAATGTACTCCTCTAGGACAGAAATTCTGAATAAAAGGAAAAACAGCTCTTTATCTTCTCTTGAACAAATAAATTAACTAGTTGAGAACCACTGCAGACTTCAATTTTGCCAAAATTAGGTTTCAGGAAACAAATCTAATTTAAATGTCTTTATTCCATCTTTCCCTTTATGCACAATTTAGATATCACCAAAAAATGTTGGGTCATTGCCATGCACCAAATTACATGTATTGAACAATGTTGCCAGGAGGAATATGCACCTAGACCAACTGGAAGATCTAGTGTCTTTGGTCCGTTCCTTCTGAGCTGCTACCCAGATATTAATTAAATTCTGCACATAGCATATAGTCATCATAGAGACAATGGATATAACATCTTATCCACTAGCTGAGTCCAGGGGCTCAGTTCAGTTAGTCTGACTTGGACTGCCCTTTGGCATGTCAGTCACACCAGACAAACTTGTTTTCCTTTATTTGGAGAAGCAGAGTTTATCCTCTGGGAATCCATTAGCACATTTGTAACATCAGGCCAGCTAATTCACTCCTGATAAAGTTGACAGAGAAACTTGCTGACTTATGTGGTCTTTCAGACAGTTTCCCCAATGCAATCAGTTAAACATATTATAGGGACCTAATCATTCTTTCTGTATGTCTTCTGAAATCAATGGAGCTATATTTAGCCCAGGTAGCCTAATGTAAATATGAAGAAGGGAGATGGGGATGTGTGTGTAAATATATATTATAGGCAGAGCTTAGAGCAATGCTTATAATTACAGTTGCCTGACTCTTCCCAAAGAGAGAGAGCAGCCTCCCTGATGGGAAAAGGTTTGGACAGGAGACACTCTTCATTATTTCCAAACCTTTTGAGTGCTTCACTTTGCAACCTTAACGTTCTTTTAATGTTGTTTTTGTATAAGACTAATATTTACACTCACGCAGATTCTGGTGTAAACTGATCAGAGAAGATGGATTACTGTATATAGGGCACTCAAAAGTGTATGATGAATGAGTTGCATCCCATTGAGTATGACCACCATATATGTGGTACCTCCACTCTGGAAATGCGGGGTATAGCACACAATATATAATATAATAGTAAATCCCCTTAGCTAAATGTAATTTATTATTGCCTCTCCTGTAGATATTCTGAGTAAGGACTTATATGATTTTAATATCGGAGAGTTTATGGTGAAACCCCTAAATTAGATGACATTTTACATTCTTCTCTACATGTATAACAGATCCTCAGCTGATATAAATTATCATAGCTCCACTGAAATCAATGGAGCCATGACAATACTGTATACCAGATGAGGACCTGCCCTTTCTCATTTCCTAACCTTATCTCCACTAGCTGACCAACATTTATGCATTGTTAAGTGTTTTAATGCTTTGGCTATTGGGAACTGTCTTTAAATAGTGTGTTGGGAGTTATTTTGAGTAAGTGCTTGAAGCCATTGTTTGATTATTAGTTTAACTGCATTTCATTTGCTTATCAGGTCTTACTTACAGTTTTCAATCTCTATATCCCTACATAGAGCTTCTCAAGGTAGATAGCTCATCATCTTTGTTTTCATCATCTAAATTTGAGTCAGAAGAAGCAACATTTTCCGTTACTACTTTACTCTGTTTCCTATAAAATTGTCAGGGGGTACTTAAGGCTTATGCATAGTGTATGAAGACTTCTTTTTCAAATGGAAGTATCTCTCACATTTCTAAATCTGGTACCAGACTTATCCTCTTAGAGAGTTCCCATTAGGATCCTTAAACCACTGTCTCCTGCTTAATGCTTTGAGGACAGCTACACAGAATATGGCACCCTTACCTGAAGAAAGTGGGTGGAGTCCTCATGAAGGAGGCAATTAAATTAGTAAAAATTCTGAATTCTAAATTGTAAAGAGTGAAATTGTGTCAGCCTGGGAACTTCCACTACTGATAAAATTAATTGCCAAGATTTTCAAAAATGAGTACCTAAAGTTAGGCTCATAAGTCCATATTTAGGCACCAAAAACATAGGAAGTGCCATACTGGATCAGGCCACTGGTCCGTCTATTCCAATAAATAAGTCAGTGAGAGCTGATGGGTCCTCAGCCCTTCTGAAAATCAGGCCAGTTATTTAGATGCCTAAATATGGACTAAGGCATCTGATTTTTTAAAAATATGTGAGAGAGAGTAGGAAGGGAAAGGGAATACAGAATTTCAGAAGCTTTTTTCCCCCTCTTTTACTGTTTCACCCATATGTAGCAAGTCCCTTTCTATATCTTAACTTGATATGCTATAATAGTCTATTCTGAACTATTAATCATTTACATTTTTTTAAAACACCTTTAGTTGTTTAATTACAGTATCTTATGAGTCCTGGGAGTCTTCAAATGGGGAACAGTATGAAACTTCATGAATATATTGCTTTATGAATACATTGTTTATAAAGTTTAATAGATTAAACTGTTATGTTGCATCTGACTTTATTTTTTACACTATGTTCTGCTCACAGATATACCAGTGAAATAACTTCATTGAGTACAGTTGTTTTGTTTTCTTGGATTTAACCTGGGTGTAACTGAGAACAGAACTTGGCCTTACTTGTGTCTTGTGCAAATGAGTGTGCACAGTGATAATGGAAGAATAATGCATAGCATTCTCCTTGTTCTGTCATGACAGGGCCAGATCCTCAGTTGGTGTAAATTAACGTGGCTCTGTTGACTTGAATGGAACTGCATCAATTTGCACCAGCTGAGATTTGGGCACATTGTTTGTAAAATATATAGATAATTACAATCACCACTATATTCAGGCTTTAAAATAACTCTTTTTTGCCTTCTCTTAATGACATGACTCCAATATCCACAAAAAAAGAAAGCTAGTATTAATTAAGATGTTAGCAGATATTAATTCTGGGGAATTATACTGTGTAACTGAAGGAAGGGTAGGGAGACCTTTTCACTGTCAAAATTTAGTACAGCCTATGAATGTTAATGCATCTAATAAAGACATGCTTCAGTCCCTGCATATAAAAATACCCAAGAAGGTCAGAAAGAAGGGAAAAATATTTAAGTATCTAGCAGCCATGCATTAAGGAAGAGCTATGCTTTCTAATGCTGATGTGGTATAAGTTCAGCTTTTTATTTAAAAAAATAGAATGATGGTGTAAATTGGCAGATTTACAAGGGAAATAAACTCACACTAATTACAATGTATTTTAGATCTTTGCACATGATATCCAGTCTGTGTGCTACTGAAAAAAAATATACAAGTAACACTTTTTTGCAGATCTAGGGAGTTTGTTATCCAAGCATGTCAAGGTGGTTTACAAATATTAAATAGTTCTTCGTCAGAACCCCTGATAGTCTAATGATATATAGTGATCATGTCACCCCTGCTGGCTGATAGCTCTGTAACAGCAGCACTTCACAGTAGTTCAAGACAGGAAGTAAAGAATATCATATGTAACTAAAACTGCGGGGAGACTTTCTGTAGACAGAATGTAATTACTAAAATGCCAGGATTTCCACCCCTATTGTTTTGAAAAGTGTCAAAGGATCATCAGTGACCACACAAGGGCAAGACATTGGTCTTATACATCAGCTAAACGATGGGACTGCATGGGATTAATCCAAATCCCAGGAAATCTATGGGGTCTTTCTATTGACATTGCACACCCTATCTTTTCAAATGCTGTGCTGGGGCACTGGTTATGTAGTGACTCGAAAGGAAGAGTGTAATATGCTAAATCATTAGCATCACATCCTGCAGCACCTACTGCAGGTGATCCTTGTAGGTCTCCCATCCACATATATCCTGGTTTGCTCTTTCTTAGCTTCTGAGGTCTGACAGCATCATGCACACCACAAGATGGAATGTACATCAGTATGGGTTGCTTCTGCAGTGTTCCTTTTGGGGGGGAAGCAAAGATAGAGGAAGAGCAATTCCTTTTAATTAATAAAGTACATTTACAGTCCTTTTAAGCCCTCTTGTCTCCTTCATTGACCTCTTTTTTCTTTATCTGTTTGAAACCTTTCTCGTTATTTATCCTGCCTGGTTGTGCAAGAAACTAAGATAAAGAAAAATGGTTCAAATTGATAAAGAAGAAGAGGTCAATAAAGGAGACAAAAGATTGTAGGAAAGGGGACAAAATTATTCTAAATGTTCATTGATTTAAAATGTAGTCCTTATTACAATGATATAATATACATTCTCTTTAGCTCAATATACATAAAGAGGGCTACAGTTGGATCCCAGAAACATACATAACAGGAAGAAGATATATTGAAAGAAATCAAGCTCACATGAAAATGTGGTGATCTATAAATGATTACATTGACAACCTGACAGAAATTCAGGGCAAGAAAGCATCTTTTCTGTAACTTTGTGTGTGTCCAAAGCGATGGGTGAAATTCAAGAAATGTATTTAAAACCTTTTTAGAAACCAGAGAAGCATAGTTTAGTCTTGTACATAAGTTGCAGGCTTCTTGGGACAGGAAACAGTTGTCTTATCCTGTACAGAGTCTAGTACAATGAAGTTCTGGTCCATTTCTGGGGCTCCAAAATCCCACAACACAAATAATCAAGAGCAGTGGGCAGAACAGTTCATGATGGAAAGAGAGTACTCAGAGTGCCATTGTAAGACGTAACTGTACATAGTTGAGTTATATTTTTTTTGAATGTTCTTAACCACATGTCTTCTCTCAATATGTACCTGAACACATAAGCCTATAGTTATTCTGAGTCAGAGAAACCACGCAGCATGGGAATCCAGCATCTTCCCCAAATAAGAAGCTTAGAGATTGTTTAGCTAGAACCCACTCCAGCAGTGAGGGGATGCTTTTTGAAAAAGTTATTCTACTTCGAGTGATTGCTCATGTCCATTCCAATATAGGTGAGTGCACGCCACCGTGCACAGTTCCCAGAACTTTTTTCCCCTTAGCAGACCCCATAGGGTCGGCTCAGGTGCCCCCTGGAGCCCTGAGCACATGCCGCAGTACATGAGGCACTGCCGACCCTACGGCCACTCAGTTCCTTCTTTCCGCCGGTGACAGTTGCATGGAACTAGCCTTGCCCTCTGCATGTGCCGTTCCCCTTTGTTATTCAAAGTACTTTAGTTAGTTTTAAGTAGTTGTTAGTGTAGTAGTAGTGCAGTTAGCGCAGTTAGATAAGAAGTCCCTGAGGGTCTTAGAGTGGCCGGGCTATGCCCTGGCCGCCTGGATTTAAGCCAGTCCCACAATCGGTACCTTAAGTGCCTGGGGGAAGAGCAAACAGGAAAGACAAGTGTAAGATATGCAGGGCTTTTAACCGTGGGCTCAGAAGGACAGAGAGAACAGGTTAAAAGCTTTGCTCTTATGGAGGCAGCGCTCCGCCCAGTGCCTGAGCCGTCCCGCTCCACCTCTGCACCGAGTGTCATCTTGATGCATAGTGCACTGCTGGCACCGGACTCGACTCAGCACTGAGCAACATCTCCGGTGCCGAAGAAGACAAGAACGCGTGGAGCGCAGACATTCCCCTGCGCCGCTGGTACAGACAGGGTCGAGTGCGGAGATGCACCGGTCACGGCCCGTCGAGTCCTCTCTGGTGCCTGCATCTCCGAGCAGGGAGCCTCCCCCAACTCCTGAGAGTGGGAATGTGCCCCTGCTGACGCCATCGACACTGGAGATTCTCAGGCAGCAAGAGCCTTGTTGGCTTCCCTATGCCACCTCCGCCCCCCCCTCCGCTGAGAGAGAAGGGGCCATTGTCTTGGGGCAAGCCCACATGGGATCCCCCCGAAGGGCAGTGGAGATTCCCCAGTATGGGGAGGAAGATCTCCCACCAGATGGCCAGTGGGGGTAGAGCGAGGACGCTCGCCCAGCAGTTGCTCCATGTCAGCATCGGTGAACCAGCCTGCTTCAACTCAGGATGCTGAGTCTCCCTCTCAGTACCAACGTCAGTCCCCGGCACCGGAGGCAGCTCATGCTAAGAGACGGCACCAGTCGAGGTCCGCCAGGCGGTACTCAGACAAATCCTGCTGCAGATCTCCGGCACCGAGGTGTTGGCTCACACTGAGGCAGCGCAGAACCCAGTCATCGTCAGAGGTCTCGGCACTGGGGGGTTCGCTGCACCGAGGCAGTGCGGAACCCCGGTTGCCTTTCGAGGACCCCGCACCGCGCAGGCCCCAACGCGAATCCCGGTCACCGGAGTTAGGAACGGCACAGCGGATTTCGGCACGGCACTGGTCTTGATCAATGAGGGGTAAGCGGCGCTGCAGACGTCCTTGGTACCGAGGCTCTTGTACCGAGCTCTTCACAGTGCACCTCCGTCCATGGGCACTGCACGCAGCAATGGAGGTGGTCCTCATTGTCCTCCACATCAGAGGCAGCGAGAAGTCGGTCCCTGGCACGGCACAGCACCCAGGGCCAAGTACTGCCTGTCTAGTGGCTCGGGGTCCCACAGGGGGAACAGTCGTCGGGACAGTTAACAACCCACAAGGCATCAAAGCAGGTGACACAGTCAGCCCCGGTTTGGCCTCGGGACAATGGCCTTATTGGGCCCCACGGGGCATCCAGATGGGACCAGGACCCCAATCCACCCTGTCAGTAGGGGTGCAGTCCGTGCCCCCAACACAGGAGAAGGCCCATAGACACCTCTCCATGGATGAGGAGTCGGACCCGATGGAGGGCCCCTCTACGGGTTCCTTCAGCAGTCAGGGGAGCACCTGCAGGACGTGCCTTGGCAGTCCTTTTCCCCCTCCCTGGACAAGACAGTCTCACAGGACCACATTGCGCCACTAAAGGGTTTCAGGGCGCACCAGGGACTGCTCGAGAGGGTGACTTCTAACTCAGGACTGGAGGTCAAGAGTTAGTGGAGGCTGATACCCTCTTTAATGTGCTGATGGCGGCTGTCCCAGTGAGGGTGGCCCTACCAGTCCACGATAGGGTCCTCAAAATTGTTAAGGCCCTCTGGCAAACCCTTTCCTCGGTCACCCCATACATAGAGATGGCTGAGAAAAAGTGTTATGGCCGGCCGAAGGGTTCAAGTATCTGTTCACTCACCCGGCCCCAGGAACCCTGGTGGTGGACGCAGCCAACCTGCGGGACAGGCAAGGTCTGCCTGGTTCCATTCCCAAGAACAAAGACAACAAAAAGTTGGGGATTTGTTTGGGAGAAAAATTTATTCCACGGCAGCCCTGCAGTTCAGGACTGCCAACCATCAGGCCCTCCTGGGGAGACGTAACTTTTAAATGGTGGGACTCCCTCAGGCGGTTTGCTGAGGCCCTGCCCCAGGACCAGGCCACAGACCTTACCACCATCCTGGATGAGGGAATCACGGTGGCTAGAGCAGCGCTCCAAACATCCAGTGATGCTGCTGACTCGGCGGGTAGGGCCATAGCCTCTGTTTTCCCTAGCCTCCATAATCCCTTCCAGGGATCCAGGAGACTGGTATGCAGCCCTCGCCCTCAAGGATGTATACTTTCATGGGTCCATCCTCCCCAGCCACAGGAGCTTCCTCCGCTTCACAGTGGCTGGCTCCCACTACCAATTTACGGCCCTGCTCCTTGGCCTGTCTTCAGCTCCAAAGGTGTTCACCACATACATGACAGTAGTGGTGGTCCACCGGAGGCAAGAGGGTGTGCAAATCTTCCCTTACTTGGACGATTGGCTGATCAGGGCAGGTCCAGGTTCCAAGTGCAGGAGAGCGTAACCCTGATTCACTACACGTGAAGCAGGCTGGGACTGCTCATAAACAAGCAGAAGTCCACAGTAACCCCTGTGCAACGCATAGAATTGATTGGGGGCACCCTGGACGCTTCCCAGACCACAGCCCCCCTGCCTCAGCCACGTCTCAAGGCGATGATCTCTATCATCTCCCAGCTGCACCGATGCCTCACGACAACAGCCAGACGCCACCTAGAGCTGTTAGGCCACTTAGTGACCCCCATGTAATGGTTGGCCTCGGTGTACGGGCCAAGCAGACACCCACTGACCGGGTAATCACAGTTCCCCCTCCCATCCTAGCCTCCCGAGGCTGGTGGAGATCACCCAGGGCGATGTTGAGGGGCGTCCCATTCAGGAAACTGGTTCCATCGGTCACCCTAATTTCCAACACCTCAGATGTGGGACGGAAGGCCCACATCAACCAACCTGAGTACACAAGGGCTGTGGTTGGGGGAGGACAGGTGCCTGCACATCAACGTGAAGGACTTAAGGGCTATTCGTCTAGCATACAGGATGTTCCTCCGGTTCCTGACAGGCAGGGTGGTGCAGGTGCTGATGGACAACACCGCATCTATGTTTATATAAACAGGTAGGAAGGAGCACGCTCCTTGGCTCTCTGCGAGGAAGCTACCCATCTGTGGGTCTTGCCATGAAGCATGACTTCCACTTGACTGCCTCTCACCTCCCGGGAGTGAAGAACGACAAGGCTAATCACCTCAGCAGGTCGTTTCGACCCCTCCACAACTGGTCACGGCACCTGGAGGTAGCGGCTGTGACCCTCCAAAAGTGGGGTGTTCCCCAATGGGACCTATTCACGTCGGCCTGGAACACGAGGTGCCCAAGCTTCTGCTCGCTCTGGGTGAGACCGGGTCGATTTCCAATGTGTTCCTTACCAACTAGGCAGGAACCCTCATGTATGCACTCCCGCGCATTTCACTCCTGCCCATGGTCCTACTGGAAATAAAGAGGAATAGATTGGACATCTCACTCATCGCTTTGGCCTGGCTGAGACAGCGCTGGTTCAGCATGCTGCTGAACCTCTCGATCGCTCCGCCCATGGAGATCCCTAGGTGGCACGGCCTTCTCTCCCAGGACTATGGTCGCCTGTTGCACCCAGACCAGGACTCCTTGCACCTCATGGCCCAGAGGCCCTATGGCTGACGGAAGGAGTGAGACCCTACCCAGTATGGGTCCAGCACCTCCTGCTGGGCAGCAGGAAACCTTTTACACAGGTTGTGTATTGGCCTAAGAGGTGACGGTTTACCTCTTGGGTGGAGTCCCGAGGCATTCCGCCCAGCCTCTCGCCTCTGAAGGCAATCCTGGAGTACCTGCCCCAGTTAAGGATCCAGGGTATGGCACTGACCTCATTGAAGAATCTCTGTTCTTCCATCCCGTGTCGGTCAGGTTCCTCAAGGGGGTGGAGAGGCTTTATCCACAGGTCCGTGACCCGGTGCCTTCCTGGGATCTCAATCTGGTCCTCTCGAGACTCATGGGGCCCCCTTTGAACCCATGGCTTCATGCCCTCTGCTCATGCTTTCATGGAAGGTCCCCTCCTGGTGGTCATTACCTCAGCCAGGAGAGTCTCTGAAATTAGGGCCTTGACCTCAGAGCCCCCTTATACAGTGTTCTATAAAGGTAAGGTGCAGTTGAGGCCACACCCGGCCTTCCTGCCAAGGTGGTTTCCCAATTTCATTGTAACCAGGATATTTTTCTCCCTGTGTTTTCCCAAACCGCATGGTTTGGAGGAGGAAAGGAGATGGCATTGGCTGGACGTGAGACGAGCCGGCCTTCTACATGGAGCGTACAAAGCCGCTCCGGAAATTGATGCAGCTCTTCGTTGCAGTGGCAGACCAGATGAAAGACTCACCTGTCTCCGCCCAGCGCATCTCCACATGGAGGACATCTTGCATCAAGGGCTGCTATGAGCAGGTGAATGTGCCGCTTCTGGGTGTCATCACAGCGCCCTTAACCAGAGCTCTGGCCTCCTCTGTGGCCTTCCTGGAGAGAGTGCCCCTGCAGAACATCTGCAAAGCCGCCGCCTGGTCGTCAGTGCAGACCTTCACGTCCCACTACGCCATGGTTCAGCAGGCGAGAGGGGAAGCGGGTTTCGGCAGAGCCATGCCAAGGGCAGCTCACTGGTAACTCCTACCCACCTCCGAGGTATTGCTTTTTAATCACCTATATTGGAATGGGTATGAGCAATCACTTGAAGTAGAAAACAGAGTTACTTACTAGTAACTTGTTCTTTGAGATGTGTTGGTCATATCCATTCCACACCCACCTTCCGTCCCAGCTCTTGGAGTTGGCAGAAAGAAGGGACTGAGGGGCTGTAGGGTCGGCAGTGCCTCATGTACCGTGGCATGTGCACAGGTCTCCAGGGGGCGCCTGAGCCGACCCTACACGGTCTTCTAAGGGGAAAAAAGTTCTAGGAACCAGTGCACGGTGGCATGCACTCACCTATATTAGAATGGATATGAGCAACACATCTCGAAGAACAACAGTTACTGGTAAGTAACCCTGTTTTTACCATACCTAAAAAAGAACCATTTGAAATGCCCCAAATGAACCCAGTTGGGTAGAAGTAAAATGGAAGCAATTATATTGACATGCAATTATATTCAGGGCAAAATCATCCTATCACAAAATGCTAATGAAAGCATTGATATCTGCTTTTGCTGACAGCAAGATAAAATCAGTATATTTCAGACAAGGCGGCAGAAGAGAGACAGGCTGAGATTTGGAGGGGGGCTGTGTTATATTTTTATGAGCCACTTGTACCTCTCTGAGTGCCCCTCCGTGTTCCTACTCAGTTTTCATTGGGATGGAGTAAGTCAGTAATTCTTTCATTGAAAGTTTTATTTAGATTTTAATTTAAAAGGAGATTTAATAGGGGAAAATAGAAAACCACTAACTTAAACACACATCATTTTGAAGGCTTGTATTTCCCCCAAAAGCTATATAGGGTAGGCTCTTCTGTGTTTCAGTTACAGAAAATGAAGAACCACCTTACATTCTCCTATATACAAAAAAGCCTTCTGTGACCCCTCTGCTCACAGCTGACAACCTGTTCTCCTACCTTGCTTCCCCTTTAGAATGAGTGTGCATGTTTTTCTAAAGTAGAACAGACACTCGACTCTCCCAGTGGAATCCATTACCCATAGTGCCCAATATTTTCTTTGTTTTAGAAGGAATCCTGTTAAGACAAACACTCACTCTACTGTCAAAAGCAGGTAAACCAATTCTAGGGGATTCCTGCTATAATGATCAGATAGCAAGTGTGATAAATTGGAATGGGGGTTGGGGTTAATATACACCTATATTTAAAAAAAAAAAAAAAAAAAAAGTCCAAATACAGGGACTGTCGCTATAAAATCGAGACATCTGGTCACCCTAATTTCTGCCTAGTGTGCAAGAGCAGTGACCCAGGAAATGAATGCTCTGTTATTTTTGGTAATGGGCTACTTGGTCTCGATGGTCTGACTGTTTTTTCATCTTCTGATTTGACGGTACGTCTTAACTTGTCTGGGCAAGCTTAGACTTTATACCATAATTCTAACCCCATTCCCTTTTCCACACATCCTCAAAAATAATTCTAGAAAGTTAACATCTAAATCCTAGTTTGTCAACAGGACATGAGAAAACTAAAGAATTGGAATCTACTATGTAAAATCTAATAGCTACAGACTTTGTTGTTCATAGCTGTAGTATGAATTAATTTAGATTATAACCAGAAAGAAATTTTTTTTTTTCATGTTTCTTGCTTCTAGTTCTTTGATTGCTGCTTCCCAACCTTTTTTTGGTGCAGTACCTCCTTGAGGTGGATTAATGAATAAGTGCAACTACCTCTCCCCAGCCAAACACCCTCACATCATGTCCTAACATAGTTGCCATGGTGTCTTTATCTTTCTGTCTATATCCCTTCCTCCCCCCACACACAGACTTATTTTTCTGACTGTGGTACCTTTTCTGTCTGTTATTCTCTTTTGCTCTTTTACATGATTTTGTTGACTCTGCCCCATCCCATCCCAGTAGCTCCTACCCTGCTCCTTATTCCCCTATGCACCAAAGGCTATGTTCTGCCGTGAGTGGAGGAATGGCCAATTAATGCTTTTCCTCTACAGCATAAGAAAGGACATAATATTTGACTATGTACAAGGACCCCAAATTTTAAGATGTGTTCCTTCTTGACGAAGGGAGAGAAAAGATATAAAAACAAAACTGTCTAGCAGAGTTTACATGCAATTTGCTCATGTCACTCTTCCCCAAACATTTGTGAAAGTTAAAACTGATCATGTGAACGTTTGCAGAAAATCAAACCCAAATTGTGAGTCAGATTTACAGAACATGTTCACAATTTTCCCCTTTCTCCAAAATTCAGCCAGATCTACTGCCAAATGTTTAACAGCCACTTTGGATGGACACCATCTCATAGTTGCCAAAGTTGAATCCAGAAATGGGGCCACTTATCCAGATGGTAAAAATGTATTTAGAAAAGCCTGTGTGCAATGCCCTGAAAATATTGAAAGCATGACATTCCCTCTTATTTCTCAGTTCATATGTGGCTTTTCCTTTATTTCATGTCTGTTGTTTACCTCTTTTCCTCCTAACCAGCAGGGTAGTCCTTTCTCACTTTCCTAACACAAGTCTCCCTCAATGCTGTTCATCATTTCTTTATTCCCATCCTTATCCAAATAAGCAACCCACCCAATTCCCTGGCTCACATTCTCAGATACTCTTAAATCTGACCCAGGATCTTTTGCAGTAGGTGTTACAGTACCTTCCTGATGCCCTTCCTTGATTAACCCTATAGCGGCTAGCACAAAGGAAGCTAAGGTGCATTCTAGAGAAACTGCAGTTGAATGCTGATGAGAAACACATGGTAAGCAGTTCATGCCATGGCCTGTGATCCATGATCCCTGAGTTCTTATCTTGTTCTGCTCATTTCTTTTGTTGACCTTGAACAAATAATTTTAAATTACATTTCTGTTTCCCATCTGTAAAATAGGGACAAAAATCCTACCTTGCAAGCACATCATTAGGCATTCAGATTTTGGGGGAGAGAAGCAGGCTAATGAATGCAGACAGAAGAACAAGGGGGACTAGCAAAGGGTCCTATGGCTACACAGTGGCTGGATTTGTTACTGGATTTCCTGTCATTGTTCAGGAACTGCTGGTATATATGCTGCCAGATATCTCAGGAATGGAGGGAGCACATTCCCTCATGCAATCACAGAGCACCTCATATGTGCAGCTGCTGTGGCCTATTAAAGGAAATGTGGCAACAGCAACAGATGAATATTCTGAGTTGAATATGGCACTGGAACATTTCAGTTACAGGTACAGAACAGAACAACTTACGGGACATAAAATATGGGACACTTGGCAAGTAGGCTGATAGAAGCTAAATTCGCATTGATATTGCATTGTCAAAGTGTACATATCAGCCATCCCTAATTGATCTGGAAAGGAATTAGGTGGATTAGAGAAGCAGTCAGTATCTGTTAAGCATTTTTAAAATTCAGTTTGGAAATTATGTTTTAAGTAATGTGATTATTTTGGAGTTTCTTTCCTATAAAATTACCATTTCTTCTTTCATTACTCAGGGCTTGTCTACACTTACCTCGGAGATTCGGCAGCAGTCAACCAGAGTTACGCAAGCTATGGAAAAAACTTGCGTAACTCCCGTCGACTTCTCTGCTTCTGTTCTGTGCGCTGTCTTCATTGCACTGCGTCGACTGGGGCGCAGCGCTGTGCCACTTGAGAAGGTGGTCTTAATACGTCGATTTCTGGGTCCACTGAGCGGGTCTTCACTGACACTCAGTCGATACAGAGAAGTCAATCTGACAGTGGCGACTTTGCCACTGTCAGTGTAGACATAGCCTTGGTATACTCCTGTCCTTTTGAAGCTTTGGAAAAAAAACGTCAATTGTATTTTGCATTTCTAACAAGTCTTTTTTCTTTGGTTTTAAGTCTTTTATTGTATTTCAAACACATTGTCTTTTTCCTGATTTGCGTAGCCCTGTCCTTTTTCCATTATTGATCATTTTTGTTTTTGTTTTTCTTTTAAGCATTGGGCTGTTTTTTGCTTGTTTTTTTCTTAATCCTTTCCTGATAGCACTTTGTCTTCATCTGATAATTCTGCCAGTTGGAAGGCTTAAAACAATTATATCTCCTTTCTGCTAAATTGTCTTAAACTGTGTCTTATTTATTCATTTTATTTCTGTTTCTCTCTGATCCTGTTCAGGTTATCGTTCTATTATTATTGTTCCTAATAACCATGTTATACTGGACATAGAACATTAAATGAATTTACAGTTGCATGACTCCAGTGTGCATCTAAATTATTTTAACTTCCTTATATTCTGTATTAGTTTAAACAATACCTAGATTGAGATCAAAATTTTCAGAAATAAGTGCTTAAAGTTGGACTTTTATGTCCATATTTTGGCACCTAAATGGCTGGCTGGATTCTCAGAAGTGTTGAATACCCTCAGCTCCTGCTATGCATGTATTTCGTCTCATACACTCAACTCATGCAGGCTATAAGTGTCCAGGAACTCTCTCAGGATGTCTGTCTGACATTGAGATAATAGATAATTATTTACTTCATGATCAAAAGTTTAATCTGTATAAAGTAATTTTGCACAGTATAATGCTAGCCCTTTAAAATTCCTTTTTGTCCTACTGGCGGTTTTCTGCTCAACAAGGTGAATTCAAAAACTTAACAGAGGTTCCTATTGAAACAAAAAATAATTCTGGGATGGGGAATAACATGCATGCAAAGATAGGGGAGCAGCCACTTCGCTGGACTCTGCAGGCCTGCCTGCTCCTTTTTGCTGTGTGTTTTACCCTCATGAGGTCGGCTTTCTGATAACATCCGCCCTCATGCAGTTTGTAAAAGTACTAGCAATGGGATACTTGGAAGTGCCTAAAGATAGTCTTTTGTACCATGTATTCAAGGTCGCCTTTGTTTAAACCACAGGAGTCTCAATTCCAAAATGCAGCAGCACATCTTTTCACAGCAGGACATTGACTGGAGAGTAAAGTCTGCAAGAATCAGTCTGCAATCAGTTATGATTTAGAGCATCAAATACTTGTGGGAATAAGAGACTGTTTGGTCACTATTGATGGTAAAGTAGAAAATAAGTAAATACAATTTCAGCCAAACTGTTGGGAGTGTAAGGTGGTGATGTAGAGCCTGTAAATATGAGATTTGGCCAAGATGCAGTTTCTACTTACTTGGTTACAGAGAAGATAGATTTGAAAATAAAATGAGAGCCACCAGTTTACAGCAATTCAGATCTGAGGGTGTTGAGGAAGGAAGCTCTGAAATGTTTTTAAGGCATCACTGAGTGATCTATTAGCTCTGCCCATCCCAGAAACCCTGATTTCCCTCCAAACTATAAGATATTTGCATTCAAATAAATCTGCCTCCGAATCTAGCACCTTGATAGTTTTGTTTCCTTCCACATATGTAGTGGTCAAAAAGTAGACATCATGCATAGCTAGGTTTTTATAGATGATCTTACACATTGATGATCCTATATTGGGATTATATCCTTTTACTGCTAATGTCCAGAAAAGGAAAGATTTTTGCTGGGATTAGGTAGATTTGCTATACTTTGGGAATGACAGTGAAAGTTCCATGTTTCTTCTCTGGTGGATTCTCTGTTATAGGAATAGTGGTCTGTCTGCATGTCCTTATCAAGCAAGTCCTTATCTGTAATACATTCACTTCATATTGACATCACTTTGGGATTTGACCAAGTGTATCCTGTTTAACTATAGATTTTCTTTTGATCCTCTGGGATGGGAAGGGAAAATATTTCCATCTATTTGTAGGGTCAAAACCCAACCAGATCTTTTAATTAAAGTTCAGTGATGAAAGGTGAGTGCTTTTATGACTGGAAAATGTGGGTTTTTATAGTTTTACTGTATCTGGCCTCTGATTCAGTAGGACATTTTCCATGGATTTGTACAAAAAGAAATTTACTGTACCAATATTGGCCACTTTTTCAAACTCACAGCTTTCCGTAATAGAGTCCCTCATCCTATAAGTGTGGCCTACATTTTTTGTTTTTGTATACATTTAGCCATATTAAAATGTATATTGTTTCCTTGCACACAATTTACCAAGCAATCCCAATTGTTCTGAATAGGTGACCTGTCCTCTTCATTATTTACCATTCCCCCAGTTTTTGTGTTGTCCACTAACTTTATCAGTGATGATTTTATGTTTTCTTCCAGGTCATTGATAAAAATAACATAGGGCCAATAACTGATCCCTGTGGGACAGCACTGGAAACATACCCGATGACTATTCCCTGTTTTCAATTACACAAGAATTACACAATTTAATTACATTTATGTAGTTAAACATTCTGTTTAGCATTTAATTACCATTACAATTTAAAATTATTGTTGTTATATTTATTATTTGCAGCCCCTCTCAGGATTGTGACCCTTTTATGTAGTGTACTGAACAAATTAGAAGCTAGGCCATAGAGATCACAATAGACATAGGTGGAAATAGGACATAATGGAGGGAAAGACAAGAACGACATACTAGAAACACAAGATTGCATGTTACCTAATTGTACGATGTTGAGGCTTCATAGGTTTTTTTTTTGGTTTTGTTTTTTTAAAGACAACAAGGGATTACTGAATCATGGACAGATTACCTTCCAAACTGGACATAAATCATTCAATCTAAACCTTATGATGGTTCTGTCCACTTACAGTGTTACTAAACATTTTATCCTAATTAACATATGGGAATTCAAAATACAGAATAAATTAGCATTGCTAATACAAGCACTTGACTCTAACAGCAAAGTGATGGCTAAATGCACTGGCGTCTTAGACAGGGCGAGTTTTTGTGAATATATGTTTTGTCATTAAATACTTTTAAGTGCTATTGTGTGGATATTAGGTTAATAAATTTCTTACCTTATACTTTATTTATTTCCTCAATGAATCTTTGCAAAGGCAAACCTCGATAGGTATATGAATGAAGCATAATATAGATTCTTATTTTCAAAACTGTTTTTGTTAGTAGGAATGACGTGCTCTCAAGAGCTCCAAATATCTCCTTTAAGAAGCCAACAGAATTTATTTTACTGTTTATTTCCCATAAATGCATTTTCAGTAGTTGGAGAAATTATGTACACTATGGTCATTACTGTGCATTTAGTTTTTTAAAAAAGACATGGGCTGCTTTTGATTTAAATAATTCATTGTTGTTAGCAAAGCTGGCCATGCTATTCATAGCAAAAAAACAAAAACAAACAAAGAAAACCTGACAAAGTTTATCCTTTTCTCAGATGTATTCTTTTATTTTATTTTTATCGTTTGAAACCTTTTCCAGGTTTGCATGCAAATACATTTTATCCTATGGATTGTTTGTGAATTATATTCACTACATGTATTTGATATTCATTATTGATTATTACCGCTCTGTGAATGAACATCTTAATCTCATGGTGTTATGTCTCTTCCCTGATTTGATGAGCACAATTGCAATAAAGGAGAAGGCAAACACAAGTTATTTGGCCTTTGATTGACTCAAGGAGTGTGAGAGTACTTTGTGGAGTTAAGAGTTCTATGATCAGGGTTCAGGTTTTTTAGGGCATTTGAAACGGTTTACTTTCTGGGCCATTTGAGTCAGGCCTGAGACATCCAAAAAAAAAAAAAAAAAAGGAAATTTTAATGTTGTGGATTGGAGGCAAACGTAAGATTCATTCCCTTTTGTTATGTTCACATGAAGTATTTGTAGTTATTACAGGTGATAGTGTTGCCTATATTTAAAAGCTGCCTAATGCTTTCCATTTTAAGACCCTATTTTCAGTTGCTTATAGCTTTGTCAGACTTTAACTGTTTGAGCTAAAATTTTCCACACTCTGTGTCTGCCTCAGGCTGTAATTTTTATGAAAAGCTTCAGCAAAAATGGGTTGGGCTTGTCTGAGAATGAGATTAGGAAAAAATATGTTGTTTTACCCATTTTAAAAAATTCTTATAATCGTTTCATTCAGAAGCGCTAGCATCTACATGAAGCTTGATATTTGTTGGAGGTATTGCCCTGATGTTAGGCTTGTGTCTCTGAAAATGTGCCCCAATTTGGCAGTTATAAACCTCTGTAAAAAACACATCTCTGACCAATACAAGCTTCACCGACAACAGCGCCGGTGTGGACAGCACTATGTTGGCATGGTCGTATTGGGGGTTGTTTAATTATGCTGGCGGGAGAGCTCTCTCCTGTCTGCATAGAGCAGCTATCCAGGAGACCTTATAATGGTGCAGCTGCAGCAGTACAGTTATGCCACTGTAAGGCCCGTAGTATAGACATAACCTTAGGGAAGTGTGACTATCTGTGTGGGGCATTGGCACAAAGACCTAATACATTGTGCAGGGGTGCAAAAAATACCAAAGTTTTCTGAGTGCCATTCCAACACAAGCATAGGTAAGATTAAAGAAATAACTTCAATTTTTATTTTAAATCATGACTTGAATTACCAAACAGTTTCATAGCTGAAAATGCAGAAATTACAGCCTCAAATCTCCTATTTCCAATTTGGAGAATCCAATAACTCTGTGGATATGGAGCATAAAATGCTGTTAGGAACTGCGAAGAGCTATTCAGAGCCTTAAAGGGTAACACATAACAGAGAATATGGCCATGTTCGCTTGCAGTGCAGAGACTGCAAAAGACTAAAATAGTGAACTGGTTAAAGGATTTAAGTTTCTACTATATATGCTATCTCTGAGGAAATTTTAATGATATCACATATTGCATTAAATTGCTTCAAATCCCTCTCATAGTTGGTAAAACACCCATTTCTTGACTTTTTCATTTGGGGAAGCTACAATTTATACATGGAAAATTCACATTTCTTTTGCAGAATTGATAGGGAAGGTTCAGAGCTCTTTGCTTCAATTTTCTGGTGAACCATAAATGACCAAAAAAAACCGAAAAACAAAGCCAATGAGTCACCATTATTAGCTGGCAATCCAGAAGCATCGAAGAATTGAGTGTAACTATGTGGCTTCAAATTGTGACAACAAATGGTGAATTTATACACATATCGACTATGAGCGTAGGCATAGTCCCTCTACATATTTCCCTATGGGCCAGCACCATTTTACCTGGATTGAGCTTTAGCATCCTTAGGATATGTCAACACTTAAAACGCTACAGCAGCACAACTGCGCTGCTACAACTGCACCATTGTAGCGCTTCAGTGTAGACACTACCTACACTGATAGGAGGGGTTCTCCCATCAGTGTAAGTAATCTACCTCCCCGAGAGGCAGTATCTAGGTCAACGGAAGAATTCAATTTATCTATGCTACTCAAGGGTGTGGAAATCCACACCCCTGAATAACATAGTTAAGATTACTTAATTTTCTAGTGTAGACCAGGCTTTATCTATGTTCTGTCTCTGTCAGGCACTGGGATAGCAGAAATATCACAGTATGCAGATTTGACAATGAGAAGTTTCAGAGTTGGGTATCATCCATATATTGGTGGTATTGGTGCACCTTCATCTTGAAATCTTACCTTGTGAGTCTATATCTGCTTTGAAGAAGAGGATTGACATAATGGAACCACATGGATTTTGATATGTTGAAGCTTATTGTTAGGGAAAGTAACAGCCCTCCTAAATTCTCTGAGATTAAGTGAATATTATAAGACTTCTTCACCACCCCATTAAGTCCCACAAGTGAATTGGCAAAATCACATGGTCAGTAGATTAAAAAACTGCTGTTAGATGTAACATAATCAGCACAGATACCTTACCTCTGTTGTGTTCCTACTAACAAGTGATTGTCAATAAGATAGCATCACAGTCTTGGTACTACAGGCCTGTCTGAAATCCAACAGATGGAGATCAAGAATATCAATAGAATTTAGAGATAACTGGAGATCTTGAAACACCACTTTCTCTGAAAAGAAAGTTTAGAGACTGGGTAGTGGTTACTAAAATTAATAATGTTAAGAGATAATTTCTTAAGGAGGAGTTTAACCACCACACTTTTAGTAGTGGCATACAGTCCTCTCTAATAGATATGAACAGTTCTCATCAACAGTGAATCTGAAATTTCCCTGTTGGTTTCTACCAGGTATAAGCAGCAAAGGTCTAGTGCAGATGATGAGATGAGGCTCCCGCAGTGCATCTAGAAGTTCAGTTAGCTAAACATATGTGACCCAGCCAAGAAAAAGGGGTGTATTTATCCCTACCTGTTCTGGCAGTTGTTTTTGCAGCAGGTGGGGGAGTTCCATATGTGTGAAACTCTTTCTGAAAAATAATTTAAATAAATTGGGAGAAGATATTTCTAAGTATTTTCTGAAATAATCACTAACCACACTTATTATAATTTAATATATGGCAATATGAGATATTACCTCTAGTCCTGAGTAAAGAGTGACACAGTTGTGCTAATCCAAAAGAAGATTTGAGAAAGAATTGTGACTTTCAATTCCTCCTGGGTTGCCCCTACTACAGCCCTTTACAATGTACATCACACTTTCCAGTTACATCCAACCAGATCTGCTAAGTAGTACACTGTGGGAGGACAGTCGGACAGTCAAGGCTCCTCTCTCTCGGTCTCTCTCCATCCCTGCCTACCCCATTCCATGTACTTAGTTACCAAGGTGGGTGGAATAGTGGCCTCAGACTTTCTCCTCGCCCACTTCTTTTGGCCCCTCACTCTCCTGGATGGTTAATTTGGGCTGGCAATAATCTGATCCATAATTAGGGTATGCTAATATTTTACAGTTTTTCCATATCTGCTTTTCACTTGACAAAAATGAGTCCTGTCAGTAATTATGGTGATAGGAAGTACAATCAAAGACGACTTAATGAGAAAGTATTCATTGCAGAAGCTAATTGAATATGCAGTTATACCTCTGTAGTACTGTTGATTATTGCTTAATGATTTCAATAGATAACTAATAACTAATATTACTAAGAGAGTAACCTACTGGAGTCATGACCGATTTCACATCTCATAGAAAGTGGTGGTATAATTGACACTTTAATAGAAACCAAGGAGTTTATAAGGAAGTGAAAATATTTGATTGTACAATCTATGAAGCAGTATATTGGCAAAATGTTGGCTGACAGTCATTTATAACTTCCACACAAAAATTGCTTTGCAATGCATTAAGGAAAATTGAGCAGTTCTGTTAAAAGTAGTTATTCACAGTTAACTGATTTCTAGAGAGTCAGCAGTACACAGTTGTGGAAATTACATACATTAGTAAGGCATACAAGTGTGAGCTATACACTGCTTTCTTTTATGTGAGGTTAAAAACTCATTCATAATATAATAATATGGCTCTGATTTGTATTTATAGCTCTGAGACAAGTTCTGGAGGGCAAGAGAGTGATACAGTTTATCTAAAGTTTCCTGTCTCTGTTGGTGTGAATACTCACGAGTCATTTTAAAATTCAGATAAGGTACGCTTCCAGGAACCTTAAAGGCACTTAATATTGCTACTGCTACAGCTTTATTTACCAGTTTTCCTTCAATATTTACTACTCCTACATTTAAATGGAAAACTTATTGTTGTATAGTTACTCAAACTTGCACTGGGCAACATATTGCCATTGTTGCTATGTGGTTTATGATTTGGCAGAACTGTAAATGACTAGGTTGCTTTTAGCATCACTTTCCTGTGTGCGCTACCTGTCCATACTGGCACACAACATTCACACTGATGAGAAACCAAAGGCTCAGATGGATGTTTGAGAAGTGTAAATATCTGCTTCCCCACTGGTCCTAGCTAAGTGGTGGATTATATTATTCCAAGCCTTTACCTTGGCAGTGGTCTTTGTCAAATGTTGGCAATGGTTGGCAATATGTGAGGCTGCAATCCAGAACCCCTCTGAGATATTTCAGAAAAATACATATGCCTGAGTTTAGAGTCACAGTAAGTGACATTCAGGTACTACTTTGCATGGTGTTTATTCAGGTGGAACATGGAGAGAAATGTTGGGGGAGGGGGTTGAGGATTCTATTGGAGTCACCATAACCAATGATTTTCCTCCAGTTTTTTCAGAGCTTCCATGCACATACATTCCACTTGGGTGAAAGTGCTCACTTGGATGGAGAGTATGGGATCATCAGGTCTCCAAATTTCTATGACTGGGTCGGTAGCATGTCGCTCATATAAATATTAAGGAACGATGGTGCCAAGACAGATCCCTGTGGTGTTTTTTTTTTTTTTAAATAATTTGTTGTTTGAGCTAATTAACGCCCCTTGCATTGCTTTTAATTATTCTTTATACAGCTATACTCAGGTTACATTCCCACGAGCACATCTGGAAGCAGTTAAGCCATATACAAATTTCTATTTTTAAGTGATTTTGACTAAACTATTTATAGCTTAATAATTTAAATTGGGTTGTTACTCTGTCTGCAGCAGCTAGTACAACTGATTGTTTTCTGACACATTTATTGGGAAGGGCCCATTTCTTTCACAATGGCTGTAAAGGCTTTTCAAGGAAAAAAGTATGAAGTGGGGGGTCATTATTACCACCTGACTTCTCCTTTGCATAAATTATTTTATGACTAAGGGTTTTACCAGGCATGACTGCACTGAGTAACTGGGTTTCATTATTAAATGAAGCATTTTTAAACATTTTAAATTTATTACCTTTTTCAACACTTTTATTTGTAACATTTTTACAATATTTCACTGTTTAATTTCTTTCAAACTTTGTAATGTTAATTTGTGCAAAAGCTTTTTATTAAATGTAAAAAATTATTCACTTAATTTTAAGTAATACATTTTGTAACTGAATTACTTTGGTAGCTTTAAGCTTATTTTTTTGTTTTTTGCACTTATTTTTATCTTAGTACACATTGCCTTCAAAGCTGTACTCACTAAATATAATCTTTGAAGGACAACTGCTTTTAATTTGGATTTATGCATGTTTTTCCCCCTGACCTTTCAGGATGTTTATTTAATTTGTATCTTTCTCTCTGACTTTGATTTCCTTTTTATGCTTTTTGCATTCATTTCTTAAGGTGGCACATCTTGTTTGTAAAGTTTTAGTCATCAGAAATAATCCTTGTGAAACTGCTGCCTGCATTTGGACTTTTTGTGCCATAGGTTTAAAAAAAAACCCCAACATACTATATTTTATGCCTGCCCATGGGTCTTTTTTTTTTTTTTTTTTTAAACATTTTAGTGGCATTTAACAGACCTCTGCTGTGCTTTGCCAAGCATTCTTTACACAGGTATTTAAAGTCCCTTTCTAAATTTCTTACAGCTTTTATTTTGTGTTAAAAATGACAGACCGTATATATCTCTCTTTGTTCTTCCAGCTCATTTTTTTCCCCTCAAGATTTCCTACATAATGGTTCTCTTCTACTTTACACAGGGTTTCTATTCCCAGGACAATAATCAGGTTTTTTTTTGGTTTTTTTTAAATTTTTCATTCAGCACTAGTCACTGAAATTCTTTTTCCACAGGGCCCCAGTCTCCCCCCAATACTTCTCTGGGAAGTCCATAGGGTCCACTTTTAGATTTAACCTACTCTAGTACACTGAAAAACTCCCAAATTTAAATGTTTCCAGTTTTGCTAAACTGATGGATTGCGATCTTTGACAGTAAAGCTACACGTATAATAAACTTATACGTTACCTGCTCCAGACAAACGGATCCTATCCAAGTCACGACACCGCTATCCTCCAAGACCTCTTCCACTTGGTTCCCTAAGAACACAGTTCAACTCTGAACTCATCACTGAGGTTTCTTTATTGGCGTATGGTACAATCAAACTATATGCATACAATCAAACTACAGTTGAGTTGATCAGGTGCAAGTATGGAGGGGCTTACAGGGCATGCAAAGTTACATCCAAAGTTACACAGCAAACCTTTTCCCTTAAACTCATTTACATGTTATACTGTATTTACAATACATTGCATTACATGTTTTGGGATTGGCTTGGTCACTTTTTAGGAACCAATAACTATACATCATGCTCTGTCCATGCTCAGTTTACTCTTTATCTCATCTTATGTTCCTGGCTTATCTTGTCCATTGTCATTTTGTCCATAGTAAATGGTTCCCTGTGTGTTGCCCCTCTTACTTTAGCTAGTATAAACATTCTGTTTCCAGCCTGCTAATCCATTTACCACCTTAATCCTATTTCCCAAGAAATCCAGCCTCCCCTATGTTGAATTACTCATGTCAAGCCAGGCCTAAATTCAGTAGGTGAAGTCTTCTGGGCTGATCCTTTAGATGCACACAAAATTTGTGGTTGGTGACCATAACTGTCAGAAGGCTCAGTATTGTTCTGCAATGTGCTATTTTCAACACTTTCAGAAGCATGCCATTCTGCCAAACTGTTGTATGCCAAATACAAATCCACAAACACCACTGCAGTGTTGAGCCCTTATTGAAGTGGGCTTTGATATGGGTTGTCAGTACAATTACCTGATCACAGGTGCTTTGTCCTAATATGAACCCAAATTGCTCTTTAGGGGTGTAGTCCTCAAAGATGGTGGTAAGTCTGTGGAATAGCATCTTTTCCAAGAGCTTGTACAAAAAGTGTAGTAATGACATCAGCCTGTAGTTTTTCCAGCTCATTGACTCCTTTTCCTGGTTTCAGAATGGTGGTGACTGCTGACTGCTGCCATACTATTAGCATTTGGCTAAGGGCATGCACATTGGTAAAGAAAAATGTCAGCTAGTCATGGCCATGCTGATGTAGGTTTTTTAGAAATTCTGGTAAGTTGCCATCTGGGCCTGAAGCTTTGCAAAGTTTGGTGAGTGTTCTGGTCTTGTCCTCTTCTTCTTTAATGAATGGTTTTGATACATTTGATATTGCTGGGCAGTCAGAGAGTGATGAAGCTCCTTTTTTTCACTTTCCTTTTGTGATGACAATCTCTTTGGACCTTGGAGTTCAGGAGAATTTGAGTGGTAGTGGCATCAGTTGTAATAGATAGCATTCTGTTTTGGGGAGGTTATAGAAAAGCCTCCAGGTTTTCCTGTTGAGTAGGTAAAATCTAGACTCTGCATAGCTTTTGCCCATTGCTCTCATTTAGCGGAGTTCAGTGATTCCAGGAGAGTGGTTGCAGCAACAGGATTACCTGTTGTCCTGTACTTCTAAAGGATTGTTTCACTGTCTGCTGACCAGTAGGGTGTACAAAGTTTCCTGTAGCCACAGGGGATATTCTTTTTTGCAGCCATTTTAAGTAGATAAACCCTATTGTAGCTAACTATGTAGGTATTTGGTAAACCACTTTTTCTGTGATTCATACCAAATATACAAAACTTGTCAACGTGCATTTGAACATTACTATGAGAACTGTCACAGGAGTGTTGAAATCAGCATAGACAGTCTGGCTCCCCAACCCAGCAATAATACAAGAATATAAATGCATGATAACAAATGCAAACTTGCCCATTGACAAAGATCTCCACCCTGTTCCCCATCCCCAGGATGCTGCCTTAAGTCCAGGAACCCCTTCTGATTAGAGGCCAGGACACTCAACAAGTGGTGGAGGCTGTGGAAAAACAGTGAGGTTAAGAATCAAGACCAGATCATAGATCCTACAGATCAACCACTAGGCTTCACTAAGCCACGCTAGATATAGATCACAGTAAATTGCGTCAGAACTTCACAAAGTCGTTGCAGTTACCTACCCCAAGTAGTAGCTGATATAGGCAACATCAGAAATATGTATGATGGGATCAAGAAAGCCTTGGGCCCCACTTCAAAGAAAACAGCCCCATTGAAATCAAAAAGAGAAACAATCAACGACCGTACCAAACAGATAGATAGATCACTGGGTAGAACACCATTCTTACTCTCGTGAAAATATTGTTACGGATGCGGCCATCAATGCCATCAAAAGCCTGCCTGTTATGAAACAACTTGATGATGAACCAACTGTTGAGGAGCCAAGCCTTGCCATAGATGGCCTCCCCAATGGAAAGGCCCCAGAAAAGACTCAGAGATCATAAAATGTGGAAAACCTATCCGACTGCAACACCTTTACGAGTTGCTCTATCTGTGCTGGAAAGCAGGTGAAGTACCACAAGAAACGAGAGATGCCAACATCATCACTCTCTATAAAAACAAGGGCAAGAGGAGCAACTGTAACAACTATTATGACATTTCTCTTCTTAGCATCATGATGAAAGCCTTTGCCCAAGTCATTCTGAATAGACTTCAGATCCTGGCAGACAGAATTTATCCTGAATCACAGTGTGGCTTCAGAGTCAAATGTCTACTATAGACATGATGATCTTGCTGAGACAACTACAAGAGAAATGCAGAGACCAAAAAAGTCCCCTCTACATAGCTTTTATTGATCTCAGAAAGGCTTTTGACCTTGTCAGTAGAAGCAGACTATTTGTGCTTCTAGAAAAGATTGGATGTCCCCCCATCCTCTTAAGAATGATTCGGTCCTATGAAAACATGTGCGGCACAGTCCAATACAACAGCTCAGTCTCCGAGGTTTTCCAGATTCATAGTGGGGCCAAGCAAGGCTCTGTACTTGCCCCAGCTTTGTTTGGGGTCATCTTCTCCTTGCTACTGAAACAACCTTTTGGTTTGTCAACTGAAGGAATCTACTTGCACACAAGATCTGATGGAAAGCTGTTCAATCTTGCAAAACTTAGATCTAAAACCAAGACTCGGGAGTTCCTTATTCAACACCTCCTCATTGCTGATGATGCAGCAGTGACAACCCACACAGAAGCCTATCTCCAAAGTCTCCTGGACAGCGTTTCCAAATCCTGCCAAGATTTCATGCTTACTATAAGCTTAAAAAGACTAACATAATGTGCTAAGGAGTTGAAGCAGCACCCTCCATCAACACCAATAATGATGAACTTGAAGTGGTGAACTGGGATCCACTATCTCAGTCATCCTTTGAATTCAATTCAACGTTTCACTTGAACTCAAATCCGCATTGGAAAAGCTGCCACAACAATATCTAGACTGAGCAAGAGGGTATGGCAAAACAATAAACTGACAAAACATGCAAAGATCTGTATTGTCATGTATTATCAGTACACTTTTGTACAGTAATGAGACATGGACCTCACACTCTTATCAGGGAAATAAGGCTCAACAGCTTTCATATGCATTGTCTTTGTCAAATTCTTGGAATCTCCTGGAGGGTCACAGTGTCACCAACTCTAAGGTACTCAAGCGGGCCAGCATACCCAGCGTGCAAACGCTCCTTAAACAGAGATGCCTCCACTGGCTTGGGCATGTGTGCTGAATGAATAATGGGCGCATCCCCAAAGGACCTCTTCTATGGTTAATTGACATTTGGAAAAAGATCTAAAGGGCGTCCAAAATTGCATTTCAAGGATGTGTGCAAGTGAGACCTCAAAGAAATGGACATAGATATGGATAAATGGGAAGATCACACTCAGGACTGCAGTCTCTGGAAACAAGAACTCAATAAAATCGCCAAAGCCACGAGAGGAAGCAGTCCATCTTAACAGAGGAGAAAAGAGCTTGCAGAAGGCAGAGCCCAAAGTATCGAAACACCACCTTTAAATGTGACAAATATGGCAGAGATTCTTTCTTGAGTGGGTCTCTTCAACCACAGTCGCAGTTGCCATAAAACCAACTGAGCAATTTTTTTTTACCTCTTCAGGGTGCATGCTCATAGTCTCTCGAGACTGAAGGATGCCTACTACTACATGAATTGAAAATGAAAGACACCCTGGTATGTGAATGTGGAGAAGACATACACAGTATGGAAAATCTAATGAACTACTTGCCCTCTAAGATTTTCTCTGGAAGGACAGCCTTTGATTCATTCCATGTTACTGGAAGACATGGAGTAAATTACAGACTTGGACGTCAACATTTAATGTTGCTTTTTAAGTTTGCTACGTGAAAAAATTGTTAGTTTAGTTTTGTATTATTATGGTGGCATAAAAGACATTCCAGTATTTCCTTTACTGTCCGAGGGCCTAATTTTGGTATTAAAATCAGCCCATATATTCTATTTATATTTCCTCTGTCATGTATAATCTCTCCTCTAATGGCAGCCTCCCTGCTTCCTTTTTGTGCGTTGCTGTGTGGGGATCCTCTCATGAATGTAAAGCAGGCTGACCAGGGTTATTTCCGTAATGTCATTGGCACAGTGTAGCAAAAGTGGACAGCCAGTGTTCATAAAGGAAATGAAAGTCACTAGAGGTAAACAGAGTTCACTAATACAATATGAAAACCTTATCCTTATCTTAGTCTTTCTAGAGAATCTTATTAAAACTTTTAATGTCTTTATAAATTAAAAAATAGTGATATTCTACTAACATCTTGGTAATAACAAATGCCTTCTCTCATACCTGGTCACAGCAACGTCCCTGTACTGAAACAAATACACAGCTTGCACTCTGACCAATAGAAGTTTAGGTAAACAGCACCTCTTGTGGCAGTTTTAACTTAAAGCTTACCAATTAGTGTTTAGTATTACAAAGGGTTGGCTGGCTTGCTTTCTTGCATTTTTTAATTCTTAAATTTCAGATGTGTAAATGTAGTTTAAAAATTGTGATGTTTCTGGGATGTAGTTTCTGCTGATATAAACACTAAGGGCTACAGTCCCCTCTCAAACATGAAAGGGGAATCCAGCCCTCAATTCCCTTCCCTTTTCTGGAAGTCAAATACCCTCTCTCATATCACATAACAAATCCAGATGATAAAGGTTTTGCTGCCTGGTGGAATGCTGTAAGGAGAATGTTTGAATTAGGGCCCATCCATATAGCTACAGGATATCTATTATTCACCCAATGGATGGACTGAATTTCAGATTTCCTAAATTGGTCTACAGAAATCTACTCAAGTGTCCCCTAAGGTATGTCCATTCTGCAATGTAAGCTCAGGAACTTGAGTTAGCAGATCCTGGGTTTGTTAACCTAGGGCTTGAGCATATACACTCATTTGTATCCCCAGATTAGGAATTCCTGAACCAAGGGTCCCAACCTGTGGCTCCAGCATTTAAACTGCATTATGTGGGCCCGAGTCCAACCAGCTGACTTCTGAGCACCCTCCGAAAATGTGGCTGTTCTAGAGCTTTATATGCTGAGCAGTCTTGCTAAACTTGAAACTTGAACAAGAAAGTCAGCCCATGGGATTGTGGGTTACTTTTGACAGATCCCAGAGCGCAAGTCCAATGGGACTGCATCTAAACTTCAAGGCAATAGGGCTTGAACACTGATTCCGGCTTGACTCAGGCTCAGACCCTCCACCCCTGTAGAGTTATGGAACCCTGGGTCCAAGTCCTGGGTTAGCATGATTTGTGTGTAGACAGAAGCGGGGGTTAGGCTTGAACCTGAGTTTAAACCCTGAGCTTACATTGCAGTATCGACATACCCCAAGAGGTCAACAGACTGGATGACATGACCCAAAACTCCCTTTGGCTAGGAACTAATATCCTGGTTTCTTTTGTAATATCTTGCCTCTATTAGTGTTTGTTCTTGGGATGGTCATGTCTTTAAATTGTAGACCCTTGGCTCTTCTTTTCAAAGCCTTGGGACTGTTCAGAGATGTCTTCATATCTGTCCTCAGAAAGATTTCCACTCTTGTCCTTATGAACAAAAATAAGCCTATTTCTTCATCTCTCTCCTTTTCCCTGTCCAATGCTGTCCACTAAAATACAGACTGTCCTCAAAATTTGAGGTCCTAGGAGGAAGAAATTTCCATTTTCTCAGCACATGCAACAGGTCTTGAAGGTCTTTTTGGTTGTGCACAAAGTCTACTTTCCAGAATTCTTACTCTTTCCCTCCCCCCAACACACATCTCTTCCCAAGATCAGAGGAGATCATGGTTAACACTTTCACTGACCTTTTGAACACAGGAAGTGCTAATACTGGTTCAAAGCAGTGATCCATCCCCTCAGTGCTCTGTCCTGTAAGTGATCATAGAATCATAGAGTTGGAAGGGACCTCAGGAGGTCATCTAGTCCAACCCCCTGCTCAAAGCAGGACTAACCTCAGATAAATAATCCCAACGAGGGTTTTGTCAAGCCACATCTTAAAAACCTCTAAAGATGGAGATTCCACCACCTCTCTAGGTAACCCATTCCAGTGCTTCACCATGCTCCTAGTGAAAAACTTTTTTCTAATGTCCAACCTAGATCTCCCCCACTGCAATTTGAGACAGTTGCGTCTTGTTCTGTCATCTGCCACCACTGAGAACAGTCTAGCTCCATCCTCCCTGGAACCCCCTTTCAGGTAGTTAAAGGCTGCTATCAAATCTCCCCTCATTTGTCTCTTCTGCAGACTAAACAAGCCTAATTCCCTCAGCCTCTCCTCATAAGTCTTGTGCTCCAGCCCCCTAATCATTTTTGTTGCCCTCCGCTGGACTCTCTCCAACTTGTCCACATCCTTTTTGTAGTGGGGGGCCCAAAACTGGACACAATACTCCAAATGTGGCCTCACCAATGCCGAATAGAGGGGAATAATCACTTCCTGCGATCTGCTGGCAATGCTCCTCCAGATCATTGATGAAGATGTTGAACAAAACCCATCCAAAGGCCCCAGGACCTCATCAGATTTCTTTTGGCCCTGGGGTCCTTCTGTATCCTATCCCTATCTTCCAGGGTATCTACCACTGCCCCTAGCTTAGTGTCATCTGCAAACTTGCCAAGGGTGCAATCTAGCATTGATGAAGATGTTGAACAAAACCGAGCTAGACATGGAGCCATTGATCACTACTCGTTGAGCCTTATGCTCTAGGCAGTTCTCTATCCATTTTATAGTCCATTCATCCAACCCATACTTCTTTAACTTGCTGATAAGAATACTGTGAGAGACCGTATCAAAACTTTGCTAAAGTCAAGGTATATCACGTCCACCGCTTTCCCCACATCCACAGAGCCAGTCACCTCTTCACAGAAGGCAATCAGGTTGGTCAGGCATGACTTTCCCTTGGTGAATCCATGTTGACTGTTCCTGATCACCTTCCTCTCTTCCAAGTGCCTTAAAATGGATTCCTTGAGGACTTGCTCCATGATTTTTCCAGGGATTGAGGTGAGGCTGACCTGTCTGTAGTTCCCTGGATCCTCTTTCCTCCCTTTTTTGAAGATGGGCACTATATTTGCTTTTTTCCAGTCCTCAGGGACCTCCCCCAATTACCACGAGCTTTCAAAGATAATAGCCAATGGCTCTGAAATCACATCAGCCAACTCCCTCAGCACCCTCGGGTGCATTGCATCTGGCCCCATGGACTTGTGTATGTCCAATACTTCTAAATATAACAAAAAATATTAGTGAAACTGAAAGGAATTAAATATACATAAATATCTGATATTTTTAATATTCATGGAATAATGTAACTTTAAAATTTAGGCATTAAGGGCCGGATCCTCAGATGTTGTAAATCAGCATAGTTCCATTCACTTCAGTGGAGCTATGCCAGTTTACAATAGGATTATTATTTGTACTCCAGTAGTGCTTAAAAACTCCATCCAGGAGTTAGGAACGCAGGAGTGAGGTAGGTCAGAATGGTTAGTATAGCAAGTAGAGCCATTCTGTTGGAGAGCTGAGTGGCTGGTGGTTCTGGACAGCTGTTCGCTCTGCTTTGCAGATCTGAATTCAAGTTATGATGATTAACAGAAATAACTCTTTTCATGTTTAAGTTTAAAATCTGGCATATGTCCGAGATGTTATGAGACTCTGTGAAATTTGATGTTTTGGTGACAAGGACACAAAAATATGTCCGACTCAGGGAAAATTTATTAAAAGGAAATTTTACAATGTTTACTCTACAAACGTTGGCAAATATCTTACCGGATAAACATTATGAAGAATTCAGTTATCTTCTGCAAAGTTATTTTGTGAAAATGGAGTTTGAATTTTAGTCTTGCTTCAAAGTTCTGATTCAACAGATTACTTCAGTACATGTTAATGTCTCACTGGATTAAATGAGATTTTAAGCACATGCTTAAATGTTTTGCTGTTTTGGGGATGTAAATTCAAATCTCAGCGAAACTTAACTATGGAGTTGCTACTGACATCTTCATAATACGGCATCTTGTCTGACATACAGAGTCATGTCTATTCAGTTATTCACTTACAGCAATTTCTTACCCGTTTATTCTGACACCTGACCATTTTTTTCCCCAACACCTACTGATTTTGGGGGATGAAGTGTATTCAGTTATGCTATATCTTTATTAAATAATACACTAATTACCTACTTTGCAAACTGTTACACTGCTGTCTTAGACTAGTAAATTGTAGCACACTACTTGTAAGATATTGAATAATTTGATACTGTAAGTACACTGTAAAACATGCAAAAGCAATCTGCTGTTGCTTTAAACACATGCAACTTTTGAAGCCGATGGAATTGTGTTCTCATGATGTTTAAGGATTTTCAGAGCGCTGCACATCAGCATCTGGAGACCAATTATTGAAGAGACTCCACAGGGGTTTTGCCTCAGGGTTTTTAAATGAATGAATAATATATAAACTCTATTGTTTCCCACTGAGTGTGACTGGAACAGCATCAGAAGGAAATAAGCCTTTTAGGAATCGAACAGAAAATGAAATAAAAGCATAAGATTTAAACGGAAGCAGTTTTGTGTTTACATATGTAGTTATTTCATAGGTGAACAGCAGAATTTTTATTAACGTTTAAGAATTCTGGCTATCCTTTTTTTTTAATTTGAAACAATTATATTTTAAGATCCAAGCAACCTCAGTATTTTTATTGAGTTAATCTGAGAATTAGGATGCTAAATTTATAATTATTGAGTTGCCAATAATAAAAATGAGTTTTGTGACTATGGAAATTTCCTTTCCAACATACAGCATTCATTTTATAATAGTAATTCAGTATGAGTTATAATAGAAATCATATTTCATGTTGCAAACTATTGTTTTTCTCTATCTACTAGACTTACCTGTTGCATTACAAAGTTTTACATCCAATGATATTTGACACATGCATTTAAAAGGTTTGATATTTCCCCAAATTCCTCACTGTTGTTTGTTTGCTGTTTGTCTCTCCCTCACATTATATGAAAGCAAAGCACATTTTAACTGGAAATGAAATATCCTGATGGAGACCTCTTGGATCTGAAAAAATATCATGTCTCTTATTTAATTGTAACAAATGCTTTTCTCAGTTCAAAACATTTACAAATTTAAATAGGAATTAATTGAGTTGAATACTTTAGAGCCATTATTTGGAGTACACTACCAAGACATAGAACAGAAACAACAGGGGAGCCTAGCTTAATAAAAATGACTGAAAGATGTTTGGCAGAGTGCCAAGAGAAGATTGCATTTTCAAAAATTAAAGTGCTTCCACTAAAGTGCTATGTAGTGTAGTTCAACTTTGGGGGCATGTGAGCAAGAGGTTCCCAAGATATGGCCCTCTTTAAAAGAAAAAAAAGAGCAAATTACAAAATCACCTGGTTCTTATGGGTTTTTTTGTGCACACCTGTGGCTCACAGTATGGCTGTAATCATCCTCCATCTGATCTCAGTCATTCAACATTCATCTTGCCTAGTGCCTGAACACCACTGCTCCTTTGAGGAAGCAATATCAAAACAGATTTTGGCCTTGGAGTTTAGATCTCCAGAATGGCTTGTGCCAAAAGTGACAAGCCAAAGAGACTGAAATGTGCAGTAAGACTAGGGTTCTGTTGATTCTTTTCCAGGCAAGCTGTTGTCACAGTAACTGGGTGGCTCAAAGTGCCATTCTGTTGCCATTGAATTGGAGTTGCATTGAACTGTGTGTTTGAGCCCTGCCCTTAGCAGTTTGCAGGGAATGTGTGTTGAGCATGTTCCTTGCTCTCTTCTTGCATTCTGCAGGAACTCCTTTTAGAAGTTTTACTTTCAGACTAAAATTTCTGGTTTAGGAGCGATATTTTCAAGTCCTCTGAAATCCACATGCAAACTCTGGTTTTTAAAAAAACTGTGTGTGTCCTGGTTTTTAGGTTAGCATTGATTAAATAGAGGAAAGTTGAAAGACAGATAGGATAATGTAACCATGATTCCTAAACAACAGAATTTAGTGTGATCAAAGGAAAACAAATCATTAGGTCATTTTGTCAAGGGGGTCCTGATACATAGTCACTCTCACATGAGTTTCTCATAACAGCTCCTCATAACATCTGTGTCCCTCTCCATGTCTCCCCCCACACCCCTCCACCATGTGTGAACTTGGATCTGGAGGCCCTGTCCCTCTTGGGGGTGGGGGTGGGTTTAGCCTCTCTCTCTGTCCCTCATCTGTGTGCTGGGATTTAAGGGGAAGGCAGTGCTGTCCCTTGGGGGAGGGAATCTGAGCCCCTACCCTTGTCTCTGCATGTGAGCCAATCTTTGTCTACCGCCTGCCTCCCCACGTGAACCAGGATCTGGGGGGCCCTGCCCTCTGTGAGGTCTGAGAACTTTATCCCTGCCCCGCCCCCATGTGTGAACCAGGATACTAAGGCCAGGTCTACACTACAGACTTATGTCAGTGAAAAACCCACTCCCCTGAGCGATGTAATTATACCAACCTAACTCTCCATGCAGACAGCGCTGTGTTGATGGAAGAGCTTCTCAGGGAAGTGGATTAACTACGTTTCTGGGACAAGCTCTCTATGCCTACATCCCGGTCATTAATAAAGATGTTAAATAATACTGGACCCAGAACAGATCCCTGTGGGACCCCACCAGGGGCCTCCTTCCAATCTGACATCATTCCATTAATAGTTACTCATTATCTGCAGTTCTGCAATCATGGGCAGTTGCCCCTCCCCTTCTGGGTTGGAGGGAGGTCTTACTGTGATGTCAGGATCACAGCCTAGTCCCAGGAGAATTAGCCGACTAGGACCAATGGAGCAGAATCCCAAATAGTCTATTGGCTCCCGCCCTTAGGCGGAAGTGGGCCCTTCAAGGGGTCCATAGGTGCTGACCCTTAGGTTGGGACCAAACACACAATAGTTAGGCTGTGGGTCAGAGCTGAGCCATAGAGGATGTTGGGGGAACTTCAGCTCTGTCTATGTCCCTTATGTCTATGTCCCTCATGTCTGTTCCCACCTTTACAAAATGTCCCCACTGACACCATGCTGGTCCCTGCACTTTTCCTGCATTCTCTCCCCAACATATAGGCCCCATGTTGATGCCTGCCACTCCATGGGGAGGACAATGGGATGGAGAACTGGGCTGTGCTGGACAGATAGCCAGGAGATGGGGAGATGATGCAGAGGCAGTGAAGGAAGTGACAAGCAGCCAGTGCATTCTGCGACCAGCATAATCATTGCCAAGGAGCAGGAGGCAGTGGAGGAGAAAAGCTGGGCTGTGGTACATAGGGATGCTGAGAATTCTTTTTTTTTTTTTTTTTTAAGAAATTAAATACCCAGAAATTTAGTTAATGCAGAATTAAGGTTGCCTAGTGGTGCCTCCTGCCCTTCCAGAGTGTGGAGAATAACTAAACATAAACTTCTGAAATTAGGAAGTACAAACCACTTCCACACACAATCTTAACTCTGCCCTCTTTGCATGATACCCTAGCACGCCAATAACACACACATCAGCATTGTACCCTATCTGATACTACATAATACTTCAGAAACAGAGCAGATAAGCACTGTAGGATAAAGTCAAACAACTTCTTTTTGCTACAGGAAAAGTCAGGTTTAGGTTAGACTAGGCAAAAAAGGAGCTATCTGTACCTGACCTTCTCCACACAAACCACCCCAAATTATTACTTCCTCTTCATTCTTGCCCTGAGGATTCCTTCTAAAACAGTGTCTTCACTTATCCCCTCATTATAGGGTGGGGAGCTGAGGGGGGTAAAGCTGCAGGACAGCGCACTGCTAGGAGAGGGCCCTGCCTGCATGCTATGGCAAGAGCCAACAGGCCAGAGTGGGGAGTCAGGCCAGCTGCTGCAGTGTTAATCTGTGGTGAACTCACTCTTCAAATCCCCCCTGCCCCACCCCCCAGAACCTCCCATCCACAAAGGCGTGGCCCAATCCTTCTCCCATCTCATGTGGCACTCCTCAGCCCCTGCCTCTCAATAAACCCTGGAGATCACTGTAATGTATGCCACCAGACTGCTGAAAATCCCCACGGCAAGAAGACACTCTTATGCAACTCTACAGACGCAGCCTTCAAAACTTAGCGCTGTAATGAGGCATATGTCATAGCACAGTAACTATAGTGCCAAGCTGATCTCACTGATCACTCCACCAGTTGGTTGAGCTACATCTAAAGCAGTGAAGGTAATTGGAGTACAGTCAGATAAATGCTGGAATTCAAATCTGTGGACCACAAAGCAAATAATGGCATATTCTCTTAGAATTTCCTCATGTCTACTTATTATAGCACCCCCTCTTACTGAACCATTCCTATAGGCAATTGCTAGTTCTAGGTAAGCTGCACTTAATTTTCACAGCTACTTAATATCAAAAAGACCCATTTTCTGACCAACTTTCTCTCATCTTGTAACTTAAAGTACTATTTACATCACCACATAGTTTGATTTCTAAAGCAATGGCGGCTGCTTACAGCAGGTCAGGATTTAGCCAATTGTGTTTGGCTGTTAAGATGGTATTACTTGAATGATGTACAAAAGAAGAGTCAAAACAAAAATTTTGGTCAAATTATGGTATTTTTCTCCTCTTACATTTTAGTTAGATTTGTTTTAAATGCTGCTGCCTGTATGTGCTATTTTCAGACAGATTTGCATTATACTAAAGTCTATGACTCAGTATACTGCATCTTGCCTACCACGCAATCCTACATTGAAACACCTAATGTTTTACATTCTCTCGTACCTGTTGGGTCAAACTGTGCTCCAAGTTAAACCAATGTAAATTTAGAGTAACTCCACTGAATTCTGTATTCTTGGACAGCTTTCCATTCCCCTCCTTTCTCTTATCTCCCCACTCCCAAACAAGGTTGCCTTTTTTACTTTCCTACTATTTCATCCATATTTAACAAGTCCCTAAGAATATACTAAATATACTCTAATCACCTATTTTGAGCTATTAATAATTTGTATTTGGAAAACCCCTGCTTTAATGTGTGTATATAATCTTATGAATTTTGGTATGAGAAGAGTATGAAAAAATGATTTGTGAGTGTTTTGGTTTAGGAAACATTATGGGATTAAACTGATTCAATTATATTTTACAAACTTTTTTTTCATTCCTCTTTATGGCTAATGCTAATTGATATGTGGTAACAAAATGCCCAGTTTCTTCGGCTACCAGTGGAAGCTATTCATTCCCATAGCACAAAAGACTCACTTCAAAAGAAACAATAGGGATTCCCTGAAATTTAATTTACCCTAATTTAACTATGCTATTCCCTCTGGTCATTTCAAAGTAGATGGTTCAGATTTTGCAGATTATCCTTAAGTATGAGCTCTTTATTTTTGGGAAAGTGGTTTTTGGTCCAGAGCTAATTTTCTGAAGTGTGTCTAATAAGAATTATATTTGCTTCTGCTTGGCTGACCAAAATAATTGTTTAGAGCCTTTAGTGTTATAGACCTAATATACCCTAATATATCCTAATAAATGGAACAGTGAGGCACACCTCTATGTTTTCCATGGCTGGGGAGGATAGCCACATGAAAAAAGTGCTCTGTAGATTGAGATCAGCGTACCTGTCATTCAGGTTGAGGGAAGGAATGCAAAACTCAGTTAAGTTCTAATTGCAACATCTTAACTGGTCATGGGAGTAAGTGTAAGAAAAAATATAGCTTGTTTTCAGATTCAAGCTGGGCTTTGTAGAACTGAAAATGTTGCATTTGTAAATTGAGCAAATTTGATACTGGAATCATCTGGGGAAAGTAAATATAGATCCCAACAATATCGTTTTTGCCAGTGTTTTTCAAAGTGAATATGTGCTTTAATGCCATCCTGCAGGATGATAGGGAAAGGGTTTTTGTTTTATATGCTAGACCTCAGCTCCTGAAAGTGCATTGTTTCAGTGACATCTTTTCTATATGACTGTACCTATGATTCTAAGCATGCTGTCAAGACTCTGATTTTCATCTCCCCACCACTTCAATCCTGGACACCATTCTCTTTAAAATTTCATGACATATTAAAATCTCTCTCTCCCAGTATTTCTGAATCAGAGATACTGGAGATGCAACACTTCTATACATGTTACAAACACATCACCTTTCCAAGAATGTCTCTAAATTTGGTGGTCTGAGTGATTATTTTCAGGCCACTTCTATCTGTAAAATCTCAAAGAACCAAAGAGAGTCTTTAATTATGGATCTCAAAATATCACTTCTCTCCCTTCCTTTCCCCAAATAGAAACTCATGCAATATTGGCATTATTTTATTTAGTTATATCTGATTTCTGTAGAATTACTAGATGACCCTCCCTGTAAAAACCTAACTAAAACCTGCTCTTTTTTATTTTGTTTCCTTGGTTTTTCTATGGAAATAAACCAAGATACCTAAAATGGAGAAAAGTTGCTTTCACTCTTTCCTTTCTGTAGCCGTGTCAGTTACAACGTAGTGTTAAACAATGAGTTAAATAAATCCATTAATGCAAAATGATTTACTTGTTTTGGATACTTTAGAAATATTTTATAGTATTTGTGACATAGGGTATGCAGCACCTTTATATTCTCAAGGCTTGTTTAGACATTTTATGTTGGTTTGACTTTTCCCCCCCTAGGGAAGAAAGAAGTACTTGCAACTTCTCAGCTAATTATATATCGCTGTTCTCTTAATAAAACACAGCCATGCTCTAGCAAACTTTACATTTTCTAATGTTTTATTTAAACCTCCATTAAATTGTCATGTTCCTTTCTTATTGCTGCTGATTACTGTGACAAGATGTCTGTGAACAGAAACTGTCATCTTTCAAACCAACCTGTTCCTTTGTCTGACTCATTCACTGTTACAATAGCCTGGTATTGTGACAGCTCAGTCAGTTCCAAGATGTTGAATTGTGACGCCATAAACATCACAATGCAACATCAATGAGGGAACGGGACAGTTAAAGCAGGCTGATCATAAAGGAAAAATCAACTCTTTGCACATATGTATCCTGGGGTGGGTTCTGAGTTATTACAGAGAATTCTTTCTGGATGTCTGGCTGGTGAGTCTTGCCCACGTGCTCAGGGTTTAGTTGATCACCATATTTGGGGTCAGGAAGGAATTTTCCCCCAAGGCAGATTGGCAGAGGCCCTGGGGGGTTTTCCGCCTTCCTCTGCAGCATGGGACACAGGTCACTTGATGGTGGACTCTGTATCTTGAAATCTTGAAATCATTATTTGAGAACTTCTGTAACTCAGTTTTAGGTTAGGGGTCTATTACAGATGTGGGCAGGTGAAGTTCTGTGGCCTGTGTTGTACAGGAGGTCAGACTGATGTTCATAATGGTCCCTTCTGACCTTATAGTCTATGAGTCTGAGTCTATGGTAACTGTAGTATAAAGAGAAAGAAATTAAGAAGGAATTACCATTTTTAAAGTTTCCCACAGCATGGCAGTAGTTCTTCTAGTTCCAATTAGCAAATGTTCACTCCTGTTGTAGCTCACAGATGTACATTTGTACCCAGAATTATTCTGATAGCTTGCTGCAGACCTCAGCCTCTTTCCTACCCACTAGTGGCCTGGTTCTGATATCCTTACTCACATTGAAATACTACTTCATTCTACAAATGGGCCCTGTGAAGTCATTATTACTATTTAATTATTTGTGTTATCGTGGTACCTAAGAGTCCCAGTCATAGAGGAAGACCCCATTGTGCTAGGTGCTGTACAAATGCAGAACAAAAAGATAGTCCCTGCCCCAGAGAACTTCCAATCTAAGTACGGTATCAGACTAGAGACAACAGATAAACAGAGTAAAAGCTATACTACTTTATTTATTTGTATTGCCATGTAAAATAAGGTGCTACATAATGTAAGGATATTAGTATCTGGCCCTAAGTCTCCAAGATTAGTGTGAGACATGAGACATGTGTAATAGAGGGGCTTGCCCTGTGAATTGGAGAGCGTCGAGCTAAGCCAGCCCTGATTACAGGATGAGCTCCACCTGAGACTAATCTGTTGATTTTCCTATATAAAAGAAGAGAGGTTTAAGTGCTGACAGGCTTTAATTGGGGGGAAAAGAGCCCTAGAGGGAGCAAGATGGCTCATCCAGGACCCTGCAGCTGAAGGGAGAAGCCCAGAGCAGGAAAGTGGAGGGAGACTGCAAGGAATGCGCAGAGCTCCTGCAAGGAAGACTGTAAGACCAAGCAAGCTGTGACAAAGAGGAGCTTCAGAAACAGGAGGTTCCTGTGGAGAAACTTGGATGGAGTTTGGACCTAGAAGTTTGGGGGACCTAGAGGCTGAGTTCCAGCTAGGAGGAGCGGGTTGGATGGACTGTGAGAACAGACTGGGATGGTAGATGAACTCTGTCTGAGAGAAAATGACAGCGCTAAGTAGGGGCTGTTGGGGGTGATGAACATTATTTTGGAACCCTGAGGTTCCCAAAAAAACCAACAGTTTTTGTGATTAAACCAGCTGCAGGCAGGGGATGGCATTATCCATGTGAACGCCTGTGTGTAGTTAAAGGGCCTGCGAGAGGGGGATGGTCACTAAACAGTCACCCACCTTCATCATGTATGACAGTGGTATACACTAATGAATTAATGGCTGAATTGAGCACAGTAGTGTGAGTTTTCTCTCAAAGGGAAATATGTGCATTTTGCTAAATGATTGTTATTGCTCTAGCAGTTGTTTTCAGAGTCTGGTTCATAATGACGTGGTCTACACTTACCATTTAGGTTGACATAGCTACATCACTCAGGGGGTTTGAAAAATCCACACCCTGAATGATATAGGTATGCCAGCCTAACGTCCAGTATAGACGCAGCTACGTCAATGGAAAAATGCTTTCAACGATCTAACTACTGTTACTTGGGGTGAAATCCCTACTTTGACAGAAAAATCCTATCATTATAGGCTGCATCTATATTATGGGGTTATGCTGGCATAGCTACAGTGCTGTATATATGGGGATATAGTCCTCATAGTGTAGACGTACTCTTAGTATGTTTGGGAACTTCTTCAAAGAGGGAGATTCTCATAGGTGAGAAAGAACAAACCCTCTGATATTTTGCTGGCAAAAAAAGTGTTGCTAAGGTGACTAAAAAAAAAAATTCCTTGTAGAATTTTTGTAGAATGCCTGGAGCATTGTGGAATATGTAACTCTTTTATCCAACTATTCCTTTGAAATACATAATATTTACCACACACATCACATTCTCTTTAATAAAAGCTTTCGTTTAATTCCTTGAATTTTATATACCTTTTCAATTTTTAAGAGATTCACTCCTACTCAACATAATTTCTTTTGTTGGCTGTGCCCCAGTTTGATATCAGAGAGAGAGAGGGAAGAGACTATTGAAAGAAGCAGTGATGTAGTAAAAGAAGGGAAGGCTGAGAGAGTTTGTGTTATCTCCCAAATCTGCCTCTCTTGGTTCCTCTACTCTGTTCAGCGCTGTGGTAACTGATGGCTTGTCTACAAGGGGACACTCAGGAAAGTTATGATGAATTCACTAAAGGTGTGAAGTGAAAGCACACTAAACCCTGTGTGAACACCATCAGTTAGACATAAAGTGGCTTTAGTTTGCTGTAGCTTAATCCTTCTGGATTGAAAGTGTCCAAATGGGGATTTAATCCATTTTAATTTATGTGCATTAACTTCACAGCTTTAATTTGTCTTCCCTCCCCTTGTAGAGAAGCCTTCAGTGATTTAGTAACAGCATATCAGAATACTTTTTTTCTTTGCATATACAATATCATCCTATTAATGGAAAACTGTAGTAATTTGTTTTAATACTTCAAGCCCAGGCCCTAGTACTGCAAGGGACTCCCCATCAGCAAAACCCTGCACCCTTGCAAAGCATCAATTTAATCTAAAATGAGCAAATCAGCTCTAAACTTCAGGGCTTGCAATTTTCCTTGGTTTCCCTGCCTTAGAGGCAGCCTGGTGTGGGGTTGTTGCTCCTCTGCTATCACAAACCTTTCTGCTCTGATGCCTCTTCCACCATATCTCTCAGTCCTCCTTCCTTTATAGCTGGGCTTGTTTTCCTTTTTTGGTCTCAGCTGCGGGTGCATGCCTCCATGATTGGTTGTTCTGACAGCTGTGCTGGGGTGTGTGGTCAGCCTGGTTCCCTATAAGCAGGAAACAATCTCTGCTTCTTTCTGACTGTGCTCAGACTGGGGTTTGTAAACTCTATTACATTCTGCTCCCCGGTCTGCAGTGGTTGTTCTCAACTTGGATAGTTTACTCGCTCTGTGTTTGTGAAACTATTGGTCATGTAAGCGGGAAATCCACACAAGAAGGAAGAGCAGAATGTCAAGGAATGAGATCTTCTGTGTGAAATTAGGAGCAAAAGTTTGCCCTTTTTAATTATGGGCTCAATGCTGCACCCACTGAAAACTTTCAGTGACTTTATTGAGTAAGGATCAGGCCCCCAGGCCCACTCCTATGTGGGCCATTGCTCTGACTGAGTCCCACTGAAGTCTGAATTGAGGCCTATGATGTATATGTTAAAAATGAAGGTATTAAAACCAGTTTTAGAAATACTATTTTCAGTCTGTCTGTTAATGGTGCTGGTCTCTCTCATTTGGGAATATAGCTGAGCCCTAAATCACTGATGTGCATTAGCTCCCTTTGATGTTAATTGGAATTTTTCCCAATCATGACTCCGCTTAAGTGAGTTATCATTTTACTATTACTATCCACCAGGAAATCAAGTCTGGTGATATAGTTTGAGACACAGGAAATAGATTGGCATTTGAATAGGTAACAAGAAAAGGGTAAGTTGCAAGATAAATTATATTCTTTTTAAGGAAATTAAGGAGTTAAATTTAAGAGTAGTTCAACAGTTGACAGTTGGGTCTCCAACTGTGTCATCAGACTGTCATGACTTAAACACACAAAGTTTAAGAAACCCATTATATATTTTAGTAATTCGGCCCTTGTTCATGGGTGTGACTCTGGAGTAACTCCACAGACATCTCTGGGATAACTCCAGGCTTCCCCTGCTTTATGGAAGAGAAAAAATTGAACCTTGTTCCTGTTTGTGATTAGGTGGATTAGACTAATCCAAAGCAGTTTTCTTTCAAAGCTCCAGGAAATCTTAGAAAATACATCGCACTTTTCAGAATGCAATGTTTTTCACCCTTTACCCTCTTCCTCTTTTGCCATGGTAAATCATTGGCAAACTATTCCTCAAAAGTCTTGTTCCTTTTCATTTCCATGAAGCAGTAGCAGTTGTGTTGGCTTTACTTGTTCATTTTTCCTTTACACTGGATCTGCTGAAATGGAATAATATATCAAGACAACATCATGACTGGTGAACTAAGCTTAACTGTGATTTGAAATTGAATCCAATTGCCTGAGGGGATAAAGGAAACCTACTGTGTACTGAAGGCACAGAAGAGATCATCAGAGAAATTAAAAATAGAAGAAAGGAGCAATTGGGGTGAACTAATTAAAAGCAAATAATTGATCTAACTTTTACAGCATACACTTACTATAAATCATAATTTTTTCTATCTCAGTTCTGCTGTATTCTCATTTTCTATATCTGATGCCCTTTCTATTATTACATTTATAAGAAAATAACTTGTATTGCCAAGAAAATTAAAATGCACATTTCCTCCGCACCAGGAGACTCCAAATGCTTTAACTACTCAAACTGTCATTGGTTAACAAACTCACACAGATTAAGGCTTTATTCTTATTGTTTGTTTACAGTTGTGCCCCCAAATGTCTCACAATAGACATATACAAAAACACAGTCCTTACCTCAAGAGCTTGTTCCCTACAGTTCCTAGTATGATGAGGCCCTAATTATTAGTGTCTTTAGGTGCTACTACAAAGCAAATAATAATCCTTGCCTCATTTTTTTTAATGAATTTATTTTGGTTTTGTATGGCTGTAAATGAGAGCAGAATTTGGTCCTCATTATCCAAAGGAAGCAGGATAGTTTCTAGTGTAAAAACAAGATGAAAAGCTGGAGCTCGTTGAAATTTTTTTGAATTAAAAATATTCCCTGTAGAAAATGTTTATTGAACCAGTCTGAATCTCTGACTTGAAAATTCAAAATGGAAAGAATTCATTCAATAGTATCAATAGTTTACTGTCAAATTGGAAGGACGTATCTCGTCGGATCCCACAGGAGCCTGTCCTGGTTCTGAAACTACTCAATATTGTCATTAATGACTTGGATAATGGAGGGGAGAGTATGCTTATAAAATTTGCAGATGACATCAAGCTGGTAGAGGATGCTAACACTTGGAGGACAGGAATATAATTCAAAATGACCTTGACAAATTGGAGAATTGGGCCAAAAGCAACAAAATGAAATTCAGTAAAGATAGGAACAAAGTTCCGTACTTAGGAAGGAAAAAAATTAAACACACGATAACAAAATGGGGAATAGCTGGCTAGACAGTAGACTGCTGGAGTGGATCTAGGTGTTATCCCTCTATAACCTCCAGATCCATTTCAGCAAAAATTAAATGCATTGTCAATATGATGTAGTTGCTAGAAGACTGTTATCATTCTGAGGTGTATTAACAGGAGTGAGGTATGTAAGACAACACAGGTAATCTTCCTGTTCTACTCAACTCTGATAAGGCCTATATCCTGTTCTGGGCCCCACACTTCAAGACATGGACAAATTATAGAGAGTCAGAAGAGACCAACAAAAATAAGGTTTAGAAAACCTGACCTACAAAGAGAGCTTTTTAAAAATCTGGGCCTTTGACCTCTGGGTTGAGGAATACTCAGATACTCCCCATGAAAGTTCTGATTGCCACTGATAAAGTCACTCCTTATCCTTTTCTTTGATAGGATGATAGTGAAAGACTAAGGGAGCTCAATCTATAAGGCATGTTTTCCAATTCTTTAACCATCCTTCCAGTCTTTTAATCTAATCCTTTTTGTAGCTCTTCTCTGAATCTTCTCCAGTTGTTGAATATCCTTCTTGAAGGGTGAACACCAAAACTAGACACAGTATTCCAGTAGCTGTTGCACCAGTGCCAATTACAGAGGTAGTATAACCTCCCTATTCCTACTTGAGATTCCCCAGTTTATGTATCCAAGGATTACATTAGCCCTTTTGGCAAACTGGGAGCACAAGTTCAGCTGATTATCCACCATGACCACCCAAATCTTTTTCAGATTCATCCCAGGATAAAGTCCCACATCCTGTAAGTATGTAAGTTATCTGACTTTGTTTGGCTGTATTAAAATACACATGGTTTGCTAATGCCCAGCTTACCAAACAATCCTGTTTGCTCTGTATCAGTGATTTGTTCTGTATTATTTACCATTCCTCCAAACTTTGTGTCATCTGTAAACTTTATCAGTAATGATTTTATATTCTTTCAGGTCATTGATAAAAATATTTCGTGTAAGGCCAATTACCAGGGCCAGTCCTAGACCAAATGGCGCCCCAGGCGAGGAGCATCTTTGGTGTGCCCCCCTCCATTTGTTAAACTTTTTAATATCTTATTTTTTATTCGTTTGTAGCCCATTTCACAACTTTGAGCACGATTTGCATTCCTGTCTCTAAATCTGTATTTATTCATGCCATATATGAGTACATAAAACAATTTGTTTCCCTTAAGCTTATAGAACTTTTTTTAATTTTAAGCATAACTGAAATGTACTAACATCAAGAAATTGAACTGTGCACTAAATAGTGTTACAATAGGTGACAGCCTTAGAATGTTAACACTAGTCCTTTAGTTTAAAAGTTTGCTTTTCTCTCCTTTGCCCTGTGAACTGAAGCACAGTGTCCAAGAAATTCAAAGGCCAATGGCCTTTTCAATAGATATCTCTGGCATCTCATTAATTATGTCCTTTATTAGTCACTACTTACATTCTTCAAGTCTTAAAACATAAGTACTCTATCACAATTCCACAATAAAACAAGGTTCACAATATTGCAGCTGGGCTCTCACTTCACTTTGTTTTTATATCTCACTGACTGACTGGTGATGCCCCACCCCTTATATACCCACGAGGGCATGGCTGACAACATTCTATGAGGTTCAAGGAAAATGTAATTCCCAGAAAATCTGGGAGATTCCAAGAGATCCTACAAAGGTCCAGAATGTTCTAGGAGGTTAGTGAAAAATGAATCCATATACAGAATACCTGAAAAATTTTACTTCAAATATTCTATTTTACCTTTTGCTGCTAAGAACAAAAAGAGAACCCCGAGCCTGGCAGCCCCCAAGTGCAGCACCCCAGGCTGTTGCCTGGGTCATGTGCCTCTAAATCCGGCCCTGCTAACAACTGATCCCTGCAGGACACAAGAAACATGCCCATTCAATGATTCCCCATTTACAATGACATTTTGAGACCTATCAGTTAGCCAGTCTTTAAACCGTTTAAAGTGTGCGGTGTTGATTTTGTATTCTTCTAGTTTCTTCATCAAAATATTTTGTACCAAATGAAATGCCTTACCAGAAGTTGAAGTATATTACATCAATGTAATCTCATCAAAAAAGTTATCGTTAGTTTGATAAGATCTATTTTCCATAAACCCAAATTGACTGTTATTAATTATATTATCACCCTTTAATTCTTTATTAATTGAGTCTCATATCATTGGCTCCATTATTTTGCCTGGAATCGATGTCAGGCTGACAGGCCTATAATTACCTGGGTCACCCATTTAACCTTTTAATATATTGGCACAACATTAGCTTTCTTCCAGTCCTCTGGAACTTCTCCAGTGTTCCAAGACTTATTGAAAATCAACATTAATGATCCAGAGAGCTCTTGGGCCAGCTTCCTTTTAAAACTCTTAGACACAAGTTATCCTAACCTTCTCATTTTAAAATATCTAATTTTAGTAGCTGCTATTTAACATCCTCCTGAGTAATTGTTGGAATGGAAAGTATTTCATCTTTATCCCTGATATGACTACATAGTCTGGCTTTCTCCCAAATACAGAACAAAAATATGTACTGAACACGTCCGCCTCTTCTGCATTATTATTATTGTGAATTCTATCATTTCAATTTAGTATTGTTCCAACACCTTTTTTAGGATTCCTTTTGTTCCTAATATATTCAAAAAGCCCTAAGTGTTCTTCAATTTGCTTGTTATAAATTTTTGCTTGTCCTTTCTCCTTGTGAATGAAAACTACTATGGGTAACTTACAATTTTCCAAGGAGAAAAATCTAGGTTTTGTAACCAGCTCTAGTGTCAGCTAGCAAGTTAATTACAGTAGTATGTGCACGAACTATCTTTAAATGGGGCTCTCCAGAACTTTCTTAACTTATGCTACCAGATTTGCCCGTCACCTTGGGGTACGTTCATTTATTAGGGTTACTTTCCCATGAGGGTTGTAATTCTATCAATGTACTGCTTGTCACTTGTGTTTTCATATGGAGCTTTACTTCTCCCATCTGCGAGTCCCCTCCCAAGGGAGCTACCCTGCAGAACCTAAGTTTCCCAGGGCTGGGTTCCTCCAGCCCCAGACTCAGATAAACACACACATTCACAGATTAACAGAACATGTCTGAGCAGACCGGGTCTATCATCACTCTCAAGCTGACCCTTTATATGTCCCTGTACTCAGCAGGCTGGGTTTACCGGCACTTCCAAGCTACCACCCTTATATGCCACAGGTTCAGCATATTGCTATCCCCACTTTCATGCTATAATTGTTCTAGTAGTAACCCCCTTAATAAGCAAACTGCACAGAATTGTTGAGCGCTACAGGGATCTTTAGCTAAGGTAAGAGAAGCGCATTGCTGCAGAACAAAATATGGAAGCCAAGAACGCTCAAGAGTAAACTAAGTTTGGAGAGAGTCTGGCAACCAGCTTGATTATTATTTTATTGCCAGGTATATAAAACATATGATACTAATAGTAATAACCATACAAGGAGAGAAAAACAACCACAGAGATACAATATTACAAGATTCACTTGCCCAAGTTTGATTACAAAAGTCAGGTTTAGACTTTTGACTCCCATCATGCCAAGCTTCCCTGCTTCGCTGATCCCAGAATTCAGTCGGTTCCTGCCTTGCAGCTTAGTTCTCCATTCGATATGCTAATAGAGATGTCTCCTTGTTCCATCTTTGATGCAAATGAAGCTCTCTGTTTTCCATTCGGTGTGCTAATGAAGATGCCTCCTTCTCACATCTTCGATGTAGATGAGGCTAGGAGAGTTGCCTTAATCCTGTCATCCTTGTCTGGAGGGGTTTAGGTATGTCTCCCACTGCCTTTCCATTGCTTTTGGTAAGTTCATCTCTGATTGGTTCTGGTTCAAGCAGAGGCTGGGGGGCAGGGTTCAGGTGAGTCAAACAGTAGGGGTTTTGTGCCCTGATTCTCCAAGAACACAGAGCTGACAGGTAACACTTAGTATCAGGTAAATAAAGAAAATGTGTGGTTTTGCAGTCACAAATTTTGTTGTGTGCCTGAGAAAGAGAAAGAGGCAAGGGTTTCACTGTGAAACATACTATAACCTGGCCAAATAAGAGCCATTTATTATTTTATGCAAATTTGAACACACACAAAGAAGTTTCTTAATGTGTTTTTTAATTTTAAATGAATGACCTAGCAAAATGGAAAAAAGTATTGGCTTCTGCCCATCAGAGGGGTACTGCTATGCTTATAAGGGTAACGGCCTTGCCCATAGGTAAAAGCTACTTGAATGCTGATATCTTCTACTCTATCCCCACCCCCAGACACCCAGTAAACCTGTAAAGGGACATGTTATATTCTGACAATTAAATAATATTTTTATGAAGTATCTGACTCTCCTTGGAATTAGTTCCAGAAATGGTATTTTAGCCTAGTAAACAATGTTACTTTAAAAAAGCAAAGAAAAAGGGATTTTTGTATAGAAAACATAGGAATTTCCATACTGCAACAGACCTGGGGTTCATCCTTTCCAGTATCTTGTCTCCAACAGTGGCCGGTACTGGGTGCTTCAGAGGAAGGTGAAAGCATCTTTGCATTAGGCAAATGTAGGATAATTTGTCCTTCATATTAGGTTTCCTCCTAATTCCTAAATACTTATCATTACTATTTTTATTATGATTGGCTTAACCCATGAAATATGAGGTATAATACCTCTTCCAAAATTTCTTAGCATTAACTGTTAACTCTGTATATTCCTGCTACCCATATAAATATCCTACCCATATAAATACCCAATCCCTTTTTGAATTTTGCTATTTTTTTAGCCTCAATGACAGGTCATGGTAGTGAGTTCCAGTTTGCGTTTGAAAAATAAATCCTTTATTGGTTTTATATTGGCTAGCTTTTAATTGAATTGAATGTCTCCTTGTTTTCATGTCTTGATACATGGAGAACAGATGCTCCCAGTCTCTAGACCATTATTTTATATTGTTGTGGGTAAAAGTTTGAAAACTGAGTCACAAATCTGCCCAATTCAGACTTACTCAATTTTCACCTTTATTTATACAATTGCAGATAGAATTATTGTCACTTATAGTGTCTGGACCTATATTTATGCCAGACAAATAACAACAGACAAGACGGAATTGGTAAATTGGCCCAAGTTCCACATTGTGGGGCACCGGAAAGTCCTTTCCACCTTCCATGATAGTCATCGCCTTCTCTGATCCCTTAGTCCGGTCCTTCAGTCCCATCCTTCAGTATCTGATCCAGTGTTTCTCCAGGTTGGGCCCATGCTCACTGAGGCCTTTTATATATTTCTACATTACACATTGATCGTTATCCAGTTGGCTTTTAACACACTGGCCTTTTGTTTTTTACACAAACACAAGTTTCAGTTATCCAACTCCTGCATTTTTCCTGCTGTTTCTGGGTCATCATTTTATGTCACTCTGCCCTGGAACTTCCCAGAAAGAGGAGTAGTGGTTGTTGCTGTTACAGATTGGTGTGATTTTTGTCTCAAAACTTTGAGCACAATAGGTTACATTTGTTCTATCAGCAATAACATCGTTTTAAACATATCAGCAATTCTATCTAAATGAAGAATTGGCAAAAACACAGTTATGCTAGTAAGGCCTTGGCCTAAATATTTACCTTATCTATGCTCATTCTCTGTCCATAATTACAAATCATTAAAATATAACTAACAATGCTTTTAATTTTATCATTTAGCAATCCTTCATTTTTATATTTCAATGTTATAAGTCAGTATATCTTATCTTAAATTATTTAGAGAGGGGAGTTTGGAGAGCATTCCATGATTCTTTAATGTCAACATTTCTTACCCTCTTTAAATGTAGGTTTTTCATTCCAAGTCCTGTTTTGTTTGTGAATCATTACAAAGAATCTTCATTAGAAATTTCCCCGTGAATGCATCTTGAAATGTGTCTCAATTTTAGGGCCTTGATATTTAGTTGCTTTTAATGGTACTCCAACAATATGTTTCCATCATATTGTCGCTGCACCAATTCTGCCATGACCACCCCTTGCCCCCCACACCCATTCGGTGCTAACAGTCAACCCACGACCTGACCTTATTAGGGTATGCCTATGTGATCGGCTGTGCCTTCGGCTCCCACGTCATATATGGGAAATGAAGCTGACCATGGGAAACGAAACTTAACAGCAACCAGGAAATGAAACCTATTGCAAGTATCCCCCGGCCAATCTGGTGCTGGCACGAAGCCCATAAAAGGGGTCTTATCCAAGCCCCTGGCTGAGAGCCTTCCCGAACTACCAGCCTGATCACCTGGTCCGGACCCTCCCGCTCCTGTGTCTCCCCCCGAGCGCGAATCGTTTGTTAGCCGGCCGAGTTCGAGTTTTTGTGTTCATTATGCTGTGTCCCGTTCTCATCTGGGTGGTAAGGAGTTAATTATCAGTCCGTGTTCTTCAGTTAGCTGACTGTAACATTCCTTCGTATCAGTCTGTGACTCGCAGTTAACTGTCTGTTGTCTCTTTAAAATTAGTCTGTGCCTTGCAGTTAACTGTCTGTTTAGCATTCCATCGTATTAGCTTGTGTATTGTAGTTAATTGTTTGTTTAAATGTGTATAAATAGTTAAAATTCTATATTATTTCTGTTGTCTTATAATAAATCCAGTTAATTACTAACCGACTCATTATTAACTCTCGGGGATCATTAACCTGTCGGAACACATGTTTTCGGTATTTATCAACAAACATAAAAAGTACCACGTAAAAATTACTGTATTCTATACCAAAGGGGCTATTCTAAAATGTGTACCACATCTTAATTCAGACGTTGTCCTGTGGCCCATCAGACTACCCATTTGCATTAGTGTAACATGCTCATAACAGCTACATTACTTTCCAATGTTAACAATTACTGTATTTCAATTTCTTATTCTATTCTTAGTTTCCAGATATTAAATCACTGAGAAGCGTATGAACCACCAGTTGTTTGCATCACAACAAAATGGAACTGTTTATGGTTGGTTAGTTGGTTTTTAGTCCAGCATTTAATTACCCATACATCTTCAATCTTTTAAATTGTTTTTATTTAGCTTTACACCAACAAGTAAACATAAATAAGACAACAAAAATAATAAATTAAGACAAACTGCTGAACACAAACATTTATATAGCCATAACTTTTCTGAGGAGTTATGCTAAGAAATGTTAAAGACAACCCCATTGCTCTATATTCGAGGGTTTGGGGATTTTGTTTTTCAGTTAAGACATTAAACAGAATTTCTAATATCAATGACTTATAGAAAGCTGGTTTTGTTGACTGCAGTAAATGCAGGCAGTGTTAACAGCAATAGGCCACTTTATCTCTCCTGTCTCTCTTGCCATAAGCTGTGCAGTTGTTGGAAGCTGTGCAATTTATTCATCCGAGTCTTCATTTCAATACCTGGGCTTGGATATTATGATTTGGTACATATGCATCTGTAGCCAGTATAAAACTTTATAAAACTAGTTTATAAAGTTTAACTGTTTTCCAGCTCTTCATGCTTTCAAAATGATACTAGTACTTATCGGCTTCTCATACAAACCTCTCTGTGCCTTCTTCCATGCTGCCTCTTATACTTTGAACATCTTTCATAAATACATTACCTTCTCAAATCCCACTTCCTCCAGAATGCCTAAAAATCTCCCCAGGTAATTGTTGCCCAAAAGACAGACGGCATTTATTTATAATTATAAAAATCAGTTTGTAAAGGTATATGTTTGGATCTTGTTTTTAGTGAACAATTGAAAATATAGACACACTTTCTGTTGGTTCTCTTGTTTGCCTTCTTTCATGTTGCTCTATGAATAATTACATGGTGTGGTTCAGATTGCAATAAGAGATACAATAGTAAATATTTTTGTACTTCTTTGAGTACCACTCATCTGCAGTATAGGATGAAATCCTGACCCTACTGAAGTCAATGGTAAAACTTGCATTGATTTCAATGGGGCTAAGATTTCAATCACAAAATTTACAGTAGACGAGAAAGTTTATAACCAGCTCTATTTGACCATCTTCGTGAGCATAAAAATGCCTATTAGAATTTGAGTTGTCTTTGCAAAGTGGAGATTTACTTCTGTACTGATTTGGGAAATGTGTTTTATGGATAGGGATGCAGTAACCATTTAGATATATGACCAAAACTGGGTTTCCAGAACTAATCCTTATAATGGGATTCCACTGTAGATGTATACGCTCACATGCAGATACATACATACATGTGAGAAGGGAGAGGATATATATATTTTAAGGTATTTATTGCTTTGAAATAGCATTTTTTTATATAGAAAAAATTCTTCATGTCATCTGGAAGACCCAACAGATAAGTTTGGAAAACTGAAGCAGTAATAGTAAATTAGATTCTGTATTGCTTGTTGCTAGTTCTTTCAGAATTAATACAATTAAGTGCCAATCTAAAAATCTCATAATACAGCAGCTATATAATTGTTTCCTTATAAAATTATAATAAATAACATCTAACAAAGAATTCCAATGGAAAAAAAGAATAACCATTTACTTTATTTATTTACATATACATATACATACATGCACTCAGTATGCATAATCAGACAAGACAATGGGGGCTTCCTGATGAAAATGCATCACTTTACTAAAATATACAGCCATAAAACCTTGCTGCTTTCGATTTTACTTCATCTACTCAGTTGGGGTGAACAAAAGTTTACTGTCTAAAGGAAATTTTGGAAAAAAAGCCTGCATTGCTCTTTAGTGCCCTTTTTCTGCACCATAATGATATTTTTTTAATCGTGACATCTTCCTGCAAACAGTGTTTCTAAGCCTTTCAGTATTTGAACAATTGGAGAATTCTCTTAATTTGGAATGAAACCTTTTAGCACAAACAGAACTTTGGCAGGTTTAGTACATCCGTAACAGCTGTTATAATTTGCCATGGTTTTTTATGCTACATCATAAAGAAAAGGCCATAACTCCCATCTCTAAATGCAACTTGGTTATTCCTAATAGCTTTTCCTGCTGTGGACTGCCAGTTATTAAGAGTGAGTAATGAAAGAGCGCACCCTTTGGAGCAGCCAGTTCTCAGAACCATTAGTTTTCTTTTATACTCCAGCCTAATTCCAGGAATGTGCTAGACAAGAAATAAGACATATCATGTCATTTCAGGATAATATCATGTAATTTTAGGGTAATAAAGAATTCATTTCTGGAGAGAGAAGTGATCTGATATGGAAAAGTTCAATTTCATTCTCTCTAGAGAGCTTTGCCTATTCAGATGTGACCTTGTATAATTAAATATATTTCAAATATCAAGAGAAATGGCAGCAGAGTAGACAATAGAATTCTCTATTTTAGGTTGAAATGAAATTATATGAAGCAGTCAGTGTAATATAAGATAAAGTAGATGGCTACCATTCATTGTTTCCACTGGAATTCTTTCTATTTGATTCTATTCATTACAGTTTTATAAGGAAGCAATTATATTGTGTGCTGTATTACCAGATTTTTAGACTGGCATTTAATTGCATTAATTCTGAAAGAGAACTAGCAAGAATCAATACAAAACTTAATTTTCCATTATTACTTTAATTTAAAATATATACCTAGATAATAAAGGGGAAATGGGATGTGCTTTCTACGCAAAAAGCTACAAATTCAATACAAAAAATACCTAAAACAGCTGAACGCACACAGGTAGTTGGAAGATAAAATTAAGCTTCTTAAAGAAAGACAGGTTTAATAATGAAGAAATCTGCTCTAAAGCCTTCTTCACTAAAGCAAAAATAAAATTATTTAAACTAACCCATATGCAATTATTTCATCAAAATCCTACTTTTCAATTACACTAATTTATCCTAAGTGACAAATATTTTTTTCAGCCATAAAGGTAACAAAAACAGATTTTTCTCTAATTCTGTGTTTGATTCCCATTCTTTAATTACAATAGACACAACAAAGTACTCATTTAAATACTATTTAAGATGTATGATGGTGGGGACATAAATCAATTTTTATATATCTGTAATTAGCACTTAAGGTAGATATCCCTCCCTATCATTTTAACCCCTGCTTAGAATGGGAATGATAAAAGATAGTGTTTGATAATACTTTTAATGATAGTAAATAGACTAACAAATAGTTAGTCCAAAAGCCAATGAAATAATTGGGAGTCTTTCCACTGACTTCAATGAACTTTGGATCAGTCCCATAAAGCGTAAAGAAAATGTACTACTTAAACCACAGAAGAGAAGATTGGAGTTAATTAGCTCATTCACCTGCACTTTTCTGGGTGGTTTTGCACAATCTTTTAATTTCAAATTAGGTCTTAACTGCCTCATGTTAATATGCTGATCTAACAGCAGATAATTCCATCACACAGTTCGCGGAAGGCAAAAATTTGTTTCCAGATTGATGTTTTCTTTTTGTCTGACATTACAGTTTTGGCACAAAACACGATCCTAATGCCAAATGCCATTTTAAAAATATGTTCTCCCTTTGTAATGGGACTAACCCTCCTAATGTAAAGATTTATTCTTCACTCTATTCTTTCTGCATAGCACCATTTTTAAAGTAATACTGTAACATAATTAGGTACACAGTGAGTTTTAGTCAGTGGATGGAACCTGCTGGAACATTTGGGTTTAAGTTTCTATTTATTTAGGCCAGTAAGTGAATAATGGTGAATATGTTTTCCTTGGAAGTTAAACATGCTGTTTAACAAACTAGCAGTCTGAGACTGCTACATATGTTAATAATATAACCAAAGCATTCATAAACTTCTCTTTAGCCATCATATTTCTAAGACTCAAGTTATATCCTAGTACTGTATAAAAATTAATAAGAAATATTCAAATCTGTAACACAAATTATATTATTTCTTTCCATTCTCCATTCCACCATGGCTAGAAGTGTGTTCATTCAAATGTTCAGTGGTTATATGGTGGGGGAGATGTCCCATGAACAACACCCATGAACAACTTTTTCAAAAGATGTCTTACATTTGGGCATGAACGCAGTCAAATATGGACGTTCTCTAAGCTAGGTCTTTCCAGCTGTATTGTTCCTGTAGAATGCAGCCATCTTGAAGTGTCATGACGAATGAGACAACCAAAATTCCATAATCAGATGGGCTGGAATAAGTTCCTAGTTCTGGTGTGGTTAGGAGAGGAAGAGGTAAATACACTATAACTTTAGTGATTTTTGTCTATGAAATAAGCTTGAGAAGTCATTGTATTAGGTCACTCTTGGATCAGGAAATATGTGTAGATATTCTGGGTTGATTAGCTGCTTTAGCTTCACAATTCTATCAATTGGCTCATGCAGTTGTGTCCAAGAGGAAGTTCCTTTTAGTTTTCTTTTGGCTATTCTAGATTGGCCATGAGCTATTTATGGATTTTGGCTGAGCAAATTTTGCACCATAAGGGTTCCAGCAGTCTGCCTACTTAATTCATTTTGTGTAGTTATTTGGCTTCGCAGGTCACTATGATTCTCCAATGTGAGGGAAGAAGTCTGAAACAGAAAACAATTTATAGAGTAATCTTTAGATTAATGTTATCCTTTCAATTTGGAATCAATACAATATGGTGTTTTGGAGATTATGTGCCTTGTTGCGAGTCTTAATCACCCTCAGTGTAGAATATTGCTGTACTGTTGTAACTTGCTGCTCAGCTTAATGACACTCTGGTTCATAAATCTGACTTGTTTCTAAGCGTAAGTATAGACAAAGAATAAACATTTGTTAATTAAAGTTTGCATTCATATATTATTTCTCATGCTGTTCAGATATTCACTTTATACTGTAAAATGCATGTTTACATTTCAATTGATTCTAAAATGATATAATTGATTTACTATTTAGTATTATTTAAAGTGCAAATTGTTGCTGAGAATATGTAAATGATTATGCAAATTTACTTTCAGCACAACATGAAAAGAATCCCAGCTTAAGCTGATTAAGTTCACTGAATACAATTTAAATCAGTGCCTGCTCCGCAAACGAATTCATTTGTAAGACCAAGCAAGACATCTAACTTGCAGACAATTATGAAGTTCTCTGGAATTTCAGCAATGTTTCTTGCAGTATAGCAGGGTTTTGAGTGAAAACTCTGCAGCAGTCCTAACGTGTGTTTGTGAGTATCTGTGAGAGATTGCAGTAAGCCACGAACTTAGTTCCAAACCGATGTGGGTAGGGCTTCCAGCTACATTTTGCAATCTTTCCACAGTGCCAGCTTTACACAAAATGGAGAATATTTTAAATTCAGGACACTGAATTCATTTTTCAATGATGGTTTAATCAGGTGCCTGAAATCAGAATTACGGGGAGAATGACACTGCTTGACATGTAGTTGCACATCTACTTTTGTGGTGGTGTCACAAAATCAAACAATTATAACACGAGAATATGACAATGTGTGTGGCTTTTGTGTGGTATTTTTCCCTAAGTTATGACAGAGTAAATATTTAAATTAATATTATTATTTTGTAACCTTTAGCAGAGCAATTTCACTAACTGACCTCTCCTAACCTCTCACCTATTACAGGAATGTGAGCCTCATTCTGCTCCTAGTTATGCTGGAGAAAATCTGGAGTAGTTGTAATAACTACAAAGCATTACATTGACTCGTATACTCATAGCCTATAAGGTCAGAAGGGACCATTATGATGGTCTAGTCTGACATCCTGCACAACGCAGGCCACAGAACTTCACACATCCACTCCTGTAATAGACCCCTAACCTAAAACTGAGTTATTGAAGTCCTCAAATAATGATTTAAAGACTTCAAGGTACAGAGAATCTACCGGCAAGTGACCCATGCCCCATGCTACAGAGAAAGGCGAAAAACCCCCAGGGCCTCTGCCAATGTGCCCTGGGAGAAAATTCCTTCTCAACCCCAATTATGGCAATCAGTTAAACCCTGAGCATATGGGCAAGAGTTACCAGCCAGACACCCAGAAAGAATTCTCTGTAGTAACTCAGAACCCATCCCATCACAGGCCATTGGGCATATTTACTGCTAATAGTCAAAGATCAGTCAGTTGCCAAATTAGGCTGTCCCATCATACCATCTCCTCCATAAACTTATCAAGCTCAGTCTTGAAGCCCGCTAGGTTTCTTGCCTCCACTGCTCCCCTATCACCAAGACTGGATTGGATGACTCATCTGGGATTTGTGAGGATACAGCTATGTCCAACTGGCTAATTAATAGCTCAGATCATGAGCACAATGCTGGACTAGGGAAGGTGACTGGCCCATCCATCCTTTTTGCATTTGACCTCAGATGCAGAAGGTGATCCATTTTAAGGATGACTTCCTTTGAGTATATGCATTTGGCATGTGAATCCTGGGTTAAAACCAATGTCCAAATCTTGATCATGTATAGATCACCTGGCTGCTCCACAGGCTTCTGACCTGAGCTAGCTAGATGCCAGTAACACAAGCATCATGGCTGATTATTCTGGGGGACCTTATTGTCTATGCAGATGACATTTCTAATGATGACTCAGGCTCCCATGACCATGTCAGCCATGAATTTAACTCGGGTGATTTCACTCCCAGATCGAACCTGACTACAAATACGTGCTCTTCTTGTGGTGCAGTCAGACTACCTTCAGGGCCTTACTAATCTCCTGATGGGGCAGAGAACTTGAACCGATGATCCACCCTTGGTGTTTAATATTCTGTTTAATTCTAAAATTCTCTGTTTGATTCTGTCATACTTTTGGATTACACAATTGGTGGCTTGAGAAGGTACTAGAATATGGTAGGTGTCCAGAGGTCTCGAAAGGAAAATAACTGCTTCCCTCTCCAAAGTCATTCATGGCTCTCTGACATGTTCTAGAAGAAGACAAGGTGCTTCTAACAGAGCAGGAAATGGTTTAGGTTTCCTAATTCAGTTTCTGACTAATGTTATGTTTAAAGAAGCAGTGAGCATGAAGAGGGACTAAGATGAGACAAGAGTTAAGAGACAAGGAAAGGAGAGGGATTCCTGACTTTGGCTGGAAAAAGAAAGAAAGCTTTTTCATTGTTTAACTTCCTCCTCCAGCCATTGAGCACAATAATCATATATCCATGTTAATCTTTTTTATGCTGATTTATATAGAGTTGTGTGCCAACTTTGTTACACAGCTTCGGTTAACATCACCGGTTAGTCCTAACTAGCCAGTAACATTGTGATTTAGGATATAACATAATAAAAAACATGGGTCTTGAAGATCTGCCTTCAGTGTTAGAAAGGAAGTATGCTTACCATATCACAGAAATCATGTGAATGTCTCTCATTCCTTCAGATCATAAATAATTACACCCAAAATAACCCTACATTAAAAGAACCTTAAGGTTGCATAATCAACCACTTAAAAGTTAGGAAATGTTGATGCAAAGAAGATGGGAGATAGCGGCATATTTTTACAATACATTTTATATGTACCGCTCTCTATTTGGTTACTCTCCTGCAGTTGGTTGGTTGGTTGGATTACTGTATCACCTATGAGTCATAGTTATAGACCAGTACCCTCATGTGCTGCAGAAACATAGAACAAAAAGACAGTCCCTTGCCCCTGGCATTTGCAATCTAAGTACAGAACAAGAGACAACAGATGGATTTAGACAGACAATGGAGTACAAGGAAAGGAGACAATATTGGTATGATAGGTAGGGGTCTCAGTGTACCAGCGATCTAAATCATTGTAGAGCTTTTTGTAGGCTTCATGTCAAAGGAGGATTTGAAGGAGGAAAAGGAGTTAGTTTTGCAGATGTTCACAGGAAGTCTCTCCCAAGCGTGAGAGGCAGCAAATAGGTGCTTGTTTGAAAATTGAATAATTGGATGATGGAGACCAGCATCATGGGCCAGTTGTAGGTGAGGGTTGACAACTTGATAATGAAGGAGATTTTATAGGTAGGTCATGAAGGGCCTTTAAAGTGAAGATCAGAAGCTTATGTTTGATGCAATAAAGAAGGGGGAGTCAAAGTGATGGGCTAGGAAAATGATCTTTGTAGCAGCGTTCTGAATAGATTTGAGCAGAGCAAGAATACATTCAAGCCAAGAGAAAATGATATTGCAGTAGTCTCTAGCCTGTCCTAGAGCTGTCCCTTCCCAACCCTGGGTTTCTTGTCCCAGTCCCATATTCCTCACCTATCTAGTCTCAGTTTTCACTTCTCAGGTTTGTTGTCCTACTCTTAGTCTCCTTTCCCAACAATCCCTAGTCTTACCCCTCAAGACTATCTGTTGTCACAGTTTGCTCACCCAACCATTCCCAGTTCCCTCTGTGCTCCCAGTCTCCTTGTCCAGTCAGTCCCATTCCCCACCCACAACTGCTTCTCAAATCTATTATTGTCACACGGGACTTTAGCCTGATTGTCTGCACTCAGATTCCAGACCTAGTCTCCCTCCCCAGGCACCTTAGCCAATTTCAGTGTACCCTCCACCCTGTGACTCCTTGGAACAATCTTATTGCCCAATCAGTCCTAGTTTTCTCCGGGATTCTTATCTAATTTCTTCCAATCATCTACTTGTTGGCAGTGCCAGTCTCCTTGCCCAGCCAGTCAGTCCTCCCTGTTTCCCAGTCCCACTTTTCCTCTCACCCTTATTGCTGAGTCTCCAGTCCCAGTGTCTCCTCTCATTTGACCCCCAGGCTCCTTGTCCTGATACCTCAGTTTTTGTCACCTCTGCATTCAGACCAAGCAGCTTCCATCTCCATGTTGTGTGGGCCAGCACAAAGGGCATTGAGAACACAGAAGAGAGAGTTTTCCTGATCTCAGTTCAGGTGCATCTAGCATAGCACAGCTGCAATTGCAGGGAAAATCTAGTGCCCAGTGAGGATGCAGTCTTCAGAGAATTTGGCGACTAAAATCGAAGAAGTTCTTATGTGTGAAAAGTGGTTTTTTTTCAAAGGCTTATAACTTGACCAAATTTAGGTGGATTTTTATGGGGACAGCAATAGGAACATCACAGGTATAGAGGCACCGCTTCTGCCAAATTTTCAGTGTCTATTCCACAGTGTGGGGGCAGTAGAACTGTTCAAAGAAAAAGTCTACAGAATTCTTTAATATGGGAAATATAGTGCAAAATTTCAGCCAGGTGGTTAAAGTATGGCAAAGTTATAAGCAACTGAAAACATGGTTTTATAATGGGAAATGTTGGGCCACCTTAATAGATGGTGCTGCGAACTCACCTATACTATCTTAACGTGCAGACATTTCTAATGTGCTTGTCAGTGCATCTCACAACATTAGTGAATTAGCCACACAACAAGGTAGGTCAATAGTATTATGTTCATTTAACGACTAGAGAAGCTGATGCCCAGAGAGGTTTTGTGACTTGCTCAAGACCACAGAGATTGTGTAGAAGATCCAGGAACACAATCCAAATTGTTTATTTCCCAGACCTGCAATTAAAGCCTAAGACTGGAAACTATTATCCTGTGCCCACTGCAACATGAAATTTCATGTATATTGTTTTTATGACACTGTGTAAGTGCATAGTGCTTTATAAATATAAAATAAGACAAGATTCCTGTCCCCATTAGTTTATGATCTAGTTAGGAGTGTACTTGTCAATAAGCACAGACTCATCCTTTTTACCAAGTGATTATACCTTAAAGACAAATGTCTAATGATTTGAGGCCCTAGTTTTGGTTACCACTGAATCATGCTGTTTTTGAGAGAATGGAAAAACCTTTTAATTTTGATTTGTGGTTTCCTTTAATCTTGTTTTTGAAAGCAAGGAAAATTGCAGTGTTTAACTTTGTTTAATTTCATCCACAGTTTTCCTGGAATGACTACCTTTTCTTTAGTTCCTGGAAAACATCACTTTATGATAGAGACTCTTGTAGATAAATTTTTGTGAGTTGTATCAGATTTGCAGATTAGCAAAGTGAGAATTAGTGCTATTTAAATAGTTCCTGAAAGATTTTAATTTGCATTCCGCTTGCCTGGCATTTTGATTATGATATTATGGTTTTTATGGGAGTTGTAAATATGACACATCCCTGAAACAAATAACTGGATTCCTTGAAAGATATGGTGTTGAATTACCATAGTCTTTAAGGTTTTAATGTTTTTCTGAGGTGCTTTTTTTTTTTTTACTGATAAAACGTATGTTAGGTAGAATAGATAATACATATGGACAAGGTGGTGATAAACGAATAATGCACAAGTGTAACAACCTCTTTTCTTTTCACATCGAGCCACTTCATATAATGCCACTTCATATAATCCAGATGTCAAATGCCCATGCAAATAAATGAAAGACAAGCTCAATTAGTTTAGTGATCTTTAAAGTCCTTTGAACCTCTTACTCCTGTGGAACGAAGAGTTCTTTAATTTCTGTGCACTATTAATCTCTTCTGCGAGGTCAAATTATCCAAACAAACCTGACAAGATAGAGTTAATTGTCTGGATGAATTTTATCAATATAAGAAGAATGATTTTGTAAACTGGTTGGGGAAAAAGCCTTCAAAAGCAAAGAAACTAGCACTTTTAATAAAGATAAATATTTTATTTTATTTTATGGAAAATGTACTTTAGAAGAATATAGAGAGGACTCCAACAATGTTTGCTTTGAGCAAGAAAACTCAAGATTAAATATTGAAGATCTTTGCCAGTTTGTGAAGCAAGTTAAACTGGACAACATTAAGGTGACAGCTGTAGCAGCCAAAATTATCATCACTTTGTAGATTGGAAGAGCTGAAGGATCTTGATAGGTTTTTAGAAAGTCTATTATATTTCAGTCAGAATCCTAAATGTTTCTTAACAAAAATACTTATTGTAATCATCTATGGCTAATGCGTTCTTCATGCTAGTAAGGAGCTATAGAACTTGGCAAAAAGGGGTTATGCAGGAGTAAATGAAAAGGCTTAAAACAATCTGTGTGGACTGTCAAGATTCCTGGGGGAGACCTGCATGGAATTATAAACTAGCATTTTCTTTAGATTTTCATTGTTTGGACCTAAACCACCACACAGCCTTTTTCTTTAGACAGCTGCGGGATTACAAAATATTACTGAGCTCTTAAGTTCAGTTGCCGGATATTTATTTTTTCCTAAGCATAATTATTAGTCATTGAAAGAGCTAGGCAAGGTTGAACTCCTTGGGTTTTGAATTGCTACCTTCAGTGATTTTTTTTCCAGACCTGGATGGCATTGTCTGTAGACTGAAGCATATCCGAATAGGGTGAGTCATACCTTTGGCAAAGTTACACTTCATAAAACCATGAATGTAAATGTATGTTTGTAATTATTTTTGGGATGGTAAACAAGCATTTCCATATCAAATATAAATAACTTACTGTAGGAGTTTATAGAAATTGCTGACACATGACTGAAATTTCACTTTTTACAGTGACTGCTCTATACTTAATTTCCTGTCATATAGTGTGTTATGATTACAGAACTAGCTGCACCTCTGTCCCCATTCCCGTCTCTCTGAGTACACCCCCTTCAGGTGTCAGGCTTGATGCACCCATTCTTAGACAGAGCCTTGGGCTACAGTACCCTGTGCATCAACTGTGTTTATCCAGCCTGATATCCAGCTACCTCACTGCCAGAATTCAGATTTATCATACACTGAATCTCATCTATCACTATTTTACCATTAGTGGCCACCAAGAACAGAAGAAGAGAGAAGGAAAGTATCTTAGTTAACAAGTTATCAAAGAATATTCCATCAGTGCTATGTGGCCCATATCTATAGACCAATATTATTACTACCCCAAACATCAAAACAGCCTCTCAGGTCATATCCCTTTTTAACATCCTAAAGGTTTTTGCATTGTTGTTTCTGTTTTCCTAAAGAAAAACATGGTCCTTTGCGTTCTGTACATGGAAAGTTCAGGCTATCTTTTGAAACATGGATATAGTCTAACATATCCACATCCTCTCATATAACGTGTGTATCAAAGAGTCATTTAATTTCATGTCTTTGCAATAAAATGCAATTGACCCATGAAGAAATATCTGTAATCTTTTCAGAGACTGAAACTCTCATCGTTATGATGATGAGATCTCAAGCATCAAAACAACACTGCCAAAAAAGCTTGGGATTCTTTTTTAATGACCAGAGCTTGAATGTTGATATAGCAGAGGCTGTAGGGGTTTTATTATTTTTATTATTTTGCATTATATTTGGAAAAACAACCCTCTATAGCCAACAAGCAAATGAAAGCAATCACAGTTTTTTGCCATAATTTTTCTTATGCTCTCATCTTCATTTTATTTCCAGAAACATTGTGCTGCAATTTTGCAAAATTTTAACTTCTGCTTATTAGATAGCAGGAAAATTACAAGATTCTGATAGGTCACACTCTGTAAACCTACTTTCCTGAAATCGACTGCTATATTCACTCCTCTTCAAATATCCATACATAGAGACTGTTCACTGACTAACATTTTAATTTCAGTAGTCACAGTGACATTGAAAGGAAGGTTAAAAAGATAAATTCCTTATTTAAGTGCCTTTCTTTTTTTAACCTTTCAGCACCATGTGGGCTTTAGTTGAGATGGTCTTTGTTTCCAGTTCGCTTCTTTTTTGTATGTGACTATGCTGTATTTGTTTTAACAATCATAAAAACATGATGATCATAGAATCATTGAAGTGTAGGGCTGGAAGGGACCTTGAGAGATCTTCTATCCAGTCCCCTGCATATGACATTGGTGCCCTTTAATTTTGTACAAGTCTACTTGAAAAATGCAAGATACTCTTTTTTAAAATCTTAGTAACATTTGTTGATGAATGAAAGACAGTCTAAAGAGGAAGCTACAGTATTTTCATTAAAAAGCTTGTATAATTTAACATTCACAAGTCATAGTGTTTGATAATGAAGCACCAAAATAAAGATTTCTAAGTCCTGATTAATGGCAAGAGGGGGACAAAAAAGCACCAACTGCAGTGGTATAGATAGACTTATAATGAAGTAGAAGCAATGTTTTATTAGCAATGTTGATTGTAGTAAGGGCCGATTACTTTCCATATTTTGTAAATATTATGTGACTATATTCCTTGGTGATTTGTTTTTTATGGTTTCTCAATAAAAGGTTGAATGTACACACAGTTTAAAGAATATACACGCTGTTCTTGACTCTTTAGGACTTATCAAAAGTTTCTATTGCATGAGTCTGATTACTGTGCATTCAAGTACTTTAGACTTGCTACATAAAAGTGAATCTAATTAAAATGTTAATGAGTTTCTATGTCACTTGAAAGTGGGCATGATCCAGCTGTAACCACACCACCAGCTGCAATGATATACCAACAGGACAATTAAAAAAAACCTGTCATATCTGTACTCATACTCTACTTCATATTTTTTATACCTTTTATTTCACAGGCTGTGATTAGTACTAAAATTCTTATTCCCTGTTGTCCAGCATAGTATCTTTAGTGGAAAGAGATATGACAGTTTTTATATTCTTAACTAAGGCTGGATTTTTCACAGCTAAAAATAATCTCTATTTGATCTCATTAATGATCTGTGCATATGCCAAATATATGTATGCAAGGACACTTCCCCCATCTTTCTTCTGTCCCTGCAGTAAGGCCAATGGGTAGCTGTAATTTCAGTCCAAGCTTTCCAGGAGTCCAATGCAGAGCTAGCCCAGGAAGACGTGTTGCAGCCTTTCAGATGTATTGCAGCATGCACTGTAGCATGCTGAATGACATTGAATTGACCAGCATGCCTTTAAGATCTGCCACTGGGTCAGATCACCTGTGCAAACACCCAGACCCACACCTGGGGCTTTAACAATCAAAGACAGAATACAGCCCTTTGTAATATCAACAGAGTATATTGTTCAAATACAGAAAATAACACAAAACAATTTATCCCTTAGGAGTTTTGATAATGCTCAGGAGGGAACAGCAATTAGCCACACTGAGGACTGGACAGGATTCTGAAGTTTCAGCCAGACCATTAGAGAGCACTGTGCTAGAAATGGGTGGATTCTAGCTTCTGGGCATATGGGGAACCCAGTTTCACACTGCCCTGTGTGCCTCTGGCTTCTCCCTGATGAACTTCTAAAAATATAGCTAAATTCTGGTCCCAGCTCCAGCACACTGCTGTAATGGAATGTGGTTTCCAGAAAGGGGCCACAAGAGCTTCTCGGGGAGCTGCCCCAACATAGGATACAACCTTCTGCTGCCCCTCTTCACAGCTCCCTCTGTAGTGGTGTTTCCAGGGATAGTAAAAAGCATGCTATACGTGTGCAGCCATTCTATAGAAAGGGTCTTATTTTGGGAAATTATTGTACCCACACTACATACACCCACATTGTATGGTATTTGAAAGCTTATTTTACATATGTTTAGGTGAGGTATGATGTGGAGCTGACAAGTGATCCTGTAAGGTGACACAATGGTATCCAAAACGAGCGTGTATCATTTTTTGCACAGTTTCAGGAGCACTGCAACATGACTGACTACAGTTTTTATAGTTTAAGTTAATTTCAACACCTTAGTGTGTTGTTTATTGGTCAAAGCTACCGAATTACAATGTAGAAAAGATTTTTTTTTTATTGGATTTGCATGGGCAAGTGTTTCTTTCACCCCAGAAATGAGGAAGCTGTTTAGTATATGGCAAAAGGCAACTCGCAACATTTTGCAACATGCTAACATGAAATGTTTTGACAGTGCATATAGGAATCGTCAAAGTATCTCAAGAGATTATAATAGTTATCTATATTTTCAATTGGAACTTGCTGACCAGATCAGTCTCACACTTGATGCACTACCAGCCTATGTAACATTCTAGAAATTGGCTTTTTAATTCAGTGACACTTATGCAAAGATCAGTATTAGTGTTAGAAATGACAATACACCGCTTCATATTATGAATATGCAAAAGGTATGAGAGAAAGAAGTGGCCTAACAAGAAGTAGTGACAACAAAGTCCACGAACAAGTCCTGCCTCTGCACTGAAGTGGGATGAAGAGCAAGCTGCAGTTCTTACGAGCCATGACAGCAACAATATGACAAACTCATTTGACCTTGATCAGAGGTGCTGACCAACATCTACCGGATTGTGTGTAACATCAGATGTACAAGAGTCACTACTGAAAATACCGGATGTCGGTGAAGAACATACAGAGAGATTTGTGTGATGTGCACTTCATTCTGATGGGACACATAGCTTCTTCAGACCAGTCAAGAAATCTGTCATCAAAACATTTGCTGATATGATGAAGACCAAATTTAAGACTGGCAAGGGAGAGACAATTACAGCAGCTACCAGTCCAAAAAAATTTTTCCACAGAGCCCTCTCCTTATGAAGATGGAAAGATAATTCAGTGGCAACTATTCTTAGACACAGGTCCTATTGGTAATTATGTTCCTCTTCCAAGCTGGTGGAACAGTGAGAAGAACAGACAAAATTGGTTCAAGGTATCAGCTGGAAGCTCAAACTGAAAGAATCCATGAGCAAAGGAAGGAAGAAAAATCACAGTATACATCAGAGATGGCAAGTAATGTCTGGAGATAAATTCCACACATTTGATTAATTGGCTGCTGAGTACTTGATGCAGGTCCAAAAAGAATTCAACAAAGCTAATTCTGTAATCAAAGATTTTGACAGATAGGATAACAGTAATCTTGTGAAAACTTCATAAAGATAGCATTGGACAGAATCTAAGTTAGATGCAAGAAATACCAGGTGATTCCTGGACCCTCTGTGCCTCCATGGAAAAAGTCTCTAAAAGTCTCAAGCAGTCAGTTGTAAAATTCCTCTGAGTATATGATTCAAAATGCCCCTGAGTGTGTAGGAGCACACCCAGCACAAACACCCCTTCTAGCTGAAGGCTTTTCCAATGATGAAGTAGCAAAGCCCATTACCAGTAGATGTGTTGCGGAAGCCCAAGACTTGTACAGTACTCAAGAGGAAGCGGACATGAGGATGCTTCTGCTGGGCATATGTGCCAATATGGCTTTTAAGTTTCTTGGTGTCAAAGAATCCATAGAAATTAGGTCACCTGATATAGATGTTTTGGTCCTTTCTGGAACACATAGATAATATGGATTGAAACAGGCACCGTTACCATCACATCACTTCATCCTATACATGCAATTTGTCATGCATTTATTCCTGACTTCTGCAACATACTTTCTGTTGTGCATGCATTAGCAGGATGTGACTGTGCCAGCCGTATCTGATATTGGGGGGGGGGGAGGAGAATTGTGTTTAATATAGTCAAAACAAAAGGAGCTTGCCACTTGAGATCTTGCCAAATTGGGAGAGAGTGACAGACAAGCTGCAACTACAGCAGCAAGTTGGTAGCAGTACTGTATGACCAGAGTGAGAAAGAAAAGAAGAATCTCAGAGACCTGAATTGCTTGCACCTCGGTCTAGCCATCAAAAAGGACAAGTCACTGGCCAAACTCCCACCTGTGAGGACAGTTTTGAAGAGCACATCAAAAGAGCATCTTGGCAAACACAGATTTGGATGTCTTCGCGCATAGGTAGACCAGATATTGGATCACCATTGCAACATGGATGGAAGAAGGTTGAGGAGCTATTTCCTGTACTCTTCAAGGGTCCAATTGCATCTGAGTTTCTACAAGATCTTACTTGTGACTGTACCAATATGAGTCACTGCACAATTAACTGTTTGTGATCCAAACAATCTTCCCTGAACACAACTGTGTATATTCCCCAGCAATGAAGACTCTGGTTACCCATGCACGCTCGATCGAGATCATAATAGTGAACAAGATGGTGATGATGATGATGACTAGAATCAGCACTATTATATTTCATTAATACCTGTACAGATTTATTAGATTTTGTTTTACCCTTTATATTGTCACAAAGAAATCCAATTTTATGTCTTGAGCCATTAAAATAACTGAAAGAAATGCAAATATTTCAGTGGTCATTTTAACATGTTGATGGTGTAATTGTTTATCCCCATTTTTATGACAACCTGTATTTTATCAAACCTCAACTTAAAGTAGACATAATAAACTTTAAAATGCTGTGAGGGGAGGGATGATGGAGAGTGTACATTGTCAACCAAATTGGTAATAGCTGCAGCTCTCCTATTCAGGATGGCACAGGGAATGAGGCCTTTTTAGCTATGGAGCAGCCCACAGACATCTGTGAAGAAGTTGCCATAAATTACAACAGCCACCAAGAATGAAAATGGAACTGTAGAAGAGGGTGTTTTTAATTATTATTCTGCATCAATCTCTTAAAAAAGCACTAAGGATTAAATACTTAATAACCCAGTCTACATTCTCTATGCAGATATATATTTTATAAAAAAATATACTGACATTGTGGAGCAGCAAATTCCAGAGTACAATGTATGCTAAAGGTTAGTCTGCTATGCAAGAGTAGAAATATAAATAAAACCATTCAGGTCAGTGCCAGAGGGAGACAAAGATATCTGGGGTGGGAAAGAACTCATGCAAGAAGATCCCGTCTTATACATGCTATATTTCACTGTTTGGGTCCAGTCATCTTATACACATACGCTCTCCCTCATGGTCATATACACACACAATCACTGAGTAGCACTCATGTTACAACTATTGTTAAATTTCTAATGTCTCAGATGTGAACTCTATTTTTAAGACATTTAAAATACTTAATTCTTTAAAATATATAAAAATGATAGAAATATGTCACATCATTTGGTCTAAGCTATTTGACAGTGTTGCTTTCACCACATATGGTTTTAATATGTTGAGTACATGGTCATTTTTAAAAATGCTGAAACACATATTTACTTATTAGGCGGAAATGGCCCCCTGACTCTCATATCTCAAATAAGTTATGCGGATGTTTTAAAAACAGCTATAAACCTATTTACCACATAGGCTAGATTGACTCATAAAGAAGCATTACAGTCTTGTATACGTAATGAAATAAAAGCCTAAATACTGTACATAGGGCTTGTTTAATCTCCCGAGTAATGTACATTTTATAACGTCCCATGATTTTTTTTCTCTCATGTTTTTAATGGAACTAAATATGTAAAGATGGCATTTAAATAACACTAATGGTTTTCTTTAAGCAGACAGACTCCAAGAACTTTAGTTATAGCTGCCAAGCTGCTCTTAACTGAGACAATCATGTTTTGTGTTTTTCCACAGAGATGTGAATTAATGTAGGCCTTGACTTTGAAATGATTTGCTTTAAATCCAATCTCTGTTGCTAAAGAAACACCAAATTTCATATTTTATAGTACTAACTAGGGTTTGGTCCTGTAAAGTCACAACTGCAATTGCAGGTGCTCGTTTGAGAGTGAGGATTGCTCAGCATCTTGCTGGATCAGGCCTTTAAATAGTATGAATGACAATCAGATGGAGCAATGAGTAAGATAAATTGCCTTTTGATTCTTCTGTACACTAATTGGATGCTTCCTTGTAATCAGGCAGCCGCTCAGCCATATTTAACAAGCTATTTGTTTTTGAGACTGGCATATTCATTTACCTGGAAGACTGGAGAGTGTGAGAAATTCAAATGCACTGCAGTAATGTTTTTACCTTGTAATTATGAAGACTTTCTGTGCATTCCTAGAATGGAATACTCAGAAGAAATGAATCCAAGTACATGATGGAAACCGAAGGAGATTTTCTTCTTTGTTTTTTACATTCCTTAACATAGTCAAGGAGAATGAAGCTGCAGTCGGGCAAACAACAGAGAATACCCTCACTACCGATAAACTGTATTTTGTTAAGACCTATAAAAAGCCAAATAAGTAATGCAAGTTAATAAACTATCCAGTTCTTGGACTTAGATTGTAAACAATAGCTTCCATATGGTGATGAATATTGCACTTGCTGTAGGAGTGGGAGGGAGCAGTCATACCTCAGACTGCCTAACAGAACTGTAATGAGACATATACACGATTTGAACGTACAATCAGAATAGTGAGAAAAACAGCCTCTACTGCAATCTCTCTCTCCTCTTATTCACAGCACAAGTCATTGAGGGACTAATCAATCCATTGATGTCCCTGGTTATTGGATTGGGTCTTAAATCCTGATGCTGCAAACACACTTATGTGTATCATTAATCTTTGTTTGCAGGTGAAATAACCTCTTTTTTGGTTTTCAATGTGACTTTAAAAAAAAAAAAAAAAAAAAAAAAAGCAAAGCTAATTAACTGGAGATGTTAACAGGTAGAGTGCAACATTGATCATGGCTGTTTATATTCATCATAACCCCATCTTGTATATCTTGTATATATATCTTGTATATATAATATCCTGGGACCAGCTCGGCTACAAAACTGAAAGCAAGCTTTTACTACACAAGATTGCTTGGATAGTGTTCGGATGAAGACAATTACCCAGGCCCAAGATTGTCTACTTCAATTGAATCCTACAGACAATGAGTGTGGTCTATGACTGATTTCTTCCAAGTCAGTTATCTCCATTTAATGTGAGGCAAATTAAGGGAAGTGATTATTCCCCTCCATTCGGCACTGGTGAGGCCACATTTGGAGTATTGTGTCCAGTTTTGAGACCCCCTCCTACAGAAAGGATGTGGACAAATTGGAAAAAGTCCAGTGGAAGGCAACAACATTATTAGGGGGCTGGAGCACATGATTTATGAGGAGAGGTTGAAGGAAGTAGATTTGTTTAGTCTACAGAAGAGAAGAATGAAGGGGGATTTGATAGCAGCCTTTAACCACCTGAAAGGGGGTTCCAGGGAAGATGGAGGTTGTTCTCAGTGATAGTAGATGACAGAATTAGGAGCAATGGTCTCATGTTGCAGCGGAGGAGGTTTAGGTTGGATATTAGGAAAAACTTGTTCATTAGGAGGGTGGTGAAGCATTGGAAAGTGTTACGTTGGGAGGTGGTGGAACCTCCATCCTTAAAGATTTTTAAGGTGTGGCTTGACAGAGTCGAGGCTGGGATGATTTAGTTGGGGTTGGTCCTGCTCTGTGGAGGGGGTTTGGACTAGATGACCTCCTGAGGTTCCTTCCAATCCTAATCTTTTATGATTTTATGATCCTGGTTTTGCTCTTGAATAAGACCTCAAAATATCCAAAAGAAACAAGAATCATGCAGCACAGAAGCTATTTAAAAGAGATTAGTGCCAGACAACCCTTCTGCACCCTCCCTTTGTATGTTTCTGGTCACTGGATCTGCAGGGGATCAGCAGCTCCTCTACATCATCCTTATAGTTTCTTCTTGGTATATTTTGAGCTCAAATGCCACTCTGTCATGACTACTGTATGTACACCCTTTACTCCAAAATGTGTACTGTTGGAGGTGCCTTTTTTGATATATGGACCTGTGCATAGGCCCTTGGCCAAGGGTTGCTTTTCACCCTCAATGTATCCTAATCTCACAGGGGTGTAGTGACAATGAAGTTGCTAATGTCCCTAAAGAACTCTGAAGGTAAAAAGTGACCTAGCACTAGTAGCTTTTAGTGGTACCTTTAAGACATCTGTTGGCTCCTAATAATATTTTTATGAAAAGTAAACATGTTGATTGTTTTGTTATAGAAGAGGGAAAAGAATATCAATCAATTACATATCAGAAAAACTGAATATTATCCTATCACAAGTAACACTAACATCCCATTGACTTTACATATATCCAGTTGCTTCAGTCAGATTGGACCAGATTCTCATACATTCTGGGTATGTCTTTGCTACGGGAGCTATACCAATTTAGCTTCATCACCATAGCTATGCTGGCATAACCCATAGTACAGATGCAGCCTAACTGATGGAGGGGCTTTTCTGTCAGTGGAGGAACACCATTTCCCCAAACAACAGTAATGTCAACAAATGCATTCTTCCGTTGATCTAGCTGCATCTACACAGGGGGTTAGGTCATCTAAGATATAGCACTCAGAGGTGTAGATTTTCCATGCCTCTAACCAATGTAGCAATGTCAAACTAAAGTTTAAGTGTATATACCAAGTCTTAGTTATACCATAGGACTTGTCTGCACTACAGACACTACAGCGACATGTCTATGGCACTATGGTGTATACACTTGCCACAGGGTTTTTTCCATCACTGTAGTTCATCCGTCTTCTGAAGAGGTTGTAGCTAGGAAGACTTCTATACCGATGTCTATACCAGGGTTCAGGTCAGCTTAACTACAACTCTCAGGGGGGTGAGTTTTTCACACCTTTGAGCAATGTAGCGAGATCAACCTAAGTTTAGATGTAGACCAATCTTTAGTGCTTGAGTAGCCTTAGTGATTTCAGTGAGACTCTTCAAGCAGCAAAGTACTACTTAATACAAAGAAGGGTATGAGAATTTTGGCCCACTGAATGCAAGCCATTCCTTTAGACAACACTCAATAAAAAGATCCTGATGGCAGACTCATCAGTCCTTAAAATACAATCCTTTTTAACACCATTCTGACAATTTATTCAGGGTAAGGAACCCCTATTGTGTGTTCTGACATATTTAAGAAAGTCAAAAAACACCACTAAACATATATTGTAACTTAGAGGCGGGACTGTAAGGGAGTTCCAGATAGACTGAGAGAGCACCTTCCTTTCGTATAAAGATTTCATTCTTCTTTATTTCTTTATTGTTTGGCTCAGTCTAAAGCAATTAATCTACACTGAAATTACAGGCTTTGAAAAGATACCATTTTTACATATATTTTGTTATGCTTTTTTTTAGAATACCAAACATCTCAATTGCTTTGCTGCATACTTACAATAAGCAGCCTTTGTAATTGATTAGTTGTCTAATTTTTTCTTTGAATTTAATCAGTTGCAGCAGCTGTTTGTTGCTTTGTCTCCTACATAGCAACAGAGAGATCCCTTTAATAGGAAAAATCAAAGAACTATGAATACATAAACAAAGAATTGGTGTTGTGGGAGGCATCAATCTGTTTTCATACCTCCAGTGATGGGTTGGGTTTTTGTTTGTTTTTTGCACTATGTATGTAACTTTACCTCCTATTATATATACAAGTCATTGCAGAGGTGTAAGTAAAAGTTACACACACACACACACATATATAGTTACTATGTATGTAACTTTTACTCACTTCTCTGCAATGACTTAAATAACTCAAGATTTTGATTGTTCTAGAAGAGCATACTGAACCATTCAAAACAGGACAAAAAATCCAGCTTGGGTCATGCAATTAGGAACCATGAATTTTCCATAATTATTCATAGCATCATTTCCACTAACTGTCTACCTAACCTCTTTGAATATCTGCAGTGATGGTGTTTCCTCCTCTATTTCAAAGGTTCCCAAACTTTTTTTGCTGCAGCCCCCCTTTTGGAGATTCATGTCCCATGCACTCAGCACCATGAGAGCCAGGAAAGAAATAGCCCAGTCAGCTAAATTGTCACTGCAGGGGAGAGCAAGAGATAGGGGTGGTTGGTTCCTGGGAGAATGCAGGGGGTGGTGTGTGCCTATGGGAGGTTGGGGGGCGAATTGTATGGGATGTGGGGGGGGTACTGTGTGTATGCACACCCCTGTCAGCATAAGTACCAGGTGCCCAGTTGCCCCTGCCTCTTACTTGCTGTCAAGCGGAATGAGACTGTTTACAGCTGCTTGGGGAGGCCTCCATGTTGCCACTTTCCAACAGCATGAGGCTACAGCTACATTGACTCCTCCCCTTCCTGCCAAATCTGGTGCCCCGGCAGTGTGCGTGCACAGTGCCTGAAGGCTGCCTAGCAGCCTGTCAAACTCGAACTTGAGTGAACCCCCTCCCAGAGCCCTGGAAAAATGTTGGCAGCAGCTTCCTAACAATGTCACCAGGCAGGGCCTGCGGCAGCCTGCCGCATGTGGCTGACTCAGAAGCAGCTCTGCTCTGTGCTGTTTGCCACCCCCTTAATTACCTCATCGTGCCTCCCTGGAGATGCAACCCACTTGGCCTTCCTCATAGGAGAGTCTGAGGGGACAAATTTCACAGGTCAGAGCATCCTGTCCTTACACCACTTCGGTTGATCTCTGCATTTTCTGTAGATTCCCTGTACTGTTCTTATCCGAGGACCAGAATTGCTCACAACATTCCACAACCAGGAGTATGTAGAGAGGATTGGAACCATTATATGTTTAGACTACTTAAATTGCCACAGGACTGGGTAGAAACCTGAAGCTCCAGGTCTTTATAGACTGATAGTATAGTCTTACTTCCCTAGTTTTACAAGCAATCATCTTGTGGGTATATATATCTTAATATATCACTGGCCTTTTTTTTACAAAGGTAAATGGTAAGCCACAACTCCTTATTTTAGTGTCTATCATTCCTGCGTCTTGTTTCCCTGGTGACTGTCCAGAAACTGTTTTTGAAGCATTTATTTTGTGTACATTGATGTGATGTGGCTGCTATAGAAATTGCATGAGGACATGGATTTGAAATTAGTTCCTGGCATTTAGAATGAAAACAGTTTTAAGTAACTTACCTAGAGCAACAAACTAACTAATTTGGTGTCATATGTATTCTTTTAGGTGCTCAGGGTTTTGTGATTCTTCAGTGTTTCAATGCACCATCACTAATATGAAGGAAATGAAAGTGATTGGTGGTTTAGAGACTGGCTGTAAATATTTCAGTGAGGAACACATGAGAACAACCCAATAAAAAAGTGTATTGTGTTTTGGAGGAACACTTTTTTTTGTTGTAATGACTCTGATTTATCTGAAAACTTTTTCCAATTTAGAAAAGATGAGTGATATAGCTATTAATGTAGGTCAAACAGGAAGAAACTTCCCTTTATCTTACTTAGTAGAAGTGTAGCCTGAAGACCATGGAAGTTACTAATTAAATCTGTGCAAAAAGACTGCCATTTGTTGTTGTTAATGTTATGGGGACCTCTTCATTGACATCAGGGGAGAGGGTGTCTGGAGCTACTGCTTTATTTAGGTTGCCTAACTTTCCATTATAAAAGATTCTTGCAACCTTTTCTTTCAGAAGCTTTCACATGTCCAGTGTTTGGCCCTGAGAATCCTCTCAGGGTAGAGAAGTGTCATTCCTTTGTCTTGTGAAATTTCATTCAGATTTGGCTTAGATATACAGTAAAAATTTCCATTATCTTCTCCCCACCCCCCACCCCCAATGATTTTTTTTGTTCAAAACAACTTTGTTTCAAAATTTCTTTTAATTTTGTTTTAAACGTTTGAAATTCAAATGAAACATTTTTTTCAACTTTTTGAAATTGCCATTCGGAGGCTGGGGCAGCTGCCATTGCCCTGAGAACACCTTCCAGTTGCCAGAGCAGCTATAGCAGGTGGGGGAGGAGAGAAACAGGTTGACTTTCCCTCTCCCCCCATAATCCCTTCATCACCATCCCTAACCCAACACATGAACCCAGCCTCCCATTCTTCCTCAGGGGCCACCACAAAGGGGAACGATCTCCACCAATCCTGGGGGTGCAAGAGAAAGAGACAAGTTCCTCTTGTACCCATCCCCCCTCCAAAGCATAGGGCCCCAGATTCTTATCCTCCCTTGTCCTTCCAAGGGGCACCTACCCCCAAGGTAGTGAGGAAAAAGCTCCACTCATAAATCACCCAGACTCAGCACATAGACCCAGCCAGCCCACAGGGACAAGAGACCTTCACCTCCCAGAAAGAGAGAGTCAGGTTGGTCATCTTGACTCAGCACATGATGCCAACAGCCCATCCTCTATCTCCTCCTGCCATCCCCTCCCCATCCCAGATAACAGCCTTCTCATGCTGCCAGTAGCCCAAGTGGTAGCAGTCTATGCTACAGTGCTTAAGGCTTCAGGTCCACATTCTGCAGATGATATGGTGTTCAGGGGTTGTAGACATATAATAGAATTGCTTTTTACCTCTATCCTGCTAAAACAAGACTCTAGGATTAGGATTATTTCCACAGGACGACTGCCTCATTCAGTGCACAGGTTGGATGCACAAAGGGGCAGAATTAAACCATAAATCTGGCATTTCCTAACTTTCAAGTGTTTGACTTTGCAACCTAGACAGCATTATTTTGGCCCAGTTGATGGTCAGTTGTACAAGCATGTAGTGTGGACTGTTCCTGCCCTAAAGAGTTTATATTCTATGATCCTGGTGAAACCGGCATTGCAAGTAAGTTGTTTCTGGCCCAGACATTTGCACTTGATAAAAGGATTTTTTTTACTGTGTTTTGTTCTAGCATTAAGCCAGAATAGTTATATGAAGTCTTCACTTTGTAATTCTTGCCATGTCTGAGCTCAAAGAAAGTTCATGGATTTTGTGCAAGTTCTGACAGGAATTATTATAATTTTGTATGGCATTATTTGAGTATGTTGTCACTTGATTGCTTGCTGGAGACTTTGGGGGATTAAGTTCCATGAAGTAATTTTTCTAATTTGCCTTCAAATTCTTAGAGCCCAACCGTACAGAGTACCCAGTAGCTCACAGAATCAAGCAATTCATTGCTATTAAAAACTGCAGTTCCTCAAATCTATGATGGGTTAGTTGGTGTTCTGTAGCATCCCTCCAGGCCTTGACTTACTTAGCTGTAACTGTCTGCCTACCACAATGCAAGTCCCACCAGTCATCCATACTGCTTTTAGCCTTAGTTAACTACATTTAAAATAGTGTTTGAAACTACATAGCAGAAGACTTAGCTCTTGAGATCAGTGGCTGGCTGAATGAAATAAACTACTTATTAACGTCTCAGTGCTAGTAAAAGAAATTATAAATATCCGAGAATGTTCCCTGCTGTTTGCCTAGCTGTGTTTGTCACTTAGTTTGCATTTATATTTTATACAGTTAAGAATGTAAAAATAAGGCTGTAGATAGTAAACTATAATTAATGCATCTGACTGCCAAACAAATGGTGGAGGAAACTTTTTTGTAAATGTCATATGAGGAATAAAAATCTTGATTTGAAAGTGGGAGTCTTAGAAACAAGGTGTGCTGCCAGCAAACTACAAAAGAGTCTTATATGAGCACACAATTGAACAAAATATGATTGGGGGAAGGGTACAGGGAGAATTTGGATAATTCTGTGGTTATAGTTAAACCTTTAGAGAGACAGTGTTGTGGCAGATTGTGGGGGGAATCATGGATTCTTATGGTAAAAATATCAAATGTAATGAAATTGTGAGAGAAGGTGCATCTATGAAAAAGATGCAGAGCATCTTATATTTAGAAAATAAAAGCAACATAGTTCATTAGGTACAATAATTTGAAAAAAAAGGGGGTGGGGGAGGGAGAAAGGAAGGAAGAAAATCCTATGTTTATGCTAGGAAGGAGGAGCTTGGATTGATTTTCTGATCTCTTTAATATTTAAAATGCAAAAGTGTAGTAATTAGACTTGTTCTTAATATTACAATCTTATTTGTTGTTCTCTGATAATATTAATATTCTCTTATGCTTAACTGTGCTTCATTAAGCTTTACTTTCCACCATCAACCGTCTTATGAATCAACCCTCAAAGGTTTTACTCTTGCAGTAGTCCACACTTATATATGCTAATTAAACATATCTTCATTGCTAATCTAGAAAGGTAATTAATAACAACATGAAAATATGAAGGCAAGGTGCTCTCTCCTGCCAGTGGGGTGGTGTCCAGGAGTTATATAACACAGAGGGGGTGTGGTTGAACTCTGAGGGGAAGGTGACAACCATCTGCTTCACTCGTACCTCCTGCTGACTGATTTGGCATCCGTCTCAGAGAAGGCTGCTTGTCCATGAAGTGGGTCTGCTACACTCTAGGTATGTAAGTGAAAGGAGTTCAGTAATATGAAGGAAAACAAAAAGGATGAGTCTCCAGAGTGAATAGAAAAGCAACTGATTTGTCAGCTGTTCAGCACTAAATAGTGAGGGTCTTCAGTTTGAGTAAGTTTTTTGCGTGTTCTGATCTATGCTTTCACAGCTGTGCATTTGGTAACATGTCCCATCAAGTCGTTGTATGAAATTTAATTATTATTCTCCACAGTGAGTGAACTGATAAGTATCTTGCCACTGAGCTGATATTCCTTTATATTTCTCCTTAAAACCAACCTACTGTGATGCCTACAAAACATTTGGTGGTAATGGTTGGGAAGTTGGTGTGCTTTGCTTAGTACACTAATCACAGCCATGTCAATGTTCTCTTGTGCTCCTCCCATCTGTTGGATTCGCCTATTGGCTCTTGTCTTATGCTTAGATTGTAAATTCTTTGGGGCAGGGATCATCTTTTCATTTTATGTGGTGTAGAGTGCTTCATGCAGTGGGGCCCTTAGCCTTGATTGGGACATCTAGGCACGACAACCATACAAATAATAATGGAAGGGGCACACCCCCCCAATCTTCCTCTGCATAGGTCAGGTACTACTGCAGTTCCTGTGTTCTCCTCTTCTTACTGATTGTTTCATACCTGCACCTCATGGGACACCCTAAAGAAGGGGAGGAAGTGAGGCCATGACCCTGCTCTTCTCAACTCTCAGCAAAGCTGTTTGGCTGCAGTGGTGAGTATATACTACACCCTCATAAGGGCTCATGTTGTGTGTCCTTTTTTCTTTGTACCTGATCTCCAGGAGGCATTGTGCCCTTCCCAGCACAACTCCCAGTGAAGTTCCTATGCCTTAAAGGCATCATCTGGCTCTAATTATTCAGAGATAAGTGGCCATATATCTCTGTTACACAGCTGCAACTCCTCTTGATATCAGTGGGGTTAAATCCAATGTCAGTGAAAGCAGAATTTGGCCCATGTTATTTACACACATAAGTAAAGGAATTGTGCAATAAGCATTGCTAATATCTTCCATGTTTGAGGGTAAATGAAATAACTGAGAGTTGGTTGTATTTTCTAGATTAAATCTGTGGCTCCCACACCCAGCCAGCTTAAAAACCTCTAAAGATGGAGATTCCACCACCTCCCTAGGTAACCCATTCCAGTGCTTCACCACCCTCCTAGTGAAAAACTTTTTCCTAATGTCCAACCTAGACCTCCCCAACTGCAACTTGAGACCGTTGCTCCTTGTTCTGTCATCTGTCACCACCGAGAACAGCCTAGCCCCATCCTCCCTGGAACCCCCTTTCAAGTAGTTAAAGGCTGCTATCAAATCCCCCCTCATTCTTCTCTTTTGCAAACTAAACAAGCCCAGTTTCCTTAGCCTCTCCTCATAAGTCCTGTGCTCCAGCCCCCTAATCATTTTTGTTGCCCTCCGCTGGACTCTCTCCAACTTGTCTACATCCTTTTTGTAGTGGGGGGCCCAAAACTGGACACACTACTCTAAATGCGGCCTTACCAATGCTGAATAGAGGGGAATAATCACTTCCCGTGACCTGCTGGCAATGTTCCTCCTAATGCAGCCCAATATGCTATTAGCCTTCTTGACAACCAGGGCACACTGCTGACTCATATCCAGCTTTTTAATGTAGCTTCCCATTAGTGACTTTACTCTGCAATAGATTGAACAAGTCTTTCTGTGGTTTCAGAGACTATTTTTTTCCATTGCTGTCTCCTCATATAAAAAGAGCCATTATTTTGTTTTTAAATATATTATTTTCTGCCAGTAAGACTCATTTTGTGCTTCTGTTTATCCATTTTCTTTTAAAGGGTGGGATGCACTTTAGGCATCTTTGGAAGTGGTTACCATTTTGTCTTCCTTTAAGTTGGTTGTATTCAAAGCTCTCATGCCTGGTGTGGAGTTCACTTGGCATCCTCAAAGCTCATCATCTTCCACAGACATGGTATTGCATGACTCCCAGTGAGCCCAATCCCTGGTTAGTGTGGAGTGAAAGGGTGGAAAGTAGTGGTCTGTTGGGCCAAAGCAGTTAAACTTTGGATAATGAATTATTCATAGAGTTTAAGGCAAGAAAGGATGATGTCTGACCTTCTGCGTAGCACAGACCTTAGCATAGTATTTCACCTAGTAATTCCTGCATTTAGACCATAGTTTATGGTTGAGCTAAAGCATATCTTTTATAGTCCAATCTTGGCATCCATTCTTGATGTAAACACTCCAAGTAATGGAGAATCCACCACATCCTTAAGTAAGTTGTTCTAAAAGCTAACTACCCTCACTGTTAAACCTTGACTCTTACAGAATATGTTTAGCTTCAAATTCTAACCTTTAGATCCTATTATGCCTTTGTCTGCTTGATTTTTCTGCTATGAAAAATTCTCCTCATATAGGTAATTACAGAGCATGATCAAGTCAACTCTTTACCTTGTCTTTAATAAGATAAGTAGGCAAAACATACCTCGAATGCCTATAGGATCTTCCAAGGCCAAAATGAAGAGTGACAGATTGTCTAACAAAATATAGAAGCTCCACGGTTGCCAGCTGCTGTAGAAAATAAGAACACTCAGAATATTTTGTGACTGCAGAATTTTTTTCACATTTGTTTAAAAACCAAAGGTTAATTGGGTGGACAGCAATAGTCCAGATGCTAAACCAATTAGTTTCTATAGATTACCCTAAGAAAGCCAGAATGGCTGCTTTCTTTTTAACACTGTTGACAAGGATTAGGTTTATATACCTCTACCAAACCTACCTAGCACAGATTTTGGTACATAAGCTTCTTTGGCCTTGGTGATACTATGAACTCTCCAGGGTTTCTAAAACTGATCGAGTCTCCTTTTCTTCACTTCTTTATGTTACCGAGAGATGGAACAGTGTGTAATTACTGTTATAATTGCTGAAACTATTTACATGGCTACATTATTTGTCAAATTTCATCCTACTTTAAAATGGCTCTTTATAGATCCAATTCACCAAGCATCAATAAAAAAAAACAATTAAAAATTGAATTTTAATGCAAATGTGGCCTTTTCCCTATTCTGCATGAATGCACATTCATCAAACTCATAAACCTTGTTTTTGACAGTGTACCATTGAAATAACCAAGAAATGGCCATGTTCTTATTGTTTCATGAGTCTGAGAGATTGAGATTCATTTTCCTCCTGCAAAATTACAAAGGTCAGCAGCACCTCACAGAAATTTGCACAAAAAAAACAGCTGAAAACATTTTTACCTGAGTGTGCCAGAAGCCTTCTGCAATGTTGGGCCCTATTCTGCAATACAGAAATTTGGATTAAGATGACAATGCAGTTTTTTGGGCAAGTGCATCAGCCTCAAACCTTCAAAATGTATACTGATGGCTCAGTGTGCCCTTCCTTCCCTTCTGTAATGTTTTAATGTGTATTTTGTTATTTATGTTGGGTAGAGTCATGATTTCTTTTTTCTATGAACTCAAATGGAGTTTTGACAGAGCAAGGTTTTCACTGCTGGGCACATTCTGAGGGTTCAGCACAATGAACTGCTAGAATGTATTTCAAGGTACAGATAATTCTATGTTATGACTAAAGTAGACTTTATGATCTATCTAGACATATAATCACTTTTTGTGTAATGGTTTTGTGTATATGAAAGTCCATATTGGGCTTTTTAACAGTATTTACAGTACACACTGCTTAAAGGTATACAATATTGGAAAGTTCCTTGTTTTTTCCTTTTTATTGTTACTCTACAAAACCAGGAAAATTAAATCTAAATGCAAAAAAACCCTAAATTAAAATAATGTAGAGGAAACTGTAGAACTGAACAAATAATTGGCTGTAAATAGTTTATTTGGAAAATTTAGCACAAACTCCTTTCAACTGTTGATTGAGTTATATAATTTGTTCACTATTTAAAATTATTTAATGAATGTTTTATGCCAACAAATTTTATCCTTGAAAATTGTTCACAAATTTCTTGCTATGAGTATTGCTTTGAGTAGTTGATTATTCCAAACTCACTGTTCAAGTTGTTTTGAATGAAGACTTAGGTCACATGGTATATTTTTTATTTCCTGATTAGACAATATAACTTTTAGAATCAGATTTCCAGTGCAAATACTTATGATTATGAATTTGTACTGAATGTTTTGGAATATTAATAGAAAACATTCCGTTCAAATTCACTATTTTGCCTGACATTCCTTCCAGTATACATTTTTGCTGGGATATCTGCACACACGGAGTACAAACACAGTCAAAGCAAATTTTAAAAAAATTAAAAATTGGAATGAATGTTTGTGAATAAAGGGCTACATATTGTCCTCAATTCAAGTGCATGGCTTGCGTTCACATCTACAACAATGTATGACCCTAAGTGTCTGTTTTAATATCTTAAGATGAATACATTACAACTTAAAGTCAAGATCCATTCTCAACTCTTACTTTATATCTAAGATTTTTATGGAACACCAGTTAATGTAGTATCTACGTGTTGATTATATATGTCTGTGTTAGGGTCTTCAAATATCTGGTGATATAACACACCAAATGTACTCTGAGATGAAGACTTTATAGAATGAATTCAGCATACCATATTCTGAGTTACTTGTGTTTAGAGTGAGTTAGATGTTAACATTTATGGAAACATGAGGAAAAAAGGAATATGGGTCCTTTAATGTAAACTCCTAATACACAATCTGGATGTAGCTTAATATAAATTACACATTCCTACTGGAGCTGACCAGAAAATTGAAATCCATTCCTGGGGGCGGGATGCAATTTTGTACATTTTTTTCTGTCCCAAATTGGGACAAAAAGTCAAAAACGTGATTTTTTTTCATGGGAATGGATTTTCAGAGAATCTATGTTTCAGGAGAACCAAAATGGATGTTGTCAGTTTCCCTGCTGTCCGCCTGGAAGGCGCTTGTCAATTTCACTTGCTCCCTGCAAGCAGAAAGCAAAATTAACAAGAGCCTTCCAGGCAGGCTGCCAGAAACTAAGCATTCAGTGGCCTCCCACTTCCCCCCGTACAACTGCCTTGCTGCTGGAGAGGCCTCTGGCCTATGGAGAAGACGGAGAGGCACAGCGCTCAGCTTCTTTGCCTTCCCTCCAACTTCAGCTGCAGCTTCCTGGCTGTCTGTCTAGAAGGCTTTCATCAATTCTGATTTGTCCCTGCAAGCAGAAAGTGGAATTAACAAAAGCCTGCCTGGTGGGGAGCCATCATTTCCATTTTCCTGATGCAAAACTGAATTTTTTTTTAGCAATATTGAAATCTTCCAATGGAAAAGGTTAATTTTACTCACAGGCCATTTTCTGTCAGAAAATTTCTGACCAGCTCTTGTGGCTCCCTCTTCATTAATTAAAACCTTGCTTTAACTTACATTTTAACTGATAAAATCATATTTTTATCTAATGTATCTAGACAAGGACAGGAAGGGAAAATTTAGAATGTATATGTAGTGTGTTTCTTTTTAAGATTGCATTTTTAAATAAGGTTCTTTCAGTTAAACAAATACAAAGTGTTAGACAAACTTCTTTCTGACAGAGAATATCATAATTTACTTTTCAATTTCACACTCAAAGATTCTGTAATGTAGGTGTTTATATTTTCAGTCATAGCAAATGGGTTTTTAATATTTAAAATCTCTGTTTACTTATGTACAGTAGATGTCCAGAAACAAGGCCTCAGTATGCAAATGAAGAACTACAAGACTCGTTTCTGCTTGGGAAAATTCAGTACTATTCTGACAAATGAGAGAAATAATAGCTTCAATAGAATCTAATAAGATCATAAATGATGTTTTATGCAGTGATGCATGGTGCATGTCATGGAAAGTATGCAGTATCTTCCTCATGCACCATCAAGCAATTCCTGAATGTACAGAGAGAGAGGAGATCAGAATCAGTACAACACTTTGTGAATAAGCAGATATAGAATTTCCAGAATATTTGTACAGCTCTAAAACAGAAATACATGCTGTAAAAGTTTTCCATGATAATTGATATAAAAATAATTGGTGCCATTTCTTTGCCAAAATACAAAATTTTTTAAAACAGGAAAAGAATTTTACTTTAATGACCTCAATCTTTATTCAACTCTTTTGTCCATTACCACAGAAAGTGCTATACCAAGAAATACGCTAAGCTTAGAATTGTTAACAGTGACTGTTATTTATTAATTCAATATCCGTAGCACTGAAAAACCCCAGTCAGAGATCTTGACTTCTTTGCAGTAGGCACTAGACAGGCAAAACCACACAAGGATGATTGCTGCCCCCGAGAGCTCAGAATCTAGCAATTAGACTGTTAGTCACTGAGACAGATTCTGCCTAGAGTTCAGTGGGCCAGCATACTCAGCACAGAGCTTAGCCCATTAAATACAATTTTAGACTTGCATTTTAAAGATTTTTTATATGTTTTATTATTAAAATCTGGAAAATGCTATAAACAAAGGCCACTTATTAAAATTAAAGTGAAGATTAATTATAAAGCCAGCAAGTATTTTGCACCCAAGTGTAGCATCACAACTTATTTCAGCTTGAAATTTGGACAGGTTTTGTCAGGAATGTGAACTAATCTAATAGACATCTCTACTCATTATTACTTATAGTGTATGTTCCTTTCCTAAGATACTAGTAATAGCAATGTGAAAAATACACATTTTTTTGGTAATGACATATTCTTTAATTAATGTCTCTCTATGGCATAGAAGGAACTCATGGGGGAACAGCAGTTCCATGGAGGAACACTTAGTGGGAATCCGGCACTTGTTCATTTGGAAGCCCAAGCAACACAGAAATGTCACACACCAACTATTCCCCCAAAATATAACTGACAGATAAGAAAACGGAGAGTCTCTTATCTAAAGAATGAAATCACATGAAACTCGCTCAATTTTGGGTGAAATCTCATACCAGGTATGTTAAAAGGTTTCTTAAGGTATACAAACATTCAGACAAATATGGGCCAGTTTTACGATAGAAGTGGTGAAACTTGGCACGTTATTCAAATGCAAAAATGAAATTTGCCCACATGAAGTGAAACCAAAGAAAAGGGCCAAGCAAACCCCAGGGAATCAGAACCATTGTGTTTCACTGTGCTCTGTTCTTTATTAATTTTGAACTGTTGTCCAACAAGTGCTCAGTGCTGTACATGCTATAAGAAGAGAGAGAATCCCTGTTTCAGAGAGTCTAAATGGGAATAAAAAACAATACAGATTGCCTGGTCTGGAAGACCCAACAAGGTTTGTTGTAGGTTCTTACTAATGGCTGTGTAACAATACTTGTAGTTTCAATGACTATCATGGGTTATTGTCATTGACAAGAGGCTGACAGAGGAATTGAATGGATGGAATTTTTGGTTGCTTTGAGTATCAGAAGGAAGTACATTCTAGTTTTCTCCCCTAATGACAATCTGTGCCATCTAGTAGCAACAAGTAACAAAAATCTCCAAGAAGATTTTATATCACTACAAGGGTAGTATGAATATCCTATATTCTCCTCCAATATATAATATATAAATGGCTAACAATTCGAGAATAATAATTGTTTTTAGTATAGTGCTGTTGTCTTCTTCAATACAATAACTTATTGCCCTGGCTCAGATTCTAATACTAATCTAATCAAGTGTGCTGAATTGACCTTTGAATTTTGAAATCAACTGAGATTCTTTTTCAGAAAGCATTATAGTTTATATAATGTCATGCGCAGCTTCCTCCCAAAAATTCCCTTCTGCTTCCATAAGTGAATAGAAACCTGTACACATGGATCTCCACTACTCCTGCATTTTCTCTGACATGCCCCTATAAAAGCTCCTTAACTGGGGTTCAGCTTGGAAGATGGCTGGACGTGGGAAGGAGGTTTTCAGGTTTCTGTCAGATTCTTCCTTTCTATCCAAATCCATAGTATCTGAGATAGCTTAGGTGCTTTCCCCCGCTCAGTGCTGTGAACCTCCTCAATGCCACAGAGAGTTCCTGCAGTAACTGGACTCCTGCTGTTCAAGGGCTGCAGCTGTTCAGATGAGCTGGATGACAGTGTGGAAGTGAGGGGAGTCTGAGTGGCATCCCGCTTCATTGGGTGGATTCCTGAAGATCAGTAGGCTTTCATAGGCAAGAATCTCAACCTATGTGTCAGCAATCAAATCTAGCCCCTCACCCCAATTGAAAAATTCCAAGGAAACTCTTCAAACTTCTGTTATTGCCACAGAATGAAGAATGGGACATGTCTGTTTTTTATATTTTGCTTTGGAAAGATTTATATGCATGTTACTTCTGATGCATTCAGTGCTGAGTCAGTTTAGCAAGCCTGAAATCAAGTAATATATAATAAAATAAAATACAACTAGGCTAGAGTGTAATGATGTTTTAAAGTCAAATTTAGAAAAGTGCTTTAAAAAGTGATTCCCACTGAAGAAAGATAAGTTCCCCTTTCACCCTGCCGCTTTAGCTTCACTGATACACAGAATTCTGTATTGATATAGCTCATTCAAAATCTGTTTCTATAGGTTGGCGAGTTAAGTGCTTAAAAGCTTCTAACTATATCTCATCCCATGTTTGCACCCCTTGCAAATATATCATGACATTTCTCATAATGAAGGCAAAGAGCCTGGTACGTAGAAGAGCCTTTGGTATCAGACAGACTGCCCTTATATTCTGTTTCTCTTATTTGTGCCTTTCTCTCTTCAGTGGGGGGTTATTGGGCTTTGACATGAATTGCTGTCATGTTCCTCCATCTTTCTACCTTCTTGTTCCTGCTTTAAAGTCTTCCATTAATGCACATATTATTCCTTTTCCAGGAAGCTATAAAACATGTTGCAAGACCTGTATGATACCTGTCTGTCTTCATGGACTGTGTAGTATGAGAGGGTGAAAAGAGAAAGAGCCTTTCATTTCAGAACATAGATACGCATAGTTCCAAAGATTGGAAGGAGGAAGGGACGGATGTTTGTCCATTGTAACTTTTTTTAATCATTGGGGATGTCTTTATCAGAATACTTCCTTTCCTCCAGAAATACCACAAAGACTAGCTGCTGTCTGCTGATGGAGAAAGAGGATATGCAGCAGTATGAATGGGATTCATATTTAGGAAGTGACCACTATCCACAGCTGCATTTTATTGTTTTCTATGTCAACAATCTTTTTCCTATCTCTGCAGCTTTATTAGTATAGTTCTATCTAAGTGGATAGAAAGTGCATACTAATGCCAACCTTGAGAGCTGTTCTGTTTCTGCTAGAAGTCTCCCAGGCCTTCAACTTTCTAGTTGGTTGCTCACATGCTTTATAAAGCCTTTCAGGAAATTCAGAGGATAATTCTACTTGAAGTGAATGGACAGAGTTTCTTCAGGAGAGAGCAGAAGTTAGCCTGCTGGAAAAAGCTTGGTTACAATTTTTTTCACATTGGGCCATACACTTGTTTCAATGGAAATCTGTCCCATTAAGGACTGAATAAAAACCCAGGGTCCAATTCTAGAATGCTTATTTATGTCAAGTATCACTTAGGCCAGTAGTGCAGTGGACTTCAGTGGGACTATTGGTGCAAGTAATTGCTGTTCACTATGAGAAGAGGTTATAGAATAGAGCCCTCAGTAACTCTAAGACAGGTTTTGTTTGTTTTCCTCAATAAATATTAACTCATAAAAGAGAAGTAATTTGATGAACTAAGAAGAATATTTTTGTTTTACCCTGTTGATGCAAAAGATTCAAATAATGAAAACCTGTGAAATGCCTCCTCCTATCAGCTTTGTAAAGAATAAGTTTTCAATTAACTGACTCAGAGAAATTCATAATATTAGCCTGTGCTGTAATTAGGCTGTATGTGTTTGGTTAATGAGCTGGTGCTCATTACAAGAAAAGAAGGCTGCAAACTTTTGCAGTTATGAAGCAACTCACAGTGCTGAAGCTGAGTCAGCTCTTTCTAATAGTTCCACAAAATTCTGTGAAATCTAACTGATTATCTGAAGCATATTATTTTGCTAAAGCTTTTTCTTTTAGCCTTAGGTGAAAACTTCAAAATGAATAGCTAATAGAACTTTGTTGTTTGGTGATATAAATGAGAATATTAGCTATATAAATATTGCCACACATAATTAATGTCCTCACCACCCTATTAGTATGCATCCTCGTAGGCTCTTGTCATGAAACTAATGGATTTGCTAGCAGGGGACATTACTTGGGCGTGACACAGCTTCGGTTCTAAACACATCCCTATTCAAGTGTCTTTAATGTAACTTGATTTCTTTTCATATGATTCCAGAAATTGCATGATATCAAATTATTATAGTGCAACCCCTGATACGGTTCTCTCACTAATATAAACACTTATCTCTATACTTGTGTTAATGTAGATTATTAATCTTACTGTGTTTTACTAATCCCTTGAGAAATGCTTCAGGAATAACTAATGACCCACTAGAGCTTTAGTATCATTAAATAATACTTGTTTTTGCCTTGTGCAATAGAGAGAGTCTATAGTACCTTGTTTGGGAATGAACCATCCAGCTGTTAAGATTTAAAATATGGACAAATATTCTTCAACAAATAGTTCTATTCAGTTTTGAAGTATGCACTTGACAGACTACATGGAACTAAGTTTGGGGGAATCCTACTAATGTTCAGTGTTTTGGGTTAACAGAAATCAGCCTTAATATTTCATTAGTCTTGCAAGACCTTACTTAGCTCAAAAACCCATTGACTTTGCTGCAGGATCACATCCTTATTTAATGTAATGGTAATAAATGAGTATGCATATAGCTCGATCCATTCATGGAACTCAAACTATTTTACAAGCAATATACCTTGAAAGACCTCTGTGAGGGAAACTTCTACTCGCAACTAAATGGCTGTTTCTTAAAGGTGCGCACACACACTTACAGTCACACTCACCCTCCCCAACAACTCGACCCTTCAGTGCATGCAAAGTCTATCCTGCTGTCAACACACTATCCAGAAAAATAACAATGATCTTCAAAGATACCAGAAGGACTAAACTCAGCTGCATCAGCAACTGGATCTCCATTGATAACCCTCCCATAGAGTTGATATCATTAGGGACAAATGATGAAGCACCAGGCCAAGGATGAAGCATGAGAGAGCAAGAGCTAAAACATTTTTGGTTTATGAGTTTTGGCCATGAAACGAGTTTCCACCAATCTTAGTCTAATCTATGTTTGTCGATTCTGAACACATTTAGAGCGTGCTGCAACACCTTCCTCATTGATAAAGCTTTTTCACCATAACAGGAATGATACACACCACAAGCAGAGCTTTCTATAACCAGAGAATGAGGGAGAAGAGTAGGACACTGAGTTTAGTCCACTAAGGGCATTCTTAGGCAGATCTCATTTACTTGGTCAGCACTTAGATGGTGACAGGGACTATAGAAAATCTGAAGATTCTCTTCTACAGGTCTGACAGTACATTTCTATCTATATCTCTACCTGAAGTACTTTTATGACCACCATTACTGTAGTTTTTGAGCAGTATTTAATGTATTTATCCTCACAGCATCCCTGTGAGGGATGGAAGTAGTACTACTCCTGTTTTACAAATGGGGCACTGAAGCACAGAGAAAGTAAATGGTTTGTCTAAAATCACACAGGAAGTTTGTGGCAGAGTAGGAAATATAACCCAGGTCTCCTACATCCCAGAATATTACTTTTCCAGCTCATCTTTTCTCCCTGCATTACTACTATTATTACTTATCTTCTCCATCTTCCGTTTGATTTTATTTGTTTTCATTTGATTCAAGAAACATTCTGAAAATAATTTCATCATTGCTTAATCTGGAGGTGTCAATCCGGATCAGGTCACCATTGAGGTAGGTGCTATACAAACACAGACAAAGCTTGCAGTGTGGTATTTAAAGTGGAGCCAGTGGGCTTGCGTCTATCTGCACCAATGGTGGCTTTGGCCTAGAGTTATATCCTGTGTTCCAAATGTTGCAGTATATCCCCTCCGCAGAGCAGCAAGGGGCTAAGAGCAAGATTGAGATGAAATCATAGTTTGCCCCATGGTGGCACAGCAATATGTTGCCCCAGGGACTGTGACAAAGCCTCTCTTTCTTTTATATATATTAAAATGTCCATTTATTTTAGCTTGATAATTAGTCACTGAGCATGTGTGGCAATTAACTTTCATCTTTTACTATAGCAATAGCAGTATTAGCAGTACTATATGCAAAGATAACATTTAGTGGAATGGAAGTCAAAATAATTAAAAAACAAAAAACCACCAAGGAAATTAAAAGCAAAGACACTATTAAAATAATGCCAAGGTTGGGACTAATAACCTAAAGCATGTTATGAGATGAGACTTCACTGTCTTGTATAATGTACACAAATTACACAGTAGTATAGCATGTAGTTCCCTATATGTCTTTTTAGAATATGCATTGCAGAACAAGCTACAGTACACTAAGGAACAATGGGATAACTTGTGATGGCTTTGCAACTTTAATTCATAATCCTTTTTGCTTTAATTGGGTTTTGTTTCATATTTAATGTTCCTGAGGTTTGCTTTTATATTACTTTTTATGCTTTCAATTTAAGTTTAGATGTCACACCAGTGTTGTTTTCTTTAAGCACTGTTTTTTACTTATTCCTTCTCATGTTCTCTTTGTACTTTGCCTTGCTCTGTTAATCATTCCTTGCCACACAACCATTTCTCTTATTTCTGTGATGTACACGGTAATGTTCTTGTTTTTTATTTTATTGTCTTTCATTTCCTCATTTTACTGTTTAAAATATAAACAACGTATTTTTCACCAGGGCAGAGTTTCAGCATCTATTAACTATAGACTCCTACAAACATTGTAGCGGTGAATCTGTTCTCATCCTGTTCTGGGATTTCTTTCTCGACAAGCCTCACTTTGAAAATTGCTTCCCACTTCCCTATTTTGCCAAGCCTAATATTGAGAAGCTTCACGATGTGCTGCTTTGTAAGGTCCATCGAGAACAGTAGTAATGGTCATCGTCATCCTCTCTTGATTCATATTTTGTTGATCTCTTCCTTCTATCATTTGTACTTTCAACATATTGATTATATGAGGAAAAAATCCTACAGGGATACATGGAAAATGAAGAGTTATCAATATATAGTTTGTAAGCGGTAGCGTAATGACCTGAAACATCCTACAGAAAGAGAAATTGCTAAGAAATTGTTGAGTAAACAGTTTGGATCAAACTAATCTTGGGGTAACACAACTGTAGTCAGCATACCCCGAGGAAGAATTTGGCCCTTTGCCTTGATAGCACAATGCATTTCTCAGAGGTGCTTAAAAGAGAAAATTTACATATGATAACTTTGCATAAAAAGAGAGAGCTCCAACATAACTTGCAGAGAGTACGTGCTATATTATCTTTGTACAAAGACAAAAACTATTATGCAGTCTGTTGGGAATTAGTATGCTAAATTGTTTTAATTGTTAAAACAGCAGGCCTATAATAACCAGATGGGCCGCAATTCTGAGTAAGATGAGGGAAGCACTGTCAGCATTGTTACCTTAATAAGATAGGGGATGTGGATCAATTTGTACTGTCCTTGACTTTCTGCTTCTATTAGAATTCTGAAAGATCATGAGCTGCCTATAGGATGTATTTGATTAATGGGCTTGCTTACACAAAATTGGTGAGGTCAAGCGTGATCCAAAATTTTCAAAAATGTGTATTCCAGGGGGAACTTTCACTTTACAAATGAGTGTAAATTCATTCTCTCTCAGTTCTAATCAATTTAGTAATGTTATCTCAGTGATGACCCATAAGAGCCTGCAGTGTGCCTCAGGCAAGTTTAAAGGTTGTCTACACTGTAATTCCCCTGTGTGGATGTGTTGAGTGAACTAAAAGGTTTGTGGTTTACATTAATGTAGTATTCTTCAAACAGGACTACCTCAATATGAACTAGGAACCATTTAGTTCATACCCACTGTGGCACAGTTGTACCACTGTAGCACTTTAGTGTAGACTCTACCTACCTTGACAGGTTCTTCTGTCGTCAGAGGTAGTCCACCTCCCCAGGAGGTTGTAGCTAGATCAACAGAAAAAAATTTCACACCCATGAGTGATGTAGTGAAGCTGACTTAATTTTCTAGTGTTTAGGCCTAAGTTACTGTGTGTGTGTGTGAGAGAGAGAGAGAGAGAGAAACTAATAGAATCTAAAATAACTCAGGGATTTTTTTTCAGACTGTGCTAGACAGTTTCATTTATTTTTGCACAAAAGCTTACCACAATGTCACACTAAATTATTTTCATGCTCTTGCATATGTTGGGGAATGGTGCCAGTCATTTAATCGTTATAAATTTTGAGGTGTTTTCAAATGAATGCAAATAAATATTTATTTTAAGAGTTGTACAAAATATGGAAAAAGTTAACCCTTGCCCACTGTCCCCCATTTCATCCCTCTGTATCTCCCAACTCCCTCAACTTTAGCAGGGAAGACAAGTAAAAGTCACACAGGCAGCCTTTGCCTCTTTTAACAGTGTGCAGCACTTATTTCTTGCTTTTGCTTTCCTTTCTTTCTCCCTAGAGTCTGCCACTCTGTGCAGATTCAGCATGTTTTATAAACAAAAGATGCTTTTTTTGTCTATGAAGTGAAAGAAATAAGTTTCATTGCATTTATTGCTTTGCTACTTACAATTAGTTTTATGATGTATGTCAAGTACGTCCATGTCTTTTAAATGCAATCTATAACTCTTAGTTGTCTGATCACTAATGAATCACCCGAGAGAAGATGGAAATACAGCATGACTTATCTTTCTTATTCTAATATTCTTTTCAAAGATCTATATTAATCCTATTCTCCCAGCCATTGAGCAAAGGCCCTGCACATCAAGCTGTCCAGATCTGATGTTGGATTTTACCATCAACATCACTGTCCTAATTATTAATTATTTGTGCCAGTTTGGTTTAATAGCCCCACATGATATCCTGTTACACAGCAATAATACCCAAGAGCATTAATTTCTGCCTAATTAATTTACATTTTTAAGTAGTCATTTTGCTATTTAAAAATTATTATTGAAAGTTGCAAGCTGGGGAGAATTTGAGACGTCCCCTCTCAGACTGGAGTTAAAGCTAAATCTTCAACATGGGGAAATAAGTAGGGTAAAGATTTTCTTACTTTTAGACGTGCACCAATGGAGGTTATTTACAGCATTTTGGTGATATAATTCCTTTATTAAAAATCATTATTTGCTTTTCCTTACAGATTAGTAGCAGTGATCTGCCTTAAAAATTACCAATTTTACTTTCAATGAATGTATAAATTTATCTCAGTAGCTTCAATATTGCCTTATACTTCTCTACAATATACTTACTATATGGAATTCCTTGAATGTTACAATTATTATTATGAATTATCTTACATTAATACTTAGAGAAATTATTTCCCTCTTGGAAAAAATCTGCTCCTGTCTTAGGGCCTGATCCAGAATCAATAGAGAGATTCCCATAGACTTTCGTGGGCACTGGGTCAAGTCTTTGTAGCAGTAGCAGATCATCAGCTCTGCTGATTGGTTCATTGCATAGGATGCAGGCAAGGCTCTACCTGTTTCCCATCCTGGCCCTGCCATCCTGTGTGATTCTGATCTTACCCCCATGCTGACGCTTGCAGAGCCTGGAGTCCATGCTTGGGAGTAAACTGGTGTCTTACACTCCCTTCCTGTCCTATCGCCAATCCGTAGGGCAAGAGTTGATCTCACCCATTGTTCACTAAAGGCAAGTTTTAAGGATGACCAATGTAGCTGCACTAATGGGACTCGTACAATACCCAACTATTTCTAGAAACAGTAAAAAGAAGGGTTTTATCCCAGCTGTGAACAAAGGTGGTGTTTACAAGTACAATTGGCTTCATCATTTTTCAGTCTAGTGAGCTAATGTTACTTGTATTCTATATAAGCTCTCCTGTATGGCTTTGTTGTAAATCAGTAGGATGCAACTTGATCAGAGAGTTGTCAAAAATCTTAGTTTACCACTAAAGTTTGATGGGCCAGATCCTCAGCTGGTATAAATCAGTATAATTCCATTGAAGTCAATGTACCTATGCTGGTTTACAGCAGGTGAAGATCTGGTCCAATACCCTCAATAAGAACCAGCAGTTGGTGAGGCATGACCTTCCAGAGACTGTCTTGCTTACTCTCTAACCTTTTCTAGTTTACGTATTCAAATATATTAGTTTAACTGTGACTAGTTAACTAAATATAAACAATCCTATATCTTTAGCACATATATTAATGTACGTTCTTCTAAATTATAGCTATTTAGTTTGACAAATTTCACAATATAAATATCCCTTTCTATTCCCACCTTCTATTCTATTCTATCTACCCACCTTCCTCCCCACTCCCCTGATAAAAAAAAACCCTTCCAGATGAACAAAATACCCTATTCAAAGTAGAGTTTTGAACCCAAAAAGGAAGACGTGCCAGAGACACCATCTTCACTATTGGTTTTACGCTGAAGGTGCTTAGATGCTATGGTGATGTGCAGCAATATAAAACAGAGAGAGAGCTACTTCAGTTGTGTAAGGGGATTCCGTGTGCCTGCTTGGAACCCCACTGAAGTCAAACAAGTTGCTAAATAAAAAAGAATAAGTGATTGTATATCCTAATTCTAATATCCGTGCAAGGCTTTATCTTTTCTGTTTGGTCCAAGAATTGTAAAGCACGTCACATCTCAAGTGCTATCTGAATTATTGTAGTATTATTTAAGTAACATTCACATGACAGTGCCTTTTTTTCCATATGATGACAGGGTCCTAATAACTATTAGGAACCTTAGGCCCCAATCACATCTTTGCTAGAAAAGATAAGAATTTTACCAATGACATATTTGAACATGAGAGCATTTATTATCCAAGTTTGATTTTCTTTGTGCAGGTTGAGCTACGGTTTATAAAACTTGCTTTTGGAGACTCAGATATTGTAGTGAAAGAAATGTATTGCTTTCCAGCTGACTGAGGCCTGCATGAAAACAGCATCAAAAGTTACTTCAGTGAAAAGTAGGTTAAAAAAGAAAGACAATAACATCACTCGTATACAGGCTTTGTAAGAGTAAAGCCAAATCTGTTTTATACAAATATCTCATTTGCAGCCTTCTGCTTCATCTGACTTAACTTGTTCAATATACTTGCACTGTTAATTTATTAGTGACAGGCATCTTCAATAAATTGCTTTATATGCATAGAAGCAGGGCCTGAGCAAGATAAGATTTTGTATCTGGACTGCTTACTAGCTGATTTGTGTTTACATTTTGAGTACAGTATACAGTCCAGTGTCCAGATTGGTACCGGAGTGTTAGAACTTGAAGATTGGCTGAATTTAAGAGCATTTATGCTTCATTCAAACATAACACATACAGCTTATATCTCTTTGCTCCAGAGCCAATATGGCTTTCCATACTCTTATCTTTTTCTTAAAGGCATTCGCAATGTGTCCATGCTGAAGAATTTAGGCCCATTTTTTAATAAAATTCTCTCTACAGTAGGGTTGCATACATACAAAATATTTATTAGTTACATTGTAGATGCCACACATTTAAAATGTATATTTATGTAGCTATGTATTGCATTTTAATGTGCCCTATCTTCACTTTAAACTTTTATCTGAGTTCTTAGCTGGATAGGACGATTCTCATCCATATATGCAATATTTTATTTCCTTGTGGCGCCAATTTATGCAATTCTGTGCTCTGGAATATTAGTTCATGCAAAATATACATGCTAAACCCATCACCCATTAATGGTCTATAAATTACAGACCACAGAACAAACATATGCTACATCAGAGACTGCAAGTCGAGTTTCAGGTCCTGCTCCTGCTGTTGCATCTTTTCCTGTTGCAGCTCAAGTGGAGTCTGCTGCCTCACACACACTTTTTTTATCACTTTACTTGTAAGTGAAGGTAAAAGTCACAGTCTGAGGGCAGACCTAGGTTAAAAAATTTTGGGACTTTGTGTACTATGGAAATCAGGGGAACCCCATCTTCCTTAAGCTACAGCTCTCCTCCCGGGGTTGCCAGCCCTGCATATCATGAACTGTATGCCTAGCTCCTGCACAGCAAAAAAAACCCCGCTGCACACACACCAGTTCCACCCCAAGACAGACCCCAAATGTCCCTTCTACCCCACATATATCCCAACAACCCTCCACTAGTCCCCACTTAGTCTGACAGTCCCCACAAATATCCTAGCAACTCTGACATACATCCCACTCACCACAGCCCCTGACATCTCACCTTGCAGCCCCCCACACTCATCCCTAGCCCCTCACCCACTGCCCCAGGACCTTCCTGGCCATTCACCAGCATCCGTCCTTCTTTTCCCCTCCCCCCACTTCAAGCTAAGTGTTCCACTCCCATCCCAGGCTACGGCTGCCCCTCCCGATCCTGGCTTCCCAAGTCTGCTGGCTCCTATTGCCTGCCCTGCACTTGCACGGCCTTACTCTGCTCAGGTTTGTCCCAAGTCATGGTCATGACACAGGGGTGGCCAGGCCAAATTGAGTGGGTGACATTTCAAATTGGCACACAGGGTTGTAGTAACACCCCGTTTTTTGTTTCACATGGTCAGGGTCCTCCCCTAAAATGGAGTCCTTGTGCAAGTTCACCAAGTGCACATTGGTTAATCTGGGCCTGTCAGAGGACTACAGTCCTACATCTCTATGGTACCTAGTTGTGAAGCACATCACTCCTCTTAACTCCAAATTTATCATCTATTCCATGCAATCCTGATGTTATCACTGGCAGCCAAAATGCTGCAATATGAATTTGAGGTTATAATAGTATAGAAAACATTGTATATAGCAGGGGTGGCCAAACTGTGGCTCGTGAGCTGCATGCGGCTCTTTTACAGTTAAAAGAGAGCCCCGTATGCTTCCCCCCCCCCACCCCCATTCTCTGCCTACCCTACTGGGGTGGGAGCTCAGAGCTTCTGCCTTGCAGCAGGGTGGTGGGGCTAAAGGATTCTGGCCAGCAGAGAGGGGGACTTTGGGGGCCAGTAAGCTTGGCCAGCCCGGATATATAGTACTAATACGTGTTAAATCTCTTAAATAATGCATGTTAAAATTAAAACCATCTGTAGTTTCCATTTCTTTAGTGGTTTGATTTCCTGTTTATTAACTGGGAGTATTTTATATATCAGTAAATAACTATGTTAAATGAAAGAAAATTACTAGAAGTTGTTTTCAATGCACGTCATAACAGTGTAAAATGAATGGGAAGCTGTCAACTTAATGTGTTGTAAACAAACACATTAATTTACCTATATTGTTGCCTAATGTTTTTTATTTACTTTTTGCATTTGTCAGCTTAGACAATGGAAATCAATATTCATTTTCTCTTTAGTTTGTATTCAGGTTCCTAATGCTACAATTTGGGGGTTTCAGACAATGTTTGTTGCTTTAAAAAAAAGCTGCTTTCATTAGATTATATATATTTGTGGTAACAGTTCAGTTGGTCTAAGGTTTTTGTTTGTTTACACTTCTAATTTTGGGCTAATCATCTCTCTGAATGCTCTTGGTTCACCTGTCACACTGCCTGGAGTGGCTCATGACCAAACCTCAGGGCAGACTGTCAAAGTCAGGGCAGACACCCCAAACTGGTGGCATGTTCCACAATTAAATTTCACCGACCCAATCAACTCAATAACAAATATGAATTCTTAGATCACTTTAACAGTCTTACCACTGAGTCACAGACAGACGAGAGAGCCCAAGGGGACTATCTTGTCACCCAGACAAGCTGGACCTAGTGATAAATGGTTACTAACACCAAATATCACAAAATATTCAGGTTGCTCCCAGTCCCAAAAGACCAGTCCCTTGCCCCAAATAAATTTGTACCTTAGATTTCACACCAAAGACAATGCTGGTAACCAGTCCTGTAATAAACTACCTAAAAGTTTATTAACTAGGAAAAAGAAATGAGAGTTATTGACAGATTAAAGCAAGCACATATGTACAAATGAACTTCAGTCTGTGATTCAAAAGCTGACAGAGATGTAGTAATCTGTCAGCACTGAATGTTGTTTTAGGGCTTAACCTTGGTCAATCCTGGGGATCTCTGCTTTTTGTTTCTTAGCTGTAGTCCTTGTGATCAGGTGGAGTAGGATGGGAGGGCCCCTGCTGGAGGCCTCAGGGTCTTGCCTCACTCTGCCCCAAAAGAGAGTAGGGGAGAATTCCTCCAGGTGGCTTAGAGTGGCTGCAGGGGAAGCAGCTAATCAGGGGCCAAGAGGGCCATATAAAAAGGAGCAGCAGAGACAGAGCTGTTAGTTGCTGCATAGAACTGGAAGAGGGAACACCAGTTTCCTGGAAGCAGCACCATGGACAGCTCAGTGTGGAGGAAAGATGGGGTCACTGGCTGAAAGAGCTGTGGGAACATGGGTAGCTCAGTGTGAGCAAGGACTGAGCCCAGAACCTAGCCAGACCAATTGAGGGTACCACAGTGGGCCCTTTTGGAATGTTATTGAAGACAGTGTCACCAGGGAAGAAGCCCTAGGGGTATGGCCCCATACCAGCCAGGAGAAAGTAGAGGTTATATACCCCGGAAGGAATTTGTTTGTTCCACCTACAGACAGTGTGTGTGACTCTGAAGACTCACTGAAGAAACCATTGACCCAGGGGGTGTTCATGAGAGGTGGGTGCTGACCCTGTTCCAAGAACTGAAAAACTGGTAGCTCACACCTGACCAGAAGGGAGTGCTCGCAAGAGGTTGGTGCCACCTGGTTAGCAAAAATGGAATGATTGCAGACATGCACTTGACCAAGGAGGCACTCGTGAGAGGTGGGTGCCGACCCCGTTACAGAGTCCAAAAAGCAAAGAGATGAAAAATCATGTTAACTATTGTTGTTTTCTTTTTTCAGCATTCAAACTAATAGGACGAGGCCTTTTGCCCATACTTCTCTATGGGTGGATGGGGCAATTAACAAAGCTTTTGTCCTATGATAGCCCTTCATTTTTGATAGTCTTCCTGGGTGGGAAGGAGAGCCAGTCATCCCATCTGAGTTCACAGGTTCAGAGCAGGCATTTTTACAATTATAAAACAAACTTTTATTTTACCTTGTAGCATGGAATACAGAAGTTACGAGTAAGTTTAATGCATGCAGCAACTTACAAGCATTTCATAGAGTCTAAACACTAAATACATTCTTATAAGACTAACACCTATTTTGAACAAAACTAACACAAAGGTGAGCTGGTTTGATTTCTAGCTATGAGTTTCAGTTCTTGGCAAATGCCTACAGCCTTAGCCAGAGCTAGCACTTAATGCACCAGCGTCACACATTACTTATAGCAAATTATATATATAATCAGTTATTGTCTACAGTTAAAGAATTTAATGTCCTTACTAAGCTCTTAGGCAGGAGTCATAATTGGACAAAAAATTCACTAAAATCAATAGTGGTTTGCTTGAGTAAGGACTACAAGGTGTGCCCAAAACACAGTTCTCCTATGTACAGCTACTGGAGAAATATGGTATTGTCTTACTCAACAAATCTGCTACCTGTGGTGAGGTCTGCACTGTGGGTGGGAGCAGGGACAGGAGTAAGGAGAAGCACAGGGACTGCAACTGGAACGCTCCTGAAAGGAGATGGGGAGTATATGAAGCCCCCAACCACTGGCCAGACATGTGAGGAGTGGGGGTATGACACGCTCCTTAAAGAGCTGCCACAGATTGAATGTCCCTGGTGTAGCCAAGGAGCTCTGGGAGGTATTCTGCCTCTTTGAGCACTCTGAGGCAAAATGCCTGTGGTGGTCTCCGTAGGGTTAGCCCACAGCAAGGGGTAGCAAGAAGCTGGATAAGTTCTATTAAAAAAACTTGCCTCTGAGTGTATTCTAAGCCACAGCTTCTTGCTTTAGAGGAAAAAAAATGTTGACTATTTTTTGTCAGCATTGCAGAGCCAGTACAGTTCTGGGAGTGAGACTGGATTCTATTCTGACTCATGAACCATCAGCAGTTGTTCCCCACACTCCAAATGCAGGATCAAATACTGTCTAAATGTACGCCTGCACACCCCTATTAAAGATACAAACATCCACTAAGAGCATACTCTTGTGTGCAGAATCTTGAACATGAAAGAATAAAGCTTAATTTTTAGCTCTCAGGGTGACTTAATAATGTTATCACTTAAACAAAAATTCCTTACATTTGTAAACTGAGAAAAATGTGATGTCAAAATAAATGAGGCACAATACAATCATTTTTTAAAGTAGAACCATGCCTTAATGAAATCTCAAGCACTTATGGAATCAAATCCAAAACTGTGTATTACTACATTGGCATATAATTAGTTTCTCTAGGTATTTTCAATCTATCAGTGAACATCACCCCTCTACATTTGTCTCTCCCACCATTTGGAGAATTACATGAAAACCTATTTATATTCACATAATACCCAATTTGCTTCTGAGTTTCTCCCATTTTACGCAGGTGTAAATAGGCTCATAATATTTTGCAGTGACTATGCTGTCATGCCGTCATAAACAATAGAAACCATATAGTACTTTATATTACCATTAAAATGTTACATCCTGCTAATGCAGTCAATAAGAACCCTTGTAAATTCCCATTCCGATATGTCAATTCTTGCCCAATAAATATTTTATTATGAACTATCCTCTGTGTATAGGGATCTGCTAATGAGCCTGTGCTATCGGAAAGCCAGCAGCTTTGGATAACATACAGGTATCTAAGTCATTCTCATACAATTTTTCCCCTTGTTAAGCTTTTTTATAATAGATTTTTAAGGTTGCTACTGAAAATTTGTAGGAGTCTTGCCCCTACTCATTTGTTCCATTTATTGAGAACACTACTCTTATCACCCAGCAATGTAGAAAGCACACAAGATAGACATTTTAGTGTGGTTTTAAACAATCAGGTTTCCAAAAGGAATGTTAAAATAAAAGTTAAGTATAAAAACTTATTCTTGGGGGAAGGAGAGGGGTTGCTTATTTCACTGGATATGATTCTGTTATAGGATTGAATTCAGAAGATAGTCCAACTTTTTAATTAGAGACTCCATCAGCATTTGCAAAAGAAGTCATAAATTTTAATTCTCAAACTGAGGTTTTTTGTGCAATCCATTGAAATCAAATGTCTGACTTTAGCTATTTTCTCAAACCAAATTAGCACAAATAACAGTCACAATGTACTCTCACTCCTGAAAAGAAGTTGTCAAATGCTACTAATGTATTACAAAGCATTCTCAGTCCCCGTCTTTACATCACCTTCCCAATGGAACAGCCTTTTAGAGGGAAGCGCTCTGGCTTACCATTGGCGATGCAGTCAATCAGCAAAGATTACAAGATGCTGATCACAATTTTTTTTTGCTCTATACCTGTCTATGGCCTGATCTTGAGTTGCACCACCTGCTGATTTATCTTCTGTACTCTTATATTGAGCACCACAAAACGTGGATGTTTCTCATGTAGAATCAGTATATACTAAGTCTCCTTTATGTCCTTATCCATGTTGAAATATCCATTTCTTATAGGCTATTGTATAACTTGTATTTTGGACTCCATTACATCAAATCCTTATGGATTGATGAAACCAAGAGCTTTTATAGAGTGAAGTTTTGTTTTAAAGGCAAAGTTCTTTTCAAGTGACTTTGTTTTCTACTCTGGCCAGACTCCAGATGCCTTAAATCAATATTCTCTTAGCAGACGCATTTCAGGACCAGTGGCAGAGAATGTGGACATGTCCCCAGCTGCTTCTCTACAGCAAGATCCATCATCTTCTTATGCTCCCTGGCCTGCTTCACAACAGACAGCAGCAGCAGGGGAATCTCAGATGTACTGCCTCTCTGGTTACTGCTATTAGTTTGTAGAAAAGATAGCAAGCAAAAGGAATGAATGAATGGAGAAAATGGAGGGGGCAGAGAAAAGTATCTCTAATCTACAGCGTGAGAGGCTACAACTTGCTCAGTTTGCCCCAATACCAGCAAGAAGTTTTGAACATGGTAAAGTGCCTAGATGTCAGAAACAGCTGTGGAAGGAACAAACTGCTCATTATGGATCTCCAGGAGGCCCCAACCTACAACTTCCTTTGAACAAGTGGCTCCCTGAGATTTTAAATCTGGAATACAAACACACCATCACTTCATTAAAATCAGACAGTTTCATTATGCACTGATTCCTCATACAATGAAAGGCCAAGAGCTGTGGCTTCACAACTTCACAGGTCAGGTGAAAATTCTAGCAGCATCATGGACACAAGAGTAGGGAGAACACAAGGGTAAAAGTGTTTGTTTGTTTTGTGTTTTGGTTTTTGGCTGTGCTGAAGTGTTCACTCCACACCACTCCTAAAGAGGCTAAGGTAGGCTAGATGGGCCAATTAACCAAATAGGCTGCACCTGGAGGAGAGCCAGGGCTTGATACTGCTTAATTGAAGATGAAGCTCACCAGGGTAGGAACAGGTGGAGACCTTCTATAAAGCTAAGAACAGAAGGGGGCTGCAGGCTGAAATAGTCTTCAGTTATTTTCTGACAGGAGGGAGGTTTGCTAGAGATGACAGGGTCTGACAAGAAGCCAAGGGGGAAAGTAGCCATGGGGAGCAGAGGACACTCGGTTGGTAAATGAGTTGCCAGAGGATAGAAAGAGGAAATAGGACAGAGCACAAGGAAGTAGCATCCAGGTTTGGGAGCAAGTAGACCATAGTTGTGGAATACAGGGTCCCTGAGCTGGACCCTGGAATAGAGGGCAGGCCCAGGTTCCTCTATCAGCCACTGGGGAAGTGGCATAGCCTTGGACATAGAATGGAGGACTTCCTGGAATGACAGAGGGACAGCCTATCCAGAGAGGCATTGACAGACCCTGAAGGAGAGGATTATAGTGACCTGGCTAGTGGGCTGAGTCACAAAAGTCAACTACCCTGAGTCCTGGAGTATGAGACTGAGAGATAAAGGGAAGGAGGATCTAAACGGTTGAGCAAATCCCCAGATGAGCTATAAAGAGACATGCCAGCGGTGAGTAGTGTGCTCCGTACTTGGTGTTTCAAGATTTTTCTTTCCAGTTACGGGAAGAAAGGATGGGATGTGCTGAAGTCAAAAACTCCCTGATAGGTTAAGGCTTCAATTGTGCCCTCCTGTATCTGGCAGAGGATGATTTGGCATATACATGCTACAAATCCAGAGAAATAGCAACCTTCATCCAACAAGCAAGCCATGGTTTGGGAGTATGAAGAAGCCTAACACGCAAAATACAAAGAGGCCCCCTCTCATAACAGTATTAGTTCAAAATTGAATGGCACATTTATTCCCTGTTATAGTTTAAAACTATAAGTCATGCAAGCTTTTACTGCATCAGTGGATAGGGGCAAGGAGATTTTCAAGTTTTTCCTCTTTTCTAAATCTTATTACTCTACTGTTTTGCCCAGCTTCTGTTATCTCCTTTTTTATGTTGTAAAAAATACCTTTGACTAAAAAAGGTTTAATAAAGAACATCGGATACAGGTAAAGAGTAAAAAAAACCTACTTTTTATTTCTTTAACAGGTTTGCAAAGCTGGGCACAACTCCAGAACAAAAATCTATTCTGAAAGGAGCGCGCCCCTCCTTTATTATTCAGCAGTATATATTTCCTATCCCGGCCGAAAGAATCCCTCCCTTCGTTCCCCATTGGCTGGGTACTAAAAGGTTTACACCTTTCGCGACTGCCTACTACATACATTGTCTTTTTCATACAAACGTCATTCCATGTTCATGCTAATGAACCAATTTTCTATGCAGGGTGTGCGATAATATTCTAACACCTCATTACGCATGCGTCTTTTAAGGTGCCTTTTTGACCTTTTTCTAACGGGATTGTTTGTTGGCACATAGCCTTAGCAAAAGCGGGTAGACCTTGGTTTCTTTGTCTTGTGGTTTGCCCTTTATCTGTATCCAGGCGCTTGATGTCTGTTCGGCCTTCAACTTCTTCTTTATCTATTAGCCCCCCCCCCCCCCTTCTTTTCTTTTTAAAGCATTTCTTAGGCTTGAAGCTGATTAAATAACTTTCTAAGTTAATATATGCATATAGCAAAAATATTACTTTTCTATACCTACAACTATTTTATTTCTTTTAGACTCTTAACTCTTTCAGTCCTCCCTTTTTCTTTTTATCCTAAAATAAAATATGTTGTTTAATTTTTGAATTTACTGATCATTAGTTCTAGCTTTTTATCAATTTCATTTGAAAATACCACTGGGGTGGTGGGTTTTACTGACATTGCTAATAAATCAGTGGTATTACTTTTTTTAGTAGTAGGAGTAGTTACCAAAGTCATTCCTTTTATACTTGATACTACCAATCTTTGTATGAGAGGTATCAAGCAAGGAATAAATAACAATCCCCCCAAAGCCAAAAGTATTACAAAGAGTATTTTTTTCCAGTCCCAAAAATGGTTCTAAACCAACCTCCCTCTTCAAACGCCCCAGTCCATTTTTGCACTGGGACATGAGCAAGTTTGACCATTCTATTTGTAATTTCCTCAATTGCTTTTCCTTGATCATCAATTTGAATGCAGCAGTTGGTCAGATTAAACTTCCCACATACTCCTCCTTCTTGGGCCAATAGTCTAATGCTAGGCGATTTTGATAAATTGCTGTTCACATCTGAGTGTTTTGTTTGGCCATTAAGTTTAAAGCAATAGCCGTGTCATTTGTTAATAATTCTATTACAGCTTATAATCGAATGAGCCTGTTTAACAAATATATTGGGGTTCTATATCCATACATACCATCCTCGACCCAAGTGGCAGGTCCATAATATTGGATTATTCGACTTGGAGGCCACTCATCATCTTTCCAATCTCCTATTTTAATGTTTGTAGTACTTATGAGAGCCCTTTTTACTCGTGAATTGAGATCCTCATATACTGGAACACTGCGGTTACCCGTTTCTATGGGTAACAAGAAAAAACTTGGTTTTATATATCCTAATGCACAGAACCCTTTCCATTTTGGGGGGTAACTTTGCATAAGCAAAAGTTCCACATAACCAATACATGTTTTTCGGGGCCTCCCAAGGAGAAGTGGTTTGAGTACCTAACTGAGAAATCCATTTCTCAAACTTAGTCCCAGTAAGATTAATCTGCTGTTTTAGCCCATTTGACCACCATTCAGTGCTATGGATAGTTTTATTGTACTGATAGGCGGATTCACATTTTAGGTGTCCTACGTTTTCTGTAAAAATTTCCCCCTCTCTAGACCAACAGAGTTTTGCCACTAAATTAGTGGATAATACCCATTTTCCCTCCGTTCTGGTAGTCCAAGTTACATTGGCTATAGAATAATTTATTTCTTTAGCTTCCCAAGGCCATTGCTCCCCCATATTGGTTCCTCCACATACATAACAATTTTGAACTCCTAAGGCCTAAGGTTTGTGCCACTTTTTCAGCAAGATTTACAAACATATTCTTAACTACTATTGGGATTGGGATGTCTTTTTCCATTTCCCTATAGTAGGAATGAAAGACAGATCTGACTTCTGTCCCCAGCAGGGGTCGAGCGGTTATATGTATACGAAAGGCATTCCCCATATTTACTATCCCTGAGGTCTGCATCCCAGGGTTTAAAATCCGCATTCCAATAGAATAAGAGTGGGGAAATGTTGTTTCTGTGTCAACCTTAATTCGTAGTTCCATGGAGTTACAGCTACCACTTTGGCAGGTTGGCAATCCTCTTTTTCTATGTATGGTTATTTTTCCACTGGGAGACTGATTCTGCCAAGTAGCAGAGGTAATAGACTGTTCATCCCAACAACGGGTTTCACTTAAGCACAGAACCTTGTGATACGACCCATATTGCCGCTCCTTTTCAAGTGAGCCACAATTTTGGAGTGCCTTGCACATGTCAAACTTCAAAAGAACCACTTTTGTCGTGTCTAGGGTTGTTATATTTTGGACTATTTGTTTGTTATCAGGTGACCTCCACAATGTTACTGTATATTCCATTCTAGGTGTTGTCTTGGGGTTAAAACATTTCTTTTCTTTCTCACAATAGGAATATATGGCACCATTATTTGTACAACTTGTTATTATTCCTGTACATGAATGGAATGTATGATAGATAAGTGTGTGACTTATTCGTGCTCCTTGCTTAGTAATGACAATACATGATTCAGAATTTTGATTTCCCTGGCTCTGATTTTTCCCACTCACCCCCTTCAGTAAGGTCAAAAGAAGAATCCACTTTAACACTAGCCAGGTCCACCTCCTGTGTACCCTGACAATTGCCATTGGCATAGTGACAGTCGCTATGTATAGCCCCACAATCACAACAATGAGAACAACTACAGCATCCACACAAACAGTCGCAGAATTTACACATGAGGCTTTTTCTTTTGCAAAATTATTTTCAAATCTCCCTTTGGTTTGACAGTCCACTCTTTTTCAGGTTCCTCAGGTGCTGGAACACTTTTAACTCTGGTGTGGTGAGTCCACCCTCTTTCAGCTGTCCGGATGGAGCTTTCAGTGGTTAGTAATACTAGATAAGGCCCCTCCCAAGCTGGTTTCAGGGACTCTTCCTTCCACACCTTCATCAATACCCACTGTCCGGGTGCGAGTTTATGGACTGGAAATTCCAAGGGAGGAGTTTGTGGTATCAAGGCTTCCTGTCGGAGAGAAGACAACTGCGACAGTATCTATATAACAAAACTTTTTGCAGCCTGGTCTTTGATTAACTGAGTTCCTTTACCTTCTAAAAATTTATACATAGGCATTCCATATAACAACTCAAAAGGAGACAGCCCAATGTCCTGCCTGGGTGCTGTCCTGAGTCTCAGTAAGGCCAAGGGAAGGACCTTGGTCCAGGGTAAATGGGTTTCCAAAATTAGTTTTTTTTTTTTAGAGCAATTTTAAGTTTCCTGTTTGCTCTTTCAACTTTACCTGAACTTTGGGGATACCAGGGAGTATGTAACTTCCATTCTATTCCCAAGGCTTGACTTACTCTCTGGAGTACTTGGCCAGTGAAATGTGTTCCGCAGTCACTGTCTACTGCTTTAACCATCCCAAAACGGGTATTATTTGTTCCAACAAGATTTTAGACACCGTTCCTGCAGTGGCAGACATGGTAGGGTAGGCCTCGATCCACCCCGTTAGATGATCTACCAATACCAAGAAATACTTCATCCTTCCTGACCGGGGAAATTCTGTAAAATCCACTTGAACAAATTGAAACGGTCTCACTGCCAATTCCCTTCCACCCACAGTGTTCGTTATTTTTCGAGACTGATTTACTTTCTGGCAGGGTATACATCCCATTACTATATGCTTAGCAATGGCATAAATTCCAATAGTGCAATAGCTATTTAAATAGGCTTGCACCATTCCTTTTATCCCCCAGTGACTTCCCTCATGTAAATATGACAACACTTCTTTAGCCAGTCCTTTAGTTAGCCATACTGATTTACTTTCTTCTTTGATCAATTGCATCAGTTTTACTTCCACCCATCCCTGGACTTCTTTAATGGTTAATCCCAGGGATCCAATTAAATCTCTGTCCAACAAATTTACATTTCCTTTTATATACACAAAGTCACACCAAACTTTAGGGCCTCCTTCCTCTTTTATTTGCACTAAAATAGGTTTGCAAATTGAGGATTGTATTACATGCCCTCCAATTCCTTGCGCCTGTTTAGTTCCCTTTCCAGTTTTTACTCCCCGGGGTAAATAATTTAGAGTAGACCGTGTAGCCCCAGAATCAACCAAAAAAATCCACCTCTTCTCCATACGGACCAACCTTCAGGATTATCAAGGGTTCCTGGAAAGCTGGTCCAAAAAACAAAAACCCTGACTTCCCTATTCTTCAAACAGCATCAGGTTTCCTATTTCTTCCTCCCCCTTTTGTTTTGGACATTCCCTTTTCCAGTGTCCTTCCTCCTTGCACCAGGCACATTGATTTGGTCCAAGTCTGAACCTGTCCTGGTTAACTACCTGACCTCTCCCTCTTCCTCGGTTTTCATACCCCGCTTCACCTCTTTTTTTTATCCCTCTTCCTTTCATTGGCTGCCTAACCTTTTAAATGATTTGAACCATTAACCTAGCCTTTTGCTTTTGCTTACACTTTCCTCATCCCTTTTGACATACCCTTTCCGAGCCTCCCCTACTTCGTCCAATCCCTCGTTTCAATCCTTTATTTATTTATTTATTTATTTATTTGCAATTCCACCTCACTCCCAATATCCATCACCCCTTCATACTTTGATTTAAACTAAATCATTTATATTTAAGTCACTTTAGTCAGGTTTATTTACAGACCATTCCTTTAGGAGAAGGGCCCTTTTTCCCTCAGAATGGCTGTAATTTCTAATTTCTAATACACTTATTATCACAAACTAATAGACAGGACATTAACTTTATTTAATCATTAACTTTATTAACTGTGGATTTTGGAAGGCTGATTGAATCCTGCACTGCACCCCAACTGGATGCTGGTGAACCAGCTCTTTTGGTCACAGGCAAGTAGTTTCTATGTGGCATCCTCTGCTAGTCCTTGAAATATTTTGTCCTCTGAACTATTAAGTTTAGTCTGAAAAATAAAGGAAGGAAATGGTGGGGGTGATATGATGTGGGTTTTATGGAGATGGAGTCACTGCAGAACAAGTGCTCTTACTCATACTTGCAGAAGTTTATTTGCTTTTCCTTTTCTCCAAAATTATTTGAATACAAAATCTTGGACACGTAGGATCAAAGATTAAAGAAAAAGTTGCTCTAATTCTCTGTACTGTCATGGAAGGCATGATGTTTCCAGTGTTAAGCAATGTGTCTGTGAAAACCCTTATAACAGTGTGCCTGTATACAAGTGAAATAGTTGGATTAATTTAGGAAGCATATAAAGTGCTATATGTTTATAGTGTAAGCTACAGGGACACCTTAAGGAAGCAAGAAATATTTTTGTGGAGTCTTGCATTCCTAACTTGGAATGTGAAAAATGTATAGGAACATAGACTGATCCAGAATGATAAATTCTTTCTGATATATGGCATCCTGATTTCAAAAGCAGACCATTTGCAATGTTTAAGAGTAAACCTCCCACCCAGAAAAATAAAACAATTCAACTCAACAGCCCAATAACGCATCTAGCCAATTCTAGACATTGGTAGGCCTAGATGGGGACGGAATTTCTTTCTCAGCATTAGGCAATCATTTGACACACTGAAGTATGAGATTTGATTATCCTTATTATCTTTGCTTGCATAGACATAAATATTATGCATGGTTATAAAATTAGCTTGCTCCTTTTTTAATTCAGCTACAGCATTTTTCTCTTTGATCTCATACACTGAACACTTGCAGTGCTCTTGCTATGCTTTGGGGTTTTTTTATAGGCAACTCTAGGCTATCTAAAGAACTATTGATTATGCTGGGCTAGTCCACTTTTGAGATAAATCATTTCTAATCCAGCAATTGGCTGGATTCACATTATATCACTATTTCCAGGGCTGTGAAAAAGTGAGAATTATTTAATCACACTTAGAAGTGGGAGGAAGGTCATCTAATGGCCACCTTTGGTAACTCAGATGAAGGCAATTTTGACACTGATCAAATAACTTTATAACTGTAGCAATTACACCTGTTAACCATATCTAAAGGGAAAGCAAGGAGGTGTCTTTAGGACACATGTCTGTGCTGCGAATAATACAATGGAAGCAGGAAGCTGTGCAGCCTGAAAATACCCCGGTCAGAATGGAGAGGGACGCAGCAACGGCTGGGGAACTGGAAGCCTGAGAGTGGGTTCTCTTGCTGCGTCACTGAGGGGAAATACAGGTGCAATTGCCCTGAACTGTGACAAGACCTTTCATTGCAGTATGAGAGAACAAAGTGAATGAGTAATTTAAAATATTATATATATTACATAAGGTAATAGAAACGGGTGCAGTTTAAACATAAATTGTGCCTACACCGCCATTTTATGTGTCTTAATGGAAAAAAACTTAAATTCCATTTTAGAACATAAGCAAAAACACTAAAAGTCACATACGTGGATCTACAGTATGCTTATGGAGAAAGGCACTTTTTTTCTGTTACATTAGTACTGTTTCGTGATCAGTATGCCACATTGCCCTGCAATTACATAATGACAACCTGATTTGTAATGTATATACAAATGGAGGCAGAGTTAGGTTACCATGTTAATTCTGATTTTCTGATTCTTGTGCAATTCTCATCTGTATGGTAACATGCAAAAAACTACATGAATATAATTTTTTTTTTTAAGTATGAAAAGAGAAACATAATAGGTGAGGTGCAACTAGACCTGAAGGAATAGTTTATGTAGGTCATTAAAGGTGCATTCTTTTTAGTAAAAAATACTGTGTGTATGGCCATCCTCATTCTTGCTTTACATATAGAACCTGACAAAATTATGGACAGTAGTTGTATGGCTGCAGGCTACTGTTGGTTTGCTGTTGATTGTCATATTCACCGACACCCTAGGGAGTGGAGTAACAGGAGCAGGACTCAAATCATGCCTGTCACATTAGCCCTGCAGGACACTATCACTAGCTAACTCAAAGAGACATCAAATGGTTTAAATGAAATATTACAAGAAAAAGTATAAAATAATTAGAGGCCTAATCCAAAACCCACTAGAATCATTGGAAGGTCTCCTATTAACTTCGGTAGGCTTTGGATTGGACTCTAAAATCAGCTATAGTTATAATGGGGAAGCAATAGCCCTAGAATGCGAGGTATAGTGGTTACCATCAAAATGCCCTATTGTGCTATCTGAGGTCATTCAGTTATTTCTTATTCTAAATTGAGAGAAATGCAGTATCTCAAGTTCTCAAGCTATTCACGGATTTTTTTATGAGCAAGTACTAGGTACTCTTATCCCAAGTTCAAGCAACACCTAAACTAACCTTTTAAAATGTAACATGATGAGGCCAATAAGGCCAGCTGCTTTCAAGAATTCAGTGACTTTTTTTCAGTTACAATTTACTGTGACTTCCACACTTTATTCATGCTAGAATGCCCATGATGGCTGCAATATCATTTATGTTTTTATACCATTAACTTTAAAAATTACATTAAAATTTTATAAGCCATTGCTAGGTGACAATTTACAAAGAGATAACAGGGAGGTTTAGTGTTGCAGGTAAAGACTGTTGTGGAGTATTTAACGCCATTTCTTAATTTAATAGTAAATTTAGTCATTAAATTTTACAGTCTGCTCAGTTTCTACTAAAGTGGAATCTAACACATTTGACCAGCTTAAGGAAATAATTTCATTAAGAACAGAGTCTTAAAAACATGATATTTTTACACTTGTTTCTATCTTGTGTAGTAACATTCAATTGCTCAGAACATGATCATTTAAGTGACAAAAGATCTGGGTTAGTAAGCTCTGCACAGCAGTACATAGAAATTCTTATTGGGCTCGTACAGTACAGAATATGAGAACCTATTTTTTATATTTGCTTTTCTCTCTACTTTTGAAATCTATATATTGGTCTTTGAATGTAGTTAAATGGTAGAGATCTTATCTCACTGAGTATATTGATTAGAACTTTGGTTTTCAATCTTGTGGAATTTTTAAAGAGATTTGCAAAAATGGGGAGAAAGGAAATTTATTTTGTTTTTTCATTAAGAATAAGCAGACAGAATATTTATTATTATTATTAGTTTGTTTTCTTACCTTAGAAATATCATTAATGATGTTTGTTCTTCCCTGTTTTTGCTGGAGAACTCATTGGAAGTCTCAGATGTGTGCTGTGAATTTCTCTGATCATAATCGAGGAATCACGTTGTTGAATCTTCAACAAGCAGTTCTTTTCTTTCATCTGTTTACAGGGTGTTTGAATTGAATAGCACAGAACAAAATATTGAAAAGTTGAATAACGAAAAAGATTTAAACAATTTAAATAAAAGTTACTTTCTCTATTAATTGGGTTACATCTGCATATGTATGATATCATAATCCTACTGATTTTCAAATTGTCCATAGAGTCTTCCAGAAAAGAAAACAGATTTTTGAATTTCTAATGTAAAAAAAAGGAAAGTTTTAAAAAAACAAGATGAAAACTCATTCAATACTTTTATATGCATATAAAATAAAGAATAAAAGGGTACAGCATTCCCCTCCCCCCTTTGCATGTCATCGTTAAGCTATGTCTGCACTACAGCTGGAGGTGGGCACGCCAAAAATAGCAATGAGGGCACAGCAATGTGGTCTTCAGTGTGGGCTGCACAAACTCACCTGTCCCCCTTGGGTACATACTTATACTGCTAGCCCACACTGCAGCCCATTGTACCTCGACCTCGTTGCTACTTTAGCTAATTAGATTAAAACTAGATCTGCCTGTCAGCATCATTCTGCTATCTCAATAGCAACTGCTTGTTGTGACTCTCTTATCAAGTCCCTATGGCTGGGGCAGTTTGCATATCCAAATATCCCTTTTTGATCTAGAGTAGCTCCCCCTGCTTTCCAAATAAGTTTTCTCCAATTACCTACACACAGTAGAATTTGGGGAACCATCATATTCATTAAGAGATGGCCCACTGACTCTTAATGGTGATTAATGCCTAACTACTTCATTTAGAGACCTCATGCCACAGATTCCTGTATTTGGTTGGAACCCAGCATATTCAGGTCTTTGGTTTAAAACTTTTGTTTTTTAAATCAATTTCTCTTCCAAGCAATTTTTCCTTTGCTTACAATTATGGACAGATGCCCAGACCATCCATCACAAATATACAAGAACCTCCATAAACACAATTTTAACTTAATGGGAGGAGAATTCCTTACATTGCTGAATCTTTTCCATATTATTATCCAAGCTTATAATGTGGTAGATAAATATAATCAGATATGAGTATTTTCAATTTTTGTGTTTGATTTTTATCTAAATGGTACTGTTTCTCTACAAACCTTAGATCAGACTGCTTTATGCAGCTTAGTTATTGTCATATTATGATACTGTGTCTTGATAAGTCCTGATACCTGACTGCTGATCCATGCTACAGTGATTTAGACATTTTAATTTGTTCATCTATTGTGCCAGCACAGTAATTATACTTCAAAATTGTTCTTGTTTAGGACATCCCTATTGAATGTCAATAAAAACATTGGATGTTGACTAATAAATGTTGATGTTTTCTTAGTGAAAGTCCCGGATGTTATCTGTTTAAAACTTCATCAGACATCTGCTAGACTTTGTGTGATAAAGTATTCTGAACTACTTTCTGAATTCCTAGCAATTTCAAGCTGTCACTGGCTCAGTGCTGCAGTTTTACCATGCTGATTAGCCAACTGTGTCAGGGAGTGATGTTATTTATTTTAGGAAAAAATGAAAATCTCTTCAATAATGCTTGTTTAAGGAAAAAAACTGCTTCTGTTGTGTAGATTCCTGAATGTGTAATGTAGTGTAGTGTTGTAGCTGTGTTGGTCCCAGAACAAAAGAGAGACAAGGTAGGTGAGGTAATATTTTTTTGGTGGAAGAGGATGCACTTTCAAGTTTCACAAAGCTTTTCCTGAGATCTGGCGAAAGTAACCACAGTGTCTGAGCTGAATACAATGTGGGACAGCATGATGTGTGTTCACCCCCACACAAGGCAGAGCCAGTAAATTAGGATAATTGATCTGATAGGCTTCACCTGGGGACTGAAGGATTGATTGAAGATGGAGCCCATCTGGGGAGGAACAGGAGGAGATGATATAAAGCCAGAAGAAAGCAGCTGCAGACAAAGCAGGCTACAGTTACTCCCTGGGAGTAGAGAGGTTTGTTTTGGGGCTATAGAGATCATGGGAGTAACTGCAAACTACTGGAGAAGAGAATTTGAGCTGGTACAACTAGAAGCTGTAGGAAGGAGTCCAGGGAAAGAGCAACAAGATCTGAGGGAAAGCAGACCACATTTGTGTGTAGGGTCCCTGGAATGGAACCCAAAGGAGTGGGCAGGCCCAGTTCCCCTACCAGCCACTGGGGAAATGGTACAGACCAGGCAGTTGAACACAGACTACCCAGGATGGTTGTCTAGTGAGATTTTGTAATCCTCCCCTCTGGGATACCAGTGACTTGGCTTGAGGCCTGTTTCCCGAAGGAGCAAACCGATTTCCAGAAGGAGAGAGAGAAAATGGGGAGAGGAACTGCAGGAACGCCCACCAGCCTGGCAGAGCTAATCCCCAGTGGTCGGAGGAGGTGCTCCAGAAGTGAGTAGAGCACCCTGTGACAGACAGATTGTTAGGCATAAGGAGTTCACACATGCTGTAGGACACCACTTAAAATGAAGTAGGTAATTAAGAGTTAGCAGGCAGTAAGGTGTGTTACAAATTGTTGTCATGAGCCATAAAATGAGTGTCTCTGTTAAATCCATGGCTTTTAACGTCCAGCAAAGTTTTTAATGTAAGTTCCTTGGCTCATCTTTTGAAAGCGTTGTGCAGGTTTCCCAATCAGTCAGATATGGAGTGATTGCTTTGTGAAAAGTGTTTGTCCACAGGTGATTTTTGTCTTTTATCATTTTTCTGTGAGAGTTCATTTGAGAGCATAGTTTGCCTGGTTCCACCCATGTAGTTGTTGAAGCATTTGATGTACTGGATGAGGTACACCACATTATGATAGGCATGTGTCATGTATAATGACATTTTGAAATTTTTGCATCCACGATCGTAGACAAACTACAAGGGACATTTTGATGGCTAATGACATCACATTATTTTAAATATGACTCCTGTTTTATAGTTTTTCATCCTTTGGCTGACCTGGATTAGCCCAGCTGTGACAGCAACAAAGTTGTTAAATGATGAGTCCACTTTGCAGTCGTGCACAAGTCAATCTTGTATGGTACAGGAGAAGCACCCAAAGGCACTCCATGGTTGTTTTCTTAACATCTGTCTTATTTTAGCCTTACACAGTTTTGTAGTTGTTTCAATCTGTGACTCAGTGGCACAGAGCCAATATACTGTTTAATACGGTACATTGTACTGTGTCAAAAATTAGAATGCATAAAAGTAGCTTTCTCTGTAGAAGTCACTCTCGTTTTATTTATATATTACTTCTGTTTTGCTTGCATTCCAGTCTCAAACCAGGAACCAAAATGGTTTTACAATTTTCAGTCCAAAATAGCAGTGTAAATAATAAGCCACATTTTGGGAGGCTGAACTCAATGGAAGAGAAAATTCTTCTGATCATTGCTATAATTTTGAGGATTGTGGTCAGTAGGGCTAGGAGAATGCAATATTATTATTTTTCTCCTCAATTTCCTTCAGCTATGTCTGTGCCCTTTTGACTTTGCTTCCTGCAAATACTCAAGTGATTGCATTTTATTCACATGAATGTTCATGGGAAGTGCATATACTACTGTTTGCACTGGAAATGGCATATTGTATATGGGATGGCAAACTATCTGACACAGCAGGGGAACAGAATTACCAAAACCCCTTGTAAGAAGTCCAGCAGAGAGGCAAATAAACAACGCAAGCAAAATCTGACAATAGAACTGCACATATATGTTCTGTTTGTAATAGTGTGATGGGTAAAGTAAATAGAATCCAAACTAAATCTGTAACTTCAGTGGGTATTGATTTAGGCCACTGGTTCCCAACCTGTGGCCCAGAGGTCAAAAATGGCCCACAGGGTCTTTCAAAGTGGCCTGCCGCTCCCCTCCTGCTGGCTGCAGAAGGGAGCCGCTGCCTAAGGATCCAAGTGGAGAGAGTTGCCGCAAGGCTACAAGACCAGTGCAGGATCCTTGCTGCAGCCCAGGGGATGGAAGATCAATGCTCCCCTCCCTCGGGCTGTAGTAGGGAGCATGGCAAAGCACTCCACCTGGGTCCTTAGGTGCTGCGGTGCCTCCTGGAGCCAGAAGAAGATGAGCACTGATCTCCCATCCCCCTGGCTGCAGAAGGGAGAACTGCCTGGGGACCCAGGTAGAGCACACAGGGCTACAGGATGCATGCAGTTTCCCTGCTGCAGCCAGGGGGATGGGAGATCAGCAAGGAGGCTGCCTCCTTGATGAACTCCTTCCATCTGGCTGCAGTGGGGAGGGGGGAGGAGTAGAGGGGCTGCTGGCAGAGTAGCCAGGACCCACCATGCTTGAGGAGGGGCAGAACTCTAAAAATCACTGCCTTCCAGTTTGGCCTGCAAGTAGCAGACCACCCACCCTGACTTAGCTGCCAGGCCATGTGCTTCAGTGTGTAATGACAGTCTGTGAGTGTGTGACCACTGAGTCATTTGTAGGTGTAAAATAGTGAATCTAAAAATGAGCACAATAGTATCACAATGTTTACTTTAAATATGTAGTGGTTTGTAGTCCTTAATGATGTTCACATCCATACATTTATGAGTTTATAGACAGGTGGCTCTTCAGGGTTGTAAAAATGATATTTCTGGCTCTCGAGCCAAAAAGGTTGGGAACCACTGATTTAGGCCCTAAATCTACAGCAGCCAATTTTTCTAGGAATGAAGCCTTATACAAAGTCTGTGTGACTCAGAAAGTCAAAGGGTTTACAATTTATTAGAAGAAAAATAGGATTATGAACTCTACTTCTCTTTCACAGTGAGGAAGGATAGCAGTTTAAAGTGCCAAAATCCAGGCACTTATTGAAACCCTCCTTTTGATCACTATTAGTTCACTCAAGGAACAGAAACAATACCATGTGATATTTTTTTGTGACCATTAACAGATATTCTTGAAATTTCAATTATAGGATACTTACAGTGAACTGTTCATGATCAATTCTCAGAATTAAAAATCTTGTAAAAATGTATTAATACAGGTGCAGAAACGTAAGCCTTCTCATGGACAGTCTGCAAGCTGAAAAAGAGGCTACTTTTGTTGAGGAAATTATTCGTTATGAATTACTCGCACAGCTTTAGCTGTCAGTGATGAGTTTATCCTCACAGCTAAGAGCACACCGACTACTGTGGATGGGTCTTGCTTTTTCTAATTGCCTCTCTTTACCCACTTTTACAAGGCATTTTTTCAGTTCTGTGTCCTGATGATTGGCCGCTCAAGTGACAAGAACTGTCAATGGTTATAGTGGGTAATTATGCTGATGCCTGCAGACAGCCCATCATGGTGCATTTTGCATGTGGCTGCTGGTAATTAATCATGGAGCAGTAGCTATACAGCAGAGAGGACATTTATTTTCTGAAGGGTGGTGCAGGGTTGGAGCATGAGGAATAATGAGTCTATAGATGTTTACCAATCAATCTTTCCAATTTTTTTCCTTTTAAAATCGTATGCACAGCTTGATGAAATCATTCACGGAATTGAAATGGATTGGAGGGGAAGGCAAATGAAACATTTGAAGATCTCTCCTGGCCCTCTTAATTGTAATACATTCCTTTTTAGTATGAAATGGAGAGTAAGAATTGGATCCTGTACAATTAAGGTGATAGCATAGTTCAAATAGTTCTGGGATGGTGGAGAAAGGAAATAATACTAGGGCTGAACATACGATAGCCAAATCTTGCATGTCATACTCTCAGAGCAGTGAATGATTGCCTTGAGAGGTATATGAAAGCTACCTCTAAAATTTTCAGTCACCATTTAACTCCTAGATCATATGACATATTTCTGTGGTACCTATAAGACCTGAGGCCTAATGGGTGTTGGCCCTCTCATGCTGTTGCATGGATCGTCCTGAGCACTACTTTGCTGAAGATTTTACCTTTTTGTCTTCCAGCATGTTGGACCCCAGCTTATTACATTTGAGGTTAAATACACAGCCGCGTAAGGTACATACATCTTGAAATGTTCAAAGCAGTTGCCTCCCTTTTTGGAAACTGTCTTCAATTCTTGGGCTGCTTTTCATTCTTAGGCAGTTGGGTATGTTAACGATTGTGTTCATTTTGTCGTAAGTTGCTAGGCAAGTGGCTCGCCAGCCACTGTTGATTCAAATGTTTTCCCCTTAGGCCTCAACCCTTCTGGAGTCAAAGGACTACTTGGAGATGAAAATTGACATCAAGCATCTTCCATATGTGCAATTAGTATTAAATATAATGGTTACTTAGGGAAAAGGTTCATATTCAGGATAACAAATATATACACAACCACCTTCCACCAGACTCTTTCAGGGTATCCAGGGACAATTGATATCCCAGCATTTCATCCACCTTGAGACACACTGAAAACACCATCCCCCACCAAGGATGGAGGCAGCAAGACCTTTTGGAGTTGCCACTAGCTACAGGCAACAGGGGAAGTTGAACCCACTAGATATCTGGCAGCTTATTGATAGTTATGTGAACTCCCTTTAGTTCTTATGGAGCCATTGTCGTCCTGGCAGCAAGCAGCATTGCTCCCACAGACAACTATTCAGTGATTGAGTCCTTATGCTGTTTTACTTCTGCAACGTCAGAGTTAGAGGACTACAAAGCACTGGCAGTGTCCCAACACCTTTGACAGATCCAGGCAAATATAGAGGTCCCCAGCAGTAGGGTAGCTAATACTCAGGAAGAAGCAGTAATGAAGGTGCATGGAGGAGGGGGGAGGGACCATCAGCATTCATTATTGTGATCTCAAAGTGCCAGCAAGACCCTACCATCTCACATTCAATGCCTTGAAGACCTTATTCACCTGCACCCTCAGGTCCTTCCATACTTTTTTTCCTGATCTCTTTTGCTTTCTTCCACTCCCCCACATTTCTTTGATGCTTCCTCACCCAACTCACCTGTTGTTTTTACCCTTCTCTGATGTTGGCAGATGGTGCCTGCAGATGTTGTGTACCCTTTGAGATAACTGAAACATATCATAAAAGATATGGCCATAATACTCACCTCTAGTCAATGACTGACCAATTTCAGAGCTCTCATTTGTGCAAGCCCATCTTTACATCTGGGATTTCTACCACAGGAGCAAAGATGCCCAACCCTTGCCCCATGATGGCTTTTATGATTGCTAGTGCACCAAGCAAGCCAAAGGAAAGGCTAGTTTGGGAGCCAATCAGGAGCAGCCAGCAGTAAGTTCACGGTTACAGCCTATCTCCATCTCTGCAATGTGCAGTTTGGCCATAGCAGGAATATCAGACAGGCTTCCACTTCTTCGTCCATTTGATTGCATGCTAAGTCCAGCCTGAGCTGGCTGGAGGGCCATGCTGATATGTCCTTTCCAAAAAGCTCACTTCTGTTGTTTGTCCAATTGATTGCCCCAACATAATCACCAAGCTTTTTGTTTTTCTTTTGAAACTAAGTTTACAACAAGCCTTAAAAAGCAGTACTTTAGAAACACTTTGGGTGGTTTTATTTATTTATAGTTTTCTACTTTTAAAAGCCAGTGCCTGTAAGATTTGAGCTAAGTGATTGCTTGATTAGATGGTGTGGGAATTAACAGGTGGAATGTTAAGGGGGCAGACTGATTGGCTTTGGGGGATTGGTAATGGCTAGCTTATGGAGCTTTTGCCTCTAGGTCACTAGAATAGTAGGAATCAGATCCAGAGTGACTGAAAACTCCTTACCAGAGCTGTTCATCTGTGTGAAATTAGTTTTCCATTTCAGTCCTGGTCCTACTAGATAAATGTCCACTTTCTAGAAATTATCATCTAAACTGGCACTATATAGCAGCAGCTGGCATACTTTTTGGCAAAATCAGCACAGAAGACTAAGCCAATGTCTGTCTTCTAGCATGTGCTTCCAAGCTGAGGCTTATTGGATAGGCATTGTGGGGAAGCTTGTACTGTGCCCATAATGTCTTGCAGGCTGAGTGTCAAGAACTTTGTATGGGCACTTAAGTAATCCAAAATTTGATTTCTTTATTTCTCTTTACACACAAATTAGCCCTCTCTTTATTCTGTCACATTTGTTCTAATCAGTTTCCCTGGTATTTTGCAGTAGCATTGAAAAGGCCCTTCTAAGGTGTGGGCCTCATTACACACTGATGTGCATGGTAATAAAAACTTAGATTACAAACTGGAAGTGAGTTGTTACTAATGCAAGGAAGTAAGGACCTGATCCAGATCCCCTTGAAGTCCCTGGAAAGTCACCCATTTTCTTCATGATGCCTTAATGTTTTGTAGCTTGTACTTGTGAGGCTTTGATTTATCCCAACTCCTTGAATATTTTTTAAAATGAAAATGAGATAATGGGGGATTTCAGCAGACAATAAAAAATTACTCAAGATAGTTAAGTCCAGTGCAGACTGTGAAGAGTTACAAAGGGATCTCCCAAAACTGGGTGACTAGGCAACAAAATGGCAGATGAAACGTTGATAAATGCAAAGTAATGCACATTGCAAAACAATTCCAACTATACGTACAAAATGATGGAGTCTAGTTTAGTTGTTACCCAGGAAAGAGATCTTGGAGTCATGGATAGTTTTCTGAAAACATCTGATTAATGTGCAGCAGCAGTCCAAAGGAGTTAACCGAATGTTAGGGATCATTAGGAAAGGGATAATAAGGCAGAAAATATCATAATACCTCTATATAAATCTCTGGAATGACCACATCTTGAATACTGCACGCAGATCTGGTCACCCCATCTCAAAAAAGACATATTGGAATTGGACAAGGTACAGAGAAGGGTAACAAAAATGATTAGGGGTATCAAACAGCTTTCGTAAGAGGAGAAATTAAAAGGACTGGGACTTTTCAGCTTGGAAAAGAGATAACTAAGGGGGGATATGATAGAGGTCTATGAAATGTTGACTGGTGTAGAGAAAGTGAATAAGGAAATGTTGTTTACTCTTTCACGTAACACAAGAACATGACATTAATAGTCAACAGGTTTAAAATAAAAAAAACAAAGTACTTCTTCACATATGCACAGTCAACTTGTGGAACTCTTTGCCAGGGAATGTTGTGAAGGTCAAAACTATAACAGAGTTAAAAAAAGAACTAAATAAGTTCTTGGAGGGTAGCCAGGACGGGCAAGGATGCAACACCATGCTCTGTGTCCCCTTAGCCTCTGTTTGCTGGAGGGTGGGAGTAGATGACAGGATGGATCACTTGATTGCCTGTTCTGCTCATTCCCTCTGGGGCACCTGGCATTGGCCACTTTCGGAAGACAGGATACTGGGCTAGATAGACCATTGGTCTGACCCAGTATGGCCGTTCTTATGAGACACATCATCTCTTTTGTTGTTTATCTAGATTTACATTGTTCCCTTTTTGGCCCAAACAGTTAGCCAGTATTAGGGACTTGGCCAGGTGGTTTCCTTTAGGAATAAAATTGGGGTATACATCAAATATATTCTTTAGTGCAATCCTATTTAGTTATAAAGAAAGTACCCAAAGTCCTGTTTCCCTGAACACAAACAAACAAGCAGTTTCCTCCCTCAGAAATCTGAATCTGCCTTTCCAGCAAGTGTGATGCATGCCCCAAGTAGCTGTGTGTCTGCTCCCTCTTAGGAACGTACTCACGATTGCTTCTCTTGCTATCTGCTGGCATTCTGGGTGCTTTCTGCCTCTAGGGTTGCCAATCCTCCAGGATTATCCTGGAATCTCCAGGAGTTAAAAATTAATCTTTAAAGATTGTCATGTGATAGAACCTCCAGGAATACATCCAACCAAAACTGGCAACCCTATCTGCTTCACACACACAGTCAAAACCCCTGCCACTGCATTTGCAGTCAATTCCAGGGAAATGCCTCTGCCAACATGGTTTACCTTGTCATCAGCCTTGTCATGTAGCTCATTGCTTGGGTGATGACTTCCTATTGTTTCAGCTAATATTACACAAAGGGGGCATGGAAGTGCTCCTTCCATTTAGTGTGAATGAAAGTTGGTTAGTACCATGGACTTCAACCAGGTTTGTGGTTGATCTATAGATCACACATGTTTGATGGCAGCCTTAGCACCTTCTAGAACAATACAAAATAAAATGAGCACCTAGCTGTTCTTCCTATGTGCCCTTGGACAAACCTCAAATACACATCAGAGATCCCCTTCATTATGTTTATTGACACTATCTGGTTTTATAGATTAACTGCATTCCACCAGTACCGCTATCCGAGTTTCTAAAGCTTTCTGCACCATGTAAATGTTTGTGCAAGTACTTAATGAACTTTAGTTGTATTTGTCTAATTAGTTCTTAGATTACTGCAAACATCCTTATTTTAATACTGTCAAATTTCATACAGTAGATATGCATATCCCTCTCTCTGTTTCGTAGTGCTACTGATATAATTTTGTATATAGCAAACATTCTTATATCATGCATCTCTTAAATGTCTGAAATCTGTAACAGGAAGTAACCTTGCCTGTACCCTTCCTGTCAGAACAGACCCCCATCTGCTGGCATGTCTATGTCTATCAATTGCCGCCACTCTCAAGCTAGCTTTTTAAGACCCTGAGTTCCTGAAGGCCATCTCGCTGGTCAATACTTGTTCCCTCCAGCATTACGTTTTGCTGAACAGGGGCCATATTTAAGGATACTTAGGCAACTCCCTTTTGCTCCCCTGGATGCAGGGGATACAACAGACCAAATAAAGGACTATTTTCCTACCCCAGACCTTTGCTCACCTTGAGCATTATTTTGTTGACTCTTTCGTTGATTCCAGGTTTAGTCTGATCAAATCATCCATCTGCTAAAGGGAAAACAAGCACAGAAGGAGAAAAGTCAGGTACAGCTGCACCTCTATGGGAAGAGGTAATTTGTATGCTTACAGGCATGATTCTCCAACTTTTATATTTTGTGCTGAGTAATACTGTATTGCGCATACATCTCCCCACTGTATTCATTGGAACTCAGTTAAAAGTACTACTTTCACACACGAAGCCCTGGTCTACTCTTACCTGGAGATTCAGTGGCAGTCGACAGGAGTTACGGAAGCTACGTAGAGTAGCTTGCGTAACTCCCATCATCTGCTGTCCTTCCCTTCTGCGCGCCATCTTCACTGCACTGTGCCACTTGAGGGCATGGTTTACTAGCATCGACTTCCTGATCGATTGAGCAGGTCTACACTGATCACTCAATCGATCCAGAAAGATTGATCTGATGGTGGCAACTTTGTCGCCGTCAGTATAGACATACCCTTAGTTACACAACTGGGCCCTCAATTTAATTTTCTTCTCTCCAAGTTCATGGCATGCTGTCATGAAGAGAGTCTTTTTGATCTCCCAATAATTCTTCCCTTCTTCTTTGAGTGCTTGCTCATGTCCATTTCATATTAGGGGTGTGTGCATGCCACATTCACCGGTGCTGGAGATTTTTCCCTTTAGCACCCTCTGCTGTGGCACATGTGTGCACCAGTATATAGGGCGCTTCCAGCCCCCCTCCCTCTTAGTTCCTTCTTACCACCTATGATGGTGGTCAAATGTCCTTGTCTTGACAAGCACTTGCAGTGTTTCCTCGTATTAGTAGTGTATATAGTTATTAACGAGTTCCATTAGTTAGTTTTAGTAGTTAAGTGTTCTCCATTCACAGGCTTAGCCCACGGGACAGGGCGTGCCCCAGTCCCTGGGCTTCAAGCTATGTGCATCCTGGAAAAAGCCTCTGCCCATGAATAATACTCACCAAAGCTGCCTGAAGTGCCTGGGTGAGGCCCACATTCAGGACAAGTGCAGGATCTGCAAAGCCACGCACAAAGAAAGACCGAGACATCAGGTTAAAAGTGTTCCTGATGGAGTTGGCCCTCAGACTGGTGTCCAAGCCAGTACACTTGGCACCTAGTACATCGGTGTTAACTTGAAGCACTCTCCCAGCACCGATCACCATCGTCAGTGCCAAAGATACAGCACAAAAAAGACGCATGCTGACAGAGGGCGTTCCCCATCTAAACGGAGCAAGTTGGGGAGCAAGGGATGAGTCAAGACCCAGGCCAAGTTGCTGGTCTTCCCCAGAACCGAGTCATCCATGGCCTCAACCCCTAGAGTTCGCAGCCCACTTCAGGACCCACCTCCGATTCCAGGCAGCAGCAAGGGCCCCAGCATCTTGCAGTACCATCCACGCCCGAGGCCTTTCAGGCGGCCACGGACCTGCTTTTGCTCCCAGTACTGACTACTCCTCAGGAGGACAGACCCTCATGCCAGGACGTTATACCGGGTCAATTGACCAAACATGGATCACAAGGCAACATCATGATGGGGGCCCCGCTCAGATCTCCAGCATCACGGCGCTGCTCACTGCCGCCCCGGCACCCACCAATATCCTGACAATGGTCATCAGTACCTCATCATCTATGAGGCACTGTAGCCGCCAGATGGACTCTAGGTACCGTTCATTGGACCCTCGGGACCGGTTGCCAGAACCCAGGGAGACACAGTTTGGACATGGTCCTCATAATCCTGCCCCGCTTACTTCTTTGGCTTGGTAGGCGATCACTGTGCACGTGGCAGAAAAGTTTTCTCTGTAGCCCCACACCCAAGACTTACCTTGGTGTCAGATACCTCAGACCTGGGTTGGGGAGCCCATCTCAGCCCACTCAAGACCCAAGGCCTTGGTTCCAGGAGGAGCTGAGGTTGCACATAAACATCAGGAAGCATAGGGCAATCTGCCTGGCGTGTGAGGTGTTCCTTCTCCAGATGTAAGGAAAGGCTGTGCAAGTGCTGACGGACAACATGGCGGTAATGACCTATGTCAACACTCAAGGAGGAGCAAGAGCCTCAGCCCTGTGTCTAGAGGCACACAGCCTGTGGAACTTCTGTGTAGGACACGTGATTCACCTCAAAGTTTCTCACTTCCCGGGGGTCAAGGACATATTAGCAAATCAACAGGTCTTTCTTCTTTCACCCATGAGTGGTCCCTGCACTTGGTGGTGACCAGAATGATCCTCCAGAAGTGGGGGTCTTCCTGCGTGGACCTGTTTGCAACCAAACAGAACAGGAAATGCTACCACTTGTGCTTCCTGCAAGGACATGACAGTAGCTGCCTACGCAACACTTTTCTCCTTCACTGGTCACGAGATCTTATGTATGCCTTCCTCCAATTCCTCTTGTCCACAGAGTCCTCATAAAGATCAAGAGAGACAAGGCATGGATTATAATGGTCACACCAGCATGGCCATTCCAACACTGGTTTCACATGTTGCTGGACCTGGTGGTGGCAGCCCCTTGGACATTCCCAGTCCATCCAGACTTGATCTCGCAGGATCACAGCCAAATGCTACACCCAGACCTCACCTCCTTGCACCTGACAGCATGGATGCTGCATGGTTAAGCCAGGAGGAGCAAGCCTGTTCCGCCCAGGTCCAGAGAGTCTTACTGGAGAGCAGGAAAACTTCCAGTAGCACTACATACCTGGCAAAATGGAAACGCTTCTCTTGGTGGGCAGGGGAGCATGATCTCCCCATCTTGAGCACCACTGCCATCCATTTTTGCAATAATTACTCTACCTGAAACAGTAGGGCCTGCCACTGTCGTCAATCAGGGTACACCTAGCGGCCATCTCAGCTTTCCACAGAGCACATCCAGGGCAATTCAATGTTATCTCATGACATGACAGTCAAATTCCTAAAGGGCCTGACCAGACTCACTGGGCCCCCTTTTGAGCCCATGGCATCCTACTCCCTTCTTCACTTGTCATGGAAAGTCGCCTTCCTGGTGGTGATTACAAAGGCCCTAACTTCAGAGCCTCCCTATACTGTATTCTACAAAGATAAGGTCCAGCTGCGACCTCACCCTGCATTTCTACCAAAGGTAGTGTCACATTTTCATGTCAATCAGGACATTTTCCTGCCAGTGTTCTTTCCCAAGCCACACGGCTCTACAGAAGAAAGTCTACACTCACTGGATGTTAGCCAAGCATTGGCTTTCTATATAGAAAGAACTAAACCCTTCCAGAAGTCCACACAGCTCTTCATAGCAGTGGCTGAGCAAATGAAAGGTCTGCTAATCTCATCGCAAAGGGTTTCCTCTTGGATTATCTCCTGCATCTGTACGTGTTACGGGCAGGCAAAGGTCACACCCCCTGCCATTCTAACAGCCCATTCAACAAGAGCTCAGGGCTGTTCAGTGGCCTTCTTAGCCCAAGTCCCAATTCACGACATATGCAGGGCCGCAACTTTGTCCTCAGTAGATAACTTCATATCCCATGATGCAATCATACAGCAAAGCTGGGACGATGCAGGCTTTGGCAGGGCTGTATCGTAATCAGCACATCCATGAACTCCTGGTCCACCTCCAGAGATACTGCTTGTGAGTCACTTAGCATGGAATGAACATGAGCAAGCACTCAAAGAAGAGAAGACAGTTAATAACCTTCCTCAACTGTTGTTCTTCAAGATGTGTTGCTCATGTCCATTCCACAACCCACCTTCCTTCCCCTCTGTTGGAGATGCAGCAAGAAGGAACTGAGAGGGAGGGAAGCCGGCAGCGCCCTATATACTGGCACAGAAGTGCACCACTGCAGTGGGCAATAGAGTCGGCGTTATGGATATCACTGCAGGAAAAATCTCTGGCACCGGTGCACATGGTGCGCACACACCTAGCATGGAGTGGACATGAGCAACGCATCTCAAAGAACAACAATTACGGAAAGTTAACAACTCTCTTTTCTCTCACCACCACCACCCACCATCCCCAAATCCTCCTAATCCTCTCTTCTTAACTACCAGAACCCCAAGTGTACTTGCATAGTGAAACATGCAGTTTCTTTTCAGGTACATTTTATATATATATCATGTAAATAAGAATACAGCTCACCTGCCCAGGCATAACCAACATTACAATGTCATAACATTGCCATTTCTTTGTCCCGTTACCTATTGACTAATAATTTATTCATTTTCTCTGAGCTATCAGCATATTTCAATGAGGTTTATCTCTTACCCATCTAATGAGATTAATTTGCAAATTCAGATTTTACACAAATTTGTGTGGTCAGTTTTAAGAGACAATTATTTTTTAGGCAGTTTTATTCTTCCTTAAAAAAATTCTGTAGTTCATGAAATCACTGTCAACTTTCATCATACTACTTGTAAATAATAGCTTGAAGGAAAAAAATCTGAGCAGTCTGGACTCATTCACTGGGGGAGAAGAAGAGAATTTTTCTCTGCCTTACTATGATCCACAATGGAAATTGGTTAATGATGTTAGATGACTTTCACATCCCTACAAACAGAGCTAAGATGGGTATATAACAACGTTAATACTATGTGTATTGCCTTTAAATAATGTTATACACTAAAGAATAGTATTAAGTAAACATGCTATTAAAATTAAAATATAGGCATAAAAGAGAGTGCTGCAAAAAGTTGAATGTGATTGCAAACAGTTATTCTCTAAAGTCAGATTAAAGATGTAAGGGCCAGGTACATCTTGAGTTTGTTTGGGGAAAAATCTCTATAAAGAAGAGCAACAAAAGAGATGGCTGAAGTAGATTTTATGAATACTGCATGAAACACTGGTATCACATAAGGGCTAAGCAGGGGGAGCTACTGCCTACTGTCCAACACATGCTCGTTTTCTGTTATCTTGACCTCCTACTCAGCACTCCCATCCACACCACTATCTGTCTGTTTCATCCACCTGTTGTCTTGTCATAAACTGAGAGTTCTCTTGGGCCACAGGCTGCCCCTTACTTGCCTGCACGGCACCTGGTATAACAGAGGCTTGTTCCTTAATTGGAGTCCCTAGACCCTACCACATGACAAGGAGTAATAATAATAACTGTAGGTGGAAAGGTGTGCAGATGGAGAATATCACAACATGGAGAGTAGAAAATAAAATTAGAAACCACAACTTTTTGCCCGAAAGAGCACAGGTTGACAGCTGATCTTGCTCCCATTGAAGTCAGTGGGAGTTTTTCAGTTGAATTCAGTGGGAGCTTAACTTTACTAATAGGGAAGAGAGAACCTTGAACTTGCATTAGATACATACAGAAAAAATCATCACCTGATGAGAAGTAAGATTTTTTTCACTGTAGCCCAGCTCATTTTAGTCCTAATCAGTGAGAAGTACTACCAATTAGTTTCAAAACTCTTAGCCCTCACTCACTCATAAGAGCCCTCCTTATGATTCTCTGTCTCTTCCTCTCTCGTGCTTGCTTTCAAAATTTTCTTGACTATTAACATCACTCCAAGGGTAAAAAGAGCTACCTCTTGAAAATGATTTCCCTGCCCTTCATCTGGCCTCGCTATGAGGGGGCCACTACATGATTCATTATGCAAATGGATGCCACTGAGGGTGACTCTTAAAGTAGCAATGTAGCAGCTGCATTTAAAGTGTGCAGAACTCTGACTTGAAAAATGGTACATTAACTGAAATTGGTATATTGTAATCCAACAAACAGAATGGCACGGATGAACTCTTGAGGTTAAAAATGTATGAATCAATAAAGTGTCTTTAATTTATAATAGAGAAGACAGGCACAAAATATTTTCATACTACAAACCAGCTGTTTTGACATCAATTTCAACCCAACATTCAGAAAGTTAGTGAATGAGGGATGAGTTTTGGGGCGACTTTGTATACAGCAAGGTGCCAATAGCATATATCGTAGCATTAAACTTTGCAGGAATTTAAGATCTTGAGGATGCTACCAAACTCAGATTATAAATAAATATATTGATAGTAATGTCCCATGTCACCAGACCAAATTTTTTTTGCTTATCGGTGTATATCCTATTTGAATGTTGAAGAAATCTGCTTTTCTCAATGCTTCTTCCAAGTTACTGAGTTGCTGTCCATCACTGTACTAAAAGATTAGTCTTTATTCTGCACAAAATGACAGCTCCGTCTAAACTTTAAATAAATAAAAAGCTCCAAAGTGGTATTTGAATACTGTTTGTGGTGGCAAAGAATTTTTCTATTCTGCTGGAAGATGAAACTGTACTAATTGTTCCCTCTGTTTGCTAGCTGCAAGAATTTCTCATTAATTATATTCTGTTGTCTCACCTTTTCAAGATATATTTAATCATTTTAACCCTAACCCTTATCTTACTACTCTATATTCTGTAGATCGGGGTGTCTAGCCTGTGGCTTTTGGGGCTCATAACCATGGCTATTATAATACAAAGAAAATTTGTGTTGGTAGTTGATTATAAAAATGTGTTCCCTAATACTCTTCCCCCGCTCCCCCCTCAGAAAGACTAGGGGAGCAAAGCAACCTTTAATCTACAACTCCTTTAAGAGAAGGAGAGAGAGAAAGCAGAGGGCCAGAGCCATGTAGTGTTCACAAGAAGGGGAGGGGAAGAGGAGCTAGCAAGCAGCTAGTGCAGGGGGGAGCTGGGCACCCGGTAGAGAGAGCACTAGGAAGAAGAATAACAGAGGTCTGACGAAAAGAGCTAGTGGTGTCAACCGTTGGTGTTCGGAGAGGGGGGTCCCCCCCACTACAATTAATTGGGGGGGAAGGAGTTGTGGGCTTCAGTAATTGACTTTAATTGATTTGGAGGAAGAGAACAATTGACCTTGGAGATGGTGCTAATCATAGGAACATAATGGAGGTGGTGGAATTTAGGGGGGTTTCTGAGTGGCATAGTGGGACAGGAGGGATTTGAGGATTAATGTTGTGTTCCTGGGAAAACTGGGAGGGGTGGGGTGGGGAGGGGAGGAGATGAGCTGAGTCCCTGGGACTGGGTGGTAGGAGGCAAAACTTTGGGGCCTCCTAGCATGTTGCAGATGTTTCCTTCAGTGATTAGGGCTGAGGAGGGCAGTTTTGCAGGGGATGGACTGCGGAAGAAGACAGAAATAGGTGTATTTCTGAGGGTTGGAATGCTAAGAGTAGGACTTGTATTTTGGATCCACCACTGCCACCTCCAAACCCAGGTCATACTCAGGAAGTTCTGCTTGTGGGCTCTTACATTTTTGGGTTTAAGATCTTAATTCAGTGTATTAAGAATTTAGTGGAGAGGAGAGCAAGATGGTGTCTGAAGGAAAAAAATAGTAACTTTAAACTTCTCCTTACCTCCTGATTGTGGTCCTTCCTCCACCCTAGCCCCCCACAGCTGAAAAGGATGGACATCTCTGCTGTAGATTTTAATAATAACTTAACTGCAAAAATATACAGTTCCGTCTACCCCAACTAAGATGTTGGCTGGGTGTTTCTCTTTTTTGCAATGAAGTGGGATTAGGTAAGAGGTGGTTTTGCAAGCAAGTTGGGTTGTGTGGGTTGGAATGGAATGCTGATTCTAGGATTGAAAAATACCAAAACACTTTGATGGGAAAGAAAATTAAATGCTGGAGTCTCCCACTCCCTTCCATTGCCCTCTCTTCTTTTTGCTTTGTTTTTATTTTTAGATTCACATATTTAAAATTATACTTGTTTAAATTTATGAAAATTGTACGTACCTTAACATCTACTGGATTTTTGCATATGGGTGTGCTCCCAGCATGCTGAGTGTGTTGTGTGGGAGTTTAGCTTGGTTGGTGGAAGATAATTTGGTAAAGCCGGTGATGGAACAGTAACCCTGATAAGGGGTCAGAGTTATGGCTGTGGTGTGTGCTGTGTGGTGTTAGGCAGTTGTGATATTGGTAAAGTGAGTGGAGGAGCAATTTTTGTATAGATAAACAATGTGTTTTGAAATATATCAGTCAACAAAAACAATGAATTGCCAATTATAAATTTCAGACACAGCTCAGTCTGAATGCTTTCTGCCATAAATTTATGAAAGGAAGAAAACATAAATTGCAAAGAAAATGCGAAGGCCATAGAAACTTAACAGTTCATGACATTTCATACTAAAAGGCAACATACATATAGAGAAGAACAGAAATATGTGCCCTGTTTTAAAGTTGTGTTCTGAAATGGGTTTCAATGAGTCCTGATCAAGCACCTCCATAAGTACCATGCATCTCCAATGTGCCCAACACAATAGATAGGCCATACACTTCATTCGCACACGACAATGTAAAATCATAACTTCAGCCTCCTATTTGGCCATAGAAAAATAACATATAATACACTTTGCTATTGCAACACCATGTATCACTTAATTTGGCTCTGAAATTTTTCATTTCTCTTCCCAGTCATGCAAGGGTCCTGTTGAATCCAGTGGAAAGAAAAACAAAAATAGACACTTGCCCTGATTCCCCATTTTTATTTTTATTTTTTTGTCTTGTGTAATCACTGACACCTTTGCTAAGCAGACTTAAAACATTAGCATTCTAATCTTGTAGCATTTTACACCCACTTTGCACTCACTTTTTGTTGATGTTGATGATTACACAAGGTGCAAGACAATGGAGAATCAGTCCCATTATATCTCCATCTCCATTCTGTCCTTGTGGCCTACAGCCATAGGGGAAGGCGGCTTCCAGAAACTGGACGGTTACTGAATGATTCGGTTAGCCAGCCTCAGGGCCCTTCTCTGACAAGTAGAGCACAGAATGCTGTGAATCTCTTCTGATAAACAGAGCTCTTATATATAAAATGTAACAGCCTGGAGGCAAAATGTGTTAGGCTATTTATGATTTTTAATAGTGGTTTTTAAGTAGTGAAGTGTGTATATTATGACCCAGAAGTTAGTTTAATTAGCCTCAACCCAGGAGGTTAATTTTAAACTAAAATTATGTCATGGTCTGCTGCTTTTAAATTAAACTTTTACTACTTAGCCATGTAAGCATATTTTATTTTTTAAATGACTTCATAATCAAATAATTAACTAAAGTCTCCCAAGGACCATTATAAACTAGAATAGATGCACAAGGAGCACAGACAAATGTCAAACTGGAGACCATAGTCCTTGCTCTAAAAGTGTTTTTGTGAAATTTTCATTAACTCAGTGCAATCGTGATGCTCATTTGGTTGAACACTAATTTCAGGTTTTCCACTATTATTCCTCCCCAGAAGGCAAGTTCACCCTTTTCTCAGCTAACCTGCATTCTGGAGGCACTCTTATGGTACTAGCAGTACATAGATGTTGCACAGCTGTGATCCAAGAGCAGAAAGATACGTGACTGCCCTCCTCAGTGTAAAGAGGCATATATGATTTTGTGTTTACTTTCTCCACAGTACCTAAACATTCAGCAGCACAAGTTATTGGATAGGTCCAATTGCATTCTATGCTATGGCAATCTCAGTTGAACCAAGTATTGAATTCATGTCGTTCAATGTGTAAGGCACCTTAATAGTAATTGAAGATATAACGTCTTTCTGCCTTTTAACTAGAGCTGGGTGAAAATTTTCATAGAAATATTCAAGTGAAAAATGAGATTAGGTGACACCACAAATTGGCAAAACATTATGTGGATTTTACCGAATTGTTTGTCCAAAATTTTTTTTAATTAGAATGTTTAAGTTCAAAATGGCTTTGTTCCAACATTTCCTTTAATTTTATTTGCATCTGTCAAGATAAAATGATTTTTTTTTCAGATTTGCTAGTGAACCAAAATATCTGTTACTTGCCCAGCTCTACTTCTAACACCAGTGAAAACCCACTTCAGCACCATACCCTATGTTTCAGGAACCAGTGAGAAAAAGTGTATTTTATATACGTTATTTACCTCAGCCTCAACCACCATCTCTGGTTTTCAGTTTGTATTTGCTAATAATTTTGCATCTACCCATGTCCGTGAATTTTAGTCATAAAACACAACTGGTGAATTAGTTTTGTGGAAGGTAAAAGTGGATAACACCCACAGCAGTTTCTTAAAATATTTGGGAACTTGGAGGTTTTTTTGCTCAAACTTTTTTCCCCCCAAAAAATTATACAATATAAATATTCTTTAAACTCAGTTCAAACTGTCCACACTACAGGGGTGCTTGTTATACACTATACATTTCCTGCCACTGTCAGATAGATTTTAGTGAGTCTTGTTTGTCAGAGGTGGCTTGTCCAGAGTAGGCAGAACCTTCTCTGCTTTTCAGTGGTTTGCACAAACCTCAGGGTGAGATGAAAAGGAAAGCAATAGTGGAAACCAAGAGAAGGCACCCAACTCAGAGATGATGAGTCTGATTCATCTGTACATTATGACACTGTGACTCACTGAAACGCAAGACATTACATCAGCATAAAACTAACAGCGCAGGGGACAATCAGACGCATTAACAACACAGCATTGGATTGCAGATGTCACGACTTTCTTCTTCTCTGTTGTCATCCACGTATGTGTCTACATTGAACTGGTCACATTTGATGACATAAAGAAAGAAATCTAAAATAAAATCTGTGGGTAGCCACTGACCCTTTGAGCTGAATGGATCCACCCAGGTAGGGTCCCTTGATACAGTTGTCCTTAATTCTGTGTTTTCAGGGATCAGATTTTCTCAAGTTTTTCATTTTAATGTTATTCTCATATATATATATATATTAATATAGTCAGTTAATTTGCATAAAACATAACAGCCAGTGGGCCTGATCCTAGAAATTTTTATTCACATGAGTACTCCGATTGTAGTCAGTGGTATCTCTCATTGGCTGAAACCAATTCCCATTGAAGTCAAAACACAATTCCCATTGACTTCAGTGGAAGTTAGGTAGATGCCCTGAGAATAAGAATTTGAATGATCAGGCATAGATGAGGCATGTTGCCTGTTTAAAAGAGATTACTATCTAAATAAGATAAAACAAATAAACAGGAAACAAGACACTGAATAACAATCCTGAGAATCTTTTTGAACACACAGGACCAATTCCTGGTCCCACTGAAATCAACAGGAAAGCTCACGTTGACTTCAATGCAACTAAGGGTTTGCCCCACTTAAAAGAAGCTGACTAGCTTTTCTCCACAAAGGCTACTTACCTCAAAGTTGGAAAAGCTTAGTGCTCTACAAATTCTGTACAAGGATTAATTACTTTTAACGTTTTTAATCTCTTCTTTCCTTTCTGCAACCTCTTTTCCCTCAGTCCCTCTATTTCCTCTCACACCACTAACTTTCTGAGGGCCGCCCTAATTTGGAATGAACTATCTACAGCCCCCGGGAATAGGTCAGACTGCTGGGAATAGCCAATGAGGAGCACTCCACATCTCCTTCCCTGGGGCATGCTGCCAACATGCTGGAGTTAGCAACTGCTAGACATTTCTGAAAGGCACTACAAATATATCACAGAAGAAGAAAAAAGAGGAGAAAGAGAATGAGACTAAATCTTGTTACTGACAGGTACTTAGGTGTCTATTCCAGCTCAGTAGGGTTACCATTCTGATTGAAGAGAGCCTTAGGTGGCCTTTTCCAAGTGCCTGTAAACTATCTTTGAGCCTGCTACTGATGCTCTTGGGACTACTTCTCTGGAAGTAGGTGATAGCTGATATTCCAGCATAACTAATCACATTTAAATTTCTGAGAAATTATGAAGCAAAATTTTTTCTATTCTATTGCACAAATGCTGTTTGAGGAAGAGACATCATTCTTAAAAATCACTTACATCAAACGCAGCTGCTCAATTCCTTGGATCCTTTGCACAAAGTCTGACTCCTTCCCATAATATATTGTTGTGTTTCCAGACTTGCTCATGTTGCTTGCATGTTGTCACGTATAAAGATATTGGGTGGTGGTGATGGTGGTCAAAAAAACTGGTCCTTGTTTCACTCCATTCATTGCTAAACTATCTATTTCACTGACAACATATATCGCTTCCAAACAACAGTACCAGAGTAACGATCTGTGCACTGGAAGAACATTTCTTTATTTAAAATACTAGTATAAAATCACCATACTAGAATGTGCAGCATTTTAAAGTGAGACAATTAAGATAAATACAGTATAAAATGCTTGGTTAAGTAATTGTAATTACCCAGGTTTCTCATGAATTCATTGAATTTTGGGTTGTTTGTTAATGTATAAAATTGAAAATAGTTATAAACATATCAGTTTTATTAATCAAAATGAAATGTAAAGATAATTAGGAATTTACAGGCAGCGAAATAAAGTTGGATATATGTCCCTGAGTACAAAATTGAAATGAAAGAATTTAACATAGGCTATTAAAATTTTACCAAGAAGTAATGGATTTAATCATAATAAATCAAATTCTTATCACATTTGTCAATTTACAACTCTAAGGAAGTGGTTTAAGTACTAGTATGGCTCTATCAATCCTTAACACACACCTTATCAATGCATCAGTCAATTGAAAATTACATGACTGTCGGTGAAAGTTAAATAAAAAGTAATTCTGAAATTAGAAACTTAAACAATTACTTAATTACTGAAATATCAGTTTAATTAAAAAGACAATAATAAAGAGTTAAGCCCTTTTCTTTATCCCACACATACAATTGTCTCACACCAACCCACGGTATATAGTTCATTCAAAACTGCTGCTGATTTCTCTTGAAATTCACAAGAGGTATACCATAATAGGTTTGCAGGTGATTATTCCTAACACGTAAAATAAAATCTTATAGTAAATTACTTAGACCAATAGTAAACTCTTTAGCATATACTCTTAATAATTCAAGATTCTGTCTCTTGCCTTAGAATCTGTCAGTCTTATATGTTATCATGTATCTGAAATAATTGCTAGCTCCTAATTGCTCTGGACCTGCTTTCTTCTTTTCATGCAAGTAAGCTCAGTTTCCTTTAGAAGTTATAGTTTATAGTTTCCTCCTATAGCAAAATGAATTTTCCTGTTTCAACACTCTTAATTGTATTGACTCAAAATTATTTCTAGATATTTAGTGTGAAACCTCTTAGTGGTAACGCAAGTATACACCATACATTTTTCTGGTAAACCATAAGGCTCTTTCTCCTCTTCCTAGGCTATGGGTATATGAAGAGATGAGGAAAGAAGGGAAGTTGTGGGAGGTGCAAGGGGAAAGGGAGAAGTGTGTGTGTGTGTGTGTGTGTGTGTGTGTGTGTGTGTGTGTGTGTGTGTGTGTGTGTGTGTGTGTGTGTGTGTGAGAGAGAGAGAGAATGAATGTGCACACGGCTGTATGGGGTGAGCAGTAAAATGGGAGAATGTGAGGGGAGAGGAGTTCAGTCATGCCTCCAAGGTGTCCTGGGGGTTTTAACCTTCTCTAGTAGGATTCAAACCTGACAAGGCCCTCTTACAGCCCTCAGATAGGGACTCTGGTCTGACAATCCACAAGAAGCTAACCTTATGAAGAACCTGCCTTGAGAGCAGAGTTCTGCTCCCTGACACATCTTGACCTGCAAGTCTGCTCCTCTCTCTGCCTCCAGCCTATAACCTGGTCATAGTAGGGGATAGGACATGGCAGGCTGTGTGACTTCCAGATGCCTCACAAGAAAAGCTAATAGCTCTTCTCTGGAGGCCACTGCTCTCTGTAATACATCCTGTAACTAGCTAGGCAGGAGTACTAAGTTGATAGAACTGAAGGAATCTCTTGGACTTGGACTCCCTTCTATAGACTTAATAACTGCATAGGAAAGCCTAGCTGTGGGGAGAGGGCATGGGTAAGGTGGGGGATGACACAGACAATCAGAATGCTGCAGGAGATTAACAAAGCACTTACGTTGTCTGTTTAGCTAAGTCATTTGTACTGTACCCATCACTGTAATATCTATACATCTATATATTTTGGTCAAATACATTAAATATATACTTTTACTGGCTGAAAAACAAAGTTGTCAAGTCATACCACAAAATGTCTAGCTCTTGGAGCTGCATGTGGATCTGCATCCAGAATATGTTATGGTACATATTCTTTCTTATAACTCTAAGGTATATGTGTAATCACATCTTTTCACAGAACATAAAACCTATTCTCACTTTTCTGACATGGTCTCTAAGAAAGAATTTGTGTCTATTTTGACAGGTGTTTCTTGGAAAAATAATCCTATTTTCCTTTAATAGAAAAGATACTGATCTAACTGTTTGTCCATCTGTTACAGGTACAGAAGCTGCAACTAATTTCAATCAAAGCTATTTCAGATCAGAAATAGCAATGGGTTAAATGTAATGGTTTATTCTTGTAATTTTTGTTATGTTAAGCAAATTGTTAACGTTTATGCCATTATACAGTGTCTATGCAGTGTCTTGAATAGGACTGTGCATTTATGTATTCTAAGTCTGATTACAGTTGGGAAAATTCATTTTAAGTTTTAATCAGATAAATTGTGGAGTTAATTCTCCAGTGGAATCCGACTTCCACTTCATGTTTAAAGTGTTCCATTCTATTTTAGAAAGAAGCGTGCATTGCAGCAATACTTGTTTTTAAATTTAACCCTAAAGTTATTGGACTCAATACATGAGTAATTGGGTGAAATTTAATAGCCTGTGGTATACCAGAGGTCAGACTAGATGGTCTAATGATCCCATCTGGCATTTAAATCTTGCCTTCATGCATGGCCATCTTGCATTCATGCATGCTCAGTGTTTGCTGAGAAATAATGGGATATAGAACTTTTTCAGCTGAAAGCTGTTACTATCATATGGCTGTTTGCTGGCCTAACTGACATGAGTTGGTGTTCTCAATCCAGTTTCTAGTTAAAAGGTCTGAAATCCTGACCTGGTTAAAATCAATGGCAAAACTCCCATTGACATCACTGGAGCCAGGATTTCACATCAGATGTCTACATCATAAAAGTCAGATGACCAGTTGTCAATTAGTGAAATTTACTAAGCTGGACAGACAGAGAGAGAGCGAGACCTCCTGGCTGTGGATGCCCCAACTCACAGTTGATATACATTGGTGAAGTGGTATGGGGGGGACTTGTACTTCTGCTTTCTGTGCTCTATTAGGTTTTCAGGTTCTAAGTCTGAACCATTGCCAGTTGAACTCTCTGAGAGTTTTACCATTATATTCAACAGAACTAGGATTAGAATTTAAGATAATAATGAAAGTAAAAGGAAACAGCAGGAAGATTATATTATTACAAAACCAGATATCCCAAACACGTTTGTCTACAAAATTGCAGAAACAGGATATACCTACCCTTATTTGGGCTCAGTGCAGGAATTACTAGGTGAAATTATATGTACTATTATTACACAGGAGATCAGACTACACTATTGCATATTTCCCTTCTGACCTTACAAATCTATTAATTTTATTTATTTGTTTACAGGCTTTCTATGGTCTCTTCACAGTTGTATCTGAGCCCCTCACAGACATCAATGAATTTACGCACACAACACCCCTCTGTGGGAACAAAATAATATTATTCCTGTTTTTGAGCTGGGGAAGTGAGGCACAAAAATCCATGTGACTTGCTGAAGGTCACATCTGTTTCTGGCTATGCCAGACTCCATAACTCCTGTGTCCCAGTACAGCATCATAACCATAAACAAAAAGTCCATTCCAACTGACTTATTAGCAATTACCTATAAATTATTATTTATTACAGATAACACGCTGGATGACCTCTTAGTTACTATAATGAGTCCATATCTTCATTAGTATTATTTATAAAGTGCCATGGTGCTTGGTAAATAAATAAAATGTCTGTTCCCTGAGGGGCTCAAAGGAATTATCCAAAATTTACACAGATATAGCTGAAAGCAGAACATGGCCCATAGAAGCTACATTAGATTTAATTCAGTGAGGCATGACAAACCAAGGTCGTGGTATGGACTGATGAGATACAGCAGTGAAAGATTCATGTTGTGTATGAAATGTATTAGCACTTGTTCAATCTCCTTGAATTAAAGTGTGTGCGTGCGTGCGTGCGTGCGTGTGTGTGTGTGTGTGTGTGTGTGTGTGTGTGTGCGTGCGTGCGTGTGCGCGCGCACTGTATTAGAGTTGGAAGGGTAAGGTGGGAATCAGTGATGGAAGCCTGGCCAAAAGAAATGAGTATTGAGAGATTTGTAGATCACAGTAATCTCTCCAGTTTCTTGGTTAACCATTCACACACAGTTAAAACTCTTCGGGATTCTTGATTTAAAATGTAATTTACAGGCTTTTTGCAGTGGCCCAAATTGGTAGTGTTCTACCTTGCCTAGCAGGATCCATGCTTCTATCCTTGATCCCATTCTCTTGTTCTGCATGCTGATGGAGGCTGAGGCCCCAGTCGTGTCACAGGTGTGCTCAGGGCGGCCCAGTGGGGAAAGAGTAAAGGGCTGTATGCCACCTTTGTGGCCCCTTGAATTTGGGAGCAGTTAGGAACCAGTCTGGTCCCTGGCAAATTTTAGAAGAGTGTAAATGGGATAGAATGGAGCCAAAGAGCTGACCTGACAACATTAATCAATCTGACAACAACAAATCCCTTGTCCTCTCAGTTGCTCACCTTCCACTCTTCTGACTCTTACGTCCTCATTTCACTGGTTCTACCACCATCATAGAATTTTTCATGGCCAGCAAGACTTAAATTTCTAATATAAACAAAAAAACACAAAACCATTATTTTAAAAATGAAATAAAACAAACCCTCTCAGGCCTTCTTTAGCATCATAAGGAAACAAACAAAAAAAAAAAAAAGGGTTCAAGCCATTTTTTCTCTCTCCCCCCTCCCTGGGTGGGTAACCTTTAAGGCTTAAATGCTCATTTGCTTTGTGTATGCATCAGGTTTGTTTCAAGCCCAGAATGGGTTCAGACATTCTTCCAATAGACTTGTTGAGTTTGTAATTCTGTGTTTGCTCCTGCAGGCTGTACAAACTACTTGAGAGAGTGGGAATGCTAAGATGAACTTTTTTTATTACAGCATTTGCCTGACACTAAGGGAATATCGTATTTCTTTCATTATGGCTGTGTGAAGGCACTTGAGAACAGCAATAATCTGTGGTGTTTTCACAGCATCATAAAAATTAAAATCCCTGATTTCCTCTGTAAAGCCAGCAAATGTGTATTTTCAGACCTATAAACAGAGCTGTGAGTACACTCAGCAGTAACTTTATCTGATTGCCTTCCTTAGCACAAATCTGGGGAGGGGAGCCATTAGGTTTTGACATTAAATGTTGGTAATTAAAATGCTCTTTGATGTAGATAGATAGAATTTTGAAATGGCTCTCTTAAGGGCAGAATAACCGGCCACTGTTTTCTCCACATCAGATATTTTCACTCATTCAACTGGCTATAAAGAGTTTTTATTTAAATTTAATGCAATCTGATACAATTGAAAAAGAGACAGGGAGCCTGATGAACACCTTACCCCAGTTTTACATATCTGTGTAACTTCTTTGACGACAGTGAAGTTACTCCCATTATGCACCAGGGTAAAATATACCAAAATCCTGCCCAGAGTATACTAAGACGACTGAGGAAATAAATAATATACATGGCGAATTTTCTAGTTCCTTGGAAGGTCCTATACTGTAAGCTTTGAACCATGCTTATATAGAACTAATTGTTATAATTTTGTTCAGCAAAAAGCAACATGGTGAGGGTATCATTAATCAGGTTGTTTTGTTTTTGCTGGTGCAATTCATGAGCCTTGGACGTATGAAGCTTTTGCCAAGCTTGTGCCTCAGAGGTGGTAAAATCAGCTTGCTAAAAACACATGCCCCTATTCTGTACCTTTCCCACATAACTAACAGATATGGGTGGAGTGAAGGGAAGAAAAGGAACCCATCAAACCTCTCCAGCAATAAGAATGCAGCAAGTGAAGGAATACTGCTATATCAAAGAAAGGAGTAAAACAAGCTCTCTTCACATTACACAGAACCAGTTCAGCAGTGCACTTCCTATCTCTAAGAGCTTTGAAGCCCTGATCTCTCCCTATTTCCTTGCAGTTGGAAGTAAAGCCAGGCTCCTCCTACATATGAGGGGTTTCACCAGTATAACTATATCCGTATAACCAGTAAAACTCTTTCCTGGAGGCAAACTCACCCACCCTAAAACATGCAGCAGCTGAATCAATGCTAACAAAATCATTACTTGATGATGCTCATGACCACACAAACTAGCTCTTTTAATTTCCTTTTAACTTTTGCATTCCCTGATTTTTTTGTATGCATTTAAATGTGCACTGTCAACATTGCATTAACATATCAGAGATTGCCGCAGAGAAGATGGGAGGAATCCTAAAAAGGAGAGTAATTCTGGGGCAAAGAGGAAGAGTTAACTAATGGAAAAAAGTCTGCTGGAAAGAAATCTGACTAGATGCTTCATCTAGGGAAGAGCAGGAAGGTCTGTCGGGAGAGTATGTCTCTGATCCAAACTTTTAAAAGGATTCAGGTTTAATTCAGGGATAACAATATGTTATGGATCAGATTTCATGCAGACTTTTTCACCTACCCATAATCTCAATGATAGTGGGGTTTTTTGCATTTATCAATCTGGGAATGCAATTATTAAAGATCATTTCAGCTGGTAGATCATTTCACAGATATTACAGGGTTATCAAGAAATTTTTAATCTTAATTATCTATTGAGTGAGCTTTAGACACCTGCCATTATTCTGAATTAAATCTCCATATTTCCTATACAGAATGTAAGAACATAGGACAGAATCAGGCCAGGAAGCCTATCTAGGTCTCTTTCTCTCCTCTTACCTGGCAGTTGTTTTTAGACTTCTTCTTAAAGCCCACCTTTTACAATAGATGCTTTTATCACTGCCTGAGGCAGTTTATTCCATATATTAATGTTCTGGTGTAAAGAAATTCTGTAGACTCTCCTTCTAGGTCAGAACTTCCTTATCTAAAAATCATGCCCTTCTGTTCTTGTATTAGGCCCTAGCTCAGCTAGCCCTGTGCAGTGATATCTGTACTAGCTATTTTCTTATTAATCTGGATGCCTTGTGATCTTTTTTTTCCTCTGTCCTGGAATACCAACCCAGCTTTTCTAACTCTTTGGGCTAAAGATCTTTCACTTTTTTACATGATTCTGATTATCCCTTTCTGAATCTTCCCCATTTCTAAGATGCTCTTTTAATAATGAAAAAGATCAACCCATGACATATTGTTAAGAATGTAGCCTCCCTCAGTGAAGCTGGAGTGATTTAAGACACCAGGATACAAATGTAGAGCTCTTCATAGATTCCTGAGTACTTAATTTAATCTAGATGCAAAAAAAAGTTGAAATAAGTACAGTGTTTCCAGGAGTGCCTTTAATACTAGGCAGGTGTAACTTGTTGATTCTCTTAATGCCCCTATCAAACATACTGTCTTTTGTGAAGGCGATTTTTCTTGAAGTGATTTAATCACTTCCTGGAGTTTAGGGTTCTCCCATGTAAATCAGCTGTTGGGAGGTACTGAATGGCCAAATGTATCTTGATGCATTGGCTATGTTACACTTCCTAACTCTACACATGAATCCCTTATACAATATTAAAATGAGTTTTTTCCAAGTCTTGATAACTCTGTGCACCCCTGGAATAGTATTTATTTATTTTTGCTGATATTACATACTGTTTGAGTTTTCCTTCCCTTAAATCTTGCTGCTTCTGTTCATGGGCTATAACCATTGAGAGTACATTCCTTTCTAATCCTTAGTTACGACTGTAACATCACCTTAGTTTTCAGTATACTGAACTGCATAAGCCACTTACCTGACCATTCTCATTTATATCCAAGTCCATAAGGAACAGATTCTGCAAATCCTACTTCTGTTGAGCATCATTTATTCACTGAAGTCAATGAAACTTCTTGATTGAATATTTCTTACTGCATGAATAAGGGTTGCAGAATCAGTCTGTAATTATTTTATTGACCACTCTTGTTTGCATTGACCATGTCTCCCATGTTGTACTGCCAGCTCATTTTACCACTAGTGCCTTCCCATCTCATTGATATACAGAGTTAAATAAATCAATATTAATACTGTTTCTTGTGTGACCTCCCTTTCTTCCAAATTGCTCTGGTGTTAATTCAGTCACGCCCGATTAATGTTTACAGTCTCTGCCTCACTGTTGAAGTTAAACTCAGCAGCCACTGAAGTTCTTTACTGAAGCTTATAAAGAGTACCATAGGAACTTTTCTGTACCTCATTTTCCCCATCTACATGCTGCCAAGGAGTTAATAATAATGCCTATTATGTACGTAGCACTTTTCATTAATAAATCTCAAGGTACTTCACAATCTTTTTTTAAGTATTAATCCTCACAGCACCCCTCTGAGGTAGGGAAGCACTACTGTCTCCATTTTACAGATGGGGAACTGAGGCACAAAGAGACTAAGTGACTTACTCAAGATCACACAGGGCATCCATGGCAGAGCAAGGAATTGAATCTGGGTCTCCAACATCCTAGGCCCATTGAACTATCCTTCCTCCTTTTGGGATGATGAAAGAGACCTTGTGGCAGTGTGGTGGCATAGTCCTTCCACATGGTAAATCCTTGCATCATGAGATTCCCTCATAATCTATATAGATTTTGGCAGATACAAAGCTTTCAGGGGCTGAACCTCTTGCCATTTTTAGGGGCAAATTTGTCCCTCACCCCCCACCCTAAAAGAAGAATAGGGAAGAAACTCTGAGTGGAAATATGAGGAGTTTTCAGCCCATAAATCGGAAGAATTCATGTAGGGAAACACTGGCCTTTGGGTGTGAAGTGCCAGATTTGAAGGAGGGGTGAATATAAAGACACTGCAAAAAGAAATTTCTGAAAAGACAATTATATTCCCTTCCCAGTAAGAGCTGTTGCTGATTTCTCTTTTGTTGTATGTGTTTTTATAAGGTCTCCCCTGATTTTAATCCAACAAAGTTAAAATTTTGAATGATAAATTCTGCTTATTGAAGCACTGAAGGACACTGTGGTGGTAAATTACTCTGAAGGCTCTTTGCCTGCCTATGAACCTCTCCCATGAACTAAATGAACATAATCCAGAGACAGGTGTGCAGCAGAGACATGAAGTCTTGTTTTCTGTTCTGAAGATGAAAAACACTGCAAGCCAGCTCTCTCTTAATATTGTCCTGCATTTGAAGCTCTCTTGGTAAAAGAGGCAAAGTTCAAAAACAAGTACATGTTATGGTAAGGTTGGGAAGGTAAGGAAACATGGTTGCACAATGATCTAACTTGTTGGGGCTAGAGCTGACGGCACTCTGAGCCCATGTTTTAATCTTCTAACAACCTCAACTTGTAAACTAATGATAAAAAAACAAACTGCTTGAAAAATAATTCTATATATATGACAGCACTCAAAAATGCTTCCTCCCCTCTCCATTCCTTTAATGAGAATATCTTTGGAGACTTTCTCAGGGCCAGGATTGCTTGGAATTGACTGAGTCTGTCTTGCCTTGAATTTTTGCTTTGATTTTGAGAAATCCTTGTGTTGTCATCTCTACTATGGCTAAGTGAGTGATGTTAAACTGACATTAAAATTGTAACTTTTACCAACAAAAAAGAAAATTCCAAGTGCTGCCAATCCATCGTTGGCTCATGTTCTTATACCTAGATGTCGTGGCACATATGGCAAGTGATACTGCCAAAAATTTCTGCAGTACCTGTCATAGGCACTATGGTGTTTGAGCAGCAATGTACAGTGTCACATTAGTAACCTAAATGTTACTTCAAAATTCATAACAAGAATCAATGATTTGTGATTTTGGTTAACATCTGTACTGCCTTGTGCTGTGGCACCATCATTTCTCATGCAGACTGCTGAGTTGGACTAAAATCATACTTACAAAGGAGACCTACAAAAACACACAGGTAATATGACACGTGATATCAGTGATTCAGTGGATGATTCTGTTTGCTATGCATCACTATTCGAGTAGTGCACCAGTATAGTATTGCAGGCATTGTATTGCTGTTGATGACATTTTTGGGGTGATAGTGAAAGCCAGAAGTCTCATCACTTGAAACTTTTTTCTAAAAATAGGAATATTAACTCCATTGCCAAATTTTAATTTAGTCAGTTACCTACCTATATACCACAAATTAGTATCAACTAGATATATCGCTATTCTATTTCTGGTGCTTTCTATTTTCGGCTTCTGATTTATTGTTGCTTGCTTGTTTCACCCTAGAAGCAGCTGCATTTCAGAAGATTAACAAATTTCAGTTAAACTTGTGAAGGAGAGTAAAGACTTTGAAATCATTGGATTAAAGAAACTATCAAAGTCCTTTAACTGCTCTCAGACATATACCAGAGATTAGTCAGCAAACACAAAATGCCAAAATGATAAATATGATCAAAATGATTAAAATATAGGAAAATAGTTATACCTAAATAATTGTGTGCTGGTCACATTAAATTTAAAAATTCCTTAAGTGTTGCTGATGCTAAAGGTGGTACTTCTATTGCTACAAAACATTTTAAATACTATCATATATAGACCTATGTCTTTTAACATGCCAACTTCAACCTTCAACAATGTCACCATAGAAGCTCTGCTATATCTCAATCTAAATATCAGCACAACTCTCTGTGTAGGTCATGTTAACATCTCTATGATATGGGCCCTCTCTTCTTCCAGGGAAGAAAATTGTTTTCATAGTATAAAACATTCTTATTAGGAATATGAAACTTCTATAATAATCTATTTTAAAATATGACTATTTATTTATTTATTTATTTTGTAAATGCAGATCTGTTACTCATTTTGATTTTGATTCTCCACTTTTCTAATATGTCAAAATTAAATCCAGCAAAGTAGGACTGGTATCATTTAATATATTTATTAATGATCTGGAAGAAGGTTGAACAGTAAGACAGCAAATGTTCCAGAAGGAACATACTTATTTAGGTTACTCAAATCTAGAGAGGATTATAAAATCTTTAAAAGAAGCTAACAAATCTAGGTAACTGGGCAGCATGATGACTAATAAAATTACATGTAAACAAGCATTGGTAACGTGCACTGGAAGGAACAATGTGAACTACTTATATACATAGATAGGTCTTCTTCTTGGGTTACTGTTAATTTAGAACCTATGGATCATTGTAGACAACTCAGTGAAAAACTTTGCTCACTATATAGTGGCGATCAAAAAAGCAAACTGATGAGAAAAGGATAGAGTATTATAATATCTTTATTTAAACCAATTGCAGTCCTCACGTTGGATATCATTTTTGGTCACACCATCTGAAAAAAGGATATAGTAGAAAGGCCCAGAGAGAGTCAATAAACTGAATCAAGACATGGAAAGATTTCCATTTGAGGAAAGATTTAAAAAGATTCAGACTATTGAATTTATTTTGGAGATGAGGTGAATGAAAGGAAACATCATAGAAGCATTAAATAATAAATGATAGTTCCCTGTGTGGGCGCTCTAATATGGGAAGCTGTTCCAGAATAATTATTTTAATCAATTTCCATATGTAAATAAGCCTGTAGATATATAAAAGTCCTACCATATGCATTAACTCAAAATGCTATAGGGACAGATCCTCAACTGGTATAAACTATTTTTAGATCCATTGGAGTCAACAGCACTATGCCCATTTACAATAGTTTACCATCTGGTCCCTTGTGCAAGGCCAAATGATAGTCAGAGTAATTCATATAATCATTCTTTCCCACAGATGAGCACACCGCAATTGCATAAACTTCCAGTTTCGGAAACATAAGACTAGGAATTCAGGTCAGGTCTCCCTCCTGGCACAGCTCCTACTATGTAGGCTACTTGGCAGGCCTAGTACCTTTAGGGGTAGTATGTTTTACACATTCACGTTCAGTTAATGGCGAGTGAAATGGCTATTGAGTAGCTGATTCATTCTCTTCCCCCCTGCCCCCCAAACCTTCTATCCCAAACAGAATACATCAGTGATTTTATTTTTTCTTATTATTGCAAGTGTTCACTTAATATACTATGACATCCTTTAATTCCTAGAATACCATATGTTTTTCTTTTTCTTTTTCTTCTTTAATGAGGCACACAACAAAATTCACAAGACAAAAATGGGTAGGGCATAGTCCATTTTTGGCAAAGTGAGCAGCTCAGAAGCAAGAGTTGCTTAAGCTCTGCTTTGATGTATTTGTTTTCACTGAATCCTTGATGTCAGCTGACAGTGCTCACAGATCACAAATGAAACTCCAGCGTCATGGGCAGTGGTTAAGAGTCAGCTCTAGAGAAACTGTAACGGTATCTGAAACCACCAAGGAAAATATATCTGACAATCCTTTCCAAGTCAAATTATCTTGCATTGTCTAATGCCCAATCAATATAAGAAAGGATCAGATAAAGCATAGAAATGTCATTGAGTGGTTGTAAGATGATAAAAGTCATTAGTATTTGGACAATTTTGATCTGATGGAATAGTGTTTCTGAATCATTTTGCTCCATCACCTTACTCCTTAGTATTCCTTTCCCTAAAACCTCTGATTATTAGGAGCAACATAAGGGAACACAAACATTCTACCAAAGAAGTAAATTTTTGAGGTATGGGTTTTACACACCCCTATTTGCAGTTAAGGATCTGTTTATTATTTAAGCTGTATTAGTCAGACACTATGTTAACAAAGGTGTTTATTCTTGCAGGAAATGTGCAAAACTCTTCAATTTGGCATGAATGATAGGTGAGTTTCATTTAGGTTTGGATTTCATTGCAAACACTTGGCACAGACATCATTCTATGCAGTTAGCTTTAGTGGGAATTTACAAAACACTAAGATGATGATACCCAGTCATACATAACTACATACTGCAAAGAAAGAAATATGAAATCGGTAAGCATTCTGTGTCCAGCTAGGATGCTTGTTTCAGCTACATAAGCAAAAATATACTAAATTCCCTTTTCTTTTTTTTTCTTGCACAATCTTGCTAGTCTTGGGGCAAGGATACAAGATACTCATTTGCCTGCAGGATATTATGTTATATATATAAAAAGAATGACCCAAAGTAAATGTCAAGCAATGTAAAAGACTATAAACCAAGATACATCAGCTGACTCAGTTATTTATCATTGCCTTTATGCCAAAATCCTGAGCAGCTGCTATTCAGTAGCACCCATTGAGTCTTTTGACTCATAAAGTTTCTAGAAAAGCACCAATCTCAATGTCACAGAAGTGAATAGTAGAGGGCAACTAAAGAACAGGCAATAAAACAGAAATTAAAAAATTAGGCTGGGTGAGGAAATGCATAAAGAATGATCCCTCCTTTGTCAAATGGTATCTAAACTGGACTGTTCAACATGACTTAATTTGGTTACAACTTGGAGGATTAAAACAAAAACAACAAACAAATATTTAGACATTAAATTACTGGTATGAAACATAGGCTTCCACAAAAGGATAGTGCAAGAGAATAGTTGTCAGGGTTAATATGGTACTTTCTATAGTGCACTATTATTTCTTCTGACAGTGGGCTATAACAGGTTAATGTAAGAAATGCTTTATAACATAGTTTAAAAACAGAACTTAAATTGCAGTTGCAATCTAAAATATTACTATATAAAAATGGCTTCCTGTGTGGCCACATAGTTGCTTACATTTGTTAGCCCTGCAGAGCCAACACAGATAAGAGTGAAGGAACTGGATTCTATTCCTTGTGTATGAACAGGATTGTTTCACTAAGTTCCAATGAGTTACAGCTGTTGTAAGCCTGCTGAAGACAATGGGTTGTACAAGAGTCATTGAGTGTAGAATATACAGACAATGTACAAAAAAGGAAATCTTGAATCAGGGTAAAGAGGTTATTTTACCTCTATATTTGGCATTAGAGTGACAACTATTGGAATACTGTGTCCAGGTTTGGCGTCCACAATTCAGGAAGGATGTTGATGATAAACTGGAGAGGGATAGGAAAAGAGCCATGAAAATGATTAAAGAATTAGAAAACATGCCTTATAGGATAGACTCAAGGAGCTCAATTTATTTACCTTAACAAAGAGGAGTTAAGGGATAACTTGATCTCAGTTTCCAGATACCTACATGGGGAACAAATGTTTGATAACAGGCTCTTCAGTGTAGCAGACAAAGGCACAACGTGATTCAATGGTTGGAAATTAAAACTTGACAAATTCATTCTGGAAATATGGTGTATGTTTTTAACAGCGAAGACCTGTAGAAATAAGAAACCAAGGGTCACAGTGGATTCTCCATCACTAGCAATTTTTAAATCAAGATTGGATTTTTTTTTCCCTAAAAGGTGTGCTCTAGGAACTATTTTGGGGAAGTTCCATGAGGTCAGACTACATTGTCACAATGGTCCCCTCTGGCCACAGTAGATTTTCATTGTTTTTGTATACATGGAGTTCTTGGCATGAACTAGAGGACCCACTTTGTATGAACATAGGCTATATATATATATATATATTTCTGTTCAGTTTTTAGTGTCTGTTTCTGTTGCAGTGATGGAAAAATGAATTTACAGTGTCCAAAATAATATTTCTAGATTTGTGTGGCATAAAACAGAAACATTATAGCATGGTGTATGTTATATGAATGGGTGTATATAGAAGTATCATTCCCAACTTTTCGGTAATCCAGTATGTAATTCTGGATTGGCATTATTTGGAGCTAGTGATTAATGTATACTCCTACCTATATGTGACCTTCTGTAGGTATATCACTGTAATTTTGTCTTTTGTGTATGTGTATTTTATTCTTTACTACCAGCATTATCAAACAAATAACCAAAGTATTCCCAAAGTAACAGAGCAAAGGGCCTTTCTAAAACTATTTTACACTGTTGCTATTTAGAATATTTTGTGTGATGTATTGATATAAGACCTCTAAAGGGAGTCACATTGAGTACCCCAGGTCTAGAGGAAGACTTAACAAAACAGATAATTTTGTTGGGAAAGGAGGTAAAAAGGAACTGAGGAGATCCTGTAGGACAAAAAATATTAACATAATCTTAATATTGAGGAACAGACTAACAAGTGCACGGATGTTGTTTTTCTTTTCACTTTTGCCTTTTGGGAGTGGAGTGGAGGTGTCCTGATCACTCATGGAACCAGAATCTCATGGACAGCAGTGTAAGAATACCTTTGACTTCAGACAAGAAGTTAATGTGGCTTAAGGATCTGAAGTCAGTGGAATTAATCTGGATTTACATCAGAGTAAAATCATATTAAAATCTGGTCCATTTCTTTAAGATTCATAATAAGGGCATTATCTTTAGTGTCTTGGACAAATCTAATCTCAGGTAATTCCACTCTGCTTAACTAAAAATAATCTCTGTACTTTCAATTAGATGTAGTAGTCTCTGCTTCCTTTTCTGAACTGTTGAGTAATATGCTGTTAAACATTTGCCATGTTTCACTTGACAGGTAGCTGTATTTAGTCTTAAGTGAAACAATTCCTACAGAGTGACAGCCAAATTCTGCACTCATTTTCAACAATAACGAGAGTTCTGTAGCACCTTAAAGACTAACAAATTTCTGCAGGCATAAGCTTTCGTGGGCTGCAACCCACTTTGTCAGATTCTCGTTGTTTTTGTGGTATACAGACTAACACATCTACCACTCCGGAAATTTTCAACAATGTAAATCCAGAGTAACTGATCTAGCTTCAGTGGAGTAGCTCTGTATTTGCACCAGTGTAATTGAGAGCAGAACTTCACCCTATATGTGTGTGTAATAGTTTGAAAAGCCATTTGTAACCTTTATTAAAACACCATAATGCATGTGAATAGTGCTATATAAATCAATAAATAATCATAATATAAGACATTTTGACATGAACTGGCCATGTTCTCCTTCATTTGCCACATTAGTTCCCAGGTATTTCAGTACCTTTGACACTTAAAATACCAAGTGTCCTGAGAATCCATATTTCTCCATTAAGGGCCATATGTGCGGGAATGCCAAAAAAAGCCAGGACTAAATTAAAGCTATGCTTGTGAGTTATGTATCAACCATAACATTTTTCTTCACATTATTTTATTGTATTTCATAACTATGTATAATACACAGAGTCAGAAAGGCTGAACATCAGTTGCTCAGCCAAAACCCAGGACACATTTAGCAATTATTTAGATTGCATTCATATCAATTCAAATAATGTTAGCTATGCCTACTAAATGGCAGTCGGCAGAATCATCAAAATCAATACTTTATTTGCTTTTCAGAATGCAACTGCACTGTAAAATCATCCACTCCCCTTCTAATTATCCTTGATCTGCTGTTGCACATGCTCAGCAAATGCAGCAACTGAGATGATAAAAATTGTATTAAGCCTTACTGCAGGTATACTCTGCCAGCAGCATTAGGGTTTTGTATAATGGGAGAATTTTGTTGCTTGGTAACAAATATTGCAATTTGAGTGCCTAGGAAAGCAGACTGAATGCAGTTATATTTCTTTACTTAGAGATGTTTACTGGTCTACCTATCCTGCATATTTACAGAATTGTGATTAATGTTACTGCCCACTTTTAACAACATAGTGTGCACATCCCTTGAGCCCTAGGTAGATCCACAAATGGAAAAAACTCCCATTCTATTATACCACTTCATTTTAGATGGTATTACATACTCCTTCATTAAGCTCTCAGAATAAATGTCAAATTACACCCAGCCCTTGGGGCTCAGTGATTTTTTTTTTCCTCTTTCACCTTCACTTGCACCTGCATTTGATTTTAAATTTTAAAAATTTAATTTGAATGGATTCCAATGGCTATAAAGCAGTACTGGATGAAACTTTAAAAAACTTTTACTAGTATTTTGTTACAGTAGGTAGGGGATAAAGTAAGGAGATATTTCATGTGATTGGAGCAGAGAAACATGATCTCTGATCTAGCAAAAACTTATGAATGTGCTTAACTCTGTGCACCATGAGTAGCTACATTGAAGTCATTAGGGCAACCCCAGAATTAGGGTGACCAGGTAGCAAGTGTGAAAAATCAGGGCAAAGGGAGGGGGGTAATAGGCGTCTATATAAGAAAAACCCTGAATATCGCGAGTGTCCCTATAAAATCAGGACATCTGGTCACCCTACCCTCAGTGCATTAAGTAAAGCACATAGAATCATAGAAGTGTGGGGCTGGAATGGACTATAAAAGGTCATCTAGTCCATCTTCCCATGCTGAGTTAGGACCAAGTATACCTAGACTATCTGTGACAGGTATTTGTCTAACCTGTTTTTTAAAACTTCCAGTGATGGGAATTCAACAGTCTCACTAGGTAACTTGTTCCAGTGCTTGATTATCCTTATAGTTTGAAACTTTTTCCTAATATGTGATCTAAATCTCTCATTCCAAATTAAGCCAATTACTACTTCTACTGTCAGTGGACATGAAGAACTGTATTGTAAATCTTAAGGTTTTGTAAGACCTGTAACCAGATGCATTAGTTTTGGCAGGATCAGGATTCTATTTCTTACTCATTATGTGGCATTAGGTAAGTCAGGCTGTGCCTGTGTTTTTCTATCTTGAAAGTGGGGATCATAATATAGTGGTATGAGAAACACCGTGTAAGTAACTTACTATTAATTAGGAGATGACTATCTTTGACCCCAGTCCTGCAATGAGATGTGCCCAGGCCCCAGTGAAGCCTGTGGAATTCTATGTGGGTCCATTGGTGCATACACAAGATATCTTGTTGCAGAATTGGGGCCTATATTATCAGAAACAATGCGGTAGCTTCAGAATGGTGCAGATCATTATTTATACAGCAATGCTTCCAATAAATTGACACAGATTTTGTTTGTACAATAGGTTGTAATCCGCACTCAGTTTAATCTACATAATTCCACCATGCACCATGGGTAGGTATCCCAGTGTTCAGCTCACCGCCATCTAGCACACGATCTCTTGGAAAGTTTTGGCAATGCATTATGGGCCTGAAATGAGTCACACAGGGTTGACTGGGAGCAAGGGGTCAAATTCCCAGTTTGCAACTTTATCCATCTCATAATGTTATCCATAGCCCATAATTTTCGGGCCTTTTTTCAAAATCCCACAAACATGCACAGCACTCCTCGCTTCTGCCATCTCTCACAGAAGCATGGAGCTGGCACAGCTCTGCACTATTGCCATCTGCATTGCAAGCACAGGGTGCACAATCCTGCAGTATTTGCAGAACCACAATAAGAACCAAATCAGGTGAAATGACGATTTCTTGCAGGATTGCTGCGAGACATGGCAAGAACCAATTCAAAGTTGTTGATGATGTTCATGGAATAGCTGCTGGTGGTGGAATGCTGCTTCTGGGCCTTAGAAATGAGCACTGACTGGTGGGAACATATCATCATGCAACTTTGAGATGACGAGCAGCAGCTGCAGAACTTTCAGATGCACAATGTCACATTCCTGGATCTGTGCACCGAGCTCACCCCAGCCCTCCAACACAGGAACACCAAACTTAGAGCTGCACTGACAGTGGAGAAGAGTGGTGATTGAACTGTGGAAACTTGTAACACCAGATAGCTACCAGTAAGTGAGAGATCATTTTGGGACCATTCATGTGCAGGACTGAGATTCACGGCAATGTGTGGGGATATCGTGGATAGATTCACAGTGATAGGGTTCCTGAACTACAGTAGAGCAATAGACAGCACACACATCCCTATTTTGCTGCCAGACTATCTTGCCCCAGAGTACATCATCGGAAAGGGCTACTTTTCTATGTTTATACAAGTGCTGGTGGATCACTGAGGATGCTTCACTGACTTCAATGTAGGCTGGTCAGGAATGGTGCATGACTCTCACATCTTTAAGAACATAGGACTTTTCAGAAAGTTGCAAGCAGGTGACTGGTGAATTACTACTGGGAATGTTGAAATGTCCATAGTGATCCTGGACGACCCAGCCTACCCCTTATTCCCTGGTTTATGAAGCCATATGCCAGCCATCTTGACAGCACCAAGGAACAATTCAACTATGGGCTCAGCAAGTGCAAGATGATAGTTAAATGTGCTTTTGGTTGGCTAGAGGGACACTGGCATTGTTTACTCAAAAGATTGGATCTCCGTCAGAAAAATATCCCAATGGTTATAGCTGTCTGGTGTGTCCTGCATAATATATGTGAATCAAGAGGGGAAAAGTTTCCACCTGGGTGGAGGTGGAGCGGCTGTCTGCTGAGCTTGAACATCCAGATACAAGGGCTATTAGAAGAGTTCAACATGGAGCTATATGGCTCAGGGAGGCTTTGAAAGAGCATTGTAACAGTGATCCACAGTCAGACGTTGTAGTGTGCTCTACCTGGCCTTGCTCTTTTGTGGCCTGTTGGGAATTGTGTGGTGGTTGCTGTACATGTAGGACTATAACTTTGTCCATGCATCTATTGCTTTTGTTTGTGGATTATCCTATGAGTTGCATCACGTTGTCAGTAACAAGGAATTGGTTGCTTTCAAACCTGCTAAGCACTTGGTAGCAGATGTTGCAAACTAATAAAGGTGAGCTATGTTTTAAATAATAGACATTTATTTTGTAAAAGAATTCAGAGCAAAACAAAACCATGAAATTTTAGAACAAATATATTTAAAACTTTTATAAATTAAAAGAACAGAACTAAGGAAGGAGAAAGACCATTCATGTCCATTTCAGCTACACATACGCTAACCGGGGCTTTCAGAGGTCAAAGTATTGGAAGCTGAGATTGGTCTGTAATGTCCCGCAGGGTGAAATGATAGCAGTAGTGCAGTGTGCCCTGATGCCCATGTGGAATGTTGAGGAGGGGGGTTGTTGAACCTGCAGGTACAACAGAGCCTGCAGTATCTGTGTTTGCTGCCTGAGAAGCCCCATTATGTCCTGGTGCATCTCCCCGTCCTCTTCCTGCTGGGACTCCTGAGCCTTTCTCACATCCACTCTTTCCTTGTCCCCGGCTGTCTGAAATATTCATCCTCCAGGCCCTTGTGCTCATGGTCCAGTGCAGCATTGGCTTGCAGAATCTTACTGGGCATGTCATCCTGGGTCCTCTTCTTTTTCCCCTTCATATGACTCAGGTGTTCTGGGGGTGTGGAGGGGGAGACCCTGAAGGCTGCAATAGCTGCAGCTGCAGATAAAACAGAGGTACCATTGTCAATTTATTCACTATGGAAAGCAAAACTTAAGATGCAGAACTCACTCCCCTTGATCCCCTACAGTTTTAAGCACTACATTATCATTTCTGCTTGGGATTGCTTGTGCATGGTGCCAGTCACAGCAGCAGATATGGTGAGTGTGGCCTGCCAGGTTAGGGAAATAAGGAGGCAGTTGCATGAATCTTGTAGTATAAGGCAATGGCTCTATATACTGGTACTAAATACTGTGGCACCACAGGCAGTGGTGATTTTAGCTGATATCTCACTCCTGAGGGTAACAAAGGCAGAGAGCACAGCTGCTGCTGGTGTCCTGAAGCCCAGCCAAGCTTGTATGCTGCTATCTTGTTAACTTTGACAGACACCATTGCAGTAATCACCGAATGCCATGGGAAAGTACCGTACCACGGAGGAAAAAATAAGGCAGCCATCCCTAGAAACCTTCAGGAGAGGATTGCAGAGTATCTCCATAGAAGTTTCATCAAGATCTCTCAGGAGGACTCATGGGACATCCCTGTGTACATAAACAGCTCTGCATGCCCACACCTTCCCCCCACCTCCACCTCCCCTGCAAGGCCTAATTCTAAAGGGGACGGAAAAGCAGATGGCAACTCTACCTCTTTTGGTTGTACCACTACCTCTTCTAGCATGAGTAAATTAAAGAAAAATCAAAAGCTCTCCTGCTAATTTGGGCATGCCATCACTGTAATGGAAAATTCATCTACACATGTATCTGAGGTTCCTTTCCCTGCATCCAGCTCACCTGTGCTCAAGTGGCTGGACTGTGATGGGGTCAAAAACAGGTCCTGGTTCACTCCACAGGTGGATAACCAGTCACCTGTTCCCCATCCTCCTCCTATTTCTCCTCCATCTTCTAGTCACTGTTCAGAGCAGGGGCATGTGACTCAGGCTCCTTGGAGGTATTCACAGTGATGTAGGGATGCTGATGGGGTCTCTGCCAAGTATGGCTTGCAGCTCTTTGTCAAAGCGGCAGGTTTGTGTGTCAGCTCCCTGGCCTTCTGGTTTGCCTCCCTAGGTCCCTGGCTTTCACACGGCATCACTGCTGGTCCTTGTTGTACCCTTTCTTCTGAATCCTGTGAACAATCTGCTCATAGATGTACACATTTCTATGGCTGCTTCGGAGCTTGCCTGCACAGTCTCGCCTCTTCTCACAAGCCCAAGAGATCCACTGTCTCCACTCAAATCCAGGCAGGAGCACATGTAGAGCGTGTACCCAGCATGGTCAGCTGGACAGTTGCACTCAACAATGGATAGCTACTAAGAGTGCTTGCTATTCAGGCTATTAGGAAAAGGAATTTAAAAAATTTGTGGGGCTTTAAAAGGGGATGAGGGAGCTTCTGGTTTATGTGACCCCTAGGCAGTGGAGTTCATAATGGTACCAAAGCAATCTGTGTCAGGCATTGTGGGACAGCTGCTGGACGACTGTTAGGGTGACCTAGGTAACGCAGTGTCTATACTTGCTCTGTGTTAATCCCTCTGTACATTGACCATGGCTCAGTGCCGCTGAGGGAGGCGGTGTTACTATGTCAACATAACGAGGCATTTATACCAGTGGAAGACAAATTTAAGTGTAGACATGCACACAATTAGGTAGATGCAAGGCAGCTTACATAGATATAACTTTGTAGTGTAGACCAGGCCATTGGCTCCTCCCTCCTATTGAAATCAACAAGGGTTAGGTCCCTAAATACCTCTGAGGATAAATAATAAAGTTTGGCAAAATCATTTGGGAGGGGGGGGTGTATTTGGTTTTTAAAGGAGGGGTAGAAGAATTAGTTCAAACATCAGATGAAACAAAACTAATGTTGAACCCTTTTTAACATTTGGATTTGTTCAGATAAGTCTCTCCAAGATATGTTCTGACACCAACAACTTCTCTGTGTACCTTTATTAGTACCCAAAAAACCAGTAATTGGGTTTAATCATATGTAACAGTCAGTCTCTGCTTGGAAGAGGGAGTCATGGCAAGTGAAGTGAAAGACTGGATGGTGGGAAAGTAAGAGGATTCAGATGGTGAGGGAGAAGGAGGAAAAATGATGAGAGAGGAAGAGAAAATGAGACCCTAGAGTTAGGATAAGTTAAGATAAGATAAGTTCATCTTAGTTCTTTATCTGGCAAATTATTAAGCGCATGAATAGCAATATGGAACTCACTGAGATTACTCATATACTTAAAGTTAAGTTCATGCAAGACTGGGGCAAAATCAAACTTTTGAACTGTGTATCTACAATAGATATGTAGAAGTATATGACTCCTAGTTATTAGTAAGTACTAATGCTACTAGGTGGCCAGTAATGTATGCAGAACAAAGCAGTGACTAATTCTTCCGTACAGTACTCATTATGTGGCATTATTGCCACCCATATGTTTATTAAAAAAAGATTTAATTTATAATCACAGAGGTTGAAATCTTGGCCCCATTGAAAAGGAGTTTTGCCATCGATGTCCATGAAGCCGGGATTTGAGGTTTTAAGGTCCAAGTTGGGTATGATAAGTAAAATAGAGAGAAGTGAATCATTCACAATGAGTAATTTATTTAATTAATTTAACCTTTTTAATGTTTGTGAATCATTATTCAATTGTGGTATTTTAGACAATAAATGTATGATTGCTTTGACTTTGCAAAAGGACTGAATTCTCCATTGCAATGCTATGTTTTGCCATAGCAAATTCATTTAAACTGTGTGACATTTGTGAGTTTCTTCCATGAATAAGTCAGCAAATGTTGTGTTTGAAATACTTATAATTTATGTTGTTTTGATTAACTGCATGAATCATGTAGTATTTTTACTGATTAGATTAGTCAGAGGCAGCCAAATTCTGATGCTTTGACTCACATTGAATAGTACCTTATACTTAGTAGTTCCACTGAAATCAGTCCACTGAAGGCTATTTGATTTAAAATCCTTTCTCTCTAAAGGCTTTGTTCCTATGGTTAAATAAACAATACTTTGTTTTAAGAAGGCAGTCTTGTCATTATATTCACCAGTGATTAGACTCCAAAAGGAAAAACGGCAGATACCAGAAACCAGTCATACCTGTGGCGTATGAACAGTTGAGACAGTTGAGATCTGGTCTAAAAGTGGGAGAGTGACATTATTCCCCCCAGGAGAAGTAAAGGCACAAAGTCTGACACCTGAAGGGGTGCAGTCAGAAAGATCAGAAAGGGGACAGAGGTGCAGAGGGAATAGAGGTGGTCATTTGTTTTAACTTAGTGTATCCTTGCTAGTGGAGCTTCCAGTGCTGGAACTGATAGCAGCATAGTCATTTTTGTCTAAAGTAGCCATGTTAACAGCTAGGACTTCCACAGCTTTTCCCTGCACTAATTAAAATTATGCCCTAGCATTTCATCAGGATAACACAAAGTATATACCTGAGCTCAGCGTGATCCAGCAAGCATCAATAAAATGAGGTGTAGCACTAGTAGTATTAGATTAACGGATTAGTAGTATTAGATCAATGGTTTGTGTGTAAAAGGAATAAATAATTTTTGAAAGCTTGCTGCAGCCAAATTTTTTGGCAATTGATGAAAAATATGATCAGTTTCATCCACAATGAAGAAAGGTCAGTGTGTGTGCGTGTATAAGCTAAAACGAGAACTACGACTACAGTACAGATTGCTACATAGAAATAATGGCTTCTGGAGCGTGGTGCTAGTGTGTGAATTTTGGAGAGAGGGACTGATCTTCTAAGTCATTCTAGTATAATTGGGAGAGGGGTGACATATCAGTGGTACAGTCCAGACTAGTGAGTAGCTGTCACTCCTGCCCTGTAACCTAGGGAGCCCTTTACAATGCCTTGCTGCTGTAGCCTCCAATCTGGACAAAGAGTCTCCAGCATGTAAGTCGTTCTCAGCTATGTCTGTGTGTGCTGCAGCCAGCTAGCCACAGCTTCAATTTTGCCAGTCTTGGTTATGCTGCGGGGTGATGCCAACACACCTCCAGTCCCAAATCTTCCCCAGAAATGTATGTCTTGTACTGCCCAGCCCTCTCCTGGTCAGTGCAAATATATTAAGTTCCCTATTCCTTTAAGGGTATAATATGCCATTTATTATTTTAGAGTACCCACACACTCCAATTTAAATACATTGGATTACGTAAAACAAGTTTAGTAACTACACAGAGAGAGATTTTAAGTGAATACAAGTAATGAGGCATAAATTCAGAAATGGTTACAAGAAAAATAATGATAAACCGTTTACTAGTATCTTAAGAAATTATCTTAGTTGCAAAGTAAACTTTCTCACCAGTGGTCCAGCAGATTACTTACCAAACTCTCAGGTCATGTCTCCTCCCCCAAAGTCCAACAGCTATTTCTTTTTGCCTTCTCAGATGCAGAGAATGTAATGGGGAGGCAGAGAGAAGGGATATCTGCCCTTTAATTTTATTGTTCTCTCCCCCTTTTGAGAAGCATTTCCAGCTGGGCGCAAGGCGACAGGCAATGTGTGTGGAAGGAAATTCCATACTTTCTTTTGCTAAGATGTAGAATTATTTATTTATTTTATTTATTTATTGCCCCTGTCTTTCCTGCCAAAGAATGGCCACTTAGCAGGTAATGGTCCATCAGCCTTGTTTATGCCTGGCTCAGGTGTCAGCTTGCCCTTTTGTCTTTGAGGAACTGGTTTGGCCACTTCTCAGATTTATCTGGAAAAGATATTTTCAGTCATGATTTCAGTTTGTTTCTATCTTCATATATAATGCTGCTATGTGCATTTTGCCATGATATTATTTAATAGCCAATTGAGTTTTTTAAATGATACTTCACAAAACATATCTTGTACGAACATCATTAGAATACTGTATAGGGTGCAAACACAGGTATATTCTGTCACCGGAGGGTTAAATTTATGTATTTCTGCTGAATTGACCTAATACTATGGAAAATGCTTGCAGAGCCACTGTAGCTTATTACTTAATTCCTCTCTGAGTTGTCTTTGAGCTTCATGGAGCAGAAACATTAAGACTGAGCTGCTTTGCCAACTGAGGAAAGATACAGACAGTCCCTAATCTGTTTTCAAACCCAAACAGACTGTGATAGAAAGAAATGGTGTAATAATCAGTGTGTACAGAATGGGGAATTAGATGCTAGAGTGCAGTGCCACAATGTAACCCCTTATCTACACAACTCATACTATACACCATTACAGTGAGTCTGATGTAATCAAACACTGTGCTTTTACTAGGCAGTAGGTTCAGAAACGTCTCTGACCAGAGACTGCATTTGCTCAAGATCATCAAAGCCTTAAAAGCTACCTTATTACAGTAACATTTAAATATAGATAAACTGTGCTGATTACAATCAACAGTGACAGGATATTTACTGAAGTCTGTTCTGATCTTTAATTTTCTTAAATAATGTATATGGAAAAACAGAAAAGAAACAGATTATTTGATCTTACTGTCATAACAAAAAATTCTGTGCATGTGTTTCTAATTAGAACGTGTCTTACCTTTAAAAACTCCTGGTGTTGCTGTGATTTCTTAGAATATACATCAGTAATTCAAGGTATATTTTCTTCCGTTGTTTGTTTGTTTTTTTGTTTGTTTTTTGTTTTTGTTTTTTTGTTTTTTTTAGCAGCATTTAAAACAATAATTCTTGTTTCATCTTATTCTTCAGAAAGTATAACGAAGTAAGGCACCAAAATCTGTTACCTCAAATAGGTCTTACGAAAATGCAAACAGAAATCAATATGAATACTACATTTCAGAGTACAGCTTTTGTCTGTCAGTTCTAGGCCCCAGAGTGAAGGGGGAAGATGAATAGATGTTAACAAAAGTCTCAGACATTCATCTTACAGAAGAATGGAAGCTTAGGAGAGCATGATCATCAAAGCACGAAAAGGTGTTAGATCTGATTATGCAGACATTACTTGGGAAAGCAACTAAGGGGAAAATGAACACTTGAAGAGGATTGAAGACTAAAGTTCAAGTGTACATAGCTTCTTTTTTCCTCCCTGTAAAACATTGGAGAAATCTGAAACAAATTTTAATCAATCTAAAATCTCTTTTCTTAAAGGTAACAGACTAATTCAATTCAGCTTATTTTTCCAAAATGGAGAGATGCAAATGACCGTAACAAACATGAAGAAAGAGTTGATGCATGGGGCAGTCTTCTGTTGGAAATGCCTTCCCTCGCAAAAATAAAATTAGCATCCTAACAACTCGTTCTCATTAAAAGATCTTTTCACAAAAGTTGGGGTTGTTAATAACTCCAGTCAAATTTGACCACATCCTGCCTACTGAAATTTACTCTGCAGTGTCAGTTAGTATTCTTTTACACTTTTTGCCCTGAGCTGCTGTGCAGTGCTCCACCTTTAACATCCAGAGAGAGAGAGATTTTGAAGGTGGTTTAAAGTGATTCCCATATAGACATTTTTAAAAACACCTCTGGGTCCATTGGCATGAATTGTATTATGTGATTATATGTGATAGTATCTTACTATCATCTACTGCTTTGACCCCTCCTAAGTTTTATTGGTCATTTATCTTCAGCTGTCTGCCATATTAGGAAAAAATAATGTGTTATGCCTGGAACGCAGTTTCTCTGCAGATCTCATGATGTAGCAAAACATGCAGATAATTCCCAACTATCGTCCATACCTTTTATCAGATAGAAGGGTAATTGAATTAACTGGTGCAATAAACAGAGTTTTGTTGTTCATTAGTGCAAGTGTAGTCTGATCCAAAATTTCATTTTCTTTGAGATGAGAACAGCAGATTCACAAGTTTAACCTCTAGTGACCACTTTTTTTTAGCACCATTATATCCCGTATCCACATTCTTCTCTCATATTCGCAAGTCCATTCTCCTATTGCTACTCCTGTAGCTCTTGGAAGTATTAACAGGCATGAATCACAAAACTGCTAATGAATTCCACTGGGATCTTGAGAAAGAGCTGAGGAATAAAGAACTTTATTTTCTGAGATCTTTCCTTCTGGCCATTCTTCTTCAGATCTACACTGTGAAGTAATGTGTTGTCAAAATAGACGGAATTACTTCATTAGAGGAAGGAATTTGTATTTGCAGTGGTCTAATGATGATGGTCTAATCAGGAATTCCACATGTTGACTATATAACCATAACTTGTGTGGGCAAAAACAACTATTTCTCATGGTCACGTTGGATTTTTCTACACCTCAGCAGAGCCACTCTGTACTCTACCCATTGTTAGAACTTAAATCTGATTTCTTTTCTTTTAAAAAGCATTAGCAATCCACACCCCTGTATATGTCTTATATCTATTTAAGTGCAACAATACATGCACTAAATTACAAATTGTTTTACAGACACATTGTGGGAACTTTTGACAGTCCTGTTTTTCTCTGTGAAGTTAATCAATACCTAACTCATGTCTGTCACCCATTTCTCTAATCACTTGCCTGAACAGCAGAGTATGAAATGCTACAGCTCACCTGAGGAAAGAATTGTTTAAAGACCTCTCTGAAAATTTAACACCAGCAGTTTGATTTAATGCTTTCTTCTAACAAGATACTAGACTGTGGTAATGCATTTATTTTACCCTTTTAGGCTCCAGTCCTTCAACCACCTACTGATCTGCTTAACTTTAAACACATAAGCAGTTCTATTTACTTCAATGTTACTTAAAGTTAAGCACTTGCATAAGCATTTGCAGGATCAAGACATTGTTTTGTGATTATTTGATTCACAATGGATGAACTTCCAAAGGTGTGGAAATTTAGCTCTAAACACTCCCAAGATAGAAATGCACATCAGCTGCAAAGTTCAAATCTATATTTGGGCTCTAGTTATTCTAATGTTTAGTGGTATCTGAATCCTATGGTTTGATACAAAACCCATTCAAAATACATTTTTACTCAAGTCTGGATTTCTTACAAGATTGTTAGTATTCCTTTGTTTAGTCAGTCAGACATAATTGTTTCATCCCTAGTTTTGAAGAAGTCATTTTAGATGAAGTTGCTACACATTTGCGCACATGCATATATACGTCGTGATATAGCGAGGGCAGAAGGCAGTAGGAAAGTGCTTGAAGGGAGGTATGTAAGCCCCAGAATGCTCAGGGGTCTGTTCCCTGCAGACTAGCTAAGAGTCATTAGGGGGAAATTTGGAGCAGCTGAGGCAAATTAAGGACCAGCCAGGTGCTTCATAAAAACCCTCTGCTCCAGACAGACAGGGTACAAGCTGGAGGAGTTGCTGTGCTGTGCTGTGCTGTGCTGTGCTGTGCTGTGCTGTGCTGTGCTGTGCTGTGCGAAGGAGCAGACAGGAGTACAGTGTTGCATGGAAGGGCGGAGGAGTCCTGAGAGAGGTACTGGGCCCGGTGGGGGAATACCTGGCCCCTGGCAGGGCTGAGCTACTCCCCCAGGCACAGGGGCCTGGGTAAGGAAGCCTAGTCCGGGCAGCAAGAAAGCAGGGCGTGAGAGGCCAGAAGGACTGAGGGGGAGGAAGTAGCCCAGGTGAAAAGACTGCAGCTGCGAGCACAGTACCAGCAGCTCATAGCGGCTACTCATAGGGCTTCCTGGGCTGGGACCCGGAGGAGCAGGTGGGCCTGGGTCCCTACCCCCCTCCCTGGGGAGACTGGGTAGCCGGTAACGCCCTGGCCCACCATGAGAGGCAAAAGCGTGAGACCCACTAAGGTGAAGCCGGCCGTTTGCCACAATGTATATATTTGTATGTGCGTATAAAGAGACACAATATGGAGTATACAGTGGTCTAGTCAAGTATAAGGCTTTAACCAGTTTCCACTTGGGATGTCTGTATTACTCACAAGATAAAGCCACTATTGAATCATGCACCCAAATGCATGTCTGTATCCTCTTTAGCCTACACCACACCATCATGTATTTCATATATGCTACACATGTTACGGAAAAGCTATTTCAGGAATGTTTATCATTTTTTATGTATTTATATTATCATTGTATCCAGGAGACCTAGTCATGGGTAGGACTTTATTGTGCTAAGTGCTATATGAACACAGAACAAACGGATAGTCTCTGTCCCGAAGGAGCTTGCAATCTAAGTATAAGACAAGAGACAACAGCTAGACATAGACCGATGAGTACAAGTGAACAGTGAGAATATTGGTCAATGTGTGGTAGTTTTCAAGTTTTTAAACAAAGGATTGAGACTACTTTTGTATCTCTCTGTCTGTAAAGCAAGAAGCCTGAGTCTCACTGTACTGTGCTCAGAGAAAACCGTAAGAACCTCTAAAAGTGACTCAAAGTAGCTTTTTTCCTAATTCTTAAAAATAAGTGGACTTGGAAGTCCATTGTAGTGTGGCTCTCCTCCCCATCCTCTCCCCACCCTGCCAGCAGAGAATAAGTCCTGTATCTCTAGTTTAAAAGCTGGGAATCTCCTTTTTATGGGGGTTTCAGGCTCCTATGTCTAGGTCTGCTGGGGCATGAGTAGGCAGGAGAATTGAATTTGGCCCATCCTGTGTCACAAGGTAATTTTTTTTGGAGGGATGTGCTATATCTGAAAAGAGAAGGAAAAAAATTATCTGGCAGGTTGATTTTATAAAGTTATTTGAAGCTGCTCAATGTGTTGGAATGTTAGAATAAGTTCCAAAGGAGAAGGATTAGTGGATTAAGTGAAAATGAGGTAGTCAAATGTGCTTGATAAATTTGTTTCATGTTACTCTGCAATTTGACCTGGATACCCACTTCCCTCCACGAGTGCACAAAACTATGTTAATGCAACACTGTCCATGATTTTAATTAGAAAATTATTCCAACAGCAGCCTTAATGCTTCCCACGGTGTGTCTGTGTATTACAAGTGTCTTTATGATATGCTCATCCTCTTATTCTTCCTATTCCAGAGGGTGGTTTGTTTTTTCATTAGAAAGGCAAAATATGGTGATGAAGGTGTTGCCAAAGCCATAACACAGTCTCTAAGCCCATCTCTAATTATTCCATACCCTTACATTCAGGGGTGGGTTTGAGCTGTAAAATGTGGATCCAGACTCAAGTTTCAAACCCCCCCCCCCCCCCAAAAAAAAAATTCAGGGATGTTCAAATGCAGGGGTTTTTATACTAGGGAACAGATGCAAAATTCAGATTCTTGTTTGGCTCAAAGTTTGAGGTGTTGAGATACAGGATTTTCATTTCTCTTTCTTTCTTCCATCTAGGGTCACTTTACACCTCTGTGGAAGAGGCAGTTTTTCTGACTTATAATAACCAATGTATTGGGAAACACAAGTTCTCATACATAAATGGTGATTGGTTAACAAAGGTTAAACTGGCCAAAAGGATTTTAGGTTTACAAGCCTGGTAAATTGTAATGAACAAAAGTCATTTTGCCCCTTAAACTGGATGTACTACTTTTAGTACATCAGTAGGAGTTTTATTGAATAAGAAATTGTGGGATTACACCATGAATTTGCACAAGACCAGTAGTGAGAATTGTTGCTTTTAGTAGGCTGACTTTGTAGAGATTCTTTAGACAAGGTCCAGAAAATCCGTGTAGTTCACATTTTCACTTAACAGTAGGATGGGGTAAGGCAAAATATATGGGCCTGCAAAGCAAACATCAAAGAGGGAAAACATTAGTATCTTACAAAAAAAATTCTTTGTTAGGCTAATGATGATGTTTTTTTGGCGTTTCATTAGCCATGATTCAAAAGGCTGCTGAAGAATTCTGGGTCTCAAACGGTCTAAAAAAATGAATACAAGGGAAAAAAATTACTGTCAAACTAAAGTAAAAGTATTTGGAGCTGCATGAGGATGCTGTAGAAATATTTCTTTCTACTTTCTCTCCCCCAACCCACCACTTGTTTATACCATTTGGAGATAGTATGTGTATTCCATTATTGGATATAGACATAATTTCTAATGTAATCTTCCCACATTAATCATGTATAAGCAGTTCCACAGAAGCACTTCTGTAGGATGATAGGGACCGATAATGATTGAAGCCTAAAATAGATGTGCTAATTATCACTACTAACGTTGAACATTCTTTAAGAATCTGTTGAAGTGGTATAGATTAATGCCCTCCTTTTTTGCTTTAAGCAGAAAAGCGGTCAAGATCATTGAGATGATCACATTAGGTCAGGTAGCAAAGTGCTCTAAACGTAAAGCTTGATTCTATCCTTCATAAAGAGAAATGCACGAATATTTGATGGTTAATCTGTTCCATTAGATCAATTTACAAAGATACTCTGAAAAATTATTAAACTTTTTGGAAGTATAATATTCTGTAGCAAAGCATGTTTCCATATTAACTTTCTCTGCCCAGGAATCTTCAGCATATAGGCTTTATTTCTTCTCATTTTACCACTCTATCTACATACATTTGCTTGCCTTACATCCTCTGTGGAGCAATGTCACCTGAGCAACTAAATATAAAGCATGAGTGAAGTTGTCCTTCCTGCATGTATTTTCAAGGAATTTTAAACTATCTTAATCATATTCCTGGCAAGCTCTGACTATTGGAATTTACCTCCACCCAGGTAGATTTTTGTGCCATTACTCTTTGGCATCTTGATGTTTTATTCTAAATGTTACACTGGTATCCTCCGATTTGTTCTTTAATAGCAATGCAGAAAGTGAATGAGTGTAGAAAAAGCAAGATGGAGAAATAACACATATTAGTAATTACTCCTGGCCAACATCATAGGTTTAGAATGATGAAGAAAATGTAAAGCATAGTAATCTTTCAGTAGCTTAACAGTAATAATAATAATAATTAATAATGGTAATTTTGCCCCTCCTTAATTCATGGGTGTGTTGTGTGGATTAATGTTCCGACACCACAAAAAGATGCTGACACTTATATATTAAGTTATTATTGGTGGTCCTTTTCAGATGGCTTCTGTGAACTGGGGTTGTGAGAAACAAACATTTTAAAATGTACTGAATGGTTTACTTATCAATGTGGTAAATCTTAGACTACCACTCACCACCCCCTGCATTGTGCCCTTCTTCTAAGGATAGAAATTTCTAACTTCCAGGATTACCAATCATCCTCTTTCATGAACACTGAATTCACTTCTAATAAAATAAGGTGTTGCAATTCTCAAGTGATGTCAAAGGAAGGAAGATTTGACCAGTGTAGACCCTGCCAATGTATATGGAGAAGCAAAAAAGTTATCTTTAGAAATTGAATCAATGACACATTTATTACTAATGTTCTGCAAAATGTGGGTGAACTGTGAAAGAATATTTTAGATTATTTTAGAGAAACCTTTGTGCCTAGAATGCAGTTCACATTCATCCTCCATTGTTAATGTAAGGAAGTGCAGCTAAACCAGCTAAATTCATAAATTATCCTTGTGGGGTGAATTGTGCAAAGGAAAAGTTCATGAATCTTTCAGGAAGGTCTTTTTTAAAACAGTCTTCATGCTTTAGTCATTGAGAACATTTTCAGGATCTGGATTATATTTAGAGAGAATTTTTCTAGTCTCTAGGACAGTATTTTAACTGCTACCAGGAGATGAAATGCTACATAGTTTCCTTGAGCCTTGATTTGTGGAACAGCAGCTGGAATGTTCAACTGTATATTACCTAGTGGACAGTTCTGATTCCACAGCACGTGTTAATGTGGCAATTAATGGAAAAAGAAAATGATCAGGTAGAAGGCAAGTCAGATAGATAACATGAAAAGTAAGTAAATATCAAATACAATGACTCAGGGAAAAAATAAAACTCCTCAAAACATAGATTCAGTTCATACTAATGATTTAAAATACTTAAATGGTATTGAACATTGGAAGCCTGTAATACTTAAATAAAGAACCCATTTCTTTATATACTGTCATCATAAGTGACTGTCAGCAGGGCTACTGCTTCTCTCCGGTTCCAAAGCGTATGCTGCCACAACCAGTCTCAGTCAAAGAGGTTTGGGGTTTTTTTGCACAGAGATTATGAAACAAACAGAAAATAGTCTTAATTCAGTTCTTGGCCCCAGGCTTCCAGGGCACCCAACCCAGGGGTCTCAAGCTCCTGGCAGTTTCTCAGCCTCAGTCAGCTCTGCTCCACTCCTGGATTAGCAGCCACAGGGCTTCTTCCCTGGCCCTTTGCTCCAGGGACCCACCACAGGAGTTGGCTCCACTCCAGTGTGGCTTTTCCTCCCAGGGTTCAGCCTGTCTCCTTCCAGTTGCTTACTATCAGCCTTTTATAAGCCCAGACATAGCCCAGCCCAGCCCTCTTTAATTAGTTAGATTGGGCTCATCTGCTCCAGTCCAGCGGTACTGGACTCAGTCTATCCACAGAGACAAGCTACCCTGTGACAATAACAATAGAAAAGTATGTAAGATGAGAGACCAAAAACATGGATCGTAGGGCCGTGTGCAGATGCTGTACTTATTTATGCCTATTTTTCAGGAGAATTCACAAATTTATACAAGGGGTAAAATTTTCCAAAGTGCATAAGGGCCAGATTTTAAAGGATATTTAAGCGCTTAACTCCCACTGATTTGACTTCAGTGGGATTTTCAAAAGTGGCTAACTCCCACTAGGCATTGATCTGCATCTGTGGGCACTTAAACACCTTTACAAATGTGGCTTTTAGGCTCCTGAGTCACTTAGGCGCTTTAGACATTTTTACCTCAGGTCAAATGTATGGTGAAAGACAATCTAGAACAAACATCAATATATTATACACTTGACAAAAGCAACTATTCTCCATTTTCATGTAAGTAATCACCTTTTCTTTTAGTGGCATGACATGAAAGGGTAAAAAGTAGCCTGAACTTGTAATCATGTATAATGTTAAACAATGTAAAATGCTTTTTTAATACTGGCCAAGCTCTAGTTACATGCTCTTCAATGTTGCAGAAATTTAGTTTTAAGTAGAGTAGTGCTGAGTATGTGAGTATGCAGAATATGTATGAATTCCTAATTGAGTTCTAAACCACTTCGGCAGGTTTTAAAGGAAACGTGTCCAGAAAGAACTAAAATTTTAATTGAGATGATGGGGGAAAAAATGTGCAGAACCCCCAGACAAGTAGGCAAATTGATGTGAACTCTTACAAAAATAAATTGAAACAAATACCTCATTGGAGCAAAGTATGATGCAGTTATTCTGCATGGGTACATTTTAAACGTATAGATCAAATCAGCTTTCATTTGCATGTGTAAACAAATACATCCACAGCCTTCAAACTGATTTAGTGACAGCTTAAAACTTGTTCTAATTAGCAAGACCAGAAAAGACCTCTCCGGTCAGTCAATGGCCTGTATTATTTTGACAAACTATTTGCTACATTAATCCCACCAATATCCTTGCTCTTTCACTCTTTTGTACAACTGTTTTCAGCACCATGTCATTATTGGAACTGAACAAATAAGATGATCAATTAAAGTACCTTCATTTTTGGTTTGTTTATTGTTCATGAACAATTTTTTTCAAATTTCTTATTCAAAATAATTTACCAAATAATATTTGTGAACAGTTTTTGCCTGCAGTTTATTTATGAGCAAGTTCATTGCAAATGCTCAGTATTGGATAGTCTAGATGTATTGGTTAGTTTTGATTGGACATGAACGTCTGAGGGTATTGTTTCTGTTCCCTTGTTATGTGAGTGTAACAGAGTTAGGTGCACAAACTTGTAATTACTAGTTCAACATTTCTCCTGCATATTCTCTGACATTTGCTTAAAATATGCTGTTTCTGCAAACACCTCTGCCAGTAAATTGTTTATAGACATTTCATGAAAAGGGGACGCATGAGGTGTATGAACACAGCAAAACAAGTTCCATTTTTAATTCAAGCAAATATTTTCAAGCACTGTTTATTGTTATATGTCCAACTCTAACTACTATACACTGTGGGTCAGAATAGTCCTTATGGGGCCATGCAAGAAGATCCTTCCACCCCACACACCTTATTGCAAGGCTTCCCACAGTAGTAGCCCTTGTGCTCTCTGTTCTGCCAGTGGAGTAGGTCCCAGAAAAAGGGAGTGGGAGGAGACAAAGAAATGGGTCTTCTCCCTTGCCAACACACCAGGATGAGTGATGGGCTCCATCCTAATGGATGGAGCCAACTGCTCATCTGCCCACCACCCCCATCAATAAGGAGCTGCCCCTATACCAAGGAAGAGGCATAAATGCCACTATCTAGCTCTGTGTGTTCAGGTTTTCCCAGTATGTTTCACAAATTATCTGCACTGAATTAAAGCACTGAAATGCCCTTGAAAAAGGCATTTGTTTGAAACAAAAGTAAATTTTCAGTTTTTATATATAATATATATATATATATAATAAAACTATTGTTTGTGTTCATAAACCTACCCTAGTCTTCTGGTATGGTACTAACAAGTCCCTTGGTGCAACCCCAAGCCAATGTCTCATTAAAGGGATAGCACTGGTGTACAGAGGCCACAGAAGTTCTTAGAGTGGAGATAATGTTGACATTGATGGAATGGGTAAAATATTGTCCTGCTGACTTTGTTGTTTTCATAATATTCTGCAGAGCTTTGCTACAATAAGTGATACATTTTAAAAAAAAACCTGTAGGATTATTGGAATAATCAATTTTGAAAACTCAAAATAAACATTTCAAGAAAACTGAAATAGACTTAAAGGTTATATGCTACAAATTTCTAGTTTTCTCAACTATGCAGAGGTCCTTCCAAAGTAATATTGTGACACAGTATTCCTATATGAATGAACAACTGCAACTGCCCAAAGGTGAAATTCACGTCTATGCAAAGACCTTGGCTTAAAGAGGTCTTAAGTAATACACATTAGTGGTGCACAGGCTCTTTGTGCTGGGATGAATTTCACCCTAAGGGACTCCTTTCCTCTCAGTGAGTTAAAGGAATTATACAAGTAATTCCTGTTAGTACAAAGCAAGTTGGGCAGATTCATTCTTCATGCAGCAGTAGGAAATGTATTCATTCTTTGTTCTGAACATCTCAAACTGTTTTTGGTTTTGCAAACTTATATCATTTTGAACACTTTTTTATCCTGTATTTTGAGGAGCATGAGTTGCTGGTGGTTTTTTCCCCCCAAAAAGAAACCATTAAAAAAACACGTTGGTCAGGGAAACCTGGAGAGAGAGAAAAGCCCCTTTCTGCTTCCATTTTCTCCAGTAAAATGTTAGTGTGGCAAAAGCAGTTGTCCTATATATGGCATACAGTATATTGAACATATTTTATTAAACATTTTCTCTTCACCCTTCTGTTCCCTTTTTTTACAGTTTCTCTGTATTCAGTTCTTCCCACTCTATACTCCATTGTTCACCTTATTATTTTCTTTTTTCTCTCTCCACTGCTCCTTCCCCTCCTCCCCCGTGTCTCCTAAGCAACATGTGAACCCAAAAGCATTTGAGCTTGTCAGACTTTCAAGCTGCTTTGTTCAAGCAAAGTTAGAAATTGGCCAAAACAAATTGATCCATAAATAATGTAGTAAGAAAATAATGGTTTGATTTTTCAAAGGTGCTGAGCACCTGCAGTTCTCTCTGGAGATAATGGAAGCTATGAATGTTTTAGTGCTTCTAAAAATTGAACAAATCCACACTCTAGCAGCAGTTCTAAAACTGGTCCATAGACCACTGGTACCAGCAAAACACTTCCAGATGGTGTAGAAGAGCTGGTAGGTCGCAATGTACTGGCTCTTCCTCTTTGCTGCTTTCATAGGCATCCAGATTCTTCGTTGCCAAAGATAAATACCTGTGCAGGGGAGAGAAAGGTACAGATCAAATGGGAGGAGGAGATGACAGAGCAAAAAAGCAGAGTGTGATTGAGATTTTCAGAGAGGACGAAACACTTGTCAGATTGACAGATAAAATACCAAAAAACTTTCCTACTGTTACTTTTTTCATGCAAGCAATTTGCTGTAGTTGCCACAGGAATATTGCATGATTGCAAATGGAAAGGGGAGATTGCCTGTGTGATTGTGAATGGTAGGAGAGGTCATTCATAAAAAAATCTGTCTATTCAGATGTGGCTCAGTTGAAGAAAAACTTCATGTGGAGAATATTTTCTGCTTTCATATTTTCATATTTAAACCCTTAATGCTACAGATCTTTCTCTTGCTATTCACTCTAATGAATGATCTGGGCACCAGTTAAAAGCACAGGATAGAGAAAATACTCTTTTTCCAGCTTTGCTCTTTGAAAAAAATATTCTTAGAATATTTGTTTCAATTTGTCATGCTTTGACATTGAAAACAAATATATACCTCTTCATGTTTTATTCCGGGGAAAAAGATAGGTCCCGTTGATTCAGAAAGTATATTCGCTTAAGGGACTTGTTCCCTGTAAAGTACTATATTTACTGAGATAAGCTCCACTGTGTCATTATGCCTGTTTTGTATTGTTGATACAAATGGCTTTCTTGTTCTAAGGTGCATTCAAGCACTCGCTGACGAAAGACCCCCCTTCCCCCCCTCCCAAAAAAAAAAAAAAGGAAACACTGATACTATGAATACATATGATCTTTCAGTTAGTATGGTGATGGCTACCCATAGTTTGGTCATTCAAATTACCATGCAAATATCAATGTGACTTTTTAAAAATTGTTATTTTGGGGACACTTTTCCACTAGTAATTTCCAGTCCAACTTCAGAATGCCTGCTGTAAGAAACTGTCTTGGAACAGCTAAGGCTGTCCTGGAAGTGCTGTCTAATCAATGTTCTTATTCAATGCTATGAACAGATCCACTTTGGCCAGAAGGACATCAAATACAGGTTCCTCAAAGGCATTAACAAAAGTAGCCCCACACACATGCACACAACACAGTTTGTGATCAAGATGGGAGCTTATTGAGATCAGATCATCCTTGATGCACTAAAATCAACTAGCCTGAAGTCAAAAAGTAACTGATCATCACCTTCCCTTCTCTCTTTATTTTATTTTTTCATTCTTCATCTGGTGCTTAGTCTCTGATGGGAAGAAAACTGCACATTGGAAAAATGCAGGAAGGGTTATAAATGGTATCTTACAAATGGGCTAGAGCTATCCGTTCCCTACAATACAACCAATAACCGCAAGATTGGATCAAGGGGAGAGAAAGGAAGCAGGCTTCAGAAGGATGTTGGGAAGGATCTGTGAGATGGACTGAGCTGCCCTGGATTATTAGTTCATGCACATCCACTATAGCTACTCAAAATATGCATTGTTGGATTAGGGGTATGTTTCACACAAATTGTTTAATTGAAAATGTAAATTATGATTTGTATCTCTAATTTAATGTATATATCCTTATGTTAATAAAGGTATCAGGATTGTCCTTCGCAATTAAGCCATTTTGTCTACTTCAGAGGACATATGAGATACTTGAAAGCAGACATCACCAGTCTGATTCTGTAATGGCTCTGATTATTCTTCAATAACCAGATGTAAAATGTTCAAAATAAGATAGTTTCACAGTTCACAGTAGTAATAGCTATATCAGCTGATCACTGCTGACTTATAACTGCCCTTTATGGAGTCTGCAGCTTATTCTCCAGATGCTTCTATTTTTCACTTCATACACGACAAGAGCCTTTGGTCCAATTTCACTGTACTTTCTTCTCTGAAATAATGAGTGACTACAAGAACTTAATAAACATAAGCCTTCTTGCTTTCTACTCTTATGAGATGCTTAATTCCTTTTTTAAAGAACAAATGAGCTGAAGCTGTGGCGTTTACATCAGGGTGAAATCCAAGTCCAGATTTCCCCAAAAATGTGAAGGGGAAGATCTAGTAGTACATTTTGGGCACTACTATAGTTTTTCAGTGACTGCATTGAATTGTAGAGAGCATGACAATGAAGAGCAGTGAACAGAGGCAGCTAACCGGGGAGTGTCAGAGGGAGTAGGTTCAGCTACAAACTCTGTGCTTGGAAGAAGCAGGACTCTGTGAGTAGTGCATTTGGTCCATTGGTGAGTTTTGTTCTCTGCATACAGGCTATGTAGCTGGGTCATGGAATCTTGAAAAAGCCCTTGGAGTTTTGATCCATGCTTTTCTAAATGCCAGGAGGCTCTAGCCTTTGATCAGCCCAGGTGTTTGAAGTCTGAGTGATTAATCACTCCTTAGTGGTGAGGAGCTGACCTAAGCTAACTAGGGAAGTCTTAGTATAAAAAGTCACTTGCTAGATAAATGGGAGAGGAGTGAACAAAAGCAGCTAATGAGAGTTCGAGACAAATGAGAGAATCTGAGAGCTTCCTTTCCAGGTTCAGTACTACATGTGATATCAGGATGGCCAGAGATTGAACAGAGATGGTGATCTGCATTGGATGCCCCATGTTTTTTCCTGCCTGAAGACAGAATGGACTTCCTCTGCACAAAGTGCAAGTTGGTGGCTGTGCTGGAGGAAAAGATTATTGGACTGGAGGAGCAAGTTGAGACACTGCTAAGAATCAGAGAAGTCCGAGTTCCTAGACATCCAGGTTCGGAAACCATCGGTATCCCAGGTTCAAGTAAGAATGGAGCTTATCACAAAGGAATCGGTGAGAAAGGAAGTCAGAGAGGAGGTCCGGTGGTTCATAATCATCAAAAGTAAAAGGTCATGGCAGCATTCTACATAGTTGGAGATACATGATGATAGGCATTCTGTGGCCACCAGAGAAAAAGAGAAGTAGTAGGAATTCCACACAGATAGAAGTTTCAAATTGGTATCAGATCCTGGTGGAAGATACCTCTTTGTTCACTTGGACCTGCTGGATCTTGAGATGTACAGGAGACTTGTGGATGGCAACTTAGACCAACCTGTAAGAAAACAAGCTTACCTGCAAAGAGTTCTCCATTTGTCCAAGATAGACAGAGGGAGATTCAATATTCAGAAGAATCAAAAGAACATTCTGCAAGGGACAGTGGACAACAGGACAATGTGCTGCTTTCCCAGAGCAGGGCCATGAGATGTCACTCTGATTGGATAGCCCGTGACCGTAGGACTTCAGAAGCCTATCTCACAGTAGTACATAACCCCAGGGAACTCTGAAGCATGCCTAAGAAGAATATCCAAGCAATGATCTCTGAGTCCCAGCCCCACAAGCAAAGGAAGACAGAAGGCAGAAGATTCTGGCAGTGAATCACTGGCTAAATAAGTGGTAATGGGGGCAGGGCTTAGGAGTTGTGGAACATCGGTCCATTGTGTGTGAGGTGCGGGAGCTGTATAGTTCAGATGGCCTCCACCTCAGTAGAAGGGGGACCAATCTCCTTGGGTACTGGCTGGCTAGAGTAGTCAAGAAGGGGTTAAACTACTAGCAAAAGGAGAGGGGGGTAAAAAGAGGGATGATATGAGCACTCAGCACAAAATCGAGATATTGAGAACAAAATTAATCAAGGGAATCAAAGGACATGAAGAGAAGAAATTCTTGAACTGCCTATACCCTAATGCTAGGAGACTGGGTTACAAACGAGGAATTTGAATTGCTCATTATGAGCAAAAATTCAATCTAATTGATATTATTGAAACCTGGTGGGATGACTCGCACAACTGGAATGTTAAAATCAATTATTAGAACCTATTTAGGATGGATCGAGTGGGGCAGAGGGGGAGGGGAAATGACACTTCTGAGTCACAGGTAACTCAAAGAAAATTATCTTGAATGCTTACAGATCAGTGTCCTAACAGATAACGCACAAAATGGGGTAACACCTGATGTCTGCCAAAGACCACCAAATCACACTAGGGAAGAGGATGACCATTTCCTTATGCACCTATCTATAATGTATAGGGGGGAAAACTGTATGATCATGAGGGACTTCAGTCTGAGTGACACACATGCTGGAGGTGTCATGCTACCAGTACTAAGACATTCTTGGAATTTCTAAATTATAGATGACCATTTCTAACTCAGTGTTGCAGCTGACACAGGGGGGTTCCATATTAGACCTCATTTTGACAGATAGAGGAAGTGCTCACAGTACTAAACACTAATGTTAACTTGGGTACAAGTGATCATAACTTGATCACGTTTATAATGTGCAAACAGAATAAAGTCTAGACTAATATATATGGATACAAACGTGCACACACACACACTTGGTGCTTTAAAAGGCCAATTTCACAAAGCTGAAAAAAATTCCGAGCCAAATGAGCTGGGAAAAAGACAATCATAAAAATGTGAATGATAATGGGAATTATTTAAGAACATCTTACTAGATGCCCCAAAAAGCCACAATTCTACAAATGAGGAAGAAGGCTTTTCTAGTTAAAAGTTAACCTGGTTTAGAGGGGAAGTGAAAACAGTCATAAAACATATATAACAAATGGAAGAAAGGAGAATTTGATAGTAATGAATATAAATCAGAAATTGTAGAAAACTTCTAAGGGAAGCCAAGGGACACAAGGAGACATCTATGGCCATTCGAATTAAGAATGATGAGGAGCAGTTTTTTAAATGTATTGGGTACATAAAGAATCCTGGCAATGGCTCATTAAGAGATGGAAATGGTAGAATTATCAATAATAATGAAGAAAAGGCAGAAGTGTTCAGTAATATTTCTGTTCTGTATTTAAGGGAAAAAACAGGTGATGCAGTCATATTGTCTGGAGATGACTCTTTCCATGACACTAGTATTTCTGGAGGATGTTAAACAAAAGTTACTAAAGTTATACATTTTTAAATCAGCAGATCCAGATAACTTGCATTCAAGAGTTTTAAAAGAGCTGGCTGAGGAACTTGCTGAACTTGTTAATGCTGCTTTTCTAGAAGTATGGGGGCACGGGGAAAGTTCTGGAAGACTGGAAGAAAACTAATGTTGTGCCAATTTTTTAAAAAGGGTAATTATCCACGTAATTATAAGCCTGCCATCCTGACATTGATCCTGGACAAGATAATGGAGCAGCTAATATAGGACTTGATTAATAACAAACTAAAGGCAGATAATGTAACTAATGCAAATCAGCATGGGCTTGTGGAAAATATATCATGTCGAACTAACTTAATATCTTTTTCTTATGAGATTACCAGTTTGATAAAGGTAATAATGTTCGCATAATATACTTGGACTTCTGTACTGTATTTGACTTTTTATTTGATTAAAAAACTAGAACAATGTAAAATTAACATGATATACATTTAATGGATTAAAAGCTGGCTGACAGGTCTTAATATGTAATTGTAAATGGGGACTCCTCACCAAGTAGGTGTGATTCCAGTGGGGTCCCTCAGGGATTGGTTCTTCAACCTATGCTATTTAAATTTTTTAATCAGTGACCTGGAAGAAAACATAAAATCATAACTCGTAAAGTTTGAAGATCACACAAAAATTGGGGGAATGTTAAATAATGAGGAGGACAGGTCACTGATTCAGAGTAATGTGGATCACTTGGTAAACTGGGTGCAAGCAAAATATGCATTTTAATATGGCTCATGTAAGTATATACATTTGGAAACAGTCTAAGCTGCAGGCCCCAAAGATTTAGGGGTCATAGTGGATAATCAGCTAAACATGAGTTCCCAGTGCAACTCTGTGGCCAAAAAAGCTAATACAATCTTGGGATGCATAAACCATGGAATCTTGAGTAGGAGTAGAGAGGTTGTTTTAATTCTATATTTGGTACTGGTGTGACCGTTGCCAGAATACTGTGTCCAGTTCTGGTGCTCACATTTCAAGAAAGATGTTGATAAGCTGGGAAAGGTTCAGAGAAGAGCCAAAAGAATGATAAACTCATGGAGATCAATCTCTTTAGATTAAAGAGAAGATTAAGGAGTGATTTGATTTGTCTATAAGTACCCACATGGGGAACAAATATTTAATAGGTTCTTCACTCTATCAGAGAAAGATATAATACAATCCAATAGCTGGAAGCTGAAAAATTCAGATAGGAAAAGAAGTGTACATTCTTAATGGTGAGAGTAATTAACCATTGGAACAATTTACCGAGGGTCATGGTGGATTCTCTATTGCTGACTATTTTTAAATTATGATTGGATTTTTTTTAAAGCTATGCTAGAATTATTTAGGGAAGTTGTATGGCTTGTGCTATACAGGAGGTCAGTCTAGATAATCACAATGGTCCCTTCTGGATTTAAAATCTGTGCAGGACCATACCTCTAGCATCCAGAGATTAGCATTTGTCATGCCCCTTCTTGCAGTTCTTTCAACGTGTTATCCACACTGTCTCAGGCTGGCCCAGTTCTGATCAATGATTTGTAAAACGCTGTGTTTTGTGGACAGATCTCCAGCAAAAATTAATTCTTATGACCCAGGCCAGGTCTTCAGGAAGGAAAGGTGGTAAATGTTGGTACTTATTACATGTGACTAAACCCTTTGAGAGTTCATAGAATTATTGAAAGTAGAGATAGAAAAGACGTTTATCATCTAGTGCATCCCTCTGGCAATGCAGGATTGTTCTCTGTATTACATTTGCTAGTGTTTTGTTCAGTTTAGTTTCAAATATCCCAAGTGATGGTTTTTCTCTAATATTTTGACAGATTATACTGTAGTCTGATAATGGGTCTAGAAATCTTTCCTCTGTTTTCCCCTTTGTTAATATCATCTTTTCATTTCTACTTATGCTGCCAAGTATTATCCTAAATAATTCCTTTCCATTTTGGTTTCCATGTTTGTTTACATCCTTCAAATGTTTGTAAACTTAATGTAAATATGTCCTCCCTTTGCAGTCAGTTACCATGCAATACACATTTGGCTCTTTTAAAATTTTCTCATGTCACTCTTTCCAGCCCCCAATTGTCATTTTTGTTCTCTGAACTCTTTCCAATTTGTCAATACTCTCTTGATATAGAATTGTCTAGGATTGCTTTACGGAGGTTCAGTAATATAAGATGGTAAATATCTTTTCGTGATTTATGGGGCTATATACAGCTGAATACAAGATTCTCACATAGATGCAATATTTATTATATAGACCTGGGAACTAATTTGTGCTGTGCCTAATTTGGGTAATTGAACCAGTGGGGTAGTGCTGGTGTAAGAACCAATGGTGCAGCATGTCCATACTCGCCAAGTTCTGCTGGTTGCTATTTAGCCCAACAGCCACACTTCTTTGTTGAAGCTGCATTGCTCTCTAGCTATCTATTCCCACAATTCCCAGCACACCGTCCTGAAACCTTTGTTTCTGGAAGTTTTAGAAAAGTCTTTTGCGATAGAACAGAGTTTCGGAGGAAAGGTCAGACCTGAAAAATGCTTGTGGCATTTGGATGTTAGGTTTTTGGTTTGGCCATGGCAGCCATCCAGTTTTGTAGGCCTCTTCGAGAGGTAGGGGACAAATTGCACCTCCTGACAGAACTGCCCAAAGGAATGTAAAATAAGCTTCCATGCTAGTCTTACTCCCTGACTTCCAAGCCTAAGAATTTTAGTAAATATATTTAAAAGTAAAATTTCCTTTGAAGCAAATAAAATAAAAACCAGAGGGTAGCACTCTAACAGTCTCTCTGCTTCTGGACATGGCAAGAAGGATACAGACTAAAACATGATGCAATCTCCTGGAGCACTTTTAATTTTAAAAAAGTTGTATACAATTTTAGAAAATTATGACTGTGGGGCTGATATTGCTCTCATCGTCAGCAGCAAACTTCTGGTTACTTTACTTGGAGCAGAACTGGACCCTGTAGTTAATTTTCAATAAATGATGATATTTTTTTTAAAATTCCAGACCTCAGCTGCTAATTTGAAATTCAATGTCTTTCTGCTTCTCAAATTCCCCTTCTTACTGAGGGTGCCTGCCAGAGTAAGGGGAGGGATGAAGAGCACCTGTGACACTCCAGAACAGTATTGGCAGCTGAGAAGTATGAATGGACAGGTTGGTTGAGCTGGAAAAACAAAGAAAAGATCCTTAAGTATTTTTTATCTTTGTCTCTGTTTTCCCAAGCTTGATTTACCCAGCAGCTCACTTGTTTTCTCAAAATCGCTGAGCATCCATCCATGGAAAAACTACGGAATTATGATTTGATTAACTGCTCGTACTGTCATTACTTGATGCCTAATTATGCATCAGTGTTTGCCTCATTATGTAATGAAGCAACATCATGGCAGATTAGTTTGTGAATTGAGAAACCGATACCTTTTTGATAGCTATTCCTCATGCTTCCTCTCCCTCTTCTCAAACAGAGCATTGAACCTGAACAACAGTTTAGCTCTGTAGCTATATAACCCTCCTCCCCCGAATATCCAGCCTAGAAGACAAACTCTTTGGGGCAAGTGACCAATGAAAGATTGCTTGAATTAATCTTCAGCAGATTGCTTTCCTGTGTTGCAGTTAGAGCAGGTTTTCAGAGGAATGCCATCAGTTGTAGATTTCTAAAGATTCTCTCAGCAACATTAACCCACTATGTCCCATGCTTCTGCTTTCATTGTGGTACATGATATAGCAGTAACCTGAAAGGCAATATGTAAAGCACAGTTAACATTTTCAAATAGGTGGGGGAGAAATCAGGATGGTGGGAGTTTCAGCCATCTAAAAAAAAGAAGGTGACGGGATATAGGAAGATTGCTACAAACTGCATGTGCAAGCAAACAAGTAGTTAATGCAGTCCCAACATTATAAAAACATTAGCTGATGAGAATTGGGTCAAAGCATCAGAAGAAGGAATGCACCTTTCCTGAACAATCCCACACTGAAGAAGTTAAACAAGAAAAAGAAACTTGGAATAACAACCACAAGAGAGAAAAAGTCAGGGCAGTACCATGAAGCAATCTAAAAAAGCTAACCCAGTGCTTGGTTTCAGAAATAGAAGGAATTAGCACAATTTCTCAAAGTTTGTGCCTCTTTGAGCCACCAAAATGTTGTTCTCAAATGTGGGAGCCAGATTTTAGGAAAGATATTGAAGGGATTAGAAAGATGCCACAAGGATATTTAAGTTTACAGATATGAAAAGAGGTGTTTCATTTTTAAGATTTATATTGGCTAGAAATTCTGGGCCCTGTGATGTAGGGTGCTGAGTCCATACTGCAAGGTATTATGCATTGTCCGTTTGTAATCTGTTGAAGATGTACAGTGTCCTGAGCAGGGGCTCAATACCATGTAGTATTCTCAGGGGCTCAGTACCATGTAGCATGCAGACCCTACATTAGAAACTACCTTAGAAGGAAATACATTGTGTTATGTCATTGTAAAGCCAAAGCAACTTCTTGACCTGATGTCAAACTCTAGAACAGAGACATTCAGACCTCAGTAGTTCAGGAGCCAAATTAGCTTTACCCAAAAGAGCCACAATAGCGTGAATCCATTGTTTTCATTTACTATTTTATATACATATATATTTATTTATTTATTTATATTCTCACAGCAAAATGACTGCCCAAGTATTCTACAATTAGTTAATAACCTAGTAAAAGTATCCTGATTAGATTATACATTAAAGAGCCACTTAAGGCTCCTGAGCCTCAGTCTGAGTGTCACTGCTCTAGAACAAGGATTGAGGTAAGGGTGGTTTAAAACTTCTGGCAGTCCTGGGCTCAAAGAGAACATAGAAGGAATATCTTTGCTCACAGATAGTCAATTCTTACTTAGGAAAAACTTTCACTGAAATGTTTCCTGACTAAAAAGAAAAGGCTGAATAAGGACTTAAGCATTTGTCCCATTAACATATAGAATGGACAACAAAAATGGCAGCATAAGTGTCTATTGGTAACCAGAAAGTTAGTTTTCCACATTGCAATGTATTTTGCTAAGGGTCAAATTCTGATACCTGGGTTTAGTAGCGCCAAGTTGTTAATCAGTGTGAGTAAGGGAGTAAGAACCTAGCCCTAATTTAAAAAAAGGATGCAGGGATTATATGAGCTGTGTGACCTCCTTTTACCTTGGAAAGTACCTGTGTTTCTATCCTTTTAAAGAAGAGACCATTGCTATTACTGGGATAAAGTTATGCAAAAGTTCTCCAGCATATTGTGTCTAGGGCTTTTGAGGGGTTAAAAAGAGCAATGCTGGAGAAAACAATTTTCTAAAAAGACAGTGCCTAGTATAGAAGCCCAGTGGTACTTTTTGGAGGAAGAACTAAAAATATGTCAGATAGTTTCAGGCAACAAAGAAAATGTCAGTGTAATGACAGGTCTCAAATCTCCAAGACTTTTCACTGTGTTATAAATATGCAAAAATTGTCCTTGTTGACATGTTATTGTCAAGTATAGTTTATAATTGTTAACAATTAATGTCGTTATCATGATGCAGTTTAGTCAGCCATGTTACACAGATAATACAAAGTTGGCATTTATCACTAATTTACTGCTATCAAGGAAAATGATGCTTTCTCTATTTTCAGTTTTCAGTAACCTTATTTAGCTGTGGCTAGGAGACAACTCAAGACTTGCATTCCTTAGAGACAATTTACTGTATAAATACCTGTAATGAACACACTTGTTAAAAGAATAAAAATTTTAATGCAATGTGGTCATTCATTTGACAAGTTTGTAATGTGTTGCTATGCCCTGAGAATCATCTGTAGGGCAGTCTTAGATTTATTTGTTACCACATACTTAACATAGTTTTTCTTGTAACTATATACTAGCCCAGATCCTCCACTGACTTAGGGCCACATTTTTGTTGTACTACCAGTGTAAGGAAGTCCTAAAGCCAGTGCAGCCTGCCATGGAATGATTTCCTGGCACTGGGGGGATTCACAGAAGATTAGGGTTGGAAGGGACTTCTGGAGGTCACCTAGTCCAACCCTCTGCTCAAAAGCAGGACCAACCTCAACTCAATCATCCCAGCCAGGGCTTTGTCACGCCACACCTTAAAAACCTCTAAGGATGGAGATTCCACCACTTCCCTAGGTAACCCATTCCAGTGCTTCGCTATCCTCCTAGTGAAATTTTTTTTCCTAATATCCAACATAGACCTCCCCCACTGCAACTTGAGACCATTGTTCCTCGTTCTGTCATCTACTACCACTGAGAACAGCTTAGCTCCATCCTCCCTGGAACCCCCTTTCAGGTAGTTAAAGGCTGCTATCAAATCCCCCCTCATTCTTCTCTTCTGCAGACTAAACAAGCCTAGTTCTCAGCTTCTTCTCAAGTCATGTGCTCCAGCCCCCTAATCATTTTTGTTGCCCTCCGCTGGAGTCTCCAACTTGTCCACATCCTTTCTGTAGTGGGGGGACCAAAACTGGACACAGTACTCCAAATGAGGCCTCACCAGTGCCAAATAGAGGGGAATAATCACTTCTCTCAATCTGCTGGCAATACTCCTACTAATGCAGTCCAATGTGCCGTTAGCCTTCTTGGCAATAAGGGCACACTGTTCACTCATATCCAGCTTCTTGTCCACTGTAGTACCCAGGTCCTTTTCTGCCAAACTGCTGCCTAGCCAGTTGGTCCCCAGTCTGTAGCAGTGCATTGGATTCTTCTGTCCTAAGTGGAGGACTCTGCACTTGTCCTTGTTGAACTTCATCAGATTTCTTTTGGCCCAATTCTCCAATTTGTCTAAGTGACTCGGTACCTTATCCCTACCCTCCAGCATATCTACCTAGTAACACAGAGCCAACAAACACCTTCTATTCCACCTTCCTCCTTGGGGGGAGCAGAAGGGTCGTGGCCCTGGGAAAAGGCAAACACCCAGAGTTTCCATAGGCCCTGCTGATCCCCAGCTAACATAAAGGCTTTTGGAGCCATTAACATGCCATGTAAATTAAGCTGTTCTAATTTAAATCAGGACCAGCCACACATACAGCAGACCCAGGATAGCTGAATGGGCTTCCATATATTTGTCTTCAGTACTCTTCCTATGTTTGTTAACATCCAGTTAAGGGTGTCATGCTGCCTGGATGCTGGTTGGCACACTGAGTGCCAGCTTCAGGGCAGACTGTCCAAACACCAGGGCAGTCACCCCAAACTGGGTGGTGTGTTCTAGAATTAGATTTCACCAGCCCAGTAACAAATGCGAACCCCTGAAGCACTATAACAGTCTTACCATGGAGTCCTAGACAGTCCCTCTTGGGCACGCCAGTCTATTTTGCCACTGTGATAAATGGTCATTTACACCAAAGATCACAAAATATTCAGGTTGCTCCCAGTCCCAAGAGACCAGTCACTTACCTGAGATTAATTTGTACTTTAGATCTCACACCAAAGACAACACTAGTAGCCAATCCTATAGTAAACTAACTAAGGACCTGGGCGTATTGGTTGATCACAGGATGACTATGAGCTGCCAATGTGATGTGGCCGTAAAAAAAGCTAATGCGGTCTTTGGATGCATCAGACAAGGTATTTCCAGTGAAGATAGAGCGGTGTTAGTACCATTATACAAGATGCTGGTGAGATATCATCTGGAATACTGTGTGCAGTTCTGGTCCCCCATGTTTAAGAAAGATGAATTCAAACTGGAACAGGTGCAGAGAAGAGCTACTAGGTTGATCCACAGAATGGAAAACCTGCCTTATGAGAGGATACTCAAAGAGCTTGGCTTATTTAGCCTAACTAAAAGAAGGCTGAGGGGAGATATGATTGCTCTCTATAAATACATCAGAGGGATAAATACCAGGGAGGGAGAGGAATTATTTAAGTTCAGCGCCAATGTGGACACAAGAACTAATGAATATAAACTGGCCATCAGGAAGTTTAGACTTGAAATTAGATGGTTTCTAACCATCAGGGGAGTGAAGTCCTAAAACAGCCTTCCAAGGGGAGCAGTGGGGGGACAAGAAACTTACCTGGCTTCAAGACTGAGCTTGATAATTTTATGGAGGAGATGGTATGATAAGACAGCCTAATTTGGCAACTGACTGATCTTTGACTCCTAGCAGTAAATATGCCCTATGGCCTGTGATGGGACGTTAGATGGGGTGGGTTCTGAGTTATTACAGAGAATTCTTTCTGGGTGTCTGGCTCATGAGTCTTGCCCACATGCTCAGGGTTTAACTGATTGCCATATTTGGGGTTGCCAGGGCAGATTGGCAAAGGCTCTGGGGTTTTTCCACCTTCTTCTGTAGCATGGGGCACAGCTCACTTGCTGGTGGATTCTCTGTACCTTGAAGTCTTTAAATCATGATTTGAGGACTTTAATAACTCAGTCATAGGTTAGAGGTTTATTACAAGCGGAGTGCCCCAGGGGGTCGGTCCTGGGGCCGGTTTTGTTCAACATCTTCATCAATGATCTGGAGGATGGGGTAGATTGCACCCTCAGCAAGTTTGCAGATGACACTAAGCTGGGAGGATTGGGAGATACCCTGGAAGGTAGGGATAGGATACAGGAGTGGGTGTGTGAGGTTCTATGGCCTGCATTGTGCACGAGGTCAAACTAGATGATCATATTGGTCCCTTCTGACCTTAATCTATGAGTCTAAGGCTTTGTTAATTAAGAAAAGAAATGAGAGAGTTGTTTATTGGTTAAAGCAGGCAACAGATATGCACAAATGAGTTAGTCCTAGATTCCAAAAGGTGACAAAGATGTAGTAATGTGTCTACTGAAAGTCTTTTAGGGCTAACCCAGCTTGACCGTGGGGATCTCTGCCTTTGTTTCTTAGCTCCAGTCCTTGTAAGAGTCCAGAGAGCAAAGAGAGAACCATTTCTTCTTGTGAGCATATTTATATGCCCTTCTCCCAGAGTTCAAACTCCTGCACATAGTTTCTTCATGGGTGGATGGGGCCATCAATAAAGTTTTTGTCCTACAATGGCCCATTTAGTTTTGATAGCCCTTTTGATGGGTAGAGGAACCACTCCTCCTGTCTGAGTTCACAAGTTCAGAGTAGGTATTTTTACAGCTATAATGCAATGCTTTTATATTACCTTTCTAGCATGGGATACAGACATTACAAATAAGATTAATGCACACAGCAACTTTTTATAGAGTCTAAACACAGTCCTGCAAGTCTAAGACCTATCTTGAACAATACTAATATACAGGTGAGCTGGTCTGGCTTCCAGCTATGAATTTATCAGTGCTCTACTGACTCCTGCAGTTTTGGCCAGAGCTGGCACCTGTGCTGCTTGTGTCACAGCCCTAGAGGTTAAAACGTGGAGGGGAACAGAGTGGAGCACAATTCTCCTTTTTCCCGACTTGTGTGCTGAGAACTCCCTCTCCTATCCTAATCTGCTTTAAGCACTGGTTAGCCCGGTCTCCTGCCATATTCTAATTAAGGTAAATGTTATGCTTAATTGCAAAGAAAATTGTCAGCTAGTTTATTCTTAACTTCCTGTTCTAGATGGTTTTGCAATGTGGCTGTGTGACTCTTCTGGGTAGAGGTGGGTGCATTTCACAATTTACTATTGCTATGGTGAGAAAATTGATTTCTCTATGTACCAGTAGTTTGTAAGGCATTTTGGATCTTCCTGGATGAACAGAGCTATAAGAGTATTTTATATTTATATACTATCCTTCTTTGGTAAGACAGCTTGTATAGCAAACTGCATAACAGGAAACTTAACAGGAAAGGTAGAGGCAAGCTTAAAGGAAAGAAGGTGAGAGGATTTTCCCAGGCGCACTCAGACTTTTCCTAAGCATAGATACAAACAGGGCTAAGGGTATATATTAAAGTATAATATGCCTGAAAGTTGCTAAGTTACTGTAACAAAGAGCAAGCTAAATCCATTTTTCCAAGTATTTCTCTTCCCATCACTCTGTCTTTGGGGATATACTTCACTGTCAATCATGAACACCAGTGAAACAAGAATGCCAGTCAGCCCAATAAGCAGAAATGGGTAGTACAAAATAGCAAGGTTTCTCATTAGAGGGATGACATTAAACTTTCAGTGAAGAAAGGCTTATGTTCTCTTTGTAACCTTTTCTAAAAGGGTATAAAATGTAATGAACATTTGTTGATTTCTGTGTCTAACTGTGGCTTGTGAAACAGGATTTTAGCTATTTTATTATGTTTTTACAGTATTCCGGTTCCTCTTTCAGCAATGGGAGCTCAATAAATTAAGCAAATGGGTATGCACTCCTTACTAGGTGTATTGAACTCCATCTTTAACTGCACTGCTCACAGTCTCTGCCACTCATTGAGGAGGAAAAGGTGGCTTCAAGGCAACTTTCTGCCGCCACAGATCCTAGGACTGGCAAGGAAGTGAACCAATCCTCTATACAGGTTAGAGCAGTCCTATGATTCCTCTAATTTACATTTACTGGAAAAGTCCTCTAGGGGTTATTTTTCTGACCCAAAATCAGCAGAGCACCACACACTCAGTCATGTCCCTGCATGTCCCCCAAAATGCTCCTCTGTGTAGAGGGGAGTAGGTGGTGTGTGTGTATATATATAAGCTTTATAGCACTGATTCTACATGCATTTAACACAGCCAGACAATGTCAAATCAGTTAAAATTTTACTCCTCTAACTAAAATGAAATCAACATAAAAACAGATTTAGATAATGGTGTTCAAAGGAACATTAAATAATCCTCCAAACTCTGTGGCTGCCCTCAGGTGAGTTAAAGAACACTGCTAGCGACCCAGTTGTCAATAATACCATGACAGGAAATGTGGGAGCTGGCTGTGCTATCTTTGAGAGAGGTTTGGTGGGGGGGGGAGAAGTTGAGTTAGATCACAGACAAGATACCACTTGTGTGACTGGCCAGAATCTGCAGAGCTAGGGGGCTTAATTTCTCAAGTGTCTCTATAGCATCTTTACTTTTCTCGGCTGCAACCTATATCTGCACTGTAGCCACACCAATCCCAAAGTTTGGGACAGAAGAATGTACTCAGTCCATGGCTCAGTAAGATCTATGATTAGTGTCTTCTCTAAAACCTCTCCATGCACTTCCTGGGAAATGTAGGGGGTCTTGATAAAGAAGGTTCTATTCACCTAGAACATTTGCCAACAGGAAGCATCAGTAGAAAGCATATACTTTTTAGTCACATGAAAAAGAGGGATAAACTATTCAATTTAAAAAAAAAAAATCCTCGTATGTCATCCCTATCAATTCAAAGTTTATACTTTTGGACACTGAATTAGCAATTGGGTATTCTGCTTGAGCAGACTTTTAATTATTAGGACAAAACAATTTTCTCTTAGCTGCTCTTTTAGAAAAACTCCTCCAGGCTTTAAATGAAGATAAAGAGGCCACACAAAAGAATTACAATAGAGAATTTGTTTATAGACTATCAGCAGTGGAGACATAATGCTGCCCTTTATCATCACTTGTCATTCCAGTGACAGCCTATAAAACTCTTGCTCCTGCATGATTCTTTATTTGTCACCTTCTGCGCCAACTCCTGCCCTGGCAGATGCCTGGCATGTATCAGACATATGATTTATTACCTCATTTAATCAACAGTGTGAAAGAAAGAATGATATCTTTTCTTTTTAAATTACCTAATTAGGCATCTTCCTCCTATTTTTAGTGACAGGAGTGCTGACTTTTTTTACATCTGAGCTGCCCCATTTATTGTTCAGTGAAGAATTTAAATACTAGCTTCTCTCTCATGCCTGCCTCTGAAAGTGAAATTTATGTAATATCACTGCATATAAATGAAGCCATCCTACCTCAGTGTTTTATTGTCATGGCAAGCTTGCTTGAACTGATTCCACTGGCAATAAATGGCCTGAATGTGTTTTCTCCCGGAGATTTAAAGGCCTTTCATTTCATTTTGTTTGCTATTTTGCACATCACACTGTAATTTCTTTACAGAATTTCTCCTGAAATTATGGTTTCACTATGACACTGAAGGATGTGTGTATGTTTGGAGATGCAGCTTACCGGCTTCTCAATGTGTATAGATAATGCAGAGGTCATGTGCATACAGGAAGTTTTCTCAGAAAATGATATCTACAGCAATAGAATAACCCATCAGGCTGGTGATAAAAATTAAATTAAGATATGTGTGTGTGGTAAAAATCAGATATTCCCCTCCACCACCCCACCACCCTTCCCTATGAAGGGAAACTCAGACTGGAGTTTTGTGGTAAAGGGACAGTTTATTTTGATATTATGGAGAAATGTGATGTTAAAAGCCAAAGATCATAGAAATTAGTAACAGAAAACACGTACTAGATCTTGCTAGGACAGGGTTATTCCCTACAGCATATCCTCAAATGCTTGTCCTTTCTAGTTTTTAATTATTCTCTTAAGCAAGGGGGCTTTTACAGTTTTGCCTTTCTTCTTGACACTGACCTTGTCAGAGTGATCTACACCTTCATGACCATTAGGCTGGGATGTGCTTTATGTGGGGGCGACTCTTAAAAACAAACCACAAAGCTCTGCTCTTACAGAAACAGCAGCATGATTTCTCAAGGGTCTTCATCCACAATGATGCCAACACTGAGAAGTGTATTGGTTGCTTATATGTTGGTGAGTGACTGTCAAGTCTTTATTTTTAGCATTTATATAACCTTAGAAAATTTTGGGGCAGTTGCCCAGAGGGACCATCTGTTGTGTTAGGTCTCATTATGTGCCTGAGATTGGCAGGAATGGAACTGAGTGTCCCGAGACATATGTTTAAAATGGAAATGCAGTATGGAAGCACTTTCATACTGATATAACTTGAGGAGGATTATCATCTGTGGACCCTGATTTTTTTTGTTTTGCAAAATCTTCACTCTCTAAATCATATTATAGTAGATTGTTGAAACTGGGTTCTGCATGCAACTTTTGTAGTAAAGCAATTGTGAATGACGTGCTAAATATTCCACTTGTCCATCTTTGCTAAACCTCAAGATTAGAGATATATTAGATGTAGTTGCTGATACTTTCTTCTTCTGTGTCAATATTTATGATTAGAATATTGCTTATGTAGATTTAATTTCCTAATTTGCTCGGGGTTAATCAGTCTAGCCCAGTGCTTTTCAACTTGTGGTCTGTGGAACCCTGGCAGTCTGCAGACTGTCTAAGTTTCCAAAGGGATCCACACTTCCATTTGAAAATGTTTAGGAGTCTGCAGAAGAAAAAAGGTTGAAAACCACTGGTTGGGACATTTTACATGTCTTTAGTAATCAATGATTTTCTCAGTTTTTCAAGGGCTCCAGTGTTTTGATGGCATCAGTCAAACTGATCTCTTTAAAAATGAGTATTCTCTGACATTTAGTACTTCCTGAGTAAGTAGGGTTACTTTGTATGTATAAATCTGAGTGAAACTGTACTAGAATGCTTTGTAAACAGCATAAATGTTTGTATAGTTGGCTCTTCTGTGGTCCTTGTATCATGCTAAAATCCTAAAAAAAAAACATTCAGTCACAGGGCAAGAAATGGGCTAATTCAAAAAGATAAAGCTAACTTAAGGAAACTAAATCCTGACATTCAAAGATGTTCTGAATTATTTAACACAGTGTTTCGCAAAGTGTGGGACATACCCCCTGGTACGCATGAAGGTCTAGTTGGGGGAATGGGAATCTCTCTGTGGAGATCTCTCAAGTCTCAGCTTTCACTTTAAGTCTCTGTTATGGCTGTGAAAAAAATCCTCAAAATATGAAGAGCACAGCTGATCAAGAACTGCCTGACCGAATTTTCAGGGAGCCTGAAACAGTAGCTCTGAGTTATGACGTGCCCTATTCATTCCAATGGGTGCTAGTGCTGATGTCAGTGAAGATCCTATAAATATCAACATTTTCACTGCTTAGCAAATGAGGTAAGAAAGAAAAAGTATCATAGGGCTGGTCTACACTGGGAACTTATATTGTCAAAACTGCATCTCTCAGGGGTGCGGACTGAGAGACGTAGCTGTGCCAACCTAACCCTGTAGACAGTGCTAGGTTGTCAGAAGAATTTTGTTGGCCTAGGCCTGGTATACACTAGAAAATCAGATCAGCATAACTATTGCTCAGAGGTGTGAAAAATCCACACCCCAGAGTGGTGTAATTAAGCCAACCTAAGTCCCCATGTTGGTGGTGCTAGATCAATGGAAGAATTCTTCTGTCGACCTCACTGCCACCTCTGAGAGGTGGATTGTCTATGCTGATGGGAGAACACACCTTTTTTTAGCATAAAGTAGTGTCTACACTGAAGCGTTACATAATACGAAGAGCTGTATCAGCGTTTCCCAATGTTTCCCAATGGGGGTTTTGGGGAGGATGGTGGATGGAAGGTGTCTAAATTAAGATGTTAGGCCACTAACAAGACATGGCAGCATTGCAGGAAGGATGTGATTGGTTTCATTTTCCTGAAGTAGGCTCACCTCTTAAAAGTTTGGGACATCCTGGTTTACCAAAACACGGGGAATGGAATGAACTCCTCTGTACTGGGTTTCTATTTTCTACTTAACCAAGGCAAGAGACAATTTTGGGATAAATCAAAAGAAAAAAATTGTTTAAACTCAGAGGAATAAAAGCAGGACCCTACAGGGGACAAAGAAAGAATGCCTTAGTCTTCCTTTCTCTCATTCCAAATCCCAACAGCCCTTTCTCTCTTTTCCTTTTCTTCCCTGTGATGGTCATACTTATGAACAATTTACTTGCTTGCACTACGTACTAGCACAGTCGTGACAATTAAAGAGGAGGTGTTCGTTCTACATTGTCCTGAAATGGAGATTGTTAATCCATTTAGGAATAAGATGAGTCTAACAGCTGCTCTGTTTATCTTATTGTTACCTCATTTTTAATGTTATCCCTACCATGTCTACTTGATCCAGTCTGACATGTAGATTGGGAGCACTCTGGGGCCAGGACTGTCTACTTGTCTTTACGGTACCTAACAATGGGACTCAACCCCAGTCTAGGATCTTCTAGGCACTAGTAGAATACAAAAATAATCCATAACAAATTAACTAGACTCTTGTAGGTGGAAATGAGGGGAGGGGTGAAGTGACCATGGTACAATTTCACAGATGCACTGTACCAACTTTGGCTTGATTTACCATGGAAATTTGCAGTTCTCAGTAGCATTAAAGCTGTTTTACTTCTTAATACTACCGGGTGATCCAAATTATGACAGAGAAAAATTTTAGCTTTTTACTTTTCTTACCCTACAGTAAGGCATGGGTGTGCCTTTGTTCTTAGGTATTATTTCCTTTTTCTGTATTCTTCTGCTCAAGGAATAAGTATGAAAAGAGCTCATAAAAGCCAACGAAGGAGTTGGGTAAATATACACTTTAAGGGATCTTACAAGTGGAAACAAAATGATCCAAGGATAACTTTGAATCTAGGAGTCATGATGCTGAACCCAGGTGGTTTTGCTGACAAATCATGTGTGTGCACCTCTAAGCAGGTGAAGAGAATATTGCCAGAGATGTGATTAGTGGCAGCAGGTGCCCAAGATAAGTCGTGTGGATGTAGGTAACAATCTGCACACCTCCCTGCTCCTAAGAATGCAGGCTGATCATACTTTCAAAGTGGAAAAATTGAGATAATGGGGTTAGGGTTTCTCACAGGGAAACATTTTAGTAGGTGTGCAGGAAGTGGGGTGGCAAAGTGGGGGGAGGGGACAGGACACTTTCCTTTCAGAATGAAAATCTGGGGCTCTTTAAAATCAAGGACAGGAAGGAAGAAAACAGTATGTATCCCTCTTCCAGTCCATTTATTATCCTCCTCTAGCACCAGCCTCCTTCCCCTCCAACATAGATCTTATCCCACCATCTCACCCCTTCCTCCCTCATGCAGAGTTTGCTCACTGCTTCATTCACTATTTGACCCATTCTCCTGCTAATTCAGCACTGCTCCACCCCACTCGGCACCCTCCAACTCAAATCTCCATCTGCTCAGAAACACCTACAATCCAATGATTCCAGGCTATGAACTTCTCCTTTTCCTAGTTATCCTCTTCATAGTTCAGAACTACCCCCTCAACTTTGAATGGTCTCAACCCAACAGTCTTAAGCTCAGAATGCACACACCCCTCTTCTACCCCTCCAGGTTAGACAACTCATCCCCAGAGTCACAAGTCTTCCTTCCAGGCACTGAGACTCAGAAGTCCCCACCGACAACTTGTGACACTTAAAAAACAAAAACAGAGACAGCAGGGAGTATGTGCAGACAGCAGTTTACTTTGCTTCAGTGGGGCTAGCTCCACCAGACACCTGTATTTCCTGCTCTGTCTCTTATCTCTCTGCTGCTTGTGTTGTAGGGCAGGAAGGACTCTGGTGTACTCAGGTGTAATGCAACCACCAGAGTCCACCAGGAGTCTCCTAGTGGTACCAGGTTTACTGAATATTTGCCACACTGAATTGTGACCATACAGGTGGGGCTTAGTACCTAAAAGCCAGGAATGATGTTCATATCTAACCAAAGCTTAATGGAAAGGACATGCTTTTGCTAATGCTTTTTGTTAATGCTTCTGCTATTGCTGTAGCTGTTCTGCAAAACAGCACTTGTTGAAGAACAAGATGGTCTTCTGAATGCTGTATGGTTACCAAACTGAGATAGTAATGTCGTTCGATGCTAAGAGCATTTTCCACCATAAAAATTAGCAGAATAAAAAGATCAAGATTTGTTGTAGCTGATATTCCAATGTTAATTCAGCTGCACTAGTTACCAAAAAACAGAGGTTCAAAGGAAAAGAAACATCTGAAAAAAAATTCATTTTTCAGAAGTCCCTAGTTTATTCCTCGTAGAGCGTAAGGAATTTAAAAAAACAAAACAAAAACCCAAACTTTATTATTCCACATCTGGTAAAGTATCTATTCTTCAGATTAAATCCTACATGCCTAAAGCAAACTGTAAAGAGTATATTATAAACCCCTCAAAAAGTGGTTTTGACTGGAAATATCCATAGACCTTTTGTTATAGAAGCCTGGTGATGGATTACTTAAAGGAGATATGTACATTATCTCCAACAAGATTGCTGGAGAAAGTGCTTCTGCAAATTTTGTTTACCTTCTAATGGAGCTCAAAGAAGATGACTGTGAAGCTAATTGCCCCTTTGTGCATGCAGTTACCCTGCCTGTACATGACAATGTAGACTTCTTCAAACAGTAGGAAATGTCCTCAGATTTTGAGGTCAGTGCTAAATAATAGGCCTTTAATATCTGCATAAGGCCAAAACAAAGAAAATCCTATTTGATGACAAATTTACTAAAATCTGTAATAATACAGGGCCTGCTCCAAAGCTCCTGGTTTCTATTGGGAACAACAGCAACATTCCAAAGGAAGTGCAAATTGCACAGAATAACTGAGAGAGACAATTATAACCTTATAATCATTTTTATAAGCATTAGCTTGTATTCACTAGCATCAGTAAATACAGCATGTCATAAGTTTCCAAGTATCAGAGACCAAGCCTTTCCCTCTTCTTTTCCCTGCAAAATAATTACTGAATTTATTCAGAACAGGAATGAACCTGACAATTAAGTGTTTCATCATAGGCACTGGATTATTTTTCCTATTGTAGTATTTTCAGTAATTTATTTATGAAGAGGCAAAAGTGTAGGAGGTGACTTCACTATTGTTTGTTTTTTAATTAGAAGACAATATATTCTAAATGCACTGTTCCATGATGCACACACAATCAAAGTATACAGACAGAATAGTACAGAATCTATCACTGCTATGCTTCTGCAGCTTAATTTATTTGCAAGTCAGCCATCCATTTGCTTCAAGCTGCTAGCCAGTTGCCACTTGCAAGTTTATTTGCCCTTCCATGCTCATAAAAACAACTTAGTCATGCTGATTTTACACTTAATTTTTAAAAATTGCTTTCCATGCATCGTCTTGCATAATTAATAGAAGTGTGAAGCCTGCTTGGAAAAGACATTGTTTGTAAAACCATATGTTAGGATGATCATCTGGCCTTGGGCTGCAGGAACCAGAGAATGGGTGAACATCCTGCAGTTGTTTTGGCTGTGATTATATGGTGGATGGCAGCTTGCCAGTAGCAGCTATGAAGCAGTAAAAGGTCTAGAATGTAAGTGGCTTCCTCTTTGTGTTAGAACAAAGATCATTTGCAGTTTATGAACCTTCTCAGAAAGGGTTTCCAGCAGATACAGAAGGATTTGAAATTACAAAAAATAAAAGGGCACTTCTAGAGTGCTTCTAGAGTGGTATCTGTTGTTTGCATGTTTTCACAGACCCTCCACGGCTGACATCTCCACCTTTTTTTCCCGTCCTTTCCAGAACACTTGAAAGAGAAGTTGGAGGAATACATGGCTCGTTTTGCCAAAGTGAGAATTGTGCGCACCAAGAAACGAGAAGGGCTGATTCGGACCAGACTGCTAGGAGCCTCAATGGCTAAAGGAGAAGTCTTGACTTTCCTGGACTCCCATTGTGAAGTCAACGTGAATTGGCTGCCTCCCTTGCTTAGTAAGTGCTTGAACATTAATTGGCCATTCAAACCAGAACATATAGTATAGTACCAAGAATCAAACTTGTGCCCCAAAATAAGCAGATCCTTGCTCTATAATAAAAAGTTAGAACTGTACTGCAGGTGACCTGTGACAATTCTGATATCCCAAGCGCCGCATAAGATTTGTAGACCTAAATATACACCACTGAATTTCTCAGGCATAATTTGACAGATGTATATGCTGTTTATCTGGAAATTGGAAAGTCAGTATAAGAAAGAGCTTGTTTATCTGGAAAAACACAGGAATCTGAACTTCTTTATACCATGGATAACTAGTATAACTTCTGAAATATAGTTCAGCTCTCCCTTAGTTTAATTTCTTTTTTAATAAGAGACCTCTAAGTCTAGTACTAGGTAAAGAATGTACTGTAAACCTAAGAGCGTTAAGGAATGTTTGGTTTGCAGCTATTGTACTCCTCCTTAGTCTTCCACATTCCACTAAATCAGCTTTTCTTGTAAATATATCACAGATTTTGGAGTTAAAGCCAGTAACAACTGCATTCACAATAGGAAGCTCAGAAAGGATGATTTGCTATTGACTGCTGTGCAATAGCTAGATTCTAGCTAGAACCAGCCAAAGCTCTATTAGTCAAAGGCATTGGAAAGAAACAATTGTAAGTAGTCTAGGATTTAAGTCAGGAAACAATGCTCCCTTCCCTACACATCTGACTACTTACCCCCTCCTGACAAAGATGAATGCTTCCTTCCTTTAGTACAGACAAAAAATCTTTTTCTTTTGTTCATTAAAAGAATCTCTCATAAGGATGGCAGTTTAGCCTTTCATCAGTGAGTGGTCATTATGTCTTGAATTTTGCAGTTGGAACTGGTTTAGTGGCAAAATATGCTGATTAAACATATTCAAGCAGCAAAATGCTTAGTTGTTTCTGAACTATGCAATATGACCCAAAAGGCCAATAACTAGTCTACCTAAATATCCCAACATAATCTACAAAATTTAAGTCTATATCCTTTCTGACTAGGGTACCCAAATTACCCCTCCAGTCTACTCCTAGTTATCTTTTTTCCTTATTCACAGTATCAGCATTAACCTCTTTTTTAAACACCACCACCATCTTCACTTAAAATCCAGATTGCTGGTGGTGTGAAGGAGCAGAGAGACCAATAGACTTCCACAAGCTACGCTGTCAGGTCGCTGCTGAAACCGCTGATTGTGCTCACCTTTATATAGTACAATGGAAGTCTTCTGCCTGCTGTTGGGGTTGAAGGGTTAACGGGATGTGACTCAGTGCAGCCCTCAAGTAGTGCAAAAATCTTTAGGTCTCTAACTCTAACTTTTTAGTAACCACAGATGTGATGTAAACCTTCTATTTTGCTAACTTCAGTGTGCTGGAAAATTGAAAGTTACAAACCCAGCTTTTCTTCATAACCCTTCTCTGAGGAGAAAAAAGTTTTTAACTGGGTTACCCTCAAAACAATCTCAGCTTAATCACAGACAGTTTCCTCAGGCAAACACACAGACAAATGAGAAGCTCTGGGTTACAGTCAGGTGTTAGGAGACGGATGACAGCTGTCATCTTCTGGCCACAGTCGGCTCCTTTCTAAGGGAAACTAAAACAGGAGGCAAGGCCCTGGGATCCAGTCCCCCTCTCCTTAGATGTCAGGTCCAATGGAAATAGCATCCAGTGAGTCAGCAAGGACCATTCTAACATTTAGGACTGAGAAACACTGAGGCTCAATGCTCATCTATTAGACCTGGAACTTGCAATAGAAAATAAAGCAAAGGGCAGACACAAGATGAACAAAAAAAAAATGTTTCAAGGGCAGCCTGCACTCTGCCTTCCTAAAGGGAGAAATTAACCATTTCCAGATCCAGTCTTACTCTCTTTGAAGAAAATGACAACATTTTAGTGGCTTAAATGGGAGCAGCATCTGGCCCTTTATTGGCAGTGGGTCTAAATACCTACTTGTAAGTTTTTACCAAAGGGTCCAGCTCGTAGCTCTTTCAACACGTCCTTCATTTATTGAGTAATACTAGATGAAACTCTGCTGAAGCAGATGGCACATTTGGCACTTACTGCTCTGATGCTGCATCCACAGTGCAATCTAGGCTGCCCTTATTATGTCTGATTAGATCTGTAAAGCATGTTGAAAAGTCCTCACAGTGAGATAAACTCAGCTCTGTTCTAGTGTGAAGGCTTTCTGTGTTTATCAGCCTGCCCCTCTTTCTGAACATTTCCTCTGGTTGAGATCTCTCAAATATTAGGGCTGAGAAAATAATAATTTAATCTTTTTGACATGAGAAAGCTGCAACAGTTTAACTCAAACTGTGTTTTAACTAGTGCAAGCCCCATGTATGGACACTCTTAAAACAAAATAAGAGTGACTCCTTTGGGGTGAGAGTAAACTGATTCCTAACTGATTTACACTAATCGGAAATAAGCCATTCTTACACTGAAATCAGTGTTTGCTGTGGTTTAACCAGATGAGTTCAAAGTCACACCTTTAATTAATGCAGTGTATTTGTAGCCATGTCAGTCCCAGGACATGAGAGACAAGGAGGTTGAAGTAGTATCTTTTATTGGACCAACTCCAGTTGATGAGAGAGACGAGCTTTCAAGCCACAGAGTTCTTCTGACCTGACGAAGAGCTCTGTGTGGCTCAAAAGATTGTTTCTCAGCAACAGAGTTGGTCCGATAAAAGATATTACCTCACCCACCTTGTATCTTTATTTAAAGAAATGCAGTGTTCTCGTATAGACCAGGCCTTATCTGTCATCACAGCAGCTGTATGGCAACAATTAAATGTTCTGATTATTGGCATATACACTTTTTGGTTTTGGTTTTGGTTTTTTTAAATGCACAATTTAAAAATGAACAGACTTTGTTTAAACTTTTCGAAAGAAATGGCCACTGGGCAAAAACGGAGAAATTTTCTGACCAAAAGGAATTTGTGAGTGTGTTTTGAACAGTTGGAAAGGGAGTTATACTGGATTTCAACCTTAGCTCAGTGGTCATTACAGTACCTCTGTGTCCGTGTGTGTGTGCGCTTGTGCATGCGTTTGTGTGTAAGAAAGAGAGAGAAAATATGCAAAACAGGCAAGAGTCCTATGGCACTTTAAAGACTAACAAATTTATTTGGGCATAAGCTTTCGTGGGCAGAAACCCAGTTAGTTGGATGCAAAATATGCAGTTACTCTTGGCCCATCAGCAGAAGGCTGATGAATTTGAACAGAGGATCAGTACTTCCTCATACGCACACACGATAACATGGTTCCCTCGAGTCACACTGCCGTGTGTTTTCTGCCCTGAAAGATCCCTGAAAATGAACTGGCTGCCTCCTGAGCACCTCTTTGTGGCTTGAAGTCACTCTGCAGCAGTCCTGCCTTGGTTTCCCCACTTTTCTTCAGCTCAGGGCCCCTGAAACTACCAGACAAACTTTTTTTCTCTGGTGCAACACACCCTTCCTTTAAACTGAATTTATTAACATAACAAAATCAATCCCAAAAGAAAAGTCTTCAAATCTTCAGCAACTTTCTGAAACACTCTTTCCCACTGGAGTCTTTCCCTCCTGAATCCCTGGAGTTTTTTCTCCTGAAGACTCAGGGTTTCCTGCTGGAGCCTACTAACTCCTAGCAATCTTCGTAATGTTTCTTTCTTACTCTCTCCGTCCCCCCAATTCTCTGAAATTTCCTGTTCCTGTTTACAGGAGAATCAACTCCTCCTTATCCAATTGGTTCTACTAATTACACTCTACACTTCATCTCAGGTGTGGCAGGCAGAGCTACTTGTATGGGGTAGGCCACTTCCAGGCAACTGGTCATTAGAGGGGCAAGCCAGCCTGTTACAATGCCCTTGAAGGAGGAATGGATTCTATAGATCAGTGCAACACTCAACAATATTGCAGGTTTGAAGGAAGATGATGCTATGGAGAGTGAGAGCACCACTCTAACCCAGTTCTCTCTATGCCTATATGTGCCTCTTTCTGACTCACAGGGCTCCAGTCCTGCCATCTGTTTGCAGGTAGAGGCTTCTGCAGGACCCAGGAAGGGATAGGCTCATGCTATGAAGCCACCTCTCTACCTTTAGCCCAATACCCTCAAACCTATGCTCTTTAGCTTCCCTCCATCTGTGGAACTAGAGGAGAGCATCAGGGCCAAAGTATCCGAATCCCACGGTTGTTGCTAGGACTGCCGTTGAAAAGAGATAGTTACCACCATTATGTCATTTTTAAAACTAAGTATAATACTACCTGGTGCACTAGTCAGTGCAAGTACTAAAAGTGACAATGTCATAGAATCAACGAATATTAGGGTTGAGAGGGACCTCCGGAGGTCATGTAGTCCAATCCCTGCTCAAAGCAGGATCAACCCCAACTAAATCCTCCTACAGAAAAAGTTTTTCCTAATAGCCAACCTAGACCTCCCCCACTGCAACTTGAGACCATTGCTCCTAGTTCTGTCATCTGCCTCCATTGAGAAAAGCCTAGCTCCTCCTCCCCGGAACCCTCCTTCAGGCAGCTGAAGGCCACTATCAAATTCCCCCCTCACTCTTCTCTTCTGCAGATTAAACAAGCCTAGTTCCCTCAGCCTTTCCTCATAAGTCATGTGCCCCAACCCCCAAATCATTTTTGTTGCCCACTGCTGGACTCTCCAATTTGTCCACATCCTTTCTGTGGTGGGGGGCCCAAAACTGGAACAATGCTCCAAATGTGGCCTCACCAGTGCCAAACAGAGGGGAATAATCATTTTCCTCAATCTGCTGGCAATGCTGTTACTAATGCAGCCCAATATTCCGTTAGCCTATTTGACAACAAGGCATATCCAGCTTCTTGTCCACTGTAACTCCCGGTCCTTTTCTGCAGAACAGCTGCCTTGCCAGTCAGTCCCCAGTCTGTAGCAGTGCATGGGATTTCTCCATCTTAAATGCAGGACTCTGCACTTCTCCTTGTTGAACCTCATCAGATTTCCTTTGGCCCAATCCTCCAATTTGTCTAGGTCACTCTGTATGTTATCCCCACCCTCCAGCATATCTACCACTCCCTCCAGTTTAGTGTCATCCGCAATCTTGCTGAGGGTTCAAGCCACCCCATCCTCCAGATCATTAATGAATATGTTGAACAAAACTGACCCTGAGACCGACCCTTGAGGCACTCCTCTTGATACCGCCTGCCAACTAGACATCAAGTTATTGATGATTGAGCCTGATGATCTAGACAGCTTTCTTTCCGTCTCATAATCCATTCATCCAACCAACCCATACTTCTGTAACTTGCTTACAGGAATACTATGGGAGACCATATCAAAAGCTTTGCTAAAATCAAGGTATATCACATCCACTGCTTTCCCTACATCCACAGAGCCAGTTATCTCATCATAGAATGCAATCAGGTTGGTCAGGCATGACTTGCCCTTGGTGAATCCATGCTGACTGTTTCCAGTCACCTACCTCTCCTCCAAGTGCTTCAAAATGGATTCCTTGAGGACCTGCTCCATGATTTTTTTTCCAGGGACTGAAGTGAGGCTGACTAGTCTGTAGTTCCCCGGATCCTCCTCCTTCCTCTTTTTAAAGATGTGCACTATGTTTGCCTTTTTCCAATTGTCCAGGACCTCCCCCAATCACCATGAGTTTTCAAAGATAATGGTCAATGGTTCTGCAATTGCATCAGACAACTCCCTCAGCACTTTTGGATGCATTGCATCTAGCCCCATGGACTTGTGCATGTCCAGCTTTTCTAAATAATCCTGAACCTGTTTTTTCACCCCTGAGGGGTGCCCACCTCCTCCCCATACTGTGCTGCCCAGTGCAGTTGTCTGGGAGCTGACCTAGTCCTGGTAATAAGAAATCTCATTACAGCTTTCTGGGGGAGGCCTCCAGATTTATGTGAGAGAATTAACATGTTTTAAATGTATTTCACCATTAGAGATTTAAGTCTGAAAAGAGTACTAAACTTCCAGAAATAACCATTTCACACTACTGGTCATCTCAGAGCTGGCCCTTTCCCAAACCTCAAATGAGGAAAGGTGGGAAGTTGAGTCTCACACTGACGTTTCTCAGAGAGGGAGAGAAAAAAACACGTTGGGGCTTCTTCATTCCTCAGAGAAATGAGCAATATTTTTTGCACGTTATTTGCTTCTGGCTTTGGAGTTCACCTTTAATTTTTGGTGTTTGAATTAAAAGCTGATGCACACCAAAATGCCATGACAGCAGATGCTGAATTACTGCAAAGTCCAGTATTCATACATTGAAACACAAATAAATAGGCGAGCATTTCCTCTTCAAGTTCCTGCTGCACTGACTTCACACTAAACAGGTAGCGTTTTTACATTTTGCTTGCTGGCTGGTTCCTTTGGTGACAGATTGGGGACAGATCAGAGAAGCAAAGTGACAGAGATATAGATGACTGGACTTCTCTGAGTCTCACTGGGATGTGACTCGCTTGAAAGAATTGTAATTGCATCTAATCACTGCCCAACTGCATTAAGTCCACTTTAGATAAAGGCCTGATGCAGATTTGAAAAGTGAAATGATTTGGGGGGCCATAGGGAACTAAGCAGGCAATCTTCGAACTTCAAAAAACCTGTGGGATTCACTTTGCAGTAATAAGATAGATGGCTTGAGTAGACATGTCATTTCCTCTTTTCTGCTTTCATCTTTCAGACCAGATTGCACTAAACCACAAAACCATTGTGTGTCCCATGATCGATGTCATTGACCACAATCACTTTGGCTACGAGGCACAGGCGGGGGATGCCATGCGAGGAGCCTTCGACTGGGAAATGTACTACAAAAGAATACCGATTCCTCCAGAGCTCCAGAGGTCTGACCCCAGTGACCCCTTTGAGTAAGTAGCAGTAAGGGGAAGAGTTGGAACAAAAGGCAGAGAGAGCAAACAAGGTAACTGTAATATCAGAAACTCCAAGCCCAGGACTTTCTAGACTAGTCAGCCCTAATTAAAGGTAATAAAAGCAAACAGCCACAAACTGCAGAACAGTGAGAAAAGGTTAGAGTAACGAGTTATAAAATAGCAGAGGCTGTGCTTGGATGCACAGAACTTCCTTGCCTTTGGCATATCTCGACAGGATGGGGGCAGGGGGGAGGACTTGGTGTGTCGGAGAGAAACCAAGGCAGAAACACATACTTGAAGTTAATAGGAAAGAGTTGGGAGAGGACAAGAAATAATAAATGTGACTATAGTTATTCTCTTCTTATTCCTCAGAGTATTTTCTGAACAAACTTTAGTTTGATTCCTTTGCTAAAGATTGATGTAATAGCTGCACCAATAGCTGAGTCCACATTCTGCTAGCAAATGCTCTATTTATGATGGATGGTATTGCTAATGTTTATGTATTGCTAGAATTTAAACACCGTAGTATCAAAGCAGAACAGTATCAAGCTGATTTCTGATTAAATAGTGTCAGATCCTGGTATTGTATGGATTGGAGAATTCATAGTAATGATCTACCAGCCTCCACAAAGCTGGTCTATATTTTATATTATTTTATTTTCCTTGTCATGTTAAGGACAACATGGGATTTAGCCTCATCAGCAAAGAGAGAGGAGAGAGAAACATGGCTTAGTTCGTTAAACTTGGAGAATCACTCACGCAGCTCATATCCCAGCAGGGCTGGCAGTGAGACTTATTTTGATGCCCTCATTGTCTGGTACTGAAACTCAGCATTGAGTACAGAGTCTCCATTCAGATATTCAGTTTAAAAATTACAAAAAAAACCCAGTACTACCTGAAAAAATGGGTCTGATTCTTGCAGAATGCAGCACAATTTCCATGGATTTAATAGGTTCTGTTCCTGGAGGAAAAGATGGTATATCTTTTGGTCTTGTCTTCACTGCAAAGTTAACTCATTTTATAGCTAGATTGTTCCTGTTGTTTTCAACCTGTCTGCACACGCAGTCCCCTCACTCATGTGCAACAGTGCCAAAGCGAGCACAATTTATTAGTTGCTAGCACGACCACTCTGTAATGTGGATGCAGGCTAGTGCTGCAACACAATGCTCATGGGCCACTAGTCCTCCAGTGCCTTCCCACAATTCCTCCTATGCCCCTTTGACAGTCATCTTTTCTTGCCACCTACCTATTCCCTGCTTCCAGACCAGAAGTTACCTAACACTTCAAATAGTTCAGTTCAGCTTTTGAGCCCTGCATTTACACGTGGCTTCCACTACCAACAATTGCAGTCCTCCAGCTCTGATTCAGAGCTCTTTTTTGTAACACTTGCATTTTTTTCCTAATGTTTTGCGGTACACAACTCTCAGAGGAGAGAAAAGAGAGAATTAAAAGGAAGACATTAAAATCTGAGTGTTCCATTCAAAACAAAAAAACCATTAATGCATCTCCAGGCAGCCCTAGCTTTTATACTAGCAAGTTATAGGCAGGTTTTCAGTGTCTTGCTGTAGTCAATAAATGGTAAAAAAATAAGCACTACAATATTGCATAGAGATATTACCTTCAGGATAATGGCACCTAGATGTCCTATATAAACTTTTGCATCAATTTTGGATTCCAAAGGGACGGGTTAGAATAAAGTGCTATAGAATATGTTCTCCATGGTTAAATATACCATTTAAACAATATGCAGTGTGCTTCTGCAAAACTGAATATACTTTTTCTTGTTGTTTTGAATTTTAAAACTTTATATCCAAAACAATGGTAAAATCTGGTATCTGAAGAAGGAAGAGAGATGGTGTGTGCATTTACGGCTAACTGAAGATATTTGGTTATCACCCAGTGCACTCTTGTTTTTAATCACTATCTTTAAAAATATTATCTTTGTATAAGGTCTTTTGTAAAAGGCATCATAAACAAGGACATGTAGATGTAGTCGAGTAATGTCGAAACAATCTGTAACGAAGGGACAAGACAATTAAAATACAATATCATACATATATTTTATACAGGCTGCTTCTTTAGATGCTGTAATCTGTAGAGCTGCCAGAGCCTTTCACTGTGGTGAGGGGAAAGGCTCTGTCTGTGAGGAGACAGCAGAACACTACACTACTAAAAATAGCAACGCAGACATGGAGGCACTGCTTGGGTGTGTAGAGAGCCCACGTAGGGCACATATCCTAGGGTTCAGGTGTTTCTTAACTTGCCTAAGCAGTGCCTCTCCATCTACACTATTTTAACCTGTGCTAGGGAGTGGGCAGTATCTGTACTCTACATGCTCCACATGTACTCAGACATTATGGTTGGGGGGGGAGTGTGATTTGTTTTTGCCAACATTGTTATATTGGTACAAGCCCTAGTGTGGACTCAGTTATATGGGTGCAAAGTGTCTTATAATAGTACAGCATATTTCCCATACAGCAATCGCTATACCAGTATAAACACCTTTAATCCAATACAATTGTGTTTACACTAGGGGATTATGCTATATCATTATAGTTAAAGTGGTACAACTTTCCAGTGCACACAAGGGCTTATACCTGGTGTAGTTATAGAACTCTGTGCAAAGTTTGCATAAAATGTTACTAAATCAGAATGGCAGCATCTGACACACCCTGCCTTCATTCATCACAGGTCTACATGACTACACAAGGGGCAAGCAAGGGTAGAATCAGGCCTTTAATACTTGCACCTCTGGTGTGGTTTGAATTATCTCTTGGTTACAGTAGAAAATATAGGGTCTGATCCAGTGCTCACTGAAGGCAATGGGAGTCTTTCCATTAATTTTCCTGGGCATCGGATCAGGCTGATAGTAGCTATACTGATCCTGGGACAACTGCTTCACAAACTGGAAGGCAGAATACGAGGCAGCCATAGGGCTGCCACCTCTAAGGTACAAAATGGGGGACTTTCTGAGCTGGGGAAGGGGTGTGGGAGACAGGAAATGGGCTCTAGGAGACAGAGCGGGGCCCTGCTGAACAGAAAGAGCCACTACATGGTGAGGAGCAGGGCGCTGTGAAGCTGCTGATTGGAGCTCCTTTTGCTCTCCTCATCAGCTTATTAGTCAGGTAGGAAGCAGCGGCTGCTTAATGGTTGCTGCCGGAGAGCTGTGGAACAGCCAGGAGGGAGGGTGACCAGCAGCATCAGAGAGGAATAGGAGGTAGAAGAGATCCACTTGACAGCTGCTTGAGAGGTGACTCTACTGATGAAAACTGGGACTTTTAATGTCCTGCAAAGACTTCTAGATTTTTTGGAACAGCTACCTCAAAAAAGGGACAATCCTGGGAAAACCTAGACAGGTGGCAACCCAAGACAGTTTGTGCTAGGTCAGTCCTTCTATTTAGAAGTGCTTTCTTTCCTTGAATACAATGGACCGATGCACTGGTAAAAAGCAGTGTGCTTTTGCTTTGGCTAGGGATTAGTATTTTGTCTTTATGGCAGAAAATACAGCTTCTACTCCACTTATTTCACAGGCTTAAAAATATCTGATGCTTTTAATACATAGCATATGACATATAAGGTAAATATAACAAACTTCATGCCTAGGCTATCAGTAAGTTAATTGACCTAGACAGTTTTTGTAGCAGTGAAGAAGTTGAGCTATTTCCTTTTAGCTATGTATGTACTTACACTGGGGCAGATTCAAACAACATGTTACTATTTTGTCAGCAGTAGGGATTTTATTTTTATTTTTTTTTAGCTAGACTAAATATTTTGTGATTGGCATTCTAATAGCTTTACTTCTTGCCAACAGTTTCCGATCTGGGCACATGCTAAATGAACTGAGAAATTGCCAACTTTTTTTGGTACGATACTAGCAGTCAATCAGTATGTGATTCAAAAATAGTGTTGTAGTTGTTGGTTATTTTTTTTCTTTTGTTGTTGTTGTTTGTGGTTTGTATTTCGTTTCTCTCCCACTGCAAATGCTGGCAGAGTATTTGTCTGAATACAGAAGGTTAGCCTAAGATGTGATGCACATCAGAAAGCAGACCACAATACTGAAAACTAAAGCACAGCCGCTGTATTATTTAAACCAGGTACTTGCATTCTGTCTGCACACAGTCAAAATATTATTGCAATGGACACAAGCAGAGAAAATTGTAAAAGTGTGCGTGGCCCTACACTGACAATCAGAGCTGTTGTCAAGTAGGCTTTTGCTGTAACAATATCGGACAGCTTGCTGAACTCCATAGCTAGTTGAGCTTGTAACTTTGGAATTAGATTATTCTTTTTTTTTACTGTCACTCAGTTTGGCAGTTGATTATGTATGGGAGTTACATCCTTCTACTGGACATAGTGTATAAAATCCACTTGATTGGAAAGAATCTGGACTCTTTTAGACATTTTGAAACAAAAGTCTGGATATGTCTTATGGTACATACATCCACTTTGTCATTCAAGCAGCAGCTTCCTTCCCAATTACAGTGGAACTGGGGGCATAGCTGCAGCACATAGCTGTGGTCATAGCATAGCTCAGGCTTTCGATCAAACACCCACACTTTCATTTCCAGTGCAACTTGTTCACAACAAATTGGCTCTAGACTAAAACTTGCATAAAGGTTATGACTTTGGAAATGTGCAAGTGACCCAGCAGCCCATCCCCAAACTGTCAATTTTATGATGCCATGCATGTGAAGCCATGCAGTGACAAAACTCCGGTGGATGTCATTGGACCAGGATTTAGTCCTACAAGCTAAATTCTTCCATCAAAATTCCTGTGCACATCCCAAAAAAGCAGTTTAAATGTTCAATGAAATTTAAAATCTCATCTGTAGAATATACATGGTGATCCTTAGGGATCATTCTGTACTCCTAACGCTGTTTATGCAGGCTTCCCAACACTTCTGCGCTAAGATAAATAGGTCTGATAAAAATAATAGAGGTTTGACACAGGAGTGCTGGGAAGAGACTGCTGTTTATAGCTGGCACCAGTCATATGACCTCGATTAGTGTTACAAAATGTTCAGATCCCTGGCACATGGCAGGCATTAGTAACTATTGATACCTGTGGCTACTGTTGCAAGTTACTTTTTTATTGGATCCAAATAAATTAAAATATCAATTCAGAACAACCGGTTAGCAATCTCAAACTAATAGTCTGTTAATTAAATTAACACACAGAGATATATAGAAGGAAGGATAGGATAGCTGTTCAGGGCAGGTATACTCTTTTTATTATATATTTATATGGCAGCTAGCTCAATGCGGCCCTCAGCCATGATTGAGGGGAAGAAAGGGGAGGACGTAGAAGCTACTGGAATACAAATAAGTTATAATAAATAACAATATATTATCTGAGTATCTTGACAGATGAGAGGATTATTCTCTTCCTTAATGGACATCTGTCACTAGCTATGATCTCTAAACCGCTGCCTTCCACCTTTGAAACTCAATGTCTGTGTGGTCCTACAACTACATCTTGCCCTCAGTGTAGTTCTTTCTGCAGTGGCCTGTTCATCTGCTGAAGTAAATCTGCCACCTTCAAACCTGTTTGTGGCTCCTGGAGGTTTTCAGTGCATGGGATGAATGTGTGTTACTTGTCAGCTCATAAGAGAAAAAGAATGGTTAGGGCATTAGCCTATGACTTAGGAGGTCTGGGTCTGAGTCCCTACTCCACCACAGACTTCCTTGGGCAGGTCACTTAGCCTCTCTGTGCCTCAGTTCCCCATCTGTAAAATAGGCATATTAAGACTTCCCTACCTTCCAGAGGTGTAATGAAGATAAAAACATGGAAGATTGTGAGGCACTCAGATGCTACTGGGGGATGGAGCATATCTATAGATAGATCATTTCAGTTGCATTATGATTGTTCACAGGAAAAGGAAACCAGTGGTTTCCTTGGATTTGTTTTGATGTCTTCTGTTCCTCATGTGGGACTGACCTGTAGGTTGGTTATGACATATGACCTCAGTGTGGAGGACATAGCTAATGCTGGCAATCTGCCAGGCTACCTTCTGTTTGAATTGCATCTAGAATTACTCTCGCAAGCTGTTGTAAGGTTAGTGTCTTGTCTGAATTTGACACATTTTATTTTAGAAATTAAGTCATATTTACTTCAACCCCCTTTTCCTGCAGCTTCCTTGCTTTCACTATTTATACATACTCTTGAAAGTATGTCAGCTCAAAGAAACTCCTTACAAAGCCTGTATTTCACATTTGACAAGTGCTTTTCTGCAATTTTATGATGATTTTCTGAAGTTTAGGCAGTGCTTTTGAATAATGATTTCTGTAGTATGGCTTTTAGTGCTTTATAGTCTGTGTCTTTTATGACTGATCTCTGCTCATAAACATATTCATAAAGCCTCTCACAGCCAGGAACAATTACCAATATTTCTTTTTCTATCTGAGCATAGTTCTGCTGTGTAGTCCATGCTGGGTATGTCAGGGGTAACTATACTACAGAAAGACAGCCTCCAAATCATGTGAGTTTGCATAGATTAAGGGCCAGATTTTCCATTTTTGTTAAACTGTGGTTGGTAGAGGACCAAAACCATAGTCAACAATAACTTTGATACCTTTTTGTGTTGTCCTAGCCCTGTGGTGCTATGAAGATCACAAGTTTTTTTAATGAAAAATGTAAAAACTGACACACTCATAGGGCTTTCTTTAGTCATTTTTGGGGATTAAAAATATATTCCTTCCCCTTGTTAATATGACCCTACCTCCTTTGGGAGTGCAGAACAATGTTTCTGTATAACCCAATATGTTTTCACCAAAAACAAGTGAATAAGAGAGAGAGCATGTGTTCAAATTTACACCTAAGAGATTAATACAATGTTAATTATCCAAGGCCAACCCTTTTACTGGTGTGACTTCACTGACTTTTCTAGAGTTACCACAGCAGACAATTTGGATCACAGAGTCCAGGAGAACTGGATGCTAAAACTTTTGGCTCATATTATGTTTCATGGCATACACACCAAGAAGTTGGATAAAAATATCAAATACTCTTGTTGGAAGGTGTCTACTTTAGACTGCTTTATTTCTTAGAATTCAGAATATCACACAAGACCCCCAAAACAGAGACAAAGAAGGCTGCTCCTTAAAACAGAGAGGCATAACTCACCCCACCTTACTCTAGGCCAGCTATGCACTGGCTGATTATTGGTAGGCTCAGATCACATCCCTCCCTACAGAGACCTATAGCATATAAACAGGACCAGGAAAAATCCCTGAAATTTTAAGAGACATCCTACAATTTTGACATACTTTTCCAATCACTAGAAAATCACCATAGACCAATCACTAGTTCAAATCCCTCCAAAAACAGTAATAATAAAACTTTGCTCACAGATACTTGGTGGCCTGTCTCATGATTAGAGCTATGCAAACATTTTTTACAGTTTCAATATGTGGGAGTTGACATTCTCCAAATATCACTTTCAATTTGGGTTCTGGGTTTTAACATAAACTTAAATTACCAGTTTCTACCGCTGTCAACCTGCTACCTCCCACAAATATTAAATTAATGTACAAAGTACCACAATACATACCTAAGCTTATTTGTAGAACCTCCTACACACAGAGGCTTATTTGTAGAATAGGGTACTTAAACCATCATAAACACCTTTAAATCAGAGAAGTCCACAGCAAAATTCTTGAGGACCTTAATTTCCTTTTAAAAGAAAAAAAAATCATTAAGAGAACAGGTTACCTACTGCCTTAGGGTAAACCATTTGAATCTGTCAATAGCCTATTGATTTAAATGACTTGGCTTTCAAAAAAAAATTTTTTTTTAAATTGAACAAATTCCAATGAAGCAAATTACATTTACCATCATTTAAGAGGAGCTAGTTTTTTCCTTAAAATAATTTTTAAGGTACGCTGTCAAGAATTTTGGCCCAGAATTCGGTGTCGGCAAGTCCTGTGGGCCAGAATTTAATGTCAGCAATCCTATGGGCCATGGGATAATGTCAGAACCTCAGTGCAGATCTCTCACTTTTAGCGGTGTTCATCTGTGTAAGAGCCTGGAAGCAATTTCTGCACTAAATTCTAGCTATGCTTGTAAAATGCCATTCTTAAAATATTACAGCTTTCCAGATCTTCATCTCATCCATGTTTGTTCTGTAGATGCTCCCAAAAGGAGAAGTGATATGACCAAATATCAGATAGAGCCCACATATGTAGCATCCAAACCAGATTTAAAGGTTTTAAAAGGTGCAAATTAATGCCAATGTTGGCTGAAGTGGGCCTATATTCCTTAGAGTCTACATGTGTTGTCACTAGAGGGTTGTTTATCCATCTGTGCTTTGTAAATCTAGCCTTCCATATATCATAAAAGTAGTCATTTCTTTCAATATCTACAAATATGATGTAGAGGCCCCTTCTCTGGCTATATTACCATTTTATTTCTGTAAAACTGAACTCTGAACTAATAATACATATCTGATTTACATCTCGCTTACCTCAGTCATGTGCCAGAGGGGACAAGCAGGAGCTACTTACTAAAAGTCTAACTAACAAATTTAATACTCTGCATCAAACAGCTCCAGACCTGTAGCACAGTGGTATTTCCTACAGTAAGGATCAAGCACATCTATACAGGAGACAGAGCCTTCTTGGAAGACAATCCAAGACTGTGGAATGAATTCCCATAGGAATTAAATGTTGTGCAAAATCAAGCACTCGGGACTTTTTCAAGGGGAAAAGGCAGTATGCCGCATTTATTGACAGAAACTAAAGTAATAACTAACTTAAACCTACACATATACACACACACACACACATTCACGCGCCCAAACATACCAGAAAGCGTTCTATAGTTATATATAGCTACCAGTCCTGGTTGTGGCTTGAGATCGTAGCTAGGGTCCGTTGCTGGAGTTCGTGGCTCGTGGCAGCTACCTGGCCAGGGAAGCTGGGCACGAGGAGAGCAGGGTCCTTGTCGGGCGCGCACCGACGCTCTTCTTTAGATGATGTGTAGAACGCTGTTTTTCCCCCAAAGCCTTGAAATCTCACCCAGTCTTTTATAGGTTTTTCAGTTCTGCTGTGTCACGTCGCTTCTCTGTGACCGTTGATTGCTGGTACAATAGCAGACGGGACTTTCAGCTTGTTCTTTGATGTCTTTGATTAAGTTTGATTAAGTTTTTCTGGGGTGGATCCTTCTTTGCTTTTTGGGGCTATGTTCACACTCTTCAGCCTAGGATGGACTTCACACTTCATCAGGACAACTTCATCAAGACAAGCTGGCAGTTTGGGTCTGACTCACACACACATACACCCTCCATTCATACCTTGTTCAGATAACTATCTTATTCATCTAAAGGTTTAGAAAGGGTTTGACACAAGATGGAGTACATAGGGTCAAAATGGGGTTTTTACACAAGATGGAGTACATAGGTCAAAATGGGGTTTTACATTCACAATATGGAGTATGACTGAGAGAAGTTCAAATGTTACATGATATCAATAATAACCATATAGAGGTTGACACAAATAAGGGTATGAATTAAAAGATATGAATTAATCTACAGGGTTACAATTACAATTAAAAGCTATGAATTAAGCTACAGGGTTACAATTACAATTTTATTCCTACATTAAAGACCATCAAAAACCACACCACCTTCCCACTCCAACTACAAAGTATACTTCTTCAACCTTGCCTTCTCTAATAGAAACACATACTTGGTTAAAATAAATTAAAAAATAATACCAAAAAACAACAAAAATGTTTACCAAAATAAAATCCTACACTGCACATACAGTTCTCTTGGGAAAAGGCAGAGAGACAGAATGAATCACACATGACAGATGTTAGTCACGTTGTTTAACAGGTTACTGGAAATGATGAAGGCAATATAAGGACATGAACTCCGTCTGAGGTCACTCCAACACTTTCTTCTATTCTGTTCTTTCATGTCTATACACCACATACAGATAACTTTTTCTGATATGCAGTGCTGTTGTAATCATATTGGTCCAAGTATATTAGAGTGAGAAGGTGGGTAAGGTAATATATTTTACTGACCAATGTCTGTTAGTGAGAGAGGCAAGCTTATGCTGTCTCCCACCTTGTATCTCTTCTTCTTCCGATGGTTTATAAACAAACTTAGAGATCATCAGGCCAGAAATGATTGATAAATATATTGTATTTCTGAACAGTAAATATTTATGCTTTGGGGCATACAGATTCATTCAAAAGTCACATATTTTTAAAATACTTCCCAAATTCTATGCTCAAGAATCAAACCCTTTGTTACATGTTGATGGGTGCAATATAATTCCATAGGTGGGTAGATTTCCAGCAAAGTACAGCTCAATACTGCCAAGTGACATTGCCTTCTCTCTTAGCTATGACTGAGATAAACCATGTGGTTGGCTATGTGTTTGAATGCATATTGTTATTTCTTTTGTGCTTGGTACTCTGGAGACAGATATGAAGACAAGGTTCCTTCCTCAGTAGCTTACATAAATAGATGAGTGAGTGGCCAGGAGACTGAGTATTGCAATGCTATTGACAGGTGAGGTAAAATATTCACATTGTTAGTGCAACAGTGTGTTCCATTTATGTGTATGTGTGCATCCTTCCTGGAATGTTTTCACTGGGTTAAGAGGTTTGGGGGAGCTATGGTTTATAGATTCCAATCCACAGTCCCGCACCACTTCACTCTACAAGCATGTGTATCCATTGGTTACAGGAGAAGGGAAAGTTCTTACCATTCTCATGAAGGAGAAGGAGCTGGGGGAAGCGCTCTTTATCCAGACAGGGGAGAGGAGGGAGAACTCTCCATCTGCTTTTAGCATTAGCAGGAGAACTGTGCCCACTTGGCTCTCCTTTATTTTAACTCCCTACAACTACCCCTCATACCAAGGCTTTATCTCCGGCTACAGAAAAGAGTTTGTCCAAATCCTTTGTTAAAATATCTGGAGAATATCACTTTGATATCAACGTGATAGGCACCTTAGAAATAAGAAGACAAGATCACCTTCCAATGTATCGCTAGACACTGTGGGTATGTTTATACTGCACAGTAAACCCAGACTGTGACTCAGGTTTGAGTCCAAGTCCCCCTTCTGTTCACACACACAGATTAGTCTGAATCAAATCAGCAAGCACCTAGGATCTGCTTAGGGGATAAGTCAGAGACCATGTTCTGCTGTGACTAAGGTCCAAGGCCTGTCTTTTTGCAGTGTGGATGCAGGTCAAGCCACTGATCTGAGTTTGAAGGTCCACACAGTACAGTGTGGATGCGTTAGCATGGCTGTGAGAACCAGCTTTACAATGCAATATGAATGCTCAAGCAAAGGCCTGGTGTGCAGTGTAGACATCCCTGTGACACCTGTTTTCCTTTCATATTAGATGAGATTTCTGAGGATATAGCTATAATGGCTGTGAGATAACTGCACATTTCAGGTGCATTGTGATACAAGGGTCAAATACCAAGCGCCTTAAGCACCTGTGAAATGCCAATTATCATAAAAGCTTCCACATTCACTGGAGTGTGTTATTTCATTTACAAAATGATATAATTGTCTTTTTTGAGTGACAAGGAAAAGTAAGGCTAAACAGAGTTTGCCAGTAGCTGTTCCATAAATTGCAAGTGCTGTGATTAGTCGATCAGATTGTTCTTTCAGTTTTACCCGTTTCTAAAAATACCCAGACCTACTGTGGAAACAATGTATAGCTCCATAAGTATACGGTAGATACAGTATAAACATTCCTTCAAGTGAATGATTTTGGAGATCAATACATTTGTTGTTTTTCATTGTCTAATTGTTGTAACTATTACTTCCAGTGTTGGCAAGGCATTGTTTGTTTTTAATTACCAAAGTCAATTAACCACCTATAGAACTACCAACTAATGAACAGAGCACATCACCCACCTTTCTCTTGGCTCTTCACAGAAGAAAGTTTAGCTGATTTTGCAGAACCACTCAGACTTCTTTGTGCAAGTTCAAATAACCATTGTTTTCCCATGAGTACAAACACATGGGAATGTGCAGTGAGTTAGGGGCTGAACCGTCAGTGATGAGCCGGCAACAGAAGGAGAGAACAGAAGACTCAGAAGATTTTAACTGGTGGCCTACATTCTTCTACTTGAACTGTTTTTAGAATATATAAGGAACCATTTAGCAGCTTTACAGGGCACCCAAGAAAAAGGTAAAAAAAAGCAAGCAAGAAAGACAAAACTCATGCAATGTTTCAGGTGCACCTTTAGTGAGGCAAAATTATGTGATGACTATCTCTCAGATGATAACATAGATTTCAGTGGTGGAGCTGTTTGAAATTAATTTTAGTGTGTTTTACGTGAATTTTTAAAGCATATTCAGGGGAGGAAGAATAGTCTTTTGTCATTAAAAGCTTGTCCACACAGGAAAGCTTTACCAGTTATTCTGGCATAGTAATACCACTATAGTTATACCACTATAATTCCCCATGAGAATGCTCTTATTCCAGTATAAAAGTGTCTTTTTTGGTTCACTTAAATCCCTTCTTAAGCTACAAGCTGAACCAAAAAAGGCCTTCTTGTATCAGAATAAGAGCATCCTTATGGGGTGCTATACCAGTTAAACTACATTGACTTGAATTCACACCTTTAGAACTTTCCCATGTAGATAACCACTGAGTTTATTAAATAGAGATATTAAGCTACTACACAGGGATGTTGGGAGGCTTAATTAATGTTTGTAAAGTGATTTGAGATTCCCAGTTGTAGGTGCTAATAAATGCAAAATATTACTGTTACAATAACTGCTTTTTTATCTTAATCCCAATATTAATATTTTCATAGATTAATAGATTTTAATGGACCATTATGACCATATTGATGGCAGGAAGTAAAATTTTCAAAATCACCTAAGTCTCTTAGAAACCTGCTTGCCATTTGCAGTCAATATCAGGCTCCTAAGTAAATTATGCGCATTTGAAAATTTTACCCATTCCCTCTAATGGCACAGAGACAGAGAGAGAGAAGAGAATAGAATAGAACCCATAGAACCAGAAACTTGATAGAGGTACTGGTACTGAGAATAGTGGGGGTCATATATCCTATATTGCAGTGATTCCTTTGTTAATCACAATTCTGTAAGTTAATAGAAAAGTGATCACACATTTAAGAAATTTGATAGTGTAAGGTCCAGGTTTTTTAAAACTACTTTTCTTTCCCCTATTTAACTTGGTACTATTTGAGTACAGCTCTGATACTTGACTAATGTATAAGAATGATTCTGCAAGGTAAGATGATAGATGGGCTTCAATTGTAGATAGATCTCATCAGTCTCATCTAGTGATTATTATTAGATAATTAATTAGATAATTATTGTAACCTCATAGTTAAATAATACGTACAAATGTTGGAGTATGGCAAAGACCACCAAAATGCTGCTGCCAGGAGAAATTGCTGGACGTGTATCTCCATCTACTGGTGAAAGGGGTAATGTCTCAATTCAAATGCTACTTTAAAAAATCCAAGAGTACAAGGAAAGTTTTTAAGATCTTTAGATAGGGTGTTTTATCTAGAGATTTTATTTAGACTGATTCACTCATTCTAACTATTAAGCCAATGACCTTAAATGCATTGATCTATACTGACTAGCCATGGCCTTAATACAGAAAAAGGTATAAATATTCTAATGAATAAAAGGGGAAGTTTCTATTTAGAGTCAGCCTGGGAATCTTCTCAGCAGGAATGCACTGACACATTAGAGAACCAGATTTAGAGGAGGTCTCAAGAAGGTTCTTGCTATATTGGTCAGTGGAACTTAGCAACATCACATATATGACATAATTAGGCTTCAGGAGAATGATGAAAAACATCCGTTCTAAAAAAATGTCCAGCCAGATGATCCATAGAATGGCATTGATGTGATTTTCCAGTGGGGGAGAAGGAAGATTGCTCCTTAGCAATTAAATTTATTACATATCATTGTAGTGCTGTGGTTGCTCAGATATCTGACCCATGATATTGACAAAACTGTATAGATTCCCTGAGCTACACTTGCTGAAATGTAAGTGCAGCGTATACAGTGTGAGTCAAGATATTCAGCACCATGCCTTTGAAATGTTTTAGAACCTTAAAAATAACATTTTTTCTATGATTGTGTCTATTTCCATTCAGCAAACATTGATTTTTTTCTCCTCTGTTCTTATGAAGCTTGAAATTAACATTAGCTTTTTTTGTTTGCTTCCTTGTCGATGTTTATAATATCATTGATATTAGCACAGCTGTGGGAATAGGATTTGTCTAGCTGCTGGATGGCAGAACAAACTATTTTTAGATAGGCCCCATATAACCAAATGTTTTGGTTTTCTGAACTATTTGAAACTTTCTGAAGTATCTAAGTTTTAATTTTGATGTCTTACAGCACTACATTTAGAAAGGTTTTTAGAATTCAGAGCATATTCTCCATACAAATTTTAAGAAAGAGCAAGCTCTGAGCTTAAACTAGTTGCTCGTATCCCTTTAACCTATTAAAGATGTTGTATCAATAAGAAATATAGGTAAATAATGCTAAAAATATGCTTTGTAAAATAATAAGATGGGGAAATTATACTAGTTCATCCTTCTGAAGACAGTGGATAGTTGAACACATTACTCTGAGGACAACATAGAAGTGAAAATATCTTGCAACTGGAAAAGTGTTAGGGAAAATAGTACTAGATGAAAGGTTTTGATATTGAAACTATGCCATGAAATTTCTGTCCACATTGTAAATTTTCTATCTGTTTAAGTAAATTTAAAGTAAGTTTTAAGTAAACTTTAGTGTAACCTAGAAGGTCAAAGGCTATCTCCCTGAATCTATTATTTGTATTGATTTCTTGCACCACAGTGATGTGCCTGTTTAGATTAGATTAGATCGAAAGAAATGTATACTTCTGATCAAAGGGAGAGAATAAGAGAGAGAATGGGCTTCTAGGTGTCTTATCTGTTTTTTTTAACAGGATGATTAATCCTAATAACTTATTCTTTTAGAGATACTCTTGTTGAGATGGAGAATGGAAGAGTGAATCTGTGGTTGTGAATAACAGCTTGAGCAGTGACCTCTTCTTACTGTGACGCAGCAGTATTGGTGACTGACAATTTGGCAGAGTGGTTGGCTAAAAGAGAACTTCAGGGGAATTTCATGACAGCTTTCCTTTCTGCACATTTGATTTTCCATATGCTTAAATTATTCAGTGTTGCTGCTGCTGCTAAATCAAAAAATCCCTAGGGATGATAATTAGCAGAACTAAAGTTACAATCAGGAAGAAAGAAATGTCCCAATTATCTATTAATTATTTTGTGAATACTTGGAACTGTTCTTTAAAATGCCAGTAGTGGAAAGTGCAAGGCAGGATTAGAAAACTCCCGTGGTGAAAGTCATTGAAGTTAATGACAAAACTCCCATTGATTTCAATTGGACAAAGATTTCACCCCAATAGATGTAAAAGAGGGATGCATTAACCAAACAGTAGCATTTGTCTCTCTCAGATCTCATTTTTGGAGGAACTTTGGAAGCTTCTCACTTCTGTGGATTGGCTAAATTCTTCAGTTATTTTTCTACATGTTATCTGGAATTGAATGAAAATCTATCAAAATAGTGCTTTAGAATCTCCCCTCCCTTTCCCATATTCCCTTAGCCAAAAAACTTCACTCTCTAATACCAAGTCCAAAGCACATAACTGAATTTTCATTAAAAATAATCATCCTCTGTACAGAAGGTCAGACTAATACCACAACAACACCAAGCATCATCAATGTTCCATGCATGTATTATTACTTGCATAAAAATTAAATGATTCAGTGCAGATATTCTTAGACTGTATCTCAACATTCAGCACCTGTATAAACTATAATCAAACTATGACCGTTTGGAGGACAGTTATACTGTGTCTTCTATCCTGCCTTGATCTCATGACCCCAGAGCCTCTAATAAAGACAGATACTGAGTTACTGCAATGGTATGTTATGTATGTATTCTTACTACTGATTCTCTCATGTTTTATGTAATTGTAAAAAAATCCATTTGCTTCCGAAATACTCCCTTGTTATGAAGTCTTTATGGCCATTAAAAGAACCCTGAAGTAACTATGGTACTTCTGTAAATCTCAGCCAGTTGGTCTCTTGTACAGTTTATGTAGTAAAACAGCATGAATTAATTAATCTTTTTAAAATTTAGTGGCAGAGATTTTGGTTAGATCTTTAGTATAAGTTTTCTATTGACTTATTCATTTCCTGAATAAAATTGTTTCTTGGATTAGTGTAATTTTCTCCAGAACCAATATGTAATGAACGGTACTCATTAACACTGAGCTGGAGAGAGAGAGATTTTTTAAAAGGTTGTGTGCCTGTGTCCTTGCTTTCCATTACTGTATGTAATATAAGCAAGTAGCTGAGTGCAAGTCAAGGTGAAAGCGGTCCACTTTAACTCATTAATCGTAACATTAGTTATGTCAGTCCTTAATTGACAGAGATGTGGACTCTGACTTTTAGTTCCAAGCAACTATCCTAAAATCTGAACATTTATTTGTTTTTAAATCTCTGCACTGTCTTATCCTTGCCCATTTCACAGACTCAGTCTCTCTCTACCTTCCCAGCTTCCTCCATTCATCCAGTTCTCAACTTCTCTCTAACCCTGGTAGGATCAAAAGCCTGCCCTTCTGAAGCTATTGCCGTCTTGATCATCTTGCCTGTGTTTCTCTGCTTCATTGACTTCCTTTCTGTCCAAATCTCATCTTAAAATGTATATTTTCTTCCTTTCCTTCACCTCCCAATTCATTCCTCTCTCACTCTATTTTGGGCCTTATAACTGAAAGCTTTAACTTTAGTCGTTTTTGTGGGTTGTTTTTGTTTTGTTTGTTTTTTTTAAATAATTCTGGTGCAAAAGTGTCTGAGAAAGAAATCTGAAGTTGGATAAAGAAATAGGTCTCATTGAGGTGAAATATCCTGGAGTCTTCCAGTGAAAATTGTTTTTGATTTCACCAAATAGTAACCCTTTGAAAATCACACTTTGTGCATGTACAACATATTGATTTTTAACCCTTTGTAGCAATGTTGTGAACAAAGATATACTGTGCATGTGTACATTCCTAACTTAGCAGTGTAGTGAAAATCTGTAGGGAAAGTGCACAGTGAATGAAGTGAGGCTCCAGAGAAGTCCTTGCCTAGTTTAGAGACTTAACCCAAAGTACACTGAAGTCAATATAAAGACTTGCATTGATTTCAGTGGGCTTTGAACAGGTCCTGACTGCACATCTCATAAGGTACACAGTGAATGCTGCAGGATTCCACATTCACTGTGTCTATTGTAAGGTGATCATTGAATTATTCAATAGGGTCTCAGGAAATCATTGTGTTGGAAGTAATCTGGTTTGAATCATGTTTCCTTCCAATGATGTGTTAGTTTCCTTCCTACTTCATCCAGTACAGAGCATCAGAGAACCTTGGTGATTTGCAGCGGCAGTGAGAGAAAGGAGGTGTATAAGAGAGAGTGTGTTAATGGTAGCAGCCAATGGGTGTTCATGTTGTTTCATCAGATCTTGCACTCTTTAGCCTTTGGGGTGGATAAGATTTTAACTGTAGGTGCTCTGGTATTTGGCAGCATTCACTGATGTTCAAGGATGAACAGTGGTGATTGAGCATTATTCATATTTGTGGAATTTGTCTTCTGATATCCATTTGGAGGAGCTAATGTGGTGTGCTTCATAACACAAAAGGAAGGGTGTTCCTTACTCTGGTGGGTGTTTGTCATTGGTGGAGAGGCGCTATATCTTTTTTTGATTGTGGAAGCCACTCCTGTCTTTTCCTTTGTCTGTTGCTTTTTAAGGCCAGGAAGCATGTATATAATCTAGAATAATAGGCCCTAATCCTCAATGAGGCCCTTGGGTGCTACTATAATACTTATAAGAGTATAGAACCTTTTTGTGGAATATGATTTCAGGTTTTAGAAGTCAGTGCAGCAGCTGCATAAAAGGCATCTCGGTTTTCAGGTAAGTGGGGAACAGGGTGATCACTGCTGACTTCACAGAATCTTAGACATACTACATAAATTATTCAATCAAGCTGCAGTTAAGAAATATTGTTGCCATTTTCCTAATATTGTTCAAAGGGGAAAACTGATGTTTTTTTATCAAGATGGCAGTGTCACATAATTGACACAGTTGTTCACGAGACCTTGATTTTCTGACTGTTTATGTCCCAGTATTTGCAGAAGTTCTATGATCCATCCTAACACCTGCAGAGATCACAGTCTCTGCACTGATCTGTGTATGGAATGTAAGTTCCCAAGGAACCGGGACAGAACTTAGAAGTTCCACATCTTCCTCAGTCCCCATACCTGTAGAATTTACAGTCCCATAGTGGTTAATTCAGAATCTGTAAACTCTACATATAGTGTATGTTCTTCATTTTAGAGTACAGTGTCCTCTTGGAACAGCTGTGCGGTGGAGATGGAGTGAGGTTCATTTGCAGCAGTTGTATGAAAGGAATGCATAAAAATGTCTTAAAGTCTTGCAGGGGTGTGTTGTAAGGAGAACCTGATGTGGAGTTTACAAGCTTCCCATTAACTGCCATAATGATCATAAACTCTATAGCAGCCCCAGCAGAATCAACAATCTGCACTAACTTCTATAGAAGGCATAAGGGGATGCTCTAAATTTCTTAGGTTCTGCAGGGAGTTAGGCAGCAGTAGGGTTTCTAACATACTGTTTATGCTTCTTGGTAATGGTCCTATTGTGGGGAAGCTACTCTCTGGATCCAGCCCTAGAAATGCTTTAGCATTTCCATGGGGAACGGGTTAGGATGACGGATACTTATTTTAGGAGACTCCTCAGTAAGGAAAAGAGGCTTCTGCTACATTATCCTGAATATTTTTTCTCTTTTTGGGGGGTGATGGGGGAGAGGAGAAGAGAAAGAGGAGGAACTAGCAATATAAAAACTTTGATTGATAATATCCCAAAACATGTTCTTGGTGTGGGCTTGACCGAACAGAGGCTGGTCAAAAGATAAAATTTGATATGTTGGTATAAATTAGGGGATGTAAAAATTAGTTTAATTAAAAATCCCTTTAAACATTCTAAAAATAGAACGGGGGGGGGGGGGGGGGGGGGAGAGATATGCTGGGCTCACTCCTCACTGCCAAGTGAGAGCTGCCTAGCTGCGGTGGTAGCTGGGCAGCTCTCACTCACGGGGAGCTGAGCCGAGCCCAGCAGCAGCTTCTCCCCCCCACTCTCGTTTACGCCTCCCTCCCATTCGTGGGTAGCCGAGGCCAGCTGCAGCTACCCCACCACTGGGGGAGCTGAGCCCAGCTATGGCATGCCTCCCCTTCGCAGCTTGCCTCCCCCTGCTCGTGGGCAGCCCTGCTCCCCCAGCTCTTCTCCCCCTCCGCCCCCGTGCTCAGGGAGCTGAGCCCAGCTGTGGTTCGCCCCCCCAAGCGCTGGGGTCCACGCCTCCCCCCGCTCGTAGGGAGCCGAGCCCAGTTGCGTCTACCCGGTGCTGGGCTTGTGCTCCCCACCAGCGAGAGCTGTCCAGCTGCCACTCCCTTCCCCCCAGTTTAAACGGTAATCAGCTGTTTAAAATATTTCAACAGCTGGTTACCATTTAAAAGGTTAACCTTTTACATCCCTAGTATAAATGTAAGTACCAATCCTGCCCTTGTGTGCAGGATTTTGAAAATTTACCCTGAGAGTTTGATTTATTTAATGCTGTGATCCTTTCACATTGGGCTTCAGTTTGGTGTATTAAGAAAACTGCCTTTTCCTGAATAAAGAACAGTCTTTAACAATTTGTTAAACTTTCTAACACAATCAAGAAACATAATTCAGTAGCTGATATGTGGAGGAGGAATCTTCCTGAATCACTTAATCACTCAAATGTACGTCTCCTAGGGGCAAAAAAACCAGCATAGCAATTACACCTTCTGTGTTGCAGTCAGCCTACCAAAATGGCCATAATTTGAAACATTTTATTTTAAAATGTTATTTTTAAGATTAAGAATTAAAATTCTATTCTAGAATATTAAGCAAAATGTTTTCCAGGCTAATGTGTGGGAAACTACATTTAAATAATCCTTTGAATTGCCAAGTTTAGCTGTGATCTTCCTAAGTATATTATTTCTTTATCCAAAAAGTACTACAATAAAGTGAATAATTACTTTTTATCTAGTAAAATATATTACATTAGAAAGATATTACATTAATGTCCACCTAGAGTAAACTTTGTTTATGCTTCATCAATAAACCACTTTTCTGTTCTTACAAAACTAAGGATAAGTTATTTATACAGAAAAGAGGGGTGGGGAGGATGAAAGAAATTGACACTGTTACTCCTAAAAAACACAAGCTTCTTTTTCACATACATTATTTGTCAAGCATATGATTCCTATGCATTGCAGTATATTTCTTTTGTCTGGATGCATACATACATACACGTGAACACATCAACAGTGTGTGGTGAACTTCAATCTGAACAGCTTTGGAGAGCAACCTACTTGAAGATTATAGGTTAATTTGTGTAATGTTTGTTGTGGAGATGCCAGTGTTCATGGCAGCAGGAGTTTCTGGGTGTTGCATTTGTTTATTCTGGAGTTTTGTACAGCATATTGTTGGTGCACATAACAAATAATAATTCTCATGAGCTCACACACAAGCTACAGATTTGCTGCTGCAGCCTATCAGCTTTCTACTATTGTACGACTGGACCTCTAGTGGCATTTACCTTGTGCTTGCAGTGTTCCTGAGATTAGGGGAGCCAAAATAGGATGCCAGTTTTCACTGTTCCTTCATTGTTCTTCAATAGTTACTTCAGAAGAAGTTTCTATGGCAGATAACAATGTATTCCACATTTACTGGCATCTTATCCCATAGCATTCTCCTCTGCAACTGAACCTATACAGGAGGTGCACCCTTTGGTTCATTGCTTTCTAATCTATCAAGTCCGGCAGGAAGTGAAATCAAGCCTCAAGGTGAATTTTTCAATTATGACAGAGGGAGAGGGAGGTTATTTCATATCTTTTTCTAAACAGGGAGTTCGACTGTTGAGTTGTCACCTTGGGAAATGCAGGTATGTGAACCATTCCCAGACTAAGAGAAGGGTATCTAAAGGGTAGGAGTTCAGAAAGGGTGTTGTGCAAGGGAAGCAAATCATTAATACAGAGCATGCTGTGTCAGATTTGCTTGAAATTGTTGTCTGTGTTCAGGGAACTGAACAGACAGAGATAGAATGCTGACCTCTGCTAGGCTCATTCTTTTTCTAAGGAAATGCACTCAGGCTTTCTTTCTCTCTCTCACTCATTGCGAAGCAATTGTATCTTACTGCCAAGGGAGGTCTGGTTTTCCAGGATAGGTGCATCCATAAGTGATTGAATGGCCTTGTCAAGAGTCCACTTCAGTTGACCCCAAAAGACAACTTTGTTTTGACTGTATTGCTTTTCTGCCTCCAATGAGAGATTAAGCAAAAAAAAGTTGTTTTCTTCCTAGGTTATTTTCATTTCTGCTTTCTCCCAAAATTGTTCTTAATGGAACAGCATCTTCTATAATTACAGCAATGCCATGAGGTTGCCTTGTAAATTACAGCTCTGAGGGAAAAAAAGTAGCTACTGAACACATTCAGGGTGTTGGGAATTTTGGGGGGGGGAGTCTTATTTGATTTTTTTATTTAATTTTAAGAGCTTTTTGTTTATAACTTCACAACCCTAGAAAAGATTTTAAAGGGATGCTGTCAAAGCTTATCTCAACATTTGACCTATCTTTTGTCTTTCACATTTCAGTGTGTTTCATTGCATTTAGTTTTGTGTGCATATGATTTTTTTTAAATCCTCCATTGATTTTGTTTTCTTGAAAAAATATATATAGCTGGTTGAATATTGAAATAAACGCTTTACAAATATGTTCATGAATAAATTACTTAAATTCAATTTGCTGCTAATTGTAGGGTCGTGCCATTTGTTCTTTGCAGTATTCGGACATCCGCCAAGCACTCTTGAAAATGTCTGCTAATTCCAAAAACTTCATGAATTTGTACCAGACATGCATTTTTAGCATTCAACATTGTGCTCTCTTACTTAATAAGCTTCAATGAGCTAATCAGGGAGCAAAATCAATACCATGTGATCGAAAAAGTCTTGACTAGTGAGCAATGTGTGAAACATTTTGGAAACAACAAGAAAGCAGAAAATTAAAAAATAATGAGGCAATATTTACTAATGGATACTAGAGCTGGTCAAAAATAAAAATTTAATTTTGTGAAAAAATATAAAATGTTATAGGTTTTAATAAGTGTTCAAATTTACCATTTTCTGTCTTTTCCCCAAAATTATTTTCAAAATGGTTGACATTTTTCGCTTACTGAAAACCTCTTAGAGCTCTTATTCTCTTTCTCACTATTGCAACAAACCCACCCACTCAGCCCCGAGGTATTGAAATTCCTGAATAGGAGTAGGGGAGCGTAATCTGTTTACTACACTCACTTCCTGCTGTATTGCCCAATCAACGAAGAGAGAAACTGAGTCTCTCAGCCAGCTGCCTCCTGTCCAAACAAAGATAAATATCTCCAGAGGCAAGAAAAAATACCCAAACTCCAACGGCTGATCAAAAAAAGCAAGAGGTATCTGCAGCCCTCAGAAAAGTAGTGAAAGTGAAGAAAGGTGGAACTTCCCTCCAAAAATCCAGAAGTTAAAAAGATCTGCTTGTATCACTGCCACTCCATAGGGATTTTGGATTGGGATATAACAAGGGAAGAATGAGTTCCTGGAACTTAGTGTTCACCTTAGGGATGAAGTCCTTTAGGATCCTGAAGAAGGCCTTTGTCCGTTTGGAAGATACAGTTTTTCCTCAGTTAACAGTCCCTAACTCCAACACCTTCTGACCTGTGCAGTTGTCACTAAAAAACCTACTACACTTTGAGCAATAGAAACACTAAGGATATGGTGCTGAGAGGTGAAAATGGTGGTGTGAGTGCCTGGAGAACTAAACTGAGGTTCCGTGATCATTGTTTCAGGTAGCCTGAGCAATTTGACTGACTGGAAAAATCAAACTATATGAGATGTGAAGCCAATTTGTACATCCTGCATTTATACTGTGTGATGGCTGTGTACCAAACCTATACTTTGAGGTGACTGAGGCTCAGATTGAAGCCTTGTATTAAGTCTTAAGCTTTAGAGAGGACAGGAGTTACATTCAGACTTTAAGTGTGTGTAGCTCTAAATTTGGTCCCTGGACTATACAAGAGCTGTTACTACTATCTTTGCACCAATGTCAGAAAGATTTCTTTATGGTGCCAAAAGCCTTGTTAGAGACACCTAGCGCAGTTGGGGTTCTCCATAAAATAATAATAAATCTTAACAGCTGCTTCTGAGTATCCCTTCCTTATGGAACCCTACCCCTTTCAACAATTATGTAGTCAAATTGAGGGCCACTCAGTCATAATGTAGGATTTCACCATGGTCGAGGAGACCTGGTGCGTGACCTGTAGTTGAACTGGTGGCTGAACAGCCAGTTCCAACAGTGTTGGAAACGAGTTTTCTTGGCCAATTTTTTTCTATATAATCATTTTTCTATACAATCTTGTTCTTATTTTTTGTGTCTCCGGATAGTTATAGAACCTTATAAGTCAGTTTTAAAAGACCTATTATCATCCAGTCCATCGTCCTGCCAGTGCTGGATTGTTCTGTACAGGATGTTTGTCAGTATTTTTTTAAGTCTACTTTTAAATGTCCCAAGTAATGAGGCTTTCACTAATGGATTTGTTGGAAATGAGTCAGGAAACAGGTTGCCCACAATTTTCTCTGTTCTTCAAACATTTGCTAAAAGAAATCTATATTTATTTTAGCTATATATTATTTGTCTAGATAAATCACAAAAAAGATTTTTTGCAAATACTACTGACTTTCTATAGCATTATATTGTGCTCTTACACAGCAACGCACATTGAGTATTAAGGTTTAATGAGCTATAATAATTCTGTAGCATGGTTTGTTAATAATTGTTTATGGTTCCCAACATTCCTTGCAGAGATTTCACTATGGATGTGTTGTAGATATTCCACGACATATAGGGCAGTTATGATACTGTGTATAGGCGCTACTCTTTTCAGTTCTTAGGCTGACATGCTTCATTTCAGTTCATTTTCATAGGAGCCTGTGCAAGAGTTACCAAGCATGCCATAAAATTATTGCAAACTCCTTATCATTATCACTAGTCTTCAAGGACCAGATCCACGAGCGGACTGGCCATCTGACAGTTTTGGCAAATGCCAGAGGGGCCAGTGTACTGAAGGGCTGGTGGGCTGGTCGGCCTGCTGCAGAAGCCTTTCACCAGGCCCTCCAGCTGGGCCTGGCTGAGCACAGCAGCCGCTCCCCACTCCCAACCCTGCCCCTTCCCCCCACCCCTTTCACCATGTGGGCCCAGCAGCACCCTGGCCAGAGCACGGCGGCCACTCCGCTCCCCCACTCGGCCCCGCCTTTCTCCCATGTCCCACCACGTGGGCCCAGCGATGGCGCCCTGGCCGGAGTGCAGCACCCGCTCCCCCCAGGGCCCAGCAGCACCCTGGCCAGAGCGTGGCAGCCGCTTCCCCCTGGCCCCTCCCACCCCATGGGCCCAGCAGCACCTTGGTAGAAGCTCAGCGGCCACTCCGCTTCCCCTCCCGGCCCTGCCCCTTCCCCTGCCCCTCTCCCTTAACGTGGGTCCAGCGGCGCCTGGCCGGTGTGCTTTAAATGCCAGGGCTGATTTTTAGTGCCAGTACAACAATGGCCAGATCCATAGCATAACTCTGCTAACTTTACTTTGCTCTGTTAGCGTCTACCATCTGATAAGACACTTGAACTAACACACGACTATGTAGCTTCGATTGCAATATATACATAATAAAATATATATTTATATATATAGCAATTGCAATATATAATATAGATATATAAAAAATATAGTGTGCGTGCATATACACTCTGAAGGCCTAACTCCAACTTTCTACGATCGTTTGGAACCAGAATTACTGTATTCTTAATGTTAGCTCTATAGCAGTCACTTTTACAGTGTCCTAGAATGGGTCACCATTGAGAGTGTCAATCTGAGGTCAGACTGTCAGAAAATAGGGTAGATGCACCCAAACTGGTGGTATACTCTGTAATTAGATTTAACCAAACCAGTAATAAATATGTGCTCCTGGATCATTATACTATCTTATCATAGAGCCACAGCCAGTCCCCTTAGACATTCCAGCCTATATTACCATCCAGACAACCTTTTATCACAAAGTCCAGTTTATTAAAATAAAAAATCACCTCACATTAGAGTCTTCCAGCCCCAAAGGGCCAGTCACTTACCCCAAGTCAAGGTATCATCCAGATCTCACAAAAGACAATGCTGATAGCTTACTAAAGCAAGTGGCTAAACTAAAGATTTATTAGCTAAGAAAAAGAAATTATTTATTGACAGGTTAAAGCAGATAAAATACATTACATGTGAATTAAATTTTGTAATTCCAAAATGAAAGCAGCGATGTAGTAATCTGCCAGTTTTCCATAAGTCTCTCAGGCTTCCCAAAATGGCTTTGGGGATCTCTGACCAACCACTTAGAGTTCCCCCTATCAGAATCCAAGCAGTTCAGAGATGAAAGATTATTTCCTTAAACCACTATTTATAGATCTTGCTCACAGCAAACAAGCTGACAGGTGTCTCCACCCCCATGGGTTTTGATGCATATAAGCAGCCAATTGAGCTGTGAATGTCCATTGTTGAACACGAACAACCCTTGATTTGAAGTTAACATTCTATTTCCTATGCATACCCAAGTAATCCAGTTGCAGTGATGTACATAATATAATTGTTGGCCATTCATTACAATAGGGGGTGGATAAGTGGGAACAATACAAGTATCCTTCATTAGTATTCATGAAGTTCTGCACACTAAGTAAATTCTCATTCTCATACTAACACACCTTTTGATCTAGGGTTATTTACTACAGGGCATGCAAGTAAACAACAAGATATAACCGAGTTTAACAATACAGTTACATTTTACAAGTGAATTGGTTTGAACACACCATGACCTTTTAACATTCTTTTGATTTCTATTAGCATGTGAGTGAATTAGCAACCTTTTGGCAACCTGTGAGACAGCATCACAATCACATTTAAAAAGTGAACAGTCACCAATAAAATAGCAATTCTATCTCTGCATTGTGTATTTCCCTACACTTAGAATAAGAGATAGTTGTGGTATCTGAGGTACTATTCTGTGGAAATGTTCACTTTCTAATGGTAACCATTGTCTAAGTTTTCTTTTGCCATTAGAATGTTTTATTGACAGTTACTGTATATTATAGGGAATGACAAATTCACATCTGAATTCCAAAAGTCAGATATTTCATATAATTATTTAAGTGAAGGGACAAGATAAGGTAATGGAAACCTCTCAGCAGTATCTCAAAATCCTGAAGTTAAAACCCTCAGAGGTATTCTTATTTCATAGATCACAATATGGATGCTATCTCTAACATGTAATGTTGGTAAGAAAAAGTATCCTGGGTTCTTAATATAGGGCAAATGAACCTATGCAAGTGTAAAGAGATGTCCTTGTACCTGGCTTTCATTTTATTTGTATTATCATGGAGGTATGTGGGGTTTTTTTCCCCTTTGATTCACTGGAATGAGAAAACAATCCCCCTTTTAGTGGAGTGATAAAAAGGAAGTTTCATTTCCTTTGGTTTCCACAGCAATGCCTGCCCATCTTTACAACAACATCAAATTAAAAGCAGACACTACTGTGGGACAACGAAGTGCTCAGTCTCATCAGCTTTCAGCTCCTTCATCCTTTACTGTGAAGTGGATTCCAGTGTTTTTCTGTCAATTCCATTTTTGAGAAACTGCTTTCACAGCTTTTACAAGAAAATGTCATTGTGCCTCTGGTGCAGGCAAGGAGGAATCTAATTTCATTATAGTTAAGTGCCTGCCTCCCCATTACCTTCTATAATAGTATATGCCTGCTTCCCCATTACCCTCCATTATAGTGTAACATAGTATATTATAGAGATTTAATAAATAGCAAGGATGAGGCTAAGAGCACATTTCAGGAGCCCAAATTACTTTTGGCGACATATCTGCCTCTTCAGTTCATCATGTTTGCTGCTTTTCACAACCTAATTATAGCATTCTCTGGAAATTACTGTCCACTGGTAACTGAGTGACCTGCTTTATGTAGCAAAGACATGAAGCTACATAGGCTTTGGTCTTCATCTCTGCCACCATGTAATTGCTTCAGACTCCCCTATTAATTCCCAAAGGCTAGAGTAAATGAAATATTAAAATTACCTTTTTATGCCCATTCCCCTGAAGCTTGGATTAGGGCAGTGAATGTATATAAGGGGAGTGTGGGTGCACTTGCTGACAATACTACTGATGGGTGGATCAAAGGAATAATATTCAGTCACATCCTCTGCTCCATGACAGAGCACAGGCCATATCATTAATTGTGTGTCTCATCCGCTTAGCAAAGTGTAAGGCCCCTGTCTGCTTGAGTCAGTATCATTATGTGCACGTTCAAAGGAGCCTGAAGGAAAAGCTGATTCCCTCCAAAAATGTTTGCCAAGCAGCGGCATTTAAAAGGATTTATCTAAAGAAAAGGAGCAGGTTATTGTAACTATGTGACTACTTGTAAAAAATCTTCATTATTCAAGATGATCTGGGGGGAACAAATAAAACCCTTGTCATCGTTCTGCTTTGGTCAACTAAGTACAGACTTCACACATTTGCACCCTATAATATTCACTGTCACACAAACAAAGTCTTGGCTTGCAATGAGATGCTAGGTCTGGGAAAAAAAAGGGGGGAAGGGGGGGCTGGAGAAGGGGATGTATTTCTATTTTTTCAAATCTTTTATGTTTGTCTTCCAGAGAATTTATTTTAGTAGAGTATTTAGGATGGACAGTAAACTGACAAACAATAGGGCCAAATTCCATCCTCCAAGCAATCTTAAACCTCCAGCATTGGGATCATGTAGGGCTATCTTAAGCAACCCTACTCTGGCCTGTCTGCAGCACAGGGATATGCCAGAAGTAGCAGGGGGTGTGGCTGGATCACTTTGCGCTCATGTTCTTTCGGTCTAAGAAGTAGCAAGGAGTATGCCAGTGTGGCTGGAGCACTTTAGGCTCATAGTCTTTTGGTCTATGGAGAAGCTCATTGACAGACATGGGCAGCGGACGTGCCTGGTCCTAGAGCAGCCAAGAATTCTGGGGTGAAAAGCCACATTTACATACAAGTGCACCTCCTGAAAAGCATAGCTCAGAATCAGGTCCATGTATTTATCTGATGGATAAATTCATAATTTATTACATTTGTAGTATTAGGAATTAAAAAAAAGAATAATTAACAACATGACTCCAATAATAAACTCTCCATGCTGATTGGACCTGTTATAATAATTTATCTTTGAACATTTTAGAGGAGTGAAGGAGAAGAACACTAAGTATGGAGTCCTTGGGAGTTGAGAAAAGTCATAAAATGCTAATCCACTCCTGAAGCATGTTCATGGGACAAAAGCAGAGAGCTGTGCATATAGCCATCTTTAACAGAGGGTTTCAAAGTGTTTCTGTGTGTGTAAGCATTGTTTATGAAACTGTACTGAGCCATAGTAAACAAAGCAAAAGTAGGCCTCGGACAACAAAGAGAGTTCTTTGGATTATTCATTTTCTGTCTACAAAGAGGGTAGATGATGTAACTGGATATTAATTCTATTGAACTACTATCCCTGAATATTTGTAGTGCATTTGCTTGAAAATATTGATGGAATTTATTGAACGATCGTTATTCCTTAGGACTTGTAAGGTGGTGTACTGTTCAACCTATATAGGTAACCTAGAGGATATATAGCTGATGTTGCTTTTCATTTGAAGGTAGAAGTTTAATCTCAAATGAGATGTCAGTTTGGTGCAAATTATCACTTGTTATAACTATAGACTCCTTCGTTAGCTAGAAGAGCTTTATTTCTGTTTAAAAAACAAGATGTATACTGAGGCAGAACATTGGCCTTTAAAATTGCAGCTCGATGTACTCCTGGAGGAATAGAGAAGATACTCATAGTCTCTTGACCCTCATTTGTGCCTCCTATTTGAACTATGGAGTCCTTTTCCGTAATGTTAAATAATTGGATTTTTACTCGAACAAAGAAGGGCAACTTCCCAGGCTTCTGAGAGTCTGTGGCTATGAAGAACGCATATACAGAATCTCTTTGCTGGCTTTTTTGATCTTGTCAACTTTTAAAGCAGAATCTAACAGTTTTTCCTTCTGACAAGATGAGGAAGATTGTATCTTTTCTTAAAAAAAGAGCTGTTTAGTTTCAAACATACTTCACACAAAAAGAGGCCTAAATGTGGGTTCTCAATTGTGTGCAAAATTTTGCACGGAATTTTCTTTAATTTTCAAAGTTGATATTTTCACAGAGAACAACCCTGACAAATTATATCCATTGCTAAAATAAATATATTGTAAATTAAGAAGAACCAAGATCCATGTTCACATACAGTTTTCACTTAAAGGATTATTTCTGTAAATTTCTTTTTAATACCCCATACCTTGTGGTTAGATTTCTCATTGTGGTTCGACTGCATGGCATGATTTTGTCATGAATCTTTTACACCAATTCAAAGTGTAACTCGAAGGTTTATCCACTGTGGGCTCCATGCTAGGAAAAAACATTTAAAGAAATCTTGTTAAAACAAGGCTGTAAAATGTTTATAACTCAAACCTCATGCACTTTCAGCTCTTCTTTACACTCTGCCTTTGTGGGAGCAGAAAGATGGACTGACATTCATAGTAGATCAGTTTGAGTTTGAGTTAATATTTTTAAGGAACTGTAAAAGCAATAATATACACACATGCATATGCAGATGAGTATATATATTTAAGCTTGTTGTATGATTGCTTTTACTGTGTGTGTGTGTGTGTGTGCACGTGTCTGCATATGCGTTTGTGTATATATGCATAATTAGATTTTAATTAAATTCTAATTAAAGCAATTTAAGTTTGACTTTTACACATTACAGCAGTGTTCTACTTGAATATAAGTGATAAGTTATGTAAGAAAATTCCTGGTTTCTTAGTGTTTACAATTCCTAAGTATTTATTGAAATGCCAAAGTGATCAAAATGTTTACTTAATTTTAAGTACAGTGAGTTTGATAGAATACCAGGTCACAAAGCTATCATGGGTCAAATTAATTGATGTTTGTAAAGTACTTGGATAATTTTAGATGAAAATCACTGTATAAATGCAGAGTTCTATCAATGTTTATCCAGTTCTGTTCCGAGTGGACAAGTTTTTGCCACAACTGGCATCAATATGAGCTCCTGTTGGCAGTCTTAGTAGAGACACCATCGATAGTGTGGGTGTGGAAACTGAGCTACCTTCCCTCTCTTAGTGGTGGATCTTCCAGGTCAAGTCTGGGGTTCAGTATCTGGGTTACTATGGGAAAGCTCGCGCGGCTGCTGCTTGTCTCTTCCAGATCCTATTCCTAGAGAGATCCGTTTGTCAAGGCTTTTATACCAGCACATTTCACAAGTCTGAAATTCACAAAGGAGCTATTATTTTAAAGTGAGAGCTAATGGAACACAGCTATTAAACTGAAGGAAAAGGGAACAATAATGAGGATGCATGGAAGGGTCCAAATTAGGCAGTGCTAGGCATGACAGTAACTCCATTGCAGTTGATGGAATGACACCTGTGTAAAATCAGTGTGAGGAGAATCAGACCTTGTGTTCCTTACCTAATTACATCCATGTACAGAAAGGGTGATATAGATGTAATATCAAAATGGGGAATACTACATCTTTAGGGATAAGTTGAAATACAAATTTAGAATTAGAAGGATATTTATCACTACGGATTTATATTATGGTAGTAAAATTTAGCCATTTTATGGTACGCTAACCGTATTGTTTTTATATAAGTTACATGAACATTTTAGAAATTATTTTGGAAAAATCAAAGGGAACAGTCAGCAAAATGCAGTTTAAGCAACGGTAGCAAATATAAGGTGAGATTCTCTTCTATGCCTCTTAGAGGGGACCAGAGCAGAAGTGAGGATCTCACCCATGATATCTTAAGATATCTTGTCTTTTTTGTATCTCATCTGTATAGGATGCCTTTGAGCTGAAAGCTGTTGATCCTGCAGATAGATAAGATATTTATATAGACTGATGTATGGATTCAACAGAGAGGTGAATGGAAATGAGTTTCCCCTATTAATGAAAAGCAGCATTGAGACATGGTAGCTGTTTAACAGTGACAGTACCATTACACAGTAACTTAAGTTAGGCAGGCCAAAATACTAAAGCCATTTAAAATTACAGACGGGATCTAAGGAGATAGTGTCTATTAACTGGACCAAATTCTAATTTCTGTACTTCTGGCTTGTGCAATTGTATTCTATCACTCATAACAAGCCACCCCCCCCCCCCCCCCCCCACACACACACACACACACACACACACACACACACACACACCCCCTTCCTTGCTTTTGTGAAAATTGCTATGGGACCTTACGTCATTACAACTGATCAGGACCTCAGTTTTACTTATCCAATAGATGAGTAAGGAGGGCAGATAATGTATTGTGTCTATTGCTTTGACTATACATAGTGTTTTTTTTAGTGGCATCAGAAAACACTGAATTGGTGAGTTGATGTGCAGCCACTTACAGGGTGGGACTTGGCAGCGATGGTAGCAGCAGCAGTTGCACATGGCTATGATGTAGCTTTGTTTCATGTAGAAATGGACTTCTATCTCAAACAGTCCCTTGCAAGTCATCTTCCCTCATCAAGTGTCAGTATGGGAGGATTTAGGTTGCTTAAATCCCTCAAAATTGCATCTTCCAACCTCATTTATGGGACTTGGCAGCACATTGAACTTATGGCAGCTTCTTACCTTGCACTGTTGACATGCTTCATGACAGTCTATTAACTTGCAGAATTCTTTGAGGTTATTGCTTCCAAAACACACTCAGGAGATATAACAGACACTGACGCTATTTATACTCTGACTTTCAGAATATATTTGTTATGTTCTGCCCTGGAACTTATTGTGGTGAAATGTACAAAGTCATGAAATAAGAGGAAAGAATTTTTTGGACTGAAAATTCCCTACAGGTTAAAAAGTAGGGAATAATGCTGCAGCTTTAAAAAAAATCAATTTAACCAAATTACTGAGATGATGGTATAAGAAGGAACATTACCAAGGTGGTTAGACTGAGAGGAGCTATAAATAATGAAAGGTGATGTGTTACAGAAACTATTAGATACTATAAAAAATCATTGTTACATTTTTAAAACGATGTTACATTTTTATCATACTTCCAGCATCTATGATTACCAAGTTATAAGTTTATAAAAGTAAGATCTCTCCTTTACTGAACACCATTTTCGGGATGCAAAGTATAAAGTCACAATCCAAAGTGTGACCTAAGAATTTCTCCCATAGTGATGAACGGTCACAGGCAGCAGATATGGTAACAATGAATGAAAAAGCCAGGAAAAATAAATGGACCCTTATCTTGCAGAAGTGAGTGGATCCTCATTAGGATTTCAATTCAGCAAACACATGCTTAAAATTGAGATCCCAGTGCAGAATTGAGGCCTTAAGCAGCAGAACTCTGTGTAGTCAAGTTGGGTTCACTAGGGACTAAATAATATATCTTAATTTTATGTCTGGTGATGGGATATGTTAATATAATAACTAGTCACACTCAGAGTTAGGTCACTGATCAGAAAAGAGTTCCTGTTGTACATTAGAATTTGGCTAATTAGCAATGGAAGGGGTAGAGAACAAAATAATGAAGAAGTAGATGACTGTCTCATGGGCTTTTAACAAAATATAAAATGTTTTAAAGTTTGAGTCTGACAGTGGCTCTAAAATACTTTCATTAATACTTTTGCTTTCACAAATACTGTTAATGCAAAAATGGGGAGAGAATGGGAAAATGAACACTAAAACAACAATGAAAGATTCATAGTGAGGATATAGAAATTACTGTACAAAAGTCTCTGAAGGTATTATCCAATATGCAGTTGCAGTGAGAAAACTAAATTAAATCAGCAAAAGTAGTGAGCAGGATTGTTTTGTACACAAATATGATAAAAAATCAAAGTAGATGTTAGGCTCTGGTTAGACCTAAGTAGAAGTTAGATTTCTGGTGCTGGTGAACATCTCTCAGAACAAAATAAGTGTTCTAAATGAGTGCAATGTGAAACAATCATAAACATATCAGGGTTCAAAAAGAGGCGTGGAAAGAAAGTTAAGAACTTCATTGCTGATTTTTGACTCCGGCATCTTTGCTACATGGTATGTGGTGGCATTACATGAATGGCCCTCTATTCCACTGAAATCACAATGAAACATCATTTTTTTACAGGCACTTAGTGCATAGAAGGATGCCAGAGGCAGGTTTTGCCTGATGTATCTTGTATAAGGCAGTAGCAAATAATTCTGTTCTTTGCCAGGAGGAAGAAACATCATAGTTTCTTAAATTAATGTATAAAATTAGGAGGAAGATTATTCATTGTAATTCTAGTTGTCATCTTGCATTTAAAAGATATTCTTCAGTAGGCAAGGAAGACGTTGTACCATCAGGAGAGTAGGCATGTGTAGAGAACAAATCATCCAACTCCTGCTCCCCAGAGCAGAGGTCAACAGAGACTAGCTTTGGTGCACCAAAATGGCTCCACTAAGAGAAGAGAGAGCTACAGTGTGCTGTCTGTCTCTCTGCAGAGTTAGAAAAGGGGCAATCTTTTTCAAAGTATGGGAAACTTCTAGGTTCCCCAGAGTCCCTCAGGTCTGGAAGATTCTTCTGAAAGCTTTTAAATTATTACTATGCACACTAGGAAAGCAGTCAAGGATCTCTCCCTTTACAAGCAATTAATCATGGCTTCCTGCTCCCCCACAAAATGGGCATACCATGAATCCTAGGGCTCCATCCTTCCTTATATTGAAGTAGGGCAAAGATGGCACTGGCTGGCAAAGTCCAAATGTAAAGCCAGAAGTGATGCCAAGACTGCCTCCATTTCTCCTCGACCACGAAAAAAAAAAATCCAAATATTCTGAAAGGCCCAAACCACGGAGAAAAGCACAGGGCCCATCGCTTTTCCCTACTTCAGACAAGTCCCACTCATTCACCATCTCATACCATGAAGGGGCAGAACTTTTTTAGAACCTGAATGTGGCTAGTTGGATACAGGCTCAGAGGAAAACCTTTATATGTCTAATGGTCAGGCCTGCAGAAATGATGAGCCAAGTTCTGCTCTATGAAGTATTAAGATGTGAGGTTAGGTAACTGGAATTTGTCTCAACAAAGCTTGGATAAGAAAAATTCCATCCCAGAAGAGATGTGTAGTGCGGCAGCCCTTCACCGCCCCTTTCTTCGGTGTCCCTCTGGACCACAAAGGACTCAGAGGCCCTCCAGCTTGCAGTCACCAGTGCTTTATTTACAGCATGCACAGAACCTCCCACCATCATACAGGGCCTTGCCTGGGCCCGCTGTTGCTGCTCAGGAGACAGGCAACACCTCTGCATCCCTCACCCCTTCCCTGACTCCTTTCCCCTCTGGCCTCTCAAACCCTCTGGGGCCTGGCTTATGAACCCTGCTGGGCCAGCAGGACCTAATCAAACCCCTGGGAGGCTGATCAGCATGTGCCTACGCACAGCTGCCTCCCCTCAGGCAATCAAGCCCCAGCCCAGCTACCTGCTCTGCTGCCCCTCAGCTAGCTAAGCTAGCATGGCAGGGGGCTGGCCAAGGGTTCATCCCCAGCACTTCTTCATAAGATGGAAGACAAAAGAGAGCCTGATGTTAGGGACGTCCCTCAGAGATGCCCACACTGATAGATTAGTGTGCTAGCCAATCGATTTTTGTAGACTTTTATACCAAGCTCATCACATATAAGCACTATCCATCAATGGGTGATGATTGCAATCAGGAGGAGGAAACCATACCAATTGGCTTGAGCTCCAGGAATCAGAATTGAAGGGGAAAATATTGTCTGGACTATCACTTCAACCATCAATGACTGAGTGTGCAAGGCTGCTCTTCTTCTGTTTGCTAAGAAGCTAACTCTTATAGAGCTTGTTGTCCTGCTCCTGAGCAATTAGGCAGGCTTACAATCCACATCACTGCCTCAGTATGTTTCTGTGAAAATCTGTTCAGGGGATGGGGAATCAGGCTGGAATTAAGCCCATGCATGCAAGTGACCAGGTAGGGTTTCTGCTTCCTGTCCACCCAGTGTCTGCCAGTTTTAAAACCAATCCTATCAAACACAGATGCATATAGATTAGATCTGATTGTTTAAAATTTTTCATTAAACATTTAATTTAAATAACTTTTTCTATATACAAATGTAGTTTCATAGCTGACAGTCCTTCATGAAAAATTTCAATTGACAAGAGATTCCCTTTCCTTTGGTCCAGTGCTGCAGCCCTTAACCATCTGAGTAACCCCTACTCACTACAAAAAGGACTTTTGATATCAGTAAGGGCTGAGGGATCAGGCATTTTTGTCTTCACATTCTGAGTCAATTTAGAGCTCATTCTATAGCAGTTGTTTGCTGAATGGGGCACACACTGTACCAAGTGATCATGTTCAAACAGCTGCATTGCTGGTCCCATTCCAATGAAAATTAGAGAGCTGTGTCCTTATAGGGCCTCTTCCATCAGATATTTTTGCAAGGCAGCAAATATCAAGATGATGTGGAGCATGAATGATCTGAGAGCAAAATTACATGAAACATTAATTTTTTAAAAAGTAAATGCCAAAAATTATAGTTTGCTGCTGTTCCAGTCTCTCTCTTCATATTTTGCCTAATTATAATAAATGTTCTGAATTTTAATGAACCACCATCTATGAAACAAGCAGGCTTTATCCTGTATTATAGGTTTAAACTCTGGATATTAGCTTTTGTTGCACAATATAATTTGTACAGTAAATACCTGCCAATTATTTCCCATCTTGAAGTCCCTAATTGGTCAAATAAAATCTGATTGGCTTCTCTGAATTGTGAGGTGGGCTGCCTTTTTTGTTACCCATTGACTGCATCCAGAGGAATGATCATGAAAGATACCTGAATAAAAGCACTGAAGAGCATGTGTGCCCCAGTAATCTGAGACTTCCTTTCACATGCCAGTAAAGATGTAGGAAGGAAGCTTTGTGCAAGTTCCACTTTATAAGTGGACATTGTGTTTTGATTATTTTGAAGTCACAAGGGGCATGGTGTAATTACAATTACTTTTGGTTGGACTTGAAAATGTTTTATAGTAGTGAAAATCCCCAGGGGAAGGTTTCTAACAGGACTTCACTGGATTTATTCATTTGTGGGAAAGGTAGTCAATATTTAAAGTAGAAAATGTCAATAAAAAAGTAAAAGCCTATTAATATTCAGAGTATGTTGTTGGATGTGGCTTCACCAGCTAACTATTCAATCTTTATTTCAAAAAGAGTACTAACTACTTTTAAAAATGTGCTGTCTGGGAAAATACCTTACTTTGTGTCTTTTAAAAAGAGGGCTTCCCACTACAGCTCCTTATAATTTACACCATAATTGATATAAAATTTAATGTAATTGTAAGAATAACATACTGCACAAAAACAAACTGATTAACAGAAGCAAAAGATAAAACATCTATCACTTTGTTCATTATCCCTAATGTATAGGAGAGAATCATTTTCTCTTATGCATTCAGTATACCCTGTGTAGGGGGATTCGCTGCCACTGTAAAGCTCTCCCCACCTTGGCATGGAGAAGTCCCGGGGATGGTGGGAACGGTGTAGTCTGGAAGAATGAAGTAAGAGGGGATTATGGTGGAGCAGAGTTCCACTACACCCAGTGCCCTGCTGGCATATGTTCTGAAGTAGAAAGAGTCAGGCCCTCTTCTACTCTAGCTTCCATTGGGGCCCAGTGGCCAGAGACCAGAAACCCATTGCTGATATCCTGTGACTGCCTATGCACTCAGACACACTGGAGAATCAGGATCTCTACTCTCTGACTGGATGAGTAGAACTTTTACAATTAGATTTCCTGTACCAATATTCATGTTTGTGAATTTAAAACTCACTTTGCCATCAATATTTTCTAATATTAACTTAGGAAAATTTTCCTTTCTTTAAACTCATTTGCTCTATCATCTATGGAACATGAACATGAAGGTGTGAGAAAGGAGTTAAAGAAAATTAAGTTATTTATTCATGTGAATATTAACAGAAAAAAAATTGAAGTATTTGCCTGAGAAGTAAATTATCAATGTGGGACAAATTTCAAGAATTTTAAATGCCAATAAAGAAGAGCAGATGTTTTACTCCTACCCACCGTCACTGCTCTAAAGCCAGCCACCTTCACCGCTCTTTCTTTAAGAGAGCAACTGTGAAACTGAAATAAACTGACCTGTTTTGCTCACATATCAGTGCGGGGGTGGGGAATGGGAGAGTTCAAAAGTGCATAACTTCACATGGAATATGGGAATTACATTTTTGCATGTTTCCTGAGTCCTTTGCCTACTAACAAAAAAAAAATCGTGATTTAGCAAATATAACTGAATTGATTAATGATAAAAGGTTTATTTGTGAAAGATGTCTGTCATATTTTTCACAGGCTATATTTCTCTTCATACAATAGCTCACAGCAATATCTAAGCATCATAGGGTAAAGTAGCTCTAGATGATGATTTCTGAGAGATTAGTCACTAAACTTTGATCTAGGATCCACCTTTCTCCAGCAATTTAAAACATCAACCTGACAAGCTAGTTTTGAGTGGACGTGGGGAGCTGCTGTTTATCTACTGTCATGGAAGGACCAGCATTTTAAAGAGTTTATTTTTTTCAAATGAGTAAATGTCTTCCCCTCCCCCACAGCTCTAGAATGGTGGGAACCTGACATCTACCCCCACCCTCCCACATGCAAACAAACATATACTCACAATTGCTAGCCGATTCAATATTATCTGTCAATGTGGCATTGTTGATCTTTACAGTTTTTCAAGCATGATATGATGGTGCCTGTCATTTATGATTTCTTTTAATCATTCCTCAGGTCTCCTGTTATGGCTGGAGGTCTGTTTGCTGTTGACCGACAGTGGTTTTGGGAGCTGGGTGGCTATGATCCAGGCTTAGAAATATGGGGAGGAGAACAGTATGAAATCTCCTTTAAGGTAAGTCATCCGGTCACTTCCATTTAATATTTACTTACTCTGTTGGGTATGATCCTAAAGGTTTGTGTTTTAATTATCTGAACCCTGATTTGTGATGTGCTTTGTTATTATCATGGTGCCTTTATTCATACTGGATGTTGCTCCATAGTCAGACCTCATTTTCTACAATATTCCTTTGGATTTTTTTAAGGAATTTCCACTGCTTTCAATGGAAAATGCATGCCATACAAAAGTCACATAATTGGTTGCATATTTCAGGCTAGATTTTCAAAATCAGGTGATCCCTTAATTGCATATCTGATTTTGCATATGCCTAACTTATGTGCACAAACATCCTCTGTGTGTGTGTGTGTGTGTGTGCACGCACGCATGTGCATAAGTCGGTTATTTGCACGTCTAGTTGGCAGCCATATGAACTTCCACACACATATCAGGTACCTGTATATATTAAGCAGTTATATGCAAATGTACCTAATTGAGAAAATATAATGCATTATGTTCAAAGATAAAGTATTCAAGGAATTAAGGACTTTGCCTTTAGCCTCTTCACTATAATTCCTTTCCACTTAGAGATAAAATTTCAGGGAATAGTCAAATGACACATTTACATTGCAGTTCACATTTAGCTTCAGGATCTCCCAGTCTAGTTCTAAACCTCTACAAAGCATACCCCCAATTTCCAACTGAAGAAATTTAGTATGTAAGTCATAGACTATACTGTACATCTAGCTACATCTGAGTTTCAACATTGATTAAAGCAATGCTAATGAGAGCAAAGTATTGAATGAAATGAACCTACCAAGTCTGTACTCCAAACTGCTAGGCTGTTTTTAATGGGTGTTCTCGGGAATAGCTAAATTACTTGCCTAACTGTGCTGCTCTCATGTTACTTTGAATCAGCTTTATATGAGAGCAAAATAAAATTGGTGGTCAAGAGAAACTCACTAGATAAATGGATGGAAAGGTTGTTTGAATACATCACTCTGCATATTTAGGTTATTTCAGAAACAAATGTAAACTGCCACTAGTATCTGTCACATCTCTGCAAGGATCACACAATTTTATTAGCCCATTTCCCATGTTTGTGTTGTTTGTCATTGTGAAGAATATAATTGGAATACAGTCCATTCCTCTTTGTATAGAAACCATGGTAACGGCAATGGAAGTTTAGATACTGAATTGATCCAGCCTGTTTTGTTCGAGTGACAGATTTTTTTGGAAACAGCTATGTCACAATGGGTCCTATTTCAGTCATATCTCCTCATTCATCTCATTACTGTATGTTGACCTTAGGGTTCCTGTCCCTCCTTATTAGCGTTAAAAACCTTTAAACAGGATTTTACAGCATTTGACTAGAAGGAATATGAACTTTCTGTTGGTGGATGTTCAACAAATGGAAGTTTTATGCAGACTGGCTACTGCTTTCCCTGGAATAGTGAAAGGAAAAATAAGATCAGCAGAGAGAAAGCAACAGAGAAATACTTTTTGATATATAGGTCATTAACTGATATTATTCAGTACTTGTGATTGGGAACATTGGAAAATAGGCCCCAATTAATCTTGAAATCAAAGAGCAGCCTTGGAATTGGTCAGTTGTTGAGCATTATTGGATAATTTATTACAATGAAAATGTTCTATGAGCAGGAATAAATAGGAATTTTACAAAAACAAACCACAAACACTCAAACAAGTAAGTGAAAATAAAAATTCTAAAGCTACTTGAAATATACTAATTTGATTTGCTGTGTCTCTGTTACATCTTTGGGTTACGATTTTGTCAAATAGAAGTTAAGCAGTGTCAAGCTCAGTCAGCATTTGGATAAAAGATTTGCAAATTGCAATGATGCTTGTGTTTGGTACTAAACCTGCCTCTCTGACTTCAGCACTCAGATATCTTGTAGGATCAGGTCCTTAGTCAGAAATACTTTTTCCGTTGAAGTCAGTACTGAACTAATAGCTGCAACATAGCATTACCAGGAGTGATGAGTCCCACAGATGCCAGCTGTTGCATGAGATTTAAGCCTGATATTCTGACAATTCGTGATTGTCAAAAGTTATATGGGATCTTTAACAAGATTACAGATAGTATTCTGGCCAAATTCCAGTTTGAGTGATTATATTTAGCCTACCTACAATTCCCCCTGAAGTGTCAACTAGAAGCTGCATTCTTTTCACTTCCTGTCCTAAACTGTTGTGTAATCTCATTGAGTTTTGTTAAACAACTGTCACATTTCACCTCAGACTTGATTGCATTTCACTTAGAGATCACAAAGTTGGAGATATGGAGTCAAATTTGAATTTTCCTATAGTTTGGGGAATTCAGAGCTGGAGGTTTGGTTCAGGCCCATCTCTAATTTCAATGACAGATGAAGTGATCCCTATGTAGTATTTATAAATCAGTTTATATAAAGCTTTGTAATCACTCAGATTTTTTAAAGTTTTCCTGACACTTGTTTCTTGGTTTGCAGGAGGCGATGTGGTTCCCTTTTGTTCATGTCTGTCTCCGTGTAACACAATCACAGATGACCGAAGTTATTACAGCTCTGATATAGTGTTGATTAACTCCCATTTCAGAGTCAGAGTGTACCAGCATAATGAATGGTTCCAGGGAGAAAGGGAATATAATATAATCATATAATTTTATGATTATACCGTCACTATTTTTAGAACTATTTATTTAGATTGTGAATAAATTTAGTGCACATGAAAGCAAAGAATTAACACCACTATTTAAACTAAGGTATAGCACAGACCAGCAACATAATCACTCCAGAATTTATTCTCACTGCTGACTCAGTTTATCCTTCTTAGAGTTCTTAAAAGCTGCATCCAGACTTTTGTAATGTGGCATCTGCTTCATTAAAACTTCACAGTCCAATTGAACTAAAACAGGTCTTTCCCTAACTCTACAGTTTCTTGGCTCCATGTTGGATTGTACAGTTCTTTCACAAATCCCAGGTCCTGTTATCTGGCGTTGCCTCTTCTGAACTCTCCTCTTCTGAAGGCTTCTGCTTTTCTTAATGCTTGTGCCCATCACTGTAAGTAGCTCCGGCTGGATCTCTTCACATCCTTTCCCCTGACCCGAGCTCACCTGCAGGAGCCGACTTGCTCCCTACGGGTCTTTCCCTTTGTCTGAGCTGCTTTTTGGTCTTGTAAGCCAAGGACCAGGTGGTCTGCGCCTATCATCTGATCCGTGGCACCAACCCCATCACTTGAGAGGCAGCTAATTAGTCACCATTAATTATGCTAATTAGTTAATTTTGGAATGTTTTCAATGCCTGTAGCTTTATCTCAAATAAATGCTCCAAAGTGTACATGAAATATTCCTATAGTGCACATTGATCAGCTAGGTCTATGTTAGAACCATTATTGTCCAATAAATCATATGTTCACAGAAATATAACTGGAGGTGGGTCTCTCTACAGAAAAATACTTAAATTGAATCTGTTTTATGTGAAACTGTCAATTAACACCTTCATAACAGTTTAGTTAGATACTTAATAAAGAGCAAATTACAAATGCAATGTAAATATATATTTTCACCTCACGTGATACAATAAACAACCTAAAATCCATCTCAACAGCTAAGTTGTTGGGCAAATCTGTAAAATCCTAGTGGTTTCCAAGAACTGAAAATGAAGGCAGTTATCTTGACGGGATTGCCATGGGGTGTACATTTGAGTGAAAGAGGGCCTTTGCAGGTGCCAAGAAACAGAGCAGTGTCCAACCATGTGTTGTTTACAGGAATCCTCTCCAGTAGTTCCAACCCCAACCTTTCAAAAACAATGAGTCAGGCTCCAAAAATTTGTGAGATTGGCTTAAAAATAATAAAATTGGGGTATTTTTATTTCGTTTCCTTGTTTTGAACCTTTAAGGTGTTGTGTTTTCCAGCTTCTCTCCACAACAAAGGTGGGAACTTACTTTTATTAAAATGAAAGCTTAAATTCTCTCATAATCAGAGGACTCCAGGAAGTGGGCTTTTAAGAAAAATATTAAGTTTAATGAAATTCACAATCAGATCACAAGAGTTGTTAACATTCTATCTTGTTGATGCAGGAAGGAAAGTCACACCACACGGTAGTGAGCACAGTGCTGCTGCTTTAAAAGTGAGCTGTGCCTGGTCCCCTTCCTCTCCAACATAATCCACGCTGCAGTCAGCAACATACACACTAGCCACTTCGCCTCCCTTTTCCCCCAGAACCAAATGCAAATCATGAAAATTTAGGCGCACGATGTACTACCTAGTTGTTATTAAATTTATATTATTAGATTTCTCTTATGTTTTCTTTATTCTATTTTCATACAGTAACATGATTCAAAAGTCTCTCTGGATTCATTCCACTATACCCTTATTAGGCATCCATTAACTCCCCATCCTTCTGTGCTCTTCCAGTCTTGGGATGCTCCCTGTCCTTTCTCCACGACACTCTACAATTGCAAGGAATTCTCTTTTATTTGTGCTACCACATCTATCAAATTCTTTCTCCCCCATCTTCCATTTCACATCTCTAAGCCCATGAGTCCCTTCCCTTATTATTTATTTGTACTACAGTAGCATCTAGAGACCCTAAACTAAAACTGTGGTCCACAGTGCTTGGCATTGTACTTACACATAACAGATAGTCCCTGTCCTGAATTGCTTACAATTGACATAGACAAGACAAAGAGTGGGAGTTGAGGGATAAAGAAGTTAAGGAACTTGCCCAAGACTCTCAAAGTCTGTGGCAGAGCCAGGAAATGAACCCATATCACCAAGGCCCAGACTAGTGCCTTAACCACTAGACCACTGCATCCTATCTTTTAAAGCTTGCTTTTTTGCCTTTCTCTTTGACTCTCTCTATGAAGTGTTCTGTGATGTTCTGTAGGAAGGAGCTGATAAACTATAGTTTAGTGCAGTGTTTCCCAAATGATGGGGCCCAACCACCGGTGGATGACAGGAAAGTTCTAGATGGGTTGCCATATCCAAGTGCAGGTTAACCCATCACTGGGCCCTAAGCAAACATACATTTCTACCAAGGTGGAGGGGAGGTTTGGAAAGCAAGCCCATCCCACATTCAGCCCACAATGGCAGCTCTTGTCTTGCGGGACTGGGCCTAGCTCCCATTCTAGGTATTGTGAGCTAATGCATGGGGTCACAGCACCATTCAGGTTTGGCGTGGCTGCAACACTCACACTCCTTCCCCCCCAGGGCCTCCCCTTGCATCAGAGCTGAATTAGGGTTGCAGTGCCGGGGTGGAAGATGCATATGTATAATGGTGGGTTGCCAAAAAGACAAAATGTTGTTGGTGGGTCAACGTAGTAAAATGTTTGGGAATCACTGCATCATAAAATACTCTTCTTCTGAGCTTTCTGAATTAAAGTTGACTTGTTTTGTTGGGGATTTTTTTTACCTTGGCTATGGATCACATTCATTCCTATTATAAGAAGGAGACATTAGAGATCTTGGAAGTTTTATGGCTTGCTAGTTAGACAAACAGAGCATCAACATTGTGACACCACTTGGCAGCTCCATACCAGCAGAATTCCTTTTATGGTGCACTAGAGGTCTGTAATATTTAACACAGAAGATTTCAAGTTGTTTCTCCAATTTTTCGCAATATTTAGCACAGGTGACATTAAAATGCACATTCTAAGGACGAGGTTCCCAGAATTGATCTTCCTAAGAAAATATAAAAATTCCTTTAAAGTCATTCTGAAGCTAAACGATAAACAGGAACAGCTGCTAAATGTCCTGCAAGCCAGCCTGAGATTCATTGCAATTATGCTACAAAATGCACCTCAGGTGCAGCACAGCACTTTCAAGTTAAGTTTTATATCTATCAAATACAAGCCCAACATCAAAGTGTGATTTCCTTCCAATTGTTATTGCCTGAGTGTCTCTGATAGCCTTTTCTTAATTCCTTTTCTTCTTTTATTTTCTTTTTTATTGATATCCTACAGCATCAAGAAGATGCAATATATGTGTACTCCAACAGTCATTACATATGTTACAGTAATAAAGCACCTAGACAGGTTTCTGCTTCCTCACATTATGTATGTGCTCTGTGAAAGGGAGCTGACCTTCCACTGAGTTTATCTTTTTGTTTATCTATATTGTCATCTTTTCCAAGGGCCAACTGTAATCATTTTATTATCTTCACATGTCCTAGAAACATCGCTGTAATAAAAAATAAAAATTAACAGTAATTGTAAATGAGTGGCTTCCTCCCAGGCACCACCTCAGTTTCCCCCTTGGCTAACCCAAAGGGCTCCACTTCGGGTTTTTATTTAAACAATACTCCTCCTGGGAACCAGTTTATTACAAAAACCTTGTGCAAACAAACAGTCTATAACTAAAGCCCCAAGACCATATCACCCCGGTGTACATATTCCTTGTTCTCACCATACCCCAGTGTCTTCCACCACAGCTTAGGCTCCTATCAGTCCTCTTCCATCCCTTTGCCAGGAGGGCCACCCCAACCCTTCTTTCTGGGGCGCAACCCCGTTCTTCCCAGCTGGAAGTTCCGCAGCCTCTCTGCTGGGAGCATCCCTGCTAGGTAAGCATCCCACACTTTCCCTTCTACATAGACCTTCACTTTTCCTGTCACTGTCCTGACTTAAGGTGACCATGATACAGTGATGATTAGCATGTGCTATTGCTGGGTTCTGTATTTGTCTCATCAGTCTGCCAGCTCTGATTGCATATAACTTACCCCTTTTTTGTACCTTTTGGTCTTGTATGCATTTTAATGCATGCTGTTGGGTGCACTGTAGGTCTGGGGCAGTTTTACTTAGACTTCCACTGCACACTTTTGCCATCTGATTTGTGGGAAGAATATATAAAGTAGCCACTGGGCATGACAATAGGTGTCTTATCTATGCTACCTATGCTGATTATGCATGCTATATTAATTACATTAATTATCTGGTTTCCACACATCCCTCACTGTTTTTTTCAGTGAGAACATAAAAGCTCTGGAGTAAATTCCTGGCTCCACTGAAGTCAATGGCAAAACTCCTATTGACGTCAGTAGGGCCAGCATTTCATCCTTGTTGTCTATATATTGTGTTCTACTTTTCCTTAGACCACAAGCACAACATGCCCTCTGCCTCATATATACAGAACGCAGAGCTTGGGTCCTTTGTATATGACTGAACCTTGCAACGTGGAAGCTCTGACAAGATTCTGGGAGATGTTGCATGATGTCTTTTTTACCCTGATTATAGTATATTGTGATATACCGAGGGCAGCAGGAGAGTACGACGGGAGGTACATCAGCCCCAGAATGATCAGGGCTTTATTCCCTGCAGCCTAACCAGGGGCAGCTGGGGCCAATTGAGGATCAGCCAGGTGCTCCATAAAAGGGCTCCTCCCCAAAAACACGGGGCACAAGCTGGAGGAAGCAGAGGTGCTGTGCTGTGCTGTGCTGTGCTGTGCTGTGCTGTGCTGTGCTGTGCTGTGCTGTGCTGTGCTGTGCTGTGCTGTGCTGTGCTGTGCTAGTGGAGTGGAGTGGAGTGGAGTGAAGTAGCAGATTGGAGTAGCGAAGTGTGGGAGAGCGGAGGAACCCCAAAAGGAGGTACTGAACCCAGCAAGGGGCAGCAAGGAAAAAGGGCCTGAGAGGCCAGCAGGACTGAGGGGGGGAAGTAGCCCAGGGGAAGAGGCTGCGACTCCAAAAATACAGAGCCAGCAGTCTGCAGTTGCTGTTCATAGGACCCCTGGGAAGGCGGGATGACGGGCACTTTTCTGGCCCCCAACAGGAGAGAAGCACGAGATCCACTAGAGGGAAGCCAGCCATCGGCCACAATATCTTAACTTTCATTCCTCCTTACTGTGTTCTTCATTGTCTCTGGAATGATCCTTCCAGATATTTATAAAGTATACTATTGCAGCTTCCACACAGTGTCAATACTGAACATAGAGTTACAGTAACTTCTCAGTGAAGTTAGGTGTCTTTATACGTTTTCCTAGTTGATTCTCCATCACAGATGACAGATGCTGCACAGTAGTGTTTAGGGAATAAGAGAACTCTTGAAATGTCAAGTTCTTCTACTCTAGAACTTTTCCAAAAGTTTGACTATTTCCCAAAAATAATCTACTGTGAAAATGGGAGGAGGGGACTTAATGGAAGTTTTGCACTATACAAAAAAAGTTTTTCTAACTAAACTAGATAACAAAAGAATTTTCATCACAAATCTTTTGCTCTTCAAACCTCAAGAGCTGAGTAAATCAGCATAATTCTATGGCTGCTGTTCTCGATCTGTAAAACTCCCTTTTGCTGCTGTTAATGGTTAAGGATACGATTCTGTCATAGAGCTCATGGATTCCATGACTTTCTGGGACCTCCATGAGCAGGGCTGGAACAGCAGCCCCAGAACTGAGCAGCTGCTGGGATTGGGTCAGCACTACTGGGGATGGAGCAGTGGCTGTCAACCCTGCCAATGGAGAAGTGACCGACGGTCAGCCCTGGGGCCATGGGATCAGTGACCTCCAAGCTACAAAAGCAGTGGGTATTGGGGTGGCAGGCTGGGGTTGGGTGAGCCCCTCTGGGGCTGGAGCAGCTGTTAGAGGTCAATGGTCAGATTGTTAGTCTCTGCCCCCTAACCCTCCTGGTATTTTTAGTAAAAGTCAGGGACAGGTTGCAGGTTTCTGTGAATTATTGTTTATTGCCCAGGACCTGTCCCTGACTTTTAGTAATAATACCCATGACAGAATCTTAACCTTACTAATGGTCTCCTCTCTCTCTTTTTGTACGTGGGAATGGTTTTCTTGTTGATGATCTCACAGTTTAGAGGCTGAAAAAGCTGAGACTGCAAGTGCTGTGTGCAGAACTAGTTCAGGATAGTGGGAGTTTTGCTTACAGAACAATTTGCAAGATCAGGAAGCCAAGAAAGTTGTTTTGCCAGGGTTATGAAAGGCTAAGTGATTTTACTTCTCGACAAAGTCAGCGGGCTGCTGCATGATTGTGGTAATCCAAGCACTAGGTCTATGAGTGAATTTTGAACTCTTGGAGTGTGATTAGTTTTAAAACCTATTTATATGCTCTGCTAGCCTATTTACTGTCCTGTTTGATGCTTCCAGTGACTTGTTGGTAGAAATTCAAAATTACACTCCTTAACATCGATATGCTTACCCTACAAGTGTGTTGTCCCGTTTTGCCCACATACTATATTAGTAGTCTTGTTTAGCTGACAAACTGAAGTACGGCAGTTCTCATGTCACCAAAGTCATGTCTATCAGAGTTGCTGGGCTGCTTTCCATTGTGACTTGTGCGTGAGTCAGTCTCCCTCTCTCACACATACATCTTTTAAAAACAAGCAACATTAAAGCTCTTGTGAAGAGTGAAATTGCTCATTGCTCATCATCCTGTAGCACAGGCATCTGTGGCCTGATTTTCAGAGGGGCTGTGCACTTACAGCTCTCACTAATTTTGACCGGACTCGTGGTTGCTCAGCACTTTTGTAAATCAGGCCCTTAAACATTGAAAATGCATACTCCAGTTGAAGCTCTTTGTTTCAATATCAGAAGCTTGCACTAAAGATGACACATAAATGACTTATGCCACTTTCTGCATATGTATGAGTTTGGTTAGATAATGTATTTTGATATTTCTGTTTCAGTTTTTCTTTAGAAAAGTACATCCTAGTAAAGAGCCAAGCCTTGTATTGATTATATGCTATAGATTGTAGGCCAAGGATTCTGAGTTTAGCCTCTAAATTATCACCTGATTTGTATGTTTAACTATATATATGCCCAATATGAGACCACTTTTGAAAATTTGACTATGTTGGAATTAAGAATGTAATTAATTAATTTTTATTTGATCAAGAACATTAAGAATTTGGAAATTCTTAGATAAAGGAATCTTGTTTATTTTTTTGAAAAGTTGTGTGGGTAGATACCTGTAGCTGCTGCTATTTATAGTTTATATTGTTTTTTTTTAAATGAGACTTCTTTTTGTAGAGTGAGACCCCAAGTATCAAAACATGGATTTTCCCTCATCTTCCCATTCCTAGCCATTCAGAATGAAACAGGACCCTCAGTAAGAGGAATCCGTGTAGAATGATTTAAGATTTTATCTTCTATGCTGGCATTCAGTTGTCACTGTTGGGTTTTTTGTTTCCTCCTCAGGTTTGGATGTGTGGAGGTGGCATGTTTGATGTTCCATGTTCTAGAGTTGGACACATCTACAGGAAGTACGTCCCTTATAAAGTTCCATCTGGAACCAGCCTGGCACGAGTGAGTAGCTGGTAGCTGAAATTTTCCATCTTTAAAGTGGTCTTTCAGTGGTCAGTCACTTTACTCCTTGTAAGTCAGTTTCTTTATTTAGGATAA